>NC_091814.1:14382500-15632500 GCF_041296235.1 Equus asinus
GGAGTAGGTTATTGGCGGGGGGGGGGTTATGTGAAATGACTTACATGCAGCCATCCTGAAGGTAAGAGCCTACCCCTCAAGGTCTTTAAATTATTTTAAAATACTTTCCTGAATATGTCCAGCCTCTTAATAAACTCTCAAAAAAGAGACAAACGAAATTGTAATGAAAATCAGCCTTAAGTTTGTGGATCTGCTCATCTTGTGGGTTGGGTGACTGACCAAGAGAAACTGGAAATTTTAGCCCCTCTCTTCCATTTTCTAGTCACAAGGGACCCTGACTTCCCAGGTCTCTTCCAAGGAGGAAGAAAATAAGACTGTGTACCTTGAGTTAAGTCATGAGGCCAGAACAGAACACCGGTTGTGAACCCCAAGAATGCTTGGTGTGGGGGGAGAACTCTGCAAGACAGGACCTGCTCATCAGAGACTGCAGTCTGCCCATCTCACAGGCAGTTGCCTTTTCTTTGTTGAAACTTGAGAGCAGGTGTGATCTAGGCAGAAATTCCGGGTGCTGTATGAAAGGGAAAGTTATTTAAGTCGCGGATGGTCTGTGTTCATTGATGATACGGCACTGTGGCTGGGGAAGGCTCAGACCTGCAGAAATGTGACTCCTCCGGCCCCTGGTGACTCAAACCCCTTGTGAAAAGCTGGCTGCTTGCTATGAACTGATACCTCAACAGTGTTAGCCAGCAGCTACCTCTGGGGTTTCCAGGCTGGAAGCTGGAGGAAGCTGCTGTGAGGCGCTCTGGGAAATATTTAAGATCCGTGATTTGTCCTGGGAGAGGGTGTGTCCTTGCTTCCTAGCTAATGCTGTGGGACCCCCTGGTGGCTGCAGAGTGAGTGGCTCTGCAGTGGCGTTTGCTTTCTCCTGAATGGCCCTGGCAGAATAAGGAGCAGGAAATCTTGTCTAGAAACCTAAGGATTGAATATGGGGCTGGGAGGTTTACTCAGCTGGCTTGAGATGGGGGCTGCGATGTCGGCGGGCACCTTGCTGCATTCACTCGTGCCTTTGGTGGCATTTCTCAGGGCTTGAGCAGTGGGAACAGCCATGCTGTGTGTACAAGATGCCAAAAAAAAAAAAATGGATGAAAATAGAGGTGTTAGGTTGAACTAGTGTTTGGTGCCATATGGATCAAAACCTCCATTAGGGCATGGAATTTAACGAGTTTTATTGGTTGGCTTTTATGTGAATTCATTCTTTTTTTTTTTTTAAAGATTTTATTTTTTCCTTTTTCTCCCCAAAGCCCCTCAGCACATAGTTGTATATTCTTCATTGTTGGTCTTTATAGTTGTGGCATGCGGGACACTCGCTCAGCGTGATTGGATGAGCAGTGCCATATCTGTGCCCAGGATTCGAACCAACGAAACACTGGGCCGCCTGCAGCAGAGTACGCGAACTTACCCACTCGGCCACGGGGCTGGCCCCTTTTATGTGAATTCATTCTAACACTTTTGAGTACAGATATGCTGAAAGCCAAAGTGCCTGGTTACTGGAGGATGTACTTGCTGGTAATCAGTGGGAGCATCTTTGGGGTCTATATTGGTCATATCATGTAAAACTGAAAATGCACTCTAAGTCTCGCTTATTAAAAATTAACATAATAATTTTATAGTCTACAAAGTTCTGTCTCATACACTACACTATCTTATTTGTTCTGTATAATTCTCCAAAGAAGTGTTTTAGATTGATTAGTGTTATGATCATAGTGATAATTTTTTGTGGCTCACCTATATTATTTTTAAGTCTTACAAAAGCCCTGTAAGATAGATGCTAAGTTTTCAGATGAGGAAAGGGAGCTCAGAGAGGTTAAATAACTTTCCTAAGGGCACATGTATAGCCCTGTCCGAACCCAGAGAGTCTAGTCTCAAAGCCTCCCTCTTGCCACCACCTCCCTCTGCCTTTCTTTGGGTAGAGCAAACGGACGGCTGCTCAGGAACATAACCAAATCTAGGCAGGAACATGGGGAATGTTCACGGAGAGCTCAGCTATGAGGTAGTGTGTGTGGCTGATGTTGCACAGGTGTAAACAGTATGACCAGTAGCAATTCAGAACAGCAGGCTTCCTTCTGGCTTGGACCCTTAGGAATAACTGCATGGGAGATATGAAGTGAGCCGTGAAGGTTGGGTCAAATTTGATAAGCATCGATAGGGTGTGTGGAACAGCTGCTGAGAGGAGGACAATCCGGGGGGTGGAGCAACACAAATAAAATTGCAGAGGGCGAATGTGCAGGACACATTTAGAGAAACAGCATGTTCAGCTAGAAAAAAGGTTTGAATGAGGGAGAAGGGCTAAATTACTGATGCTTTTGAATTCCAGGCGGAAAATTTATTTATTTATTTATTTTTAAAGATTTTTTTATTTTTTCCCTTTTTCTCTCCAAAGCCCCCCAGTACCTAGTTGTATATTCTTTGTTGTGGGTCCTTCTAGTTGTGGCATGTGGGACACTGCCTCAGCGTGGTTTGGTGAGCAGTGCCATGTCCGCGCCTAGGATTTGAACCAACGAAAACACTGGGCCGCCTGCAGCGGAGCGCAGGAGCTTAACCACTCGGCCATGGGCCAGCCCTCAGGTGGAAAATTTAAATTGTAGACACAGCCGAACCACAGAAGGCAGAACCACCAACCACTGGAGGTGGGAGAGAATGGGGGCCAGGAGATGACAGAGGCGAGGCTGGTGATGATGCAGGCCTGAGCTGGAATGGTGGTGGTGAGAGTAGACAGGAAGGTAAAGATTTGAGAGAAATCTGCAGGAAGGTTCCTCAGGGCTGCCACCGCTGAGCTGCAGGGCATGAGGGAGAGGAAGGAGCACAACCACCTGGAATTTTCCAGCCCGGGCACCTGGAGCACTGTGGTACCTGCCAAATCCACGGAGGAGACACTGATTCGGGAAGGGAGGTGCTAAACAAACTGTTGGTGGGATTTGGAGGTGGAAATGACCTGCTTTGTGATTTGTCTTAAATTGTTTATCCACTCCTGGCACGGTGACCTGCAAGGGAGAGTGCGTAGACACTGGCTCTCCCAGTTGTCACTTTACGGGGAACTGCTTCCATGGGCAATGCCCTGTGGTGCTCTGCATACACTTCATGGACAGGCTGGGATCTTGGCAGGATGCTTGGCTCCAGCATGGTTTTTCCCAGCCAGGCTCAGTCACCTAGTGATGAGAGCATCAGACTTGGATTTAGAAAGCTGGGTGCAGCTGCTGGACTGGATGCGTCGGGGAATGCGTGGATGAAGGTGACACATTCCTTGTGCTTGAGGAATTCACACTCCAGGCACGGAGACAGGCTGTAATGGAAGGCAGTGAAGGGGGGCCAGAGGTAGATGTAGTGGCTGATTATAGAACCAGATACCCTCAGGGTTCTGATTAGATGTCATTTCCGTCATGGTACCACCCTGAACAGCCCAGACTGGGGTTGGGTGTTGGTCCTCGGGCTTACCTTAGCACCTCACCTGTATAATAGGGTATAGACGTTGCCTGTGCACTTGTTTGTCTCCCTCAAAGCCTGTAGGTTCCTTGGGGACAGAGATTGCTCTTGGTGTGTTGCATATTCTGAGGGTACAGCGGATGTTGGCAGGAAGTGGAAATTGCTGAGAAGAGTGGTCCTGACTTGGAGAGGCACGCCCCAGCCTTAAGAATCCTACTGGGGCATCTGAGGTGGGAGGATGGATTGATGGAAATGCCTCTCTAGCCCATCTAAGCCTGAGCATGCTCGGTTGCTCTTTTTAGAAAACATGACTTAAATTCTATTACCTATTCTAAAATAAATGAGTTAAAGTCTTCCATGTTTTAAAAGACATTCAAAATTCTCAGCTTAATCTGTTCTTAAAAGTTAGCAGAAGATGCATTGGCTATGTGTGTTGTAAAGGTCTGTTAGTGACAGAAATCTTCCTGTTATGAGCTGCCTGTCAACTTGACCCAACACGTGATAATATATGTATTTCTTCATGTTAGTATTTAATGGTGGCAACTGTGGTGAAGTAGAAAAAGGATTAGATAATTGGGGTTTGAATTCAGGTTCTCTCATGCATTAGCTTTGGGACCTAGGGCAAGTTAACTAGCCTCTCTGAATCTGTTTCTTCATCTTCAAAATGAGGATAATAATGTCCAGTATTTGGGGAACCCATTATATTTTACAAATCAATTTTGTCTATTCATTTGATGGTACGTACTGAGTACCATGTTTATGCCTGACACTTTCTAGATGCTGTGGATACAGAAATAAAGACATAGTCTTTGCCTTCAAGGACCCCAGTCCAGCAGGGCAGGCAGACAAATAAAACAACATGTAAAGGTGGAAAATATGGTGGCTGAAGTGCCTCTGGTTGTTGCTGGAGTGCAGAGCAGAGAGCAGAGATGGGAAGTGAGGGGAGACTTCCCGGAGGGGGAGCCACTTGAGGCTAACCTGAGGGTGAGTATAAGTTAGCCAGGTGAGGAAAGTGGGGAACCAAGGAGTAAGGGAGAGGCATCCGGAGAACTAGAGATGACTTGAGAGCTTTGGTGGTTACGTGGGGGTGTGTTTGGAGGTTGCAGGAGATCAGGGCATAGAACCCACAAAGGACCGGATCGCAAAGAGCCTCCAGTGCTGAGTGAGGAAATTTGAACTTTATTTCGAATACTGTGAGGAACATTGAAAATTTAACACTTACATAAGTTTTTCTGATTATAAAAATAATCCATATCCATTGATAGAAAATGGAAAATACAGAAACAAAGAAAAAAAGGAGTATAGCCATTGTTCTTATTGTGGTGAATATACTTGGGGAAGGTATATGTGTGCGTGTTCTAGATCCTGGCTACTTACAGTGTGGCCGTGGACCAGCGGCAGCGTTGTCACTTGGGATCACCTGTTAGAAATGCAGAATCTCGGGGTCCAGCCTCACCCAAGGAATCAGAGTCTGCAGCTGAAGTGGAACAAAGATGCATGACAGCGTGTTGTGAAGTGCTTCCCCGGTAGTGAGGAGTTCAGAGGGGAGGGAGAGCCATAGATCAGAGCGGGTAGGGAGGCTTCTTGGAAGATGTGAGACGTGAGATAAGTTCTGTAGAATATGTGGGCTTAGGCCACATGTGGGGAGAGAAACGACAAATGGTTTAGTGGCTAAGATAGGGTATTGGAATGTATTAGTCAGGGTTCTCCAGAGAAACAGAACTAAGACGATATATAGATATATATAGAGAGAGGAGGAAATTTGTTCTAGGAATTGGCTTATGCAGTGTGGGGGCCAAGAAGTCCCACCATCTGCTGTCTGCCTGCTGGAGACCCAGGAAAGCCAGTGGTGTAATTCAGGCCAAGTCTGAAGGCCTAAGAATTGGAGGTGGGGATGGGGACCCCGAGAGGTGGTGGATGATGGTGTAAATCCCCATCTGAGTCCAAAAGTCCGAGAGCCAGCAGCACTGATGTCCCAGGGAAAGACAAAGTGGATGTTTCAGCTCCAACAGAGAGAGGGCGAATTCAGCCTTCCTCTGGCTTTTTGTTCTCTTAGGGTCCTCCACAGAATGGATGATGCCCACCCACAGTGAGGAGGACCGTTTGCTTTACTCAGTCCACCAATTCAAATGCTAATCTCTTCCAGAAATATCCTCACAGACATACCCAGAAATAATGTTTTACCAAATATCTAGGCATCCCTTTGCCCAGTCAAGTTGACCCATAAAATTAACCATCACCTGGAGTCAGGCAGACTTGGCCTTGCCTCTTCCTTATTTGCTGTGAGACCTGGGAAAAGTTCTCAGTCTCTCTGTGCCTCCTCTCTAAAATTGCTATCAATAATTGAGCTTATATTATAGGATTGTTAAGAAGAATAAAATAGATAATACATGTAAAGCTCTGAGTATATGGTACATAGTAGGTACTCAATAAATTATTAGTTATTACCATTATTACTATTAAAGCCAATAGTAAAGCCAATTCAACAACATGTTGAATTGAATTCCATGTGAAGGAAGAAATAGTAAAGGTGCAGAGGTGGTGGAAGGCCCTGCAAGCAGGCTGCAGAGCTTATACTTGTTAAGAATGTGGAAATGTAGGTCAGCGTGGAATGCTAGTTGAAGCATGACTGGTTAGACTTTCACCAGTGCGAGAGGCTATAGGGACGTAAGAGAGAAGGTCAAAGAGTGAATTTGGGTATGACCACTGTTAAGGCACAGGGGGAAGAGTTGGTGAAGGAAAACAAAGAAGGATGAGAGGTTGCTAAAGGAAGACGGGATCCTTGAAAAAAAGGTCTTGTTCAAGACATATACCAGATGAGCCAGGAACATCTCATACCAGAAAGCAAGGAAGTTATCAGAGATTACTGGGGTCCTGTCAAAAGGACTTAGGACCCGACTCAGAGGAGCTCCCACTTGCCAGACATGGCACAATAGGAGTGTCAATAAGGAAAATAACGGAAACACATCAAATATGCTTAAATCCATTATTAACTCAAAACAGCAAAACGATCTCAATCACTTTCAAAGGAAGCTAGGGAACTGACTGTTATGTTGAAAACTGGTAACTAAAGGGAAAGAAAGTATCAAGTATTTACCCTGCTCTTCCTATATAACCTGTTCTTAAGGATAACCAAATGGTTGATGAGGAGAAGTTTCTTTTTATAAAAGCATCATAACTAAAAATGAAGAAAATAGCATAAAATTATTTTGATTTTGCAACTCCCGGTGAGATAATGCATCTGGCTAATGAGCATCAATGACACCACAAAAGGAGAAACAAGCCGATGTTACATGTGTCCTGATGAAAGCACACAACATCAGCTCTCAAGTATTCTTACCAAAAAACTTGCACCTGAGTCTGATCAAGCTTGAGATCTGACTCTAGTTTTCTGAAAATGTAGGGGAAGAGGAGCATGTTAAATATTAACACAGGAATATAATCAGCAAAAGCCAGACAATGGGCAATCCAACAAGACAAATGAATCTGTTTCTTTTTCGATAAATAAATAATATAGTAAGGATCGTTTGACCCTGGGAAAAGCAATTACAGCCGTGGGGAGAGAAAGCAGCCTGACTGTAAGGGGCTGACGAGGTTTAGTAGTGAGGAAATGAAGACAGGGTGAGCCAGCATTTATGAAGCAACCTCTGCTGTCTAGTTGATATTAATTTATGCCTTCTCCGACTCTCACATTTAGTTTTCTTCCTCTACCAGAGTTAACCTCTTTATGGACTGGATTTACGATGGTCCTGAGGGCTTGTCTTGGTCTTGCATTCCTACCAGAAGCCCTGGTGACTCTGCAGCTCATGTTTCATGATAATGTTGACACTGGGTCATCGTGAGGATAAAATATGACTCTGGGAACAGAAACATTTCTGTCTGCCTTGTTGTGTTCTCAGCCTGAGAGAGGTGGGGCCAGGGTCCGGGATTACCGTTGTTTCTCTCTGCCCTCGCTGCCTGTTCTCACAGGGTGCTTGAATCACTCAGAACCCAGTTCCCAGCCAGTGCAGACTTGCCTTTCCCTCCCAGAGTCATCTTGACTGCGGTCATCCAGGAATGCTTTCGATGGTGACTGGGGGAGAGTAAGGAGATTAGGGAGAGCAGAGAACAAAGCATGAATTATCGCAGGTGCTGCACAGGTGTGGCCCTCTCCGTCTCTCTGCCCGAATTCCCAACACATCTCTCTCCAGGTCTGCAGACAGTACAGTAGGGTCATTGTGAGGTGGGCGGGTGCCGTGAGTCACCGAGGTCTCCCTGAAGTGCAGGGGGTGGGGAGAGATCCTCTCGCCATCACTGGAGCTGGGCCAGGAATTGTTGCTGGAACGCCCAGCTTCGTGATCCTTTATATATTTGCGTAACTATATATTTCATTTATAGAACCTCTATTTGCTTCTTCTTCATGTACTCCTGTTCGTATTTTATGTATCCTATTTCTTGCTTTATTTATTTGAAGATCTTAAACATACTCGTGTTAGTCTGTTCCAGATCTGGCACCGTGTCTGTGTGTGTCTGTCTATCTCATGATTTGGGCGCAAAGTCTCTTATCTGTTACGTGTCCTGAGGGTCCCTCATGTGCAGTGTAATGTTTGTCTCTGAGCCCATTTTAGCAGGATTTATCTTCTGTGGAAATCCTCCAAAGGACCAGAAGTGTCTCCATAAGTGGTTTGCATTTGCCTAGGGTTTTATGGTGCTTACTGCTCTGGAGCACTTTTTCGATAATTTCTCAGCCTGGGGATTTGGTGCCAGGTAGCAGTGTGGTTTGGAGCCCCATGCCTCAGGAAGCACAGGTGTGGTGCTCTGATTTCTCTCAGGTGACTTTGTCCATCTCTTGTCCCCGCCGCCTGGGGCTCATTCTAAGTTCTGTGTGGGGTGGAGGGCTGAGTTTTCTAGTCTTCATCACTGACGGGGCAGCTCTTTAGGAAGTGTCTCCTTTAGCTAAGAGCTCAGTTCCTGTTCTCCACTGCAGCCCAGGGTCACATGGCCTCAAATGTGGTGTACTGTTACAGCTAGGAGTTCCCTTTCTGCATTTAGCATCTAGATATTTCTCTTTGCGACTTTTGAATTGACCAAGTATTTAAGCTTTTTTGGGGGGTGAGGGGGCTGGCTTTCAATTTTATCCAGCATTGTTTGCAGTAGGAAAGGGGCATGCTGTGTGTGCCCCATCCTCAATTTGACAAAAGTCCCAGCATCAGGGCCCAAATCTTTATCAAAACGGATGGACCTTTGCCTCATTTTTTTCTGATTTTGTTCATTAAAAAGAATTCTAGTGGCCAGCCTGGCGGCATGGTTAAATTCACATGCTCTGCTCTGGTGGCCCGGGGTTCGCCAGTTCGGATCCCAGGCTCTGACCTACACACCACTTATCAAGCCTTGCTGTAGCAGGTGTCCCACATATGAAATAGAGGAAGAATTTCATGTTGTGTATATTTAACTACAATACAAAGAGAAAAACATTTCAATAAATTAAGAATATATACTACAAAAAACCTACCTGCATTAGTGTTGGCACTTTATTCTATGCTTCTCTCTGTGGCAGGAGTAACTGTGTGGTAGGGAAATACTGATCTCCCCTTTCTGTAATATGCTGGATATTCTCTTTGCCCCTCCAGATCCGCTTTCTATGCTTCTCTGCCCTGCTCAGCCTTCCTGTTGAGTTGGCCCATGGGAGGCACTTGCAGGAGAGCAGAAGGTGGGAAGAGAGAGAAATTGGTATTTATTACCCTGGCTCCCTCCTGCCTCCTGTGGTCTGACCGTGGCTGCATTTTGCTACCCAAGGGACAGCATCTGTGAGGCATTGCCTGTGGCTCTTGCTGGCTTCCAGTGACTGCTCCCTTGCCTTGCCCAGTCAGGCCTGGCGGTGATAACAGCTTCCTAATTTTGCTAGTCCCCGATGCTTTGCTATCCCTTGTTGTTTCTCTGATCTCTGCCCACACCTTTGTAATAGCCTCCTCATTGAACTTCCTTCAGTGACCTTGTTGAGTGTGCATGTGTTTCCTGTGGGGACCCTGACTGATACACACAGTGTCCCAAGTCTAATTTTACAGCATTGTCTGTTTTTTCAGACCTACTATATGCTGGGCGCCACATTAAGTATTAGTGCTACAAAGATGCATTTAACTAGGTCCCTGTTCTTAAGTTCAAAGTCAAGTGGGGGAAGACAATTAAAAACCCCATTACAATACAGAGTGGTAAGTGCTGTGATAGAGGTAAGAACAGAGTGCTGAGGAAGCGTAGAGTAGAAGCATTACACCAGTGCTGGGTGGGGGTGGGGGGAGGGAAGGCTCCCTCGGGGAGATGACACTTGTGCTGCTCCATAGGATGAGCAGGAAGAGGTGGAAAGGAGCAAAGGGCTTCCAGGGCAGCAGAGATTTTGAAGGCACAGAGGCACAACACTTAGCTCGCAGTTCAGGAGTGTTTGGCAAGGCTAGAGAGAAGTGATTGTGGTGAGAGCAGGAAATGAAGCTGGAGAGGCGGGCAGGGACTGGAGCACGGAGGCTCTGCAGTGCTCCAAGACAGGTACAGCTTCCATCCTGCGTGTTAGGAGGGACCAATGCCCAGTTTCAACTGTGGGAGTGACGCCATCAAGTTTGCTTTCAAAGACTCTTTGGTCACAGGTGGAGAAAGGAGTGAAAGAGGTCAAACTGGGGACAGGGAGAAGAGTCAGAGAATTTATTGCAAAGCAGTAGAGGCCATCTTTTCTGAAGGGTAAGGGACCAGTAGTTGGCTGGTTAATAAGTTTATTAAAATAAACTTATTTATTTTATAAAATAAAAAAAAAGTTTAAATAGGTATTCACAAAAATGATAATATTTTAAGTATTTAACATAAAACATGTACGCTTACCAATATTTTCCTATGCTACCTTTCTCGCGTAAATCACATTCATAATGATTGTCTTTTCCTTTTTTGTTAAGTGGAGAATTTAAAGGTGCTTGTGAGGCAATCCAAGTGAAAGATGCTTGTACGTTTTTATGAGTTTTTCCTGATGTGTTCATGGTTGTTTCAGCGACAGTACACCAACTACAGTGCTCTTCAGTAAATTGCCTTCATCAAGACTTTGAAAAAAATTCAATTCGACTTTCGTAAAGGCAACAACTATCTTTCTGTACCTATATTTTATTGGTTTATGGATTATTTAATTAAATTGCAGGTTACAGGAACAAGTACAACTGATATAAATGGGTTGGGGAGCAACCACTAATACACTGTTAGTGAACACGTGATTCCACTGATGGAGGCTGCTAGAGATTTTTCCATAGTCTTGGAAATTTGTAGTTCTGTGGCCATTGATCAGCAGTTTTTTAATAGAGGGAAATGGGGGGATGGTTAAGTGGGTCAGTTAAAAGAGATTCTGAAATAAAGCAATGAGGGTAGATAGGAGGGGATGAGTATGCAAGAGGTAAAACCCAAGAAATGATGACTGGATGTAGTCATGAGAAAAAAAAGGCTGGGATTGCTGCGAGCCATGCTACCGACGGCTATACAGCCGTCTGACAGGGTCCAGGCTGAGAAGGGCCGAGGGGCGCAGGGACGCTCCTCGGTGAAGAATGGCCGGCCGACACCCCTGATATTTTCTGAAATGTATGCGTGCTTTCTATCAAGGTTATGACTATACTTGTTTCTGCTTTTTATTCTTAAAGATATACAGTTTAGCTTAGCTTTTCAGCCCTTTACCTTACTAGCAAAATGATATTTTCTCTGGGCAGTGTGCTCAAGGGACAATTAGCCCTACCTGCTAAAAGACAAAGGAATGCTTTCACCTCCTAAGGGGTGCGGGAATGTAAAGATGTTTAACTACCTGCTGAGAACGCAAGTAGCCCTGGGGATAAGATACCCTGGAGTTGCCTTTTGTTCCCATTAACCATCTACACTAATGGCGTAAATGATTGAGGGAGGCAGGAGTGGCTCCCCCAGGATGTAAACAGATGGAACGCTGTCCTGTCCGGAGGTCTGGACCTTCTCTCTTTGATTTAACTTTACCATGAATTACAACAGATGTCAAGGTACCTATCTCTTTTAGCTTAGAGACAACAAACAATAGTTAATTGCGGAGAAGACAATCATTAACCTTATGGAATGCTAATAAATATTCTTGTGCTCGTTTTTTACTTCCTTATCTCTCTGAGAATATTTGTAGAGCTATTTCTGTACTAATCCTGAAAAATATAAAAACGACACTTGTGCACAGTAAAAACGGACTTGATTACACCAAACCAAGTCTCACGTCTCTTCCTTCACTGCGCTGACTCCATCCCTCCCTCAGGAACCTGGACTCAGCCGGAGCAGGACTCCGGCATGGGATTATCCCCAGGTTCCTGGTTTGGACAGTTGGGTGGATGGTGGTGCAATTCACTGAAATTGAGAGTGAAACAAGAAGATCAGCTTCTGAGAGAAAGATGGAGAGTCTGGTTTAAAACATGTTGTATTTAAGGTATATGTTCTTATGTGTATTTGCTCCTTGATTTTGCAGCATTCATTCCCCACACCTGATCCACTCTCCCCAACTCTTGGTTCTCATCATTTGGGTAGGAGTCCACCCAGTTCTAAGAGTCAGGGACACAACGGAGGCCTGCCTGCGTTAATTAGTGCACTGCATACCTTTGGGCCCAGTGATTGGCTAGGGGTGGTCACATGATCTAAACTGGTCCAAACAGTGGGAACCTCAGTACTTTTGTTGAGAATTCTGGGACAAAGGCAGTTGTTTACCCGCTCCCAGTGGATTCTCATGTGAGAGGTTGTAGCCCTAGAAATGCTGATAACCATCTCCAGACTACAGGGAGGGGACCAGAGAATGGAGCCAACATGGAAGAAGCAGAGCTAAGGAATTTAGAGAAAGACACCAGCTCCTGGAGCTGTGCTAAAGCTGTCCCTTGACTGTTCCGTTACATGAGTCAGTAAATTCCTGCCTTGCTTATAACAATTTAAATGGAATTTTCTATCACCTTCAACAAGAAGAATTCTAGCTGTGGGACATCCAGGTAGAGATGTTAGGTTAAATAGATGAGTTGAGAATTCTAGAGAGAGATTTGGGCTGGGGATATAGAAATGTAAGTCATTAGCATGTAGATCAAAGCCCTAAGTTTGGAGAGGGTTACCCAGAGAAAATGCATGGTGTACAGCCAGCCAGTTAGTGTAAGTGCTGTGAAGGGGGAGGGATGGGTTATGATAGCACATGGGAAGGATGCCTCATCCCCACTAAGGGGTTTAACAAGGATTCCTGGAGAGAAAACCATCTAGGCTGAGATGGGAAGGGTAAGTGGGAATGTACATGTGGATTGGTGGTGGGGGTGGGAGAGTGCTCCAGGCAGAGCTCAGGCCGGGAGGTGAGAGAAGCCCAGTGCGCTGAGAGAACTAAACAAGCTGAGTAGGGCTGGAATTCAGAGCATGCATGTGTGAGGGCAAGGGCAGAGAGGGGGAGTCAGATGAGGCAGTAAGCAAAGTGAGGGTGCATTGTGCCTGGCCTTACAATGCCAAAGAGCATTGGGGAGCCCATGGAAGGGCTTTTAGCTGGAAAGCTACCAGATCAGAGGCTTCAGGAAAGAGAAAGGACTGGAGAGGGGCAACGCCAGAGGAGCGGGGCCGGTTAGGAAGCTGCTGAAGCATTCAGATGAGAGGTGGTGGTGGCTTGGGTCCGGGGAAGGCTGAGGATGGATTCAAGGGATATTTGGGTGGTGAATCAGATGAACTTGGGGATTTGAATGGATGTGAGGAGTGAGAGAAAAGGAGTCAAAGCTGACTTCCATGTTTCCGGGCGGGGCAACTAGATGGATGGAGGTGCCATTTCCTGAGATGTAGAACAGTGGAGGAGGAACAGGCTGCGGGGTTGGAAGTGGTAAGTCCAGTTTGGGACATGACGAACCTGAGAATGCAAGCTTCTTGAGGACCAGAATCTTCTTTGCCTTATTCATTCACCTATGCCTGATACACAGAACAGTGTCTTACACATTATAAGTAAATATTTGTTCAATACATGAATACATGAAAGATACTTGTATTTTTTTTCTTTTTTTGAGGAAGGCTTTTCCTTTTTTTTTTTTTTCTGCTTTATCTCCCCAAATCCCCCTGGTACATAGTTGTATATCTTAGTTGCAGGTCCTTCTAGTTGTGGTTGCCTATATTTTTTTATGTGGAAAAGTTGAGGAGGCAGCTTTGAAGCTCAGGAGCGAGAACTGGGTTGAGGAGACAGATGGGAGTGGTCACTGGCCTCTAGTAGTAAATAAAGACACAGGAGTGGATGAGATCCACCGGGAGAGTATGAGGAATGAGGAGCCTTTGCGGACTGGAAGAGCATCAGCTTTGCAGGGTAGTGATTGATGTGGATCACGAGCCCTGCCTGCTCAACTGTGCTTTTCTGTCCCTCTGTCGGCTCTGCTGCCTCCTCCCCTACCTCTTTAGGATCTTATTCCTTCTCCTTTGCTGAGTCCTCTTCCTCTTGCTGCCCCCTCTCCCCAGTGGAGGGCACACCCTCAGGCCCTCCTCTCTCTCTCTGCTTCTCAAGCTAGGTCTTCTCTCCAGACTTCAATTGCAGATGCCCACTGGGCATTGCCAACTGGACCTCCTAATGGCACCTGAAATACAACACACCCTCACTGAGCTCATCACCTCCTCCCCAAACCAGTGCCTCCTCCTGATGTCTCCCTCTCTCCATCACTCACCTTGCATATAGGAGGCACTGCATAGAGTTGGTGATTTGAATCTTGAATTAGAAACTTGGTACTGATTAGATCTTACTTCTGATCAAAACTTGAGGGGGCCAAGCAAGAAAAGATTTTCCGGCTGGTTCCCTGAGCCTGGTGTCTTAAAGCCAGGGCCAGTGATTTCTTGGTAGAATAGCAAATGGGCCAGTAACCTTAGGGTGCCTGATGTCCTGATGTGCTTCCATCTCTTCCCTGGCTCAATGTTCTTTGGGATAATAACAGTTTTTAATAATTTTTAATTTTTATATAAGGTACACTTACCAAAGGATTAATATGGAGACTCTCACTGACCACAGATTCTACTCCCCCCGCCACCCCATGTTGCTGATGAATTAAGGAACTCATCCAAGAGCTAGCTTAACTCTACTTGAAAAATCTGGGAACTTGCTAGTTTAAGGTCCTGGCCTTCATTCTAGAATGTTAGAGCCAAAAACAAACAAAAAATGGCCCCAGTAGTGGTTTGATTTCATTCTGTAAATTTATGAAGGAAGAACTGTGATCCCGGAATCAGAGGTTCTCTGGAAACAATCGCTTTTCCTGTGTTGCTTAGGAATGAGTGCTCACTGCTAAAACATGCTCCTTTCTCTAACCTGTTGTCTTTACCCCTGGGTCAGCCTTCAGATCCTTTCTAGGCTCTTTCCCTCTTGCTTTATCAGAGAGCTTAGAAAATTAAAACTAATGTTGATACTAGTCCACAGCCAAACATGAAGACCTTGATAATACTAGCTTCCTTTCTATTCCTTCAACTTTCCACTCCTCACCTCAGGACCTTTGCCCCTGCTGTTCCTTCTCCTGAAATGCCCTCTTCAGTCTTTCCAAATGTTTGCTCCTTATCCTTCAGATCTCAGCACAAATGTCAGCTTTTCAGAACAGTGACCTTGCGTAGTCCCTGTCTGTAACATGCCACCTCATAATCTTTCATTCATAGGATCTATCACACTCTCATAGTCCTTTGTTTGTTTGTTTATTCATTCATTGTGTCCCCCCCACTAGACAGTAAGCTCAGGGAAGGCGGGACCTTGTCTGTCTTGCTGAATGTGTCCTCAGAGCCTGTGACGGTCATGATTGTGTATACACCCAAGATGCATTTTTAGTATACTATGCAGCTTCTGGTAACTACTTCTATCAATCTAATCTACATTCGTCCCACTCTTCTCCCTCCTTTGCACAGATTTACTGACTCTCCAGTGTGTGTTTTAAAAAACAATATTGTTTTATTAATAGTAGCAGGAGTGGCCAGCATGGGGTGGTGGGTGCCCTGGGCTCAGGGTATGTGTGGGCTGTGAAGAGTAGATGATGGTTGGGAGGCTAGAAGGAAAGGAAGTGGGTTTGGAGACCAGGCCCAAGGGCTTCTAAGATTTACTTCTGGGAATGAGCAGACTTGAGAAAGGACTCATGGCAAGCTATGGCCAGGCCCCCAATAAGGTTAAGAAATTCTTGGAAATCTAGCTGCCCATCAGCGTTGAGGTCCAGTTTCTTCATCATGCGGTCAAGGACACCAGGGTCCTTCTGGTTCTGCAAAGATAATAGTAACAATGATAATGTTAATAGTACCTTTATATTATGCTTTCTAAGATGCTTTCAAATATGTTGCCACATTTTATTCTCACAAGAGTATGAGGTTCAGGGTAGGGGTTATTAATATTCCTGGTTTCTAGACATAGAAACAGACTCAAAGACGTGAGATGACTTGCCTAAGGGGAAGACCTGGGCCTTGAACCCAGGTTTTCTGGCTCCTAGTCAGGGTTCTTTTTGTGACAATCGGGGGTTATTCAATTTTGTAAAAACAGTGGAATACTTTTTTCAAGTGCTATGTGCAACTCCGATATACAAGCTATATAAAAGTGGAGAGATTTAAGGTGGAAAAAGGATGCAGGCCCTGTCTAATCAGCCTCACCCTCCCCATCCAAGCCCCCAACACACACACATTTATAGCCACTGCTTCCGTATGGCTGTTTAATTAATTTAGAAAGTCAGTCCTTTAGATGCACACGTGGCTAGTGGCTACCATATCGGATAGTGCAGATAGAGAACATTATTCCCATCACTGCAGAAAGTTCTATTGGACAGGGCTGCCCTAGAGGCTTTGGGGTAGAGGAATAAAATTAGAAAATTCTTCTATTATGCCATTTACCATTTCATATGCCCCTTCCCTAAATGAAAAAAAAAATCATTGTTCTCTATGACATGTAGTTTGATAACTTTGATCTTTAAAACACACCTTATTCAAAGAAAAGGCCTTTCATTAATGATTCAGAGCTTACTCTGAGGAGTAGGGGCTCAGCCTAGGCTATGTGGACCACCGTCTTGGAGTTGATGAAAAAGAGGCAGGAGTGTAGGGGTCAGCTGCTGGTCCTTCATTCCTAGCCATCTGCCAGGGTCTTGTTTCACACCATGGGTAGTCTGTGAATGGGGGCCAGGACCAGTACCTTTGTGAAGGCAGCCAGTTCTCTGTTCATGAAGGTTAGGAACTCGGTCTTGGAGAGTTTGCTGCTGTTCCCGTCCTTGCCAGCATATCTCTGGAAAACAGCAATCAGAGACTCGATGCACCGCTCAGTCTCTGTAGGGCTGGACATTTTTGCCTTTGGAAAAAAAAATTCAGGGCTCAGACAAGGGCAAGATATCAAGGGCTGAAAAAACTGCTGTTTTTAGAATGTGTGGGTAAATATAATTATACATCCACAAATCCATGTGCACACCAAGCATTGTCTATAGATTAAAACGTGTCCTATTTTCTAAGAGTATAGCGGCTTCTGTGATGAATGAAATGGCAGTTCTTTTTAAAGCAATACTGAATTCCTGGGACTCATGCATTTTCTAGAAGAAAACTAAAAGCATAGTTATTATTGTGTATGAGGTGGGAGACCTGAGGCTTTTTGGATATTCAAAAGCAGCTTTCATATTTGAAAGTTAGGGATCATTAATTTTACATGTGAGGAAACTGAGGCATGAGAAGGGAATTGACGTGGCAGAGCCACCCCTAGAATCTCGGCCTCGAGGTCCTTTTCTGGAGTCCTTAGCTTTTGCTCTTTCTACTTCCAAATGTCACTAATTCCCCAGGAATGGCTGGCGGAATTTTTCCGGTCACTTCAAACCAGGAAGGTTGCCATGGGGCTCTCAGGTTGCTGCTCACACAGCTCCCAGGGCATCTACCGAGCTGAACCACGACTGTGGTTGCACCAGGAGGAGCAGGAGATCCAAATCCTGTGCTGGGCTCTGCTTCCCTTACAACAGAATTCTTCAAGGAAATGCGGTGCTAGTGTCTACCGGTCTGTTCAGCAGGCCCCAGAAGCGAGGAATTGTTGGACGCCCCCTGGTGGATAAGAGCAGCAACTGCAGTCTTTCTGGAGAATTTGCAGGGCCACACCCTTCCTCTGAAACTTTATCTCCGGGCATTAGCAACGATCTATGTTTGGATAACGACATTGCAATTTAGCATTTAGCCTTTAATTTGTTCTTGGGATGAACTTCCTGGAGCCCAGAGCTGGACGGAGGCTTTCCTGGCCCCATAATTTACGTGCTAAGGATTGATCTGAGCCCTGTTATTGACCTGAGCCCTTAGCTGCATAGCTGCTGGTCTCCTTCCTGCACCCCTTGCAGGAACTTTCCGTCTCTCCAGGTGCTTTACCAGGCTAGCCAAGGTGCCTGCTGCCCGTTGCATCTTGGAGTATCTATAAAGCCTCTTCCGGAGGTGGATCCTAAAGAACTCTTCCGGAGGTGAATTCTTTCCCAACAGTCACATTTTTGGAATTTCTTTTTGTCAAAGAGAATTTTTTCTTAAGGAAAGAAAAGTGTTGGTAGGTCCAGGGTTTGGGGGAGAAACAAAATGCCGTGGCCTAGAAACAGATGTGTTTGCACAACAGCTTTTCTTATCAGGACTAAAATCTCACTGTCTTACTAATGTCAGAAGAGAGAAAGAAAGTTGGCTGGGAGGGCGAGCCAGATAGGGTAGAAAGTTCCAGACTAAAGAGCAAGGGCTTTGTAACCTCTTTCTAGACCTACCGAAGTTTCCTCTGCCCCCTTTCCTTGCGGAATTCAGATTGGTTTGATGTTCCAGTTTCAAAGTGGATTTCTGCTTTACTTTTTTTTCCTCCTTGACTGTAATTTAGACTATTTCTTTCTCTTGAAAACTGTTGCTATCAGCCACATGGAGAGAATTAAAACCTCTGCATTTCTCCCCAGAGGTAATTTTCCAGAGCAAAAGAAAGGAACACAATTATCAAAGTACTTAAGTGGAATTGCAAAATTTGTAGAGCTGGAGGGGACTGTGGAGATGGTTCTGGAAGAGGGAGGCCCAGAGATGGGAGAGCTTTGCCCAAGGAGGAGCAGTGGCTGAAGGAGAGGAGAACCAGATCTCCTGTCCCCAGGCCAAGGTGTGGATGCAGACTGACACACTAGAGCGGGGGTTGGAAACATGTTTTGTAAAGGGCCAGATGGTAAATATTTTAGGCCACTGGGGTCCATCTGGTCTGCATCACTCTGCTTTTGTAGCAGGACGGCAACCACACAGACAACTCAGAAATGAATGGGCGTGGCCGTTTGCCAATAAAACTTCATTTATGAACGCTGAAGTTTGATTTTCATACACTTTTCACGTGTCCCAAAGTATTGTTCTTCCTTTGATTTTCTTTCAACAGTTTAAAAGTGTAAAATCCGTTGGCAGCTTGTGGGCAGAACAGAAACTTCACTTGGGCCGCGGGCGGAAGTTTGCCGACTCCCTTCACTCAAGAGAGGCCAAGGAGGAGGCAGATTTCGGAGGCGGCTTAATGGAAAAGATAGGAAGATAATTCAGAGCGGGAATGGCAGGAGCTGAGAGGAGAGAAACAGGTGAGGCAGTGAGGGCCCGAAAAGATGGCGGGAGAAAAGGAAAAGGGATAGAGGGGGCTTAGCTGGAACCGGGCTCCTCCCACATTCTTGGCTGCGGTTCCGCTGGCTGGGACGGCTCGAGTTTCAGTCTCTGTGTCTTGGCCCTTTGCCAGTAGTTTACTGAAACTGATTTTCCCTAGGGCTCTGACGACCAAGTTCTGAAATGTGCCCTTTCTGGTCTATAGAAGTAACTAGTGCTGCCTCACAGAATTCCACCTCCCCACCCCCCAGTCTTTCCATGTCTCCCAGGCTTCCAGGGCACCAGTGGCGAGGGGCTGCCGGCAAGAGCAGGACCCCTCCGTGCGCCCTTCCCGGGGAGCCAGGGAGCAAGTAGGAGCGGCCTCCACCCGACGGGACTCCGCTGGGCACTTCCTCGGCCCCAGCCCCAGACCTTATCTTTGCAAGGAAAACAAAAGAACCTCCCGTGGCCACCCCCAGGCTGTTATTACAGATATAATTTTAGGGCTTCTTCCTTCCATCCTCTCTTCCCTAATTCCCTCCTACAAATTTCTTTTTCCTGCTGTTTCCTGCCACGTCCGCATATAAATCAAAGATCAAGCCTGGTGGAAAGTGTGCTGTTGCTTTTTGCTTTTCATTTAAGAGGAAGACGAATAAAAAGTCGGACTTACCGCTTCGGAGTGGAACGAGGCACCGAAGCTGTGACCGGGGAGCGGCGAGGCGAGCTCTGGGCTGGAGGCCAGGCTCCGGGTCCCCGCCTGTCCCCGCCCCGCCCCGCCCCGTGTGGCCCCCGCCTGACTCACGCCGCCCCCTCCTCCGCCCGCCCGCCCGCCCGCCCGCCTCTCCCGCGCAGATCCGGACTTGCCAGCCGTTCGCCTTTGTCAAACACGCAGCTGCACCTTAAAACTCCCATAAAACCCATTGTCCTCTCCGAACCTTAAAGGTATCTCCTTGTCCTGTGAAGTTGGAAGATTTTCCACTTTTTTTAATTAAAAGTTTTGCAAGCTATTCTTGAAGTGATGTCGGTGGCTCTGTTCCATGGACGAGCTCATTCTGCTCGCTCAAGTTAGAGAGGCAGGAAGTTCCCTTTTAAAAACGTGCACCATGGGCTGTGGGCCATAACGGCAGAGTACAAGTTCCCGAGAAGCCAGGGCTGTCTATTCCTTCACGCTGAGGATAGTTAGACAGCGGTGATTTGTCCCAAGTGGAGCACCGTTGTCTCAAACTTCACTCTAAAACGGCAACAGTTAAAAAAACAAAACCGCAGACCCAAACCCCAAACTGATGCAATTAAAAATTGACCCTTGCGAGTAGGGCATTTATCTCTGTGCAGCTGGCCACCGAGTTGAGAGTTGTATTAAGAATCGGAAGCTCTGAGGGCCGGCCCCAGGCCCCAGTGGTTAAGTTCGCGCGCTCCGCTTCAGCGCCTGGGGTTTCCCGCTTCCAATCCTGGGTGGGGACATGGCACTGCTCATCAAACCACGCTGAGGCAGCGTCCCACAAGCCACAACTAGAAGGACCCACAACGAAGAACATACAACTATGTATCGGGGGGCTTTGGGGAGAAAAAGGAAAAATAAAATCTTAAAAAAGAAAAAAAGAATCAGAAGCTCTGGATTCTGGTCCTGGATATGTTATTCCATTGCAATACTTTTGGCAAAACCCCTCACTCCTCTCAGCCTCCATTTCCTTATCTGTAAAAGTAGGTGATGTTGCCTCTCCTACTTCTTAAGACTGTTATGACTGTCCAATAAAATGATGGCTCTGAGAGGGCTTCAAAAACTGTGGAGGAGATCTGAATGAAAGATAACGGGCTGCCTGGCGTTGTATAAATTGTATCCTGGCCTGGGCTCCGCTCTTGCAGCCTGAGCTGGTCCTTTCTGAGCAGATCTTCATCTCTACTCAGCTACTCCAGACTTGCATTTTCAGTTGTTCTTGGGTACACTTGAAAGTCCCACCTGTACCTCAGGCTCAGTAATTCAAGAATTAGCTTGTTTTCCCTTAACCCGTTTCTCTCCCATCTTCCCCATCTCTGCTAACAGGACTGCCATTCTTCCCTTCCCCTGACCTGAGGACATCGGAGCTAGGTTTTCACTCTAGAGCCTTTTCTTTCCCCTAAACCTTAGCAAGTGCCAAGTGCTGTCAGTATTATTTTCACACTCTCTCTTGAATCTGTCTCTCGTGTCTTCCATTCCCACTTCCAGTGTTGTAATTTAGGTTTTCAGTCCCTGTTTCCTCCAGTTTCCTAACTGGTCTCTTGCCTGCCAATCTGTTCTATTGACTGTTACAAACACATTTTTCTAAGGTATATCTCTGATCAATTGCCTACTGAAAAACACAAGAAAACGGCTGACGCCCTTTATGTCCAATCCAAGCTTCTTAGCCTCTCTCTGGCTTTGAAAAACCTCTATAACTTTAATGAATGAACGAATTCTTCAGTTTATTCATTCAACAAATATTTTTGGAAACCTACTATATGCCAAGACTAGTGCTAGGCACGAGAGATACAAACACGAATGTAGTATAGTGCCTGCCTTGGAGGTGGCCTATGGATAGACTTTAGACCTACAGTGGTTTGAGGGCCGTTCCATGGCTGGCTGCTGGGGTCCACAAAACCCTAAAGTCAGATGTGAAATTTTCTGCATAAGAGAACTTTTTTCTGGGGAAGGATCTACAGCTTTCATCTGATTCTCGGAAAAATCTATGATCAAAAAATGTTAAAGAATCATTAGTCTAAATTATTTCATACCTGAAGCATGGGATCTCCCACACATACCACAATCCTCTTTAAGGGAAAACACCTCACTTACAGCTTCTGCTTAAAAGCCAGCCCCATGGACGAAGTTTTGGATGACTTTACCCTGTGCCCACTGTCACAGCTGACTGGGTTGAGGTTAGCTCTGGACTCAAGGACTGTCAATCCATAGAATGGACAGTAGTGGCTGTTTCATGGCAGACATGGAAAGATGAGCTGGGGCCATTCAGCTTCTTGTTCTTGGGAAACTGAGATTAGAAATATATAGAGAATTAGGTATTTAGAAGAGCTGAAGCTGAACATTTTCATAGAGAGAATCATGAAGTCATGGAAAATCAAAATTACAAAGCAGCAGACACCAGGAATAAGTAGAAGCTATGAAGTTTGGAAAGAATGCACAGAGTAAAGGGGAAAAATTAACCAAGTGCTAATTGGAAATAAAAGAAGTAGCCACTTGGATATTAGTTGAGTTGTGTAAGTGATGAAGCACTGAGAGTGCAGAGCCTGCCGTCCAACTTTACGAGTATTCTTGTTCTTCCTGAATCTGGTTGTCTAGTTTTCCTGATTTTCTGTAGGACATTTATTCCTTCAATAACTCCTCTGGCCCATGAAGTAGCTTGAGTGGAGCCAAAGAAAAGAGCTAAATCAAATAAGTGTGAATTGTCCTGAACTGGGTAGGGAGATCAGCCCTTTCCAGTGAGGGCTGCCTGTGGTGGCAACTCCCCAGGGTCATGCCGAAAGGGGCTCGATACTAGTCTGCAGTCAAAGGAGGGAAAGTTCAGGAAAGGGAGCAGGCAAAGGCAGATTTAGCAAATAAGGTAAACAATGCTTCAAACTGAAGGCTAAAGCAGGCAAGGAGCTGAGGATGAGAGGGGGCTGGTAAATTGATAGCAAGAGACTAAAATAAGGCACAGATGAGTAAAAGCGCTATTCAGGAAATACATGTGAGGACTTCCACAGTGCCAGGTAGTTCTTATGTGCAACCTGAGCTCTGGGCAGCCTTGGGCAGCTTCTTAGGGGACACAATAGAATGTGACAAAGATAATAACAGGGATGTGACCAACGTACAATGACAATGCTGGGAAGGAAATGAGTGGTTTACTCTGGAGGAGCAGGCAGGGCATCATGGGGAAAGTGATACTTGAGTTGGGAATGGAAGGGTGAATAAGAATTCAGCAGCTGGATGGGCCCAGTGGTGAAGCTAGACGAAGTGAGGCAGTATAGCAGTGTTTATGGCAGCAGACTCTGGAGCTAGAGCATCCTCCCTGATACCACTGTGGAGGCCATGAAGCAGGAGGTGAGGACATCTGTGACAGTGGTCATAGGACTTGAGGAGGTTCTCAATGGTCTCAGAGGGAAATGGGAAGAGGAGCTGACTCAGAATAGCTAAGTGGTGTAAGAGCTTAGGAAGCTATAATTTTGCAGTGACTCATCTCCACATGGTTGTGTGATTGTGTGGCCGTATGTTTTCTCCACCTGTGCCTAGAAGTTTAGTCATTGGATGCAAGAGAGAGGGTTCTGGAATAGATTTAGGGTTAGGGCTTCACAGGATGGGTGTAACAGAAGGATAAGGCAGTGAAGGAGTTGAGGATGTGGGTAAGAATGTAATCCACTAGGGGCTGGCCCAGTGGTGCAGCGGTTAAGTGTGCACGTTCCGCTTTGGAAGACTGGGGTTCATGGGTTCAGATCCTGGGTGCGGACATGGCACCACTTGGCAAACCATGTTGTGGTAGGTGTCCCACATAGAAAGTAGAGTAAGATGGGCACAGGTGTTAGCTCAGGGCCAGTCTTCCTCTGCAAAAAGAGGATTGGCAGCAGTTAGCTCAGGGCTAATCTTCTTCTTCAAAAACAAAAGAATGTAATCCACTCGATTGGGCATTGAGTACAAGACAAAAAAGGAAGGAGCAAGGACATGGAAGGTGGGTGGGCACAAAGTCTCCATGAAATCAAAGAACAAGTTAAGTGGAAGAGAAGGATGGAGAGAGCTGGGGATGTAAGAAGTTATTGGTATAGTATAATCTTCCAGTGAGTTTAATATTTTGTAGATAGAACCCTTATGAATGATGGCAAAATCTAAACATGGTTATGGGCATTAAACTTGTTCCAGTTTAAGTGGAGTGGGCATGAAGGAGGTCAAGAAGTTATGGGGGCGGGTTGAGTGGGTCATCCACATCAATGCTGAGCTCATCCAGGGTGCTGAGAGGTGTTAGAGTGGAGTGCAAGAGTGTGAAGCAGTTTATAATGTTTCAAGTGAAACTGGCATGTGACACTGATAGGTTGGGGCAGAGGGTCTCACAGTATGATCTGCCACTTTCCTTTATATATTCAATTCTTTAACCAAATGGATTCACTGATTATCGTGAAAAAAATCCTCTACATTTTCTTATCTCTTTGCCATTGCTCAAGCTTTCTTTGTTTTTGAAACATCCTTAATTTCAGTTCCCTCTGATGAAACCCTATGGCTCCTTCAATGAAACTCCTCTTTCATGAGGCTTTCCTGACCGCCACCACTCCTTCTTTGTCCTTTCATAATATTTGGTAAAAAAAATTTTAGGGGGAGAATTTTAATATTCTGCTATATATTAAAGGGATCTATGTTAATAGATGTTTTATCTTTTCTGATAGCATGTGAGTTCCTTGAAATTATGGATCTGTCCTGTTTATCTTTGTCTCATTCATAGCCACTTGCACATAGTAAGAACCAATGAATGTTGGTGAGATTGAACAAATAGTACAATTTCAGAGTAGAGGCTGTATCTAATTTAATTCTGTCTGATTTAACATTCATGACTTAATGTTAAATAACTCATTGCTCCAAGAATTGTTTGACTATTTGTGGTGTTTTTCTTTTTTAGGGGAGGATCTCAAGATATTTCTATTAAGGGTCTTAAATTTATCTTCATTTATTAATTCATTAAGTTATTCAAGAAGTATTTATTGAGTGCTGGATCCTGTGCTAGGGTCTGAGGATGCAAAGATAAAAAAGTCATGGTTCCTGCCTTTGAGGATCCCCAAATAGAATTTGATTAATAAAACAGAAATGAGAACCTTCCAGAAACTGAGCCGTCTGCATCAGAAGGTGTTCACTCAGTCTTAGGCTGAGGGTCTTTCCATTTAATTCCTGGGCCAGAAGGTTTACCTCTTGAAGATATGAACTGTAAGGGAGATCCTTAGGTTTCTCTCATAATCTACAGCTCTTGCTGAGAGCACTGAGGCCACATTTGCAACATTCAGGAATGACCCCACAATTTCTGAGGCTACGGTGGTGTAAATGGAAATGCTGGGCAAAGAATCGAAAGGCCTGAGTTTGAGTTCCAGCCCCCTCCCTTACTAGATAAGATCTTTTCTACTTCTGAGCTTCAGTTTTCTCATGTGTAAAATGGGGATAATAATTAAGGAGATAATAAATATAAAAAGGCTCTTTAAATGGTGGGGTGTTATACAAATGTTAATTACCACTTGCAGGATTGCTGTGTGGATTAAATGAAAGTGTGCTTTGTAAACTGTACTTTGCAGGTGTTGGGTGTCATTATTGTTATCTTCCCTCCTCTCTCTTCCCGTTGCCTCTGCCCTGATTGCTGGCTCTCATTAATTCCGCCACTTGGACTACTGTGGTGGCATCTTCAGAGAGTCCCTGTGCACGCTGGTCTGCTTTCCACCGTTGTCTGCGTGCATTTACAGTTTTCTTCACATTCATCTAGACATCTTTCATGCTGATGGTTGGAAACAGTTACCGTCCTCCACCTAGTTGTTTTTAGGTCTTCAACTGCTGTTAGGCAGAGTTGAGAAATTTTCTCTTTCACAATGACCCACAGCAAATTGTCACATGTACATTAAATTTCTACTCCAAGGAGGCCATGCCATATCAGAGCCATGTCTAATCCATGATCTGAATGTGTGTCATCAAAATATTCTGAGTATACCTGTATTGCTGAATTTTTTGTACAAATTCTTCATCTTGGAATTCAAGGACTTTTATGGTCTAATCCCAGCTGTTTTTTCATCATTTCTTGTCATTCACTGTGAACTCTGATCAAGTGGAACTTTCTATGGTTGCTTGTAGGCAGGGTTGATCTTCCAGCTGGTTCTCACTGGGTACCCCACACTAGTTGTTAAAATGTTGAAATTCTTCTCTACCAGTTGCTAAATGTCCTCTCTTCTTGCCTGAACTCCTGAGGGCTGTCCATCTGAAGCCCCAGACACTCCAGTCCCTCTCCTGGGCTATGTGATTCCCATAATCGAGTAGCAAAGGTTAATGCGTGCTTGGTGGGGGTCTCCAGGTCTTGCTTCAGCCTGGCAACCTGGCCACTCTTCTGACTAGTCAGTGCTAGGTCACATTTGGGATATCTCCCAGCCTTTAGAAACCCCACAATTTCCCACTTATTGATTTTTGTTCTTGTGACTAAGTCCTTTCATATGGAATGTTTTCCCATCTTCTCATGTCCAAATTCTACCTATATGAAGGCCCAGCTCAGAAAGAACCTTCTCCATGAAGCTTTCACTTACCTCTCTCAATTAAAAAGGATCTGTCTCTGTTGATCTACTACAGCCCTTTATCTGCGCTTTTCTTGTAGTGTGTGTTACAGCCTGTCTTGAATGATAGCTATTTAAGTATGTGCCATTTTTTCCCTGTTAGACTGTCAGCTCCTTGAGGACCAGATTTAGTGTAATACCTTTTGTTGGTGGAATCACTCACCTTCTACAGGGCATTCGAAGTCCTTCTTACTCATGCTTTGGGTCCAGGACAAGGGTGTGATGGGTTAGTAGTAGGCATGAGGACTTCTATATGACAAATGAAGAATTTAAAGGTTCTTGTGATGCGGTGTGGTCTTTTTCGATGGTATGACATTTTTGTGCAATAAGACTTCCTGCAGTTTCACCTCTCCCTGCCTCCCATTCCCCCCACCTCCTCCAACTCTTGGAAGGCCTAGGAGTGGGCAGGTTAGCTCAGCTCTGCTCTGTTCCGAGGCTTTAGGAAGAAATCATATGAGTTGGGTTGCTTTGGGGTGAAGGCAATAGGAAGTTGACTTATGCAGTTTAATTAATCATGAAATGATGGTTTATTATCTCTATAAAAGGAGGCCTCAAGGCAGGAGAGGCTCCAGGGCTAATTGATTCAGCAGCTTAGTGACGTCATCAGGGATAGGTTCTTCTGTCTTTTTACCCCGTGGTCCACATTACCATTGTAATCAGAGGTGGCACATCCAGGGCATGTATTTCCTTGTTCACATCCAGCGGGAGAGACTTGTTTCTCTTTCCCAGAAACTCTGAGCAAGCTTCTCTTAAATCTCATTGCCCAAAATGTTTTGGGCCTGCCTATCCCTGAACCAGTTCCTGGCCATAGGGATAGAATTACCTTAATTAGCTGAGACAGATTGTTTGAGTGGATGGGTGTTGGGGAGCTGTGGTAGATTGTATTTTCCAAAAACGGCCATTACCATATTTGCCCTCCCACATGCTCTTCTTACAATGTGACCTTCACACTCTTCCCATCAAGTGATGGGATCTCTGTTTCCTTTCCTTCAATCTGGGTGGGCTTGTGGTGACTACTTTGGAAGTGACGCCTTATGATTTCTGAGACTTGATGTTAAAAGGTGACGTGGAGTCTACATGGTTCTCTTTTAGGACACTCGCTAAAGGAACCCAGCCACCATGCTGTGAGGAAGCCCAAGCTGCCTGGTGGACAGAGGAACCAAGAGCCAGCACCAAATGACAAGCCAAGTGAGTGAGCTATCTTGGAAGTAGATCCTTCAGCCTCAGTCAAGCTGCCCAGCTGGCGCTGTGTGAAAAGAGGAGAGTTGTTTTATAAGCCACTAAGTTTTGGGGTGGTTTGTTATGCAGCAGTAGACAACTGGAACAGGGGCCCACTACAGAAATGTTTTCTCAGTGCTTTCTCTGGTGTCTTACTCTTTTTGTCATTGGGTTGGTTAGATATCAAGGGCAAGGCCCAAGGCGAGGGCCTTGAGGAACGATTTGAAGCTTAAAAGGAATTTTATTGTTTAGTCCAACTTATTCACTAAGTCTGGGAATTCTATATGGGATTTTGTGGTTCAAGCTTTATAACAGTGATTTTGCACATCTCTCTCAAAAAGTTGCAGTGGAAGATGGCTGTAATTTGGATGTTTGAGATCCAAGGAAATTAATCATGACTAATATGATTTTTTCACTTAAAGTGTAGCCCACCTGGAAGGAGTAGGCCTTGTTAAGGCATCATTCTCTCAGAGGGGCTTGTTACTTGTTTTACTTATTCTAGGAGCCAGGATTTTGACTGGCTGTCTGAAGGGTCCACTGAACTCAAGTCAATATTCCCCAAAGGGATTTATTTATTTATTTTAACCAAAGAAGAGAATGACTGAATTCACACTTTAGAAAAATCTATACAGTCATGCATCGCTTAACGATGGGAGTGCATTCTGAGAAATGTGTCATTAGGCAATTTTGTCCTTGTGTGAACATCATAAAGTATACTTACACAAACCCAGACAGTATAGCCCACTGCACACCTAGGCTATCTGGTACTCATCTTATGGGACCACTGCCGTGCACGCGGTCCATCGTAGACTGAAATGTCGTTATGTGGTGAGTTAATTGTATATCGTTTTAAAAGTGTTAACCCCATCATAAATACATAAGTAATAATATATGGTCTGATTTTGATGGTAAGGAATTCTGCCTCTTTTAGGAATCTGACTAAACTGCTTAATTAGGTGTGGTTAAAGGAATGATTGCTGTCTTGATCCTCTACTTTGTCACCCTGCAACAGCTTATTTCCCTGAACGTTTATGCACTTGCTCTTTGCCTTGCTGCTCCACTGTCATATGATCCAGACTGGTCACTTCCTGATAGTCAAAGCTCTTACCTTTTTTGCACAGAAGGCTTAGAGTTTGTCTACAATTTCTTAAAGTTCAGACTTCAAGTGCTATATTCACCAACTAATTTGCAGTTGCAGATTTGAATGTTGCTGAAACGTTAGAGGTTTAGCCTCTCTCTCGAAGGATATGCTGAGGTGGTCTGTTCCTGGAATTGGCTTTCCTTTCTTTGCACATCCTTTGCCCTGCAACCTGGCGACAGTGGGGCTTATGTAGATCATCCAAACCTTTGACAGGAAGAGAACAACTTCCAGTTTCCGGAGGAGATAATCTCTCCTCTCTCCTCCACTGATCAAATGTGGAGTAACTTTGGTTGCTTCCTGAGTTACAAGACCAGACATCCTGTGGCTTTTCTCCCTCTTGGTTTTTATTATTTCAAGGTTTCTGTTATTCTGGCCACTGAGGTACTCAATAAGTATTCGTTGGGTGAATGAATGATTTTATATGGGTTGGAATCTTGGAGCTGATTCCATTGGAGATAAAGAAGCTGAAGCCCAGAGGGGTGGCAGGAATTGGTGAGGACAGAGGCAGTCTTAGAACTAGGTCTCTTGGCTTTTCCACAAATACTTGTTCATTTTAAGACTCAGCAGAGCCCTTCCTTGCTGAAGGTGTTCCTGCTGGCCTCTCCCGCCCTCTCCCCATCCAGTAGAGCTGACCACTGTCTCTACAGTACCCTGTTCAGATGTCCTTGACAGTGTCAGGCAGTGATTTATCTACCTGTACATCTTTTCTTGTTGAGATAGAGGCCATGTCTTAGTTGTTTTCTTTTTAATCTGCAACACATAGCAATTTTGGCCTTCAGTGTGTAAATAAATGAATGTTTGGATGAAAGAGTGAGTGCATATAATGCCTGCGTAGCTTAGATTTTTCTCCTGTGATAGTGAATTTCAACCTTTCTGTTCTTCCTCTCTATGATCAGACCTGTCAGATCAAGTGCCTCAATACTTTACAATATTTTCCTTAGACATATATTTGTCTATATATGTACATTTTAATTTTTTCTCTTTAAACTAATTTTTATGATTAAAAAAGAAATACAGGCTTATTATTTAAAAATTCCTAGGATGCAGAAGGGTTTAAAGTGAAAGGAAAATCTTATTCCTCTTAGATCCACTACTCTCTATAATCCGTTTCTTGAGGCGTTTTCAGTAACTATTTTGTTTGATTCACATATATGGAGTTACACTGTATATACTCATTCACCGCTTGCTTTGTTTTCACTTACTGATCTATTTTGGACCTCTTTTCATGTCAGTGTATATATTTCCACCTTATTCTTCTTGATGACTACAGAGGATTCTATAATACAGGTACAATATGAAAGGGTTAGTAGTGGGCTTTTATTAAAAGACAGTTAGATGGTTTCATTTTTTTCCCTAAGAAATGTCCCAGAAATCCTGTACACACATGGGCACATCTGAGGAGAAACTCTTGGAAGTAAAATCAATGGTTTCCAGGAAACGACCATTTAAAATTTTGACAGATGTTGCAAAATTGCCCCTCAAGGGTTAATAATTTTTGGTGGAGAAAACAAGTCACTTAGGTCTGTGAATCAGCAAGTCTGCTGAGACACAAAACATCAAATGGGCACAAAGGAGTTCACTGCTGTGGTACATTCCTGTGCGGGGCATATCTGGAGCCCTTTGGGAATGTCGCTTTGGTTCTGGCCACCCTCTCCTCATTTCCCAGCCCAGCTGGTGGAGCTCCGTTTGCTCCACTTTGAGTCTCTGGGCACCTGGTGAAATCCCCCTCTGTTGCTTAGTCACCGCTTGATCAGGAGCCAAAGCAAAGAACCCAGCCAGCCCCTTAAACAGGAATTACCTGTTTCTCAGTCAACCCCTGGCTGCCAGAAGTGCCGCAATTTCCCAGTTATTACCCAGAACGTGGCCTCTCCTGTGGTTTGGTGGGTGTTGTTTAGAGGAAGAGAGAAAAGCAAATGCTCTTCTAGAGTGAGGCAGTTTGAATTTTTAAGTGACAAACTTCAAACACAAAAGAAAGCATGTTAAAGAGGCTCACCATGTGGGGACGGGAAGATTATTGTCAGTAAATATTTATTGAGCACCAGCCTGTGCTAATTCAATGTACCAAGGCTCAAGGTGGCTGCATGTGGGATGAGAGGGAGTTGGGCATGAATAGGTCCAGGTGTCTGCCTGGGCCTCCTGTTCTGGTCCCACATATCAGGTGTAGAGAGGAAACCCTGTCTGTAGTTTGTCTCCCGACTGTATTCCGGATGGAGAAGGAGAAAGGCCTGCTGCTCTGACCCTCTCCTCCAAGCCAGGCTGGTCAGCAATGGATCTAGCTGTGGACAGGAAACTGTAGCAGTTTTGATTGTCTGAGTGGAAAAAATTACGTTTGCTTCTGCAGGATTTGGAGCCTGGAGCAGGGTAGAGGCTCAGAGCCGCTACCCAGGAAGTGACTCAGGGACATGTGATGTCTGAGTTGCTGCTTGCTCTATCTGCAGGAGAGTTTGTGGGTGGGTCTCTGGGTGGGTCCCTGAGTAGAGCCACTATGGGCTCATGGTCCCAGCCCTGGGGGGGTGGGCGGGTGGGGGTGGGAGGTATGGGGAAGTGTCCGGCTCTGTTAGGTACCACTCAATTTCCTCAGAGCTCTAATTTAGAGATATGAGCACCACCGGTTGTCATGGATATTTGAGGGCTATAAACATGCCAGGAAGCCCTGCCCCTGAAGCTGCCAGAGAGAAATGCCATTGTGGTACCTCATTTCCTCTGCTCGCCTTCATTGCCTACAATCCCAGAAAGTAGCAGCCCCCCGTGACTTCAACCGTGGGGCACAGCACCTGGGCTGGAGTCGCTGTGGGTCACAGAGCTGGTGGGGCAGGGCGGGGCAGACACACCTAGCTCATTTCACAGACACACCTAACTGAGTTTCTCAACTAACAAATAAGTTGTGGAATTACAGGAATCATGTGAGGCCTTAAACCTTTAGTATACCAGGAAAAAAAAATCATCACCATTTACCATCTGGTTCCAAAATGTACCCTTTTTATCTATCTATTTATCTATGAATCAATCATCTACCTACCTAACATTTGAATCATTTTATAATTTATAGAAGTCAGAATAAAGAAATAGTAAAAATAACTTTATTAGAAATTATAGCAAACTCAAATTTTTATTCCATATTTCCCTAGATTTTAAGATACCCACCTACATATATTTGCTTATTTTTTTGTGTGTATTCATACATAAATATATATACATATATATATGACACACATATATATATGTGGGTCATCTTCTTTGTTCCATAATTTCAAAAGATTTTCATTTTTAGATTTATAAACATCAAATGGTCAATCCAGTGAATGTCTTTATTTCTAAATCATCTGTTTCTTCCCAAGTGCCTTGCTACATACATCTGTCTTCAGCATTTATAAAATGTATCAAGTAAATTTTAGTGCGTAAAGATGATAAGAGATGAAAGAAGAATGTTACCTGTCATTTTAGCAAAATGGGGTGATTCAGGTTCATGCAAAATATTGCATGATGCATTTCTTCCTGTTGAATAACTAACTGGATGGGAATATCATATTTCTTTTTTGTCCTTAGAAATGTATCATTTGCTTATTGATTCTTGCAGGCTTGTTTGGAGGGCCGCACAGCTACTTGTGTACCCTTTTTGAAATAACAGTCTTATCTATCAGGGAATGCCATCTTCCTCTGCTGAGCATTCAGCTTTGGGATGGACACATATGGAGGTGTGAGGAAGGCAGGCAGCACCCCACTGGACAGCAGCAGAATCAACTCTGGTAATCAGTGAGGTGACCGTATCTCAATGAGACCATATCTCGTCTCCCATGCATTGATCCCTGAATTTGAGTAAATTCATCTGGATATTGTCATCTAAAGACTCATGGTATGAGATTTCACTTATATGATCAGTTTCTCCAAGGTCATTAGAGGGCTTGCTGTGGGTCTCTGCATATATCTTTTGATTCATCTGATAATTGTGAAATGTGTCCTTTTGTCAATTTTCTTCTCTTTGCCATAATGTGAAGAAAATGAAAAATTCTGAATTCTCAACCACGTTCAAGGAAAGTGAAAACAAACATATAAAAACCAACATCATACATAAAGCTGCTGTCTTCAGACTTTTTAAAATAACATTTTGAAAGATGATGCAATACTTTGGGCAGGAAGGATGACTGGATGACGTCATGATGATGATTTATTTCACTCTCGCAGCATCCTCTAAGCATTCCCATCATTCTTCTGTTTTCATATCTCTTGAAATGTTTCAAGATATAGAAAAAATGTGATCACTAAGACCTCAAAATACAGCTTAGATGTCTAAAAGGGTCCAATGGACCCATATGGTAATTACAAGACAGAGTGGGTTTTATTCTATTTTTTTTGTAAAGTAGGTAAATCTTCCCTTTGTTCTTTACAAGAACTCTAAGAAAGAATAAAAGTTATGAAATACAGGTCCTTGAAAATAGATACAACTGCTCAAAAAGGAAACTCAAAATGTATACTTCTTTTAAAGCTTAAATGAAAACTACTATTTGTCTGACATCATAATTTCCTTGTTTTTCCCTAGTATCTGGAGCCTTTGTTAGGGAAGGGATCAACCATGTATGTAGAGGTAAAATTATCCTGTTTCCAGGGTGGCAGGTATCATTAGTTCAGAGTCTGACATCAGGTCCTCTCCTTACTATCCTGGTTCTGTAAGAGCTGACATGGACCTCACCTCCTTATTTCTACTTTTCCACCTGTGGCGTCCCTGATTTCTGCATTTCTCTGTCTGTCAAATGCCTTTAGGCCTCTTTTCCTGACGTCCCAGGCTGGACTTCATGCACCACCTGACCAATTCAGTCAATGACAGTCTCGTTTCCCTTCACGCGTTGTCTTGAAGTGGTTGTCTGTCCAACAAGACCCCTACCCTACCCTTGCTGCACCCTCTCAGCTGTGGCTGGCCTACTAGAGAAGATCACGTAGCCGTGAATTTCTGTTCCTTCCAACTTCAGCCTTGTATATTGCTCACCAATCCCTTTACTTGTCTTTGATTAGTAAATTTCCTCATTCCCTTCAGAGACTACTCCAGATTTGGTGATGCCTCTCATCTCTTATCCTCCCACCTCTGCAGAAGTCCTCTCCTCCCAATTCCTGCAGAAACACAAGGCCTTCAGGGACAATTTCCCTCAATTTCTGCCACCCAGAAGCCTATTTTCCTCTACACTCATCCTTACCTCTTTTCCTCCCTCTCAGGGACCTGGGGGGTGGAGCTCCCGCTCTCTTCTCAGCCAGCACCCCTCCTGCCTTTGATCCTACCTCTTTTGTATTCTATCTGACTTTGACCATAGTCTTCTCCTCTCTCTCCTGTTTCTTGATCCCTCTTTCTAGGGGCTCCTTTATCACAGTCTATAAATACACTCAAGTCTTGTCATTATGAAAAATAAGGCCTTTATCTCCTATGTATCAGGGAGGAGACAAAACACACCAGTTATTTAAACAGAAAGAATTTAGCAGAGGCTTGTTAACTAGGTAACTGAAAGGGTAACGTAAGACACTAGGGTATATGGGGGTAGCAATTTCAGGAAGCAGCAGTTACTCCCAGGGCTGGGGAACCAGAGAGAGTTTGGAATTACCAGAAGCTTGGAGGATGGAGCTCTCAGACAAGCCTCTGAGAAGGGACGCTTCTTGCTGGTGCAGGGGTGTCTGAGGGCTGGTTCTTTGAGGTTGGAAAAACTGCAAACTGAATTCAACTGCCTTTGGGGAATACAATCCAAGCTAGATTCCTCCCGCTTGGCTTCTCAGTTTCAGAGAGACAGTCTTCCTTTGCGGGGAAGCTGCCCTGCTGGGTGAAGAAGTGAGGCTGGTGTGATGCTGGGAGGAACAGGAAGCCACAGGGAAGAGCAAGTCCCCCACCACCTCCAGTCTCTCCCTAGGTCCTGTTGGCAGAGCTAATAGGGATTCAACTGCAAAGTAGAAACATGGTTTGCAGAGTCCCACCCCAGCACCACAAAGTGTGCACAGGAGAGGAGTTTGCAGCTGACAGCCACTACCTTAATAACTGGCACACCCTCCTCTCCTTTCCTTTTCCCCTCCTACACATCCATACTTGAGTAGTTTTCATGCAACATCTGCTCTTCCTCAGCTCCCACTAATTCTTCAAGCTTCTGAAATTTGGCTTTGCTGTCATTATGCTACTGGAACTGCTTGGAAAAGGCCTCCTAATGATCGTATCCCATGGGCCTGTTTTGGTGCTTGTTTCACTTGGCCTCCCTGAGTAAGGCCTGTGATGCTGTGGATCTGTCCTCCACTCCCTAGCTTCTGGGATCACTCACATGCCTTGCTCTCTACAAAGCTCTGTGCCCGTTTCTTCTGCTTCTCCTTCTGGGGTCCCTTCCTTTGCTTTCCCCTCAAATGCCAGTGTTCTCCAGGCTTCTGTCCCCTTTCTTCTCATGGTGCATTTTCCCCCTAGGGATCTCACTCAGTTTCATGGTTTAAACTAATCCCTATATACAAGTCGACCTCCAAATCTTCATCTCTATACTCCATTCTCCAGCAGCCTGCTGGCCATCTCTACCAGAAGGTCCAACAGCCAATTTAATATGTCCAAAGGTGAACTCACCATCCTCTCCTTCAAATATGCTTCTCCTCCTGTTTTCTCTGTCTCTTTGAAGATTTTATTAGGTCAATGAGAAAAATGTCCATATTAAAGTTCATTCTCTGTTCTAGGGTGAATTAATAGTTTGGTATTTTAAAGATTTGAACATAGAGAAATAAATGAAAAGCTTCAACAAAATTTTATGATTTCATGGGAATACATATTTTATAAACATTGCCAGGAGAGCATACAATAGACTGTCACCAAATAATGCATTCATAAATTAAGAGTACATCAGTGATTTTTTAAAGCGCAAGATGGAGCTATGTCTATTTTTCTTTTGAACTTTTAAACATCTGCCTTCCTGAATTTTAGTTTTCATGTCATTCCACATCCAGTCTTTCACTTCTTGGCTTTCGTGAAACCTAAGATGATATTGTTTTCCCTCGAGGTTTCCATCGCTTCCACAGCATCAGAAAATTCTTCCTTATTCCATATTGTGTAGCACTTTCTTTATTGTGAGAGATGAATCTGTTATGATTGGAAGAGAAAGGAAGGTTAAGACCTTCTCACATCCCGGACTTTAGCAGACTGTGCCCCCACAGAATTCCCACAGCTATAGGATGGGTGGTCCTCTGAGCATGTGGTTTCTAAACCACTTCAGCCCTGCCCTCTCCCCCACCCCCAACTCCCACTCTAATGATATGAGCTGCTATTTATTCAGCACTTGTTGTATGCCAGGAAAATCCTCACCCTGGATCAATATTTTATACCCTCACAATAAATCTACAAGGTATTATAAGCCCCTTGATCAAGATGAAGAAACTAAGGCTCAAAGAGTTTTAAAAAAAATCTCACAAAGCCAAAAAGGGGCCGAGGTGGAGTTGGCTCCAAAGCCTTCCCATGCTGCCGTGCTGCCTCCTGCCACAGCCCGTGGGTGCTCTGGTGTGATATGTGTGATCTGCTTCAGGAATGCTCACGTGTACTCTCCATCAGGCCAAGGATGCTGCTAGCATATTCTAACGTGTCATGTCTGGCCCCCTCTCTCTGTCTTCACCCCAATGCTCCCAGCAGTCTCCCATCCTCTGTCTTAGGGATGTTCATGCAGCTCTACCTTGTCACCCAGCCCTGTGCTTCTTTCCCTCCTTACAGCTCTGTTTGGTTTATTTCTGATGAGTGTATGCTTGTCCCTCATGCATTCCAACTGTAAGTCTTATCTCACCGAGTCTTGGGAATTCAGCATATATTTATTGAGCGCTGCTGTCCATTGTGCTGGGTGCTAGGGATAAGGCATCATACTTCCTCCTCCGAGTCACGATATCAGGTCCACTCTGTTCTTTGCTGTATCCGCAGATGGGGTCCTAAGTATCGCACCTGGCCCTTTTGGGATTATTTTCTTTTGCAACTTACTGGGTACCTCTCACCTGTGGTGTCACGGTTGACGTGCTTTAGAATAACTGCTCTCACAGTTTTGCGTAATAGGGAGTTTTAAAGATTTTGGATGAAATGACAAATGTTAAATGCTATTCATGTTCCTGCATAAATTGAATATGTTTTAATTCACAGACTCAACTATAAATATGTGAGCAACATCACTGTTTAAGGCTAGCTTTGTGAATTCACTAGCACACAGCAAGTACCTTCAGCCAAAGCCATTTATTTATGCTACAGTAAACTGGTGTTAGGAGTCATATCTGTCTTCAAGGTAGGTTAAGTTAGGTCATACTTGGAGTACATTTCTAAAAGTTAATTTCCCTTTATTACTTATTTTGTCAGCACGTACTTGTGGAGAGCCTACCTGAGCGAGATCCTCTTCTAGGGAGTGAGGATTCGGCAGGGAACAAAAAGTCCCTCTCTCATGGAGAGCACATCATACACAGGTACTGGTGCACGTGGTGCAAGAATGCAGAAACTGCAGATTGGCAATGTAGGGGAGGAGGACGTTTCCTCTCCCCAAATGTGGGTTCGTCTGGCTGGAGAACGAATTAAATTCACATGAGACAGAATAGCAAGAGAAAATTAAACAAAGCTTTATGAGGAACCATGGCCCGGGGCCTTTCTTCCCGAAGGAAGACAGGGCACCGAAGAAGTGGGGTGCACAGAGTGGTTATATAGCCCCCAAACGGGGTGTTTCACATGTGATTGAAATGTCCCTCCCACAATAGTCACAAGATTGCCCTGTTGGCACAGTGCTTGATGGACATAGCAGGTAATGGTCTGCTATCTCGGTGGGCGTAGCAGGAGGCAAGTCTATGTCTGGAGCTGGGCGGTCACAGGTGAGCACAGCAGCAATCGGTTTCTAGCCTAAGGAAAGATGCTTAATCCTTAAGGAATGCCAAAGTTGGGAGGGGGAGGGAAGTCAGTTACAGGAGGTTACCAGACTAGCACAATAAAATGCAGATTTTAAGTCCTTGCCTTTAGTATTGATTAAGAGTTTTTAGAGAGAAGGTCATCTCCTTTCTTCTTCCTGGTACAGAGAGGGAGGCAGCTTTTACAGATACAGATTTACCTTACAAATGTAAATGTGTCCTAACAAAGGGCAAGTTCCATTCCTCAGAGCCTCCTTGCCTGTTCCAGTTTATCAAAAGCAATCAGCCTCAAATAATCCTGATGCCAAAGAGACATATCTTGGGGTGGCCAACCTCAGGTCCCCACAGCAACAAAATAAGGAAAAAGAAAACACACACAATTCTATCATTAATTTTTCAGTGTATGTTCTTCCTGACTTGTGTTCTATGCATGTATAAACATTCCTATTTTACCCAAAAGTGGGATAGTATTTGATTATTTTAATGTAAGTGTACATTGCAAATAACTTTTCATGTCATTAGATAATCTTCTACATCATTGTTTTTAATGGCTGCATAATATAATTGGAATCCATTTGATAAGAGTTTATAGTTGGCAAAGAGGATGTAGTATCTAACTGTGAAAGTGCCAACACTAAAGTGTATTCATCTGTTTAGGGTGGTGGTTCTCAAACTTTAGTGTCCAAAAGACTTACCTTGGGAGCTTGTTAAAGATTCAGATGCTTGGTTGGGGCCGGCCCAGTGGTGCAGCAGTTAAGTTCGCATGTTCCACTTTGGCGGCCCTGGCTTCGCTGGTTCAGATCCCGAGTGTGGACATGGCACCTCTTGGCAAGCCATGCTGTGGTAGGCGTCCCACATATAAAGTAGAGGAAGATGGGCACGGATGTTAGCTCAGGGCCAGTCTTCCTCAGCAAAAAGAGGAGGATTGGTGGCAGATGTTAGCTCAGGGCTAATGTTCCTCACACACACACACACAAAAGATTCAGATGCTTGGGCCCCATCCTGGGAGATTCTAATTCAGGAGGTCTCGAATCTGCATTTTAATCAGTCTCCCTCACCAACCAGGGAATTATGAGGTAGGTGGTCCCAGAGCCCACCATGAGAATCTTTGATTTGACTTATAGGAATAACGTATACAGTCATGACTCCCATCTCCATTTCATGGGGGTCTCGGCAGTTAGATTTACCTCTTGGTAAAGTGATTTAAGCTACACAAGATATTTAAGAGAATGAATCAGAGTGTTGAATTAGAGTTGGTGAGGAAAATACCACACCAAGTCTAAAGGACAGGGGCAGGTTTGAAATTAGGACATCAAACTGAAGGTCGGCAGACAGGAGGCCCTGGAACAGAATGGAAGCAGTGAAGGTGATCCTAGCGATGTCTATCAGTTAATGTCAGTGGTGCTATTCTGTGCTGTCTTGGTGCTGTTGGAGGCTTGGTCAATGGGCTGGTCAGCTTGACTTAAAGCTGTAGAGTCAAGGACGATGAGAGGTTACAAAAGCCCATGACATATATTGCCATAAGTCAGCCAGAGAGTGTCTGACTCTGGAGACTGAATGAAATTAACTTGAACCATCCCCACAGTAAATCTGGGCCAGTAGAAATCCCAAGCCTTCTGGGTGATCTCGGCACATCCCTGAGGCTCAGATTCTTGTGGCTGCCTCCTACCTGTATTTGCTTTCTGCTTCCTTGTTGCCGATAATTCAGCCTCTCTTCTTCTTAGAGTTGCACCAAAAAACCACTCACACAAGCATCTGTGAGTTTTTAAATTTTTTTTATTTGTTACTTTTTTCTTTTTTTTTGAGGAAGATCTGCCCTCAGCTAACATCTGCTGCCAATCCTCCTCTTTTTGTTGAGGAAGACCAGCCCTGAGCTAACATCTGTGCCCATCTTCCTCTACTTTACGTGTGGGACGCCTACCAGAGCACAGCTTGCCAAGTGGTGCCATGTCTGCACCCGGGATCCGAACCCGTGAACCCTGGACCGCCAAAGTGGAATGTGTGGACTTAACCGCTGCGCCACCAGGCTGGACCCCGTGAGTTTTTTTAGCTTTGGTTTCATCACACCTTACACAGCCTTCCACCATCTGTGGACTTCTCCCCATTCTTCTCTCTCTGCCGTCTTGGAACAACCCAGATTCTTCTTTTCATGTCTAGCAGTTTATCAGTCATCTTTTATCACTTGTATCTGCCCTCCATATCTTGCCTTCCATCCTGAACTCATGTCAAGACATTTTTTCCTGCAGGTCCACTCCAAAGAGGTATTTTGTTATTATAATAAAATTTCCTCCTTTTGATGCACATGCCTGAGCCGGTGCAGGTAGCAGAGAGTGGGGTGGGAGGAGTACTCATTTCCAGCTGTGAGGTTACCACTCAGCAAGCTGCAGGACAGGAGCTGTCAGCCAGTCTTCAGTCTACAGCCGTGGCCATTAGAAATGAATAACCATCTGTTAGCACTGTACAACTCCACTGATGGGAGATCAAGTTATTTTTATAGTTTTTATCTTGGTCTTTCCTTCAATACAGGAGTTTTTTCATTTTTCAGCAGGTGGCTGACAGGGCAACTCCTCTGGCAGTGATTTTTGAAACACTTGCCCTCTGGAGCTGGCTATGATCATGAATGGAATCATAGATGATGAAATGAACGCATAGACTGGAGTGTACACCACCCTTCCTGTCCAGGAGATTTTGTAGACGAAAGCCACATTCGGAGACAGATTTATTCACGTTACAAGATTTCTAAAATTCAGATGTGTCTTAAAATTGAAATACACATTTAACATAGTGCTTACCTGCCCCCAAACAAATCGGATGCTTTTTAATCAATGGTGCCTCTTACAACCTACAGTATCTTAGAATAAAGGAAATGCAGTAAGAGCATCTATCCATGAAGGATCTAGGTTTAAGAACTGTGCAGCACTCACTGCCCTACAACCTCAGTTGGAGAGGAACGTGAGAAGGGGAGGATTTCTTGTCCATTTGAAATTCCAACAAGGAACACGAGATGTCACCTCTCAGTGTCAGCCCAGGCTCAGGGCAGTGAAGTGAGGACCTTTCCCCGTTCCCTGTTGCCTAGCGATGGACCTACTCAGGACATTGCAGTCCATCACCACAAGGTGGAGCACAAGCCCCAGGCATGAAGTTCTGAGGCCGGCACACTGTCCAGACCCACTCCTTTCTGGAGAGCTCTTAAGGAGGCGCTGACTGGCTGTACTGTGGCTGAGTCAGGTGAAGACACTATGGAGCAGATGGAGGAGGGTTTGGGCAGCACGAGTAGGGACAGAAGTTGGGGTTCATTCATTAGAGTGACAATATCTATTGAAAGAGTGCTTGTAATTGACTCGATGTGGGGGATATGGGTACAGAATAAGATAGACACTGTCCTCACCCCCATAGAGATTGTGGTCTAGTGGAGCTGGTGTAACTAGTGTGGTTCAGAGGAAGAACAAGGGTCATTTGGAGTTGTTATGGGCTTAATTCATATGTTGAAGCCCTGGGCCCCGGTACCTCAGAACGTGACTATATTTGGAGATGAGCCCTTTAAAGAGTTGTGATATTGTGATTTATAATAAGAAATATATTCTTGGTCTTCGTCCCCATTTCTGGCACAGAGCTCCTGAAATAGTTGGAATTTCCTAAGTGATGAGAGTCATAAAGGTATCTTTTGTTAGGCTAATGAGGTGACTTTTGGAACGCACCTAAGGTTGGGGGCTGGTTGCCAGGAGAACTAACCATGTGATTAGAGGGTTGGAATCCAGCCCCCCCCCCCCCCCCCCCCGCACCTTGCACACCCTCCTCACCCCTGCCTGACCTCTGGGGAGAGGAGGGGGGCTGGAGGTTGAATCAGTTGCCAATGGCCAATGATTTCATCAATCATGTCTATGTAATGAAGCCTCCATAAAAACCCAGGAGAGTGGGGTTCGAAGAGCTTCTGGGTTGGTGAACACATGGAAATTCTGGGAGAGTGGTGCACCAGGGGAGGGCATGGAAGCTCCGTGTCCTTTCCCCATACCTTGCCCTATGCAACTCTTCCATCTGCCTGTTCCTGAGTTAAATGGATAATCTAGAGAGTAAACAGGTTTCCTGAGTTCTGTGAGCCACTCTAGAAAATTAATTGAACCTAAGGAGGGGTTTATGGGAACCTCAAATTTGTAGCTGGTCGATCAGAAGCACAGGGAACAACCTGGACTTGCGAATGGCATCTGAAGTCGGGGTAGGGAGGCAGTCTTGTAGGACTGAGCCCTTAACCTACGGGATCTGATGCTATGTCCAGGTAGATAATGTCAGAATTGAGTTGAATTGAGGACACCCTGCTGGTGTCACAGAGAATTGCATGTTGTGGGGAAAAAGGCCCACACAGTTGGTGACCAGAAGTGTCAGAAGTGAAGTGTTCTGTGTAACAGTACAGGAGAGAAACACATGAGGGTGAAAAACTGGGTGGTTTTTTCAATACAAGAGATAATTAAGTTAAAATGGGGTCATTAGAATGGGCTCTAATCCACTATGACTGGTGTTGTTATAAGAAGAGGACATCAGGTCCCAGAAAACCCAGAGGGATGATCATGTGAGGTCACTGTGAGAAGATGGCCATCTGCAAGCCAAGCAGAGAGGCCTCAGAATGAAACCAAATCTGCCTACACCTTGATCGTGGACTTCTAGCTTCCTGAATTATGAGAAAATAAATTTCTGTTTAAGCCCCTCAGTCTGTGGTATTTTGTTATGACAGCCCTAGCAAGAGAATACAGCAATCAACAGACCTGGCTTCAAATCCTGGATCAATTACTTATTATAAGCATGTCCCTGGATGAGTTTCTTCTTTTCTCATTTTTTCTCATCTGTAAAAGGAGGTGACACCTGCCTCAGAGTTGTTGAGCTGATTAAAGGAGACAACTTACGGGAAGGTGGGGCCTGGCGCATTCTAAGCACTCAGTAATTCATAGCAGTACGAATTGTGTCTGATGTTTCCATTGCTCTTCGAATAGATTGTCTGTAGGATATCTCCAACCCTTTATCAGAGAGCGTTATCTTGAGTTGCCTGCTATTCACCACTTACACAGTCTAGCTGAGAAAAGTGGTGTTTAGGGATGATTATCTTAAAGACCAGCTATTGCTCTACCCGCTGGTTTCTCAGGTCTGTCCTGGAATAGGGCCAGACCCCTGGGAGGGGATTATAGGATGACCTTCCTGAGTTGAGATTTAATGTCATGCTCTCAGCTTCTATAGAGCATTATTGCAATGGCAGGTGTAGAATAGATTCTTACTCTTGGGTTTGGTTCAATGCAGTTTGATCTCTTTTATGGCACATGCAACTTAGAGGGACTTCAGAAAGTCTGGGACTGCGTCCCCACCTCAGGTGGTGGCAGGAGAGGCCTGGGTGGGTAGGGAATGAAGCTCCACCCAGTGGTTGCAGGTCTCAAAGTGACTCCGAGTTCTTTCCCCTCAGGGTTCGGTGCTCGCTCCTCTGTCTCTTGGCAGATGGCTTATTTCTTATACCACAGAGAAAACAGAGCTGGTAGGTATGGGCTCCTTCAGCTCTTCCCTGCCTCTTCCTTTCTAATTCGTGTGCTTAATTTCTTTCTTTTCCGATCTCCCTGCACTGGTGCAAACCCCTTCTTCTTATGTCACTTCCTCAGACAGGCTTTCTTTTAGGCTCTTTCCCACCTGAATTTTGTTCTCCTTGTTTTTCTGTTTTATGGCATCTGCTCTTTTCTTGCCTAGCTCTTCTTATACTTTATAATTTTAATGGTAATCCTCACCCAGCTTTAAGTGCAAAGCTGTCTCTTCCGTTATCGTGTAGCCTGGGTCTTGCCATTGCCTATCACCTAGTCGGTGCCTGTAAATACCTGTGGGATGAAGGGACTCTCCTAGCTTTACTGACGTGCTGTTTCACTGTTAAGAATGATGCCAGCTGTTGATTTTAGATAAGTTTTTCCTTTCACTGTTTTAAATTAAATAACATGGATTAAAGAAACATCTATATCTCTGTAGAGATGATCACACAGGTTTTGTCCTCTGCCAAGTTCTAGGATGAGCTATGTGAATGGGTTTCCCTCAGGGCACTGTGGCCTTCCAGAAGGGAACTGTACACAATAGCGTGTAGCATTCTTTCAGGGCATCCACGTGAAAAGGAAACTGCTCTTGGCTAGTATTCTGTTTAGGGGTTTTCATCTGTATTTACAAATAGGATTGGTTGGTAGTTTGGGGGGACTTTGGGATTTTGATATCAATCTTATGCTATCTTTGAAAAAAAACAATAAAGCTTTCTTTATATTTTTATTCTCTGATATGGTTTAAATAGTGTAGGAATTATTTGTTCCATGATTGTTTGAAAATATTCACCTGTGAAACCATCTTGCTTAAAGCTTTTGAGAGGGTAGTTATTTGACAATCTTCTCAATTTTTTCTATGGTTCTGGTTATACCTTTTTTGGAATTTTTTCCTAGAAAAATTATCCATCTTTCCCAGACTGTCTTTCTTTTCCATTTTCTTTCTTTCTTCTTCTTCTTCTTTTTTTTTTTTTTGGTCTTTCTAAGAATAAAGTTGTTACAACTCTGTTCTTCTGTATCTGTAGCTAAATATTTTTGGTTTCAGCATATGTATGTTGTCTTTTTTCTTTCTTATTTTAATGATTTTCCAAATATCTTGGGTTCTTTCATTTATTAATCAGTTACATAGTTATTCTGTTTTCTAGGCATGAAATTTCTACTTATATCTTTATATTTTCCCTTTTCTTAAGTCTGTTTTGTGTCTTAATTTTCTGTTATTGAATTGAATACTTGTTTATCCCTTTTTTATTGTTTATTATTAAGCAAATAAAGTGCTTAAGGCTGGAGCTCCAGATTTTAATATTTGGTGACTTTTTATTTTATTTTTATTAAAGTTATCTTAATTGCAGTTTTGCTTTCATTGTTAACTTGATTTATTTAGAGGAGTGGTTTTAAAATTCCATATATTTTGATATATTCATCTGTTATCAATTTCTAGTTTTATAACATTATCGTCAAAGATGTGACCTGCATTATTTGTGCTTTTTGGAATTTATTGCAGTTTTAATTGTATTTGGTTAGCTTTTATAAATCTTTCATGAGTGCTTAAAAAATATATGTATTTTCTGAAAAGTGTAGAGTTCATATATACCTATTTGATCAAAAATACTAAAAAAAGTATTAGCATCTATTGAACACTTTCTATATGTCAGGCACTATGGAGAATTTTAATACATTTAAGACATTATCTCAGTAGTTAATCTCATTTTTATCATTTCCATTTTACAGATGAGGAAACTCAGAGTTAAAGAGGTTTTATTGGGGCCGGCCTGGTGGCACAGCGATTAAGTTCACATGTCCTGCTTCTCGGCGGCCCGGGGTTTGCTGATTCAGATCCCAGGTGCCAACATGGCATAGCTCGGCAAAAGCCATGCTGTGGTAGGCATCCCACGTATAAAGTAGAGGAAGATGGGCATGGATGTTAGCTCAGGGCCAGTCTTCCTCAGCAAAAAGAGGAGGACTGGCATTAGTTAGCTCAGGGGTAATCTTCCTCAAAAAAAAAGAAAAAAAGAGGTTTTATTGCCCAACATCATAAAACTAGTATGATGAAGCCAGAAGTTCAGCCCAGGTTAGCTTGCCTACAAAGTTCCTGCTCTTCAGCACTACTTTAAATAAACTTTCTATGTACTCAATTTCTATTTTCCTGCTAAAGATGGAGAGAGGTATGTCCATACGCCTACTGTGTTTCTGTAGGTTCCACCTTATATTCCCAGCTCATTTTTCTTTTTATTTGGATGCTATATTGTTTGGCACATTTGGCTTCCTCCACTAGAAAGTAAGCTCCATGAAAGGAGGCTTTGTCTGGTTTGTGGTTTATCTTCAACACCTGGACGGTGCCTGGCACATAGTAGTTATTCAATAAATAGCTGCTGAATGATTGAATGATAGTTGTATCTTCATGGTGGAATGTACCCTTCAACAATAAAACAGGTTAATATTGATCTTATTATTATGACCTTTGCTTTGTTTGTTTGTTTGCATTTACACAATCTATTTTGTCTCTCTGTTAACTTTTAAACTGAGCTTTTGTGTTAGAGGTCTCTTTCATAGCAGCATATAGCAGGACTTGTTTTTGCTTTTTTTGGACTCCACTAGGTAAATATGAATATTAATATGGGCATTATTCAGTGAATTGATGTAAGACTATATGTTTTCTGAGTGAAAAATAAACTCTGTTCTAGAGGCTGTGACTATGATGCTTCAGCTTAGTTTTCAGTCTGAGAGTGATGAATTTCAAAAAGTAGAAGAAAACCAAGGAGAAATTGCTTGCTAATTATTTATTGTTAATTTTTACAAAGTTTATGATTTGAATACACAGGCCTTTCAGATAAGCCTCGAGAATTATGATTCATTAATGTTAAAAATCATAGGGTTGTTGGAGGATATTATACAACATTTAATTCTTTCCACTATAAGCCATTCCTCAAAAAATTAGAGTCCCAGAAACCAAAAGTTGAAGAATTCTACCTATTGTAGATTGGAGCTAGTTGTCTAAGATTATGGAGAAAGAAAAAGCCAAGGCTGCTTAAATCAATCAACTCAGCAAACTGGGGAAGTGGAATTTCTTGGAGCATCTGGAAGGGACTTCAAAACTCATCTTCAGAGGAGCTGGACTCATCTGGGACCCCAGGGCTCTTCTCATACTTGTGCTTGCCAGATTTCCAAACATGGTGGGGTTTGTCCTGCTGGCCGTCAACAGAGTCTTCCCATCTTTCTTCCTTGTCTTGGTACAAACATTCTTCTTCTGGATCCCACACTGGGGAGAGGCCATAGCTTCCTCCACTCCTCTGATCCTTAAACATCCCCAAACCTGTATAAGGGAGCCTGTTTCTTGTGTTTCCTATTTCGGGTGGGTCATGTAGGCAACAGCATAACCAGTTACCTTTCTGTTTGGGGAAAAAGTATACTTCACAGGTAATTGGCCCAGTTTTTCTGGTGGATGTTGATCCCTGAGGAGCTAGATCTCTAAGCTCAGCCTTTTCCTGCCTGAGAAAATGCTTTTGATCTTGTTCTTTGCCCAGCTGCTCTTTTGTTTCATAGTTGGGTTCCCTCAGAGATATGCCTCTTCCAGAGTTTCTCTCATTGTTGCCCCTAAGAAGACTCTCACCCTTTCTTGAAGGTGGCCTTTGCTCTCTAACCTCTTGTCTCCCATCATTCCCGGGTTCTGGTCTCCTGTCTCTTACTTGGTGTCTCCCATCGTTACTGGGTTCTGGGCTCAGGTATGTCTCTTGGTGTCTTTCATCATTCCTGGGTTGAGTATTCAGGCCTCTCTCTTGGAATCTTCCATCATCCCTTGCTGTAGGGATAAGATCTCTTCATTGGAATCCTTCATATTGTCTTGGAGCTGGTGTCTGCTCTGTAACGTGACTTCTCCCATTGTTCCTGAGTTCTGGTCTCACATCTCTCTCTCGGTCTCTCCCATCATCCCTTGGTGCTGGGGTTTGTTCTCTCACTTGATGTTTCTCGTCTTTTGTTGCAGCTGATCTCAGCTCCCTGACTTGACTTCTTTCATCACTCCTGGATTCTGGCCTCTGCTCCGTAATGTGGTGTCCCTCATCATTCTTGAGTTCAGGGCTCAGGTCTCTCACTCAGCTTCTCTCATCAACTCTTGGTGCAGGGATCTGGTCTCTATGTTGGAATCTCTCATACTGTCTTTGAGCTGATCTTTACTCCCTAACTTGGCTCCTCCCATCACTCCTGGGTTCTGAACTCAGGTCTCTCTCTTGACATCTTCCATCATCCCTTGATGTGGGGATGTGGTCTCTTTGTTGGAGTGTTTCATATTGTCTTGGAGCTGATCTCTGCTCCCTAACTTGACTTCTCCCATCATTTGCAGGTTCAGGGTTCAAGTCTCTCATTTGACATCTCCCATTATGCCTTGGTGCTGGGGTTTGGTCTGTCACTAGGTGTCTCTGATCTTTTGTGAGAGATGATCTCTGGTTTCTAATGTGGTATTCCCCATCACTACTGGGTTCTGGGACCAGGTTTCTCACTTTATATCTCTCATCATTCTTGGGTTCCTGGCTCTGGTCTCTCACTTGACTTGTTTCATCGTCTCTTGGTGTGGGGACCTGGTCTCTATGTTGGAATCCTTCATAATGTCTTGGAGCTGGACTTTGCTCTCTAACTTGGCTTCTCCCATCATCCCTTGGTGCTAGAGTTTTGTCTCTCACTTGGGGTCTCTCATCTTCTATTGGAGCTGATTGCTGATCCCTAACTTGGTTTCTCCCATCATTTGTGTTTTCTGGACCTAAGTCTCTCTCTTGTTTTTTCCCATTATTTCTAGGTTCTGAGCTCTGCTTCCTAACTTGGTGTCTTCCATCATTCCTAGCGTCTGGGCTCAGGTCTCTCACTTGGTGTTTCTCATCATTCTTTGTCACTAGGGTCTGAATCCTCACCTTGTATTTTTCATTTTCTTGTGATATTGGAATCTGATCAGTGACTCCCAGTCTCTCATCTTCTCTTGGAGATGGTCTCTGCCCTTTAGTTTGCTGTTTTCCATTATTTTGGATATCTGAGCTCAGCCCTCTCACTGGCTGTCTCCCTTTACCCATTAGTGTTGAGGTGTGAGCATTCATCTGTTGCGTCTCATCATCTCTCACCTCTGTCCTCTAATTTGTTGTGTTCCGCCACCTCTGGGTTGTGGACTTAGTTCTCTCACTGGGTATGCTCTCCCATCATTTCTTGGTGCTGTGGTCTGATCATTAACCTCTTGTATCTCATGTCTTCTTGGTGAAGGTCTCTGTTCTCTAATCTGCATCCCACTGTTAATTAGTTCTGGGCTCTGGTTTCTTACTCGGTAACACTCACCAGCTTTTGGTGTTGGAGTTTGCTCCCTGCTTTGTTGCCTTGCATCATACTGGAATTCTGGCCTCTGGTCTCTCACTTTGTACCTTCCAGCATCCTTTGGTTTTGGAATCTGGTCTCTCGCTTGATGGCTCCCTTCATTTATTGGTGTTGTGCTCTGTTTTCCCACTTGGCTGTTCTCATCAACTCTTGGTTCCAGTGTCTGCACACCACCTTGTTGCCTTGACTGATATTGTGCTTCTGGTCTGTGGTCCTGCACTTGATGTCTCTCGCCATTGCTTGGAGTTGGAACTTGGTTTCTCACTTGTTGGATCGCAACATCCCGAGATACCAGGGTCTTGTCTTCTCTCACTTGATGTCTCCTAATATCCCCTGGTGCTGGGCTATGGATTCTTAGTTTATAATGATCATTAGCTCTGATTCTAGAACCTGTTCCCTACCAGGTTGTCTTGAATAATCTTGATGTTCGAGCCTCTCTTGAAGACTCCTGTAATCACTTTGTGTTGGGACTTGGTCTCTCCCATGGCATCTCCCAGAGTCCTGGGACTCTAGGTTTGGATCCCTCACTTCTTGTTGCCCATCATCATTTGCTATTGGGATTTGGTTTCTCACTTGGTGTTTCTGAACATCCTGGGAATCTTGCCTCTGATCTCTCACTTGAAGATTGCCTTCATTCCTTGGTGTTTGTATCTGGTTTCTCACTTGGTTTCTTATAACATCCCTGGTCTCAGGGCTTAGGTCTTTCACTTGGTATTGCTCAACACCCTGAGATTTGGGTCTCATATCTCTTACTTGGAGTCTCTCAACATCCTGGGATTCTACACTGTGGTTTCTTAATTGATGCCTCCCATCATGCCTTGGTATTGGGATCAAATCTCTCATTTGGAGTCTTTCATCATCCTGGGATTCAGGGCTCAGGTGTCTTGCCTCATGCCATGGAACATTCTGTGACTCTAGCCTATGATCTCTGCTTTGATGACTCCCATAATGTCTCAGTGTTATGATATCATTTCTCACTCGTTACCTCCCAACATCCTGAGATTCTAGGCTCTGCTCTCTCACTTGATTACTCATTATCTCTCAGTATTGGGATCTGTTCTTTCACTTGGTATCTCCCAACATCCTGGTATTTTAGGCTCTAGTTTCTTCCTTGATACCTCGTATCATCCCTTGGTATTTGGATTTGGTCTCTCACTTGATGTCTTCCAATTTCTTGTGGTTCAGGGCTCAGGTCTCTCATGTAGTGTCTTCTTACATACTGTCATTCTAGGATCTGGTCTCTCACTCCCTGACTCTCATCATCACTGGGTGTTGGGATGTGGTCTCTCACTTCACGTCTCTGAACATCCTGGAGCTCTTGGCTCTGGTCTCTCCCTTGGAATTTTTCTTCCTGCAATTGCCTGTCTTCTAGCCCTGTTGCTTGTTGTCCCTGAATTTCGGGTCTTCTGTCTCTTTCCATTAATTCAGGACAGAGAAGAGGTTTTATGCAAGCATATTAGGCTTTCATCACTCCAAATATGAGCAAAATGAATTCACTGAAATCAACTGTTTTGTCACCATCTTGATCAGCTGTTGGAGGATTTTTTCTGTTGTCTCAGAATTATTTGTTTTCTGTGAGAAAGAAAATCAAGAAAAGAAGTAGCATATCTGTCATTTGTTATTTTTTTTTCCTTATGTCTTCCTTGTTACCTATAAAATTTCTTAGGAGTTCTATTTTCTAGAAAAAAGTTCTATTTTCTATTTCATTTTGTTCTTCTTCTTCTTTTTATTTTTGGTGAGGAAGATTGGCCCTGAGCTAACACCTGTTGCCAATCCTCCTCTTTTTGCTTGAGGAAGATTGGCCGTGAGCTAACATCTATGCCAATCTTACTTTATTTTGCATGTGGTTCACTGCCACAACATGGCTTTTTTTGGTGAGTGGTGAAGGTCTGTGCCTAGGATCCGAACCCTCAAACCCAGGGCCACCAAAGCAGAGTATGCTGAACTTAACCACTATGCCACCGGGCTGGCCCCTTCATTTTGTTATTTTTGTTAGTTACCTCACTGGATAATATTTTCCATGGCAGTATTGTGTACAGTTTTATATTTTGAGGTCACAGTGAGTGAAATGCTAATTCTAACAAGTACTACCAAAATATAACGTTATTTCATTAAATATTTGTTAATCACCAACACCCCCTCTTTTCTCTAACTCTCATTGATGACCCTGTTTCATATTTCAAAAATAAAATAAACGCCACCAAAGTAGAACTCTTTCATCCATCTAAGCAAAGGAAAAAAACTCTTCATTGTTGTGTATTTTTTTTCCTAAGACAGTAGAGGGAGCTCACCTGTTTTAATCAAAGGCAAATCCATCTATTTGTGCTCTGGAATCCATTCCCTTTACTTTCTAAAAGACTGAACTGCTTCTGATAACCTTGCTTTCTCTTGACTTTTCAATGTTTTAGTCTTCTCTAGATCTTGTACTGTAACAATTTGCTTTATTACCTACCATATTTTAAAAATCTTCCTCTGCACCACATTCCTACATCTCTTTCTTTCTACCTACCACCCATTATCTCTTCTCACCATTTATCTCCAAGTTTCTTGAAAGAGTTATCTCAAATGTCTCCACTTCTTTACCCTTCATTCACATTTAATCCATGTCATTCTGGCATCCATATTTACCAACATATCAAGCGGCTTCCATAATGCCAAATAAAATGGACACTTCTCAAGCCTCATTTTATTTGAACTCTCAGCTTCAACTGACACAACTAAGTAATCCTTCCTTTGGAAACATTCTCTTCTCTTGGAGTCCATGACCATCCCACTCTTTTGTTTTCTTCCTATATCTCTGGCCCCCATTTTCCATTTTCTGTTCTCATTTCTCTTTTTATACCTGACCTTTAAATATTGGAATTGCTTAGGATTTAGTCTTGGGCACTCTTCCCACTCTATGTTTTTACCTTATCATCTATTCTTGTGGCTTCATACCGTCAATCAGAAGATGATAATCAAATTTTTGTCTTTAGGACAGATATCTCTTCTGAGCTCCATACCTATATATCCAACTGCTTTGGTGACATCTTCCCTGTGATATAACACAGGTATAAGAAATTCAACATGTGCAACTTTGAATTCTTGACTTTCCCCCATGCCTACTCCTCATAAAATCCTCTGCTCTCAGTAAATGGCACCACCATCCTTCCAATTTCTCAAGTCAGAAGCTTGGTAGCCATCTTTGATTCTTTCCTCTCATTTACCTTCTAATCCAGTCTACCATAAAGCCTTCACTTTCTACCTGCAAAGCATATTATCAATGCATCTATTTCTTTCCTTCCCCATTGCTTGGGCCCCAATCTAAGCTACTATCATCCTTCACCCTTACCAGTGTAGTCGCCTCCTGGTAGGTATTTTTCCTTCTTCTTTTGCACCCTTACAACCTATTTTCCACAGAAGTCAAGTGACTTAAAAAAAACCTGTAAGTTAGATCTCGTCATTCCTTGCTCAGAATTCTTTAATGGCTTCCTGTTATGTTTAGGGAAAAAAATCAAAATTCCTTAACATGGACTACAAAGCTCTTCCTGATTCAGTCGCTGCCTAGCTCACCACCTTCATCTTCTGCTGTTCTTCCTGTCCAGCCATACTGGCCTTCCTCTTGTTCCTTGAACGTATGAAGCTGTTTCCTGACTCAGGGAATTAATTCATACTCTTTTTTTTTCCTGGGATGTTCTTTGCCCAGCCAACTTCTACAGTCCTTCAAGTCTTGACCTAAATGTCACTTCCTCAAAGAACCTTCTCTGACTCCCCAATAGAACATAACATTTATCATTGTTTTTAATTATATATTTTTATTATTATTTGTTTATGGTCTGTAAGCTTTTTGAAGGCAGGAGCCATGTCTATTTTGCTTGCTCATCTTCCCCAGAGCCTAAAAAGATACCTGGCATATAATTGATGCTAAGTAAATATTGGTTGAATGAATCAATAAATGAATATGTGCCAGGAATTGTCCCACATGCTAGATATACAAAGGAAAACATAATGGTCACTGCCTTTACAGACAAGTAAACGGGCAATTATTACATATTGTCATAAGTGCCACTGGGGTGAAATGAGAGCCCGTAAGACAAACACCTAAACCAGATCACTTAGGCTGAAGTTAGGTAATACATTGTAGGTGGTGGTGATATGAGGGGCAAGAATTGAGGCAGGGAGACCAATTACGAGGCTATTGCAATAATCCAGGTAGAGACTCTAGTGGCCTGGACCACTGTAGGGGCAGTGGTTAAGGAAAGGAGGTCTGGGAGATATTTATTTAGAAGTCAGAATAAGCAGGACTTGGTGATTTGAATTAGATGTGATGGGTAAGAGAGAGGGAGATGTCAAGGCTGGTGTCCAGGTTCTTGGATTAGACAAATGAGTAGGTGATATTGCTATATTTGCTGAGATATAGAAAGTAGAAGAACAAGATTTAAGGGGGGAGTTTTGCAAAGGTTGAGTTTGAGACGCTTGTGCAATATCCAAGGGGGATGTTCAAAGTGTCTGAAGCTCAGGAGAGAGATAGGGACTGATGAAATGATTCAAAGATTCAGCATACAGAGAATGATTGAAGTAAAGCGAGTTAGTGGAATTATAAGGGAGAATGAATACAGTGAGAAGAAAATCCCAGAGAATGTCCACCCTCAAGTGATGGACAGAGAAAGAGGAACTTTAAATAACCCTAAGGAGAAATGGCTAGAGAGGTAGGAGGAAAACCAGGAGAGGGTAGTGCCACTGGAGCCAAGAAAACAGTCCCAAGTAACAGAGTAATTGGGCAAGGAGAGTGATTGTCTTTCTTGCCTCCAGAGCATTTCCAAACTCTTGTTGGAGAAGTTTCTTAAGTTCTCTCTTGTTCAGCCTCTGACAGTCTCCGTCATTCTTTGAATAAGAGTGGAAAAGATCAATGATACTAACGATGCTCCTCAGAAGACAGTGAGGCATCTTGTTTTGCCAACTGGCGTGTGCCTGAAATGTGACAAAGAATACCCAAGTTGTTTCGTATTCCTGAATTGCTATGACCTCTTCTTTCTCTGTGTCTTGGAGGCAGATTACAGTGTAAAGATGTGGCCTATTTGTAATGCTATATGTCTGGTTGGCTTTGGAAATTTGTGAAATTTGGCATTTGTAGTTCATCTTTCGTTTCCAATGATAACGCTCTTAGTAGAATCTCAAAAAGGAAGAGAGCAGAAACTGAACTATAGAGCCCCTTGGCTCTGTAGCCATCAATGCACCACAATGAAGTCATCTGGAATGAAGATAGTATGGCATCTCCTTCCATGTCTAAATTGTCCCCTGTGGATAGTGCTGATGGGAAGGGTCCAGAGGGCTGTCTACACTGCACTGCCTGGCCCAGGAACTAAAAAGCGGGTCTAGAGAATTATCTGCATTAAATTATCTTTTTATTTGTGCTTACCCCTCTTAATTATACATGTCACATTGTATATTAATTGCTTGCTTCTTATCTGGCTTCTTTAGCGATTGTTCTGTGAGGGCCAGGACCATATCATATCTGTTATACATTTATCCTATATTCTATATTCTAGAATACAGTAGAGTTCAATAAATGTTTGATAATTGGAGACATGAACAGATGAATGATTCCTAGTTTGAATGATTTGTTGGATTAGCTCTGTGGTTCCCAAACCTTGCTGTACTTTAGAATCATTCGAGAGACCTACAGAGAAATAAAGACTACAGTCCCCACCTCCAGAAGTAGTGATTCAGTAGGTCTGTGGTAGAACCTTGGACTCTGCATTTCAAAAGCTCCTGGCTGATTCTGAGGCAGCTTCAAGAACCACTGGCCACCTGACCTCTGAGGTCCTTTTCAGCTGGAAGATTCTGTGATGGCAATAGCAATGAATTAACCGATTCAGCAAGCATTATTAACTATTTCTTTTGTGCCAGTGCTGTGGGGTGTTCTAGGAATGGGAGATAAATAACAAACAGTTCCTTTCTTCAAGGAACTCAAAGCCTGGAAGAGGAGATATAGAGTTATCTCTGTCCATCCAATAATGGATGAGCAGCAGCAGTTGAGACTAAAACAGGAACTGTTCTTCAGATATGGCACTTATTGAAGATGATGGAGGAGTATTCTGAAAATATTAGCTTTTGGTTGATTAGCTCATTCTAATAAGAACAAATCATTGTTGGGAATGTCATAAAATTCTCCAGAAAGGCAAAATTACAACAGCACAGTCTGTGTAAGTCTATGTAGGAGTACCAAGAAAGGGAAACATGTATAAAGACAGAAATAGAATTTTTTCTTGAAGGACCCACCTAGGTTGCCAAGAGAAATGAAGGACTCAGACCAAGAGCTCACGGAATACTGAGTTTGGGGATCCTGGTGCTTATATAGGGGTTTTTAATTCTATCCTTGAGCAAGCATCTTTTGCAGACAACGTCCTTGGTGTATAATGGACTGATTCATTGCCAACCAAACCCCATTCCACCAGTTTCTTCTCCAGCAGGCTTTTAATCTCAGCATTTCCTTGAATACCATGCTGATTTTGTATTCTCTCTCTGTCTACACTTGGCGCTTGAGGGACAGCTACGTCTCACACCAACTGTAAGGCTGTAGCATCCCAGAGTGTGTTGACAGTATGCTGAAGTGCTCTCAAGAAAAATCTCATGAACTAAGAGTGGCCTCATATCCTGAAAGTAAAATATGTTGCTTCTTATTCTGAGCCATTTCAGTCCCAAACAGGTCTCTTTCACATCTTGTAATTGTGCATTTGGCTGGGCTGTGTTGAGGCTGAAGTGTCCAGTTACATTCAATGCTTGCTCTCATAGGATGATGAACACAACTATGGGTCTGTCCTAACTCCCTTCCGACCTGTTCCCCGTGCGGGTGGCTCTGCTCCTCCTGACCCCTCTTCCTGTGTCCATCTGCTGTCCGAGCACGAGGTGCTCGCACTACGTTAGAGATAATGGTTTTCTTTTTCAGTGATCATGGCAGCAAAACGTTCTACCCAGAAGAGAATCTGGAGGCTGCAGAGTTGGTGGTCGGTTGAAATTTCATTGCTTTTATAGAATTTTGCCAGCCTGGGACCCTTTCTATTTGGTTCTATTCACATCAACTATCATGAGCTTAGAAGGAAGGTTTTCTTGTTATTATTAAAAACCATTTTCAATGTCACCTGCTTACAAATTGTTCCTTAGTTTCTAAAGAAATTGTGCGTAGGTGCATGCACTCTCACAGAATCTTTTATGACAATAAAAATAATTTTGTAGACTTCTCTTATAGATAGCTAGTCCTGTAATCTTGTTAATGGCTACGTGGTAAACTGTCAGAGAAGCCTCTAATAGCCTTGTGGATGTGACAAACATAAGATGTACAAAATCAGTTAAAGTGAATACCAGTGGATTTGTTTTCTGGGGAGCGTGATAGTTCCTCTTTTCCTATTTACGTGGATTTTGAGAATAGCTCCATGAGGAGACATTTTCATCTCTGTTTCATGGAAGGTAATGCTGAGGCCACAAGCGGTTGTTGTTTTCCTAAAGTAACCTACTGAATCGCAGGCCTGGATCCCAAATCTTTTTTTTTTTTTTTTTTTAAAGATGGGCACCTGAGCTAACAACTGTTGCCAATCTGTTTTTTTTTTTTTTTTTTTTATGCTTTGTCTCCCCAAATCTCCCCCGGTACATAGTTGTATATCTTAGTTGCAGGTCCTTCTAGCTGTGGCATGTGGGATGCCACCTCAACGCGGCTTGATGAGTGGTGCCATGTCCGTGCCCAGGATCCGAACCAGTGAAACCCTGGGCTGCCACAGCGGAGCACATGAACTTAACCACTCAGCCACGGGGCCGGCCCCCCAAATCTTTTTACCTCTAATTTTGTTTGTTTGTTTTTAAGTCTCTTACATGACTTTCAAGATTGTGTGTAATAAAGACATCTGGAGTTTTTTCCCAAAGTCTGCAACAAAAATATGAAATGTCAATTCTACTCAGTTTCTCTCCTCGATATGCCCTTGGACCTGGGCAATTTATTTCAGGGAATGCCCAAATATATTATTTATTAAAGAAAGCAAAGCAAAACACAGACAACTTTTGTAAGGAAGTATTCCGGATCTTTGCCTCAATAATATTTCATTATCTTTGAATTTGTGTAGGAAACTCTTTCCTCCCATATTCACAGGGCTCCCATGCATGGTCTGAAATGTTTTCTGGCTCCTGAAGGAGGAAGAGGGAGGCCTGGCTTCCCAGCTCTCATGCCACCCAACCCCTGTCACCCCAGAGGAGCTGGATGCCCTGTGTTGCCTGAAGGGCCAGGGCCTGATGAATGGGCTCGTGTGGCCATTAGTTGCTATTGTTGCGGAGATTAATAACACTAATACAAATAATTATAATTCTTGTTTTGAAAAACCTTTCTTTTGAGTGGAATTGTCCTTGTGTAAATGTCTTCCCGCCCTCTTGGTAAATCAATCTTGGGCAGCCAGACCTGCTGGTTTGGGTTTTGCGTGTGGTCACGGGGCTGCTGTTGCTGATGCTTGTGTTCTCTGACTTTCTCTTTTGCGTTTGGCCCATTTAATTCCTGGGGTCTTCTGGCTTTTCTCCTCTTCTCTTTCTCCTTTTCTTTCTTTCTTTTTTTTTTTTTTTTTTGAGGAAGTTTAGCCCTGAGCTAACTGCTGCCAATCCTCCTCTTTTTGCTGAGGAAGACTGGCCCTGAGCTAACACCTGTGCCCATCTTCCACTACTTTATACATGGGACGCCTGCCACAGCATGGGGTGCCAAGCAGTGCCATGTCCGCACCCGGGATCCGAGCTGGCGAACCCCGGGCTGCCAAAGCGGTATGTGCGCACTTAACCGCTGCGCCACTGGGCCGGCCCTCTTTCTCTTTTTCTAGTTGCCTTTTTTCTACTGTCCTTTGGTCTGCCCTTCCTTTCAACGTTTCACTCTCTATCCGTTTCTCATTGCCCTTTCTTTCTGTGCCTTTTCCTACCTTCTGTCCCGTCCACCTCCCCATTCCCATTGCATTAATTCTGGGGTTCTGAAATCTCCATTCATTTTGGTCTTTTCTTTCATCTTCTTGATAAAAAATTTATTATTTTCTGTCAGGGAAAAACAAAATCAAAGCACATTGAAAACTGATATGTCCAGTTCTTGCTCTCAGGAGGGAAAGTGACATTTACTGAGTGCCCGCTCTGCTGGCCCCGGGAGCTAGAGAGCCTGCTACGGTCAGGCAGCAGGGAGGCTGGGCTTCACCCCATGGCTGTCTGTTTCAGGCCAGGGCCTGTGCTTTTTCCACTATGCCACCCACACTGCCTCTCTGAAGAGGATACTTTCTGACCCAGAGTCCATGGCCAAATGGTGTAAGAATGACTGCTGCTGTGACCACCTTCTGATGATGTGGCCGTGGCCCCTTGGCAAGGAGGTCTGTCTGTGGCGCTACCTGGGAGAAGCTCTCTGGAGTGTCCACAGTCATGGTACAGGTGAGAGGAGACTACCAGGCCATTTCAAGGTGTCAAGTGCCCTGTAGGAGGAGCTTGGTGATCGGAGCAGTCACTGCTAGGTATGGCTACCCCAGTGCTCATTCCGACTCTGCCTGCTGTGTGACCTCAGACAACTCACGAAATTTCTCTGAGCCTCAGTAGCAAGATCAGGTGGTCATCACATCCTGGATGTGTCACTAGGATACTGTGCGGCTCAAGGAAACACTGTACTGTGGTGTGTTCTAAGCTCATCTGAGGCAAAGCTCTGTACAAATCTCAGTTATTGCGTGTATTATGAGGTTCAGTGCGATTAAACGGGAAGCATTTGTTCCATCTGAATGAGGCTCCTTTAAATACACTTGGGCCAGTAATTACAGAAATTTAAGACTCCCCCAAACATGCCCACAATTAGGAAGGGGTGTAACTGAATGAATTGGGGCACGAGGTGGACTCTGAGATCCTTGCTGTGTTCTTGCTCAGCTTGGTTAAGCTTTTCTTGATGAGAAAATGGAAAAAAAAAGACAACTCTTGTCCTTTGTGTCTTTCTTGGAAGAAGATAATAAACTCAGTGACCAAAGAATAGTGATATTTAACTGACTTATATATCAGGATCTATTTCTGAAACTCTGATTGTTAAGGATTTTAAATAAGACCCAAATCAGAATGGGGTATGATTTTCTTTCTCATGACTCAAAAATATCAATGTAAATGTAGATCTCAAAGTAATTTCTATGTATACACAAATAATGTATAAATTCTTGATTTTTGCAAAAATTAAAACATTACAGGTAAAATCTAAGACTTCTTTGACTAGCACCATCACTCCTGCTCACCTCTCTCTCTTCTCAAGAGTAACAACCATTATCAATTGGGTGTTTTTCTTTCAGATCTTTTCTTTGCCTTTTCATTTTTAGGGTAGAGAAAACCAAGAAGGATGTGTATACGGGTCTCCACATATTTCCCCCTATGGTTTAGCCTAGTCTCCGTAGCCAGATTGTATGCTTCCTGGATCAGAAACCACATATTTCACTTGATCTGACCCCACCCCACTGCCAAGCCTGGCATAGAATTGTTGGGGGGGAGGGGGAATGCTGAGGAAGAGTTAACAAAAAACTTGTTTGAGAGAAATGCTTGTATAACATTTTATTCAAGTAGAGTTATTAACAAGGCTAGGGAGAGTTCCAGATTCTGTGTTTCAAAACCACCCCACCTCACCCAGTGCAAACCAGAACATTCTCTTACGGATTTTTGATAATACCTGGAGCTTTAAGCTTGATCCAAAGGGATTAACGTATATTTAGACTCTTTTCAAAGAACTGATACACTGCTGATGAAAGAGTCTCCCTGTTGTCTCTTCATCTGCCTCATGCCTCTGGGGCGTTCTCCTCACATTCTGCTTTCCCTGAGGCAAATGTGGAAGAAGACTCTCATTCTTCATTTTTGTTGAGACCCCTTCAGGGGTAGACGTATCTAGTCAGCCAACCTCGGTGTTGGCTCTGAACCCTTCCTCAGTTTCTCCTTCAGTGGTTTATAGAGGGCAGGAAAAAATGTTTGTGACGTTTCCTGGAGGTTTCTGAAACCACCTTGAAGTTCTCGTGAGCTCTTACTTCTCCTTCAGGCAACATGTGTCCCCAGACACATATGGAAGAATTGCATCTTTTCATCAGATTTTCTTTCTCTTTCTTTTCCTCTTTCTTGAAAATGATGCCTGGGCTTGGGCCTATATTTGGTCCTGGCGGAAAGGACAGTGCTGGGGTTGCTATTTCTGCCCGAGTGTTTTCTGAAAAGCCCCTGAGAAATAGGTTTATGGCTGGTTTTTGAGACTCCACAACAGGCCCTTCCTCATCGTTCAGGCTTCTCTCCTGTTTGCCCACATCTGGAATCTGAGGGACTTCGTACTCTAGGCTCGCTGGGCACCGTACTCTTCCTGTGCTCTTCCCTGCCTCCGAGCCTCTTCGTGGTGTTCCCTTCGGCTTTAGAGAAACCAGCCGAATTTGCTCCTAGCTGAACCCCATCTTCTCCTAGGAGTCTTCCCTGGTGATTTGATTGAGTTTGTACTGCCTCTGGCCTCATCTTCCCAGTTACTGCTCACTCTGTTCTCACCACAAGGCCCTCTTGTTTTTCCTTGAACGTGCTGGGCATGCCCATCTCAGGGCCTTAGCGCATGCTGTTTCCTCTGCAGTAGAATGCTCTTCCCCTAGAAACCAGCACATGGCTCCTTTCTTCACCTCCTGCAGGTTTCTGCTCCTGTCATCTGACCTCACTCTCTTAAAGGGCAACGTGCTCACTTTCCCTGCCTCGCTCTCTATTCCCCTCCCTCTGCCTCTCACTCTCCCTAACATTGCTCCCATCTGACATATTGTATAGTTGCTTATTTGTTTATTTTCCATTTTCCCCACTAGAATGTTTGCTCCAGGAGGGCAGGCACTTGGTCTGTTTTGTTCACGGCTCTATTTCCAACAGCTAGAAAATGCCTTCCAGGTAGTAGGCTTGCAGCAAATATTTGTTGAATGAACGAATCAGTGACTCTAACTACCATAACCTTGTCCTTTTTAATAGTTTCTACAGTGGGTTGTCTGTGCCATGTCCAGCCAGGCCTGTACCAAGGTGCTTGGCAAGAGTTGAACGATGGTGCCTTATTTGAGCCTTCGCCACTTAACTGCATATTCTCCAGTTGTTTCATGAGTACCTCTCATCTCTTCAATTATATTGTAAGCTACTGGGGTGTAGAGATCAAATTTTATTCTTCTTCTTAATGACTTGACACTTGAAATGGCGTTGGATTCCATTAGTAAGTATTTATTTGTTTATCCATACCCTATCATGTTCCATAAAAAGATTAAAGATTGTTAATGATGGAGCCACAGTGTGTGGTCAATAACTGCTTATTGACAGGCTGATCAGTGATGAAACTTCTGGTGGGGTCAGACTGACCCTAAGGACAGAATGAATTTGGCTGTTGGGAGCTGCATTTGGGTCCTTTCTGTGAAATTCAGAGTTCTGCTTACAGGGGTGTGACATCTCTGATTGATGTCTCAATGTCCTTGGATCTTCCTTCCTCCATCCTAATCTAGATTCTGATAAACATATTCCTATCATTGAGAGGTTGTAAAATTGGAGACATAATCCCTGTATATAAACCAAAGTATGTCTTTATTCAGTATTTATACAGTAATCTTTGAGAGAGAGAAGACTTGATTTTTCCCTTTTTAATGTAATTTACTTATAGCGTCTTCAGATAGATTTGAAGCTGCTTACAATAAAATACATAAACAATAAACTAAAAAAGTTACAAAAAGAAAATTGGAACTAGGAAAAAGGAGAATTCAAATATAACAACCATAAGGGTCAACATAATCGCTGTTATTACACTTCACACTTTCTGACAGCAGTTCCCAAAAGAAAACCAGCAGCTATATGGCCTTCATGATTGGAAAGGAAAAGAGCTGTCATTTTTTTTGTGAGAAAAGAAAGCATTTCGTAGAATTGAATTCTTAAAGGACTATCTCCTGTGGGGCTTTATAAAGGTGACACCTCATGATGAAGTGGACAAAATTCTCAACAGTGTTTTGACGGCAAAGCAGTGATGATTTTCATGTCCATTTCTTGTAGTTTGGACAAAAATTGAGGATGTGAATGGGGAGCTGTTATTTAATGGGTATAACAAAATTGGGTATGTGACTTTAAAACTCAGTGAAGGTAATTCTGAAGCATAGATGAATGTTATCCCTTTAGATGGCCTTCTTGTGATTTAGTGCAGGCCAGGGAGAGAATTTAGGCTATTTGAGGAGTGGGGATTTATGGGTCATACACAGTCATTCATAAGCGCCACTCTTCCGGCAGGAGTGTCAGGTTGTCCTTCTAAGAAGTTGGGGCTCCCTCAGCACTGTGGAGGATGGTGGATTTTCATACTATACAAACCAGATGAGCAGGTGGCAGGCGGGTGACATAATGCAAACTGAGATGCCAGAGCAGTCTTCTCACGTGGCTAAAAGACTGCACATCTCTGCACGGAGGTGGGCCACAAGGGCCACCTTTCTCTTAATTGGTAGAATCCTTGACTTACCGCATTCTGTGTGTGATCAGTGTCAGGAATGACTGAAAGCAGCATGCACTTTTGCGTGGATCAGTGGGGCAAGTAGAACAGGTTTTGGACTTAACTATGAGGTGATTCTGATTGGCTTTGGGAAACTGGCGTCCACCTGTCCTATTTGAAGGCTTTGATCAGGGCCACTGTTCAGCGCACCCGCACCTTCAATGGACTCGTCAAAATCCCAGCAGCACTAGGTGCAGGCGCTGACTCAGCAGGGTGTCTCCTGGGGGAGCTGGGCTGGAAGGACACGGTGGGATTTGTGCAGCTGTTTTCTTTAGATTACTCTGTCTTTTGGTTTGTGTCCTGTTTCGATTTATGGACCCAGCACCTGAATGCTCTCCCAGGGAATCTGATAATGAAGTAAGTTGATGTATCCTGTGCCCAAAGAGCCAGAATTAGAGATCTAGAAGGAGCTGAGGTTGGGACTTGGGAAGCCTGTGGACTAGTCCTGGCTCTGGCCCTCAGGAGCTGTTGAACAAGTGGCATCTGTTGACTGTTATCAGGAGTAGAAGTTCAAACACTTCTGCCCACTGCATTTTGGTATCAGAGTCACCAAGGAAAGCACAGTGCAGTCAAACACTGGATGGAATGACACTTTACTCACATAGAAAAAGGAGGATAAGATCAGCTTCAGTAGTGGGCATTGGTCCCCCATGGCCAGTGGGTCCCTCCTGGCAGCCCACATAGGGTCATTGACCTGAATACACATGTCTTATGCCACAGAATGAAGGACCGTGTCCTTTCCCCACAGGGGACAGATACAGTCATGTGCCACATAATGACATTTCTGTCAACAACAGACCACATATACAACAGTGGTCCCATAAGATTAGTACCATATAGCCTAGGTGTGTAGTAGGCTATACCGTCTAGGTTTGCATACACTCTGTGATGTTTTTATGACAAAATTACCTAACTATGCATTTCTCAGAACTTGTCCTGTTGTTGAGCGATGCATGACTGAATAGCAGTGGGATTGGCCAGGTGCCATATGCTACACATGCTTAAGCAGAACAAAGGAGCACTCACTGAGTCTGAAACAGGGAAAGATATTCCCACACAGGATGATAATCCAGTACAGGCTGGGTGGCCTTTATCTCTTGGTAGGGAAAGTGTTTCAGGCCTAAGGTTCTTTCCTCTGTGGCTGAGTGGAGGTTGAAAGACTGCATGTGCAAGACTATCTTTCCCAGCAGAGGCTAAATGATTTGGGGCAAGTCTCTTCCCTTCTTTGTGTCTCATTCAGCCTTCTGCAGATTGTGAGCTGACCTCCTCTTCTGAAGTTCAGGAATCCCTAGAAAGGGGTTCCTAACCCATGTCCAAGACTAGTTTGTGAACTTCCTGAGATTTTGTGCAACATGTTTAATGGATGCACTAGCAGGAGCACAGAGAGGTTAAGGGACTTGCCCAAGGACACACTGTAAGTGAGCTGTAGATCTAGGATAGATTGTAACCAGGGCAAATTTCCCAGCTCATGATCTTAACCACTACTGCATTCTGCCTTTATTCCTCATTTCCTCCCTTCTTAGATACTTCTCTCCTGGAATTTTGAGGAAGAAATGTGAATTTTTATTCACTATTACCATAATACCTAGTAGCAGTAGAGATGGTATAGATGGTATAGACATGCCTTCAAGTGCTTCATGGGGCATTGATCTCCAAGGGCCGATCCTCCCAACCTTGCTGTCCTTGGATTCAGTAATCAATCATGAAGACATGTCACTTTCTCAGAGAGGTCTTCTATGACCCCTCAATTTAAATTGTCTCATTTTTTTCCTCACAGCAGTTTGTAATGATGTATTGTTTTTGTGTTAATGTTTTAAATGACTCTCTTCCTCCATCAGACTGTATGCTCTCTGAGGTCAAGAATTCTCTGTTTGAGTCATCACTATATTCCGTGTATACATGGTTTAGTGGGTGATCAGTTGTTCAGTTAATAGATGAGTAAGTGCCTGCCATGGATCTGGGGCTACTCTAGGTCCAATGGTAAATTGTAAACACATAGGTGCTGAGCACTTGCTAACGCCAGGGAGTTTTCTGGGCACTTTCATGTATATTATTCCATTTATTTCTTTTAAACAGACTTTCTTATTGGTATAACTTCCAAATCATAAGTGTACAATCTGGTGAATGATCACAAAGTAGACACTCCTGTATAACCACCACCCAAATCAAGAGAACGTTAACGCGTGCCCCAGAGTCCCTTCTGGCCCGTATCCTACCCTTTCTTCCTCTCTAGTGGTACCACTAGTATTTTTCTGTTTGAACTTTATGTGAATGCAATCATTTAGTATGAATTCTGTCTTGTGTGGCTTTATTTTGCCCAACATCATGCTTATGAAGTTCTTCTCCATTCTCTTGTGTGGCTGTAGTTCTTTTTGTCTCATTGCTATATAATAGCCCATTATATGCAGATAGTACAAATTATTGGTTCATTCTCAATTGGTGGACCTTTGAATTATCTTCTCTCTGGATGCCTCTATCTATTTTTGAACCTGTCTTTTGGTGCATTTCTCTTGGCTCATATACCTGGAGTGGAAGTATTTGGTTATAGCGTTAGCATCTGTTCAGCTTTGGTAGATGTTGCCCTACGTTCTCCAAAACGATTATTCTATCGATTTATGCTCGTGCTCCCAGTGCGAGAGGTCTACTTGCTTTACCTCGTTGCACACACTTGATATTATCCCTTTCTAATTTCAGACATTTGGTAGGTATGAGTGATTCTCACAGTGGTTTAATTTGCATTTACCTAATATCTAATGAGATTGAGTACCTTTTTATTGGCTTTTTTGATATCCTCTTTTCTAAAGTGTCTGTTCATGTCTTTTTTTTTAATTTTTATTTTTTTAGCAATTAGGCTGTCTTTGTACATGCTAGATAGCAGCTCTAGTTTTTCTATTCTTCACAATAGCCCTGTGAGTTATTACAATGACATTTTATGCAGGCAGATGCTGAGGTCAGCGAGGTGAAGTAACTTGCTCAAGGACATGTGGAGTGTTAGAATATAAGAAAAATCCTTTCTCTCCAGTGGCTTATAATCTATTTAGTTGGGAAAATAACACTTAGAGAACAATTAGTGAGTAATACTAGGTAGTGAGTATTAACATATTAATCTGGGTGGTGCAGGCTGTGAATGATGCAGTAGTTAAAGGATCAGTGTGAGCTTCCTGGCAGAGGTAGGATTCAGTCTAGGACTTTAAGGACAGGTATAATGGAGGGAGTTGAAAGGAAATGGAAATGCATTTCAGGAAGGTGATCCGCAAGTGCAGAGGCATGGAGATGGAAGCAATAATATGACAACACCCTGCCTTTGAATACTTCCTTGTGGTATTTTGTAGTCATCTTATTCAGGACTGTATCCTTCAGGAGGGCAGGAACCATGCCTGTCCCATTGCCCAGGGCATGTCCAGTGCCCACCATAGTGCCTGGCACGTATGAGTGCTTAATAAATATGTTTAAATAAAATGATTGAAGGAATTCAGTCCCAACAATGTTTCTGTCATCTTAGTAGAGTAGGATTTAAATGATCAAGGTAAGGGTTAAAAGACCATTAGATGACCAACCTGATGGCCTCAGCAAGATTTCTGCAGAAACTAGTGGTAAGTTGTAATTAGAGGTATAGATTATAGAGAGTTTGATCAGTTTAGACTTGATGTGGTTACGTAGGAGAGTGTAAGGTGTCACCGAGAGGTCTTGAACAGAGAGATGAGAAGATGAGAGCAATATTTTGCAAAATTCATGAGTGATTAAATGAGGAATGGACTGGAAACAGGGGAACCAGCTGAGAGGCTGTTGCAATGATATCGATATTCATTTATTTATTCAATAAGCATTTCTTGAAATCATAGTATACATCTGATGTTAAGCTCTATGCTAATGAAGGATAGCGAGATGTATAAGTTGTGAATCTTGCCATCAAGGAACCTATGGTCTGAGAGGAGGGCTAAAATAAGCACAGAAATAAATATAATTCAAGAGAGAAAGTTTAAAAAAGACTTGTAAAGACTTTGGAGTTTGTCCATTTTACCGTAGACATCAGAACAGGTGAAGTAGTGTTAAGGAGTGTTCTGCAGCAGCACTCCTGCCTGCCTCTGCCTTCCTACTCCCTTGCCTCTCTCTATCACACTCCTTGTTTTATTACCAGGAATTATCTTGTTTATTTATTGTTGCACTTGTTTGTCGTTTGTCCCTATCCTCCATCATCAGAATACAAGCTCCAAGAGGAAGAATACTTATTTGTTTTGTTACTGCTGTGTCCCTAATGCCTCATGCAGTATTTGGAACTACTATGGACTTTTCAATAAAAATTTTGGAATGAATTAATGAAGTGGCATGGGAGTTGGATCCCATAGGGAGGTAAGATTTGGACATTCAGTAAAAGGGGAGGGAGAGACAGTATTTTTGGTGGAGGGTACATGAAGTCCTATAGGAAGTAGAGAACGAAAGATGGATCTGGAAAATGGGTTTAAGGAAGACTCTATTGAGATACTATGGTGGATTAGGTATGGAGAATAAAAGAGACAAGGCAAATATAACTGCAAAGTATGTGCCTTCGAAGCCTGATAGAATGGGGAGAAAGAATGATAGCAGAAGGGAAACTGAGAAGACAAGCCAGTTTATCAGGGAGTGGTTGGCCATCTCAGGCGTGATATGTTATGAGCATTTGCATGCACTGGATTGAAGTGCGTGGTCAAGTCTGAACAAGGTGAATTGAGGCTCATCAGTGTAGAAGAGATAGTGGTGACTTGGGCCAAGGATGGGTTCTCAGAGGGAGAAAGTCTAGAAAAAGAAGAGCCCTTGGAAAGAGCCCACATCTTGGGAACTGGTGACAAGAATCCATGAGAGAGTTGGGAAGGACCAGTAAAGTGAGCATTTCAGGATAGGCAGTCATCAGTGTCAACTGTCACAAAGAGTTCTAAAGACATGGAAGTTAGAGTCTTCAGGCTTGTCAGATGGAGGGCAATGTCACCTTCAAAGGAAGAATTTTTGTAGGATGGTGGCAAAAATAATTGAATGGAAGACAGAAAGAAGGAGAGAAAAATTGAATGGTTGCTAGGATGTGAAGAGAACATTTAAAAACCATTGTTATAATTTTTTAATTTTATCAATTAAGAAAATAAATAAAATATGCTCAGTACAGAAAAAGTTGAAAATATAGAAATCTAGAAAGAAGAAAAAAAAAGTCACTTATAATTCTATCATCAAGAGATCAACATTGTAGATTCTTAGATGTAGTTCCTCTCTATAAATACATATATTTAATTTTTTTGAATATAGTTGATATCATGCTGTAAATACAGAATGATGTCATGCTTTTCCACATAAGAAGTTCTCCATATGATTGTAGATGCTTCATAAATACATATTTTAGAAACTATATAGTAACCACCAAGGAGACACTTGATAATTTTCATAACTTACTCCCCTATTATTAGAAATCTGATTTTCTCTACTTTTTATTATTATAAATAATGGTGCTGTGAACATCTTTGTGAAGAAATTCTTTTTCTATTTTAGATTATTTCTTGAGGATAGAGTTAAAGGTTATTAATTAGTTACTAAAAATAGCATTTATTGTTTTCTGATTACAAATATATCACATTTTCATTATAGAAAATTTAGAAAATATCAAAACAAACAGTAAATGTCACTTACAGTTGCCCTATCTAGAGATAACTACTGTTGAGATTTTGGTCTCAGACTCTGTCTATTTATCCATTTATTAATCTTTAAATGGGATCATACCATTTTATAATCATTCAAAGCTTAGTATCTTATGAAGCCTTCCTCATTTAATTAAATAGACTCCTACCTCATAATTTCCAATGTTTTTTGGCATTCCAAAGCATCTAGTAACCATGATTTAGTTAATTCTTCCCATAACGATAGACATTTAGGTTATTTCTGGTTTTTGCTGTCTTTAATATGCTATTACTAACATCTTTGTAGAAGAATCTTTACACACATCTCTGATTATTTCCTTATAATGCTATCTGAGAATTATTTTTTTTGCTGAGGAAGATTAGCCCTGAGCTAACATCTGTGCCAGTCTTCCTCTATTTTTTATATGTGGATCATCGCCACATTATGGCTAACAAGTGGTGTTGGTCCACACCCATGATCTGAACCTGTGAACCTGGGCCACAGAAGTGGAATGCACTGAAATTAACCACTAGGCCATGGGGCTGGCCCTCTGAGAAATATTTTAAATGTTTTTATGCATATTATTGAATTGACTTCCAGGAAGTTTGCCCTCATTTAATATGTCTATCAGCTGTATTTTAGGGTTCCTGTCCCCCTTCCTCCAATCTCACTGTATGGTTATTAACAACAGAGAAATAACCTTTACTAATTTGATAAGTGAAAAAATTATTTGTAATTTGCATTTTTTTGAAGTCTAGTGAGGATTTCATGTATTTATTAGCCATCTGTATAGCTTCTTTTGTGAATTTGTTATTCATGATCTTTGCCATTTTTATGATCCCTGATATGTATTGCCAAGTTGCTTGCCAAAAGGGACTGCTAGTTTATGCTCTAGTATATATTTTTCTTTTTTGTGAATTGTCTCATGTTTCTTGCTCATTTAAGAGAATATTTTTTAGGTAGGGATATGCATTTATCTTTGAAAGTAGAATGAAAAGGGCTGAAAATATTGGAGGGGGAGGAAATATAGGAGAATTTTAGATTCTGGAAGAGGTGTGAGTTGAAGTGGAAGAAAATTGAACCTCGAAGGCAGAATGCAATGAAATATGTGATATTTTGGCTTCAGGAAATGTTATGCGATAACTATTTCATTCCTTTCCTGGGTCATTACTAAGCTCTCCGAGCAACATTCTTTAATTATGGTCTTTTGAAAAAACACAAATCACTAAGATTGTTTTTGTTTCTTTTGTTTTTGAGGAAGATTAGCCCTGAGCTAACATCTGCTGCCAGTCCTCCTCTTTTTGCTGAGGAAGGCTGTCCCTGAGCTAGCATCCGTGCCCATCTTCCTCTAATTTATACGTGGGATGCCTACCACAGCATGGCTTGACAAGCGGTGCCATGTCTGCACCTGGGATCCGAACCTGCAAACCCTGGGCCGCTGAAGCAGGACGTGCGCATTTAACCGCTGTGCCACCAGGCCGGCCCCTGTTTTTGTTTCTGATTGATGTCTCCAAGGCTAGATGGAGAATGAAGAAAAAAACGAACCAGCAAAAGAGAGATATTGATCATCAGGTTATTTAATTATCAATTTTAATACAACGTCCTCAGCAAACCATATAGGTAAACATTTCGTCGACTTGGTGGATGGGTGGTTAGAAGAGCTTATTATGGAATCAGACATACTTTAGATTTGTGTTCTTACTCGCCTTCATAATTATTCTGATTGCTTATTTGAGCCAGAAACTATGAAAGGGCTGTGTGAGGAGTGGGATTTAATAAAAGTTTGTTGAATGAATAAATGTATGAATGAATCCTTGGCATAGATTTAGTTGCACCTGGGAATGGGCAGAGTCATGAATTCCTAGAAAGTTTTGCTAGAAATTCATAATTATTTTAAGTTATGGTAATATCTGAAGTTATTTTAAGGGATAAAATTTTAGAGTAAACTTGAAATCTGTGTAGGGAATGTCATGAAGCATAATAATCTCCATCTGTCAATCAATGATATTTTATGATTATAAGGGAATATTGTGCGGTCTTGTACTTCCTATTGCCACACTTTAAAAAGCCAATGAATCACTTGAAGAAATTAGCATCTGCTAAAGATATGGAAGGGATTTTTCTGTTTTCAGTGACAGATCAATTGTGATAAATGGTCTCATGAGAAAGTCCATTTCAGCACTTGGAAGTAGAATCATATGACAGAACTTTTACTGGTTGTATTTGTTTGGTGTGATATTTCTTTGGTGGTAGCTCCTACTGATGAATACTTTATTATTTGCTCTTATAGAAATGTAGGAAAGGAATTTAGAGGACTATTAATCTGTCTCTGAATGTGTGCGTGTGTGTTGAGGGTGACTGGGAGGGAAGAAGTCTGTGGCATGTCGAGATGTATGAAGTTCTTGGAGCTTCTGGGATAATGATTACGATTCATTGCTTTGTGGTGCTCTCACCCCTTTGTGATCCTGGTTCCTCTCTCTGAGGGTGGCCCTGCTTATCTTCCAAGGCCTGGGGAGCTGATGTTTGCTGTACATCAGTAGGATCCTCATCAGGCAGAAATTCCCTGGTGTACTGCTGTGATGCTTGGCTGTCACTGGTGAGGGATGCACTCGACTGGTCATGGCAGAGTTCAATGCCCTGGCTCAATGCCCTGGCTGTCTGAGTTTGATTTTGATGCTCCTCTTGGGTTATGTCTGTTTGCTGCGTTATCTTCTCCTGCAGGTACTCATACAGTGGACTGGAATAGACTGCACCCCTCTCCACAGAACAGGGCTCTTGGTCCCTCTGTGTCCTCTCTTCAAGGCCTGACTGGGGGACTGAAGAATCATGTCCTTTCTTGGCTGGATTTGGTTGGTCATTACCTTCACCTGCCAGCTCTTGGGGGCTTTCATCGTCTTCCTCCAATGTTGCAGTTTCCTCAAGGTGTGTCTTGGGGGAGGCTGAATTGTCCTCATCTGGACTTTTTACTGAAGCCTCATGAGTCCCTGGTACTCCACCTTCCTCTTCTTTGGTACTTGGGCCCTGGAACTTTTGCTCTTTTCTACTGTCTTCCTTTGTAGGGAGCTGTGTTATGGAAAGCTGGTCAGTGAAGTCTGCATCCAGGGCACCTGGGATCTGTGTCTCCAGGGACTTCCTGTTTTCATGTCCTGCTGTGGACTCCTGTGCCTCTGGGTGTCCACTGGGCTCCACAGTGGGGCCTGGGCTTTTGGTCCCTGAGCCCTGACTCTTGTGCTCTTCTCTGGCAGGCTGTTCCCCTTCCTTGGTGAGCTGGTCATCCTCTCCTCTCACTGCCAGCACCACTGCCTCCTGAGCTCTGTTTTTCTCACCTGGTGCTACCCGTTTCTGGTTATCTGGGTTATCATTGTGACTTTCTTGCATGGACTCTCTGAGTGGGTCTACTTGACTCTGCGAATTCCCTTGCACAGGTAGGTCACTTGTCTCTGAGCTGTTGTCACCATCCTCTGGAGTCAGGCTGTTGGGGGTTTTGGAAGACCCCTCATCATTCTGTGTGACTGTTGGTTCAGGACCCTCCCTATGGTAACCATCATCCTCTTCAATGAGCTTGTCATGAGTCTTGGTGACCCCCTTATTTTCTTCTCCAGAATGGTTCTCAAGTGATGCCAACTCCTGTGTTCTTTCTCTCACTCCTGGTGTCCCTTCTGCTGCAGGGGCATTTTTGCTGCTTACAAGTGATTCTGTTGTGCCTTCCTCAGCATGTCTTGCCTCTTCTCCTGGGGTGATTGCTCCTTCAATTTCAGGATGATTCTGATCTACTCCTTCTGAGCTTAACTCTCGTGTCTTAGAAACTTCTTCAGCATCCCTTGCTTTCGATGATGCCTGGAGTTCCTGATACTTCCCATCCTGTTTTTGGTCTTCCAGGACTGGTAACTGAGATTTTCTCTCACTTTCTTTCTGCCCTGCTGACCCATGGGCCTCAGAACCTCTCCCCTCTTTCCATTCAGCTCTAACATTGGGTGTTTCTGAAACATTTCTGCTATCACCCTGGACTGGCAGGTCCTTTTTTTCATATTCTTTTTCCTGTGATGGTGGTTCCTGGGTCTCAGGTGTTCTACCATCATCCTCAGGTTCAAGTGCATTCTTTGTCTCAGGTGGTGTCCTGTCAGCATCCTTTCCTGGTTCTTGAGTCTCAGCTGTTCTACTATCATCCTCAGGATCAGTTGATTTCTGTGTCTGAAATGGTTCCCAGGCAGCAGCTTGTTCTGGCAGGTCAGCATGCTCTGAACTGGGCTCATCTTTTCCTTCTAGTGGAAGTTCTTGTGCTTTAGAGTGTTCCTTAACACCCTTTTCTGCTGCAGCTTCCTGATCTTCAGATGGCCTCTGTGTTGTCTCTTTTGGTGGAGAACTTTGGGTCCCCAACTTCCCTTTATGTTCTCCAAATTGCTCTCTTGTCTTAGTGCCACTTTGCTCCCTGGCTGGTTTATCTCCCTCCCTTGGAATCTCCTTATCCTGTCCCTCCCCCTTTGTGGGACTGCTGATCAGTTCTGATCCTACCATTGGCTTATTTGTCTCAAGTTGGGCCCCACTGTCTCCTGTTGCTGGTACATCTTGGGCCACTTCCTGGCTCTGTTCAACTCCTTCCAGATGTTGGTTCTCAGGATCACTGTGCCCAAATTCTTCTATAGGCAGTTTGTGAGTCTGAGTGTCTCCCTGTGGGTCTATCCTGTTATGTCCAACTGCTCCCCTTTCGTTAAGGCTGAGCTGAGCTGATGATGCTATTCCTGAAGGAAACAGCACTTTGTCTTGAGTTGGTGGAGTTTCCTCTGTCCACTGGCCAGTTTCACTGGTTGCCTGAAGATCCATACTATCTGGCTTTTCCTCTGGTTTAGACACTTGTCTTGGTTCTGAATTTAGTAATGATTGTATATCAAGATAACAGAATTTCAACAAGTTGAAGATTGCAAGAACAAATTCATCAAAACTGATGGTGCCATCACTGTCAATATCCAGAAGATTCAAATTTCTCTGCACAGCATGAATGGCACGTGGCTGCATGAAAACACAGTGAGAAATCAGCCTATTTATATGTGGTCAGGTGCCCTCAGTGTCTGTATGTCTCCCTAGAATCCTCTTTTTTTAACCCTGTTCCTTAGGGACTGGTGAAATTTCCCCAAACAATAAAAAAATTGATTGATTCTGGATGCCATTTTGCATCATGGCTAAGAAGGAGCATTTAGATGTGAGTTGCATTTAGATGTATATTGGCTCGTGACTCCTCTCAGAAGCCTACTTTGCTGAAGCAATAGTTGCAGTGAGGAAAACTTCATTTTTCCCTATAGGATTTGCTAAGCAATTGCACAAAGTAGCGAGCTAAGACTGAGAAAAGTTGTTGAAAAGTTAGTGAGTGTTAAGAGCTGGTAGCCAAGTGGAAAATGAGCAGAAATTCACTTAATGCCCATCTTCCTTGGATTAAGGAGAAAGAGCAAGTGGAGAAGATTTCCACAGCTCTGTGGGCACCTCACCTGAAGAATGTCCCCAAACTCGCCCTGGATGAGCCGTCTTAGCTCTCTGCAGGTCAGTGTTGCCTCGTCACCATCCTCCCTTGCGTACTTGTGGAATGTCTCAGTTACGCAGAGGACATCTCTCAGGAGTCGAGGCATCTTTAGGAACTCAGGAGACTGTAAGAAAGAACAAACAAAGCTCGTTTTCTGGGACGGGTGCTTCAGGAAGGAGATACCAAGATCGTCCTTCTTTGTCCCTCCTCCAGTTCCACTGGCGTCATCTGCCGTATTCTGCATCTTAAAATATTGTATCTGAACTTTAGGGGTGATTTAGTTTTGTACCAGATAATGTGGTGAGACCAGATCTAGCACAGGTAGGTATTAGAAGAGACACTTCACTCACCCCACCCTACAGAAAACGCGACACTCGTGTGTTCAGAGAAAGCATTATTGCAAAAGAGGGTGGGCAAAGAACTCAACGTTAAGTATTGAAATGTACAAATGATGTCAACAGAGTGCGACCAATCCTTCCAACCTCATCTGAGAGTGTCCACCTGTTTTCTTCCTACCTTGGCTCAGTCTAGCTCCTCTGCTTAAGAAAGTGTAACTTTTAAAGTTAGTAAAGCTTCTAGAGGAAAGAGAAGTAATGGCAAGAAATCAACTCCTATGTGTGCAGGCTGAAGCAACACGTTTTTGCCAAGAAGACATGGCTCAGTGAACTCACTGGTAAAACAAAGAGTCCTGACCCTTCATTCATTACCCATCGTTTAAATGACCCTATTATTTTCCATTTTAATACAGGTCTGAGGCCCATGTCTTGTTAAGTAGTATTCGTGCCTATGTCATACAAACAGTTTATATTTTTTGCAAAAGAAAATGATCAAAGAAGTTCCATAAGTAAGAAATGCATTTGGGTGGCTGGAGCTCCCAGTTTAGTATCATTAATAGTGGTCGACTTAGAGTGTGTTTCCTCTGAAATCCTTACATGGTCTCACATATAAGCAGAGCAGTGGCTGAGATCCTAAGTATGCTCACGCAGATAGTCTATGAGACTTACCTTGTTCCCGAGTGAGAGCAAGTGGACTGTGCAGCAGCGGGCCGTGAGCTGACAGCAGGCGCTGAAACCTTTTATCGACTCCCTAATTGCACAGTTAGGAAGGAGACACCCTCCGGGTCCAACGCCTACAAACCCAGGCTCCCCTCCCTCTCTCCTGTCTGCTTGCCTTATTTCTATTTCCTTCTTTGGGCAGCTTAGGTTAAGTCTTGGCTTCAAACTCATCCAAAGGAAGGGGAAGGAGTATCTGGTTTCATTTACTGACTTTTGCAGGTTATAGTTTTGAGGGATCTTTGGGGTGGTGTTGGCTTTTTTTTTTTTTTTAACCTAAGGACACAATTACATTTCTGTTTGACAAATCATAGAGCTGGCAGGGACTTCAGAAGTCATCTGATTCCTCTCTCTGCCCACAGGATGGACTGTATTTGACCCAGCTCGGACAGATGGGTGTCAATCATGTGTTTAAAAATAGAGGCCCCATTTAGCCATGTGACAAAACTGGAGATGCCAGTTGATTCAGTGTTTCAATGCTCTGCTCCCCGTGCCCAAAGGCAGAGTTAGGAAAAAAACCTCTTGCTGCGTGTGCAGAACTTTACTTACCTAAGATGTGCTATTTTAAAAATGCGATTGATATCTGCTCTTTAAAGGCACTTTTATAATCCAAGGAGCTTAGAAATTAGCATCTATATTACTGTGTTCTTTCTGTAAAGGGGAAAAGGAGACAGAGAAACCATCAAGCTGAAGACGGGTAGGAGTGAGCCTGAGATGCTAAACTAGCAAATGTTTTTTCACCTCCTAGATCTGGGTCCATTTTACTACAGAATATTTAATTAACAGGAGATTTGGATTCAGTTGTTTTTTTAGACATTTAGAAAGAGAATAGAATATGTTTTAAAACTTTCTTGCCTGCATTCAAAAGGATATAAGAAATAGATCCATGAAAACAAGTGTAAAAGACAAAGACCAAGACAATGGAGGAGTGGGAATTATGTGAGAAGACTGAGGCTAAGGAAAGCATTGATACTGAGCAAAACGGTGTTCTGATCTTCCTGATAATCAAGACAAGTACAAGGGAACTGAATCTTGGGGGCCAAATCCATGTTGATAGTCTCCACTTATAAAAAAATGTCTCAGCATTTCCCTAAAAGGGAGAAGACTTCTACCGAGAATTGGAATTGGCATGCGAAGGTCATCGTAATTCTGATCAGTCAACATCCCCTGAGTACCAAGTATTTCTCAGACACTGTGCCAGGCATGGGGGTGTTTAAAGTTGAGTAAGTTGTATCTCCCTGCCCTGAAGCTCATGAGCCAGTCTCATGAGAAATGACTGAAGGAAACCACGTTCAAGGCTGGATTGAAAAGAAAGACTTAGGGAAGGCATAATAGCTGTTTTCAAATATTTAAAGGCTTTTCATGGGGATGAGGAATGGGGTGGGAAGAGAAAGGAACTAATGTTCATTAAACACTTGTGACATGTCAGGAGCTTTACATGGGCTGTCTTACTTAATCCTCACAGGCCTTTCAGGTAGTTATTATCCTCTTTTAACAGATAAGGAAGTTAAGGCTCTTAGCTGTTAAGTAACTTGCCTAGGTCACGTACTTAGTAAATGGTAAAGCCAGGATTCAGAATTGAAATGCTTCTAGAATCTATGTCTCTGAGCCCATGGTGTCTCCATTATCTTGAGTTCCTTATTCTGTATAATGCCAGAGAATAGAACTAGAATCAATGGTTGAAACTTTCTGAAAAGCAGGCTTTAGTTCTTATTAAGAAGTTTTAAGGAGTAGAGTTGACTGACAATGGTATAGGCTGCTCCCAAAGTAATGGGATCCCTGTCACTAGAGCTGTTCAAATAGAGGCTGAACGATAATCCATTGACTAGGTTATAGGAGGAGCCCTGCCAAAGGAAGCAGTAAGCCTGGAGCGGCTTACAGTAGAGGGCACAGGGCTCTTCCAACTCAAAATGTCCATGGTTTTAGCTTATAGTTTCTATTTAGAAAGCCAAGGGTGGGTTTTGCCTTGTCTCTGAACAATGTAAGGGCTGGCTCCCTAGGCCTTTTACAGGCATTTCTATTTTTTCAGTGCTTACTCAAGACCATTTAATTAATACCCATACTTATGGGTGGGTAGTGACTCAAAGGGATGGCAGCAGGAGGAGGGAGATGCTGAATGGAAGGAGAAGGATAAGGATGAATTTCTTTTAAGAAAATTACTTAGACTGCTGTACAATAAGCCACAAACAACTCTATCATCACCAAAGAAAAAACCCTGATTGCCGTTTCTTCTTTCTCCGAAAAGATCCCTCTAACAGTCCCTCTGTGATGTCCTCTCCACCTCTCCACTCTAATTTTGTATAGGGATAGTGAAGAAAGGAAGAGAGAACGAGCAAGAGAGGGAGAGAGGGAGAGAGTGTGCAGTGAAAAGAAGTTGATTAATACAGAACTATGTTTAAGGGCCTTTTATTCTTCAAAGGCCACAACTGAAGTTTTGGATGAAGGCTTCAAATAAAACACATATGGTGGCTACTTTGGAAAAGATGGCTAATAAAGTAATTTTTAATGATTCTCTATAATACTGGAAAATTTGGCATGTAAAAAAGAAGCCTTCAGCTTATGTTTATAATTTTATTATCTTTTTTGCTTATCATAGAAGTAGTAGGAGTTTATTTAAGATGATGCTGGACTGAGCAAATATTATTAATCTTCCTCCTGGAATCCTCTAAAATAAAAATATAGATATATAAAAATTAAAAAACTAGAACTATGAACAGAACTGGAAGAGAATCACAGTTGAGTTTCAATAAATTTATGGAAGAGAAAAAGTAGTTGGTAGAATGTTCATGATAGAAACAAGCGGAGAGAGGCACAGCCTGGAATGTGTTATGAGGCAGTGGTGGAGGTGAAGGCAGATCTGGCCATCAGAACCTGGAGAACCTCTAGACTCAGAATTAGCAGGTATGATGGAGGTGGGAGTGAGAAGTGGGGCTTTAAACAGAGAAAGCAATTGAAAGTTTGTGTAAGGAACTTATGTCTCAGTGGTCATTCCCATCTCCCTCCTCTACTTTAGAGCACGGAGCATAGACATCTGGGCACATGTTGTCTAACCTTGGCAAAACCCCAAATGGCTCTTTCCTAAAGAACTGAACAAACTTCCTGGAAAAGGTAAATGTAATCTCCTTGAGGGCAGTAATCTGTATCTTATTTTCTACTTTATCCTCAGAAGCTGTAAGAGTATCTGGACTATGGTAGGTGCTCTGTCATATTTGTTGACTAATAGACGGAAAGATAAGGCATCTAATATAGATATTAATGCTCCAGGAAAACCCTCTCCATATGGCATTGGGGATACACTGGGGAGGGAGGATCTGCAGCCTGACAGCCATTTCTTTGCAAATTGACAGGCTTCTCCTCCACCCTGACACAAGTTCTCATTTCGAAAGAGAGCTGGTGTGAAATAGACCTATTTAAGCAAATCAGAAGAAACTCAGATCTTTTTATTGCTATAAAGGGGCAACTAAGAATATTTAGGCATATGAATAAGTCAGCAGCACAAAAGAGAAAGAACAAGATAAACAGACATACTGACCCCAGAGGAAATAGTTATAATTCAGGATGCAGAAAGAAGTTAAAAACTCTAATTAACATATTCCAAAGAGATTAAATGAGACAAGACCAGGATGCTCTAAAAGAGCAACCAGAGAACAAAAATCAGAGAATAAAAAAGTATTTTAGATTAAAAATAACTGTTGAAATTAAAAAAAGCAGTAGCATTTAAAAAACACCGAAGTTGACAAAATCTTCTAGAATAGCATCATCCAACACAACTTTAGATATTTGAACTGTCCCATCTGATAGCCACTAGCTATATGTGGCTTGAAATGTGGCTAGTGTGACTGAGAAACTAAATTTTTAATTTTATTTCATATTTATTAATTTAAATTTAAATCAAATAGCCACATTTGTCTAGTGACTACCTTCTTGGACATTACAGTTTTAAAATATAAAGCAAAAAGAGAAAGAAATGTAAAAGGTGGGAGAAAAGATAAGAAACATACAGAATTAATTTAGGAGGTCCCGTCTCTAACTAATAGGAACCTCAGAAAGATAAAACAGGGAAAAAAAAGGAGAATAATTTATCAAGGAATTAATAGATTCCCTGGAGACTTCACATTTTAAAAGGTCCACAAAATGTCCACCTAGATGTCTCTTTGGAAATTTCAGAACACCAAGAGGAGGAAAACAAAGGTCAAGTATCTTGCCTAAGGCTACAAAGCTGGTAAGTGGTAAACCCAGTTTTTGCTCTCAGGCAATCTTGCTTCTATGCCCATGTACTTAACATAACAATGTAGACATTTATTGGTTTCCAAATGTTAGAGTCTGTACATGTAAAAACTATGGTATATTAGGTTGTGGTTAGAAATGTAAGAGCGATACCATCAAAAGTTGATGGAAAAAGAAAAATAAGTATATTATTTAGAGTTAGAAAGGTGACAGAAAATTAGAATAATGAAAATATTAAACATTAACAAAGGGAGAGGAGAAGAGAGGTGGAGTAAGTGATTTAAGTTGTCACCTATCATAGTGGAGATATTTAAAATTGATAAATTTTACTACCAGAAAAAAAATTTAAAGAGAGTTTTTCTCTGAGGAATGGGACTGGGGTTAAAAAGATGTGAGGCAGGACACTTGGTTATTCTAAAATTTTTGTCATAAGTTTTTCTGTACCTTTTAATATGTTCTCATTTATGTTCTGAAATTACTTTAATAAATTAATTTTTAATGTTATACATTTTACTTATAGAATATATAGAGAAAAACTTAACATTTATTAACAGTCCTTACTTAGTAAACTTTTTATGTGTATAAACCTTATGTTCCCAGTTACATTTTGATTACCAAAAGGGAAAGACTGTGAAATATATATACTTTATGGCAATTAGCTTTTCTAGAAGAAGTATAGTGGAAAAAAAATAACCGCTTGAGTTACAATTAGATAACCTGTTCCACCTGTTCAAAACCCACCTTTACCACTTATTATCATCCCTATATCATGAGTATTTACATTGTATACAGTTTTTCTCATTTTCTCTCAAATTGTCTTTACCAAGCTAAAATCATTCAGTTCACACCATTTTGTAATTTGCTTTGTTTTATTTGATGAGTAGCTTTCCAGTCATTAAACATTTTTCTACAAATTTTTTTGCTATGGGTATAGCATTCCATTATATGAATATACTATAGTATATTTAACCATCCTCTTTTGGGTATTTTAATTGTTTGCAGTTTTTCATTATTATAAGCTATGGTGTGATGAATATCTTGTAGTAAATCTTTGTGTACACCATGGTCAAACTTTTAAGGAGTCCTAGGCCCCTCCAAATGATGCCTCAGAGCCTTTCCTAACAAGGACAGTTTTGTAAATGAAATGGTTGATGTTATAGGTAGCACATCATTTTGTATTTAAATAGAAAAATGTTTTTATGTGTTGTGCAAGCACATAATAGCACACTGAGGCCTTTGTATAATGATCATGTGCAGTGTATTTACACTTGCGTTACAGGATTTTCTTTCAGTGCAATTAGATGGCCAAGAAATAGCTGTTGAATAAATGAATGAGAAAGGCCACATGGGTCTAGGTCTGCACTTCTGTAGTTATCTGGCCTTAGACAAGTTTTGAAACCATTCTTAGTCTGATTTCCTTATTTGGAAATGGGAAAGGAGGGGGCAATATTGTCCAGAATTCTGGAATTGTAGCACTGATTAAATGAAATAACATATGTAAAAACACTTAGCAAAAACCTTTGGCTTATACTGCATTATGCTGACTTAACAACTCTGAGAAGGCTGGGACTGTGTCTGCTTTGATCACTTGTATCACCAGCCCAGCACAGTGCCTGGAACAGAGTAGGTCTCAATAAATATTTGTTAAGTGAAAAAAAATTGAGAGAAGTGTACTAAAATGAAAGAGTCCTGGACCAAAATTTAAAGAACTGGGCTGATTCCAGCCCTATCTCTAGCTCTCTAACTTTGGATCTTTTATTTCAATAGATTTAGTGCCCTGATGAAAACTGAAAGGTACGGACTTGACAATAATAATATCATTTACTGAGTGCTTACCTGATATTTTGCACACATTATTTCTACTCTTCATAACAAAAACCTAAGTTTTCATGACTCCAAAACCTGAGTTCTGTATGCTATGTCATGCTGCCTCCTTGCTAATGGCCAGAGTAATTTCCAAGCTCTAACAGCTCATAAATCCCTTCTACCCTACACTGGTCACAAATATATTTGGTGGATGAATCAGCATTTTAAACTTCTAGGAACAATGGTAGGAAAAAAATTGGTCTATTATATAAAGAACTATTATTTTATTATATGTTACTTTGGAACTTATTGTCACTTGGAACCACCCCATATCTGGAATAATAAATTCAGTTTTCGCAGTCCTTGTCCATTGCCTCCTCTCCTTACAGCTCTCCCATTTGCCGATTCACAAGTTATTGGGTTTTCTATCTCATTTGAACCCCCAGTCCACAGACCTGTGTCTCTTCATCCCTGCCTATACCCTCTTGCTTTCCTCTCCTGCTTAGATTCTGTGATGGTTTAGATTCTGTGACAATTTTATGTGTCAGCTTGGCTGGGCGACAGTGCCCTGATATGTGTCAAACGTTATTCTGGACATTCCTATGAGAGTGTTTTTGGATAAGATTAACATGTAAATGTGTGGATTTTGAGTAAAGCAGATTGTTGTCTATAATGTGGTTGGGCTTCATTCGATCAGTTGAAGGCCTTAACAGAACAAAGACTGACCTCCCCTGAGCGAGCAAGAAGAAAGTCTGCCAGCAGATGGCCTTCAGACTTGAACTGCAACTCTTCCTTGAGTCTCCAGCCTGCTGGTCCATACTGCAGATTTTGGACTTGCCAACCTCCATTATCATGTGAACCGATTCCTTAAAACAGTCCTCTCTCTCTTTCTCCATATATACAGATATATCTATATCTCCTGTTGGTTCTGTTTAACTGGAGAACCCTGACTAATGCAGATTTCACAGTCCATCACTCTATCTCTTGTGGGTATCCTCAGTTCCCTTTCTGTCTCTCGGTCACATCTTCCTGGAAAAATCTCAGCCTTAGTTGTGTCTGTCTTCTGCACCTGTGCTACGGAGAATGGCTGAGAAAAATCTCCCAGCTGAACACGTTGGTGCCATAATAAATTCATGGTCTCTAACTTCACCTGGAAACTCAGCCCTTTTTGGTGATCATACAGATTCCATGATTAGTTTTCTCTTCTGTGCTCTACAACAGTTATTTTAAACCATCTTAACTCTCTTCAGTATTTGACTCCCTCCCCTCCTTTTTCACCCTTAGAAGATAATCTTGCCTCTTTAATTCATACAGAAAATGAAAGTCATCAGACCAGAATCCCTAAACTTTATTTTACCAAACTACAAACTTATTGGCATCTATTTACATTCATGTTTTCTTTCTGTTACATCAGAAAAGTTATCCATCTAAGCTTAATGCCTCTCTCTGGATCCTAATTTTTTCCTGCCTTCTCAGGAAACTTGCTTTGTTGATAATTCCCTCTCTTTTCTGTACTGCAGCCTCTCTTCATGGGTTCCTTCCCATCAGCATTTATGCACACTCAAGTCCCTCCCATGTTATAAAATCCTATCTCGTGCTCACAACCCTACCCAACCGTTCCCCTGCCCTTCATGGTTAGTATTCTTGAAAGATTTGTCTTCTTATTTTTCTGCTTCCTTTCCTTGCATTCCTCAACCCCGTTCCACTGAAATATAGGAGATCATCACTGACCACTGTGTTATGGAATCATCACACACTTTTCAGCACCTGTCTAGCTTGGCTTCTCTGAAATATTTGATGATAACTGCCTCCTCTTTCTCGCAGCATCTTCTTTCCTAGTTTTTGTGACACCACATACTCCTAGTTTTCCTCCTACCTCTTTGACTGCTCCTTTTTAGTTTTTATCTTTTGCCTTTCTCTTAAATGTTGCTGTTCCTCAGAGTTCTGTCCTAGCCCAGTTCTTCATTCTCTTCTTTCTCCATGTCTTAAATAATCTTCTCTACTCTTACGGCTTTGATTACTACTGATAGGCTGATATTCCCCAGTTATATATTAAATCCAATCTCTCACCTGAGCTCTATACCCATGTAACCAATTCCAACAAACATCACTTCCCGGAAGCCTCCAAGGCACCTCCAACTCAATGTAAGTAAAACTGAACTTGTCATCTGCCCTTACTACAAACCTGAGGCTCCCTTGTGAGTCCATATAAATAATGGCACCACTATCATCCAGTTTCTCCACCTATAAACCTGATATCATATTTCATCTCCTCCTCTCTATTATCTCTTCAATATATCACCAACTCTTATTGATTCTAATTCTAAAATATCTGTCAAATATATCTGCTTTTCCCTATCCCCACTTCCATTATCCTAGCTCAGGCTATCATTGTCTCTCACAGGGATTCCTGCAATATCCTCCTAATGTTCTCTCTGCTGCCATCTTGACCTTCTCCAATCCGTTCTCTACATTGCAGCCAGAGTGATCCTTATAAATTGTCAATCTGGTTAATCACTCCACTGCTTAAAATGACAATGATTCTTTGTTGCCCTCAAGATAAACCTACTATGGCTTACCAGGCCCTCATAACTTCTCAAGCCTCGTCTCTTGCCATTTATCTCCTGGTATTCTAAGCTCTAGTCGGATTTGATTTTGACTGTCTTGAGCTCATGGTGTCCTCTCTTGCCTCCAGTCTTTATTTATTTATTTTTTTTAAGGATTGACACCTGGGCTAACAACTGTTGCCAATCTTTTTTTTTTTCCTGCTTTATCTCCCCAAACCCGCCCTGTACACAGTTGTATATCTTAGTTGCAGGTCCTTCTAGCTGTGGGATGTGGGATGCCGCCTCAACGTGGCCTGACGAGTGGTGCCATGTCCATGCCCAGGATCTGAACCCTGGGCTGCCGCACCGGAGTGCGCGAACTTAACCACTCGGCCACGGAGCCGGCCCCTGCCTCCAGTCTTTAAATATGAATTTCACTCTGCCTGGAAAGCTCTTTCTTTTCCTCTTCACCAACCTAACTTCCTACCTATTCTCAGATTTCAGCTTAAATGTCAGTTCCCTTGGGAAAGCTTTTCTTGACACTGCTAGGTGGAGTTGGATGTTGCTGTTCTCATAAACTGTGTTCTTCTCTGACCATAGCACTTATGGCAGGATGGTATGAAACTCATCTTCCCCTCTCACTTCTACCCATCCTCTCCTCACCCATGGTCAGAGATGAAACCTGGAGATTAACTGGGTCATGATCCACATATGAGGACATTTTGCAAGGTGCTCCAGGGAAAAAGGGAGGCACACGCACTCTTAGCATAATAAGGCCAGGATTATTCTTTCATAAGAAATAGAGTCAAAGTAATGCTAATAAGAGAAATAAAATTGACTCATATATACAAGACAAGGAGGCTTTCAAAAAGAAAATGACCCTCATGGTGATAAGTTATATTTGAATTCAAATGCTTATGAGAAAAGCAGCCACTGCCTGGAATGGAAATCTTGCTGTTGCTTCTCACTACAGTCACCCCCCAACAATGCATGAGACCAGAATCCACCTTTCCCTTGAACTACCCCTGCATTCTCATCCGACTAAAGGGCACCGACAGATACTAATATCAGAGCTTGTTCCAGTTCCCAGGCAGAACCAGAACAAACTGAGCGAGAAGAATCATGAACATTCAGAAACGCCCACTGTTGAGGAATTTTCAGTATATAAGAAAGGACTTAGGGCTTCAATATTCAGAAGGGAGGGATGGCAGTAGAGCCCTTGGACAAAAAGAGCTATAAGGGTTATAGTAATTAATTCACTTGACAAATATTTATTGAATGCTTACATTATGCATCTAATTCTCACAACTCCTTGAGCCAGGTTTTTTAGCATAAAACTAAGAAGACTTCAGAGGGTCTAGGAACTTTTGAAATCCTAGGCAAAATTTTTGAGTATGTAGATTTTTCTAGTGCAACAGTCTACATATTTTATCAGAATTTCATAGAGCTCTCTCACTTATTGTTTATCATGGAAAGAATATATAAAATCAAGAATTCCAAGTTATAGTCTCTTTTTTTTTAAGGTATGCTTTTTGGTGAGGAAGATTGGCCCTGAGCTAACATGTATTGCCAATCTTCCTCTTTTTTTTCCTCCCCAAAGCCCCAGTACATAGTTGTACATCCTAGTTGTAAGTCCTTCCAGTTCTTCTATGTGGGACTCCACCTCAGCATGGCTTGATGAGGGCTGTGTATGTTGGCGAACACTGGGCCGCTGAGCACAAGAACTTAATCACTATACCACCAGCTGGCCCTATAGTCTCTGTTTTCAAGGTATTCACAATCTTGTTGGGCAGATAAAGCAAGTATAAAGCTAATTAAGGCAGAATATTGTAATCAATTAAGAATAGTAAAGATAATAGATATCTTAGAACCTTAGTGAAGAGAGAGATCATTTTGTCAGGGTGATTAGGAAAAATTTTAGGGAAGAGGTGGGACTCAACCTGGCTCTTTTAAACTGAGCAGAAATTGTCCAGGTAGACAGGAAGAAGAGAGTCATTCCAAATAGATAAAATTAGGCCAATAAGTCTTTGAAGTAAGGACAATCGTAAGATGTCCTAATGACAACAAATAGACTAGTCTGGTTTGAACATAGTTGGCTTCAGCAGTGTCATGGGGGCCAGAGATTAAAAGGCAGATTGTCTCTAGAACGTGGAGGGCCTTACATTCCAAATTGAAGACCTTAGACTTTATCTTGCAGAAAATGCCATGCATTACACAAGGAGGATAATGACAAATATTAAAAAGTTTTTGTAATTTGAGTGCTTGCCATGGATGTCCCGAGGGTTCAGAAAATTACAACCTATTCAGAAGTCTACCTTTTGGGTTAGTTTCAGATTATTGTATGTGATTGCAATAAGCTCTTTACTAACAAGGGGATCATGGGATTATTACATATTACATAGATTATAATCTTCAGCAGATCACAGTCCCGGTACACTTACTGAACAAACTCATAATTACTATGACTGAATGAAAATCTTAGCAATGTGTAATTAGTGCAGAAGATGAAGCAGAGATGGGTTCATACTTAACTAATGGACACTGACTTCTAGTTTGAGTGAAACCAAGTTCCAGGACTTCATTTTCTCCTCCAAAAAGAATGCGAGTAATTAAATGCATATGTGCAGTTCATAAAGGCAATGAAAGTGGGGTAGGTTTGGGTCTTCTCCCTCAATGAATAAACCTGGGATGATAGGAAGGTGCTCTGGAGAGGAATTTGGGAGACAAATAGGGGGAAGTTCAGATCTGATTGGCTAGAAAGGAAAGATCTTTGAAGCTGGAACTAGGCTCTGATGATCACCTTTATCAGTTATTTCTCTTCCCTGTTTTCTATTAAAGGTAGAAGCTGGGGTGAGGGATTATTTGAGTTGCTTTGAAAGTTTCAGTTGAATAAGCTGAACGTTAGATTTAAAGTAATTTTTTTTCAGTCCTGGGAATAACCTTTGTGATATCTACTCCAGTCTCATAATTTGAAATATGAAACAATGGAGGCCCAGAAACCTGAAGTGTCTTGCATGAGGACACACAGATAGTAAAGTGAAGGAAGAGGCCAGAATGGCTACTTTACCACTGTATGCATATTACCTAGAATGCCTTGCATATAGCAGGATCTCAATAAATATTTGCTGAATGAATGAAGCTCAGGCTTCTGATTCCTTGTAGCATTCTTTCCACCACACCAAAGAAACTATGGCAGATATAACAAAAAAGAGTGTCTTTGAGCAGACAGGATCTGCTTGTACAATGTTAAAGGGTAAAGATAATCAGGATAAAGATAGGTTTCTCTAGCAACATGACCTCACCTTACATCGTGTATTAGTTTGCTTGAGCTATCATAACAAAGTGCCACAAACTGAGTGGCTTAACCAACAGAAATTTATTTTCTCACAGCTCTGGAAGCTAGAAGTCTAAAACCAGGGTGTTGGTAGAGTTGGTTTCTTCTGAGCATCATGAAGAAGGATCTGTTCCAGGCCTCTATCCTTGATTTATAGATGGCCATATTCTTTCTTTATTTTCACATTATCTTCCGTTGGTCCATGTATGTGTGCAAATTTCCACTTCTCATATTGGATTAGGGCCCACCTAATGAATTCATTTTAATTTAATTACCTAATTAAATATTATATCTCCAAATACGGTTATATTCTCTAAAGTACTGAAGGTTAGGACTTCAACATATAAACCTTTAGAGGGAACACAATTCAGCCCCTAACACATGGCGACCAGGTTTTCCAACACAGAGTATATTAAACTCTCAACCTCTTTCTCCAGCAGCAGCCACAGTGATGTAAATAGAGCTCCCAGTTTATAGTTAAGCAGCCAATTGCACAACAATGTCAAGGTTCTGCCCATGCATGTATGTTATCCAGGTGGAGCAGGAGGATTGGACTGCCAGCATGTTCTCCTGCCAGCATGCTAAAAGAAGAGCCATAGGGCATGGGCTGGTTGACACATTTTTTTTTTAACTACATGTTATTACAACTGTGATGAAACAATGCTTTCTTCTTTGGAAGTTGGCTCTTTCCTCATCTTGTAAAGTGCTACAAGAAGTCTGAAGGGCTTTGATTGTTTTTACTATAATTATTATTGTTGAGCTGTAGCTTGACTGATGAGTGTATATTTCAGGAGTATCCTGGGGCTGGCATTTATAAGGAGGCTCTGAAATGAGTGCCCATTGAGAGGATCCTGGGGAAAGGCAGTAAGGCTCTTCTAGGGTTTCTTGGAACATCAAGCATACACTTACTTTAGGAGAAAAATAGTTTTGTAGTTAGAAATCATTTGAAAAATATGAAGTTCCAAAGGGCAGGGGATTCTAGGTTCTGTCTTTGGTGGGTATCTGCTATTTAAGTTAAAAAGAGAGAGATGCTGGTGCTCCCTGTAGAAAATGCCACCTTACTGTATCAGAGTGATACTCAGCTTAGCTTTCTTGTCTTCACCATTGACAAAAATGTTGAGTGTCTATAATTTAGGACATCTTCTCATCCATGACCCTCACAATTAGAAATGATGCTATTCTGGATTCCGGCCTTTTTGGATTTATTCCTAATTACCAAGGTGTGAAGACTAAATAAAGACTCCAGCAGGTAGCACAGGGGTATTTGGATCATTAGATGATATTTTGATGCTTTTGTCCTGATTACTGTTAAGCACCTTCTGACTAAGTCACTTCATAGATTGTGTTGCTTAAATTAATAGGTCATCTACAATTCCTGTAATGCTGAGCTGAACTTTCAGGCCATTTTCTACTATTGGCTCATCAGCCATCGGAGACCAAGAAACTGCTGTATTCTCAGAAGAAAATGTTAACAAACACTGGGAGTGCCATTATTTGTTATGACCAGTGAGTCACTGCAAGAAAGGGCACAGAAAGCTGTGGGGTCAAGAACAAAAACACGTGGAAAGAGAATCCTAGTTTGGGGATGGAAATAATACAGAGCTCACCCTAACAGGGAGAAATGGTTGGGGAAAATAGAGTGATTTTTTTTCCCCTTTTTCATATTTAGACATAGATAAGAGTAACCAAATATCTTAAAATGACTGAGAACTTTCATCAGTTCCCAGACCATTAGATCCTGAGTTATGATTTGATGCACAGTTAAAACAGACAAAAATATTTGTTTGCCAAACATTTATTATTAATTTTTTATACAGTCAAATTATTTTAACAAGAATGTCTCCAAGGTAGTATCAATAGGCCTCAAAGGATTGTGGGCTGATGGGTCTTGTCAAAGGGCCTCTAGGAACTTGCCCCGCTGTTCACAGATTTTTCCCTTCCCTCCCCCAGAATGCTCTCTGTGATCTCTTATTGGCCCTAGAGCAAGATAGATGTTTACAGGATCCTGAGCAGGTTCCCTCTCAGCTCAAATTAACAAAGGCAATATTCTCAAACTCATCAAAGATTAGGGGGAGAGAACTGAGCACTACAGACTACAGCAGACACAGTTTTAAAATTTGAGCTCTGGAGTTGTTTGAGAAACATCTTGCTTTTGCTTCATGAGATTTTGTGTTTACGGAAATAAGTGTAAAAAAAATCTTGATTCAGCTTCTAAGTCTTCAAGCTAAACTTTATTCTTGACAGATATTTCTTCCAGTTATGGGCTGATTTCACAGGGAGTTTTTCTGTAGAAGTCACTCCCCTGGGACTGCTCAAGTGTTGTTGTAAAAATTCGGTCCTCTCCAGAATCTGTAATAATTATGCCACAAAAGATGAGAGGCTATTTAGAGGTAAATATTAAGGTCATTTAGGCCCAAGAAGAAATACCAACTTGAACATTAAAAAATCTCAACTCCCACAAGATGGATCAACCATTGAAAAAAAAATGCCCAATTCGTTTGAATCTCAAATTGTCATATTATTCTTGTCGCTTTTGAAAGCAAAAAATCAACATGCTCCCCAAACAAAACTACTTAAACAAATTAAGTGATTTATATGTTTTTCAAAATGCACACCACATCTGCACCAAAGAGCAAAGACATCCTGCAGTAAAGAACTACTTGAGGAAGAATAAAAGACAGGAATAGAAAGTACATGATGACATCAGTGTAGTTGAAGATTTTGGAAAAAAAGACATTCTAACGGAGAGCTTTCCCACAACCAGAAACATCTGAGGCATTCGGTACTCAGCGTTTCTCACTTTCCTTTGCTAGCAGCTTTGGCAGGTGTCGGGGTATCGGCGGCATCTAAGGGCGGTACTGCGATCTCTGCTCCTGGATGTACTCGTAGAGGGGGCTGGAGCGCACCGGGACGCTGGCAAACTGACGCTTGCCGGGCTCCAGAACCTGCCGACGAGCCTTGTCTGCCTCCCAGACCTGGCCGCGGCTCTGCTGCGCTTCGCGCTCTTGGCGGCGCCTCTGCTCCTCCTCCTGCTGGCGGCGGAGCTGTTCTTCTTGCCGGAATTTCCTCTCCCGCTCCTGCCGGCGCCTCTGCTCTTCTTGCCGCAGTTCTTGTTCCTGACGACGCCACTTCTCCTCGCCGGCAAACTGCGGCTCCGCCCGGAACTGCTGCTCCCGCTCCTGCCGGCGTCTCAGCTCTTCCTGCTCCTCGCGCCGCAGCTGCTCTTCCTCGCGGAACTTCCTGTCCTGCTCCTGGCGCCGTCGCTTTTCTTCCTCTCGCTCCTGTGGGAGGCTCTGCTCTTCCTCGAGGAACTTCCTGTCCTTCTGCCACCGGCGTCTCTCTTCTTCCTCTTGCTCTGCGCGCCTCAGTTGTTCCTCCTGGGAGAAGGCTCCATCTAGTTCCTGGCGGCGCAGCTGCTGTTCCTCCTCGCGGAACTTTCTGTCGCGCGCCTGGCGAAGCTGTTGTTCGCGCGCCTGGCGACACAGCTGCTGTTCCTCCTCACGGAACTTTCTGTCGCGCTCTTGGCGGCGCAGCTGCTCTTCCTTTTCCTGCAGGAGCTCCTTCTCCTCACGGAACTTTCTGTCGCGCTCCTGGCGAAGCTGTTGTTCGATTTCCTGGCGGCGCAGCTGCTCTTCTTCCTTTTCCTGCAGGAGCTCTTTCTCCTCACGGAACTTTCTGTCGCGCTCTTGGCGGCGCAGCTGCTCTTCCTTTTCCTGCAGGAGCTCCTTCTCCTCACGGAACTTTCTGTCGCGCTCCTGGCGAAGCTGTTGTTCGATTTCCTGGCGGCGCAGCTGCTCTTCTTCCCTTTCCTGCAGGAGCTCTTTCTCCTCACGGAACTTTCTGTCGCGCTCCTGGCGAAGCTGTTGTTCGATCTCCTGGCGGCGCAGCTGCTCTTCTTCCCTTTCCTGCAGGAGCTGCTCTTCCTCACGGAACTTCCTGGCGCGCTCCTGGCGCAGCTGCTGTTCCTCCTCACGGAACTTTCTGTCGCGCTCTTGGCGGCGCAGCTGCTCTTCCTTTTCCTGCAGGAGCTCTTTCTCCTCACGGAACTTTCTGTCGCGCTCCTGGCGGCGCAGCTGCTCTTCCTTTTCCTGCAGGAGCTCTTTCTCCTCACGGAACTTTCTGTCGCGCTCCTGGCGACGTAGCTGCTCTTCTTCCCTTTCCTGCAGGAGCTGCTCCTCCTCGCGGAACTTCTTGGCGCGCTCCTGGCGCAGCAGCTGCTGCTGCTCCTCACGGAACTTTCTGTCGCGCTCCTGGCGCAGCTGTTGTTCTTCCCTTTCCTTTAGGAGCTCCTTCTCTTCGCGGAACTTTCTGTCGCGCTCCTGGCGCAGCTGCTGCTCTTCTTCCCTTTCCTTTAGGAGCTGCTGCTCTTCCTCACGGAACTTTCTGTCGCGCTCCTGGCGCAGCTGCTGCTCTTCTTCCCTTTCCTTTAGGAGCTGCTGCTGCTCCTCACGGAACTTTCTGTTGCGCTCCTGACGCAGCTGTTGTTCTTCCCTTTCCTTTAGGAGCTCTTTCTCCTCACGGAACTTTCTGTCGCGCTCCTGGCGACGTAGCTGCTCTTCTTCCCTTTCCTGCAGGAGCTGCTCTTCCCCACGAAACTTTCTGTCGCGCTTCTGGCGCAGCTGTTGTTCTTCCCTTTCCTGCAGGAGCTGCTCCTCCTCGCAGAACTTTCTGTCGCGCTCCTGGCGGCGCAGCTGCTCTTCTTCCCTTTCCTGCAGGAGCTCTTTCTCCTCACGGAACTTTCTGTCGCGCTCCTGGCGCAGCTGTTGTTCTTCCCTTTCCTGCAGCAGCTGCTCCTCCTCGCAGAACTTTCTGTCGCGCTCCTGGCGGCGCAGCTGCTCTTCTTCCCTTTCCTGCAGGAGCTGCTCTTCCTCACGAAACTTTCTGTCGCGCTCCTGACGCAGCTGTTGTTCTTTCCTTTCCTTCTGGAGCTCCTTCTCTTCGCGGAACTTTCTGTCGCGCTCCTGGCGGCGCAGCTGGTCTTCTTCCCTTTCCTGCAGGAGCTGCTCTTCCTCACGGAACTTCCTGGCGCGCTCCTGGCGCAGCAGCTGCTGCTGCTCCTCACGGAACTTTCTGTCGCGCTCCTGGCGCAGCTGTTGTTCTTCCCTTTCCTTTAGGAGCTCCTTCTCTTCGCGGAACTTTCTGTCGCGCTCCTGGCGGCGCAGCTGCTCTTCTTCCCTTTCCTGCAGGAGCTGCTGCTCTTCCTCACGGAACTTTCTGTCGCGCTCCTGACGCAGCTGTTGTTCTTCCCTTTCCTTTAGGAGCTCTTTCTCCTCACGGAACTTTCTGTCGCGCTCCTGGCGACGTAGCTGCTCTTCTTCCCTTTCCTGCAGGAGCTGCTCTTCCCCACGAAACTTTCTGTCGCGCTTCTGGCGCAGCTGTTGTTCTTCCCTTTCCTTTAGGAGCTCCTTCTCTTCGCGGAACTTTCTGTCGCGCTCCTGGCGGCGCAGCTGCTCTTCTTCCCTTTCCTGCAGGAGCTGCTGCTCTTCCTCACGGAACTTTCTGTCGCGCTCCTGGCGAAGCTGTTGCTCGCGTTCCCTGCGGCGCCGCTGCTGTTCCTCCTCGCGGAACTTTCTGTCTTCCTCCTGACGGCGTCTCTTCTCTTCTCTTTCCTCTCTCAGCAGCTGCTCTTCCTCTCGGAACTTCCTGTCGCGCCTTCTGGCTTCCTTTTGCTCTTCTCTCTCCAGGAGTTCTTTGGCTGGGAATTGTCTGTCGCGCTGCTGCCAGCTCCTCCTCTCTTGCTCTCTTGCTCTCTCCTCTTCCTGTTCATCCTGCAGGAATCGTCTCTCCCGCACCTGGGCATCTTCCAGTTGCCGGATCTTTTCTTCATTCTCTCTGCGTTTGGAGTAAACTCTGTTATTACGAACTTCATTTTCTTTTTCTGGTTGCCACTGCCATTTCAGATCTCGGCGCTGATCCTCATCACGGAATTGCCGCTTCCTGTCCAGGCGCTGCAGCTCCTGTTCCTCCTCCAGATACTGCCTGTCGCGCTGTTGGCGCCTCTTCTCCCTCTGCAGCTGCTCCTCCTCGCGCTGCAGCTGCTCCTCCTCTTCCAGATATTGTCTCTCCCGCTCCTGGCGCCTCTTCTCCCTCTGCAGCTGCTCCTCCTCGCGCTGCAGCTGCTCCTCCTCTTCCAGATATTGTCTCTCCCGCTCCTGGCGCCTGTTCTCCCTCTGCAGCTGCTCCTCCTCGCGCTGCAGCTGCTCCTCCTCTTCCAGATATTGTCTCTCCCGCTCCTGGCGCCTCTTCTCCTTCTGCAGCTGCTCCTCCTCGCGCTGCAGCTGCTCCTCCTCTTCCAGATATTGTCTCTCCCGCTCCTGGCGCCTCTTCTCCCTCTGCAGCTGCTCCTTCTCGCGCTGCAGCTGCTCTTCCTCCCGATATTGTCTCTCCCGCTCCTGGCGCCTCTTCTCCCTCTGCAGCAGCTCCTCCTCGCGCTGCAGCTGCTCTTCCTCCCTCAGCTGCTCCCGTTGAACTGGCTTGGCGTACAACGTGTGCCGGCGTCTCTGGCTTTCCTCCTCTAGTTGCCACTTCCATTTTTGGTCGCGGCGCTGCTCCTCATGGCGTCGCTTCCTCTCCTGCTCCTCATGGAGGCTCCGTTCCTCGCGGAACTGCTGTTCCTGTTCCCTCTCGCGTCTCTGGCGGCGCTGCTCCTGCTCCTCCTCCTCCTCACGGAGCAGTTGTTCCCGCTGCCGGCGCTCCTCTGCCCTTAGCTGCTCCTCCCGCTGCTCCCGCCACAGGGGCCTGGCCGACAGCTCCTGGCGGCGCCTCTGCTCCTCCTGCCTGCGGGGCCTGGAGTAGACTTTGCTTTGACGGGCGTCGGCCTCGCTTTCTAGTTGCCACTGCCACCTCGGGGTGCGGCTCTTGCCCTGCTCACGGGCCTCTTCCTGCTCCACCTCCTCCTCAGCCAGCTCCTGCTCGCGCCTCAGCTGCTGCTCGCGCCTCTCCTCCTGCTCGCGCCTCTCCTGCTCCAAGCGCGGCTCCTCTCTCTTCAGCTCTCGCTTTCGTAGCTGCTCCTCTTCCCGGCGCTTCTTCTGCTCCTGCCTCTCGCGTTTCAGCAGCTCCTCCTCCTCCTCCTGCAGCACCCTCTCGCGCTGCTCTCGCCGCTCCCGCCTTTCCTGTTGCTCCTCCTCGCGGTGCTCCCTCTTCAGCTCCTGCTGCTCCCGCCTTTGCAGCTGCTGTTCTTCCCGGCGTTCGCGCTGCTCCTCCTCGAGGCGCTGTCGCTCCCGCTGGTCCTGCCTCTCTCGCCTTTGCTCTTGATCAGGAAACTCTTCAGGCTCCCGACCCTTGCGCCTCTTCAGCTGCTCTTCCTCCTCAAGACGCTCTTCCTGTTCTCGCCTTTGCAGTCGCTGCTCACGTCTCTCTTGCTTCTCCCTCCGCTCTTTTTCCTCAGCGAGCTCCCTCTCCTGTTCCTGCCTCTTCTGCCTGCGTTCTTCTTCCAGTTTTCTCTCCCGGGGCTCGAATCTCCTTTGGTCTTCTTGCCTGCGATCTTGTAACGGGTACCCCTTCCCCTCACACTTGGTTCCCTTCTCATCTAGCCCCGACGCCTGGCCGAGAGCGTAATAACAAGCTTGAGCCACCTTGAAAATGAACAGGAGGAATTCGTTGAAATCGACAAGCCCGTTACAGTCGCGATCCAGAAGTTCCAGGATCAGATCTACCGTCTCAGGGTCATGTGGTCTCTATGAAAAAGAAAAAAAATTTTTTTTTTTTACAGTGTACTACTTACAGATAGTAAACTTTCACTCACATACAAAATGTCTATTTTATGATATGTTGACTCTCAAAAGACATTAAGAGCAATTAGAAAAACGCCCAGTGTGTGTCGAGTGTTGTTGACCCCGTGTAAAATGTGACCACTTCATTTTAAAGCATACATTCGTTGGAAATTTTTGTATCTTGTAATTTAATGCTGATCGAAAGAACACAAGTTCTTTTTAGCTGGTGAATGAGAATGAATTCATCCTCAAGAGAGAAATACAATAGAAATTTGTGAAGATTTGTAGCAGCCGTTTCTGTCTGAAATAGCCAGAACCTCTGATTTGATTTTTATCCCATACTTGAAAACAGAACAAAATATGTATGGTAACACCATTTTACCAAAGAGGAGGCTGATTTTAATTATTGAAATTTGGAAGTAAATTTAAGTTCCTTTCAAATCCAGTTTGATCTGATATCCTTAATGATAACTTCTCATGAACGGTTCATTCACATTGACGTTGCCATCAAGTACATGTAATATTTACTGGAATCTTCTTTAGTACTCAGACTACAATGCTAATTCAGTACTTTCAAAAACTGAGACATGAATGGGTGATGTAATGTAGAGCTGCCATGGCCTAAAATGAATATAGAGTCACCATTCCTTGCTTTGGTCTCTCCTGAGAAGAATTTCATAACTTTAAATCAATAGAGAATTCTTTTTCTTGTTATTTCTTACCCGAAGTACATCTCCAAATTCTCTTTCAAGAAGGTTCTTCAGGTCTTTCTTGCTTAGTGCTGCCCCATCACAATCATGTGTGGCATATTGATTGAAAATTTCAGTGATATCGAAGATGCTTCTCAGAAGTGCAGACATTTTTTTCCTTCCTTTAAGTCCAACTAAACCTAGAAAAATAAAATAGGATCCAGAATCAAAACTCTGTTTATTATCTTTGGGAGGCTTCATCCACACTGTTTCAGGCAGATCCCTAAATTGACTTTACAAAATTAGTTATTTTCAACTTGGGCTTTCAAAGCATTTTATCTTTGAATATTGTACTTAGAGAGGGGAAGAGAGATCCTGAGAAATTTCAAGTCAGGGAATTATCTTTAGACTATCTTATGGTCAGCTTTTGATTGCCCACCCAATCTGGATTATCTAAAGCCTCTCCTTCTCTCTCTTCCTGCTTCCTAGCATATTTCAGATCAGACAGTGAAGAATGTAAAAATTTAAATTTGATATGTTGCTACTCATAAGGAACTTCCTCTAAAGTTGAACAGAGAGGATATGTGAAAGCCAAAAGGTGAAGGAAGATTCGAGAGTATCTTAAAGTGGATAGAAGCCATGTATGCCTAATTGCGGCAGCAAAACATTTGGTGGTAACTAGAACAAAAAAAAGGGAATGTGGATTATTTCCTAACATTATAGTCCATAAGAGATCTAGGAGTATAATTCATAAGTCACCAGTTCTAAAATTAAGCACTACTTCTTCCTAGTCAAAGGTGGCATTGTAGTATTCACATATACCAGTGCAGAAAACAGAGAGTACATGTTATCTACCTCAACTCAGATAAGTTACAGATATTCAGTTATTGAAAGGTTCTGAGAAGTACTTCCTGACTGGCTACCACAGTCAATGGGTCAAACTGAAGCTGGAAAACTTTGAATAATATTAATCTTATGGTTAGCTTTTGTTAAACCCAATAAACCATTTGAATCTTGGCATTATAAAAAACAGGAGTTAGCCAGCAGAAGATCAGTGTTAAAAGAATACATGGGAAGTTTCACTGCATGAGTATAGTGGTTCACCTAGCTGGCTTCTTTAATTACTTTTCAACTCCAATACCTCAGATGTCATAACTACACGAAGATGGCCTATAATGGGTAGAACCAATATAAAAAGAGAACTGAGGGTTGGCAGACTTTTGAGATGGCAGTTTTTCGGAAGATGAACCAACCCCATCAGAGTCATCCATGACCATCCTCCATCTCCTGACATGCAAACAAACTTATTGAGTTCAGAGCCTTGAAAGAAGAGCCATGTCTCCATTGAAGTGATGGCTCCAACTACAAGAAGATGGCATGGAGTTAGTGGGATTTAGACATCCTTGTAAGATACTGATGCTTTCTGGCACATAGACCGTCCTGTTTATCATGACCCCCCACCCACCAACATCTACAACAGCTGGAAAACGAAGAATGGTACAGAAGAACATGATCCCACTGAATGGGACTTACCCACTTCACCAGAGGAAGGAGTTGAGTGCTCGCTGACACTGCTGGCAAGTGTACTGGGCACCCAGGAGCTGGGCCTTTTATAGGGATTTTAATTGTGCCCTGAGGAGCAATTGGGAAGGAGACACCCACTCTGTGGGATGGCCTGATTCATTCCTAACAAGCCCAGCTCCACCTCTGTCTCCACAAATGCTTGTTGATTTCACTATTTGCTCACGTAGCTATTTGGCACGAGGTTCACAGACTTTGCCTCCTGACAGTTAGGATATTGGCCCCACCTAACATGAAAGGATGGAATATTTGGCAGAATCTCTAATTTTCTTTAATTTTAAAATTAAATAAAACAATAAAACAATGAAATTAATGTTCAGAATTTTAATTAATTATGACTTCATTACAAAGTAGTAACATTTAAGCTATTTACTTTATAAAAGATATATTCTAGGTTGGAGTTAAGCAGAAACTTTGACATAAACTGATGAAAACCAATTAATTTCTCCTTGGGATGTGACAGTCCATGGGGAGCTGCTTATAGCCTTGCCTAAAGCAATTCTAGAACAATGAGAGGGTGTAAGGAATTGATTTTAGTTTCTTCTCTAAAAATGCAGGTGGAAAAAGAATTTACGTTTGTATTTTGGGTCTTGTGATGATTTTCCTACAGATTGGGGATTGCCTCCTTAGTAAACTTTGGAGGGTACTTTAAAAATGTGTTTTCATTAAATTGTTCTTAAAAGAACTTGAAATTGTGAAATTTCATTCTTAGGGATATTACATCTAAATGAAGTTTGCTCATTTCTTTTCTCATTAGCATATTGATGCCCCTGTAGAAAAAGAGCTAGTGTAATGCATTGTTGTAGATATAATCATCCTGCTCAGCCTAAGTTACTAATGATTATGACACCTAAACACTTGAGTCTGCTTCTCCTGGAAGCACATTAAGGTAATCGGTCATTCTAGCCCATTATTGTCTGTCAGGGCTTTCTCAACCCTGGTGATCATTTGCACATCTCAGCACTGTTTTATAGTAAGGAACTGGATTTTATCCCTAGTTGTCAGTGACTCCCACCCTCACATTTTAGACTATATGAAACTTTGGTTCACAATAGCTTTATGGAGACTATTAAATGATTCAGTGGCTTTCAGCATTTCTGTTTCCTCCTTTGTCTAACAGAGGCAAGTATTGGTTTTCTGCATTTTGAGGAGACTGTAGCATCTTTCAATGGAATGTGAAGATTTGGAACTGAAATCTCTCACTATTGCTTTATGTGCAGATTGGTACAAATGATAGTGGAGTTGTATTCTATTTGCCCCCTCATTGGCTGCCATCCTAGAAGTGGGATGAAGAGGAAAGTCGAAGTGATAGGTGTTAGGAAGACAATTGTAAGCCTGGCTCACTTCTGCATCCTTAAGGACTTCAGCACTGAAGTCTGTGATCTAGGGGTTTTCCTAGAATTGTAGCTATCGGGATCAGTTAGCAAACTTGATGTAGCAGCTCCTTAGAGAAGAGTGAAAATTTCTCTTTTTTCCTTTTATTTGGGGTTTTATACAGTCCTCTTAATCTTTGAATTCTAGGATAGGACCATCACGAGCACTGTATACACTGCAACCACAATTCTCCACAGAACCTCTATCTCTTACAGAGAGCAGTAGCCTTTTTTATGGGTGTCCTTCAAGAAATTCTCCAGACAAAACCTGCCTAATGTCTGATTCTGTCTGTTTGTTTGTGTTGTTTTTTTGGTGGAGAAGATTGGCCCTAAGCTAACATCTGTTGCCAATCTTCCTCTGTTTTGTATGTGAGACACCACCACAGCATGGCCTGATGAGCTGTGTGTACGTCCACGATGGGGATCCAAACCTGCGAACCCCAGGCTGCCGAAGCAAAGCATGTAAACCCAACCACTATGCTACTGGACCGGCCTCTGTCTGATTCTGTTTTTATCTACCTGTGTGTGATCTATTGGCGAACTTCTGCCCAGGTGGGATGCATTTGTGTGATTCCATTACCTTTCTATAGTTGATACACTCAAAAGGGGACTGGACATTTATTAGGTTCTATGAGAATAAAGGGAAAATATTAATCATTTTAAAATCATGATTGAGCAAGGAAAACAAACATAAAGCAAATTCAAAAGGAAGATGCTCTGAAAAGCCTTGAGAAAATGGCTGAAATTACATTCATAATAACAGAAAAACTCCTTGCCTGCTCTGAATGAAGCTAGATCTTAAATCCAGTGATGGTTTTCTTACCCACTCTTGTTTAAAGTCAGTACAAAATAAGGGAAAATATTTAAAAACCTGAACAAACCTGAGAGAATTAGCCTCTCTTCCTTCATGCTCTTGATCTATCATCAGAAAGATTGTAAGTGGATTCAAATGTTAAATTCTAAAAGCAGATTGACAGTCTCCTAATGAAGTGGCCCTCATTGCTATATAATGTTCTTTTATTTAACACAGTGTCATTATTTAAAAATACCATTTTAAAAGGAGCTCCTGATATAAAGTTTGGACAGGGAAATAATTTTCATTGCTTTCTCATTCCTTAAAGGTTGGTAAATGCCAGAGAATGTAGAAAATTATCAAGTCCTAACATATTGGTTCAGTCTATTTTTTTTTTAAGACCAACTGGGAATCCTTGAAATGTGGCAGCGTCCACTCATTGTGTTCATCAAAAAAGAATGGTGTTTTTATAATCTGAGGATCTCCATATTCTTTATAGACAAAAATAGTCTCCTTAGCCTTCTTTTATAAGATTGGAGACTGAGCCACTGAGAGGTCAGAGAACATTACTGACTGGCCCAGGAATGACTCAAGTGACCCTGCTCCATTCTGCAAGAATGTCCTTCTTTATCAAGGGTTAACGTCAGTGGGTCCAAAGCATAGCTACAGTGTTGTGCTGTTACTTTGCTTTGAGACGTGGGCTCTTTATTACAGAGGAATTGAAAAGAGAAAATAAAATTTATATCATTCAAATGCTTTAATATTATGTCAATCATGAAAACTCATCCATGCGGAAATCTTTGGGAGTGGAGCCCTGCTGGATTAACAGAGAACTAAGGAAGTATTAGATTTTCTTGGTCTTTATCTCATTTCCCACTTTTCCCCTCCATTTTCTCCTGAAAGAACCCAGAAAGAGAAGATAACAGATTTGACATTTTGTGGCGTTCTACCAGGACCAGGCCTTGTCTTGGCCTTATTGGAAAACTGCCAAAGTGAAAATTCAGATAAAGCAGAGAAGTTTCCAGTGTCATCTTCAGCCTCCAGAACTCAATATGAGCCATGATGTGGAACTCTGGGAAAGTGTGCAAGTAGGATGATTTTTAGATGGCTTTAAAAAGAGTAAGGTTCTTTGGTAAGCTCTCTAAACACCTGTTGATGTAGACCTTTTCTTTAAAATTATGTGTTAAACCTTTCGAGTTTTCCTATTGTTTCTCCTTATTCATTGACCCACCCCCTGGGACCCAACCTCTGCCATTCCAAGACCTAATATATTTTCTTTGAGACACTGAACAAGTTCCGTCTCCTCTTCAAAACCCTTGTTGACCTTTACGAATAGTGATCTTCCAATTAAAAAAAATTTCCACAGCATGCATAGTCAGCATCATACAGCCTAACACAAGTTGATGTGTAATTTCCATATTCTTTTCTAATTTAATGGGTACTTGTTTGTCTTCTCGATTAGTTTTTAAGTTCCTTGAAGGCAATGCTGTATCTTTTATTTCTACTAGGTATTTAGTAAAATCCTTGCTGATATGATATAATTTTATTGCATTCTGGCAGTTTAAATGACCAGCAGGTCAGAATGAGATGAGTTGTTTGATCTGGGATGGAGTTCTATGGGTTTGGGTGATGACTTGGGGATGAGGGCACACACCATAATGGGAGTCAGTCCTTCTGGGGACTCTTTCTAGTTTCGCCACTTACAGGACAGATGACAGAGGAAGCATTACTCCACCCCTCTCTGCCCTACCTCATGCCCATCACTTCACCCCTCTGTTAAGTGAGGAGCTGTAAGATACGAATCTCTTCCTCAGAAGGGAGCTGTGATAATTACAGCTTGTAAGGCATTTTGTGATTCTTAGATATAAAAGGGCTAATTATTATGATCATTAATAATTCTTAATTTTTATCTTCTTCAAGGTAAATTATCCTTACTTTAATTATACCCCCACCCTGGTAGTAATTATACCTCTGAAATGTCAGCAGATGCTTTCATCTTACATCATGCGGTGCAGGGTGACTGGGCACAGGTGCCCAGAAGAGCACTTCCACCTTTTGCCCACTCCCACTTCCCCCAGAGTAGCAGAGGGCTCCTGGCTTTCTTTATGATTAAACTGGTCATAGATTTCAAGTGATTTGTTGTCTCTGTTCTGTAACTGTATCTTTATCCTAACCAGCAGCGATTCAGTTTCACAAAACTTTGGAAATTTGTCAAAAGACACACTGAATGGGAAAAATGAATTTAATTTCTGTGTTTGATGAATACTCTGAATGAAGAAAGCAGGCATTCTGATTGGGCTGTAGAGATTTTATGGTTTCTATTACAAAATGGTTCACAGCTGCCATACGAAAAAAGGGCCATACTTTCTCAAGGGTAGAGGTGCTGTGTGACATTCTCTATTCTTCTTGGACTTAGATCTGTTGCTAGTAGAATGGAAAGTCACTCTATGGGATGAGATAAGAGGATTTGTATCTAAAAAACTAAAAACAAAATTTTGAGAGAGGTTTTGCTTCTGACAGTAAGGCATAACATAAAGGAGATTGGGAGCTGAGGCTTCACACTCAGTAGATGTTTTGGGCTGTAGGAGTGAAAACCATGGCCTCCCAAATGTGGAAAAGAGCACTGCCAGCACAGGCAGGCGCAGGCCAGTCTGGCTTGGCATGGTTTCTCCAGGCCCAGATGTTCAATAGTCCCCTTGGGTTATGATAGAGTTATTGAGTCCTGATCTTGGGTGTTTCAGCACCCTAAATCCCACCCTATGCCTGAAGTAAGGATGGAAGTGGAACAAATCGGGGGAGTCAATGTTCAGAATTTTTAGTGGCTTTCCTTCTAACCCTTCCCCTTCAGAGGGCGCATGCTTCTCTGGAGTCTGTGCTCCATCTCCCCTTCAACATCCTTCTTTCAGTTGCCTTCCTTTCCTCCTTTCCTCTTCTCTTCTCCTTTTAAAAAAATATCCCTTTCCCCATTCCATCCTTCAAACCACTTGAAACTCAGGGAGGGAAATAGGATAAGTTGAAGTGACTTTGGGAGGGATCAGTCAAGGTCCTTGTCCTTTTGCCTCCAGTGAGGATCTGACTGAGTTCACGGCGTTAGTGGAGAAACAGAAGACAGGCTATGCATTTTCCCATTCTTCCCACAGTAGTCTCTTTTGGTCCATAAACATTTATTGAGTCCTCTATTCTATGGCAGGCATGGTGCAGGGCACTGCATCTCTTACCAGAAGGCACTCCAATCTTGCACCCTAATGATCTGGAGTAGGATATGTTGCGATAAGAAAGGTAAATTCCAAAAATAAGACTGTATATTAGTATTTGCTTGTATATGCTAAAATATTTTTTCTAAGAACACAAAAAAAACTAAGAACAGTGGTTACCTGTAGGGAGAGAGATGAGGATGTGCTTCTTTTACTGTATACTTTGTTATACTTTTTGATATTTGAACCATGTGAATGTGTTACCTATTCAAAAATTAAATACATTAAATTCTAAAACCAAAAGTTTAATTCCAAGAGAAAAGAGATGAAACAAAGAGAAGGTAACTAGCAGAATATCATCAGGGATTAAAAATTTCATTTTAAGATATAAAAGATCAGAAACAGGAGAATTTATAGGAGTCAATGCTTCCAGAAAACAAGGATGCATTTTATTTACTCACTTGATATTGCACCTGGCAGGGTACTCTGGGATTAATAAATTTTTATTAGGTGCAATGAAACTAAATAGCACTTAAAAATTTTAAACCTTAAAACTCACTGAAGTGGTTGCACAATAAGCATTCGTTTTTAGCCTTTTAGCCATTCTGTCAGATGTGTAATTGGAACTTTTCAGATATTTTTCTTTGAGGTTTTTCTTATCTGCATACAAAGAGTGCTGTGGATGATTCCCCTCTGGGTGTCTGATCAAGCCCCGCCTACCTCTAGGCTCTCAGCTGGCTTGCTGTCAGCTCTGGGCAGAGGGCACACCATTAAAGGCTCATGTATACCCACATTGCTTGAAAGCATTTCCCCAATTACAAGAAAAAGTGCTTTCAGCAGCACAAATTGGGTCTTTGAAGTGAACCGCATCCTCTGTAGATGTTACAAAAGGGGAATGATTATAGCTTCTCATAAGCAAACAGTTAGCCTTTCTGACGTTAATGTAATCCCTTCTTTCAGTGCCAACATAATTCAAAATCATATTTTTGGGATCCCTTTTGTTATGCTTTTCAAAGTGCAAAACTCTTTGAAATTCTCTGAATACAAGCCCTAGAATAGTGATTTACATACTTAAATATTCACTAAAGTTGTTGCATAATAAGCTTTTGTTTTTAGCCTTTTAGCTATTCTATCAGATGTGTAATTCGAAATTTTCAGATATTTTTCTTCACCTGTCCCATGAATGTCTACACTGACTTGCTACTCAGCTAACCAAAAACGTTCACTAAAACCCTGTTAAATAGAAGGTGCTGTACCAGGTGACATGGAGTTGAGCATTGGAAAAAACACCATCCCGGGTATGCAGAGAGTATGATATAATTGTGCAGTCTGGTTATAAGCCACAAACACTGTAAAGGGGAAGCCTGCAGGGAGGAGGTGAGCTTGTTCTGGACGGGACGAGTGGATTTCAGGCAGGACAAGCAGAGTAGGGAGGCATGGCAGGCAGTGTGACGAAAGCTGGGGAGTAGGAACCGGCAAAGTATTTTTTGAGAAAAAGGTAGCGGACCACTCAGACTATACTGGGGAGTTTATCACTGTTTGATAAAGGGCTGTATTTTCTTGGTCCTTTCAAGGGTTGATCTTTCAGAAGAGATGTTGGTTTCAACCATCCATCTCGTCATTTTGGAAGGAATTGAGTACAATCAGATGTAGGTTATATGAAAGCAGATTTCATTTCTGTTTTGTTTACTGTTGTATTCCCACTGTCTGTCATAGAGCAGGCACTCAGGAAATATTTGTAGATTGGAAAGATGAATGAATTGTATTTAGGTGTCATATACCAGACCATATGTAAGTGCCATGATCAGAAAGTAGCCCTATGAGAGTTCAGAAGAAGTCACTTTGATGGGAGATCAGGAGGAAGAGAAGGGATAGAAAAGGAACACATGAGAGAGGTCACAGTGAATCACAAGGTAGTTGGGAGGGCACAGTTTTATTCCTTTAAATCTCACTGGGAGTATGGAATGAGTAGCTGGATTGTCAGAGCACAAGGGGTGGGAGTGAGGTTGAGGAGGGCAAGAGTAGTGATAGTAAAACTAATATCCTAGTTCTTCCTACACTGGCCTGGTCAGTGCCTTCTTTTGGAGATTAAAAACAAAGGTTAAGGAAAAGAAATTATTTTTGCTGAGGGACTGGTTCCATATCTGTATCTTAAAAGCGACTTCAAGAGTATCACCTGAGCCAGCCTGAGCTTCCTCTGCTATTATTATTCAAATTAGGAGTTGAATAAGCAGAATTTGCCTCAGTGAGGAAAACTGCTTGGGGCACCAGCCTAGGCAAGTCTAAGTGGTTTTGCCCTTATTTAGACAATTGCTCTTGAAGGAGGCCTCATCCTTCTAGTCCAAGCATCTGCCACGTTACAGCCTAATCCTCTGCTCAGCATCATATAACCAACTCAGTCCACTCAAGTTTACTGAGCACTGGCCCAGGTACTGAGAATGCAAAGATGGTCTAGAGATACCTCTGTCCTACATCTCTAGTTTACTGGAGGGAGTTTTGGCCTACACGGCACAGTAATGGGGAGTCTATTTTTTGTTTTTGTGATCATCACCATCATCACCATCATCATCTCTGTAAGTCAGATACTATAGTAACTGTTGCCTCTTATTTAATTCTTAACCAATCCTGTTTACCAAGCATGATTATTCTCATTTTGTAGATGGGGAAACTGAGACTTTGAGATGTTAAGTGACTTACCTAAGGTCACAGAAGTTGGCAAGTGGCAGAGCTGGAATTTGATGCAGATCTATCTGACTCTAAAACCCATACTCATTACCGTCATTCAACACTCCTCCTTTAATTCTTTGTTGCCTGTGTGGATGTGAGAATACTTTGATACGGAAAGTACCAGTTAAAAGATCTTCCATTTACCACCCCCCATTGTAGTTTAGCTAATGCTTTTGCCCCCTCTGATGTAGTTAGAACGAACACTTGCTGTACAGTGGGGTAGCCCTCCACAGCATGTGTCAGTTTCATGAAGGCAGTCCCCTCAGCCATAGGTACACAGAAGTTCATGATCTTTGTTAGGAGGCTGGGAAGATCTTGTCTCTGATGAGACACAGTGATGATTAGACCAAGATTACTTGATCTCAGCAATGTTTCTCCCCTGACAGCTTTATGGAAAGAAACTAGACTTGACCAGGACCAGTTTGTGCAGCTGATTGAGGCACTGGGCCCAAGAGCGTCCTGTTATCAGATACCAGTGCAGTGACTGTTGAATATCATGTGAGGACCTTGCAAACTTCTAGCCACAGCTTGATTATAATTATTAAGATTTTACAGGACGTAGAATGTTTTGCAAAGAGTTTTATGATCTTTTTTTATTACTTGCTCCCCATTCAGCCTAGCCTGATGGAAGAGCTGCCGCCTCCACTTTCCAAATGTGGAAACAAGGCCACAGCGAGGTTAAGTTGGCTAGGGTTCTGACTTGCTGGATTGGCCAGATGTGGTCTACTCCTTTGGACCAATTTGTTGATGTGGCAACCATTGAAAATGAGAGTTAATGAAATAATATCTTGGGGGTCTGGAAGGTAGTAGGATATGTTGTTTGAAGTTTGTGTTTTGTGTTCAGTCTTCCAGTCTGAATTTTGTTTTTGGTGTCCAGAATTTGATGAGTCAAAACTAGAAGAGCGCAGGCATTCCTATTCCCCTTCTGCAGTTCTCCCTTTTTACATGCTGTCTTTTCCTCTACTTCCGAAAAGGAGAAGTTGGTCTTGAACGATTGATTCCAAGTTTCAGGCATTTAGAGAAGGACCCAGGTAGCAGGTGGTTCTGATCATGCTGATTACAGGCCTCTTGAGAAGCTCAAGGTAGCTCTCTTTTGCTTGGAGATGGCGTTATGATATCCTCTTACAGGATTTATCCTTCATGTAGGATTTCTAGTTAAAGCAGTAGTTTCATCAGACCTTCCTAGATATTCAGGTACTTTAGGCTCCAATGTCAACCAAATTTGGGAACTCGAGGTTAAGCAAATTGAAAGAAGTTATTTATTTATTATTCTTGTACAGCAGGACTTCTCAAAGCTTAATGTGTGTTGTGAGTTTCCAAAGGGGCACTCTAGTGTAAACCATATCTGAAACCCATGGACCACTGACTCCATTCTACCTCTCCCAGACCCCCTACCCCTGCCCCATCTATCTTCTGACAGTGACATTCCATAGAACACCCCTAAGGAAACTGGAGCTGTGAGTCTCCAGCATGTTCCATTCAGACAGGCAGCATGTAGTCCCTTTCCTTCTTCTTTTTTTTTTTAAGATTTTATTTTTCCATTTTCTCCCAAAGCTCCCCAGTACCTAGTTATGTATTTTCAGTTGTGGGTCCCTTTAGTTGTGGCACATGGGATGCTGCCTCAGCGTGGCCTAACGAATGGTGCCATGTCTGTACCCAGGATCCGAAGCGGCGAAACACTGGGCTGCCGAAGCAGAGGGCGCGAACCCAACCACTCAGCCATGGGGTGGGCCTGGCTTTCCTCCTTTTTGTGGCTCCCCGTGGGGCTTCATTTTGCGCTGTGGAGTCATGGGCAAGGAAATGCTCCCTTCAAAATTCTCATGGGAAGCATAGGTGAAATGTCTGCCCTACTGTATAAAACTTCTAGGTATGAGCTTGTACCCAAGGCCAGGAAATGGACCAGACATCTTCTGAACTGAACTTTCTTTTTTGCCCTGACCCATTATGCTGACTGTATTGTAATAAGTGAGTTTTGATTACAGGGTATGTGTTTGGACATAAGTTATGATAGAGGTCTTAGGAGTACAGATCAAGTAGGTGGTACTCTATTATGAACAACAACTTGAAATCATTTGTACTGATAAGTTTTCAACATAATAAGAATGGTCTCATGCCATCCCCACCAGATTTCCTCTCGGAACTGTGCACTTGGATCTTTTTTGTAGACAGTAGTGTCGGGGTTAAGAATGTGTCTTCTTTAGGAACTGTTAATTTTAAAATAGATTCTGGTGGCCTTGTGGTAAATTGGGAGCTGGGGGTTCCCTGCTATGGGTTCAGCTCAGACATTGGTGTTCTCTATGACCTTAGGTGATGCACTTAAACTTTCTGGGCTACGGGTATCAATCTATGAAATTAGGATAATGACTCCTGTTTCCTCCCTCCCTCCTGGGGTGAAGGTGTTAGAAAAAATGAGATCATAAACTTTAAAGTGCTTTGCGCTTATAGGAAAAAAAGCAAGAAGAGAATTGTTAAGATTCTCCTTGTTCTTTTCCTTCCTTAGCATCTAAATGCAGAATCCTGGGAACAGATCCATGAAGAAAGAAGCGAGGTCAGGAAAAGATTGTGTGTGTGGAACTGTCCAGAGGCCTTTGTAAGACTCCTGCTTTCACAAAGCGTTGAGTGGAACATTCTCCTCCTTAAAAGCACCGTGAATGTTGTGACGTTGCCCCTCTCTGTCCTTGATCTGTCAGTTGATAATCAGCTTCTGTTATTGTGAGGTGTTCAGTCTGATTATTTTGTTTCTGCATTAAATCTTTTTCCTACTACGTGTCAGGATTCAGGCAAAGTCTCTTCATTAAACCTTGCCAAACACCCACTTGCTGAAATTCAGACAGATTTGCTGGATATTTTTTCTGTCATTGGCCTTTTCTTATGATGTGCCCAGGAAATCTAGGACTGGTGTCTTAGGCTATTCTTTACCTCATATCATCAGAACCTGGTGTTTGAATGGCTTTTTGCTGTCAGAAGTCCAAATCATTTCAGTTTTCTGCTGTGCTTATATTATTACAATGGCCATTTTCCTGAGGGCAAGATGGAGGCAGAGGTTGGAAGGACTTGCCTGAGGCCACATGGTGACTCATGAGCACAAGGCAGAGAGAGGGATGTGAGTGAGGGATTCTTCTCCCCTGACCTCACTCCTCAGACCCCATGCCATCTAGCTCATTTGCTCCCATGGACTTGCCTGCTTGGAAATCAGGTTCCTAAGCTATTTTGTTACCTCCTCCCCTCCATTGTTAATCTTTGACGTAATTCATTTATCTAAGGCATCATGTAGCCCATTATCTCCTTGTGGTTCTCACTTAGTTGCAGAGTTTCCCACCTCTCCTTCTACTTAAGCACTAGGACAAGTTCAGGAACTGCAGCTCTCCACTTACCCTCCTTGTGTGAGAGGCTGGGAATAATATCTCACAAGGATAAGTGCAGAGTGGTTGTTCAAGAGGGAAGGGAAACTATAATTTATTGAATGCCTTCCATTTGTCATGCTCTATATTAGATACAAAAATAACATAATAAACCTATGAGTGTGGTATTCATATTTTGCAGATGAAGAACATGAGGCATAGAGAGGCCAAGTGACCTGCCCAAGGTCACATGACAATGAAGAGGTGGAGCTGACATTCAGCCCGCGTCCTTTCCCACTATACCCTGCTGCTCTGGGTTTTACTAAACACTCTTTGGTAGCCACACTTCTTGTTATTTCATAACTATAATTTCTTACATTTGAATAGCGATTTATGGCTTCAGAAGATTTTCACAAATTTGATTTTGTTTTATGCTTGCAACAACTTTGTGAAATAGGCCCCACAGGTAATAGTATTCCAATTTTTTTTAGATGAAGAAGCTGACATTTATGAGGTTTAGTGATTTGCCCAATGTCCCACTATCTGGTGGCCAGTTTATACCATATAATCTATTATCAAAATATTCTTCCTCAAGTACTACTTTCATTATGCCAATCTTCTGATTATGAAGTTTACAGTCACCACCTATTGCTAAATATACAATTATAAGTTGGTTGTTCAATTCTCTTTGCATGCTGACCTTCCCCATCCATTGTTCATTCATTCATTTATTAAACAAACCTTAATTAAACACTTGTGATGTGCGAAGAACCGGAGATACAAAAAGGAATAAGACGGTCTTGGCCCTTGAGGAGATTACAGTGTGGTCAGGGAGTCATGCAGGTCAACCTACTATTTTAATCCAGGATAATAAAGGCTATGATACTGGGTGTCATGGGAATACATTGAAGGGGCACCTCACCCAGACAGCAGGCTCAAGGAGGGCAGCTTAGAGAAGGTGGTGTTTGTGCTGAATCCTGTGGGACAAGTTAGGTGATGGGTGTGAGATAGGGAGGGATAAGAGGTGAGATTGGGAAAGCTAAGCAGGGGAGATCATAAAGGACTTGGTAGGCAATGGTAAGGAATTTAGACTTTATCCTATAGACCATGGAGAGCCATTATAGGATTTTAGGCAGGAGATGACATGATGACATAATCAGATTTGCATTTTGGAGAGGTCACTATGGCAGAGGCATTGAGAATGGATTGGAAGAGGACTAGATAGGAGATAGCAAAGTCACTTAGATATCTATTGCAGTAAAATGAGTGAGAAATGGAGGCCCAATCTAAGATATTTACAGTTGGGCTAGAGAAAATAATTTGAATTGGGAAGATTCTAAGAACTAGACATCCCTAAGGTTTGCTGACATATTGGATATAGACAGTGAGGAAGAGGAAGGAATCAGGAGGAAGTCTGGGTTTTTGGCTTGAGCAGCTGGGCAGAGAGTGGGATTGTTTACAGGGAGAGGGATGCGAAAGGGGGAGTTCCATTTTGAGCATGTTGAGTTTGAGGTGCCTGTGAGACACCTAGATAAAGAGGCCCAAGAAGAAGTAGGACACGTAGGGCTGGAACTCAGGAGAGAAATCTGGGCTGGAGATATAGATTTGGAAGCCATCAGCAGGAATGCAGTGATTGCAACGTCAAGAGGAGATGAGACTGACCAGGGAGAAGGGTGTGGTACAGTGGTTCTCACCCTTGGCTGTGCATTAGAACCACATTGGGGAACTTTGAAGAAGCTAGATAGCTTGGGTCATACCATAGACCTATAAATTATAATTTCTGGGAATGGGATCAGGCATCAGTTTTTTAGAACTCTCCAGGTGATAAAGTGGCAGCCAACATAGAGTAGCATTTGGTGTACAGAAAGAACAGGAAAAACCTCATTAAAGTTGACAAAAAGGGGAGGAGAAGCTCCTGGGGGAGCCTTTGAAGAAGTTTCTGGAGGAGTAGGAGAACCTGGAGAGAAAGGGGGTTATGGATCCTAAGGGTGTGACAGGTCAAGAAAAAAGGAGTGAGCGCCCCTCTTCTACATAATTGTCAGTCACTTCCTAAAATGACCCTTTCCTACAAACACCTAATCTGTTTGCTGTTCCCTGCGTTTAACTTGCTAGATGCTCATTTGCATCTCTACTCAAACCACTCCTGATGTCCAGGATTCCTGCTCTTCTCCAGGATGCCGATCCACATCCATTCCATATTTAAGACTTGGCTTAAAGCTCCTCCTCCAAAGAATATCTGGTTAATTTTACCAGACTCTGATGACTCCTCTTTAGATAGTCCCTTGTGCATTAGTTGTTTGTCACAGATGGCCCAGCTGTGGTGCCGTGCCAAGAGTCCAGAGCTTAGACTCTGGAGATCTGGGTTAAAATCCTGGCTCTGCTACAAGTTAATTAGTTGGACCCGTTTGGGGGAAGTCATTAAAACTCATCCGTTTCTTTACCTGTAAGGTATTCATAGCTATAACTACTTTGAAGGGTTGATATAAGATTTGTGTGTGAGAACATACAAATGCTATACATATGGTATAATATAGAGTATTAAATTTTACACTTGTTAATAGGGGGCTTTGTAATCATCCCAAAGTCTGTATGTGTGTGTGCGCACGTGTGTGCATGTGTGTGTGTTTGTGTGATTTTCTAACTGGATTATAAACTCCTTGAAGACAAACGCTGTGTTTTGTCTCTCTTCTGACCCCCTTTTAGCTTAGTGGGCTGTTGGAATTCTTAGGCAGCCATATGACATTTGTGGGCTTATGCTGGTTAACCAGGTGCAGCATCCCTGAGGATGTTGCTCCCAGGTGACAGGATTTCTGGAGCTTTGAGCAGAAGCAAGAGTCAGAGGGCAGCCTGTACAGGCACGGGAGGTCATTTGAGTCAGTATCATCTAGTCCGGAACTGTAGGCTCAAATGCATAAAGGAAAAATCCTAGGTGTGTGCAGGAAATGGAAAAGGATTGAGGCAAAACCATCTGATGGCTCTTCAGTTTGCTCTGAGGAAAATCCAGAATCCTCAAGCCTACCAGAGCCTGCATGATTGTGGGTCTGCAGCGTGACCTCTCTGACCTCATCTCCTGTGACTCACCCCCTTGCCCATTTTGTACCCACTTGTCTCTAATATTTCCTGAATACACCTGGCATGCCACTGCCTTAGAGCCCTTGCAGCTGCTGTTCCCTCTGCCTAGAACGCTCTTCTCCAAATATTCATTTGTTTCATTGCCTGACCTTCTTCAAGTTTTTGCTCCAATGTTACCTTCTCAGGAGACTTATTTAATATTGTGACCCTCAGCATTCCTTATCTTACTTCGTTTTTTTTTTTCTGTAGCACTTGTCTTTATCTGATGTAATGTATATTCAACTTATTTATTCCCTATTGTCTCTCTATTAGGATATAAACTCTATGAGGACATGTTTTTTTGTCTATTTTTTAAAACTGCTGTATTCCTGGTGCCTGGATTGTTCTTGGAACATAGTAGGTACTCAGTATTTGTTGATGAATGAACGGATAAACATGAATAAGTGAATGAATGAATGAATGAAATTTACTTATCAATAGCCACAATATTTTGAACTGGTAGAGACCCAGTAGGTCAAGGAGTCTGACTCCGTTCCTTACTCTAGTTTCTTTATAGGGTTTTATTTAATTAAATTATGGTGAAAACTCTCATTAATTCCTCTGGGGTGATGACTCTTTAGCTTCCTGGCTTTTTTTTGTTTTCTCTCAAAGGGAATAAATCCTAAAGAGGGGAGGGCTTTGGTAGTTTTTGAATCTTGCTTTCAGTTCTCTCCTCTTGTATCTCCGGAACGTGGCTCCTAGTCTTCTGGAAATTCCTACTTTTCTTTGGAGGAAATTTTCTGAAAATAGGGGATCCTTTATTTGAAATTCAAGGACAAGTGAAGAGAGAAGAATTAGAACATTCTGTTTTGTAATTATGTGAGATTAACTCTCTGATGAAGTTGATAGGGTTGGAAGTGCAGATGTTTTCCCGAAGAGCTTGGATAAATTTGCAGAAGCTGGGGGCCAGCCCCGTGGCCGAGTGGTTCAGTTCGTGCGCTCCTCGTCGGCAGCCCAGGGTTTCGCCGGTTTGGATCCTGGACGTGGACATGGTACTGCTCATGCTGAGGTGGCGTCCCACATGGCACAACTAGAATATACAATTATGTACCGGGGGGCTTTTGGGAGAACAAGAAAAAGAAGAAGAAAAGAAGAAGAAGAAGGAGAAGGAGGGGGGAGGAGGAGGAGGGGGAGGGGGAGAGGGAAAGGGAGAAGGAGGAGGAGGAGGAGGAAAGATTGGCAACAGATGTTAGCTCAGGTACCAATCTTTCAAAAAAAAAAAGTTGCAAAAGCTAAAACACAATCAGCTGCTTGTACAGGGGCATCCTAATGTGTGTGGACAACATTCTCTCCTTCTGCTTTTTACAGAGTGAGCATACAAGCAGCTGCGTGGACCATTGGTCCTACCCAGGAGACAATCGTGATGTGATTCACAAGCCCCTGTGTTCTCTGCTCAGACACGGAGTGATTAAATGTGAAACGTGGCTTCTTTTATTTCTCATCCAGCTACACCACAAGTGGGAGGAAGACACATGGGGGAAAATATCCCAGAGCTTTATTGTTTTAAAACCAGGTTCCAACAAAGGTTGGGAAACCATTTGTCAAGGATGCCAAGGCAGAGATTTCTGGGAGGGATTTCTGGGATTTCTGTGGGAGGTTGTACTAGGTGACTCCCTTACATCAGAGAGTCAGAGTTGGATCATCCAGTTCATTTAGAAATCATCTAACTCAAATCCCATCCATTGCAAAAGTCCCTCTGCAGTGATCCTGACTGATGGTCACGCAGTCTCTTCTTAGGCAGGACAAGTGATGAGAAGATCACTCCCTCCTAAAAAAGTGGACTCAGTTTTGGGGCTGTTATAAATATAAGGAAATTTCTTCTTAAATTGGGTAAAATCACTTTCCTTTAAACTTGTAACTATTGGCTCTAGTCCTACTCTCTCAAGCGAGGTAGAATTGCTCCTCATTCTATGCGACAGTCTTCAGATATTTGCAAAGGCGTCTAACATCCTTTAAGTCTTCTCTAGGAGAGAAGTCCTCATCACACTCTTCTGAAGAACTCCAGGTTGCAATGCCTTTCATGACGTCTGGACTGAGCAGTGGAGGGTAGAGAGTTCTATTTCCTTCCTGTCTGACACTGCCTTCTACTAATGTAACCTAAGGTTGCTTTTTGTTAATTGAAAACAAATTTAATTGTGGTAAAATATGCATAACATGAAATTTACATCTTAACCATTTTTAAGTGTACAGTTCATTAAAATATATTCACATTGTGGTGCAACCAATCTCTAGTACTCTTTTCATCTTGAAAAGTACTCTGTTCATCTTATTAAACAATTCCCCATTCCCCTCTCCTCTAGCCCCTGGCAGCCACTATTTTACTTTCTATATCTATGAATTTGACTACTTTAGGTACCTTATGTAAGTGGAATCACAGTATATGTCTTTCTACGACTGACTTATTTCACTTAGCATAATTTGCTCAAGTTTCATCCATGTTGTAGCACATGTGTCAGAATTTCCTTCCTTTCTAAGGCTGAATAATATTCCATTGTATGTAAATATCACATTTTGTTTATCCATTCATCTGTCAACAGACATTTGGGTTGTTTTCATCTTTTGGCCATTGTGAATAATATTGCTATAACATGAGCGTAAAATTATCTCTTCAGGACCCTGTTTTCAATTCTTTTGGATATATACCTAGAAGTGCAATTGATGAATCATATGTTAATTTTATTTTTAAACTTTTGAGGAACTGTCATACTGTTTTCTATAATGGCTGCACAATTTTACATAACCACTAACAGTGCACAAATGTTGCAGTTTCTTTGCATCCTTGACAAAATTTTTTGTGTTCTGGGTTTTTTTTTTAATTTACATTTTATTTTTTATAGTAGCCATCCTAATGGATGTGAGGTGGTATCTCATTGTGTTTTTGATTTGCATTTCCCTAATGATTAATGATGTTGATCATCTTTTCATGTGCTTGTTGGCTATTTGTATACCTTCTTTGGAGAAATGTCTCTTCAAGTCCTTTGCACACTTTTTAATTGGATTGTTTGTTTTTTGTTGCTGTTGTTGAGTTTTAGGAGTTATTTTTATATGTTCTCGATATTAATCCCTTATCAGAAATATGATTTGTAAATATTTTCTCCCATTCTGTGGGTTGTCTTTTTACTCTGTTGATTGTATCCCTTTATTCACAGAAGTTTTTAATTTTGATGTAGTCCAATTTATCTATTTTTATTTTTGTTGCCTTTGCTTTTGGTGCCATGCTTTAAGCTGTTTTATTATTTTTTTTAAAGCAATCAGTTTGTTCCTCTCCTATTATGATTATAGTCAATTAAAAGCCCTAGTCAGATCTTTCATGCCTAATGCTGTCGGCCGGGTGACCTTCATTCTAGCTCCTCACCTATATTTGCTTCTCTAAAGCCTACTCATCCTTAAAGGCCCAGGTCAAATGCTTCTTCTAGCAGGAATCCCACTGCTATTGCTCAATTAGATGTAATTTTTTTCTTCCCCTGCCCTTGTGATTGATTATAGGCCTATCATAGTATTCTTGGAATTAAATGTATTGATTTATATGTACTACATCTCTCAGTAGACTGTGAGCTCCTTGACAGGGACAGTTGGATTCATGTTTGTGCTCTCCATAGTACCTAGCATCATGTCTTGTGTGTAGCTGTTCTAGCAAAGACTGGTTGGCTTGGCAGTTACATCCCAGATTCTGCTCCATGAGTTATGGCACTCATTGAGTAGGCTCTTTTCATTGGCTTGAGAGGCAACAAAGTGATTTAAAAACAGAGACTCTAGAAGTCAGACCTGGATTTGAATTTTGTGCTTGCCCCTTACAAGATATAGAACTTTGGGCAAGTTATTTAATCTCTCTATGCCTCAGCTTTCTCATCTATAAAGTGGAGTTGATAAAAAGCACCGAACTTATTAGGGTTCATGAGAGGATTCCATGGAATAAGGCATGTGTGCCTAGCACACACTAAGTGCTCAGGGAAAGTTAGTGATGGTTATTTTTCACTTGTATTTGCAAATAATTGTTCGTTCTTTTGGACCCGTCACATGGAATTGTGATAATCTTCTGCCCCATAGATTGTGAATTCTTCGTGGCAGACACTCTGCCTCTGTACCTCCCCCCACCGACCCCACGCCAGTACCCAGCACAATATCCAGCAAATTGTAGACATCAATGTTTGTTGGATGGAAGAAAGAACGAATCTGAGACTTTTGAATGGCAGCCTCAATGTTATATATGTAAGACACTTCTGTTATTAGTAGGCATTGGACTGTGGGGCCTTATAAATGAGTAAGATCGATGATTTCCCTAGCTTTAGTGAAGTATGTGGAAGACAGTGTGAAAGACAGACTTGCAAATTAGGAACATTAAAAGAAGCAGAATGAATTAGAATGTCACAATAGAGGATTGAGAATGGTAGGAGCAGACACATGGAATGGAAAATTAATGACTAAGGTAGGGGTACGGGATGGCTTTATGAAGATGAAATTTAAAGTGAGATTTTAAGGATTAGTATAATATTGATTGAAGAAATCCATCTGCTTATTTAAATCCTAATCATTCATTAAAGTCCAAGACAGATGCTTCCTCTACCAAGCAGACATTTGTCTTGCCCCACCTGCATGTGATCTGCCCCTCCTTTGAGCTCCCATGGTGCTTTCTTTCTTATCGCCTTACCGCCTTCTGTTACAGATCCTTGTGCGCATGAGGTGATCAACAAAGGGATGCTGAATCATCATTACTTATATGCATAGCTTCTACCTGCCTCTACCCCTGACTAACCGCAGGCTCTTTTAGGGCATGAGTTGTATCTTCACAGTTCTCTAGTGCCTAGAGTGTGCTAGGCGCCATTCCAGGCACTCCACAGATCCTTACATCCGCCCTTTGAAGAACATATTATTATCAGAATTTTAAAATGAAAAAACTGAAGTTCAAGTCATGCAGGAAGTTAAGTAGTTGGGGCAAGATTGGAACTCACTTCTATTGGACTCCCAAACTGCCGCTCTTAACTCCTTAGCATACTACACAGTGTATATACACTGCACAGTTAGGGATGACAGCTGCTGTAGTAGAAACTAGTGACCAGTCCATAAGACAAAAGTCTCACTTGTCCACTGGGCAGAAACTGCCATACTGTGACCTGTTCCCTTCCAAACAGTATTTGTCATTTTTTCTAAAGTCACAGGGAATCCAGTGGTCGGTAGGTGGCGCTAGAACCCCATATGATCTCTTTCTCCAGTTTGCTCCCAAGGTGTTTTTTCAGCCTCTGGAATATTTACTGTACTCAATCAGCCTGGCTGATTCATCTAGACATTTAGTTATAAAACCATAGCAATATGACTTGGAGGAGACATTGTGCCAACTCCTCATTTTAAGGACGAGAAAACAGGAGCACAGTTATAGGGATAAAAATTTACCCAAAGTCATTTGTGGCATTAGTAGCAGTGACAGGACTAGAACTCAAGTTTCTCAACTCCCAGTTCGATGCTCTCTCTCTTAGACTGTTGCTATCTGTTTAATAGGTGTTCTTAGCACCCTTTTCTCTCAAGAAAGTAAGTTCGTTGTATGCAAAATGCAATAAGAGATTGTATTTAGGCAAAGGATACTCAATAATATTCAATTTAAATTAGGCTCCAACTGCTTGAGTAAGTCATCCAACAATAATGGCTGCAAATCCGTTTGTGCTGGGTTCTCAAAGGAATAAGAGACTCATCAGCTTCTAAATGACCTTATAGCTTTTGTGGAAAGGATGAACTATATAACTGAAGCAACAGAAGAACATTTGTATATGGCACTATCAGAAAGCAGAATGCACACAGGTGAACCTGAGTATATGAAAGTCAACACAGCACCGAGGGAGGATTAGAGGAGGTAAATTTGGAACTGGCCTTTCGAGGAGCTGAGGGATAGAAATTGTTAGGTTTGGACTGCAAGGGAGAAGAAGGGGAAAATGGAGTAAGGAGTAAGAAAATAGAATGGCTACAAGCTAGGATCCTGCAAAGCATGGGAAGTTTTGGTGGTGCTAAGGGGAAATTACCCACCCTTCAGGCATTCTATTTAAATGGGGTTTGTGTGTGTGTGTGTGGGGGGGGGGTGGTGGGGCACAGGAAGTCTGAGAGAGAGAAAGATTGGGTCTTGGGTTGTGGGAGAAGTGGATGCTTGGAAGCGCACTAGTGGCAGAAGCAGACAATGACCAGAGAATGGTGGTGTCAGGTACGGAAGGAAAGAGTTGTGATGTAGTGGAGAGAGTCCATTCAGTTGAATTTGATTCAACAAGCACTCACGAAGTACTTGTTCTGAGGTATTCTGGGTGATAATTATGTGAAGGATAAGGCATGAACCTTTTTCTGAAGGAACCTCTAATGTAGTCAGGGAGCAAGGAATGTTCACTGATACCTACAATAATCTAGACTGTGATGATGGTCATGGAAAGTTTCCAAAGACATTGCTTGAAGATGAAGGAGTGGTTACTGTTGTCTGAGAGGAAGGGGAATCAAGGAAGGCTTCTTGGAGGAGCTGGCACTTAAACTGGGCTTTTCAATAATATGATAAACATTTATTAAGCTCCTATTAAAATAATGCAAAAGGGGAAAAGATAATAAAAACCAACTAAATAAGCAAAAGGATATCAGATTATTAATCACTTTGTATATGTTATCTCAATTTTTTTTAAGCAACTATTGGAATTTTTAACCCCATTTTACAGATGAGGAAACTGAGATTTGAAGAGATAAAGAAGTTTTTCTAAGATCATAAATTTAGTAAGTGGTGGAGCTAGGTCTTAAATACAGGCCTTTTTAGTCTAAATCCCAGTCTCTTTCTGTATAATTGGCCAGTCACTGCGCTTGGTGCTGAAGACACAATTGTGAATAAGATGCAGTTTTCTGCCTGCTGGGACCTCACAGCTTGTTATAGGAAACACATGGGTTTAAAATTGACTTCAGTGCAATGTGGTAAGTTCTGTACTGGTGATGGGTCCAGAAGATGTTGCTAATTCGTAGAATGGGTAGGATTCGACAGGTGAAGATTAGGAGAGCATTTCAGCGGAGCAAATGGTATAAGCAGAGGTATGGAGGCTGGGAAGTTGTCCAACATTGGAGTCTAGGTGGCAAATTGGGGCATTGTAAAAACCCAGTTGGAAATGTAGACTGAAGCCAGATCATGGAATGCTTCTATGAGCATTTGGTTGACAGATATACTTATTGGGCATGCACTGAGAGCAGCCACTGTTTTCCATTCAGAAGGTACAGTGGCAAACAAGACAAGCAAAATTCTTGTTATTATGGACCTTAAGTTCTAGTAGGGGGAAAAAGACAACAAACAAGTAACACAAAAACAAACTATCGGATGTGAAAAGTGCTAAGAACAGCAACAACAAAAAGAAGGGTATGTGGTAGTGATTGGGGGACTGTTCCTTTAGAGCAGAGTGGTTGGGAAACAGTGAATGCAGAGGAGAGTGGTGCAAGATGAGGTCTAGCAGGGCCCCATCCTAGGAAGGCCCTGGGAAGAATGTTGAATTTTATTCTTGGTGTGGTGAGAAGGTACCAAGCATTTTAGGCAGGAGAGTGACACGATGTGGTTTACATGCTATAAAGGTGTAGTGAGCCCCATCAGGAAGCTATTGGGGTATTCTAGGAGAGAGATGGTGGTGATGAGGGTGGTAGGAATAGAGATGACAAGAATGGTGGATCTAGGCTACACTGCATTTTGGGATAGAAACAAAATGACTTACTGTTTTATTTGGAGGGAAGGAATGATTATGATAAAGACTGTCTCTCAAATTTTTACTTGAGCAACGTGGATGGTGCTACCAACTTACTGAAATGGGGAAAATTGAGCGAGAAACAGATTAAGTCAAGAGTTGTGTTTGGGAATGCTAAGATTGAGATGTTGTTTGATGTCCAAATGGAAAAGCCAAGTAGGTAATTGGTATATGAGTCCGGGGTTTAGGAAATAGGTAGGTTGGAGATGAAGATGTGAGAGTCAGAAATAGTGATATTTAAAGCCATGGGACTGGATAAGACAACCTGTAGTTAGAAAAGAGGAGAAGGCAGCTGAGGAGTGAGCCATAGAGGAAGAAAGTTGGGCTGCAGTGAAATAAAAGTCAGTTTCTATGAGGAAAGGATGTCTTTCTGATGTAGGTATGTTTGGAGGAAGTACTGTGGACTAGCTTTGCAGTTTGTGTGATTCTTTCAGAGTTGGAGAGTAGAGACCGTGCTCAAGGGGGATGGGCGTCTGTTTGGACTTTTCACTTGAGGAAATTTGGAAGGTTGCCTATGGCTTAGATCCAGAGAGCTGCTTTTTTTGCCAGCTGTGGAGCCCACCTCTGGTCAGCCTGTGGCATATTAGGATGACTCTTCCCTCCTTTCACACCCTCTTGAGAGTGCCCCCCACCCAGACCGCTCTCTGATCTTTGGCTTTTGGCCTTGGATCCTGCATAGCCCTCCAGTTTGCAATATTCCAAAGTCTGCATGGGCTTAAGTTGTACCTGTGATGGGGAAATTACACAGATCAAATTCACCTAACTCCATTCTTATATTAACTGTTTCTCTCCATCCCAAACATCTCCTCCGCCAGTCTTTCCTCTTATCCTCTCATTTTCTGCTCAGAAACTCTTGTGGCTCCTACTACTTTTTTTTTTTTTTGAGGAAGTTTAGCCCTGAGCTAACATCTGCTGCCAATCTTCCTTTTTGCTGAGGAAGACTGGCCCTGACTAACATCCATGCCCATTTTCCTCCACTTTATATGTGGGATGCCTACCACAGCATGGTGTGCCAAGTGGTGCCATGTCCGCCCCCAGGATCCAAACTAGCGAACCCCGGGCTGCCAAAGTGGAACGTGCAAACTTAACCGCTGCGCCACCAGGGGCCCCTGGCTCCTACTATTAACAGAAGAAAATTCCAAACCTCTTCATGGTGGACTTTGAGATCCTCCATGATCTAGATCAATTCATCCTTTCAGCTTTGACTCTCTCTACTTTCTTTCTTTAGTGTTCTATGTATGTACGTTTTGCTTCATCAAACACTCCTGAACTTTCCTTCTCCGTCTTGTACTCATGCTGTTCCCTCTGCCTAGAATGCCTAAATCCCTCCCACCCTTCACTGCCAGGTGACTCACTGAGAGCCTCCGTGAACCCTGAGCAACTCCCAGATTTTGAGCTCTTTCACCTTTCAGTTTATTTTCCATCCTCTGGTTTAGCTATCTTGGGAGGGTCTAAGTTACAGAGAACATTTGTGAAGAAGACCCATCTTACCCCTGAACAGTTATGCCATTTAAACAGCAGCCAACATATGGGCATCCCCATTGAGCTTAAGGCCCAGGACAACCTGTGACCCTTCTCATCCCCTCTCCCCTGGGGATCATGGCCCTAGGTTAGGTGCTTTCCTCTACGAAAGCCTTTCTCTATCCTGCCAGACAGACTTACTTACTCTTTCTTGGTGCCATGACAGCAATTTTCTTGTACTTATGACATCTTGCCTTATTTCATCTTTGTTTGATGTACACATATTTCTTCCTAGATTGCAATCTCCTTGAGGAAAGGGGCTGTTGTTATAAGTTTTTATATACTTCCTATGGTGACTATGATCCAATGGCCCTCAGCATCTGTTCTTATCTCCTTCTGTATTTCCTAGTCTCGCTTGCAGCTAGGGTTCTGGATGTGAATTATGTTCTTCTAATTAGATGTGTTTACATGATATGGAGATGTGGATGTTGACAGGCAGTTTTGGCAACTGTACCAGCAGCTTCTGGATCTCAGCTTTCTGATCCTGGATCACAGCTCTAGTGATGCCTTGAACTCAATAGTTCCAGGGGTCACTTGTTGATTTCTAATAATTCAGCTCTTATAACTCTAGGCATTAAATCTCCTTCTGCTTATGATATCTAAAAAGGTTACTGTTTCATTCATTGAGCTCTTACTGAACAAGGGCCTTATTCAGTCTCTCCTGTCTATGTAACAGACAGTAGAGGCCCAATAAATGTTTATTTGAATTTATTCCAAAACCAGACTTATTTCTTCCATCTGCCCACCTATACAACAAACAACTAATGAGTGCACTAGACATCAGTGGCTGCACTAAGTGCTGAGCAGTACAAGGTAGAGTAAGATCCGGTTTTAGTCCCAGTTTGACAGGGGAGATAATGAAAATAGAGTGTGTGACAAATGATATAACAGAAGTGAGTGGGAACTTAGAGAAGAGTGCTTGGGTGTCCAGGAAGGCTATTCAGAAGATGTGGTGTTTTACTTGGGACACAGAGGATGCCTACGGTTTTGCCAGGCAGAAAAGGGAGGGGAGGTATTCCAGGCTATGGATCGGTATATTCAAAGATATGAATGAATGAAAGACCATGGTTTATGAAGAAAAGGCCAAATCCTTGGCATGGCTGGAACACTGGATGCTCCTGGGAGGAGACTTTCACAACACTAGGCTGGGTAGGTCATCTGGGTCGGACGGTGAAGGGCCTATAGGCCATACTAAGTCGTGAAACTTTATCCTAAAGTCACTAGGAGGCACTGAAGAGAAGGGAGATTAAGGGAGTAGAGTTGGAGAAGTGGGAAGAGATTTAAGAGTTATGGAGGATGTGGAGTTGGCAAGACTGAATGACCATTTGAATGTGGAGGTGAATGAAGGGGAAAGGTCAAATGTGACTCCCCTGTGGGAGAAGAAGCCGAGAATGATATTTAGTTAAATTCTTTTTGACTCTTTGTTGTTTGTTTCATATTGATTCTTATTTTTTTCAGTGCCCAGGAACTCAAAGAATAAAGAGATCTTAGAAGTTGAGAAATGAGGTCTTATTCTTGGGAAATGGCCCACAAATGGAGATAGCATGGCCCCGTAGTGAGGAAGGAAAAGAGTGATCGAGATCATTGCTCACCAATCATTTATTGGGTATTTTAACACATTTCCATAGATTTTCTTGTTGAAGGGTTTTCAGGTCCCAGGAGCTATGTATTTAAAGTTTTGGCCCCTTGGAAACTGCAAACAGATGACATACGCTTTCTCTCTGTTTTATGTGACCGGAAACTAGAAAGGCATTGAGCTGGAATTGGTCCAGTCAGCTCTAGTGATAGTAGCTCATTGAACAGTTCCTCCAGTGAGGAGTAGGAGCCTGAGCGCAGGAGGTGTTGTCAGCATCAAAGATGTCCTCTGTGGCCTCTGGTTCTCCTAGCAGCCTCTCACTGTGCTTCATTTTAGTGTAGACTATAAGGCTTGCAATACCTGATGTTTTATCCACAGGAGCCAAAGCTCGCCAAAGCCCAGGTGGCTTCTCCTTGGGCTATAATGTATATCTTCAGACTACCTTTCCTGTTTCTGAACTTTTGGGAGAAGTTTCTACCTTCAATGATCCAACCAGGTCCCACCTACACAGAGGGAAAACCATGAAATGCTTTAAATCCCCCAAATTAATCAAAATTGGGATCTGATTATTTCACCCAATTTACCACTCAGATTTCACCCAGCTGGAAAACCCTAGAATGGCTGCTTAAAGAGCTGAAATGCCCTAAAAGTGAATGCTAGTCTTCAAAAGTATCCTTGCAAATAGATAGAGGAGAGAAGGAAAACATACATTTTCAATCTCTTAAACAGAAGTAAGGATGAACTTGACATGCAGATTCTTCCTCAGCTTCGTGTTGCTTTAGCTCTGGTGCTCACACAGCTTAGTGCCCTTGCGCTTTCTGCTCTTGTACATAGTCATAGAGGGAGTTGGGAGCAAAGGCTGCCTTGTTAGGGTGACTTCTACCCTGTTCTCTTCTTTGGGAACTCCCACTGCTCTGGGGTAGATGGAAGGCCAGGTCACTGTGTCTTCCCTGGGAACCTTGGCTCTGGTCATTCTCACTCATGCGGAATTTTTCCCTGTTAGAACAGCCTTGCTGAGTCCCATAGGATTGTTGATGCTGGGACCCTTGATACCTCTCTTTCTCCTCATGGGTTTGCCAATCCCATTGTTGCTGACAGTTCTGTACATCTCCATGGGTTTGCCTGTCTCGTCTCTGACGGTTCTGCTCGTCTTCATGGGTTTGCCTGTCTGGCCTCTGATGGTTCTGCTCATCTTCATGGGTTTGCCTGTCTCGTCTCTGACGGTTCTGCTCGTTTTCATGGGTTTGCCTGTCTCGTCTCTGACGGTTCAGCTCATCTTCATGGGTTTGCCTGTCCTGCACCTCATGTGGACTTTCCTGACCCTCACAACCATGTCTACCACAGCTTCGGCGGCCCTGCTCTTCCTCTGTCTGGTGGCGCTGCTCCTCACCACGACTCTGTTTGGTCTGGGTCTGTCTGTGGCCCTGCTCACTACTGCCTGATTGCCAGTTCCTCCCTTTGTGACAGAGTGGCCTTTCTTGCTGGATTTGTACTACAAGTTTGTGTTGGTGGTGTTGGCTATCTTCCTCAGGCTCCCAAGCCTGGTGGCTGTTCTGCAGCCCTTCCCTGGACTGGAATCTCTGTTCTTGATTTAGGTTTACTTCCTGTCCTTGAGTCTGTTGACTTGGTCGTCTTGACCTTCCTGATTGCTCAACATATGAGTCTCTGCTTGTTCCTTCGCTCCCTTGGAAGTGTCCAGTTTCCCCAGTCTCTGACTGACCATATTGAGAGCCCAGGCCTTGTCTTCCTGTCAGACCATAAGGATAACTCTGGCCTTGTCTGTCTGTCTGGCCGTATTGAGAGCTCAGGTCTCGTCTGTCTGTCTGACCGTAGTGATAACTCTGGCCTTGTCTGTCTGTCTGATCATATTGAAAGCTCAGGCCTTGTCTGTCTGTCTGACCGTAGTGGGAACTCTGACCTTGTCTGTCTGTCTGACCATAGTATGAACTCTGGCCTTGTCTGTCTGTCTGACCATAGTGGAAACTCTGGCCTTGTTTGTCTGTTTGCCTATATTGAGAATGCAATTCTTGCCTATTTCTCTGACCACAGTCTGATTCCTGGCCCAGCCTCCCAGACTGTCCATAATAAGAGCCTGATTCTTGTTGGTTTGTCTGGGTAGAATGAGAGTCTTCTCTAACTCTTCCAGAATGGCCACAGCTTAATTGTTGTCCAAATCTTTCAGACTGGCCATAATGAGAATCCTGAACTTGTTTCTCATATTTATTTAAGGCAAAGATATATCCTTGTCTTATAGGCTGGCCACAGCTAGATTTATGACTCAATCTTTGACCATAGCAAGAGTCCCTATCTTGTGTCTCAGTCTGACCATAGCGGGAGTCCTGATCTTGTCTCTTAGACTGACCATAGCAGGAGTCCCTATCTTGTGTCTCAGTCTGACCATAGTGGGAATCCTGATCCTGCCTCTCAGACTGACCATAGTAGGAGTCCCTATCTTGTCTGTCAGCCTGACCATAGTGGGAGTTCCTATCTTGTCTGTCAGCTTGACCATAGTGGGAGTTCCTATCTTGTCTCTCAGCCTGATCCTGGCAGATATTTTGTCTCTCAGTCTGACTGCGGTGGGAGTCCTGCCTTTCTCCTTCATGCCTCTGCCTGTGTTGTCTGTCTGTATTTCCTGGAAACTTATGGTCTACTGTTCCAACCTGCTCCCCTTCTTGCTGGGAGGTTCTTTCTCCACATGACACATTACCCAGCTTATGATAACAGCCTTGGGTCAATTGGAACACCAACAAAAGATATTCACGAAAATCAACACATCCATTTTTGTCTTGATCCAAGAGGCTCAGAATGGTTTCCACAGTCTCTGGGTCATTTGGTCTCTGTGAGAAGATAAAACAAAGAGCAAAATCAGATGTTCTGCTGCAGATAGTAAGATGTGTGCCAATGTCCATGTCCCAGTCCATTCAGTTCTGGATGAGCCTTCCTCAGTTGAGAACCCATTAATCTGAAGTGGCTTAGTTTTGGTTCCAACCTTTGATTGGCTGGCTCTCAGAACCCTGTCCCTTGCTGGACCAATGGGAACGTGACCATAGGGAAGTAGATACACTTATTTAAAATCAGCTCCATTAATAATTAACTTCAGTCATTTGAGAAAGCTATCCCCTCCTATCACATGCTATATTGTAATTAATTTTTTACCTACTTCTTTCCAACCACACTGTGAGATCCTGGAGGGAGGGGAAACTGGTTTTATTCATGTTTGTATCCCCAGTGCCTAGGATGGTGATGGTAGGGAGTAAGTGCCCAGCGACTCTTTATTGAATAAATGAATGAAGGAATGAGAAGATGTGTGAACAGCACTAAAATATAGAAATCAAAATATGAATCTAGATTTTCTTCTGAGAGATGATTTCCAGTTTGAAGTTGTACTCCCTCCTGTTCAAGCTCAGATGTGAGGAGAGGTGTGTGTGTGTGCACTTACATGTGTGAGCATGCCTATGCATACATGTGCGTGTGCTGGGAGAGAATTTTGAAGGAACTGCCTGAAATTCTTTTCATTACAGGGTGGAGCACGACCAAATAAAACAAAAAACCATCAAGCCCTGGATGCAGATGTCAGAATCACTCACGCTTGACTCCACGGGGCCTAGAGTCTATGCATCTTACCCGGAGGATGTCTCCAAACTCAGTCAAGAGTAGCTGCTTTAACTCCTCCTTGCACAGTGAGGCACTGTCCCCATTCTCTTTAGCATTTCTCTCGAACACCTCGATCACAGTGAGTATGCTGTTCAGGAGTTGAGCCATTTTGGCAGAGATGGGTGAACCTAAAAGAAGAAACAAGAGTTTTTTTGTATTTAGCATGAAGACCAAAGACAACATTTCCAGAGAGAAAGTAGCCCCTCTTGGTTAGAAAAAGAAGCTTAAGAAATGATGAGCCCTTTTTTAGCCATACTCCTCACTCCCTTTGACCCAGAGTCAGGCTCCAAATATCGTGTATGACAGTGGGAGATGGGTACAAACTATGGATTCCCTGCCAGAAAGAGCAGAAATTTCCTAAAACACAAAAAATACATAGTAGGTGTTTTACACGCCCTATCCTCTACTCCAGGTGGGACTTGGTTATTGAAACTCTCATATTAAAACAAAAAGGAAAGGAGGTCAGGAAGCCCATAGACACAGGGTCAGAAGCCAGTGTAGTAAGGCATAATTTTCCACCAACGACTAGCACCCTGGAGGAGGCACTAAATAGACCCCACTGAATAGGCCTCAATCTTCTAAGAACCTTACTCAAGTCGGGTAGGAAGGCTAGAGGTCTTTGGTCATGGGCCAAGGAAGCTTTCCGGGAGGTTAAAACAAGTACTTCTTGCCTGGATTGTCATTTTGGGATGTGCTTATAGAGTAGAATCAGTAAATACAAAAACTGTTACAGATAAAAATAGCAAGCCGAATTAACTGTCTAGATGATAGAAAGTATATACAATCAAGTAGGTTCACATTGGCCATGCTGGGAGGCTGGGGCCTTTTGGGATTCAGATCTCAATGATATTTCTTCTTATGGTGTGAAAATTTCAGTTACTGGGTTTACAGGCCAAACGGAAGCCCTAATTGCAAAGCACAGTGGACTTCCCAAATCATGCAGTGATGATTAAGGATGAGCAGCAAATAATGAATTGCATGGGACAAGTTGAGCCCCTTATAGCAATTCATTGCAATAAGACTTGAATATTACTGTGGCCGCATGGTCCAGGGCTTTGGCTCTGATGAGCCCTAAACTCTTGGGTCTTGCCTAACTTGCACAAAAGGTAAATGCTCCACTATGGGAGACTGAGCTACCCAACAATATTTCTAGTCCTCATTTTGGGATGCCTAGGACACGCTGAAACAAAGGCATGTATGCTTTACAGGCTCAGAAGTAGGCTACTCCAGCTATCATCATATTCTTAGAGGCAAGAAAAAGGAGCAGGAGGGTACCTAAGTCTATCATCCACAGGGAGTAGTCTCAGACCTCCTCAGCCCAGCACATTGTAGCTGCCATCCAGAGCCTTATGGATGCTGTCATTGCTCCCCCATGCATGTCTTACCTGCTTAAGGAGGAATGAGCCGAAGATTCAGAAGCAAGAGAGAATGCTGGAGACCTGAAAACTCATCCTATTTATAAGGGTTTTAATTGTCCTAATAGGCCATCCTATTCTGTGGAGCCTGAATCACTCTGGGCCCAGCCCAGCTCAGCACAGCTTGACCTCTCCCTCTGAGGACTGTTTGATTGATTTACTTCCCCCGCTTGCTCACAAACCTGTTTGTCATGAGAATAGGTGACACTGTTTAAGCCCCAGCCCCATTTAATTAGAGGGGCGTGTGTGTGTGTGTGCATGCTGTGGGGGGTCCCAAAAGACAGACATGTAGCCTGAGTTCACGCTTAATATGCGTCATTTACCAAGACTAATGGAAGACAACAGTCAAATCATACCAAAGAAGGGTATCAATATAGTCACTTCACAAAATCTGTCAAGGGAGGGATTAGAGATTCTAGGCAGATAGCTAGGATAGACTTCCCGGAAGAGATTTGTTTTAGGCTGTTTTGCTTGTGTAGGTAGATAATATGTATTTTAATGTATTGACCTATTTTTAATGTTTTTTCATTTAACAGCTCTGCAGGCTAGAGGGAGAAGTAGATACATGACCAATTTTGGGAAGGAGGGGTGTGATGATGGTGGAGCTGCCACCACTTGAGCCTTCTAGGGTCTTACTGCAAAGTTAGAGTGACGGACAACATGGAAGCTTATGATATCTGTGAGTAGAGATGCTATCAGAGACCTGGGCCTCCATTTATCCCCATCTCTGCACCTATGACATGCCAGCAGTGTCTTGAGCATAGGAGATTCTCAATAAATGTTTGTAGAGTAAGTGAATTATTGAATTATGGAAGCATTTAAGAATCTTGTGTAAAGTGAAAAAAATTCTAGATTTACCTCTACTTTCTACTTTTGTCTCCCATCTAGCCCCTTGGTTAGACTTTTCCCTATGTATCCATACATCAATCAGTTATTAATGTTGTCATTAGCTATTATTGATGATGTCTTCAGAATTCTGCAAGGGAATCACAAAAGTGTAGAGAGATTTTAGATCAGTTGGAATAAAGAAACTTCACACAGAAAAAGATTTTGAACACCAGGTACAGGACCTGAGAAGTGCTAAGTATTAGAAAACCCAGGCGTATGTGGAGTCTTCATGGGCTGGGCCTGGGCTTCCCCTAGTAGGTGGGGTTTGTGTTGCTCCTCAAAGGATTCAGGTGGGCAGAAAAGAAAGCAGAGAAGTCCTAGTGGGGAGAAGGGAAAGACCAAAGCACAAAGGTGAGAATTTATAGGGTGTGTTTGGATTAGAAGGAGCTGTTAAGTTTGGCTGGAGCAGAGGGTATGCAGAAGAAAAGAACTGGAGAATTTTGGACCTACAAAGGAAATCTAGTTTTAGTCTCCTAACTTTACAGATGAGGAAACTGAGGCCCCAGTATCTTGAATGATTTGCCAAGAGTCCCACAGGGCTGTGATGAAAGCCAGGCCTAGGGTCCTTGTTTCCTGAGCCCAGCCCAATATATTTTCTTATACATTCTCTAAGGCAGATTTGAGGCCTGTTTTAGGGCTTATTTTAATGAGAAATTGAAAGCAGGGAACATTTTGGTCAGGAAAATGACATGATAAAAGCATCTTTGGGGGAAAGCTTTTAATCTGACTGTGGTAAGGTGGCCAGCTGTCTCACTTTGTCTGGGACCAAGGGGTTTCCTAGGACATGAGATTTTCAGTGCTAAAACTGGGAGAGTTCTGGGCAACCAGGACCAAGTTAGCCGCCCTAAACTGTAGTGTACAGGATGAATTGGAAAGAGGAATGTCTGAGCAGGGGTACCAGTTAGGAGTCATGTATGGCCCATGTAAGAAGTGATAGGGACTTTGATCTGGATGCAGTAGTTCCAAACTACGTGTAGGAAGATAGGTGGATGATTGACGAAAAGAAAGGATGGGGTTTTAGACAGATTAGAAGAGGGGCAGGGACAGTGGAGAAGTCAGGAGAGACTCCAAGTCTTCAAGCCTAAATAACTAGAACTGTGGTATACTGAAGAAATGTGACTTCTGAAGGGGGCCTGATCCGGTCTAAGATTCAGCACCCCTATCGGCATTCCACAGGGTTTCTCCCTTTTGGAGTCTTGTGGTCCTCCCTCCAGCTTGCACGCTCTGCCATTTGGGGTCTCCCAACCCTGGTCAGGACTTGCTTAAGTCTGTTTATAAACGCTGAGAGCTGAGTCACGCTAAGATTCTCTTTCTGCTTTTGTATCTGGACTTATGAGTGCTATTCAGTTCTCTCTCTTCTTACCTATTAGAACCAAAAACCAAGAAAAGTTTTGGTGACCCCAGAGGCAAATAAGGGGAGTAAGGGTGGAGTGGGTAGGGGGTAAAGACAACAGCCGTTGTGATAGAAAGCAGCAAAGCTGTGGCCCCCAAGATGTTGACATCTTCCAGGGCTCCCTAGCAACTGCTTCTTGGTTAGACGGGCAGTTCTCTGCCTGATGATGCAGTGGAGAGAAAGATTATGCTCATAACAGTAGGGTCTACTCTGTATTCATTCACTCATTCAACACTTAGCAAGTTTCTATAGGACAAACAGAGAACTGTTTGTGTTGCTCAGTCAATCAGTTAATCAGTGGGGATTGGTGAGCACTGGAGACCCATTTTGTAGGCACTGAGAGAAAAGACACAGTCCTTGTCTGAAGGACCTTTCAATCTCACTGGGAAGTAGGATACACAGGCTCCTTCTTTGGAGTTCGAATTGCTACTGTCATTGATAGAGTATTGAGAGAGGTTCATTAGAGGAAAAAGGAAGGATGCAGGGGCTAGAAATAACATGTATTTGAAGAAATCATGGAACATACCAGGTAATTTTTGGCAAATCACTTAACCCTTTGACCTTGACTTTCTTCATCTACAAAAGGGAAGGGTTGGACTGATCTGTAAATTTTCTTTCGGCATTGACGTTCTAAGATTCTGTGATTCCAATCTTAGGGTTAGCAGGGGCTTTAGAGGTTGTATTTTAACATTGCTCCATTCATGAATTTGATAAAGACCTCAGAACTTTGTGCTCCTCAATCTTCCTCTGTGGAAATCAGGGAGGGCAATTAAGGGTGTTCTGTTACTTAGTTAGCATTTGTAAATTGCATGAGGACCTATACTGTTTTTGTTCATGTTTTTCATGCTTTTATTTCCATTCGTGTTAGAATGTGACCTTGTGGTCTCAAAGGGAAGATGTTTAAAGCTACAATTTATTTAGGTCTTATTGTGTGCTAGGCTCTATGCTAAGCATTTTGTGTATGTTATCTTGTTTAATACCCACAACAATCCCATGTGACAGGGAATATTATCTTCAGTTCTCATTCAAGGCAACTGAGGTTGAGAGAAGGATAACATGGATGGGCCTTGAGGGTACTGTGCTAAGTGAAATAAGTCAGACAGAGAAAGACAAATGCTGTATGATTTCACTCTTATGTGGAAGATAAACAAACTCATAGATAAGGAGAATAGATTGGTGGTGATCATAGGGGAGGGGGGCTGGGGGAGGGCGAAAAGGGTAAAGGGGCACATGTATATGGTGATGGATAAAAACTAGACTATTGGTGAACATGAAGCAGTCTATACAGAAGCTGAAATATAATAAGGTACACCTGAAATTTATATAATATTATAAATCAATGTGACTTCAATAAAATAATTTAAAAAAGAGAAGGAGAGAGGGGTAAGTAACTTGCTCAAAGTCATACAGCTTACAACAGCTGAGCTGGGGTGTGAACCCACATCTTCCTGATTCCAAAGCCTTCATTCATAACTCGTATGTTATCCTGTCTCTTATGGAACAGGACTGGTGATTGCCCACTCCCCAGTGAGAGAAATGGCTTTCCACAAAAGCTGATGTAAGAATAAAGTAACTTCCCGGCCTGGTGGCGCAGCAGTTCAGTTTGCACGTTCCGCTTTGGCAGTCCGGGGTTCGCTGGTTCGGATCCTGGGTGCGGACATGGCACCGCTTGGCAAAAGCCATGATGTGGTAGGCGTCCCACGTATAAAGTACAGGAAGATGGGCATGGATGTTAGCTCAGGGCCAGTCTTCCTCAGCAAAAAGAGGAGGATTGGCAGTAGTTAGCTGAGGGCTAATCTTCCTCAAGAAAAAAAAAAAAAGAATAAAGTAACTTCCTAATGACATGCTATGAAGGAATCCAACTTTGAAATGAGAACCTCCTGATGTTTGACCAGTCAAATATTTATTATTTTCCTATGCTTCTCCAGTACCTAAATGGTTCCAACGCTGAAGGAGCTTGTAATCTATTTGAGGAGACGGGACAGATGCTTATACTTATTTTTAAAAAACCTGCATAGAAAAAGTAGCCTTCTGTCTTTACAGTTGACAGAATAAGATTGAAGAAGTTCTGCTCGCTGCCCATTCTCTACAGTTCTTGACTCTGTCGCAAGCCTTTGCGGTCATTTCCCATGAGATGCAGATGTGCCTAGCAGGTGTGATGGGTACTATTTTGAGCTTATGGAGTGTTCAGGGAGTCTCCTTGTCGTATTTTGACCAAATCATTAAGGGCAATTATCATGGATTTCTTAGTCTTCCTTTTTCCTTCTGTTGTGATGTTGGGTGCCTATTGAGTGAGATGAAATCCACAGGACCCAGAGGATGCCTGTCTGTATTGCAAGGAAAGGTCCCTGTGTACCCCTGGGGCAGGTTCCCCTTTCCTGCTTAGCCCTTTGGCATTAAGTGGGTAGATGAACTGCAGATGGGGCAACACCTTCCCCTGCAAAGGAGGGGACTAATTAAAAGACATAAAACTCTTTGTGATTTCTTGATATTGAAAGGTCATTTATTATCATCTGCACAACTAAGTTCTCATTTTAAAATCTTTCCTTGCAGATGAATTACCCTTCTGTTAATTATAGGCCATTTCCCCTTTAATGACATCTGTGAGAGTCAGTGGTTTTTGAAGGTAACGCTGGCTTCAGCGGTATTTTAACCCTGTCAGAAAATGTGTTCCGAGTCAAAGGAAAGAGGACTGAGGTTTCTGGGGGTCTAGTCACAGGTTTTAGTCCGGAGTGGGCCTCCCAATAGGCAGCTTGTAGCCCAGCCCGTTCTACTACAGGCTTTTAGTTTTGGATACGTGATCTCATCATCCCTCTCCCCCCCCAATGTCTCAGGCCATATTTTTTCACTCAATGAAATGAATTAGAAAGTGTCAGAAATCATTGCTGAGCACAGCCCACAGAATTTTAGGTAAGTCCTAGAACATGGTCAATGATGCTACAGACCATGTCTTCTAAGATGTCTTCTAAGTTGGCCGCATGTGGCAGAATTTGGATCATTCAGGTCAAGTTTCTGATTTTTTCTTTTTCTTTTTTTAGGGAGCTTTATTGAGATATAATTTACATGCCACACACTTCACCCATTTCAAGTGTACAATTCAATGTTTCTTAGTGTTGTGCAAACATCCCTAAAATCTAGTTTTAGAACATTTTCATCTGGGCCAAAGAAACCCTGTGCCCATTAGCAGTCATTTCTTATTCTGCCCTCTTCCATCCCATGGCAACCACTAATCCACTTTCTATCGCTACAGATTTGCCTGTTCTGGAAATTTCCTATAAATGGAATCATACAATATGTGGCCTCTTGTTACTGGATTCTTTCATTTAGAATAATGTTTTCAGGGTTCATCCGTGTTGTAACATGCATCAGTACTTCATTTCTTTTTAAGGCTGAATGATATTCCATTGTATGGATAGACCACATTTTATTTATCCATTCGTCTGTTGATAGGCATTTGGATTGTTTCCACCTTTAGACTGTTATGCATAATGCTACGGTGAACATACGCGTATAAATTTTTGTGTGGACGTATGATTTCAGTTCTCTTGGGCATGCACCTAGGACTGTGGTTGCTGGGTCATATGGTATGTTTAGTGTTTTGAGGTACTGCCAAACTGTTTTGAGTTATTTTTAAGAAACTCTCCTGAGAGGGATGGTTAGTTTAAAGGCCTTGACTTGCAGATGCTAACAGGCTAAACCAGCCTGGCTGAGATGCAGCTAGGCAGGGGCAGGGGATGCGAGTTACCACTGGGGCTCTGCGCCTCCTGGGGGTCTTGTGCAACCTTGCAACCCAGCAGCTGTCAAAGAACCCACAGTAGTAGGCACCTGGTAAGGTTTGTTGATCAAAAGAATGAACATACGCCGAGGCGAAGTGGCAGTGGAGTAAATGGTGTAGGGAAGGTAGGTAAATACACTTTGTAAAATCTGTGAAGTTTCAATCCTTTTTTGGGTATTATTAGCAATTCATTTGGGGTCCCATTAGTGTTTTCAGTTCCCCTGCCCCCACCCTTCCACCTCCTGACTCAAGTCCATCAGATGGGCAGAGGGGAATCTGCGAATCTGGGTATGTGGGAATCAATGCTCAGGCATTTGCCTGTGCCCCTTTCAAGAACAGTCTGACTCCTCCTCTTTTCCCGCAGCTTTTCCTGGCCCCTCACCCTGATGTCCCAGAGAGCCCTTGGATGGAGAATTGGAAGCCCTGGTTTCTCATCAGGGCCCAGCACTCAGTTTCACTGTGATCTTAGAAAAGATATTTCCACTTCATGTCTCAGTTTCCTTCCTTATCTAGAAATGAGGGAGGGGTTTGAGGCGATGACTGGATGAACTGGATGGCTTCCCGCCTTGCAGACATGTGCTCCCTGAGGTCTCTTGGCGCTCTGAGATCCTACACTAACTTCTCTCTCCCCCTCTTCACCTTCCTTCCTGCGGCTGTGCAGTGGAGGAGCTGGTTACTGTTTGCTAGGACTGCCATGTAGCTGTCAACACACCTCTCTGCCTCCAATCATCCTTTCTAATTTATTTTTCACATTATCCCCTAGAGTAATTTTCTCCTCTCAAGAAGGATTACAGTTTCATATAAGAATAAATGGTTACGATTTTTCCATAAAAATCAAGTGCAAAATTCTTAACGTGCTCTTCCAGGCCCTCCATGGGAAGCAGACTTCTGCAGTTTCACATCGTCTTACTTCCCAACCACAATGGACTTCTTGACGTCCACTAACTGAACTTTGCACTTCTCCTCCTTCCTGTTTCATTCATGCTGCTTCTTCCCCCAGACCCTCTCCTTCTTATTTATATCTATTAAAATTCTACCCATTTCAAACACATTAAATACTTACCTTTTCTATAAAAATGTTTTCAAGTCTTAATCAGAACTCTCTTCTCTCTTCTGTGTCCCCTCCCCACGCTCTGTAGCCCCCTCACGGTATTTATAACGTTTTCTTTGGTATTCTGTAGATGGCTGTGTCCATTGCTGTCTATCTCATTGGACTTTGAGCTCTGGGAGGGAAGAGAGTCTCTCAATTCCTGTCTCCTACAAGCTGTGCTTTGCTGGTCATGGGACAGTTGTTTTTTAAGTGTGAGGTTGGTGGCTTTCTCGAGCTCCCATGTCCCTGGTAGAGTGGGATTTGGAAACACACAGCTAAGCTCTTATTTTATGTTGTCTTTTAGCACTTTCTGCTGTTTCCTGTGTATAGTTCTTACCTCTGAATTAGACGATGAATTCTCTGAGGGCAGAGACCTTGACTTCCCCTTCTTCGGATCCCTTCTTGGGCCCTGCCACAGTGCTGGCCTGGATAACTTTCCACTTCTACAAGTCTATGCTTAATAGGGAGTTCTGATTTGGGATTTAGAGCTTGTTTGTGGTTTGAGTCTTGGGAACAAAGAGAATATGCTGTGAAAATTATCGTTCCTTACAGAGTATGGGGCAGGAAGATGGGTTTGGAAGCTGGACCAGTGGTGGGCTATGACAACTTCAGGAGGCCTGGGGGATGGCTACTGGTATCTGGAAGGGTTTACACAGAGAAAGACCAGAGGAACTGCTTTAGTTTCCCCAGAAAAATAGCTGGATCCTACAGTTCCCAGGCCCAAGTGAGAAGGTGGAATCTGAGGCACAGCCTGGGAGCCACAGCTCTTGCCAGTAGCTGAATGCATCTGTGACACCAGTCAGCATGTGCTCAGGGAGTTCTGAGCTGAAAGCAGCGTTGGGTGAGGATCAGACTCGACCTGCCTCTGCCTCTGGTGGTCGGAGCCCAGGCCATCCTCGGCAGGTGTCAATCCTAAGACTCCCCAGAGGAGCGGATTACCCACTGTCCCTGAGAAGCTCGTGCCTATGTTTCATTCCCTCAGCTGTCAGGCTTCTGGAACCAGGGTCCTGAGAGAGTAGGGAGAGAAAAGTAGATCATTTCAGGGAGTTATTGCAAAAGCTTCAGTAAGGGAAGTAATCCTTCTGAGGCCTTTGCCAGCAAAGCACACAAGTATTAGATAAAGGTCACTACAGGATGGCCTAGAGGCTTTGTTGGAGATTATCTGGGAGTGGGAAGAGGTGCTGTCCCCAATCCTCTGTGACTTATTGCCTGGTCCCAAAAATGAGGGCAGCTGACGCTCGAATGATACACCTACTTGTCATGTCCACCTAACACGTTTTTGGCACAGTCAGGAAACAAGAAGGAAAGATTGAGGGGTTTGAGGCCAAGCCAGAGTTTTTCTTCATAGATTGGCTGGTTCATTCATTCATCTATTCATTTATCCTCTTGACAAATGTTAAGTGAGAAAGACAGACCCATTAACAGTAAAAAAGATTCTAAGAGGTTATGGCAGAGCTGGGGGCCAGGGTTGGGGGAAGAGCAAATTCTCATCATCATTAATTCTTGCCCCACAGTGGGACTAGCCCAGACAAGCACTGTCTCTCCTCGGCTCCTACCCCCGGTGCCCACGCCCCAGCAGGCTCACACCCTTCTGTGTGCCCCAGCCATGACTTGGCTCAAATACCACACCACTTTACCATGGGAGTTCTGCCTACTCATGGCCTGTTAATCCCCAACCTCTTTATTGTGGTCACAAATGCTCCACATGGCCCCAGTCACCCTGCAGGAAAGAAATCATTAGTTTCTTGCAGCATCCAGAAACAGCAGCGCCTTCCTGTGCCAGGAGCAGAGGGGAGAGTGGCCACAGTTCAGGGATAAGGGAGAAAAAGTGGCAGCAGAGGGAGAGGCCCAGGCAGGATTTTGTTGTGACTTGTTGCCCAGGCTGGTCAAAGTCAGTAGGAGCCTGGCTGCCTATCTGAGCATCTTGCCTCCATCCATGTGTGCAGCGTGCCAGTCCGCTCCTGCTGGTGTGCATGTGGAGAGGCCAGTAGTCCCCTCAGCGGGGTGTTCTGGAGCCTGACTCTGCCATGAGGAGGTGGGCTGGTGAAGGTGAGGGCAGGGGGCTTCTGCCACCTGGGAGGACCAAAGCCCCTGCACCTTAAGCCTCTCAGGTTCCATAGAACACGGAGCTTCAACTACCCAGAATCTTCCTGTCTTTGGAAAGGGAAAAATTAAGGCCCAGGAGAGAGGGTGTAACTTTTTACAAGGTCACACAAGAAATCACTAGTAAAGCTGTAGTTCGAACCCAGATGTTCCATCACAGGTGTATGACACGGGATCTTATTGTCTTGGCACTCTCTGTTCTCCTCTTTCTTCTCTAGTCACATTTACTGATTCAGTGACAGGCAGAAAGAACAAGGGTCCGAGGGTCAGGCAGGCATGCATGGGAAGCCCTGCAGTTCTGCTCAGCCTTGTTGTAGGAACTGAGCGAGCCCCAGGGTGAGAGTGTCTCGCCCAGCACCTGGTACAGGGGAGGGTACAGTCAGTGCATCCTCTCCTTTCCTTCCTAGGTGGCCTGGCCATTATCACATTATCTGGAAACTCGCTGGGTGTCAGAGGTCCTGACCTCCTTGGGCACACTGCTGCATTTATTTAGGCCTCTATTTATAGAATGCGTCAGGAGCTCAAGTACTTTATGGGCAGAGATTAATTACTGTTATGATTTAATATATTAGCCACCCACAGTGGTGAGATGCTGACCTGAACTACACTATTTGAGAAGCAATGGAGGAACTTTGTGAAGCTAATAAAATCTGTGCCAGTAATTTGAGTCTTAACAGTGTGGACTATGGAAAGTAGGCTGTTTTATATCATCTGTTTTAAGCTACACTCTCACCTTTGCCATGACCTGACCCTTCACAATACATTCCCATAGCCACGAAGCATCACTCATGAGGCTCTCTTCAATGCTTCTTAGAGAGTGATGCATCCTGCAGCAGAGGAGGTAGGCAACATCCACAATGGAAGGATTGTGAATGGGAGAGGGGAGGACAGAGGGGAGCAAGGGCAGTTTCTATCATTTGTTCAGAGATGATTATGATTTTGAGTGACCATCTCTTCAGTCCAGAAAGTGGACAGGAAAGTGACGTGAATTTTGTTTGCAGGCAAATGCAAAATAATACATTTAGTGAAAAACAGTTCAAGTGTGAAGCCCATGAACTATGCTATAGGGGAGAGAAGTGGGACCTGGAGTTGGAAGTGCAGCTTCCATTCCTGGGTCTGCAAACTCTGAGCTGTTCAGCACTGTTCAACTCGAAGGATTCATCCTGAGATTGAGGAGGGAGGATGACGTCAGTGGCGCAGATGTGGTATGCTCAAGTAGCGGTGTGCCCACTCTGCTGTCTGCAAATGCTGATTCAGGTGTAAGTGAAGTTGCGAGTCACTCGCTTGTTGCTCTCACCTCTTCCTGTCACCAGGCCCAGCCACTGGAGGATGGGAACTTCTGTGCTCTCAGCAGCTTCATGTGGAGCACTTTCTTTGGAAAGCTAGCTTGTGCTTGATTTTGTTATTGAATCCTAGTCTGTGTCAGTGTCCCTCAGTCCTCCCAGAGCACATGCAGGCTTGTCCATAATGGCAGTCTGGTGCTTTTGCTATCAGCTTCTCTCAATAGATCTAACATCTACCTTTTTCCTTCTTATTGCTCAGTAAATGTCCACCTTTAGATTGTGAACATGAAGATGCTGGGCTTTTCAGTGTCACTTATCCCTGTCACAGCATAGAGTTGTAGTGAAGACGAAATGCTTAGAACTCTGTTGGCACATAGTAGGCACCTGAGGTGTTAGCTGCTTTAATATTTTTCTCTATGTAAAAGGCTTAGCACAATACTTAGCACATGCTCAACTCAACACTAGTAGTTGTTATTATAATTATTCTTATCACTAAAACCAGCCTCGATTGTCTGTAGGGAGCAGTGGATTCTGAGCTCTCCGCATGACCCAGGTAGGGCCCGGGAATCACTGCACTGCCTCTTGAGGCCCTGCCTCGGTGTGTGCGTGTTTGCAAGCCTCCCTTTCCCGCCCTGCGTCACCACCTCTGCAGCGCTCAGCATTTGTGCTGCACCTGCCTCCTCCCTGCTGAACTGTGGGCCTCCTGAGGGCTCTGTCTCCCCCACTAGAGAGTAAGCACCTGGTAGCCCCGGTGTCTAGAACAGTGCCTGGCACCTGGTGGGTGCTCTGTAAATGCCTGTTGACATGGTTGAACGGCAAAGTTAGGTCTCTTCATTTAAAGAGGATGACATCAGGGAAAGGGTGAGGTGGGAGACTGTAAGATCAAGAAGGGCCTATATTATGTTAAAATAGCCGTGCCCAACCACCTAAAGTAGCACAAGGAGGTGCCATCCCTTTGAGGCTTGAGAAAAGTAGGCATAAGACAAAGAGAAGGAAGTTCTGCTTCATACAGCAGGCCATAGTTCAGGAGAACTCCTTGCTCCAAGAAATGATGCTAGCTGAAAAATAAGACTCCACACATCCATTTCCAGAAGCTCTGCCCTCCCTAGCCCTCTGGCACTGGGGTTTCCAGAGCTTTCTTCCATGCCCCCGCCCCCCCGCCGCCGCCTCTGTGAGAGGCAGGCTCTTGGGCGAATGCACACAGGCTGGTTTCTGATTGGCTAGTTTAGATGGTTCATTGTGGATGGTTCAGTGTAATGAGAGGGGGAAGGAACAGGGCAAGAAATGAGCATTATTGAGATCAAAGAGGAGGGATGGAGGGTTGTGAAGAGACAGAGTGGGAAACAAGAGATCTACCTTTCCCCTGGGGCTTTGGGAGTGAGAGACACAGGGAAGAACTCTTGGAGGAAGTGTTTACATTTGAAGAGTTTGGGGGACTGACATAGACCTTGGGTTGGAGAGCAGTTCATTCATTGAACCAATGTTTATTGATAACCTACTATGCATCTGGCATTGTTCTAGAAATGGGGGTTACAGTAGAGAAATCCTGCCCTCATACAGCTTTTACATTCTAGGATGGGAAGACATGTAATAAACAAATAAGTAACGTATGTAGGATGTCAGTTGGTGCCAAGGACTGTGGAGAGAAATGAACAGGGGAAGGTATAGGATATGCTGGGATGGTGGATGGTGGGGGGCAGGGACAAGTTGTGACCTGTAATTGGGTGGCTGGGGAAGGCTGCTCTGAGGAGGTGATGTTTGAGAATGGCCTGAAGTTTTCTGTCTGGCCCCAACCAGAGGCCTAGTCAGTTCTCGGCAGCCTGGTTATTTACATTTAGCTGTGTGCTTCTGAGTCTTGTTTCCTCTGGGCATCATCTCCAGTGTTTCCCTCCCTGTCCCAGGCCATCTAGTTTACTCAGTAAACACTGGGCACTGGGGACAGACTGTGAACAAGACAGACAGGATTCATGGCTTTGTGGACCTTTCAGTCTGAAAAAGGAAACGAGTAAATGGTTTCCCAATAGTGCAAGGGATGCTACATTAGGACATTTTCAGGGTGCTGTGGCAGCTCACAGTGGGCCACCATCCTATCTAGATGGGGTCAGATAAGGCTTCTTGGCTGGGACAGAAGCCTGAGTCAGAGTTTGCTTTTTCTTCATGTCCAGTCCTCTATCCTGCCCTTCTGTCCGCTCCTTTCTTTGTTGAATCTCTCCCCAAACTTCAAGTCCTTCCCCATCTCACATTTCTCGTTGTCTTAGGCATCATGACTGACTCTTCCTTGGCTTTTACTTCCCAGTTAAATGAAGATAATAGCTGTTGCCACCCTTATGCTCACAAGAATGCAGGAGTGTTACAAGGGATTAATGACATTTTAGGATTAAGGACACAATGGTAGTTTAAAAGGGTTTAGCTCCTCCTAAATTAGGGGATCTGCCTGACACAGTGCATGGCTAAGCCTCACAAATTTCCCTGTGGCAATACTTCTGTTTCTCTGTGGGCCCCACACTGGCTACCATTTGGGAAATCTGGGCACAGTTGCTTTGGAGGTCAAGTACCTGTCCCTTGGACCCCACCCCTCTCCCTTATAGGGTTTTGTGACACTAGAGCTAAGATATGTGGCACCTGATGAACTTGCAAGTGATGTGGCAGGTGTGAGGGAAGTTTGCTAATGGTCACCCACAGCCACCATGGGACACCGTGCAGACACTGCAATAGCTCTCTTGTCCTCTATGTCACGGACCTCACTAATTGGGTTGGCACCAAGGGCCTTGCAGCAGGACACCTTCCTCTGTCTGAGTCTTCATAATCTCATGTCGTTCCTGTTTTGAACTCCATCTCCGCTTCAAAACTCCCCTGCTCTAGTTAAAATGGTGTCTTTGCTGAGCCCTGAGCCAACCTCCATGCCTTCTCTCAGGTGTAAGTCCTCTGAAATGTATTTCATTCTCCTCTCACTCTCCTTGAATCTACCCACTCCCCATGATACCCTCCCTGAGCCCTTCTCTGATCGCTCCCTGAACGGAGCTTTGGGGGCACATCTTACCTTGCACAGCCCTTTGGTTCAGAGCAACATCTACCACCACAGAGAATCCTCAAGCCGGACAGACCCAGCACTGCCTAGCCCTAACCCAACGGTTTTCAAAGTGTGCTTCTTGGAACCTGTCAGGGGCTGAGGTGAGGGGTTCTGGCGGAAGGACTCTGCCACTTATGTCCATTCAACTAACCGCTTTTATCTTTAAAACATCCTTAGTTTTGCTTTGAGAAAGGGATTCTGCAGTCAAACAGTGTGGAAACTATAGCACCAAGTTTGATTTGTCTATAATGTGGAAATGGAGGCCTGTGGTGTATATAGTGACACACAGCTCGGCAGCGCTGGGGCCAGCATCTCCGTCCCCCGAGGCCCATGCTTCCTATTACTGGAAAGTGTTATTGCAGTTGTGATATACTCTGCTGCACTATCCGAAGCAAATTAAAATCTCTTTGAAATCATAAAATGTCTTATACCTCGTTGTTCCCTAGCACAATGCCCTGCTCGTAGATGCTCAACAGACACTGGCCATTGTCACCAATATGGTGATAACAATGACCTACACATCCACTGAGTCCCCTGAGAGGCCCTTCGCAGTTTCCCTGGCTCTCACCCCTCCAGTGCTCTGCCTGTGGCAGTGGCTGGGCCAAAAGCCCAGGCAAGGCCTCTCAGCAGGACCCTAATTCCTTCTCAAACTGTGCTTTTGGCTGTCGAGAAGGCTAACAGAACCAACTCTGCCCTGATTCCTCATCCTTTCAGCATTGGCCTTAAAGCTGAATTACCAGGAAGCCTGAAGGCTCCTGAACACTCCCTGACAATCCAGCTTCCAAGCTGTCGCCTTGATCCCCTGCCGGCACTCTCCTCCTCCTCTTCTCTACATGTCTTCTTTTAACATCCTCCTCCTCCATGAAGCCTGCTTTTATTCCCCAGGCTCCCAGTAATCTTCCCTTCTCTAACAAGAACACTTTTAGCTATTATTATTTTGGTTTCTTTCCCGACTTTATCGAGGTATAACTGACAAATAAAATTGTAAGATATTTAAAGTGTACACTGTGATGATTTGATATACATATACATTGTGAAAATATTCCTCCCATCTAGTTAATTAACACATCCATCATCTCACATATTTATCTTTTTTTTTTTTTGGTAGGAACATTTAAGTTCTACTCTCTTAGGGAATTTCAATTATGCAACACAGTATTGTCAACTCTAGTAGCTATTATTTATTGAGCTTTTTAGGCTCTATGCTAAGAGCTTTATATCCATGATCTCATTTGGTGCTCACAACAAATGATGAGATAGATAATATTGTTGCTCTCGTTTTATAGATAGGAAAGTAAGGCTAAAAGATGTCAAGTGATTTGTCTGAGATCATGGAGGTAGTACATAGCAGTAGCAAGATTTGAATCCAGGCAGTCAAACCCCAGAATCTGTAGCCTTCACATTGCAAGCATACTAAGCTCCTATTAGATTTCGAGGTAGCCGTGTTATCTATCGTTTACTCGCTGATTCCTTCAACAAATATTTATTCGGCACCAACTATATTCAAGAGGGCTTAAACAATGTTAAAAGCATATGTGAAAACTGCCTCGTCCTTTCAGAGTCTGTATGTATCAGTCTGATCTCCCCAACTTGACTGCAAGGCCCTGGAGAGCAGCTCCTTTGTTTCCTACCTCCCTTTTATCCCCTGCTTTCCTGCCCCACCTCATTCAAATGCCTGGCAGACTGCTGGGTACAGATGCTCACCCAACTGATTAACTTGTTTATGTTACAGCATCCATAGTCTGCACATTTCCCAGAGTCTCAGCTTGGTGGGGACGTTGGAAGTTATCTGGCCCATTTCCCTGACTCTGAGCAGCCCTAACTACAACTACACCATTCAGGGAAATACAGTCGTCTAATTTAGGGGTTGGCAAACCATGGCCGTGGGCCAAATCATGCCTGCTGACTGTTTTTGTAAGGCCCACAAGCCAAGAATAGTTTTTATATTTTTAACTGAATGAAAAAAAAAATCAAAAGAAGAACGCTGTTTTGTAACACAAAAAGTCATATGAAATTCAAATTTTAGTGTCCATAAGTAGTTTTATTGGAACCCAGCGATGCTCATTTTTTACATATTGTCTATGGCAGCTTCATGCTGCTGCTGGGTGTGCTACAAATTGCAGTGGTGCAGTTGTAACTTGACAGTGTTTTGAGTGCCATGCTTATGGTTGTACCGTAAAATTTTATTTTATTTTTTATTACCCGTGTGCAGCCATCATGTCAAAACAAAAAAAGAAGAGAAAAGTAGACTTCAAACGTCAGACTTTTTTTTTTTAAAGATTTTATTTTTTTCCTTTTTCTCCCCAAAGCCCCCTGGTACATAGTTGTATATTTTTCGTTGTGGGTCCTTCTAGTTGTGGCATGTGGGATGCTGCCTCAGCGTGGTTTGATGAGCAGTGCCATGTCCGCGCCCAGGATTGGAACCAACGAAGCACTGGGCCACCTGCAGCGGTGCGCGAACTTAACCACTCGGCCACGGGGCCAGCCCCCCAAACGTCGCACTTTTAAGGCATGGTGGAGTATAGGTGTTTTTTTGTTGTTGTTATGGAATTAAAGGGCAAAGCATTATGCTTATTATGCAGTGACATTACAGCTGTGCTGAAATAGTATATGTGGATGTTTATCTGACTAAGCACTCATCACAATGTTCCCAACTTACTGGAAGCAATGGTCAGAAAAATTAGGAAATTTAAAACAAAATATTTCATCACAGCATTACAAAAAAATGAAAATGAGACTGCAATCAAAGTAAATTTCTGAGCAGCTCACTTGTTAGCCAAGCATGGAAAGCTGTTTACCAATGGTGAGTTAATGAAAGCATATTCGATTGAAGTAGCTGAAGAAATGCGTCCAGAGAAAATAAACTTGCTAAGGCTACTAGTCTTTTGGCAAATAGTGAGAACGACATTGGAAACAACATCAATAGCCAGTTAAAAACAAGATAAATAATTCTGAGAGATTTTCTTTGGTTCTTGCTGAGTTGACAGGTATTTCTGATACTGCTCAGTTGTTGTGGTTTCTTTGACTAGTTACTGCTGTGTTTGAAGTGACTAAAGAATTAGCCTCTGTGAATAGTCTGTGTGGAACAACTACCTGCAAGGATATTTTCAAGTAGGGAGAAATATTAATTTCCTGAGGTGGAATCTACTAAGATATGTTATAACTGACAGTAAAAATACATTTGGAGAAGAAAAGGATTTAGTTGGAAAAATTTTCAAAGCTCATGAAAATGTAGTGTTTAAAGCCTGTGTTAATTGTTGTGTTATTCATCAGCAAGTACTCTGAAGAAAATGCTCATATCTTTCATATTATTTAACCAATGCTGTCAGTGGTGAACTTCATTCACTCTCATGAACTTAATCACCTCAGTTCTGTGATTTTTTGTCAGAAATAGAAGCTGAATATCTTCACTTGCCCTAGTGCACAACAGTTTGATGGCTTAGCAGTAGCCAAGTTTTATTATGATTTTTTGAGTGCAAGGCTGAGATTGAAGTTTTTTTGAATGAGAAGAATCATCCTTATCCACTGTCTCTGCACATGAATGGCTTTGGAAATTAGCAGTTGTGGCAGACTTGGTAATGTTTCTCAAGGAATTCAATCTAAAGTTATAGGACAAAACAGCACCTAAAGGTGAGACTTACATGCAGTCAAGTTATTTCAAAGACAGCTAACGTTGTTTGAATCACAAGTAATGCCAAACTATTTTACATACTTCCTATGCTGTCCAAAGTTAGTAAGAAGTGGAGTCATTCATTGCCACACCAATTTATAGTAGATGTATCTTCTGAGCTCAAACTACAGTTCCAGCAGCATATTTCTGGACTTCGATGCAAGTGCAAAAGAAATTTCCATTTTTCAAAATCCATTTAATTGCAGTTGAGGAGCTTCCCGCTTAACCTTGGATCGGAGAGAATTACTCTTTAAGGCAATGCCATGTTATAAGGCAACTGTCAAGAGAAGACAGTTTGTAGGATCCACGTCAGATTCCACAACTAACTTCCAAGTGATGTATTGAAAATATCTATGTGAAAAGACATTTCTAGATGAAATGCTATGTAAAATCTCATACACATCAGCATTAACAGATGAACATTTGCAATTGATTTTGGTGATAGGGAACAATAATCATTCAAATTAATGAAGCCGAATTAAATGAAATGTTACTCCCTAAAAAAGAACTACATTTTTTCTCATTGTTAGACCTGTATTACAAAAAATTGTATTCAATTATAATTATTATATTTCGAATTTTGTCAATAAAAAATTGTGAAAATTTGTTTTCTCTCTTGTTATATGTAAAGTATCTATGTAATATTCTTAGGTCACAAATGCTTGAAATATTTATTATCTGGCCCTTTACAGAAAAAGTTGGCCCACCCCCAATTTAATCTATACTGGAAATGTCCAGAGTCAAAACAAACAAGCAGACAGATAGACAATAACCAAAGGATCTCATTTCCTTTAACGTTAGTTTCTTGTCAGAAAATACATTCTTGAATCTGACTGAAATCCTCAGCTCTGTTGTTTAGCTGACTGCTTTTTGTGCTGTAACATCATCAGTGAAGAATGAAGTCCTCAGGTCAGGGTGGAAAACAGTTTCAACGTGCTCTGAGTCAGTTCTATGCAACATAGTAAGGAAGCCCTTTATTTGCCATAAAGAAACTTAAGGGTTTAGCTGCCTGAATTGGCTAAGCTGGTTTTTCATTTATGAGAACTGACTCCCTCTGAAGCAGGTAAATGCTGCTTGGGATGGGAAGGGCTGAGGTTGAGGACATCCTCTGGAGTGCTTGAAGGGGTATGGAGGGAGTGAGTTTTAGGGCCGTTGGGCATGCCTGGGCTAATGGAGAGAGAACAGCAGAGGAGCCTCCTGTGCCAGGAGGGAAGACCACGCTCTGGGCAGGGATCAGATGTGGCCTAGGGCTTGGCTCAGTCCTCTTCCTGGGCCAGAGCGGCCTGTTTCTCCTTCTGTGTCCCACCCTCACCTCCTTTCTGTGTTCTTTTGAATGTTTGTGCTCATGAAGGAGGGCAGTAACCCTATTTTGCAGATGAGGAAAATGAGACTCAGAGAAGCTACCTAACCAAGATGATGGGGTCAGTGTAAGGTGGAGCTAAGGCTTAAATCCAGGATTTCTACCTCCCAATACAGTCCTAGACCCCCTGCCTAGCACTATGCTGGACACAGGGCAGATTCCAAGCTTTTGCCAGTCGATTGATTGGAGGACGTCCAGGAGGACTTTCCCATTCAAATGCTACTGTGCTGCAAACCCCAGCATTAGATTTGCTCATTGATTTTTCAGGCACTCTCTTTCAAAATGTGGATTGACATATTAAGGCATTAACACTCCTAAATGAGTTCTTTTCTTCGTTACTTGTATCCAAGACAAGAAGGTCAGTATTAGGAATTTTGTGAGTAGAAAGAATATGGGTTTTTAAAAGGTAGGTGAGGGATGCTGAAGTCAGATTTTCCATCTTTCATAGTTTTGCTTGGGTCCTTGCAGGACTCATATCACATAAAAACTTGTCTTTCTAGTCTCCTGGGGCATGGGAGAAATGGATTAAAATCTTCCCGGTAATTTCAGTGGTCAGTCTGTTGCCTGAACCTCTCACAAGATACAGGCCCATCCCTGTGCCCTTCCCCATGGTGGTGTCCAGCCTCTGCTCGGTCATTCTCTCTGATGGAGGAAGCCCTCCCCAGGGGCAGCCTGTCCCATGCCTGGGTAGCTCTAGCCATGGGGAACATTTCTCTCCTTGGAGCTACCATCTGCCTTCTGGAACAATGTATATCAAGGTTCAAGGAATTCTTCCTTCATGTGACATCAGAAAACGGTTGGCCAAGCTCCCTCTTATATCTCTTCTCCTCTGTCTCTATCACCTGTTCTTTTAGCCTTTTCTCACTTTATGAGGTCTCCAGAACATTCACAGTCCTGGCTACCATCTCTGGACATGCTATAGTTTGTCAACTCCTCTCATAAAGCACTCAGACCTGATTGGTACTCAATCATTCATGTTTGTTTATTCAACGAATATTTACGTGAGCTTGCTCTATGTAATCCTAGCTGCGTGTCTGGGGGATACAAGATCAGATTCAGTTCCTGACCTTGTGATACTTGGTTGATTTAATAATCAAAGAATCACACACAAAAATAACGACAAGTGGTGATATATATACTGTGAAGAACTGAAGAGCATTTGGGGGTGTTCTTAGCTGCTGGTGCCTTTGGCATATAGGGACAGAACCCAGAGCTGGATAGGCCTCAGGGGAGACTCAGCATGGCAAATCCTGGGCTTTCACAGAGGACCTAAAGCACACTTTTTGATTACTCACTTCCAAAAGGTGAAGAGTTTCAGGTACCTTCAGATCTGGTGGACTGTAGCCAACTTATTACCTCATTGATTCTCTCTGTCACACCCCATTTTCTTCTTCTCTTTTGGGGAAGACACATGCAGAGATAGGCCAAAACTGCACAAAAAGAGTCTTAGGAAAGGCTCTGCAGGAGTTTTGAGACATGGCTCCCTAGGCTCAGCCAGTTCTGGGGAATGTTATGTCTGGGCGGCCTTGAGTTTTTACAGACTTCAGGGGCTGCCCCTCAGCAGAGGCGGAACTACAGTTCCCTCTAATGTCTTTGCTGGCCCTGGAATACTAGTTCGAGCCAAGGCTGGCTCAGATGTCCCATGTAGGTCTGCTGGCTGAGTCTCAGAGCTCTGGACATCCACTGTGGCTGAGAGAGTGCCAGAGGTCACTGTGGCTCCTCCCGCCAGCCTCGTGTAGCGATAGCCTGAACATAGACTGCAGGGCATGCAGTAGTGAAGTGAGGCCCTGCTCTGTAGAAACCTGGTCTCCTCTTGGCTCATAAATAGCAAGAGATCATCTAGTAACTACTATTAATGCTACTCTTGTAGCATTTATATTATAGCTCATATTATCATTATTGCTGTTATTACTGCACACTGATTGTTCTAATCACTGCAAAATTTAAAGAGGAGTTACATCTCACCCAGACTTTCTGGGGCCTGGTAGCTTACTCAGGCCGGAGGGCATTATGAAAGCACCTGTCATGAAGAGTAAGGCCACCTTCAGGTGACAGAGCTGGAGCCGGAGCCAGCGGCAGGGTTCTGACCTTGCAGAGGATGAGGCACGTTGGGATGAGAAGCCTGAATGGCCTCAGTCAGAGCTGAAAGGAGTTTAATCTGAACCCACATGGTGGGCCAGGGAGCAAGGGGCCCACCCGCAATGTTCTGTCCTGCTCTAGGCACTGAAGACCTGGTTTTGGAGTGTGACTTAGTTATTAGAAGGGAAGAGGGATATAGACCCAAAGACCTCAAGATCAAGGCCAAAATTAATAGAGGCAAAATGTCTAGAAGAGAACACAAGGCCCATGTCAGTCCTCTTTGGGGCTAACCTGAAGTCACACGTTATGGGGGGGGGGTTTAGCTGAATGCTCTACCAGATGTCTTCCCAGAAGTAACTTATCCAGCTCTGCTTTGGGGATGGTTGGGTGAGTGTATAGTGCCACCTTAAGGGAGCGCCTGGAAACAACCACCCCAAAGTGAAATCAGTGTAGAGTATTCCATGGGCTCGGAAATTGTCGTATAAGAGGTTGTTAATGGTGCATGGGGATGTTGGGGTGACAAAGGGCAACAAATGGGTTACCATGATGTTCTAAGAAAAAGGAGAGAGGGAGATGTATGAATTTTTAGATTTTCTTTAGCAGTATTCTTGGAAAGGACATTCTAGTTTTTTACTTTAAAATATCTCTCAAGGTGAAAAATAATTTCTGTCCCGACACTGTCTCCCATAAACTTGTGATACATGGTGTGGACTCCTCAGTGATCTTGTGCTCATGACAGGCACAAGAGAGCCCAGCGTCCTGGCCTGAGGATGAGGCTCAGTGTCTGTTATACACGAATATTGGTGTTTGGCTCATCAGTCAGGGGATCTGAGTGTGGTTAGTGTGAATCAGACTCCTGGAGCCTGAAGACCTCTGGGAGAACCCATGAGCTGGGTCCTTAGCCATCAGCCTACCAGTGGAATAAACCCACTTCAGATTATTCCCCAGGGACGACTGCTACTTTGTCTGCTAGCTTCGCAGCTTTCTGGCTGACCTAACACCAGCTGAAAGCTGCCACAAGTTCACTTATTATCGAAATAGGCCTTCTAATGAGAGTCAGAAAAACTGGGCTCACATCCTACCTCTTTCATTGATCAGCCATTGAGCATTGGCCAGGTCACTTTACCTCTCTGTTTCTTAGATTTTTCATGTATGAAACTGCTGAGAGTGGGAAGGAGAAAAGAGGGTATTGGTCCCTTTCAGCTCTACCAGTCTTGGCTCTAAGATGCCCTGGGCCTGGTCTTGGCAGTAGAGCAGGAGCCAAGGGGGATTACCTGTTCCTCCATATCAGTCAGCAGCACTGGCACATCGAGTTGCTCTGGAATCTAGCATTTCCAATGCGTTTCACTCTGGGCTGCTTTCCTGTGGTCTTCCTTTTTCTGCTGCAGTTTTTATCTCCTACAATTTTGACCAGAAATGTAAATGAAAACTTATAGTTGCTCACCAGGTCCTGAAGAGTCCCCTTTGCAGGGGTGCATGAAATGAATGTATTTCTCAGACCAGGGCCTGAGCTATGAGGGAGGTGGAGTGGGAAGAGCCCCTAGTTAGTGGCAAGGTGGCATGGCAGCTGGCACAGGCATCATCAGATTGATTGGATCCCCAGGCTGGACAAGATGTGTACTTGGTTGATTTTTAATTCTGATCTAGCAAAGAACACAGTTCAGCACCACGCTCAGAGCAGATGCTCAGTGAAGATGTGTTGAGCTGGGATCGGGGGCAGCAGAACTGGCAAGACTGTGTGTTCCCCCGACATGAGCCTGCTTCAGGTTCGGTTGCTTGCTTCTCTCTGCCTGGTGGTGAAGCTGCTATACTGCTGCTGATCCCCTCTGTATGGAGCAGGCACTTACTGTTGGCACCTAAAGTGATCTTCGGGCCTGAGGGTGTTCTGACCGCCCTCTACAGGAATTGGGGGGCCCTAGGAAGTGGACTGGCCTGCAAGTGGCAAGGCAGGCTCCCATGGAACAGGGGATTGGCCCTATTCTGGGTGCATAGTGAAAAGACAATGGAAGTCGGCATCCAGGGGGCAAGTGACTGACTGAACAACATATGTGAATAATGCCAGACAGGTACAGGAAGTAAAGAGTCTTCCAGAGGCGTCCTCACTGGTGCAGAGTCCTGTAGGACAGACGACTCCAGATGCTACTGCCACTGATCTGCCTCTGAGCTGGTCTTTGGAGCCCCTTTCACGGGGGCCCTGAGTCTCGGGAATGGAGCTCTGGTTTTGTTCATGCAATGCTGGGAGACAGAAAAGAAGAGGAAACATAGGGGAAAGGGTGGCAAAAAGGGGAAGGAGAAGTAAGAGGAGAGAGTACAAGGGGTAAAGGAGAGGAGAACAGAGAGAAAAGGAGAGACAGAAAGATGGGAGGGGAAGAGAAAAGACCAGAAGGGCAGCTGGTGACTCCCTAGGGCAGCTGGGAGAGACAGGAGGTCCAGGCCGTGGAGGTCTGCGTGCTGTATTCCTCGGCCTTCTCGGATCTGTCCAGCCTGAGCCTCACCCCATGTCACACTCCCATCTCATGCATCATACCACCTATGTGGGTCTTCAGACAGAGCCAGTGTTGATACTGGGGAGACATCTGCATTTCCTGGGGCAGTGGATCCTTAGGGTAGAGGGCAACAATCCAACATGGACACAAAATCCCACCTACCTCTCAAGTTTGTCACCATTGGGGCCAATTCAACAAGCATTCATTGAGTATCTACTATATGTAAGCCGCCATGGGTGGTGCTGTGAGGAATAGAAAACCAGAGTCTCTGCCCTCAAGGAACTTATGATCCAGTAGTGGTGGTGGTGGGTACTTGTGTAAACAAGACAAACCTACAAATAGCTGCAGTACGAGCCTGAATGTGCTTGATGTCAATTGATGGCCCCTGAGCTATAAGTACCAAGTCTCTACCTCTAGGTTTGTCAACAGCTAGAACTAAGAGCAGGAAGAGAGGTGGCAGTTTGCATTTTGGTGCCCCTGCTCTATACTGAACAATGGTAATACGCTCCTGTGCTCGTGGGGAGACAGACATTAAAGGCATAGACAGGAAAATGTATCTGGGCTTGCTGGACATTTCAGTGCTGACATCTGAAGGCAGAACCCAGAATAACTTCTCAGCTGTGAAAAGTGTCAGACCCTGGGGTGGAGGCTCTGGGAGATGGAGATGGTGATTTAAATCCTTTTTCTAGTGGCCTAGAGGATTCTTCCTTGGTTGGGATCACTTGACTATTATTCTCTGAAGAGGTGGAGAGATGGATGCTATGATGCAGTCTCAGGCTCCTCCTGGGTCTATGATTCTTTCTTTGAAATCTGTTTCTCCTCATAACCCTGGAGCACTTTGTAGCTGGGGCCAAGCATTTACCAGACACTCAAACCTGGGTACTAGTGCAGAGTCTACCACTGACAAACCATATGACCTTGGGTTATACCCCTCTCCATTCCAACTTTCGCATTGGTGGACTCCCCAGCCAAACAGGGGAAGTGTGAGTGTATGTAGACACCTGGTGGCAGTTTTGAGGAATTGATGTCAGTATTATCAGAGAGCAAAGCCCTGTGTACCTTGCTCAGGGATGTCTCAGGTGCCCAAAGGGCTTGCTGGGTTTGGAAGCCCAGTTACTCAATCTGATATCAGTCTGAGGGGTTCACCCTGGGAAGATGGTCCTGTTTTCTAAGTCAGATTTGTCTAGAAATTTATCCTTGTTCCTGGCCCAAATGTTCACATTTGGTTTAATTTTACTATTCCCACAACCTCTGCAATCAGTTTCCTTTCTTAGTTCCATAGATTTTATTCTAGAGGTAAAATGCTTGTGGATCTAGGACTAACACAATATCTGAAACATAACAGAAGTTTTACAGTGCTTACCAACTGTCTTTCAAGTTCCCATCATCCTCATTTTATAAGTGAAAATACTGAGGCACAGAAAGGTTAAATAACCTACCCAAGGTCACATAGCTAGTCAAGGAGATAGGCAGGATTAGAACCCAGATAGTCTAATCCATAATCTCTACTTTTATTTTTCAAATTATTTATTGATTTATTTATTTGGTGAGGAAGATTGGCCCTGAGCTAACATCTGTTGCCCATCTCCCTCTATTTTGTATGTGGGACACTGCCACCACATGGCCTGATGAGTGGTATGTATGTCCACACCCAGGATCCCAACCTGCAAACCCCAGGCTCCTGTAGTGGAGCACATGAACTTAACCACTATGCCACCAGACTGGCCCCATAATCTCTACTTTTAATTTTCAATAAAGAACTGGTGACTGATCAACAGATGGATATGTTACTTGAGGGACCCTGAAAAAGGTCTTAGTCCAAACTATATTTTCCACCAAGGGGGTATAGTTGTATAATGTTTACCCTCAAGCATCACCCTTTCTCAGAGTTTTCTGTAGTGTTTTTTAAGGGGCACAGATCCTATGAAGGGTTACATTAACCTATTAGTGTGAATTTATTCATTAGATGTTTTTGCTGTCTTATTGAATGGAGGTGCTAGCAAGGGCTAGAAGGAATTGTTGCGTTCTGCAAAGGAAAATCAATAAACAGCATTTTTTTCCTGATCTTGTTCTAGATAGGGTTGAAAAATTAAACAAAAAGAAAATATGGTAGCCAAAATGCCACCATTTTGCTGATAGTGGTTCAGTTACAGGCAGTGGCTCGAGGTCTGTTAGCTAGGGCTTACTCAAGCTAGACCCCAGAATTAGGTGGATTTACCCACCCAATGGCAGCCTCAGGCTGGGGCAGGCCTCCCTGCACAGGTGTAGTTCCCTGTTACGGCATGGAGGACCTCTGCAGTGCCCAAATAGAAGCAGGCTAGATGTGAGCCAATTATTCTTACAAAATTTGCCAACCAGTTAAGTCCTTCTGCCATCTCAGGGGCAAAGAGAAGAAAGGGGTGGAAAGAGGCCAGGAATGGAAAAAAGGCATTCACTTCCAGCAGAGACCTTACACATCATCTACGCTTGCCCTCTCATTGTACAGATGCAACAGAATTCTAGGGAGGGGAAAGGACTTTGATAAGCAAGTGTTGCAAGCTTATGAGGGAGATGAGCCAGGACACCAGATATGACTTGGGTCCAGAGCTCCGTCTATATTGCACTACATTGTTCTCCAGGAAGAGTGAGCAGTGGGAGTGCTCTAGGACCTGGCATCCAAGGGACCTGGTGGGAAGGGGAACGAGGGCAGAAGCAGTGAAGTGGGGTAAGTGCGCCTAGTGACTATGGCATAGAGTGACCCCCCTTAGCACTTTAAAGCATCAGGTATTGGGGTCAAGCTCTCTCTCTCCTGCTGTCCTCCTTATAGCCCCACCCAATGTGGGAGCCAGAAGGACTATTTGAGATCACCCACTGTATTAGTTGGGGTTCTCCAGAGAAACAGAACCAATAGGATGTGTATATATATATATAGTGATATATAAAAAGATTTATTATAAGGAATTGGCTTATGTGATTATGGAGGCTGACAAGTCCAAAATCTGCAGTATGGGCCAGCGACTGGAGACCCAGGAGAGCCCATGGTGCAGACGAGTCTGAAGGCAATCTACTGAAGAATTCCCTCTTGCTTAGGGCAGTGGGTCTTTATTCTACTCAGACCTTCAACTTAATGGATGAGACCCACCCACACTGTGGAAGGAATCTGCTTTCCTCACAGTTCACCGGTTTAAATCTTAATCTCATCCAAAGCACCCTGCAAATTGATACATAAAATTAGCCGTCCCACCCACCTTGTCCGTTGATTGTCCTTGTGAAGGTGATAGTTTTCCCCGAATTTAGTAATTTGAGTACCGCTTTCAAGATGTTTTGCAATATCTGTGTATTATTTAATATTTTCTTTAAACCAATGTTTACTCTTTTAAAAACTTAGCATTATATCAAAATATTGAGATTAAACGGGTTTGTTGTACTAGTTGTAATTTTTTAAAATTACACATAAGAATAAATAACTCAAGCATTTAAAAAAGTGTAACGTAGCACCTGAAACCATCATTTGAGTAACAGTGTAACGAACACTGTAGAGACGACGAAGGTGCCTGAGGCTCCGACCCGCCACCGGGGGGCGCAGTTGCCCGCCGTCCCGGGGAGCCCTCGGCGTTACCCCACCAGGGGGCGCCCTCCACGGCGCTGTGCCCCCTGGAGCCGCTGCCAGAGCTCGCACAGTCCGGCGCGCTTAGAGGTCCCGAGCTGAGTCCTGCGGCCCCACGCTATCAGGGGTCCCGCGGGCATGAGGACCCGCCGGGGAGGTAAGGGCCCGGACCAAGCGCGGGCATCCTCCGGGAATACGGAGGATTGTCAGAGCAGAGAGCGCCCCCGGGGAGGTGGTGAGACTGTGCGCGGTGGAAGGGCGGTCGGTGGCCTCCCGCCCAGCCTCTCAGGCCACTCGGGACAGCGCGTTCGGAAACAGGAAGAGGCACTGGCTCAGGCACCGCCCTCATCTGGCCGGCGCTGAGGGAGTTGAGGAAGTACTTCCGGCGCGAGGGGCTGCACTTCCGGGGAGGACCTGCGAGGGCGGAAAAAGGCTCCCAGGTCACTCCGCCCGGAAGGGCTGTTGGGAGCAGCAGGGGCGCAGAGAGCGTTCCCCGCACCCAGGTCGACAGCGTCTTTGTGGCGGAGATCCTCCTCATTGTGGGGTGACCAGGATGAAACGGAGCGGGCTTTGGGATCCGGAGCCCGGCACTGAGGTCATGCCTGGCTCGAGGGAGGGATGGTTGGTCTGCACCCTGAAGCACCGTTGGTCCTCTTTCGTGTGTCCCACCTGGCCCAGGCATCGGGTGCACACCTCATCTTGATTTTTCTTATTAATATTTTAAGTGGTTTCGCTGCTTTACTTAAAACATTTATTTTCAAAGGAAGCTTTCTTCACCTATAAAATGGTAATGATGGCACCTGTATGAACGGCTTGATGTATGGAACAAATGAAGTAATGAAAAAAAGTGCTTAAAACAGTGCCTGACACGTAAGAGCTCAGGACACGGTACTTACTGTTATTATTGTAAGTGGAAGATGAATTCTGGGAAACACTGGGACTCATGTCCTTCAGAGAAGGTTTTAAATCTCTCTTCCAGGAGCTTCCGGAAAACTAATGATTTCCAATCTAGCGTCCTTCCTCCTGTTTTTGTGTGTCGCCTCATTAACCTCACTGGCTGAAGGGAGATGTTCCCTGCTGCTCCGTTCACCGCTGGGCATTGCTGTCAGTTTAATTGCTTAGGTAGCTGCTTCGTAGAGTTGCCAGCAGGTGGCCCCAGAGTATCATGAATGTTTTGCCCTTTTGGGTCCTCTAATTTAGTTAGGCTTTAGTGAACACCTACCCACGCTATGGTGCAGGGTATCAGGGTATCAGAGGGTGTGGACAGGAGACCCTGCCCTCAGGGAGAATATAAACGATTTATTATTCTAGTCTTTTTCTTTCACAAGATTTTGGCTTTTGATTCATACATTCATTCAACAAATATTGATTGATTGCCGCTTCTGGAACAAACACTATTCAGAGATTTGATGTATATCAAGGAACTAGAACAGACAGATCCTTGCCCTCATGGAGCTTACATTCTAGCAGGCAGCAGTATAGATTAAATAAACTACATAGTGTGTTAGAAGTGTTATGAAAAAGAAAACTGTAAACCAGAGTGTGTGGAGATGGGTTGTTGGAATGGGCGGGTCGCAGTATCCAGTAGGGTGGCTGGGAGAGGCCTCACCAGGAAGGCAGGATTTGAGCAAAGATTCAAAAGAAATGACGTTAGCCAAGCAGAGAGATCAAGGAAGAGTGTTCTAGATATTATGAAAAATTTGGAGCCGTTACATTTACCCTTTTGTAGATGAGGTAATTGAGGCTCAGAGAAGTGAAATGACTTGTTTAAGGTCTTATAGGAGTTTGCTGGCAAAGTTGATATAGTTTCACCTCCTCATTTCTAGCCTGTGTTCATTTACAGGATCACATTACCACTCTGTGTTTGCCAAGATGGTGGAGGCTTCTTGTAAAGCTGCACAATACATAGCCTGCTTAAGTGATGACTCAGGTTAGCTTGGCGTATTTCCCTCCATTGGGTAACACCAAAACTGTCTGTAATCTTTCTTTTTTACGTAATCAAAAATATTTATTTTGCAAGTGCTGGGGAGGATAGAAATGAGGTATGGCCCCTGCACCTGAAGAACTAATAATCTATCCATAAACATTTTTGGCCTTCATTTCCTCTCATTTCCTACTTTCCCTACTTCCTCAAAAACAAGTCCATTGATGATCTACTTACAGCTTAGAATTAAGTCAGGTTCTCAAACTTGGTTCACCCAATTTTGGTTTCTAGGTTCCTGAATTCACCTCCAGATTCCTTTTTTTTTTTTTTTTTTTGTGAGGAAGATGTGCCCTGAACTAACATCTGTGCCAATCTTCCTCTCTACTTTGTTTGGAGATGGCTTCACAGCATGGCTGTTGAGTGGAGTAGGTCTACACTGGGGATCCAAACCTGTGAACCTGGGCTGCCAAAGCACACTGCATGGAACTTTAACCACTTGGCCACAGGGCTGGCCCCCAGATTCCTTTTGTTGCCAGTCTGTACATGGTGCCCCTAGTTATCCTGAGGTCACAAGTCTCCACTCCCTCTACCCTGTGTTGGACCAGTCTGAGACCAGGCTTATGCCCTGCCCTCTACTCCTAGGCTTTGATTAGCTACCCCATCTGGACCCTTAGTTCCCCTCTAGAACTATCTGCTTGCCACCTGTAATTGCAGTTGTTGAGATCTCCCCACTTGATTGGAGGCTCTGTCCTCCTATTTGGAAATTGTGCTCCCTGGACACTGTGCTTGGTCCCCTCGAGCTGCCTCTCTGAGCCTGAGTCCATTCTCTCAGCCTCTGGTCCTGAGAACTCTGGATGTGTGCTGAATCCCCTTCCCTTCCTGCCTGTACTTGCTGGGAGGAGACTGGTGCCCTGTGTTAAAGTCCTGGGTATGGCACCTGTGAAACAGCAGTGAACGACAGAAGGCTCTACTTTTGGTAATTAATTGTCTGGGAACTAGTAGTTTAGGGGAGAGGGGAGCCTGGTAAGCCTGTTGTGGATAAGAATGTGGCAAAGACTGGGGCCTGGTCTTGAAGGGTGGGTAGACGTAACAGGTGTGGGAGAGAGAGAACAGGGTGGGGTGAACTTGAAGTGTTGTGGGGCAGTGAGAGGTTAGCCTAAATGGAACGGAGAGGGTGTGTTTGGGAGTGGTGATGGGAAAAGAATAGATAGGCAGGGTGGGGATGGAGGAAGGCCTGGAACATCAGGTGAAGAAGTTTGCATTACAGCATCATAAAGTATTCTTAAATCTGGAAGTTCCTGGTAAGCTGGCATAAAGGCATAATGACAACATGTCATCAGGACATGTATTTCCACTGGCCTATCTTTGAGCATCTCAAATTTATGACATTCCTCAGTGCCCCACAGTAAAGAAGTTCCCTTAGTTATTTTGTCATGGCCTCCTGTTTCTTACTTGTTTGTTATTTATTCCCAGTCTCCTTTAGTGTATCCTAGAATGAAGGCTGCCAGAGGGCAAAGACTCTGTCTTTTTCCCTGTTGTATCCCCAGAATTCAGCACAGTATCAGATATTCAATGCTCTAAAAATGTTTGTTGACTGCATGAGTACCCTAAACTAAGTATCTGTTTCTCCAAAACCACTGTACTTTCTGAATGCTTGAGTTCTGTTGGTGCTAAGGATACTGAACCTCTTAATCTCAAGTTTGTGTGCCCAGTACGCAATAAGCCAAGCACTGACACATTGGTGTTTGGAGTTGGACAAAGGTTTCTTTGAATTGACCAAAATGAGAAGGTGGAAGGATAGGTTCTCTCAAATCCACCTTAACAAAAGAAGAAAGCAAGGGATTTTACAGAGCTAAAGGGCTTGGGAAGAGGAGTTTCAGAGAAACAAAGGGGAAGTCCGTGTTTCTTTCACTCTAGACAAGCCCAGTGGCAGCTGGGGGCTGGTTATCTGCTCATCATAACTTCTGTGAAGGCATTCTTTTTCTTCTGGAAAACAAACTCATAAATTCTTGTGATTCTTGAGTCACCCCTCAGGTTAAACAAGAAAACAGCAAATTGACAAGATTAACGTCTTTTCACCTGTGTCTGTGTTGGGAACAAGGTCAAAGGGTAGTCAGTGTTGTTGTTGAATATTTACAGTAATCCTCAGGTACCTGGCTTTACTAAAACCGTCTGTGTGGTCTGCAAAGTTGGAAACTTGGAGTCAGCCTTGAAGAAGACGTGAGCACAGACCTTCCTGCTCCTGAACTTTATATGGCGACTGTACTCCCCCAAGACCTTGTTTTATAGTCCATTATGATAAGATAACACAATGTACCCTCTTGCATTTTAGATGTAAAACCTGAAAGCATCAAATGTGAATTTTGAGGGAAAAGGAATGAGAACACATTGGGAGGCAGGGCTGCTGGCAAATTGTAAATTACGTATTTCTAAGTGTCACCATCATGTTAGCTGTTCTGACCTCTTCCAAGGGGCAGAATCACATGGTGGTTAAGAATATGGGCTCTGGAGTCAGATTGGCTGGGCTCAGATCCTGGTTCTGCCATTTCCTAGCTGTGTGTCTTTGGGAAAGCTGCTTAACCTCTCTGTGGCTCAGTTTTCTCACCTGTAAAATATGGGTAAGAATAATACTTACCTCACAGAGTTACTGTGATTAAGTTCTTAGAGCAGTGCCAACACATGGTAAATGCTCAACAAGGGTTGGCTGTTACTAGCTGTGACTGTTCACTGGGCCGTTGAGACAACATATGTTCTGTTGCCATTTCGAGCTGCTGATCTGAAACAGGCAGCCACGCTTCATCAGGGAATGACCTTGCAAGATGTGACCAAGGGTGTAGTAGTGAAGGGAAGTTGGAGTTTGTCCAGTGAGGACCGAGTTCCTGCAGGAGATAGCACTGGCCACAGAGGGAGGTCCCAGGTCCAGATGGGATTACTTTGCACAGAATGTGCACTGAGTTCCCTGACGCAGCTAAGGAAGTTTCCCCACTTAGCTGTCTATATGCGGGGCTGCACAGAAATCTTGAAGAACTCTGCTCTCGCCATGTTTTTGTTTTGTAGGAGGAGAAGGCAGCCAAGTCTCAAGCCAGGAAAATCATGGCTGCGGTTGTTAGATCCTCGTCGAAGCCTCCTCTACTTTCCCACCTCTGCTTCCTCAGTATGACACTCTCCCCCTCCTCAGTGAACACAGTCGGACACTTCATTCCAGGAGTGGCCAGGGTGTTGAGGGGGCCGGGAGGGTCTGCTGATTTTCCCCACTGGTTAACCATAAAAAGTTACTTCTCACCGCTGGGTCCCTGTGCCCCACCGTTTCAGGCACTTAATATTCTCACTACCTCTGGCTGACAGAGAAAAAAGATGGATTTGATACCAGTTATTTTACACGTTAGCGTGATTTTATTCTGAGTTTTGGTATCCTTGGAAGTGAAACATTTTAGAGCTACAAAAACAACCCTGGCCAGATATGTGCAGTATTAACCAGGTCCTTCCCAGCCCCCTCTGGGCTTCACACAGATGTGCTCTGAGGGGCCCTCTGGTCCCTCAGGTGAGAGGATGAAGACAGCAGCATTCTTGTCTTCTAAGTGCAAAAGGCAAAGTGCAGGGGTGAGACAAAGGTTGAAAGAAGAGGCTGTGGGACAGACCGTGTATTTTTTTCTACTCCATCTCTATCCAGAATAGAAAAAAGACCACCTAAATAGGGGTGAAAGGGATTTTGGAGAAAAAATGAGGAGGAGGAGGCTGTAGTGTGTGGGCCAGACTGAGTGTGAGAGGCGGTGAATGGTACAGGCACATCTCTCTAGGTGTGGGCATCCCAGGGCTGAGAGCGCACGTGCCTCCCCCTTTTAGTGTCCCCAGGGTGACTACAGACCTCGTAGAGAGCCCTTTCAATGCTGCAGAGAAGAAATGGTTGGGCAGGTCTTGGCATGAGTGTTGGAGAAACTCAGCCCCCTGAGAGGACATGTGGAAGTACCAATTATCCTGTGTCCTTCCTGGATTCTTGCCCATCTTCCTCTTCACATTCTGATCTGGTCACTTTTCTATTTCTGTCTTTAAGTGGATTTAAGTCATAGTATATTGATTGTTCCCTGTCATATGGCTCTATTTTGGACTCTAAACTTCAAGTCTCTTCTTATGTGGACTCCTATCTCCATTCCTTGAAACTTTCCCAGAGCTGTTTCCAGAGCCAAAACCATTTCCTGACCCAGAGACATCTCTTCATTTACAATATTCTGAAATTTCTCTCTCTGCTCCCTCAGGTCATTTCACTCATTCAGTGCCACCTTGACTTCCCAAGATTGAATATTTGCTGATTGTTGGCCTCTGGCTTTGTGATCATCTCCTCCAGTATTCCCTCCTCCTTGATGCAGTTGGCAGCTTTATTTCCAATATAAGAAGTCCCTAGTTCTCTTTTTTTTCTGTGAGGAAGATTGGCCCTGAGCTAACATCTGTTGCTAATCTTCCTCTTTTTGCTTGAGGAAAATTGTCACTGAGCTAACATCTGTGCCAATCTTCCTCTATTTTGTATGTGGAACGCCAGCACAGCATGGCTTGATGAGGGGTGCCAGGTCTGCACCCAAGATCTGAACCCATGAACCCTGGGCCGCCGAAGCAGAGTGTACGAACTTAACCACTTGGCCACGGGGCCAGCCTCCCCAGTTCATTTTGTTGTTGTGGGTAAAATCTACCACTCCTCACTGATTGAAGCCATAGTTTTGGATCATTGAATTACAAAGTTAGAGTCTCATTAGGATTTTTTGAGGTAACTACCTCCTCACCTTAACTGAAACCAGGCTTCTCCTGAATGATGCTACTTTTCAGCAGCTCCAGTGCAGGGTAGGCATTCTCCCTCCATTGTGTTGTGGCCTGGAGATAGGCCGAGCATACTTTTTGCTCATCACTGTGGCTTCTTTCAACAACCACTCCTCTACTGATGCACAAACACTCCACCCTCTTTCTATCATTTTTAGCTCAACTAATCTTCTTGCCCTATAACCATATTCATTGAGGAGTTTGACACCTGTATCTTTCCACCCTGGCTTTTGTCATCAATCTAGAAAACTTCAACAACCATGTTGGTGACGCATCTGGCTCCTTCGTTTCGTATACTCCTTTGATTTCCACCTCCACTCCACTTCAGCCGCCCATTCAAATAGCCACACCCTGGAGCTTGTCATCATCCATGACACTCCACCTCTGAATCCGTGAACCCTGGAATTCCACGTATTGATCACACAGTATAGCCTTCTAACTCTTCTCCCAGGTTCCCACTAAACCCATTCTTAAAAAACAATCTTTATTTTTATTTTGAATAATTGCATTCCTACCACCCAGAGTTGATAGTAATAAACGTTTTGTCGTATTTGCTTCAAGTCTTATTAAAATAAATAGAACATTACACTAAAGTCTCCTGTGCTGTTCTCCCAAGTTCTAATCTCCTCCTTTCCTCAGAAGCAACCCCACTGTCACAAATTTGGTGAATATGTGTGTGTGTCTGTGTGTGTGTCTGTATAAAATGTAATATTGTTTTTTGTTTTGAAATTCACATAGTGTACTGTACATAATTTGCAACTTGATTTTCACTCAATGTTATGTTTTAAAAATCTACACATACATAATAAGTAGTTCATTCCTTCTAAGCACTCCATAGCATTCCAATATAAGACTATAGCGCAGTTTATTTATCCATTTTCCACGTTCATTGTTACAAACAGTGCTGCACTAAACACCCTGCCACTGTCTCCCCTCACAGAATAGTCAGCGCAGTGCTGGGGCTAAGGTGGGACCACAGCTAGACTCTGTGGTGCCTCTGTGTGACTTAGAAAGGCTTCCTCTTTCCGGGAATGTACGCCTCTGAACACAGCTTGGCAAATGGAGGGTGTCTGGGCAAAGGTCAAAGTGCTCAGGTGGATGGAGCTTTGTGCTAGGGATGCATGGCTGGTTGAGAAGATGTGGATTGGATTTTTTGGACTTGCTCCCTGTGGGCACCTCTGAACAGCAGACAAATTGCAAAGCCGGATGGGGTGCCTTGGGGTAAGAACAAAAACTTCAGTCATAGCCCTTGGGTTCAAATGCTAGCTTTTGTGACCATAGCAAATTACTTAATGTCTATGCCTCACTCCCCTCATCAGTAAAATGGGAATATGGAATTCTCTCTCTCATGGCTTGAGAGGTTATATATAGCAGTGTTTGACATATAATATGTTTTATATAACCGTTAGATGTGACTGTCATACTTGTGCAAATTCCTTTAAGGTTTAAGACTAGCAGTAGAACTACTGGTTGGTAGGGTTTGCTCTTTTTAAATAAACCTGTTCTTTATCCCTTCACTATTTTTTCCGTCTGTCAATCTCCCTCTTGCCTTTTCTCATCTCTATCCTGGATTCCATAATCAAACTTTTGAAACTGTGGGCCTCAATCACTTATAATGCATTGTGATTGTTGTCAGCAATGGGTATGCATCTCAAAGAGGAGCAAACTAAGTCAAACCCAGATCACTCCCCAGAGCGGGCAGAAGGAAAGGATTGGATTAAGGGAGCAACAAGAATGACCTCCTTCCAGGTGTTATGACTCTTGTTATCTGGAGAGGGCCTCCACCTCCTTTGAGAGATGTCACAGAAATGATGGTGAGTGAGCTGAGCTTGATTTTTCCCTCTCACTTCCTTCCCCACCCTCCTCTCCCCTCCACTCCCACTTACCCCATGCACACACTCCTTCAACGAGCTATCTGATGTAATATTTACAGCTACTTAGTGCCTGTTATTTGCTTTCCTCTCACTGCTAGTTCTCCTACATTATGCTTTTCTCGCTTTGTTTAGTTCTGTTGCCAAGAAATGTCCCATATTCTTAATTCTTTCTTAATACTCCCTGCAGCCCTTGTTCTACTAGAAATCTAGTTCCTTTGATGATGCTGTTTCCCTGTGCTCTATGAAGTGGTGCCTAGCTGTTCCTGGTGAAGTCAGTGTGGGCTGGTGGATTGAGAATGTTTTGCAGTCAGTCACACTTAAGTTCAAATCTGAACTACGTCGTGGGTGAGCTGTGTGTCCTTGAACTCATGACTTAACTTCTAAAAACCTCAGTTTGCACACTGAGAAGTTTAAGGATCTCTGCTCCGAAGAGTTATTGTGAGGTAAAAAAGGAGTAAGTGACCTGACACTGTATGTTCCATAGTATATTCCTGATATATTCCGTATTGTTATCTTCTTTTGCCTGAAAAGCTGCTGCGACTAGCAACACCTGTCTTTACTGTAGGAATGAAATGTAGAGGGAAATTTGGCTATAAAATTATGCCTCCCTTTACACACATACAGTCTGGACCCAGGAGAGGTCCTGTGAGGATTTCTGTCCCTTCCTCCTATACCTGTGACCCTCGGCAGGGAACAGTGAGTGTCCTTGGGCCCTTCAGCTTTCCTTGCACCTGCCCTGCCAAACCCAAACCTGTGATTAACCTAACTTCATTTTCTTTGTTTCTTCTGCCAGGCTGGTGGGCGCTGGCGAATATCACAAACTGTGGTGCATTAGCTTCTCTCTACACATGTATGATTTTCTACCTTATCTAAGCTCTGAATACTGCCTGCCATCTCTTTTCTCAGTTCTAGTTGATGCCCTTTTCCAGACCTGTCAACAGGTGCTTCAAACCTTTCCTACTCTTTTCAAGCACCCCCTCCTCTGGTCTTTCTTTCAGTAGACCACTTCACTTCCTTCTTTTGTCACTTCTTTGTGGAGTGATTAAAAAAGCTTTGGGAATCCAGTCTTGAGAAGACTATTTCCTTGAATAAATGACACAGCAGACATTTAAAGGAAAAAAAAATCACAAGGTCGCCAAGGTTAAGGTTAGTTTGTTCATGTGAATAAAACAGCAGTTTCTCCCCACATGATTGATTATCATACTTACAGATGTCAGTGTTGCAAAAGTCAGGGAAGAAGATTTTTACATTAGACAGTCAGCAGTTTACAGGAAACAGCTCAAGGCTTCATTGATTTGGGGAGACTAATTCTAGGTAGAATCTTCTTCCATATTTTTAGCCTATCTCAGAGTGTAAAGATTTTTTTTTCTCCAACTGTGGGACCTGATGTGCTTAGTCATACTGGTGGCTGGGGAAGGAGTCAGTTTTGCTTTCTCCATAGGTGCCGACAGTTGTGAATTCTTCTAAATTTCATTCTTCTCAAAGAATTCCACCTGGCCACAGACCAGGGTTTTTGCCCGGCCTCATCTCCTAGAAATTCCAGTTCACTGGGTCAGGGATGGAGTCTAAGAATTTGCTTTTCAAATACTCACCTCAGGTGATTCTGCTGCAGCTCCTCCCAGGAACCCCTTTCAGAAACACTGAGGTAATTGTATCTTCACTCATTTTTATCTCCTTTTGGCCTCAAGAGTATGAGGTATCTTATTCCTTTCCAAGGCTGCTTCTCTATATGTGCTCTTGATTCCATTTCTGTCATTTCTTCTAGGTCCTCTAGCCAGCAATGAGTCCCTTCTCTGGTATCAACAGTCTCTTTCTTTTCATGATCTCCTTCTCCTTGGCTTGGAAATATTACTCTCTCATTTAGTAAATTTTTATTGAGGCCCATCGTTTAATTTCCTTCTTTGTAGAGGCTTCTTCTCTTTTCCTTGCCTTCTCTCCTACTTTTCCTTACTACCAGACTTCTTGAAAGGATCTTTCCTTTCCATACTGATTTGTAGTAATAATTATAACAACAAAAGTAAATAGTAATAAGAATAGCCACTAACATTTATTGGATGTTACCCTGGACCAGACACTTTTCTAAGTGCTTTGCATATATTAACTATGTAGCAGACACTCCACATAGCAATTAAAAAATGTGTTAGGATCTGTTTCTGGACTATTTATTTGGCTATATTGATCTGTATTATCTACTTTTCTGTCAGTATGCTATGGTTTTATTTATTGTAACTTTATAAAATACATTTTATTATCATACCCATTACTTAGTGGAATGCTCTTCTTTTGACCACTTTCCTCTGCTTCTCCTCCTACTTCAATTCATTTTTATCAGTGTCCTTCACTGACCTTTCTTCTCTGCCTACCTCACACTTGACTTAAAGCCCTTCCCAGCCTACCTCCAACCTGCTTTTCCAGCCACAATTCCCAGTATTTTTTGCCCTATATGCTTCAGCCAAAGACATCTACTCTTTGGTCCCTGGATGCAGTATTTCCTCAGTGTCTTTGCACATAGAGTTCCCTTCTCTGCCTGTGAGTTCTGGAAATATTGCATTCATCATAGCTACATGCCTCAAGAGTTCCTGCTGATTTAAGATGTTCAACATCTGGAATGTTCTTACTAGGACTTGTAGATAAGGACCAAGCAGTGAGGGGGAGGGCTGCTCAGGGATCTTTCACGATGGCGTAGAGCACAGAGGGTGGAGGAGCGGAGACAGAGAGTTCTGGCTATTGGGGGAATTGGATATCGGATCTTTGACTTTTATTGAGTGTGAGACTGTGGGTGGTATAATTAGTCCATAATCAACTTCAACTGGGGCTTGCACTATGGAGGACTGGGTCGGAAGCCATCCTCTGGAATTGAAGCTAATGAGAACATTAAATGTGATTAAAATGTGAGGAGATGAATGATCAGCAGCAGGGATCCTCCCTTGGAAATTATTCTTAAGTGTGTTGCTAATGAGCGAGGGTATTTCCCAAGTGTCCCTCAGGGACATTGAGTATTGTTGCAGGAGGGTAGGAAGAGGAGAATCAGAGGGTGAGTATTAGCTGGTGTGTTTACATCAGTATCCAGACACGGGAGCTGCTCTGGTTCTACATGTTGACTGCACTTCAAAGAGAATATTACTAGAATGGAAGATTGTTATGGTGGCAACACGTGTGTTTTGGGACCAGACAGATTTGGGTCTAAAACCTGGCTCTATTAATGTAAGCAAGTCATTTGACCTTTCAGAGTCTCAGTTTCCTCTTCAATAAAATGAGTATCACACTTCTAGTCGCAGGTTGCTATGAGAATGAAATTAAGCAATAAATGATATGTTAAATAATATATGTAAAGCACATAATTTAATATTCCCAGTTCATAAGGTACTCAATAAAAATGTTAGTTTTGTACTCTTTCTCTTTTAGGACAAGTTGTTAAAATCATCAAGTTACCACAGCATGATAGAACAACCCTTTGAGAAAAAGCTCCTTTGCTCTAAAGCTCATCTAACAACCTCTGATATCTCTTAAATGAATCTATCCAGAGGGTGGGACTATCCCAGCACAGACAGCTGGTTCCTGTTCTCAATGTATATATATCTTGTAGTTAATAAATCAGACCCTTAAGCCTTTGCTTAGTATGAATCTGTCTCCCAGAGCTTCATTATATGTGAGTGTACAGAAAAAATTGACTTTATTCATCTTCAAAAGTTGAATCCAGACTCTGGACAAGGTATTTGAAGCCCTGTAAGATCCTGCCTAAAAGACAGCCCACCTCTTTCTCTTCTCTTATTTTACGCTGTGGTTCTTAGATTATGAAGTTATTATGAAGGAGAAGAGAAACTATGAAAAACTTGGCTTAGCTATACAACTAGGCATTTATTTGAAGTTTCTTTGCTTTTGTTACCAAACCAGGTTTGTTTTGTCTGCTGCAAGATTATACCAATCACTGAGACGATGAGTTTGCAAAGAGAAAGGGTTTACTCATAAGGCAGCCAAGTGAGGAGACAGGAGAACCAGTCTCAAATCCACCTCCCTGCAAAATGGGGATTAGGGATATTTATGGGATGAAGGGGTGAGGTGGTCTGAAGTGTGGGAATAGATGATTGGAGGAGAGGAGAAGTGAAGTAACAGCTGATCTACACAAGCGTAGTCAAGCTTCGTGGCTCTTCATAGGACGCATGTTCACAAAATAGAAATGTTGCTGTGATCTGAGGGTGGAGTTTTCAGCTCCTTGACGTCTAAAGGTCACATCGGTCATCTGCACAGGCCAAGTTGATGAGTTGGTGTTCTCAGTAAGCCTGAACTGGACAAGGAGTTGACTCTCAGTTCCTGAAAAAGTTAAGCACTCCATGCATTACCATGGTGACCCAAGCATCAGTGATGTTTTCTATACAGTGGGCTTTAGTAATGCATTATCTAACTACTTTTGCAAACAGACAACTAACTGAGTGTAGTTAAAGCAAGTTGGCCCCCAGTTTCACTTTCTCTTGCTAGAATAATTTTTTTATTATTTTATTGAGGTCATAATAGTTTATAACATTGTGAAACTTCAATTGTACATTATTATTTGTCAGTCACCATACATATGTGCCCCTTTACCCGTTATGTCCACCCCCCTACACCCCTTCCCCTCTGGTAACCACTAACCTGTTCTCTTTGTCCATGTGTTTGTTTATTTTCCACATATGAGTGAAATCGTGTAGAGTTTGTCTTTCTCTGTCTGGCTTATTTTGCTTAACATAATACCCTCAAGGTCCATCCATGTAGTTGCAAATGGGATGATTTTGTCTTTTTTATGGCCGAGTAGTATGCCATCGTATATATCTACCACATCTTCTTTATCCATTCATCAGTTGATGGGTGCTTGGGATGCTTCCATGTCTTGGCTATTGTGAATAGTGCTGCAATGAACATAGGGGTCCATAAGTCTCTGAATTGTTGATTTCAAGTTCTTTGGATAAATACCCAGTAGTGGGATAGCTGGGTTGTATGGTATTTCTAGTTTCAATTTTTTTTGTGAGGAAGATTGTCTCTGAGCTAACATCTGTTGCCAATTTTCCTCTTTTTGCTTGAGGAAGATTGTCACTGAGGTAACATTTGTGCCAATCTTCCTCTATTTTATGTGGGATGCCACCACAGCATAGCTTGACAAGCGGTGCTAGGTCCGCCCCTGGATTCCAAAACTGTGAACCCTAGGCTGCTGAAGCAGAGCGTGAGACCTTAACCACTATGCCACAAGGCCAGCCCCTATTTTTAATTTTTTGAGAAATCTCCATACTGTTTTCCATAGTGGCTGTACCAGTTTGCATTCCCATCAGCAGTGTATGAGGGTTCCCTTTTCTCCACATCCTCTCCAACATTTGTTATTTTTTGTCTTGGTAATTTTAGCCATTCTAACAGGTCTAAGGTGATATCCCATTGTAGTTTGGATTGGCATTTCCCTAATGATTAGTGATGTTGAACATCTTTTCATGTGCCTGTTGGCCATCTGTATATCTTCTTTGAAAAATATCTGTTCATGTCCTCTGCCCTTTTTTTTAAATTGGGTTGTTTGTTTTTTTTGTGGTTAGGTTGTAGGAATTCTTTATGTATTTTGGAGATTAACCCTTTGTCAGATATATGATGTTCAAGTATTTTCTCCCTGTTGGCGGGTTGTATTTTTGTTTTGTTCCTGGTTTCCTTTGCCTTGCAGAAGCTCTTTAGTCTGATGTAGTCCCATTTGTTTATGTTTTTTTTTTTTTGTTTCCCTTGCCTGAGTAGACATGGTATTTGAAAAGATCCTTCTAAGACTGATGTCAAAGAGTGTACTGCCTATATTTTCTTCTAGGAGTTCTATGGTTTCATGTCTTACCTTCAAGTCTTTAATCCATTTTGAGTTAATTTTTGTGCATGGTGAAAGATAATGGTCTACTTTCATTCTTTTGCATGTGGCTGTCTAGTTTTCCAAACACTATTTATTGAAGAGACTTTCCTTCTTCCATTTTATGTTCTTGGCTCCTTTGTCAAAGATTAGCTGTCCATAGATGTGTGGTTTTGTTGCTGGGATTTCAATTTTGTCCCATTGATCTGTGTGTCTGTTTCCATGCCAGTACCATGCTGTTTTGATAGCTTTGTGGTATATTTTGAAGTCAGGGATTGTAATGCCTCCAGCTTTGTTCTTTTTTTTCTTTGAGGAAGATTAGCCCTGAGCTAACTGCTGCCAATCCTCCTCTTTTTGCTGAGGAAGGCTGGCCCTGAGCTAAGATCCGTGCCCATCTTCCTCCACTTTATATGTGGGACACCTACCACACCATGGCATGCCAAGTGGTGCCACGTCCGCACCCGGGATCTGAACCAGCGAACCCTGGGCCAATGAAGCAGAACGTGTGCATTTAATCGCTGTGCCACCGGGCTGGCCCCTCCAGCTTTGTTCTTTTTTCTCAGGTCTAGAATAATTTTCTTGATGCTGAACTCTTCAAATTTAGAAGAGGCAAAAAATAAGGTTGAGATGTTGCTTGAAAAAGGGTCAGGGTTTGGTCCTCTTCCTCGTAGACTCAGATACTCATGTTAGTGTTCCAGAGTTGATTAGACTGAGGAAAGTTGTTTCATTGTAATTAAATCACCAGGGACTGAAGTATGAAATCCAGAATGCCAGCTTATTAATTTATGTTCAGAACTGCACTGTCAGAAACACACTAGGTGTCTGTATTAATCTGGCTAATGGAGGATTTCTCCTTTTGGGAAAATTACAGGAAGCCAAAATTTTTAGAAGGCTTCCTGGTGAGTTTTATGTCTGAGCCAGACAGTTGGTTGTGTGATTCAGATAATGAATATGATCAGGTACTGATGTGCTGACACATTTATTTCAACAACTAGGACGTACTGGACCGAAATGACAGTGGAGTAGCTTGTCAGAGCACTTTCTCCCTTGAGCAGTCCTTGATGATACTCTAACATTGGTCTTTCTCCTTTTTCTTGTGAAATAATCTGAGGTTTATAAATAAGTGTAGGGAATAATATAAACATCATCTTGCTTAAGAATACTTTTGGCCTTGTTTATTCTTTCAATCCCATTTTTTCCCCTTACTCCAGAGACAACTACTATCCTGAATTTGGTGTTTAACATTCCCATAAAGATTTTTATATTTACGAAATATGTATTAACTACCAATAATATATGGTATTGTTATGTATATTGTAAGACTGTATTAATGGTATCACGCCATATATACTTGTTCTACAACTTTTTCACTCAATATTATATTTTGGGGACTTGTCCACGTTGAGACTTAGCTCAGCCAAGTTTTTCATAGCATTTCTGTTTTCTTTGTTATGATTCCAGAACCTAAGAACCATAGTGTTGCAGCTCAAAGAAGAGAAAGAGGTGGGCTCACTGTTTCATTCCATATTATATTTTGGGGACTTGTCCGTGTTGAGATATATATATATATCCCTCTAGCTCATTCATTTTAATTGCTGTATAGCATTCTAGAATATGGATATATCACAATTTATTTATCTGTTCTTCAGTTGAACTTTTAAGTCATTTGCAGCATTTTGCTGACTCGTGTGTGGTTGCCAAATTGCTTCATAAGTGGTTACCAGTTTAGACCTTCATTGCTCCTTATCTTCCCCAACACTGGATATTGCCAGAATTTAGCTTTTTCTAATCTGATGGGTATGAAATGTATGCAATGGTATTTCACTGTGCTTTAATTTTCCATTTCCCTGAGTATCATTATAAAAATGCCTCTTGGCCACTTATATTTCTATTTTGGTGAATTTTCTCTTTAGAAGTTTCACTGTTTCTTCCCAGTTTGATATTTAGAAGTTCTTTGTACAGTCTGGCTATTAATCACTTGTTGTTTGTAGGCATTGCAGAAATTTTATCCTAGTCTGTGGCTTGTCTTTTTTACTTTTTCAGAGTGTCTTTTGATTTATAGACATTTAGAATTTAATTGTAGTAAAATTAATGACTTTTTTCCCATGGTTTTTGTATTTCTTATTTAAGAAATCTGTTCTTACTTTGCAGTCATAAAGATATTCTCCTATATTTTCTTTACAATTTTAAAAAATTTGGCTTATCACACTTTGGCCTTTAATTTACTTGGAATTGATTTTGTATATGGTATGAAGTGGAGATAAAACTTTTTTTCATATGGAAAAACCAATTATCTTGGCACTATTGATTGAAAGATTTGTCTTTCCCCACTGATACAGAGCCGTTACTGTTATATATCAAGGATGCATGGGTCTGTTTCTGAATGTTCCATTGCTCTATGTCTGTCCTTATAACAATTCCACACTGACTTAAATAATGTCACTTTGTAATATATTTTGATAACTGGTAAGATGACATTCCTCCTCCTTATTTATCTAAAAATTGTCCTGGCCATTTTAGATTCTTTGCTTTTTATTTTTTTTTAAAGATTTGCACCTGAGCTAACAACTGTTGCCAATCTTCTTTTTTTTTCCTGCTTTTTTCTCCCCAAATCCCCCAAGCACATAGTTGTATATTTTTAGTTGTGGGTCCTTCTAGCTGTAGCATGTGTGATGCCGCCTCAACGTGGCTTGGTGAGTGGTGCCATGTCCGCACCCAGGATCTGAACCAGCGAAACCCTGGGCTGCTGAAGCAGAGTGTGAACTTAACCACTTGGCCACGGGGCCAGCCCCTCTTTGCTCTTGTATATAAATTTTAGAATTAGTGTGTGAAGCTTCACAAAAAGCCTTGTGGAGACTTTAAATAAAATTAACTTTATTGAGGTATAATTTACAAATGATAAAATACACCAATTTTAAGTATGCAATTCTATGAGTTTTGACAAAAACGTATCTCCGTGTAGAATAATTCCATCACTCAAGACAGTTCCCTTATGTTCCTCTTTCCAGCCAATTCATAGGTTCTTAAGTTCTATTAGCCCTAGTCAACCACTGATCAACTTTCTATTTTTATATTTAGTAAGTTTCATATAAGTGGAATCATAGATGCACCTAAGAATAGGGGCTTGGTGGTTTTGATACGCAAAGAAACTACCAACGTGGTATCTTTGATTTTAGGGCATCCTCCTTTCTGCCACCATCTAATGTGGGGCAGACCAAAAATTATGGTCCATGTTGCTGTAAGAGAAATTTTGGCTTCAGAACTGGTAATGCATTTATAATTTTTCACTCTTTAGAGATGAAAGTTTAGCTTTGACATCGTACAAAGATGAGCTCTCAAAAAGACGCAACTAAACCCCAAGCTCCTTAAATACTTTGCATTATTCTTCTAAATTTAGTACCACACAGTATTTATTTAACTCAGTATTTCCTAACAAAATAGCCCACATACCCTACATTCTTTGGAAGGAACCCAATAACACAGATTAGAGTAGTTACATGTTTAAAAGAAAAAGATAGAAATAGATACATCCACTTTTAGAAATAAGTTTTATAATGAATTGCTTGCCTGTAACAGTTACTTATTTCTTATATTGCTGCTTGAGTTAATTTCAATTCTATTTATTATTCATCCCTAGAATTAGCCCCTCTGCTCTTGGACATAGTCATAGAGTGGAGTGCTACTTCGGAAATTGTAGGAACTTGAGCCAATACTTCCCCCTCTATAGTTACTCCCTTCTCTCTGATCATAATAGCCACCTTGTCTATTATCCTCCTTGCAAATTAACAATGTATTGGTAGTGTTGGATCTAGACTGTTCATAGGAAGGAGTAAATTGTCCAGAACCACAATTTGAGTAGCTTTCTGCTTGTCTATAACTGCTTCGTGATTGCCCTTCTTTACAATTTGAATAGCTACAGCCAGATTCCTGCTGACCCTGGCTCCATCCTTGGCTTTGTTGCCTACATGTTCTTGACTGTCTGTGAATACTCTCATATCTATCAGGCTCACTACCTGATGGGCTGTAACTCCTACTTCTTTCTTTTTGGCTGTACCCTGACCATTCCTGGCTATTTCTTCTTGATTGATTGGGAGTTGAGCCTATTTTGGACCTACTATACTCATCATGAGTTCCACTTGAACTTGAACTACATCTCCCTTTTAATTCATGTTGCTGACCAGATCCAGAACCACATTGTCCAGAGCTAGATGAGTGACATGGACCAGACCCATACTGCTCAGTGCCAGAATACTGACTTGATCCAGAACCACATTGACCAGAGATAGATGAGTGACGTGAACCAGACCCATATTGTTCAGAGCTAGAACACTGACCTGAGCCAGACCCCTGTTGACTCTGGCTGGAACACTGACCTGTGGCAGAGCTGTGTTGGCCATAGTGAGAAGACTGACTCCATGCAGACCCAGATTGGCCATGACTAGAAGACTGACTTGAGCCAGACCCATGTTGGCCATAGCTAGAAGACTGACCTGAGCCAGACCTGTGTTGGTTATAGCTGGAAGAATGACCTGATCCAGATGCATATTGACTACAGCTTGAGGACTGTCCTGAAATAGAACCATGTTGTCCATAGCTAGAAGATTGACCTGAGGCAGAGCTATGTTGGCCATGCCTAGAAGACTGACCTGAGCCAGACCCATGTTGGCTATGGCTAGAAGATTGACTTGAGCCGGATCCATGTCGGCTGTGGCTACAAGACTGACTTGAGCCAGAGCCATGTTGGCCATAACTAGAAGACTGACCTGAGCCAGACCCATGTCGGCTATGGCTAGAAGATCGACTTGAGCCAGATCTGTGTTGGCCATAGCTGGAAGACTGACCTGATCCAGATGCATGTTGACCACAGCTTGATGACTTTCCTGAAATAGGACCATGTTGTCCATAGCTAGAGGATTGACCTGAGCCAGAGCCGTGTTGGCCATGCCTAGAAGACTGACTTGAGCCAGAACCATGTTGGCCATAACTAGAAGACTGACCTGAGCCAGACCCATGTCGGCTATGGCTAGGAGATCGACTTGAGCCAGATCTGTGTTGGCCATAGCTGGAAGACTGACCTGATCCAGATGCATGTTGACCACAGCTTGATGACTGTCCTGAAATAGAACCATGTTGTCCATAGCTAGAAGATTGACCTGAGGCAGAGCTATGTTGGCCATGCCTAGAAGACTGACCTGAGCCAGACCCATGTTGGCTATGGCTAGAAGATTGACTTGAGCCAGATCCATGTCGGCTGTGGCTACAAGACTGACTTGAGCCAGAGCCATGTTGGCCATAACTAGAAGACTGACCTGAGCCAGACCCATATCGACTATGGCTAGAAGATCGACTTGAGCCAGATCTGTGTTGGCCATAGCTGGAAGACTGACCTGATCCAGATGCATGCTGACTATAGCTTGATGACTGTCCTGAAATAGGACCATGTTGTCCATAGCTAGAGGATTGACCATATCCAGACTCATGCTGTCCAGAGCTTGATGATTGACCTAAGCCAGATCCATGCTCAAAGCCAGAAGACTCTCCTGAGCTAGACCCATGTTGCCCAAGACCAGAAGACTGACCTGATCCAGACCCATGTTGCCCAAAGCCAGAAGACTGACCTGATCCAGACCCATGCTGGCCATGTTGAGAGGACCGGCCAGAGCCAGATCTGTGGCTAGAAGACTGGCTTGATCCAGACCTATGTTGGCCATAGCTGGAAGACTGACCTGAGCTAGATCTATGCTGGCTGCCGCTTGATGACTGTCCTGATGTAGAACCACGTTGTCCATAGCTGGAGGGTTGACCAGAGCCAGATACACACTGACTAAAGCCAGAAGACTGACCTGAGCCAGACTCATGTTGGCTGTAGCCAGAAGACTGACCTAAGCCAGATCCATGCTGGCCACAACTAGAAGACTGACCTGAGCCAGATATGTGTTGGCCGTAGCTAGACTGACCTGACCCAGATCTTTGTTGTCCAAAGCCAGAGGACTGACCTGATGCAGAACCATGTTTTCCATGGCTAGAAGATTGACCATATCCAGACTCACGCTGTCCACAGCTTGAGGATTGACCTAAACCAGATCCATGCTCACCAAAGCCAGAAGACTGACCTGATGCAGACCCATCATGACCAAAACTAGAAGACTGACCTGAGCCAGACCCATGTTGGCTGTGGCTAGAAGACTGACTTGATCCGGACCCATGTCGGCTGTGGCTAAAAGATTGGCCTGATCCAGACCTATGTTGGTGATAGCTAGACGACTGCCTTGAACCAGTTCCATAGCTAGAAGACTGATCTGATCTAGGTCCATGTTGGTTATAGCTTGATGACTGTCCTGATTGTTCATAGCTAGAGGACTGACCTAAGCCAGATCCATGCTGACTAAAGCCACAAGACTCTCTGGAGCCAGACTCTCGTTGACTAAAGCCAGAAGACTGACCTGAGCCAGATATGTGTTGGCCATAGCTAGAATGACTTAATCCAGCCCCTTGTTGTCCAAAACTGGAGGACTGACCTGAAGCAGAACCATGTTTTCCTTGGCTAGAAGTTTGACTATATCTAGATTCATGCTGTCCACACCTTGATGATTGACCTACGCCAGATCTATGCTGATCAAACCCAGAAGACTGATCTGAGCCAGACCCATGTTGGTTGTGGCTAGAAAACTGACTTGAACCAGACCCATGTTGACTGTAGCTGGAAGATTGACCTGATCCAGACCCATGTTGGCTATAGCTAGAAGACTGTCCTAAACCTGATCTGTGTTGGCTATAGCTAGACTGACCTGATCCAGACCTTTGTTGTCCAAAGCCAGAGGACTGACCTGAAGTAGAACCATATTTTTCATAGCTAGAACCATATTCAGATTCGTGTTGTCCGTGGGTTGATGACTGACCTAAGCTAGATCCATGCTGACCAAAGCTAGAAGATTCTCTTGAGCTAGAACCATCTTGCCCAAAGCCAGAAGATTGACCTGATCCAGATCCATATTGGCCATCCCTTGAAGACTGACCTGAGCCTGAACCATGTTTTCCATAGCTGGAGGTCTGTCCTGATGTAGACTCGTGTTGAGTAAAGCCTGAAGACTGACCAGACCCGGATCCATGTTTTCCACTGCTTGATGACTCACCTAAATTGGATCCTAAGCTAGACTCATGGTATTTCTGACCAGAAGATTGATTATAGCCAGACCCATATTTTCCATAATTAGAGGATTGGTCTGATCCAGAGCCATGGTTTTGTCTTCCACAACTCCCTGAATGACCACCTGAGTTGGATTCATAGTGTTTTTGCCTAGAAGAATGACCGGAGCCAGAACCATATTGTCCACAGCTAGAAGACTGTCCAGATCCAGATTCTTGGTGACCATGGTTAGAAGATTGTCCTGATCCAGACCTGTGTTTAATGCTTCCTCTAGAGCCCCTGGAACTAGAATCATTTTCTCCTGCACTCCAACTTGAATAACTGGAAGATGATTCTTGCCCTTTGTCCTCCTCTTCTGTTTCACTCTGTTCCTCTTGGTGCCAGTGACTGTAGTCTCTTTGCTTTGACCCTGAAGCTTGGCAGTAATCTTTGCTGATGATTTTATTACAAGCCTGAGCCAGCCTGAATATCATCAGAAGATATTCAGTAAAATCCACTTTCCTGTTATGATCTCGATCCAGACTTTGCATGATGATATCCACAGTGTCTGGATCATCTGGATTCTGCATAGGAAGAAGGTACAAAGGGCGGCTCTGTCAGTATGGACCAAACACCCAGCTAGCCAGTTGAAGGAAGGCTGTAGAAATGTGAATGCTTGGCTTACTTAGGTGGAGCTCAACCACATAGTCCTTTAGGGTGGACTGCTCTATCCTGAGCACAAAGAGAGAAAGGAATATACAATGAATAATGCAGTAAGAAATAGCTAGAAGAGGATGCAAGGAAGATGATAGGAAACAAAGGAATCAATTATTTTTTGTAAAGAATGGGTCAAATATGAATGATTAGCTAATTTATAAATAATGATTTTGGATACTTCCATTTATTATATATGACTTTTCTTTATTTGTCCACTCTTTAATTCATTCATTCATCTTCTCATTCAACAAAGATTTATTGGGCACTAACTATCTGCCTAGCATTGAGTTAGATGCAGGGATAAAGCAGTGAAAGAGTTTGATTCCTGAAGAAATGGAACTTAAAGTTTAGTGGGCTAGACACACAAACAAAATGATAATTTATTGTGATAATGTTTCTATGAGAGTATACCAGAGGGGAATCACTTGGGGTTCAAGGAAGGTTAATGAGAGGAAGTGATGTCTTTTGAAGGATGAGTTGGAATTAGCCAAATGAAGGGATAGGAAGGGAGGGAGGGGGATCAAAAGATTGTTCCAGGCAGAGAGAACAATATAAACAAAGAGCTGGAGGTGAGAGAAGGCATGACTCATGGCTCATACAAGGAACTGAAAGAAATAGAGGATTGCTAAATTTAGAGTCTCAGCAGTCAAGAGATGTGGCTAGAGAGATAAATAGGGGCCAGATCATGCCTTTTTAAGTCATATTAAGGAACTTTGGACTTATTATAAGAGCTGGGAGCTGTTGAAGGATTTTGAACTGAGTGTGAAGTGATTAGATTTGCATCCAACACAGATTGGAAGTAGGAGGTGGCCTGAACCAGAGAACTAACAATAGTGATGGAGAGAAATGGACTGTTTTGAGAGACTGTTGATGAATTTGATGGAGCTTGGAGGGTGGAGGAGTCTGCTGAGAGAAGAAGTCAAGAACGGCACCAGATTTTTGCCTTGGACAAAGAGGAGAAGGAGAGTTTAAGAGGGTAAGATGATGTGTTTTGCATCTGACACACTGAATTTAAGACATCCATAGGAATCCAAATACAAATATTCAGTAGGCAGCTGGATTTAATAAATAGAAGATTAAGAACTAGATTCAAACTCTCAAATATTTATTTCTATAGCTAATATTTAAGGTGTTGGTTACCCTATTTTATGATTTAGGAGTAAGATGTTAATTTTCTGAACTCAGAGGCATTATAGTGCCAGAGTCTCAGAAATGGGTAGTGGTCAGGATGTTCTGGGCTGAGGAAAGAAAAAGAAAGGGAAGAAGATGTATTTCACCTACTTTGCAGTTTTTCTAAGGACCATCTCAGTTTCTCTTCCAGAAGAATTGCTACTCTCATAGGACGTTATTTAAACTATGGGTTTTGTCTGCTATTTAGTAGAATCACCCCTTGGTCATGTTATGGAGACCAATATGGGTCAACTTTTGACCTTATTTCCAAGCCTTTACCAAAGCCTGTTCTCTATCACTGACTAGGAAGAGTCCTCTAGGAGTTTGACATCTGTGAAAAAAGGTAGGGAGGAGTGAAGAAGAGAAGTGTAGCTGTCTTCAGCCCTGACCTGGAGTTCTTACCTTCAGAATTTGATGAAACTCATTTTCCAAAAGTTCTTTCAGTTCTGCCTTGTTCAGCCTGGCACACTCCTCATCCTGGGTGGCATATTGGTAGAAAATATCGATGACAGTGACAATGCTTTGCAGGAGTTCAGGCATCTTTTTGTAAATTTGATTAACCTAAAGGGGAAAAAAAATGAGAGAGACCCACTTCTTATTGTTCCATTTTTTTTGCTTAAATACATAAATAGTTTCAGTCATTTGTAATTGTTCAGAATTAGTCAGCCATGATTAATTTCATCCTGTTGTAATGAAGAACGAATCCAGAGTTGAATGACTTGTTCAAGCCATGCATCAAGAGAGTGATGAAGTTAGGAACAGAATCTGTATCTCTTGTTTCCGTTCCTGAATGAATATAGGAAAAGTGGCTTTGTCTTTTGGGTTCCCTGCCTCTACCAGGGATAATTTTATGAGCTTTTTTCCTTGAGTTGTAGAAATCCTGAGGGGGCCAATCCATTCACTTGCTTGATTCCTCTCTAGGCCCCAACCATCACGTTAGGGAGGGACTGATCCATTGTCTACATGGCATCCCTGAGTCCAACTAAGGGGCACAGTGACTAAACTGGACCCTCATGACTTCTAGGCCAGAGAAAGTAGTCAAAGTGCACAAAGCCAACCACAGGCCTAGCTGATATGGAGTTGGGTGCAGCTGCTATAGGCTCAGTGGCTCACCTTCTGTTTTCATTCTCCAAGCGGGGACTGACCCTCGGGCTTTATCACTTACTCAACAGTGAGAAAGAGCTCAGTAGTAAAAGAAGCAACCTGCCTAGTGGATTATTAGAGTCCCATGATCTTTAAGGAAATGACCCCAAAGAAATGAGGGACTATCAGTCCTAGTTATCACTTCATTTTCCTTCTCAATAAAGTTAAACTTATACCGCAGTTCCCCAAAGTATTTTAAAATAATGCCTGGTATCCAGTGCCTCTTTGCCTGAGAGCACATCCTGGATTCTTATAATTTAGAGCTCTAAGTAGTCCTGCTCACTTACCTAGTTCACCAGAGGAACAAGTAGGATGGAGACAGAAGCAGCTTACAGGGTGCTGCTAGTTGGGGATAGTGGCCTTTTTATAGAGGGAATAATGGTCCATCTTAGGGAGGAGCTGCTCTCTTTCAGATTTCCTAATTCACTCCCAAACAAGCACAGCTCCACCTCCATCTCCACCTCCCAGGTGTTTACCTTCTCACTTCCTCTCATGTTGGCCGGCTATTGCATTAGCAGTTCCCAAATCTGGGCGAGTATCAGCCCCACCTGCCAGAGTCTCTAAACACTACAGAAAGACCTCTTTGCAAATTCAACAAGGTATCTAGCATAATGCCTTGATAACAAATTATGTGGACTTTAAGAAGTTGAATGAAGTGTGTGCAGGGACATTAGGGACCAAATGTCAAAGAATTATGGAATGTGATTTTTAAAAGGAACCTTAAAGATGACCTAGTCAAACTCTTCCTTGTTAGCCAATTTTCCTTATCCAGCCAAAGTGTCACCCATGATTATTACTACCTCTTGGAATGGATCATGGCTGCAGAGGCCCTGTTGTCTCTTTACCTAACTCTATTTACCAGACCTTAGTGGCCATTCATCAATGTAGCTTTCACTTCAACCACTATACAACCTTGGGAAGAAATCCATGCTCTTTACCATGGTATCCAGTGGCTTCCCTCCAGCCCCATCTCCTCTCTCTCTATTCGTCTTTAAGCTCCACCTGTAATTAACGACTTAAACCTTTCTGAATATACCATGCTACTTCATATTTTTTCTTGGAATATCTTTCCTCATTATCTGCCTAGTTAACTCCTATTCATTCTTCAAAATCCACCTTAGACATCCCCTAGGAAATCTTTCTTGAATTACTCTAGACAGAGTTATAATTATGTACCTTATTCATAATTTTATTGTAATATCAATCATACTATATTATAATTTTTGAAAATTGCCTTACTATATAATGTTTAATATAAAAAATTAGAAAATATAGATAAGCAAAGAAAATGAAAAGACCTGTAATGCTACTACCCAGAAATAGCTCCTGTTAATTATTTCGTGTATATTCTCTCATACACATACACATACAGATATATATTTGCCTGTGTGCCTATATCACTTCTAGAGTCTGAGCTCCTTGAGAATAAGGAATGGGCATTATTAATCCCTGTGTCATCTAGACACTCAGCACATTGCTTGGCGCATAAAGGTCCCCGATAAATGTTTGTCAAATTGAACTGAAAGAGGAGCAGAGGTCATAACCTCAGCGCTCTTCACTGACCAAGTTCTGCTTTTTCACGGTAAGACTAGGGTCTGCCCTCTCTCTTGCCATCCTCACCTCAGAGGATATGATTTCACTTGAATATAAACTGAGTCTTAGCACTGAGAATCAACAAGTGACTTTCTGCTTATCCCTAAGGACCTTGCTCTGCACGCCGTGCATTGTGAATGTCTAACACCAGTATCACTGAAGCTGGGTGAAGTTACACAGACTTCAAACTTGTGCAATATGATCATCAGGATTTGGGAGGAGTGGTAGCAACTATTGGCAAATGATAAATCACATAATTCCAAATTCAACCATTATTAGGCTGTGTGTTTTCTTCTGAGAGCTACCCAGAGGGCTGTAGTGGCAGTATCCATACTGTGGCTGTGTTTCCTCTGGATGCCTGATTTGGGCCAGGTTATCATGCTTCGTCAGAGGAATGAGCTTTTTAAGGTGTGGCTGAGCCTGTGGGAATGCAGAGGAGGTGGACTTTGTTGGGCGAAGACTAATTTCCTGCAGGAGCCGCTGTTGCCACAGAGAAAAGAGAGGGTTGTGGGTGAAGCTATTTCAGGTGAAACATGCTCTTGGGGCCAGTGTTCTCCTAAACTAGGGGTCAGCCCTTTGTCTGGAAAGGGCCAGATAGTAAATATTATAGGCTTTGTGGGCCAGATGGTCTTTATTGCAACTACTCGGCTGTGCTCTTGTAACATGAAAACAGCCATAGATGATATGTAAACAAATGAGCATGGCTATGTTTCAGTAAAACTAATTTATTGACACTGACCTTTAAATTTCATATAATTTCACATGTAATAATTTTTTTTCAGCCACTTAAAGATCTAGAAAGCAGTCTTATCTTGTGGGCCATTCAAAAATTGGCAACAAGGTAGATATGGCCTGTGAGCTGTAGTTTGCCACTTCCTCCCCCTTTTCTGTATTTACTTCTCAGGAAGATTTGCCAGAGAGGAGAATCTCAGAGGGAAGAGAAGTGCTGGGAAGTGGGGGACATCAGAACCACTAATTCTCTTTTTTCTTTTTTGCTAAGGAAGATTCGCCCTGAGCTAACATCTGTTGCACATCTTCCTCTATTTTGTATGTGAGCCCCCATCAAAGCATGGCCACTGATAGACAAGTGGTATAGGTCTGCGCCTGGGAACTGAAACCAGGCTGCCAAAGCAGAGTGCACCAAACTTAACTGGGGCTGGCTGGTTCAGGGTTGGCCCCATTAATTCTTGTGAGAGAGAAAAGTGTGTGTGTCTTTTTGTGAATGTTGGCATGTGTGAGGTATTTGGGAAAGGAACAGAACAAATGACCTTTGGATGCTCAAAAAAGCGAGGTAAATTTTGACTTGATGTAAGGAAGAAGTTAATATCTGCATTGACTGAAAATGCAGTGAGCTCTTTGCAGAGTAATTGAACTTATTGCCAGGGGTATTATAGGAACTTCATGTGTCACGTAAGCAGTTTTAATGCTTTCAGTGCTTTATTTTCTGGGTGTCCTCCAATATCACCAGCCAGAGTTTTGTTGAGCTTTATTTCTTGGTTTGTGTCATGAAAACGAGGCATATTGAATGTGCATTTTGTCCTCTTGTCTTTCTTTTGAGAATTACTAATGTAAGAGTTGGACTAGATCATCACAAAGTCCTTTCCAAGACTGAGATTCATGATTTTAGTAGAGTGTGTGCTCCACAGCATTCGGGTGGGCACGAAGATCCCCCTCATCAGTTTGGTTAGTGGTTTTCCCCTTGGAAATGACAAGGTCCAGAAGAAGAGATTTCTCATGGAGTGTGTCGTGTTCTAGGTTTTCAGTGCCTTCGTGTGTTGGCAGAAGAAAGGAAATTATGTTCCCGTTTATGCCAAGCACAGTGCTCTGTGCGCTTATGTACATCATTATATTAATCCTCACAAGACAGGTATGATGTAGGTATTATTACCTCCATTTTTCAGATGAGAGAACTGAGGCTCAGAGAAAACATGTAACTTGTTTCGAGTCACTTAGCTGGTAAGTGGGGAAGACAAGATTCAAACTCAAATCTGCTTCTTCCTAGGAATAGCCAGGCAGTGGAGGATTATTCATGTCTTGGAAAAGGCAGGGGTTGGGGAACAGTTCTTGAGGAATGGAGTGTTTGACCTAAAAAAAGAAACCCAACCAACCAACAAACAAAACTGGTGAGGATCAACAGTGGAATTTTCTTCCCACTCCTGTGTGCTCACTCTTGTGCCCTTGTCTGAAGGCGGAGTAATGTTCCTATAGCGCCGTCTGCTGGGCCTTAGGGAAATTCTACACAGTCTTTCTCCTCATCTTTTCTCTCCTTTTCTCTCCCCTCTCCCATGCAGTTTCTGATTGTTCTTTGTAGTCTCTATGAGTTGGAGACTTTGTAAAAAAAACAGGGACAAAACAAGCACAGAATGTTGGATGGTCGTGATTTTGGGGTAAGTGGAGTCAAAAGAAGTTAGCTATAATATAAAACTGGTCAAAAAGCATTTCCCTCCATATCCTTCTCCCCAGGTTCAAGGGTGATTTTTTCTCTTATCTTAAAAAATAAAAAATGGACTCATATGCTTTACAGCTTAGCATGCATTCTCTGCGGGGTGTGGAGGCAGGTGGTATAGCTTTCAGCTCCAGACCCAGGCCTTGGAATATACTCTGCTCTGGTATTTGTCTTCCTATTCAGTTTTTTCTGTCTCCTCTTAATCTTCTCCCTTTTCTCCTCCAAGACCTCAAAAATGCCATAGATGCTGGGAATTCAGAGCTCCTTCTTACTCGTGTGCTCTTATTTATTCTGTCATTATCTTTCTCTAATGTGTTTCCGTCTCCTTAACTTGCTGTTTGATGCTCTTTTTGGCATGGCCATTCGTAGCCTGTATCCCTTAGTTCCTGCCTGCCTGAGGTTTTCGGCATGCAGGCCTGGTCCATCAAAGTGGCTAGATGTGGAAGAGTTATTGGAGTGATTGGCTCCTCAGGCGCCCTCTAAGGGTTGTAGGAGTAAGCGGTACCGAAGATCCGCTAGCTTGGCAGATATCAGAGGGGACATCGGAGTTTCGGTATGGGAGGGGAAAAGCCGAGACATGGAGACTTTGGTTATTGGCAGTCAGATCCAGAACCCTTGTCTTTTAGAGTGTGTGTGTGTGTGAGTGTGTGTGTGTGAAAGAGAGAGAGAGACTTTAGTGTGACTGTGATGAGTGTCAACCGATTGGGCCTCAGTTTCCTCTCTGACTTTCTCTCCTCCTACTTTCCCTTTTCTCTTAGACTCTGCTGCAGCCATGCTGCTTCCTTGTTATTCTCCAGAACAACCAGGCACACTCCTTCCTTAGGAATTTTTTTCAGGCATGCTCTTTCCTCAGATAGCCATTTGGCTTTATCTTTTATCTCCTTCAAGTCTTTGCTCAAATATCACCTTCTCAATAAGGCCCCCCCCTGACCGCTCTATTTGTTACATACTTTTAACATACTGTATAGTTGGCTTATTTATTTATTGTTTTGATGAGATAGATTGGCCCTGAGCTAACATCTGTTGCCAATCTTCCTCTTTTTGCTTGAGGAAGATTGTTGCTGAGCTAACATCTGTGTCAGTCTTCCTCTATTTTGGATGTAGGATGCCATCACAGCATGGCATGATGAGCAGTGTGTAGGTCCGTGCCTGTGATCCGAACCCGTGAACCCCGGGCCGCCAAAGTGGAGTGCGAGAACTTAACCAGTACGCCGCTGGGCCAGCCCCATATAGTTGGCTTTTTTATTATGTAGAGTTTTGAGCAGAGGAGAGACAGGATCTGACTCACTGTTATGTTGATAATAGACTATAGGGTAATGAGGTAGAATAAGGAAAATCAGTCAGGCGAGAGATGAAGGAATGGACATAGTCAAGGCTTCTGGCTTGTATGACTGTGTGTATGGTGGTATACTCACTAAGAAAAGCAATAAAAGAGAAAGAAAAGGTTTGAGATGAGGGAGTGATGGTGAATTAGTGTGGTCTAATTTATCCCTGTCATCTAACTCTTTCTACCCCTTCCTGACTTAACTCCATGAAAGGGCAGTGAGCATTCTCTGTCTCTGACTTCCTCATCTTCCATTTACTCTTCAACCCTTTACAATCTGATTTTCACATCCTCTTTCAGGCTTTTTTTGAGGGCTCCTCTTCCATGATATGCTTAAATGTTTTTGTTCTTCAAAGCTCCATCCTTAGTTCTTTGCCTGTTTGGATTGGTTTCCAGTCTTACCATTTATAAAGTAGGATAATGGAGCAGGAAAGAGGGAAGACATATTGTTCATAAATTTTTATTGGCATTTTTATACAATTAGATAGTCTGAAACCAGAGACTTGGAAGCTCTGTCTATAAATTTAAGGGTATTGTAGTCTCAGTGATCTGATGATGCTGTAAGACCTAATACATCTCCTCTAAGAGTTGTGTGTAAAGTCAAATTTGGCAGAAACTTCAAAACTTGAGCGCTCATATTTAACTTTAACTGAACCCCACACACAAAAATTTTTCTATAATACTATTAAAATTTAAACTTATATCACTGACATCTGCTGAGGAGGGCAAGTATACACTATCTTTTAAAAGAAAATTAACAGTACGTGGAAAGATTGGGGTAGAATTACATTATTAGAGAAAAGGATAGAGACAGATAACTGTCCTCAAAAAGAAGTTTTCACAGTAAGTTCCTGTGCTTTATGTTTTTCTTCTCACGTCTTCACTTAAGTTTTGAGTTAGTTTCTCTCCTGTTGGTCTCACTTTGATTATGGTTCCTTTGCTTGTGGCTATCTTTATAGAGTGGAGTGTTGGTGTAAAAAAATGTTTTTGCTTGCTTTCACTGCCACTTGTTGTCTCAGAGCTGCCATTTTGGTAAACATCCTCATCTTGTCTGTACCTTCCACTGTCCCTCAGCTGACTCTGGCGAAATTCCTGTCCTTCCACTGAGCTCTCTGGCTGCGCAGAGACCCTGAATGTCTAGACTTGCCTAGTGACTGGCTGTGAGTGGATTCATACTGGTTTCTGAAACTGGACTTAGACCATCCATGGGTTTATTCTGACTGTATCTCTGAGTCTTCTGATTGTCCTTCACTTTCACTGGCCTGATCAGTACTGGATCCCTGAGGTTTGTTGTTCTGGATCCAGTCCATATAGGTGATGATTGCCTGTGAGATGACCCAGATTGTCCATAAATAGACCCATGTCTTTCTCTTGTGTTGGACCCTAGTTCTCCATGGGTAGACCTAGCTTACCTATGAATAAATGGCCACCCTTGATAGGACTCTGGCCTATCTCCAGGTTCCCCGTGGCTAGAGTGGTCTCTTCCTCTTGTGCTAGATCCAGACTCTCAATGGCCATACTCAGACTTATCATGAGAAGGGGAAGATCATCTTTCCCTGTCTTCTGATTGTCCTTCAGTATCACTGGACTGGCTATAATTGGATCCTCCTTGTTTCTTGATACTGGACTCAGACTGAGTAAATGATGATTGTGTGTGAGTAGATCCTGCGTGTCCACAGCTGTCGCTTGTTTGTCCATGGCTAAATTGTATGCTTTTGGTGCTGGATCTTGGTTGTTCTTCTGTAGGTCCCAGACTGCCCTTCAGTGTGTGTCTGTCCTTGGTGAGACTCTGAGTATCTATACCTGTATTCTGACTCCCTGTGTCTCAGCTGTCCATAGTCATACTCAGACCATCCATGGACTGATGTTGACTTTCTATATGAGTTTCCTGAGTGTTATCATTACACTATAACTAGATCCTCAATGTCTGTTTATACTTGATCCAGACCTTGCATATGCAGATTGTCTGTAAGCAGACATGGAATATCTAGAGCTGTCTCATGGTTGTCTATAACAAGATGCCTGTCTTCCTGTTATACTGGGCCCAGATTTTTCTTGGGTGGATCCAAGCATCAGAGGAACACTGGAGTGGATGTCTGATGGATGACTCTTTCAGTGTGAAAGCTATAATTCCATGAATCAAGTAAATCTTTTTGCCTGCCTCCACTCAGTTTAGCTTAGATAGTATTTTGATCAATTCTATTCAAGAAATAAAGTGGTAACAGGACCAGAAATTCATATGTTAATTAATTTTCCTATTTCATCTTATGAACTGGAGGGTAGCACTTAGTTCTCCATGCCTCAGTTCCTTCAACACAGCTAATCCCACAGCTATCCTGGCCTTTTACCCTCAGAATTTCTAAGGATCTCATTTTGCTTAGATGTTTAAATAACTGAACCCTGGAGTAGTAAATTGTACCCTCACTGAGAGCCTATTTCTGTGACCAGACAGTGGCACAGGTGTGTTTTAGTCATGTTGACTTGCACACTGAGGCCAAGATTTAGCAAGGGATAAAGGGAAGCAAACTCCCCAAAGGCAGATATCATTGACAAATAATAATTTGTATAATTTCAAACAGTTGTCCCATTAGTTCTCCTTCCCTCTTCCTGCTCAATGGGCTAGAGAAGCAATATCCACTGTGTTCCTATAAGGGCTCCACAAAGCTGACACAGGCCAGTCACAGTTCATCAGGGCAATGCCCTTTGAGATGTGTGACTATAATTGTAGGAGTGAAAGGGAGTTGAAATTTTTGTTGAGTGGTTTCCTGAAGGAGCTATTTGTTACCATTTAAAGAGGGGCCATTTTGAAGCTGGTATTATTCCAGGTGGAATATATTCCTGTATTTCAATGCTGAGGCCAACCATCCTGCTCATCCGTATATCCATGGGGTGTCTGTCAAAATATATCCAGGTCAGAGTGTGTCTGTCTGGGCAGGATGACAGTTAGGCTGACCCCACACAAATTTTGAAGTTGTGGTACCCTTGCCCTCTGCTTACTCTAGCATTTATTTGCTAGGTGGTACTCTGCTCTCCAGAGACAAAAGTGAGCCAGTTAGGGCCAGAAGAGTTTATAAGTTGGCAAAATGCTCAACACATTCAATCTTTTTCCTTACTGCTGCATCAGCTGAGGCATGGAGGAAGATACTGTTACTAGAAATGGTTGGGAAGGATAGAAGGCAAGTGCTTTGGGAGGAATTCTCTGCGGCTAAGTATCAGACAGCTCCTTCTTGCTGCTGGTAGGTAGAAGGAGTTGCAAAGAAGAGCTGGAACTTGTTAAGCACTCCCTTGCCTCCCCCCAAATCCCAGGTGGGGCCATGTTCTGGAGGGATAAATTTAGCTCCATGTAACTGAGAGAAGTTCAGTCCAGGAGAAGAATCTCAGTATTCAGAGGCCATCAATTCATTCATCAGGGATTCGTGAGGGCCTACCACATGCCAGATACCAAGCTAGTCACTGGGTTCTACGTATGAAGATGATATGGTCCCTGCCCTTGAGGAGTTCATAGTCTAGAGGATGTAGATGTGAAACAACTGCCTAGAATAGGATATGATGATTATAATCAAGGTATTCACAAATTGCTGTGGAATGACAGGTGAGGGACTAACTCATTCTTCCTCAGAAAGATCAAGGAATGTCTCCCAAGAGGGTGATGCATGACCAGGGCCCTGCATTGCTGAATTCTTTCCTTGCCTACTGTGTTCTCAGTACCTTGCACAATACTGGTCATATAGTAGGTACTCAATAAATATTTGTTGGTCATGCATTCTAGACAGAGGGAACATTCTGAGAAAGGCAAGAATTCTGACAGAGGGGGTTGGTAACTATTGGTAGTCCAGTGAAGCTAGAATGCCTAGGGTGAGGGAAAGAATGTGGGAGACGTGCAGGTAAGGCCATATGAGAAAGGCCTCAAATGCTATGCTAAAGGGATTTGGAGATTATCTGGCCTTTCGTGAAGTGGAACAGAAGACTTGAAATGTTTTAAAATTTGAATTAAAAACTAAATTTTTTTGAATAGATAATATATTCCCATGATTCAAAATTTAAAAGGCAGGGGCCTCACAGGAATCTTCTTACTTTGGATTTTGTTTTTTTTGTCCCTTCTTACTTGCGCCTTGCTAGCTTATCATTTTTTCATCCATCATTTACTATCTTTCACCGGCCCATCGTCTGGATTGTGCCAGATGTTTCATCTCTAATCTTAAGAATATTGGTCTAGCTTTGCACAAGACCTCTCTATGCCACACTGCTCTCAGCCGGGTTTGATAGGCTTATATAGGCCTGAAGTAGGTTGAGTGGCCAGGGGCTTTTTTATGGAGAGAAGAGGATTACAGAGTTTGTGGCAGTTACACAGAATCACCAGCATTTTACTTGTAATTTCTTGCCCAAATATAGCTTGGGGGAGGATAGTCAAGAGGTAGGAGATATTAACAATAGCATACAAAAGTATCCTGAGCTGTGACTCTTTATCTAACAGAATAATCACTGAGATACAGTTCTAGAAGTCCTCCAAGCGTGGCCTTATGTCACCAATTACCAATGGTGTACTTTTATGTTGAAGCTGTAGATTCCTCAAGCAATGCTGATCTTGTGGTGGTGAAGGCAGGCTCAGTCTCTCCATCCAAGTTTTAATTCTTTTATCAGCATCTCTAAGTAGTGAATTGCTTTCACAGTTTTCTCTAGTTTCCCAGGGATTCATTTCCACTTTAGGATTTCTAAAACAACTTGGGGCATCCCCAGTGGTGGTAAGCACACCAGGGAAGTGATGTGGAACCTAGGCCCTTCGACTCTTGACTACTTTGGGGTCAATTCCCTTTCCTCCTGGAGTACTCCTTAAGGGGTATGAGATGCTCTTTGCTCTCTCTCTTTGTTCTGAACTTTTCGTCCACGAACCCTGGGATCCAACTCTTCTCCCACTTTTTACCTTTTCTCTCTTGGGACCTGTTCGTGCTCATGCACAGTGTATGTGCTCCTATCACTCAAAATAATAATCACTGAATTATATGTAATTCATATGTAGTGTGGCTATGTTTCAGTTAATATTTTTACTATCCTTATGCAATTCCTATGTTTTTTTTAAAAAAAAACCTTTCGAGGAAAGTTTATATGATGGGGTTGACTCAACATGCACGTAACTATATTGGTGCCCTACTTGAGAGGACCAGGCCACAGCCAGCCTGGAACAATGTCAGCTGCAAAGGCTTTGGAGTCTGGCCCACCTGAGTCTGCCTCCTGGCTCTTCTTTTACTGTGATGGGACCTCAGGCAAGTTACTTAGCCTCTGGGGTCTGTTTCCTCATCCTTAAAGTGAGGATAAAATGCTGTTTTAAAGGGCTATTGAGAGTATTGAATAAGCTAATTATGTCAATTATCTGGCACATTGCCTGACATTTTAGTTACATTAAAGCTCATAGCTATATTATTATATAATTATCAGAATTTAGTTGTTAACCTTATGTTGGCTGTCCTAATTGGGTGAACTTATGTACTTGTATGTGTTTCCAGTAAGAGAGGACTGAGAATGTAAATGTCTTTTTGAAGGACTTTCCTTTTGGGGGCTATTTCCCTGGACACCTCATGGAGAATGATGCAGTGGGTGCAGTGTGATCTGGGCACTGCCTAGTCCTCTTTCTAAACTTCGGAAGATCATGGTAGGTTTTCATGTTTCTTGGAGCACAACTTCAGGGAAATTGTGATTTGTGAGTTGCATTCCTCCAATATTGTTTTTTGCTTTTTTATTTCCTCTGTGTTTTCAGACTCTATGAATGAAGACCTTACTGGGAAAAAACATAGCAAAAGAGCCAGGGACCCAATAAGAAAAAAACAGCAGTAGAGGAATGAGATGGGGTTGGGGGATGACTATGCTACAAAATGATTAAAAACCAAAAAAATTGTATTTATTCCTTTGTCTTTTTGTCCCTGACTGACTTCAGGTGTGCTGTGTTATGTGCTCTCTCTCCCTCAAATGAAAGGTGATCTGTTATCTAGTGTCACATTATAAATATTTAGTGTGACTTCATTTTAGGAGGCACAGTTAGGTACTCAGCTGGGGTTTTGGAGGCCTACTTGTAGGAAATTTTTTAGCAGAGGGTTGTGTGTTTTGGGCCCTGGCCTCTCCTAGCCCAGCTCTAGCCCAGGACCTGCAGCCTGCTGTGCTCTTTGAGTGCTAATCTTCCTTTCTTTCTGCTTCCAGTCTCTGGCTACTCTCTCCTTCTCTATCAATACCTCAGATGTCAGGCTTCCCAGATCCACTTCCCAGGTGCTTTTTGTTCTCTTGTAAGCTTTCCCACCATCCTGGAGTGTTCCCCTTCACTCCTAAGATTATTTCATGATCTTGCTGGGTTAAGTTTCTTTATTTTGTGTCCCAAATATTCTGGTATCTTGAGGTCTTCAGCATTCAGGGCACTGAAATCTAATTTTGACATGTGGTATTGAAGGCAGAATTAGAAAGTGATGATCAAGGAGCCCTCAAATGGCAAGAGGATGCCTAAGAGAGGGATGCACAGGGAAGAATACAAGTTAGTCTTGATGGGGAGATAGACGGTAGGATTGGGAGAGTGAGTAAGAGGCACAAGATATTCCACTTTTTGGCCTGCTGTCTGCATCCTAATCACTCATATTTTTTTCTGTGAGCTTTTTTTTTTTGAGGAAGATTAGCCCTGAGCTAACTACTGCCTGTCCTCCTCTTTTTGCTGAGGAAGACTGGCCCTGAGCTAACATCTGTGCCCATCTTCCTCTACTTTTTATATGTGCGACACCTACCACAGCATGGCATGCCAAATGGTGCCATGTCCACACCTGGGATCCAAACCAGTGAACCCTGGGCTGCCGAGAAGCGGAAGGTGTGAACTTAACCTCTGCACCACCCGGCAGGCCCCTCTGTGACCTTTTTATTGAAGTATAATATATATACAGAAAAGTATACAAGTCGTAAGTGTACAAATTGATGAATTTTCTCAAACCGAACTATCCATGTAACTGACACCCAGGTCAAGAAACAGAATATTGCCAGCACCCCCAGAAAGTCCCCAATTATATCCCCTTCCAGGCATTCTTGACTCCCCAAAAAAGTAACCATTATGCTAACTTCTGACACTATAGGTTCATTTCACCTGTTTTTGTACTTTATATAAAAGGTATCACATAGCACTTTTATGTCTGGCTTCTTTCATTTAACACCCACATTTATGTATGAGACATAGTTATTCATTCTCATTGTTCTCTTCTATTGCGTTGTATGAATCGTTGCAAATTATATATTCTTATACTGTTGATGGATATCTGGATAGCTTCCAGTTTTTGACTATTACAAAGAGTGATGCTGTGTACATTCTTCTACATGTCTTTTGGTTAAAATATACATGCATATCTGTTCTCTTCCTAGTTTGCTGAGAGTTGTTATCCACAATTGGGTTTTGGATTTTTGTCATGACAATAAGTGTTCATTTGGACATTGGCAAGTGACCTATTAAATTTCCAAAAGAATATGTGGGAAGTGTGAGGCTAAGGCAGAGAAGCATTAACCATTGATTGTTTATTGTGAATATTATTGCAATCCAGTCATTTGAACTCAGGGTCCCATATGTCATTTCCATAAATTCAAGAGTTTCTGAGTTCTGAAGGCCAGACAATGAAGGATGGCAGTCTATATGCCTGACTTGGCATTGCTTCCCCATTCCTGTGTCCTGTAGGGATGCAATATTGCATGGTGGGCAGGAATAGAAGCATTGGAGTTTTACTGCTTGGGATTAAAATCTAGTCCCGTCCTTACTTCCTGTGTGACCTTGGGCAAGTCAATTACCTTATTTGCTTTAATTTTCTCATCTGTAAAATATGGATAGTAACAGTACCTAGCTCAAGGTTATTATGAGGATTAAATGAGTTATCCGTGTATAATCCCCAGCAGAATGCTTGGCACATTGTAGGCAATCAACGTGTCATACAACACTGTGATGGAATGGGATACAGGGTGTTACAGGAGCTGCTTTGGACTCCAGACTAGGATCTCTAGGCCTGTGGTTTTAACTCCTTGGAGAATTGTGACCAGCTTTTATAAGATTCACTTACAACACCTGAAAAAGTCAGAAAATTTAGCTTGGAGATTAAAAAAAATTTTGGCTGAATCTCAAAAGGAATGAGTGTCTTAAGTCCTTCCAGTGCTTGGCAAATGGTAGGCAGGTAAATATTAGTTTTACCACAATTTTTCTCTCATTTTTTCCACTATTTTCACCCAAGAATCTCACGTACTTATAAAATACTCGATACCAAGAATAAAGTTACAGTTTAGAAAGGCTAACTAAAATTCTCTTTGGAAATAATTGGAGTTTACATAAATAAAATCTGTGTTTATGAACTAAACGTAGTTAGCTTCACCTCCTTTTCATTCTGCTAGAATCCTCAGACCTAATTGTTTTTTTCTCTGAAGCATTTCTTTTCAACTCAGATTTTGAGACGGTCTTCCTGCATGTGTAATCTCTATTGAGGGTGCGAACCTGAGCTGGACTAGTTATTTATAGTTATAAGAAAATGGAAATGGCTTAATAAAAGAGGCTAACAGTTGAGAATTTTATTTGCCGATAGGCTCGTGTTGGCCAAAGCTTGGTGACTGAGCACTCCCTGCCTATCCTCTTTTTTTTTCGGTCCTCTGTAAACTCCTGGATCACCACCTCTTTATTTCTTTCATTAGGAAGAACTGTTCTAATCACCACTGAATGATCAGAGGTAGATTCAAATCTCTGTCCTCAACATCCCCCAACTGAGTCAAGTTTGACTCACGTCCTTTGATTTCCCGTCCAAACAGATCACCAGAGCTCTTCCCTTCTCCACTCCCAGAAGCAACAGAGCTGGTTTCATGCTTTTCTCTCCCAAACCTCCTGAAGGAACAGGGGTGTGACTTTCCACAAGCTGTACGAAACTTGGTGTCACTCACTTTCGCTTTTCTGTGAGTGACCTGGGCTTGACCTAGACCCTTTGTGCCAGACCCTCCTGTACTCCCCTGAGTGACCCTGCGCTCTCTGTTGCTTGAATGTGGAAATGTGCTGTGCTGTTGTTCACCTGAGACATGCACCTCTTCTGCACTCTCCTGACTGAGAAGGAGTTGATTCCTACTCTTGTTTCTCCTTTTCCTTTAATTTTACTCTTTTTGTCTTGTTACTAGTTGTTGAATAATACTTTGCTTTGACCTTGATGCTGGGGGTACAGCTTTCTGTTTGTTACCAGCATTAGACTTGTCAAAGTTGGTCCTGCGTTTCTGTATCCCACTATAAAACTGTAAAATTTTATTGCTCCATTTTGTCCAGTCTTTGCATGCACTCATAGCAAAATTAATTAAAAGGAACTGTAATCTTTGCTTGGGTCTCTCAAAGAACATTCAGGGGACTTCAGTGTTTAACCCTTAGCCACATGTCTAGAAAATTTTCTTTTTTCCTATCTTCAGTTTTTCATCCGTATCCTACAGCTGGTCTAGAACCTTTCTGTACTTTTTTTTTAACGTACAAATTATGCTGTTTTTGTTATTTTTAGATGAGAATAATGATTATTTACTTATTAAGAAGGATACACTTCATTGCAAAATATTCAAGCAGTAAAGAAAACTATAAAGGATAAATTAACACATCACCTCAAATTCCACTACATAGAAATAACTAGTGTACTCATTCTAGACATCTTTCTTTGCTTATATACAAATAAATGTATTGCTGGATAGACAAATAGACATATATAGGCAGATAGGGATAAAATGGGATCTTACAAATCACACTATTTAAAATAAAATTATGTAATTTTGCATGAATTTCAAGAAGAAAAAGAAAATGAAGTGACAATGGAATAATTTCTGGCCTTCAGATGAATCTTTTTTTTTACCACAAGGGATATTAGTTTTTAAAATAATCTTCTACAGTTAAGAAAAATAATTATGAAAAACATTAAGATGTAGTAGTTTATTATTATTATTATTATTTGCTTGAGGAAGATTGGCCCTGAGCTAACATCTGTGCCAGTCTTTCTCTGCTTTGTATGTAGGATGCCTCCATAGCATGGCTGAGGAGTGGAGTAGACCTGCACCGAGGATCCGAACCTGCAAACCCTGGTCTGCCGAAGCAGAGCATGCGGAACTTTAACCTCTTGGCCATGGGACTGGCCCAGATTATGTTTTTTAAAACTATGTGTTTCAGATTTTGACTGTATTAATTGACTTGATTATTGTGAGTTAAGGAAATCAGCAGTTTTCAACTTCTCACCTGCCTCTTTCTATCTTCTCATTCTTTCTAATGAAAGAATGAAATAATGTTGTACACAGATTCAGATAACAACAATAATATACATATATGTTGTTATGTTATATATGTTATTATCTGAACCTGTATACAACATTATTTCATTGTTTACTTTATTTATATTTTTATGTTTTTATATATAATATATATTATATATATTGGCAAATAAAATTCTCATAATTGTTAGCCTTTTATTAAACTATCTTCATTTCTGAGTTCTTTTGGGCTCTTACCTTAGGGCTTTTTTTTTTGTTTGACTGATAGCTTCATGGATGCCATATTCGCTGAGTTCTTTGACATTAGAGACTATTGCCACTTGAAGGATCCTGTTGGGCTAAAATATTCTTGATCATACTTTCCTTCAGAATGTTGTCTTTGTTGTCTGCTGGCATTGAATGTTGTGTAGCAAAACTTGAGTCTGACTTTATGCCTTGTGGAAAATAATTTTTCTTCTTTAAGGCTTGAAAATTTCTTTATTTTTATTTTATTTTTTGGTGGGGAAGATTAGCCGTGAGCTAACATCTGTTGCCAGTCCTCCTGTTTGCTTGAGGAAGATTGTCCCTGAGTTAACATATGTTCCAGTCTTCCTTTATTTTTTGTATATGGGATGCTGCCTCAGCATGGCTCGATGAGCGGTGTGTAGGTCTGTGCCTGGGATCCGAACACACAAACCCTGGGCCACTGAAGTGGAGCACCTGAACTTAATCACTACACCATTGGGCTGGCCCCATTTATCTTTTAAGTTTAGTAAATTAATTGGGATGTATCTCCATATTGATCCTTCTATATTGGCTTTTTTCTAGGTATATGGTGGGTCCTTTCTTTGTATCTAGCTACTTTTTCATTTCAGAGAGTTTTATTATATATCTCTTAATATCTTTTCTAGTCCATTTATTTGGTTCTTGACGAAGGTTCAACTATCTTCATATCTTTCAACTTCTCTTTAGTAGCTTTAATCTGTCTGTCATTTTCCTGTGCATTCAATAGGATTATTTTAAGCCTTTCACCCTGTTAGTAACTTGATTTTCAGCTGTTTCTTCCTGTCTGGAATTCGTATGTTAGATTTGCAAACATGTTTCCTTAACTATCCAGTCTCCCTTTCAAAACCATTCTGTTGTTTTGTTTTATCACCTCTTCTTGAATATGTTATTTTATTGAATTCATATTCATTAAAATTATTCTATGCCACTTAAGGGGAATATGTCCTTGGGTTGTTTTTTTCACACTGATTTTTTTTGTGTGTGCGTCTTTTTATGCTATGCTCTTTTCCCCACCTTTTTACTATTTTTTTGCTGTAATATGTCTGCAATTGCTGTGCCTATGTCCCAGGTCCCAGGCTTGGCACAGAGTGGAGTTGGGCCAAAATTTTGGAATGAATGAATGTTACTTCATCTTGTTCATGCTTAGTGTAGATTCTGTCTGGATCTTCTGCAATAGTATTGGTTGATTCTTCTTGGACTCCCCCTCCTTCCCTTTTCTACTTTGTCTGAAGGCAGTTTGTGTCCCATTCTCAACAGTGTGAGGACTAGCGTTTTGGTCTTTCCAGTCTTCTGAATCTTGAAAATGTGAGCATGGTAAGCAGGGAATATCACCACGTACAGCTTTTGTGGAGGACCTTGGCTCTGCTCTCTTTTGAATTCCAGTTACATGTCCTGTGCAAGCCCTGAGCATCTCTCTCTCTTTGTGTGGACTAGTTTCCTGAACTCAGCACAGTGCCTGGGGATGGCAAGCTCTGTAAGCACTTTCTGCTCTGTGGGGTCCTGAGGCAAATCTAGGGGATTTACTCTCAAGGGTTTCATTGCCTCTTTCCCAGTTGACTTTGTTCCAAATATGAGGTTGATTCTCAGGATCTTACAGTTTACTCCTTTCTCTTTGTAGTACCTTGAGGGTGTGGAGGCCTGGTTAGGAGCAGATCTGATTCTTGCCACACTGGAATTCATTTCTTCATTCAATAAATTACAGTCAATAAATTATGTTAAAAAATTACCTGTTACAGTTTTATTTTCCCTAGCTGCAAGTATTTGAAATTTGTGATAGGGGTTTGCACCATTTTCTTGATTTGGTTGCACTGGTGAGATTTTGATTGGTTTGTACTATGCTTTCTCTACTTTGTTAGGAATATGGATAGAGAAATTTTTAAATGTGACTTGATTCTACTGTTTTTGCCTGGACGAATATCCTTCATATACCTCACTCTTAACTCTTTGCTTCAAACTCTCCCAGCCAGGTCACCTGCACAGTGTCTTCTTTTTTCCTTTCTTCAGTAAAGAAACGGAACCATTTCCCCACCAGAAAAGGGGATTTCTCAGCCTCCTGACCATTCTATGATGCTCTAGGATGGTCAGAAGACTAAGCAGCGTCATGTACAACCTTCCCGCTCCTAGATTTTCCTCTCTTCTTTCCATGGGAAGTATTCTGATTATCTATTGCTGCATAACAAACTCCCCCACAATTTAGTAGTTTAAAACTCCAATAATTATATTGTGTCTCAGGATTTTTTAGATCAGGAATTTGGGCACAGCCCGGCTGGGCAATACTTTTGTTCCATGTATGTTGGCTGGCTCAGTGGTAAACAGCTGTGGCCTAGGCCAGGGTTCCAAGATGGCTTCACTCACGTGGAGCTCTGGTGTGATGGCTGGAAGGCTGGGCTCAGCTGAGCCCCTTCCCATCTTTGTATAGTTTCAGGGCTGCTACCTGTGGTCTCCATAGCAGGGTAGTCAGAGAGGTACCTTGGCTCAGGATACCAAGGGGGTCTGGAAATAAATGAAGACCAACCAAATGAGAACGAAGACTGTATTCAGAGCCTGCTATAGAGAGCAAGTCAGCCACTGTCAGTTGCGTTTGGCAAAGTCTCAATGGCAGTCAGTGAAGTGGGAAAGCTTTATAGTGGAAAAAAGGGAAGGTTCCAGGTATACCCTGATTGGAGGCTGTTGGCATGGGGAAGCTGTATGGGGACTAACTAGAAGCCAGGCATCCTGTGAGATTGCTTAGGCCTGCATATTTGGCTTTATCTGTTTGGTCCTAAGTTGGAAGCAGGGACAAAACTTAGGGAAGCTGTCAGTTATTAATCAAGTCCTGGCCATTTGGACTGATTGTTACAAACATTATTGTTTAGCTTCCTAGATTGTTACTAGAGATAACAGTCTGACTTCCTACAAGTCTGACTTATAGCAGGCTGGCTTCCTGAGTGGTTTATTTAGATAAGGGGTTGGTTTCCTGGGCGGGTTTCTGTAGGTTGTGGGTTCTGTTTTTACAAAGGGTCTGGCCATTGTTTGTATATTCAGTCTCTTAGGGACAGGGTAGAAACTGCCAGTCTTTTTAGAGACTAGGCCTAGAGGTGGTATAGGTCACTTCCACTTTCATTCTGTTGGCCAAAGCAGTCACAGGACAGTCAGACTCAAAGAGAGGGGAAATAGACTCTACCTCTTGGTGTGAGGAGTGTCAAAGAATTTGTAGTCATTTTAAATCTGCCACAGGGAGCATGCAGTTTTGCTCTGGGATGTAGTCCTTTTCTTATTCTAATTACCTTTCTTTTGAAAACTTTTCATGAAGAATTTAATGTGAATATTTATTCACTTCACATAGCTGGCACCTTATGAACACTGTTCCAGGAAGATAGATACCCAAAGGTACACACAAGAGAAATGCACACTCCTCAGGGTTCAGCCTCAAACCTCTAACTGCTGTCTCACCCAGATGAGATTTGTGACCAAGGAGAACTTCCTGAATTTCTTGTATCTCTTTAGTTTAAGACCTGGAAGAGTGGCTAGTCCTAGCAGCTTGTTTTAGGTTTCTTCCTCCTAATCCTACTCTGATTCCCTCTTGGCATTTTATGCCACCAGGTATCTCAGAACAAAGGAACACCTGAGAGATCGAGTAGAGGAAGAGAATTTTAAGCCTCTTTACACCATCATTGAAAGGCCCACCTCCTGTTCCAGTGGCTCTGTTGTTTAATTGTTGTACCAGTTCACCCTTGACTGGTTTCAAGTTTCCCTGTGTGACTGTGGAGAGAAACGGGGGTTGGTAGTGGTGAGGGGAGCTGCAGTGTGCTTTAGGCATTAGAGGAGCAGTCACATACCTTTATCCCTAAAGGAATCAGGCAGGTAAATGATCTAAATAAATGAGGTGGCTTTCAGTGAAGGGCAGACATTGGGCATGATGGGTCTGAATGAACAGATTGGTATATGTTCAGCCAATATGCAGCAGACTGACTTCTTAAATATTGCTGATCGTTATCAGAAGAAGATGCTGATCAACCCGTGACTTATCCTACAGTTTTGAAGAGAAGTCAGCCCTCCAGGTTTTTATGTGGAATCATCCAACTAAATCAGATTCAGAATACTCAAGCTAACGTGATGCAAACCAAATACACCCCATCTATAAGCTATTTTTGGCCTTTAGGTAACTAGTTTATAGCCTCTGATTGTGAGGTGATTCAACTTTAAAAATGTTAGAAAGTTCCCAGTAAAGTATATTCATCTATTACAGTATTGTTTTTCACCTTAGATGTGCTACATTTACTTAGAAATCTAATCTGGCAGATCATCTAAGACTCTACACAATCCCCACATTCAGTCTGTCCTCAAATCATACCCATTTTATCTCATTCATGTCTTTGACATTCAGTACTGCTTTGCTCTTACTGACTTCTAAAGTAATTTTGCCTGGATGTTGCAATGGTCTCCCAACTCGCCTTCTTGCTAATGATTTCATCTCCTTCCTGCCTTGCCACCAAAATGGTCTTTTAAGGTGCAAATCTAATCATATGACTTCTCTGTTTAAGACCGTTTGTTGGTTCTTTCTACCAGACAATAGAGACCAAACACCTTAACATGGCTTACAAGGAGCCTTTTGAACTATTGAAGCTTTGATAACACTCTCCTTTTCTTAGTGAAAAGAGCATGGACTTGGAAGACAGAATCAGGTTTCAAATCTTGTTTCCACCGCGTATTTGTTATGTGACTGTGGGCAGAACTTTTAATGGTGGGTTTTCTCAAAATTCTATCCCTTGTTCTCAGTCTCTACCCTCACATTTCAAACATGCCTATAGCTTTATCCATAATGGCAAACATCTATTGAATGCTTATTAGGTGCTAGGCTCTATTCTAAGCACTTTCCATGTATCAACTCAGTTTCTCAACAAGGGTAAGATAGGTACTATTATTATCTATAATTTTTAGATAAGGAAATTGAGGCATGGAGATCTTGAGTAAGTTGCCTAAGGTGCACAGCAAATTAATGACAAAGCTGAGACTCTGCCTGGACAGCATCTGGTTCCAGAGCCTGTACTTTTTTTTTTTTTTGAGGAAGATTGGCCCTGAGCTTCTGCTGCCAATCCTCCTCTTTTTCCTGAGCTAACATCTGTGCCCATCTTCCTCTACTTTATATGTGGGACGCCTACCACAGCATGGCTTGCCAAGTGGTGCCGTGTCCGCACTGGGGATCTGAACTGGTGAACCCCGGGCCACTGAAGCAGAACGTGTGAACTTAACTGCTGCACCACTGGGCTGGCCCCCAGAGCATGTGCTTTTAACCTAAATTTTAGTAAACTACCTACATACAGATGACTCATGTTCTGATCTCTTATTTGAAATACAGATATTTATATCCATTTGCTCATAGGAATGCTCCACCTGAATCTTTCTTGGGACTCTTAAGTTCACGGTGTTCAAGACTAATCTTACCATTTTTCCTTCTCTAATCTTATTCCTTACCTGATTGAATGGTCTTGTCCTTCATCTAACTGCCCAAAAGAATCCTAGAAATAACACCGGATTCCTTCCTCTTCTTTACCTGCAGATTCAATCGATGACCAAGTTCTGTTGACCTCATTGTTCAGATATCCCACTGCCACTAACATGGTTCAGATTCTCATTTTCTCTCTCCCTTGGACCACTGGCTTCTTACAGTCAGGCCTCTCTACTTCTTGTGTTCTCTAGACCATCCCTGACCATTTAATGTAGACATTTGATTAAGGCACTCCCCTGCTCATAAGTCTTCAGGAGCTTATCCACTGGGTAAGATCTAAGCAGCTATTTGTAGTGAGAGCCATAGGATAGTGTTTTTCAAAGTGTCTGTAGTGAAAGATCAAGGTTTATATTTCTCATATATGTATATATATCTGTATATATACACATATTTTCCTATACTTTCTTAAAATAAAATATAAATGGTCACACACTTGGATATTGCACCAATGCCAAATTGTTGTAAAAGTTTTCTAAATCTCCACCCTCATTTTCTGTGCTTGTCTTGTGCATCAATAACAAATAGTTTGCAGACCAGCAATGGAATGGGGACCCATGCTTTAAGGAGCCTTGTTACATGGGACTGCAGAGTCTGATTGTGAAAGATATGCTCGTGTTGGTCTCTTTTTTTCTCCCTGTTCTACTGGTCTGTATCCCTTTGCCCACCTGATAAAGTTGTTATGGATTGATATGTTCTGGAGAAAGTTTTTGTGTAGATAAGGGAGAGACAGGAAGTTGGAGTCAGCCCCTTAAGCTTGACACAAAGAAAAACTTAGAGGCATTTACTTATTTTGCATGAAAATTATTGATTCACATGTGTGGGAGTTGGTTGGCTGAGTTAAGGAACAGAGTCAAAAACAAGTTTCATAAGGGAAAGAGAGAGGACAGAGAAAAATGGTAGTCTGGGATGTTCCCAGTCAATCTTGTTTGCACTTTTTTGGGTATATGATTTTTCTGTCACCTAGCAAAGAGGAGTGTCTGGTTTCTATCCTTGAGTGGACAGGGATATAAAAGGAAACAATTTCAGTTGTTTATGAGTTCTTTACAAAACGTTGATAGTTTAGCTGTACAATATACCTGTCTGGCTATCTCTGATGTAATGTCTGTCAGTGTCCTCCCATCAACACCTCCACCTCAGTTAGACCAGGTCTGCACTGTTTCCTTCATTATAATTTTTAACTCTTGAGCCTGTTAGTTAGGCCTGACTCCTCTAGAGAAGGGCCTCAGGCAGCATCTGAATTAGCTGGTTGTGAGACTGGAGGCAAGGTGGCAAATTGTGTCACAGCAATGAGTAGAGGCATTCTCTCCATATTTATGATGGTGACAACTTAATGAAGCCTGCAGGCTTGACACCTTTGGGATTTTGCAGCTTTGTAGGGGCACTGGGGACAGCATTTCAAGCAGGGAAGCCAGACTGGAAACCGGTAGGTGGGTAGCGCCCCCTTCAAGTGGCATGTGAAGTACAAACATAGACATATTATTGTTTGAGGCTAATTAGAAAAGCACTTGTTTGTAGCTTTTCATTCAATCCCTGTCCACATTGGGGATCATTTAAACTTTTAATTTCACATTAAAATTTAACAATTAATTTCACATTAGCTTGATTTATTCAAGTAAAAGTGAAAGAAAGACAGCTTTTATAAGTGCTTTTATAAAACCACTAAATTCAGAGTTAGAAGACTTGAAATCTAATTGCTATTTTGGTATGGATTATTTGTGCGATAGACTCATCTGCAAAGCGTGAACACTTGCCTAGATATTCTCTAAGATCTCTTCCTGTCTGATATTATGGACGAAGTAAACTTGGGAATGATTTATACACAGGGATATTCCTTCTAATGGTGGAAACTTGTTCACATATTTACGATTTTTTAAAAATCTCTTCATCCACTTGCCTGAATCTTAAAGTATATGTGTTTTCTTTCTAGGGCAGGAGGGCAATTTTCTTTATGGTTTGTCCTTTGTCAAGATAGTTCAGCACAGTTTTTCTGCTTTCATTAGCCTCCATTGGAGAACATCTCCTAGTGTCTCTGGAAGAAGGACCTGTGGTCAGTAGTTCATTCCTGTTTCCTGATCTTGGTTTGACTTGGCTAATAACCACTTGGGTTGATATTTTGATAATAATTATGGTGCTGTTCATCATTGACCTAAGCTTTTTTTTTTTTTTAATCTGAAGGTGACTATGTGGAACAATGATTATGTTAGAGAAAAATACAGAATTGGATTAAATTCTTTCTTCTTTGGACTCATTACTTTTGCATGGTGTATGACTGCCATTTGGTCTTATAGCTTTCCAGTGATAGAGGAAAAAGATGTAATTCTGGCCATGAGTAAGAAAGTCTTTTGGAGTGTATGAGAAATAAGCATAGAAGAGACAAACTATGATATATGATCAATTGTTTATTTTCAATTTTCATGCAGTTCACTTTTTTGAATTCCATATGCCCAAGGTGATTTTTGATGAATGCAGAAGAATACAGAGTTCCAATAGAAGAATAATAGAGGCAGGTCTACTAAGCCATGATATTAATATAGCAGCTTTGGTCTCCAGAACAGTGATTTTATATTTTTGACTCCTTTGATATTTTTGGCAAAAATTAATGCACCTATCTGGAAAGATTCTAAAATTTAACCTCTCAAAAAAACAGAAATCTTTACTTGAACCCCAATCTCCCAAAATACTCATAGTTTTCTAAATTGAACTCTCCGTGACATTGATCTCTTCCACTTACCATTTCCTAACTATAAAGTTCAAACGTTACTAAAGAATGAAAAGAAACCATCGCCAAAGTAAACAAATAGGGAAACATATTTAAAACAAAATGATAAGAAAAGATAACCTCCCTGAAAGTATGATGAAAACTTTGTGGATTTAAAGTTGTGTTCTTGGTTCATTCTTCTACTCTTTGCATTAATTACTGTTCTATTAGTTTCTCACTCATAATAATAGTACTTTTGAGACTGACAAAACCCCAACTGTTTTGACGTATCACTTGAATGGCCATATGTACCTGGATGTATATAACTGCCTGTTATATTGTATCTGATGAATTCTCCAGGTTCAGATCTGCCCCTGGATCCCGCATGCCTGTAATCACGGCTGCTACTTCCATCCTGAGACTGCCCAAACCCTGACTCACCATAGTCATAATCTGCACTTCCATAGCTGCCATGCCTCCAACCTTGACCTGAACCATGCCTTTGCTTTTCATTAATGACAGAATGAGAATTATTATTGCCAGAATGGTGACGACTGTCATGTGATTGTAATCCTGAATTATACCCTGAAACCTGAGAAGCAGGATTGGAGGGAACATCTACTGATCCTTGCCATTCTGTTGCATTAGACCTGGTTGTCTCATAAAAGGATGATGTGTGACCACGACCCGATTGAGATTGTGAACTGGTGTTGCCTAATTGACTGACTGTAGAATCCAGCTTTGGTCTTCTGGAAGACCTGGAGTGTTGCACGACAGAGTCAGACTGATTATGAGAGGATGTTGGGTCTTGAGAAGAACCCGTGTATCCAGAGCTATATGCTGAATGCTCAGGATGAACTGTGCTCCCTACTCTAGAATGGGAATCTGAGAGGCCACGTGATGAGGCAGACCGTCTTCGGGAAGAGCCAGAATGACTCACACTATCACTGGCTTCACTAAAATTGGATCTCTGATTTCTGCTGCTACTGGATGTGGAGGAGGTCGATCCATGAGCAGTGCCTGAGTGTCGGGAGCTGTCCGCTGAGTGCTCGGGCCGGGATTCCTGCCTTCCTCTGGTGCTCGACCGTGACTGCCCACGGGCCGAGTCGGTGTGTCCTCGAGAGGACGCCTCTGCGTGATGAGACCCTGAGCGGCCAGAGCTGTCTGGAGACTGCCCGTGACTGGACCCGTGTCTTCCGGCGGCCCCAGAGCCTGAGCGTCCGTGGGCGGACTCAGACTGGCCGTGGTGGGCACTGCGCCCTCGCTGGGAGGCCGAGTGTCTCGCGCTGTCTCCTGCGTGGCCGTGGGCGGATCCGTGTTGGTGTCCTGAACCGGAGGCGGAGGGTCCCTCTGAGTCCTCTGAGTGTCCCTCGCTCTCACTGCCCTGACTAAGACTGGATCCCCGGCGCCTGCTGCCAGCGGCTCCGGACGAGGCCTGTCCGTGTGCGGTCCCGGAGTGTCGGGAGCTGTCTGCCGACTGCTCGTGGCGGCGGCCCTGTGTTTCTCTGGTGCTGGACCCTGAGTGTCCGTGGGCGGAGTCGGAGTGCCTGTGGCTGGCTGCCTGCCCTTGGTGGGACCCTGAGTGCCTCGCGCTGTCTCCTGACTGGCCGTGGGTAGAGCCGTGCTGGTTCCTTGAGCCGGACGCAGACCTCCCGTGGGTGGACCGGGATTGTGTACCTGAAGCTTCTGAGTGTCCTTCGCTGTCGCTGGCCTGGCTGGCACTGGATGCGCGCTGTCCGGCGGGCCTGGACCCGGAGGATGGTCGTCCGTGTGCTGCGCCTGAGTGTCGGGAGCTGTCCGCTGAGTGCTCGGGCCGGGATTCCTGCCTTCCTCTGGTGCTCGACCGTGACTGCCCACGGGCCGAGTCGGTGTGTCCTCGAGAGGACGCCTCTGCGTGATGAGACCCTGAGCGGCCAGAGCTGTCTGGAGACTGTCCGTGACTGGACCCGTGTCTTCCGGCGGCCCCAGAGCCTGAGCGTCCGTGGGCGGACTCAGACTGGCCGTGGTGGGCACTGCGCCCTCGCTGGGAGGCCGAGTGTCTCGCGCTGTCTCCTGCGTGGCCGTGGGCGGATCCGTGTTGGTGTCCTGAACCGGAGGCGGAGGGTCCCTCTGAGTCCTCTGAGTGTCCCTCGCTCTCACTGCCCTGACTAAGACTGGATCCCCGGCGCCTGCTGCCAGCGGCTCCGGACGAGGCCTGTCCGTGTGCGGTCCCGGAGTGTCGGGAGCTGTCTGCCGACTGCTCGTGGCGGCGGCCCTGTGTTTCTCTGGTGCTGGACCCTGAGTGTCCGTGGGCGGAGTCGGAGTGCCTGTGGCTGGCTGCCTGCCCTTGGTGGGACCCTGAGTGCCTCGCGCTGTCTCCTGACTGGCCGTGGGTAGAGCCGTGCTGGTTCCTTGAGCCGGACGCAGACCTCCCGTGGGTGGACCGGGATTGTGTACCTGAAGCTTCTGAGTGTCCTTCGCTGTCGCTGGCCTGGCTGGCACTGGATGCGCGCTGTCCGGCGGGCCTGGACCCGGAGGATGGTCGTCCGTGTGCCGCGCCTGAGTGTCGGGAGCTGTCCGCTGAGTGCTCGGGCCGGGATTCCTGCCTTCCTCTGGTGCTCGACCGTGACTGCCCACGGGCCGAGTCGGTGTGTCCTCGAGAGGACGCCTCTGCGTGATGAGACCCTGAGCGGCCAGAGCTGTCTGGAGACTGTCCGTGACTGGACCCGTGTCTTCCGGCGGCCCCAGAGCCTGAGCGTCCGTGGGCGGACTCAGACTGGCCGTGGTGGGCACTGCGCCCTCGCTGGGAGGCCGAGTGTCTCGCGCTGTCTCCTGCGTGGCCGTGGGCGGATCCGTGTTGGTGTCCTGAACCGGAGGCGGAGGGTCCCTCTGAGTCCTCTGAGTGTCCCTCGCTCTCACTGCCCTGACTAAGACTGGATCCCCGGCGCCTGCTGCCAGCGGCTCCGGACGAGGCCTGTCCGTGTGCGGTCCCGGAGTGTCGGGAGCTGTCTGCCGACTGCTCGTGGCGGCGGCCCTGTGTTTCTCTGGTGCTGGACCCTGAGTGTCCGTGGGCGGAGTCGGAGTGCCTGTGGCTGGCTGCCTGCCCTTGGTGGGACCCTGAGTGCCTCGCGCTGTCTCCTGACTGGCCGTGGGTAGAGCCGTGCTGGTTCCTTGAGCCGGACGCAGACCTCCCGTGGGTGGACCGGGATTGTGTACCTGAAGCTTCTGAGTGTCCTTCGCTGTCGCTGGCCTGGCTGGCACTGGATGCGCGCTGTCCGGCGGGCCTGGACCCGGAGGATGGTCGTCCGTGTGCCGCGCCTGAGTGTCGGGAGCTGTCCGCTGAGTGCTCGGGCCGGGATTCCTGCCTTCCTCTGGTGCTCGACCGTGACTGCCCACGGGCCGAGTCGGTGTGTCCTCGAGAGGACGCCTCTGCGTGATGAGACCCTGAGCGGCCAGAGCTGTCTGGAGACTGTCCGTGACTGGACCCGTGTCTTCCGGCGGCCCCAGAGCCTGAGCGTCCGTGGGCGGACTCAGACTGGCCGTGGTGGGCACTGCGCCCTCGCTGGGAGGCCGAGTGTCTCGCGCTGTCTCCTGCGTGGCCGTGGGCGGATCCGTGTTGGTGTCCTGAACCGGAGGCGGAGGGTCCCTCTGAGTCCTCTGAGTGTCCCTCGCTCTCACTGCCCTGACTAAGACTGGATCCCCGGCGCCTGCTGCCAGCGGCTCCGGACGAGGCCTGTCCGTGTGCGGTCCCGGAGTGTCGGGAGCTGTCTGCCGACTGCTCGTGGCGGCGGCCCTGTGTTTCTCTGGTGCTGGACCCTGAGTGTCCGTGGGCGGAGTCGGAGTGCCTGTGGCTGGCTGCCTGCCCTTGGTGGGACCCTGAGTGCCTCGCGCTGTCTCCTGACTGGCCGTGGGTAGAGCCGTGCTGGTTCCTTGAGCCGGACGCAGACCTCCCGTGGGTGGACCGGGATTGTGTACCTGAAGCTTCTGAGTGTCCTTCGCTGTCGCTGGCCTGGCTGGCACTGGATGCGCGCTGTCCGGCGGGCCTGGACCCGGAGGATGGTCGTCCGTGTGCCGCGCCTGAGTGTCGGGAGCTGTCCGCTGAGTGCTCGGGCCGGGATTCCTGCCTTCCTCTGGTGCTCGACCGTGACTGCCCACGGGCCGAGTCGGTGTGTCCTCGAGAGGACGCCTCTGCGTGATGAGACCCTGAGCGGCCAGAGCTGTCTGGAGACTGTCCGTGACTGGACCCGTGTCTTCCGGCGGCCCCAGAGCCTGAGCGTCCGTGGGCGGACTCAGACTGGCCGTGGTGGGCACTGCGCCCTCGCTGGGAGGCCGAGTGTCTCGCGCTGTCTCCTGCGTGGCCGTGGGCGGATCCGTGTTGGTGTCCTGAACCGGAGGCGGAGGGTCCCTCTGAGTCCTCTGAGTGTCCCTCGCTCTCACTGCCCTGACTAAGACTGGATCCCCGGCGCCTGCTGCCAGCGGCTCCGGACGAGGCCTGTCCGTGTGCGGTCCCGGAGTGTCGGGAGCTGTCTGCCGACTGCTCGTGGCGGCGGCCCTGTGTTTCTCTGGTGCTGGACCCTGAGTGTCCGTGGGCGGAGTCGGAGTGCCTGTGGCTGGCTGCCTGCCCTTGGTGGGACCCTGAGTGCCTCGCGCTGTCTCCTGACTGGCCGTGGGTAGAGCCGTGCTGGTTCCTTGAGCCGGACGCAGACCTCCCGTGGGTGGACCGGGATTGTGTACCTGAAGCTTCTGAGTGTCCTTCGCTGTCGCTGGCCTGGCTGGCACTGGATGCGCGCTGTCCGGCGGGCCTGGACCCGGAGGATGGTCGTCCGTGTGCCGCGCCTGAGTGTCGGGAGCTGTCCGCTGAGTGCTCGGGCCGGGATTCCTGCCTTCCTCTGGTGCTCGACCGTGACTGCCCACGGGCCGAGTCGGTGTGTCCTCGAGAGGACGCCTCTGCGTGATGAGACCCTGAGCGGCCAGAGCTGTCTGGAGACTGTCCGTGACTGGACCCGTGTCTTCCGGCGGCCCCAGAGCCTGAGCGTCCGTGGGCGGACTCAGACTGGCCGTGGTGGGCACTGCGCCCTCGCTGGGAGGCCGAGTGTCTCGCGCTGTCTCCTGCGTGGCCGTGGGCGGATCCGTGTTGGTGTCCTGAACCGGAGGCGGAGGGTCCCTCTGAGTCCTCTGACTCTTGTCCATTTTCTCTATGCTCTGTAGTAGTGGAAGCTTTTTTTCGGTTTGTTCTAGAATCGTATGCTGTTTGTTCATGTTCGTCATTTGAGTCCTTCCTGTTTTCTTCTCTGTATCTCTCTGTTGATGCATTTCTTTCTCTTATCTGTAGCCCTGAGTTTCTCTTTTCTTCGTTTTCTTCCACTTGAATATTTGTGTTTTTCCATATGTTTTCTTCGCATGCATGTTGTAAGCCTTCGTTGCCCAGTTTCCATTCTGCACTCTCTCGTCTTTCATTTTCATAACCATGTTTGTCTTCTCTTCCTTCATTTCTCCTCTCTGAGCCAAGAGTTGCCTCGTGCCTTCTTCCATGTTCTTCTGTGGAACTTGACCTTCTTTTCTTTTTCCCACTTGACTCATGATGTGTTTTCCCATGTTCCTGTTGGTGTCTAGACGTAGATCTTTCACCTTCTTGTCCTTGTCTTCCTGAAGTAGAGACATGTGTATTTTCCCCTCTTCCTCTTGAGCTGTTGGATTGTGCCTTCTTTCTCTTTCCATCACTTCTTGAATGACTGGATGTTCTTTTTCTTTCCTCTTCTTCTCTATCATCTTCTTCATGTTTATTATGGTGTCCATCCTTCTTTTGCTTTTGCCTTGACTCTTGGAAATTGTGTCTCCTGGTTGACTCATAGTATGCTTGAGCTAACTTGAATACCATAAGGAAAAACTCTGTGAAGTCTATTTTCTTGTTGCGATCTATATCAAGGATATGCATGAAGACATCAGCAGTGTCTGGGTCATCTGGATTCTGTACCAAGGGAAGACAGAGAGGGAGAGTACATTAGCATGACTCACATCATCAATTAAATATTTCAACAATTGTTTAGGGAATGTGAATTTTTCTTGCATAAAATGGATCCAAATCTTGTGTCTTTTGCTTTAATATTGTTTAGCTTCTCCTGACTCAGCACGAAACTATAGGTACTGTAGTAAAAAAATAAATAGTAAACACATATGGTGACCAGAAAAGTTTTCATGGGGCACATCCTTCTGTTTCATACTTCAAATATCAATATTTTATGAAGTCCATAATTGAATTATCTTTTAAATATCCCCTCTTAACATTCTTGACATTAGCAAGAATATTATGAAAAGCTAGCTAATTGGCATTCATGTTTTTATCTTTATATGTTTTATTTTCTCTTCACAAAGGCTGTGTTCATGCACACTCACATACTCACCCTCTGTGAAGAAAAAATACGTCTGTATATTTATAGTAGATATAAAGGTATGAAGAGAGAAAAACAAATTATATCTGTTTTCAAATAAGATCAAATGTTTTGTTATTCCAAAAAAAATAATTCCCAAAATAATTCACAATAATCGTTTGTCAGCTTATTGATGCAGAACAGAAATGCTATGCCCTTTAGTCCTGGCAAATATCTTTTACCTTCAGGATTGACTGAAACTCTATTTCCAGAAGTTCCTTCAGCTCTTTTTTGCTCAGCGTTTCAGTGTCTTTATCACTTGTTGAATATTGGTGGAATAGGTCGATGATGGAAATGATGTTTTCCAGAATGGTAGACATCTTTCTGAAATCTAGGTGAGACTACAAAGAAGAAATAAAAGTGTACTTGTTGTGTTTCCTTTCTTTTTCTATGTCATAACAGTTATTATAATGAATTCCCTTTTTTCTTCTTTTTTTTTTGCTGAGGAAGATTCACCTTGGGCTAACATCTGTTGCCAGTCTCACTCTTTTTGCTTGAGGAAGATTGTCCCTGAGCTGACATCTGTGCCAGTCTTTCTCTATTTTATATGTGGGTTGCCACTAGAGCATGACTGCCAGTGAGCCTTGTAGGTTTGTGCCCAGGAATTGAACCCTTGGCCGCCAAAGCGGAGTGCGCTGAACTTTATCACTAGGCCACAGGGCTGGCCCCAATTTCTACATTTTTAAACCTACATCTTCTCCTAGTAGTCCAGCTTTAAAAATGGGAGATATCCAGGGAAAACTTTTGTCTACCATCTACGTAGTGAAAATCAACACCTAGTTTGACTGAATTACTAAAATTGCCAATTCCTTGGCTTTGACCCCATTCATAGTAGGATTTAGATAGTCTCATAGACCTCTGTGTGCTCTAGATAAGACTATCCCTCTTGCTTATCTGGCCATTGCTCATAGCAGGATTTTAGAAAGTCTCACTGGTCAGACGCAGGAAAACTTACTCATACTACCTTGCTGAAAATCAATTCTCCAAAAGCTAATTTGCTAAATCATCTGTTTATTGAGAGACAATTTTCTGAAAGCCAATTTGCCAAATTACTGAGACACTCAATGAGCATTTACTCAGTTTATCTATTTTTCTCCCCCCAACAATTCTTTTCCCCAGGAAAGAAGAAAATAAGAAGCATGGAAAAGGCAGGGTAAACAGAAAGTATAAAATAAAAGTACATATAATTTTATCATTAATTATAATACATGTAAAATGGATCAGATTGCTGGTTAAAAGACAGATTGTAAAGATTGAATTAAAAATACAGTTATATACTTTTTACAAAAAACACACCTAAGATTTAAGATTTTTTTCATCCACTGTTATTTATGGTGATATTCCAGACCTTGGATTTATCTGTAATTGTACCATCTTCAAAATTTCTATCTGAAGATTTTCACTCTGACCTCCTCTTACACCCTGACTCCAATAGTTCTTTGACTCACTGTCTATTTACTGCTTTATGTAGTCATTGCCCTTTTCACCTGGGTTAGGCGTTGTGGTTAATCTCCATCATTGCTTCTTTCATACGCTGTCTGTCGTTTGCCCTACTTTCTCTTGTACTCACTGGCAAAAGCTCCAATAGCTTCTTCCTTTCCTTTGTTTCAGAAGATGTCCTTGATTTTTACTTCAATGAGAACTTAGATGCCATTGGAAAAGAATTTCCTCATTTTCCCAATATCTCATCTCCCAATCTACTGTATTTGAATCCATATACCTTGACCTTCACTGCTGTTATGGTGGATGAACTGTCTGTGCTTCTCTCCTCTATTTTGACACTGGACTCTGCTCTTTCTTGCCTACTCAAACACTTTGCTTTTGCAATTGTCCACTTTCTCTCCTGCATCATCAATTTCTCTTTTTCTACTGGATTATTCCATTTGGCACATATTCATGCTGAAATGTCTCTTATCTAACATTGCCTTCCCCCATCCGACATCTCCCTTTAGGGACCATCTGATTTATCATTTTTTATAGCAAAACCCTCAAAAGGTATGTCTATACCTTCTTTCTGCACTTCCTATTTTCTTTTACTCAAATTATCTTTCTCTGTGAGAATCCACTACAGCCCTTATTAAGATAAAAAAATGTGGGGCCAGCCCTGTGGCTGAGTGGATAAGTTCATGCGCTCTGCTTTGGCGGCCCAGGGTTTCACTGGTTTGGATCCTGTGCGCAGACATGGCACCACTCATCAGGCCACGCTGAGGTGGCGTCCCACGTACCACAACTAGAAGGACCCACAACTAAAATATACGTCTAGGTACTGGGGGGATTTGGGGAGGAAAAGCAGAAAAGATTGACAACAGTTGTTAGCTCAGGTGCCAATCTTTAAAAAAAAAAAAGATAAAAAAATGTCTTTTATCTTGCCAAATCCAACTATCCATTTTCATTTCACGTATTGCTTGACATGTCAGCAGCATGTGATGAAGCTGGCTACATCCTCCCTCAGAGACCTCACACTCTCCTATTTCTCCTCCAGCCTCACTGCCTACTTTCTCTTGGTCTCCTCTTCCGGCCCCTAATGTTGATGTGCCCTGAGATTCGCTCCTCAGCTTCTTTTCTCTATTTATGCTTCTTTGGGGTACCTCATCTAACTCTAAAACTTTAAATCCTAAGTATAGGTTGATAACTTCTGGGTTTAAATGTTCAGCTACAGACTCTCTCCCAAGCTTGAGATGAGTCTAAATGCCGATCCAATATTTCTACTTGGCCTAACAGAGATCTTAAAACTAATATGTTCAAAACAGAAGTCTTGATTTCCAACTACTTTACCCTACACTCCTCCTTTCTAGTTATCCCTATCTCCCTGGTTGCTCAAGCGACAAACCTGAGAGTTGGTCTTGTTTCTTCTTTTTCTCACATACCGTATCTCATCCATCAACATGTTTTATTGAGTGTGCTTTCAAAATATCCACGAAATTGGTCACTTTTCACTACCTCTGCACTATTGCCTTCTCTAGTAACTTATTTTGATCACAACAAAAACATACTGGAGTATATCCCATCTTTAAAAACCTCCCCTTGAGCCAACACTCTCTCCTCCACCGAGATGTCCCCCTCCATACTACTGTCCTAATTAACTGCTTTGTTTGGCAGCGAAGATTCTTCAAAGAGTTTTCTGTTCTTTCTCTCTTAAAATGTTTACCACCCATTTTCTTTTTCACTCAGTTTTCTCAATTTTCTGTCTCCAAAACTCTATTGAAATTGATTTCTCTTAAATCATCTATGATCTCTAAGTTGCTGGATACAGTGGTCAGTTCTTCATCATCATCTTACTCAACCTCTTGTGGTATAAAATAGAGTTAGCTATTCCCTCCTTCATGGAATCTTTTTGTTTCTTGGATCTCATGACACCACATTCTCCTGGTATTCCTCTTACCTGTTGGTTGCTCTTTCTCAGTATTCTTTGCTGACCTCTCATCTTCTGCTCAATCTCAAAAGTTTGGAAATTCCCACGGCCGTGTTCTTGAGCTTTTTTTTTTTTTATATCTACTCACTTTTTCTAGGTAATCCCATTGGATCCCTTGACTTCAGATACCATCTATCTGGTAACTTCCAAATTGATACCTCTAGGCATGACCTTTCACTTGAGCTCTACACTCACTGATATGCACCTTCATTTATTTAACAACTGTTGAACACCTACTACAGGATTAGGCACTATTTTATGCTCTGGGGAATAGTAGTGAAAAGGTAGATGAGGTAACTACTCATACAAAGACAATAAACAAATAAATGAATGAAACAATTAAATATTGAGAAGTGCTATACATGCTATTTTAAGAGTGGTGCTATATAGAGTTTTGGGGAGTACTTTTAGATTGATCGGAGAAAGTTTTATGGTAAAGGGGACATTTGAGCTTAAAATGGAAAAATAAGAAGGAACTAACCTTGTTGATTAGTTGAAGAATTTTAGGCAAAGGGGACAATGCAATGATCCCAACATGGGATTAGCAATATAGAAAAAATACCAACTTCAGAACATTGTGAGTGAATCAGAAGTGATATAAGTTAAAGTCAGAAATATTCATGGGTCAGATAACGATGATCTTTTAAATAGGGTAACATTTGTGCATTTTATTCTAGGTGTTATGGGAAGTCACTGGATGATTATTTTGTAGGGGAGTGATCTAATATGATTCAGCTTTTAAAAGATCATTTTGTGCAATGGCTTATTAGGTTATTTCAGAGTAACCTCCTTTGAGAACAAGTAAAAAGCTGGCCTGTGTGTTTGTGTATGTATATGAAAGTATCAGAATGTTATCAAGACTGTGACAATTTTTTGAGGCCTACATTCAGACTTGAAGGGAAGTACACTATCTGGGGATTAAATAACTGTGATTTTCTAAAACTGATGAAAGTTATCAAACCACAGGTTCAAAAAGTATTATAAACTCCAAACAGGATATAAAAAATAAAACCATATCTAGACACATAATAATAATAAAATTACTGAACACTTAAGGCAATGGGGAAATCTTAAAAGCAGCCAGAGAAACTGAACCAACAAGATATAGAAAACCTAAATAGTCCTATATTTATTAAAGAAATTGAATCTTAAATGAATACATTTCCAGTGGGGGGTGGGGGACTGCAGTTCAGATGGCTTTAATGGCGAATTTTATTTAATGTGTAAGAAAGAAATAGCCCTAACATCACACAGATTGTTTCAGAGAAACAAAAAAGGGGAAACACTCATTTTATGAATCCAGCATAACCTCAGTACCTATAATTTGACAAGGATATTATAAGAAACAAATTTTTCAGGATGATTTCATAAATATAGATGCAAAAATCTGAATAAAAATAATAGTAAACTGAATCCAGTATTGTATAAAGAGAATATACATCATTCCTAAGTAAGTTTTAGTCCAAAAATTCAAGTTTGGTTTAACATTTGAGAACTGATCAATTAACTACTCCAATAGACTAATGGGGAGAAATTATATGAACCTCTAAATAGATGCAAAAAACCTATTTGATAAAATCCAACATTAGTTTTGATTTATAAATAAAAGCTATCAATTATATCTATGAAGATGTTATAGCAGCATCATACTTAATGGTGAATTGTTGAAAACTTTCATCTCTGAGTTTGAGAATGAGACTAATACATTTGCTATCATCCTATTCAACATTGTACTGAAGGTCCTAGCCAGAGCAACAAGCAAAAGAATTAAAAAACAGAATAGTTAGAAAAGAAGTAACAAAATTGTCGTTATAGAATGATATGATTTTTGTATGTGGGAAATCCAAAAACGTGTAAAGCTAAACTATTAGAATAAATAAAATTAACACTCCTTCTGGATATAAGATAAATGCGCAAAAATCAATTGTATTTCTACACAAAATCAATAAACACTTAGAAAATGAAACAAGAAATGATGCTATTTACAAAAGTAGAAAAAAAAAATCAGGAAATTCCTAGGAATAAATGTAGTGAAAGATATGAAAGATCCATACTCAGAAAGTTATAAATGTTATTGAGATTAATTTTAAAAGATTTAAATAAATGGAAGATTATGCATTGTTCATGGGTTAAATGTCTCAATATTGTTAAGATGTCAAATCTCGCCAAATTCATTTATAGATGCAATAATATCCCATTCAGAATCCCTGAAGTTTTTAAAACATACAGATTGATAAGGTGATTTCTAAAGTTTATATGAAAATGTGGAGGGCCAAGATTAGTCAAGAAAACCTTGAAGAAGGCGAAGTTAGAGGATATATCAGATGTCAAAGTATATTATAAGGGAAGACAGCATGGCATTGGTGAAAGGCTAAATAGATGGATCAAGGAAAAGTATAGTCCAAAATTAGACCAAATAACTATGGAGATTTGATTTATGATGAAGGTGGTGGAGGTCAATAGGGAAAGGAGAGTCTTTTGAACAAATAGTGCTGGATTAATTGAATTCCCATCTGGAAAAACAAATTAGTTCTCAGGTGGATTTTCTACGTAAAAGATAAAAGAAGATAACATAGGAGAATATCTTCAAGATGTTAGGGTAGACAAATACTTCTTAAATAGAACTCAAAAAGTATTAATCATAAAGAAAAAGACTGATAAATTAGACTGCATTAAAAGTAGGAATGTCTGTTCATTCAAAGATGCTGTTAAAGAAAAGAAGGAAAAGCCAGAGTGGGAGGATATATGTAACTCATTTAACCAATAAAGGGCTCTATCCTGAATATAAAGACAATTCCTTCAAATAATAATGCACAACTGAAATTTCACAATCTTGTAAACTATCATAACCTCAATAAAAATAAAAAATAAAAATAACTCCTGTAAATCAATACAAAAATACTGACAACCCAATAGAAAAATGGGTAGAGACCAGAGGAACTTTACTTAATGATATCCAAATGGCTAACAAACATACCAAAAGTTCTCAACTTTATTAATCATCAGGGAAATGTAAATTAAAATTACAGTTTGAGACCACAGTACACCCACCAAAATGACTACAAAGACAAAAAGGAAAAAGAGACTTCACAATACCAAATATTTGTAAGGATATGGAGAAACTGGATCTTTCATATACTGCTAGAAGGAGTATAAACTAGCAGAAGTACTTTAGAAAATTGTTTGGTAGTGTCTAAGACCCATCAATTTACTCCTAGGAATATTCCCAATAGAAATATATACACATATGTAACCGTAAATCATGTACAAAAATGTTCATAGCCCCATTATTTATAATATCTCCCCAAATGGGAACAGCTCAAATATCTATCAATAGAAAAGTGAATAAATAAGTTGTGTTATTTTTATATAATATAATAGTCAGAGGAGGAGTAAAGGATAGCCTAGACTAGGATGGTACTGGTGGAGAAGGAGACAGATGGATTTGGCATGTCTGATAGGCAGAGTTGACTGGATGTGGTGATGAATCTGTGGTGTAAGGGGGAGACAAGAGTCATGGATAGCTTCTAGATTTTGGCTTGAGCAAAGAGTTTTTTCTCACTGCGTCTATTACTCTCATCATCTCTCATCAAAACTGCAGTCCATCTCTCTGCTCTCCCTCTTGCCTTTCTATCATCCTATTTTTCACATGGCACCACAGAATGATCTTTTAAAAACATACGTTAGATTATCTTACTCCTCTTGCTTAATACCCTCCAATGACTTCTCATGTACATAAAATAATGTACAATGCTCCTATGCCCCTTTTTGCGTGGTCTACCCCTGTCTAGTTCTCTGATATCACCATATACCACTGTTCCTCTTATTAAAGATGCTCTAGGCACACTAGCTTTTTTTTTGTTCTTTGAAACAAGTTTATCCTGCTTTAGAACCTTGCCCTTTGCCTTGACTGGTTTCTTTGGTCATTAAGATCTCAGCTCAAAAGGATAATTCCCCAGGAGAGATCTTTCCTGGCCATTCAATCTAAAGTACTCTCCTCCCCTTACGTTACTACATCACTGTATTGTTTTCTTCATTGTTCTCATCACTATTTGAAATTCTTGCTCTTTATTGTTTACTGAATGTCTCTCCCTACTAAGTAAGCTCCTAAGTGTAGGAGGTTTATGATGTTCACTGCTGCATAATCAGCCAAGAACAGCACTTGGCAAATAGAAGGTAGTTAGTATATATTTGTTGAATGAATGAATAAACAGAAAACCTAGAAATATAGAGTATTGAGTAGCCTCATAGAAAGCAAATTTATGCCCTCATTTTCCTTCTATATTGAATAAACTTTTAGTAACTGTACCACTAAAAATAAAGAACCCCAAACATCCGAACTTTTTGCCTTAGCATACACTTACATCCAGATTTCCTCCTTGCTTAACATCAAGTAGGCAAAGTTAGATGTATTCCCTCTTACTTACTTCTTTTACCAGAAGAGCAAGTAGAATGTAGCCTGAAGGAGCTTGCTGGGTGCTGAAGTCTGGGATAATAGCCCTTTTATAGCAAGTACATCCAGGGAGGAGCCATCCTCTGTAGGATGGTCTGATTCATTCCTAACCAAAGATAGATCCACCTATATCTCCACCTCTGTTTCTCTAGGGCCATGTTTACTTCCCAACCTCCTCACGTACTCATCTGTAATGTCTTACCAAGTTTACATAAACTCCATATCTTGGAAATTTTATGGAAATTTCCCTTTGGCTATCATAGGTTCTTTGTGTTCAGGGCCCACACTTTCTACCTTTTTTGTAATCCCCACTTTGACTTCCTAGGTGCTTGATAAATATGCTTCCTTATACTTGTATCCTGAGGGGTAGAGTATACATTTATGAGAAACTTAAATTCGATTTGTGGTGGGAAAACATCATAAGCACCTACCTGCATGTCCCTTTTTATCTATAAATTCCATATCTGGATACTGAGAGAACTTGCTATGAAATGAATGTTGATCTTCTAGAAATTATGATGAATGGAGAGAAGATAGGCAGATTTAATTTTGATTTTTCAAAAGAGAGCAAGAAAGTGAGCTCTTGAGTGAGAAGCAGTGATCACTAGGAGCTAGCATGAGTTTATTAGGAAGAATCATTAGTCTATTTTTACCTTGTTTTCAAGGTTATTACATTGGGATATCAGAGACATGTTCAACTTACTCTTCCTGTGGGTTAAACTTTGTTCTCATTAGTTCTTGTAAATATACAGGAGACTCCTATCCTTGGCCTCTCTCTTGATTTACAGACTATGTTGAACAGACTACATCTCTATTTGAATGTCCCCTAGTTACCTCAGTCTGTACAGTTCAATGCTGAACTCATTATTGTGCCCTATACCAAAATGTACTATCCTCCAGAAGTCCACATATTGGTTAAAGACATTGCCATCCACTGAGTGTCTCAAGCTACACAAAGTCACTTTTCATTTATCTCTTTCCTTTACCCCACGTGCTCATGTTACATCATGTCAATTCTACCTAGACTTATATTCTTTATATGAAGGTCTATTCTCTATCTCTAGTGCAGCAATTTTAGTTCTGGACCTCATCATCTTTCAAATGGGTATTTGTAAAAAGTGTTATAACTGGCCCCTCTACTCTTAGGTTGCCTGATTCATCTACCCTTATCATGTCATTCCCTCTGCTGGCTCCTGCTTGCCTGTAGAAGTCTAAATTCCTTTACTTGTCATACGAGTCTCTTCACAATAGGCATGAATCTGTATCTTTCCAGTTGCCTCTCTTACCACCTGTACTTTATGGAAAAGTCACTCTAGACTGATCAACATTCCTTGGATGACACTTTAATTGTCCAATGCAGTTCAAAATCTCTATGTGCTATCCTTACTACCTGGAGGTCCCTCAACCTTAACTTCTCTTCACCCTTTAGGACCCTCCAGAATCATCACTTCCTTCATAAAGCCTTACCTGACATCTCTGGATAGATTGTTGTTCCCTCATGTACTCTGTATTTGTCTCTCTTATAGCTCTGGTGGTATTTTATTTTAATTATTTATTTATATGTCTGTCCCCTCCTCTCCCAATTTTGTATTTTTCCTCACCCTCTTTTTGCCTGGGTCTGAATTATCTTTTGTGTCCTTGGGCTCTATAACAGTTCCTAGGACAAAATCAGATAAGAAATGCAAGGTGGGTGGTCAATCTTGTTTAGAGTGAATGAGATAGAAACATGTCTGAGATTTTAAAACTTTGTTTAATGTCCTCATTTCTAACCTTATTAGACCATCAATTCTTTCTTTTGTGGAGCATTAATGACCACAGAATATAGGTCTTTATTTTCTCCCCTTCTCTTCTTGGGTTTAATTGTCTTTTTGTGCCAAGTAGTTGTTGTGCTTTTGTCTCTCTCTCATCATGCTGCGATAATAATAGTAGGCTGTATTGCATGCCCATTATTATGTGCCAAGAATGTGCCAAGATTTTGCAAATATTACTTCTAATTCTCAGCATAATCCTGTGAGGTCATTATTATTGTCTCTGTTCTTGAGATGAGGGAACTGATGGTGACAGGATGCCCAATGTTACCCAGCAAGTAAGTTACGGAACTAGAATCCAATCCCAAGTCATCCTGACTCCAACTCCCACATTATTTCCACCATACCATGTTGCTGTGGGTGTGAACTTTTCTCCTTTTTTTAAAATTAGCTTTATTGATATTTTTAGTGTTTTAAACAGTGGTTTCTCTCAAAGTGTCCTAAGTCCTGGGTGTACTTAACTGGAAATCATTTCAGGGCAGCAGAAAGACTAGACTGTGGAGTGTGAGTGAGCTGAGGAAGGTGGGAGTCTAGAGAGTCGCTAGGATGGGGCAGTCTGGGATCTGACGTTTTAATGGCCAGAAGACCCAAATCTTGCAGATTCATATCAATATGGAGGGAAGTCTCTTGTAGTTTGCTCCAGGACTGTTTTCTTGACCATGTTATGATCATTATATTCTTATCAATAACTTGGATGACAATGTGGGCAGATGGCAAATATTTTCAAGATAAACTGAGGATCCAAGATGATTTTAGCATGTGGCACCAATATGTAATCTAATAAAAATGAATCTTACTGTCATAAAAGTAAAATTCTGACTTTGCTTCTAAATTAAACTTCACAAGGGTAGGGTAGAAGACATGAGTAAAAGAAGGGATACCGTGAAGTGGCAGTGTGATATAGTAACCAAAAAGGTAATGCTATTTTAGGCTGCATTAAAAGAAGCACATTAGGGGGGGGCCTCCCTGGTGGCGTAGTGGTTAAGTTCGTGTATTCCACTTCGGTGGCCCAGGGTTCATGGGTCTGGATCCTGGGAATGGACCTATACTACTCATCAAGCCATGCTGTGGCAGGCGACCCACCTACAAAGTAGAGGAAGATTGGCACAAATGTTAGCTCAGGGATAATCTTCCACCAAAACAACAACAACAACAACAACAACAAGCACATTAACTAGAACAAAATAAGTGGTGATGTTCTTCACTTGGCATTTGTCAGCTGTTTCTGTAGCTTTTTGTTCAGTTCTGATGACCGCTTTTCAGTAGAGATGTGGACAGCTTGTCACGTGTTCTGAGTAAAGTAAATAGGACAGTTGGCTAGATGGGTGGTAAAGGGAACCAAGTGAGACACAGATGGATGGGAGATGAATAGCTGTCTTCAGTTATATAAGTGGCTGCTATATAGAAGAAGGATTATACCTAGGTTGCTAAAAAACTCAGATAAATGGGTAGAAACTGTAGGGAAGCATATTTGACTTTACGTGAGAAAGAACTTTTTAATAGAATTGTCCAAACATGAAAATAATTAATTTTGGTGATAGTGAATTTCCTATCACTGCCTAGAAAATTTTTAATTGGGTGAGATGTTGGCAATTAATTAGTCTAGCCTCCTCATATTGTAGTTGACGACCAGGAGGTCCAATGTTGTATGGCTGATGAGTCAAAAAGTCAGGACCAAGGCCTCCGACTCAGGACTTTTCACTCCAAATCCTCTTTGCATTGCACCAGGTTACATCATTAGTGGGAGATAAGCATGAGACAGGGGTATTTTGAAGAGGAGTTACATAGAAGAACATTGAGTGGATGTCTGATAAATCCCTCTTTCAACCTGAGAACTATGATTCAATGATTCAAGTAAATTTCTTTGCCTGACTTGATTCAGCTCAGCACTGATGGCTGTTTGGTCAATGAAGTTTATCAACTGCAGGGGTAACAGGACTATCAATTCCACTTTACAGCATGAACAGGAAGGCAGCACTTGGGTTTCCATTCCCCATTTCCTGCCAACACAGCTGATCCCTCTTGTATATTAGCTTTTAGCTTGAGAATCCCAAGGAATTTCCCTCCTAAGCTTTTAAAATTACTGACTATGGAATAGTGAACTCTGAGATGTCGGGCATCTTCTCTATCCTCAGGGAGAACTTACTCTTTGTTTCATTGCTGCTAGATAATGAAAGGTTTTCAGAGGTGTTTTGGGTGTCCACAGTTACATATTGTGGCTGCCAGGATTTGTTAAGGGGTGAAGAAAACTCCCCAAAGTCACAAGCTATTGACAAATCACAAATTACAGTATTTCAATTACAATCATTCAATTGGTTGTCCCTCCCTTTTACTATCCAATGGGCTGGAGAGGCATTATGTTGCCATATGGCCTCTGGGCTGCTGATGTGGGTCAGGTTGTCACAATTCAAGGGTACAGCCCTTTGAGATGTGTGACTGAGGCTGTAGGAGTGAAGGGGAGTTGGAATTTGTGGTTCAGTGATTTCCTACAGGAGCTGTAGTCATCTCCTGGGAGGTGCTGTTTTGGGGCTGAGATTTTTCCAGGTTGAATATTCCCTTAGATTCCTTGGCATAGTTGTAGCTGATGTTCCTACTGAGCCATACAGTGGTGGAGTGGTGTCTGGAAAGAACCCCTCTACTCGCAGCTTGTATTTGCCTTCACCAGGGCAATGGTGAAGGAAAGTAATGTTGATCCCAGGAAAAAATTTCAAGTTGCCTTCAGTGACCTCAGATTCTGCTTTGTCTAAAAGCCTCTTCTGTGTGTGTGTGTGTGACAGAGAGAGAGAGAGAAAGAGAGAGAGAAACAAAGAGACAGAGAGAAGGGAAGAGATGTTGTGGGGGAGTGAGAGTGAGAAAGAGGTTTTTCTAGACATCAGCATGCCATTTTATGCCAATTTGGATTGCCTCTTGGTTTTTTACAGGCCCAATATATTCATTGCCAAGTATTCACCAGCAGTTTCATTGACATAAGAGGAAACTGTAGATGACTGCTAAGATTGGAAATTGAGAATAGAATTGAAGGAATCCTGTGGCAGAGGTGTAGTATGGTGTGTGTGTGTGTACACGTGTGTGTGTGTATATAACACATCTATTCCAGCTACTGCAGATGCAGAAGTCACACACACACACACATACACACACACAATGAAAATACGTGTGAGAGAGACAGACAGTCACAGAAAAAATAACAATGAAAGACAAGTCTTTTGAATAGTGGGGAAATGTTCTCCAGGAGCTGCTTATATCAATATGTTGTTATTTTTCTAAAAATCCTGGTGGTTTATTAAACCCTTCAAGTACAACTACAGAGATGGGAAGAGGCATTCTAGGGTCTGAAGGGAGTTGCATCTATGCAGTAACTGTGTAATATGAAAGTTTTCTGTAACAAATAGAGACAAAAGTAAGACCAGAAAGAATAATAGAAGGAATGATAGAAAAGCAAGTGAGCACCCCGTGTAGTTAAGGAAAAAGCCTTCATGGCTTATCTTTTGAATGGCTGTGAACAGAGAGGTTATGAGATCTTTAGAGTGGCCATATCAGCGATGAGCAGTATCAGCAGTAAACGATGGATCAGTCACCACTCCGTGTCCCATAGAAACTGAGTTTTGATGACAGAGTGCTGCAGAGTTAGGAAACTGGAAAAGAAAAGAGGAGCAAGCCGGGACAGACATTATAGCTATTCTGACCAGGCTTCACCAATGTTATCTGTTCAGACAGCATCTAGAATAGGCCAGTAATTACCAGGAGAATGTGGAAGATCCGAAGGGGCTAGGACTTGGAATAAGCTCCCACTCCTCTTTCTTACCTGCTCCCTGTATAGGTAGGGATATTATGGACAGATAGATAGATTAGAGTGTGTTCTGGAGGGAAGATTTCTACAGATGTCAGAGAGAGGTTCAGGTTAAGAGATAGGTCACAGTATTCAGGGATCATTCATTCATTCCACAAACATTTGTTACCAGCTGACTACTCACCAGTCACCATGCTTGTCCCAGGGCTGTCAATGAAGAAGTCATGCTTCCTGTCCTCAAAGAGCTCATAATCTAGTGAAGAATGCAGACATGTAAACAATGTGATATGTGTTATAATAAAGGTATTTATAAATTATTGCAGAAAGACACATGAGGAAGCAACTCATTCTCTTCTATTTTTACATTTTTCCCCCTAACTTTATTGAGGAATAATTGACAAATATAATGGTCTATATAGTTGTATATATTGTATACATTTATTGTGTATAATAAATTGTATATATTTAAATTGTACCATGTGATGATTTGATATACATATACATTGTGGAATGATTACCAAGAACAAGATAATTAACATATGCATCACTTCACATAGTTAACTCTTTTTTTTTCTGGTGAGAACATTTAAGATCTACTCTTAGCAACTTTCAAGTATATAATATTATATGATTAACTGTAGTCACCATGCTGTCCATTAGATTCTCAGAACTTATTCTTCTTGTAACTGAACATTTGTACCCTTTGATATACATCTCCCCATTTCCCCCACACCTCAGCTCTTGGCAACCACAATTCTATTCTCTGTTTCTATGAATTCGACTGTTTTTTTAGATTCCACATATAAATAGTATTTGTCTTTCTCTCTCTGAATTATTTTACTTAGCATAATGTCCTCCAGGTTCATCGATGTTGTTACAAATGGTAGGATTCCCTTCTTTTTTATGACTGAATAGTATTCCATTGTATATATATACACTGTGTTTTCTTTATCCATTCATCTGTTGAAGGACATTTAGGTTGTTTCCATATTTTGGATATTGTGAATAATGTTGCAGTGAACATGGGAATGCTGATATCTCTTCAAGACACTGATTTCATTTCCTTAACATGTATATACCCAGAAGTGAGGTTGTTGGATCAGATGGTAGTTCTATTTTTAATTTTTTGAGGAAACTCCCTGCTGTTTTCCATAGTGGCTGTACCAGTTTACATTCCCACCAACAGTGTATAAGTGTATTCTCTGCATTCTGGCCAACATTTGTTATTTTGTCTTTTTGATAATAGCCATTCCAACAGGTATGAGATGATATCTCATTCTGTTGTTTTTTTTTTAAAGGAAAGTTCTTCTTCTTTTTCTCTCTCTCTCTCTCTCTTTTTTTTTTGGTGAGGAAGATTGGCCCTGAGCTAACATCTCTGGACAATTTTCCTGTTTTTTCCTCCCCAAAGCCCCAGTACATAGTTGTATATCCTAGTTGTAGGTCATTCTAGTTCCTCTATGTGGGATGCCACCACAGCATGATTTGATGAGTGGTGCATACTTCTATGCCCAGTATCTGAACCAGTGACCCCCAGGCCACTGAAGCAGAGACTGCCAACTTAAGCACTTGGCCACTGAGCTGGCCCCTCATTGTGGATTTGATTTGCATGTCCCTGATGATTAGCGATGTTGAGCACCTTTTCTATACTTATTGGCCATTTGATGTCTTTTTTTGAAAGACGTCTATTCAGATTCTTTGCCTCTTTTTAAATTGGATTATTTGCTTTTTTTGCTATTGAGTTGTATGAGTTCTTTATATATTTTTGATATTAACCCCTTATCAGATATATGATTTGCAAGTATTTTCTCCTATTCTATAGGTTGCCTTTTCAATTTATTGATTGTTTTCTTTGCTGTTCAGAAGCTCTTTAGTTTAAAGCTCTTTAATAGTCCCACTTGTTTGTTTTAGCTCATTCTCTTTTAGAGAGATCAAGAGGAGATGATATTTGAACTGAGCCTTAAAGAATGCACTTATTGGGTTCTGTTGGAAAGAACAGGGGGAGATGGACCTGAAAGACTGTACAGAAAGGCCTCAAAGCCATGCTTAGTTTTGTGGATGTTATGTTACTTACATTAAATAGCAACTGAAGAGTTTTTAAGTACAGAAGTGACAGGATCAGATTTTTATTTAGTAAAAATAACTCTACTGAGAATACGGATGGTGGATTGTTTGATACACGTAAGGAGTCAGGACATTTGAAAAAAAGAGGGGAGATAATGAGGTTTCAAACTAAGGTGTTGGCAGTGGGATTTAAAGGAAGAGTCGTTTAACTTGACAGTGTGTTGCATGTGGAGGCTGAGGGAAGGGGAAGAACAGGAGGCAATAGGTTAGAGTCTTGGCAAGCAGCTGGTATAGGCAGACAGGGTAGGGAGGGGCGCCCTCGTTAGAGTAGGGTCTGACAGGTAAGCAGAACTCAATGATGGAGAAGCCAGGAATAGGAGATTTAGATGGGCAGGTGATGGGGAGTTGGTATCAACAATATCAGTTAGCAGGTAGCAGGACCACAGGGCTCATCTTTCAGTTCAGGATTTTAATTTTGAAAGTAAGGAAGGCGGAAAAACAAAGAAGAGTTCCTAACGTGAAACGTTCAAGGAGAAGGAACCAGGAAGAGACCTTATTATCATATCTGAGAGGAATCAAAGCCAGATTAGCAGCACAGGTGACCTGATGCTGATTCCTGAGCTTTGGGGAATTTCCATCCTTACATTCCTCCTGCTGAAGGTCAGTACTTGTTCTGGGTGATGGGGTCACTAAACTGGCAGTACCTGAAGACCTTCTATCTGCTCTGCACCCAGTTTTTATCAGCGTGGACTTTAGTGTCCCCTTGCATGTGTCCTGATTGCTCATCCATCATAATTCACTACCTACACCCTGTAGATTAGGCAGATGTTTGATTGACAATCTCCGTGATTATTGATGTAGCCCAGCTTCAGCCTTTGACTGCACTACACCCCTCTCACCCAGGTGTAGTCAGGGGAGGGCTCAGAGTAGCCCATTCTTACTCCATGTCGTTGGGGTGGGGTACAGGGTCTACCTTTGACTCTGAGGGTGAAGAATGTTACTTGGATGTTGCTGGGCTGTGGTGGGTGGGTGTGTACACTGAGCTGACTAAGGCAGAGTGAATCTCTGGACTCTTGTGGGAACCACCGGTAAAGAGACATCATTCTATGCTCCCCCATCCCCTACATCTTGAGATATGAACCTGGAAGCATGTAGTCTGAGCTGCTGCAGCCATCTTACAACTATATGTCAACAGTCTGTCTGGAAATGTAGTCAGCAGAGAGGAAAGCAGAGCTCAGAGATTGAGAAACTCACTCAACCCTGATGATACCCGTTAGCCTTGGATTGAGTACTGCCTGCAAAATCCATCCAGGACTTTTCAACTACATGAATCGATAAATCCCCTTTTCATTTGATACAATTTGAGTTGAATTTTTCTGTTACTCCAGATGGAGGTAGAACCAACTGATATAATTGCTATTTGCTTTTTACTGTGTTCTGCATTTATAATAAATATGAAAAACATAGCAAGATGACCAAGGCATGTTAAAGAAAGAGTGGCGATAGAGAAAGGGGAAGAGGAGGAGGAATAACAAGCCATCCCCCTGTTTCTTGCATGGCTCCCTTTTCTCTCCAAATCAAAGACTGAACCAATATCAATCACATTATACTTTTTTTTTGAAGGATACATTCCTTTGGGAGCGAGAGCAGGGCCGGGTCTGAGGATGTTGTAGGCCTACTTCTAGGATCTTCTGCAGAAAGAGGAGTGTGTGTCTGTGGCCCTGCCCTGTTCCACACTGGAAACTACCTGGCAGTCTAAGCATGGTTCTTTCTTTAGAAAATGATTTAATTTTCCTCTGTCTAACTTGACTTTTATCTTCTGAAGTCAGAGATCCAGAACCCGTTTGTTCTTAGATCTCCTGTTCTCTCCTATGCCTTCACGCTTCTCAAGGATACCCTTCCCTTCTCACAGACGGTTTTTTGATCTTATAAAATTAACCATTCATAGACTTTGACCCCAGATTTTTTTCTGACTTCAGACTATCAGCACCCAGGACACCAAGGTCTTTTTTTTTTTTAATTCCAGTTGTAGAGATTTGAGTTAATCATATTCCTCACTTCGTGGCATATTATCATTATTGGTCTATAAGGTTCTTTTTTGGAAGGGTCAATTGATTGACTGACTTTTACTCCCATTCTTCACTCCTATTCTTCTGTCCCTCCTCGACCAGGAAACTATTCTAATGAGTTTACTGTATATCTCTTAATTTGTATAGATCCTTTAAAATATGCATTGTTATTTTTGTGTGTGTATAGTTTTCTTTTATGTAAGTGCTATTATATGGGAGATATCATTCTGTTTCTTACCTTTTTTCACTTAGCATCTGTCTTGCTTTATAAATATCTCATCCATTGCTTGTAACTGTGCTGTTGTTGTGTGTTTACTCAGTATACCTATGTATTCCTGCAGTGATGGACTCTCAGATTGCTTCCAATTCCCCAGCACTAAAAACAACACCGTGATGAATGTCCTCTTATTTATGTCCATTATGGATCTCTGATAAGTGTTTTTTGGGGGCTATAAACACAGAAGTAGAGTTACTGAGTGGTAGGATATGTATGCTTGATTTGGCTATATACTCAGATCGCTCTTTGGAATGGCTGCATCACTTTATTTTCCTACCAGAAGTGCAGAGGTTTCCTAAACCCACATCCATCCCTGCCAACACCTACCATTATCTAGTTTATTTCACTGTCATTTCAATTTATGTTTCCCTAATTAATAAGTTTGAGTATCTCTATCTATATTTCTAAGCCATTTTGATTACCTACTCCATAAATTGCCTGTTCAGATACTTTCCCCATTTTTCTGGTGATTTTTTTGACTTGAAAGAGTTCCTTGTATGTTCTAGATGTTAGTCCATTGTTGGATTTAGACATTGGAAATAATTTCTCCCAATCTGTTATCTTTTAACTTTGTTCATGGTGCTTTTCACTGAACAAAATTCTTTAATTATGATGTAATAAAAATAATCACTATTTTTATTTTATGTTGTGTGCATATAAAGCTCTGGATACAATGTCCTTTCCTGCCCTGAGATTACAAAGATATTTTCCTCTATTTACTTTATTGTTTTAAGTTTCATGTTTAGATGTACACAGTTGTATATCTTAGTTGCATGTCCTTCTAGTTGTGGAATGTGGGATGCCGCCTCAACGTGGCCTGACGAGCAGTGCCATGTCCGCGCCCAGGATCCGAACCCTGGGCCGCCGCAGCGGAGCGTGCGAACTTAACCACTCGGCCACGAAGCCGGCCCCTCATGTTTAAATCTTTATTGCATTTGGAGTCTATCTTTGATGTAGTTTTAGGTAAAGATCCAATATTATTTTAATCCATAGAGGGAGTTAGGTTTGCAATTCCATCTGTTAAACAATCTGTCCTTTTTCCCATTGATATGTGGTGCCCACTTTATTGTATATTAAATTTCTGGATAAACATGGTTATATTTCTAAGCTCTCCTTTATATTTCACTGCTCTATTTGTCGTTGCAATAATATCACACAGTTTTATTGTGATGATTGTGTAGTATTTCTTAATACCTACTAGGACAGATTCCTCCTCTTTGCTCTTCTTTGGAATGTTAACGTACCTATTGGTGGATCTCTATTCCTCCCTAAAAATTTTAGATTAAGGTTGTCACCTTTCTCAAAAAATTCAACAAAAATATTTTGAAGTATTTGTGATTGTATTGAATTGATCGATTAATTTAGGTTGAACTGATATATTTATAACACTGTCATCCCAACCAAGAGATGGAATGTCTCTCTATTTATTCAGCTGAACTTCTATGTTTTTTTTATTAGATTTTAGAATTTTCTACATAAAGGTATTATGTATGTATTGTCATTAATTTCTAGTTACTTCATAATTATGTTGCTACTCTGAATGATATCTCGTTTTTTTAAATACACTTTGTAATTGATTACTGTTGGTGATAAAAAATGCTTTTAATTTTTGAAAGTTGACCTTACTGATAAACTTATTGAATTACCATATTAATTGTAATAATTTTCTGATTGTGTTATTTTTTTCTGGCTAGAGGATCACATCATCTGCAAATAATGACAGTCTTTTCTCTCTTTTTTCCCCCAATCAATATACTTCGTATATCTTTTTCTTTCTTTAGAGCTTGTTCAGGATACCTCATACTTTGTTAAACCAGAACAGTGATATTGTCCCTGATTTTGTTTCTGAAGGGAATGCCTCTAAAGTTTCTTCACTAGTTATGAAGTATACTGTAAGTTTTTGATATATAACTTTTACCAAGTTAATAAGCTTCCCATCTATTTCTAGTTTGAGTTTTTATTTTTGATATGCATTGAGATTTATCAAACACGTTTTCTGCTTTGTTGAGATAACCATTTTCTTTTTCTCTTTTACCATATTAACGTGGCAAAAAGGTAGATATCTGATTTTGAATTGTTTTTGCATTCCTGTGTAAACCTGATTTGATCATGTTATATTATTATTTTTAAATCCACTGTTAAGTATAGGTAGCTAATATTTTCCTTAGGATTTTTTGAATATACTTCCCTAAATTAAGTGGGACTGTAATTTTCTTTTATTGTATTGCTCATATCTAGTTTTAGAATCAAGGTTATACTATCTCATAAAATTAGCTGGGTACTTATCACTCTTTCTCTTTCCTGGAAGAATTTGCATAAAATTAGAACTAACTCTTCCTTAAAATTCTGGTAGAACTCACTAATGATCTGGTTGTGATTCTTTTTTTTTAGGTGAGGAGAGAAGCCCTTCAATTATTGTTTAAATTTTTTCAATACTTATTGCCTTATTGAATCTATCTATTCTTGCATCAATTTTGGCAATTTATATTTTTTTGTAGGAATATATCTTTTAAATCTAGGTTTTCAAGTGTGTTAGCTTATGTTCAGCGGTCATGTCTCCTTTCTTGTTATGTATTTGTCATATTTGTATCTCGTCTTTTTAATTCTTGGATCAGTCTTGGCAGAGGTCTATCCATCTTGAGGAAGGAAGATATCCTCCTTGCCCAGCAACTCAGCCGATGAGAAACTGAACTCTTGTTTTGCACCAATGGATTTTCATTCAAAAGAACCCCTCCTAGCTTCTTCCTTTTTCTCTATAAAGTAACATTCCTCTCCTTTGTTTGCTGAACTTGGCCTATGGCTTTTGCTATAGCTTGCTTGTCTTGAATTGGAATTCTTCTGCTGTTCCTGAATAAATCCATTTTGCTGGTAAAATAACCGGCTGTTTTGTTTAAGTCAGCAATTCTAAGTGTTTCTCAATTCTCTTCGTTATTATCTCTTTTTAACCCAAAGACTAGTTGACTTCCAAAAATATGAGTTTTTTTAAGCTATCCATTTACTATTAATTATTTATTGTATTATGGTCAGAGATTATAGGCTATATGATGTTGGTCTTCCAGAATTTATTCCTTTACAGCCTGAACAGTCTATTTTTCTGACTGTATAATGTATCTTAGAAGAATACATATTATCAACTTAGTGGATAGAATTCTATATGTTTATAATAGCTTAAGCCTGATGATCTATTTTTTGTTTTTTAAAACAGCTTTATTGAGGTATAATTGATATACAAAGAATTGTACATATTTAGTACATACAGTTTGATGAGTTTGGGCATATGCAAACATCCGTAACACCATCACCACAATCAGGGTGATAGATATATCCAGCATTTCCCAAAGTGTCTTTGTGTCCCTTTGTTTTGTTATTTTCTCTTTTTTTGTGGCAAGAACACCTAATATGAGGTCTACCCTCTTAATGAATTTTGAAATGCACAGTACCATATTGTTAACTATAGGCATTATATTGTACCACAGATCTCTAGAACACATTAATCTAGTATAACTGAAACTTTTTACCCACTGAACAACAACTCCACATTTCTCCCTTCCCTCAGCCCCAGACAACCATATTGTATTCTCTGTTTCCGTGAATTTGACTATTTCAGATACCTCATGTAAGTGGAATCATGCAGTGTTTGCCCTTCTGTGACTGGCTTATTTCACATAGCATAATGTCCTCTGAGTTCATCCACCTTGTCACAAATGGCGAGATTTCCTTCTTTTTAAAGGCCAAATAATATTCCATTTTATGTATATACCACATTTTCTTTATCCATTCACCTGTTGAGGGACACTTGGACAGTTATAATATGGTTTTAGATATTTGATACCTCTGCTTACTTTTTGACTGCTTGAGCTATCACTTTCTGAGAGGATGTGGTAAAATTTTAAAATCATATTTATTGACTTATCTGTTTCTCCCTGTAGTCCTGTTAGTTGTCTGATGTATTTTGAGCCTGATTGTTAGGTGCACATATATTTTGATAGTTATATCTCCTTTGTTCCTTATTGTATTTTCCAAGATATTTTTTCAAATATTAAGAGCTCTACTCCAGCTTTATCTTGGTTCATGTTTGCCTAATTTATTTTTTTATCCTTTTATTTTTAACCATTCTGTGCCTTTTGTCTTAAGCATGTCAACATGTTGACAACATGTTGTTGAACCTTTTTTGTTGTTGTCATCAAATCTGAAAGTCTCTGTCATTTTATTGGTTAGTTAAGGCCATTTGAATTTTTGACATTATAGTGATATTAAGACTTATTTCTGCCATCTTATTTCATACTTTCCCTTTACTGTAGGGTTTTTTTCATGATAAAATGAATGGTTCATCTTTTCTATTAACAGATATAAGCTCAGATTGGATAAATAAATCACCCATATTTAGCTATATATTATTTATTAGAGACATACCTAAGAAAAATTACAAAGAAAGGATGAAAAGAGAAGTATAGAAAAGATATTCCAGGCAAACACTTATAAAATTAATATTAGATAAAATAGAATTAAAGGTGAAACATTGGTAATTCAAAGGCATAACATATTGGTAAAAGGAAGAATTCATAAAGAAACATCTGTGAAGAGCTTTTAGCACCTAATACTTTATTTGGAGGTATGTAAAGTAAGAATTAATTGAAATAAAGAAAAAATGGACAAATCTACAATTATAGTAAGTGACCTTCACACTTTTGTTAGATGTCAAAATCATTAAGTGAAAAAGATATAGAAGACTTGAATAATACAGATAACAAGCACTTATAGATTAATAGATATATATTCAACTCTACTTTCAACGGAGAATACGCATTCCTTTCAATAGCACATGCAAAATTTATAAAAATCGATCATATATTAGGTTACAAAGAAAGTGTCAACAAAGTACAAAAATCAGATATCAAACATACCACAGTAACTGACTACAATAAAAAAATGGAAATCAACAATAAAGGATAGGTAAACAAAATTAAATCCAAATAATTCATGTATCTGAAATGTCAAAAAAAAAAACATATAGAAAGCAACATAGTTCTAGGTAATTCATGAGACACAGAGGAAATAAAAAATGGAGATTACAAAGTTTTTGGAATAGATTGACAACAAAGCAGTATATTTGAAATCCATGAGAAGCAGATAAAGCACTCAGAGGAAAATTTATAACCTTAAATACACTTATTAACTACAGAGAAAAATGTAGAAACATAAACTAAGCTTCAAGTAGAAGAAAATGGCAAAACAAGTGCAAAAGAAATAGAATGAGGAAAATAATAAAGATAAAAGCAGAACTTGAAAGAGAAAAATTGTATTTCTTCCACAAAATCATGAACGTTCTTTTAAAAGAATAATAACATAAATAATGAGAAAAATAAACATAAAAATGACTTTAAAGAACAGTAAAAATTTCTAGCAGAAATAGCTACAGGTAAAATGATGATTTTAAAGTAGAATATTATGAGCAACTAAATACTCATAAAGTTGAAAACTACATAAAATGGCTACTTTTCTAAGAAAATATAAACTGCCAAAATTAGTCCAAGAAATCTTTTTCTGAATTTTTCTAACTATTTCAAACATGAAAGACTGACTATTTCAAACTGTCAAAGGCAGGGGGCCCAGTACTTTTTGAACCAGATCTGCTAAACCTTCAAGAAATCCAGATTTTGTATAAACTATTGCATTGCACAGAGAAGAATGTAAATTTCCCAACTAACTTTATCAGGTTAATATTAGATAATGAAAGCCCAAGAAAAGAAAACTATAGGTCAGTTTCACTTGTGAACACAGAGGTGCAAATATCCTAGTAAAATATTAGCATATCAAATCTAGGAGAGTATCAAATGTATAAGGACCAAATAAAGTTTACTGTAAGATTGAAAGATCAGTTCAACCTTTGAAAATCAATCTGTATAGTTCATAAAATAAATTGAAAAAACAGAACATCCCCGGGGCTGGCCCCGTGACCGGGTGGTTGGGTTCTCGCACTCCACTGCAGGCGGCCCAGTGTTTCGTTGGTTCGGATCCTGGGCGCGGACATGGCACTGCTCATCAAACCACGCTGAGGCGGCGTCCCACGTGCCACAACTGGAAGGACCCATAATGAAGAATATACAGCTGTGTACCGGGGGGCTTTGGGGAGAAAAAGGAAAAAATAAAATCTTTAAAAAAACCCCCAAAAACAAAAAAAACCCAGAACATCCCCATAATCATCTCAATAGATTGAAAAAAAGCATTTGATAAAATTCAAAACCCATTTATGGTAAAAATTCTTAGCAAACTAGGAATAGAAGGGGATTTTTAAATCTGATAGAGGTTATTTAACAGAAATTTATAGAAACATACTGAAACATTATAGAAATATACCATTGATAAGCGCAGGAAGCCTGCTATCACTACTAATATTTCATAGTCCTAACCAATAAGAAATGAGGTTGCAATTCCACTTCAGATAGATACACAAAGAATTGAAAGCAGAGGTGGCAGACCTCTGGGCTAACAAGCCAAGGGATGAACCTCACTGGTGCCCACTGGGGTCTGTGTCAGCACGCCTGGAGCGGTTCAGAACAATGGCCCCCACCAATGTCTCAGTCTCTGGAGAGGTCCCTCCTCTCAGCAAGATGCCCCCAGAACCCACCAGGCTGAAAACTTCTCAGACACTGACCTGCGGTCTGAAGTGAACACATTCATGTTGGCAAGGCAGGACACCATGGCGGGGGGCATTTCCTGCCTCCTTGACCACCTGGCTCTGAACCCTGAGCATCAGGAGAGATGCCAGGAGGAGGTCAGGAGCATCCTGAGAGACAGGTCTTCTATTACCTGGCTCTGGTGCATTGGAAATGGGGACTTGATCCCTAGACTTGTATTTAGAGCTTAAATGGTTGAGATCAAGTGGGCTCCTCTTCTGAGGGACTGGAGTAAGCATCTGCATCATTTTAGCCTCATCGTGGACATTCTCTGCCATCCCCTTGTTCACTCATCTGGATTGGCTTTGGACTTTGAGCATAGTACTAAATGATACACACTGATGTTGCCAGGTATGAAAGCAAAGTCCAGAGGCTCTGTTGCCTATCATTAGTTATAAGGAGAGTATCGCAGTAATATTTTAGAGAGTAAAATGTTTTTATTCCACAAAAAAAAAAAAAAGAATTGACAGCAGAGTCTCAGAGATATTTGCATACCCATGTTCATGGGAGCATTTTTCACAATAGCCAAAATATGGAAACAACCCAAATGTCCATTGGCAGAAGAATGGATAAAGAAAACATGGTGTATACAATGTATATACATGCACGTATATTATATACAATGGAATATTATTCAGCATGAGTAAGGAATGAAATTCTGACACATGCTACAATGTGAATGAATCTTGAAAACATTATGCTGAGTGAAATAAGGCAGACACAAAAGGAGAAATATTATATGACTCCATTTTATGAGGTACCTAGAGTAGTTAAATTCATAGAGACAGAATATAGAATGATAGTTACCAGGGAGGGAGAATGCGTAGTTATTATTTAATGAGTATAGAGTTTCAGTTTGGGAAGACGAAAAAGTTCTGGAGATGGATGGTGGTAATGGTTACGTAATAATGTGAATGTACTAATGCCACTGAATTGTAAACCTAAAAATGGTTTGAATGGTAAATTTTATGTTATGTGTATTTTGTTACAAAAATGATAAAAAGTGAGATATAAATATGGAAAAGGAAGATAATTCCCTTATCAGTTTTAGACAAAATGCACCCAAGAAAGTTAATTGACAAATATTCAGAGAAAATAAGAAAGTGCAGCAAGATAGCTCAGTACACAATTAGCATAAACAAATTAGTAGCTTCTGATAAAATAAAAATTTCCAATTCAAAAATATAATAGAAAAAATCCTGGGGCCAGCCCTGTGGCTGAGTGGTTAAGTTCGCAGGTTCTGCTTTGGTGGCCCGGGGTTTCACCGGTTCGGATCCTGGGCACGGACATGGCACCACTCGTCGGGCCATGCTGGGGCGGCATCCAACATGCCACAAGTAGCAGGACCCACAACTAAAAATATACAACTATGTACCAGGGGCTTTGGGGAGAAAAAGGAAAAGTAAAATCTTTAAAAAAAGTAAAATCCCATGTACATTAACAACAAAAATATAAAGTGCCCTGAAGTAAACCTAATGAAAAAATACAGTATCTTTTTTTTGAGGAATATTAGCCCTGAGCTAAGATCCATCACCAATCTTCCTCTTTTTACTGAGGAAGATTGGCCCTGAGCTAACATCTGTGCCCATTTCCTCCACTTTATATGTGGGATGCCTGCCACAGCATGGCTTGGTAAGCAGTGCATAGATCCACACCCGGGATCCTAACTGGCGAACTCTGGGCTGCTGAAGTGGAGTGGGTGAGCTCACCTGCTACACCACCAACCAGGCCAGCCCCTAAAAATACAGTATCTTTATAGAAAAAAAGATTTACAGAAGAACATAAAGGAAAATTGAATAAATTGAGAAATATAGCTTTCTAAGATGGCCATTTGTTTCCAAATTAATAAAAAAATTTAATGCAATTCCTTTTAAAATCCTATGGAATCTGATAAAATGATTCTATAACTCATATGGAAACATAAATATATAAGAAAAGTCAGTATATCCTTGGAATAGAAGGACAAAGTGGAAAGAAATTGGCTCCCAGTAATCTAGACATTTATAAAATTTCAATTGTTAAAACTTGGTGTAGGGGGCCAGCCTGGTGGCGCAGCTGTTAAGTTCACATGTTCTGCTTCGGCGGCCCAGGGTTCGCCAGTTCAGATCCTGGGTGTGGACGTGGCACTGCTTGGCAAAGCCATGCTGTAGTAGGCCGTCTCACATATAAAGTAGAGAAAGATGGGCATGGATGTTAGCTCAGGGCCAGTCTTCCTCAGCAAAAAGAGGAGGATTTGCAGTGGATGTTAGCCCAGGGCTAATCTTCATAAAAAAATAACTTGGTGTAGAGGGGTCGGCCTTGGTGGCCTAGTGGTTAAGTTCGGCAGCCTGGGTTTGGTTCTCAGGCACAGACCTACACCACTCATGGCCATGCTGAGGTGGTGACCCATATACAAAATAGAGGAAGATTGGCAGCAGATGTTAGCTCAGGGCAAATCTTCCTCATCAAAAAACCCACAAAAAAAACATGGTATAGAAAGGCAAATAAACAATGGACTAGAAGAGAATGCCAGAAACAGTCCTATCTATACATGAGATTTTGGAATATGCTAGAGGCAGCACTTCAAATATGTGGGGAGAGATCATTATTAAAAATTGCGTGGGGCAATTTTCTATCAAAATGTTAAAACCAAATAGATACCTCTATAGAAAATTAGATCATGCCTCACACAAAAATAAATTCCAGATGGATAAAGGACCTAAACCACAACACAACCAAAACAAAACAAAGTAAAAAAAACCCTCAAATTATTTGAAGAAGATATAGGAGAATGAAAAATGTCTTTGTATTTCTAATAGAGAAGGCTTTCTTGAATATGTCCCCGAAAGCTGAATTCATAAAGAAAAAGGTAGATACATTTGATTACATAAAAATTAAAAATTTCTGTTTGATAAAAAGTCCTATAAGTTAAAAGAAACCTGTTGAATTGGAAGAAAATATTAGCAATATATTTAACAAGAAAAGGATTTGTAGTAAAACTACATAAAGAGAGAACTTAGATAAGATAACCAAATATTAAAAGGATTAAGGATTAAAATAAATATTTCATAGAAAAGAAAATCCTTTTTACATTTTTTAACTTGTGTATTCCTTAACTACTTATTGTAATCATAGTTATTTTTACCTCTTTTGTCTTTTAATCTTTATACTAGCTTTAGAAGTGATTAATCCACTACCTTACTATATATTTACCTTTCCATTGAAATTTATTCTTTCACATGTTTTCTTATTACTAATTAGCACCCTTTCTTTTCAGCTTAAAGTCCTTTTAATATTTCTTTTAACGCCTGTTTAGCAATGAACTCTTAGTTTTTGCTTGTCTGGAAAGCTCTTTCTCTCTCCTTCAATTCTGAATGATAACTTTGCCGTAGACTGTCCTTGGTTGGAAGTTTTTTTTCCGTCAGCACTTTGAATATATTGTACCACTCCCTTCTGGCCTTCAAAGTTCCTGCTGAAAAACATGCTGATAGTCTTATGGGAGTTCTGCTGTACATAACAAGTTGTTTGTCTCTTGATGCTTTTTATGATGTTCTCCTTGTCTTTTACTTTTTTTTTAAAGATTGGCACCTGAGCTAACATCTGTTGCCAATCTTTCTTCTTCCTCTTCTTCTCCTTCTCCTCCTCCTCCTCCCCCTCCCCCTCCTCCTCCTTCTTTCTTCTTCCTCTTCTTCTTCTTCTTCCTCCTCCTCTTCTTCTTCTTCCTCTTCCTCTTCCTCTTCTTCTTCTCCTTCTCCTCCTCCTCCTCCTCCCCAAAGCCCCCCTAGTACATAGTGGTATATTTTAGTTGTAGGTCCTTCTGGTTGTGCTATGTGGGACACTGCCTCAGTATGGCTTGATAAGCAGTGCTAAGTCTGCACCCAGGATCTGAACTGGCAAAACTCTGGACCACTGAAGTGGAGCATGTGAACTTAATCACTTGGCCATGGGGCTGGCCCCTCCTTGTCTTTAACTTTTGACCTTTTAATTATAAAGTGTCTTGGTGTAAATCTCTTTGGGTTCCTCTCATTTGGAACTCTCTGGGCTTCCTGCATCTAGATGTCTTTCCTTGCCCAGACTAGGGAAGTTTTCAGCCATTATTTCTTCAAATAGGATTTATGCCCCTTAAAAGATGCAAAATGTGACATCAAAAACATAAAACTTGGAGGTGGGGGAAAGGAAAAATGTTGTGCTTTAGAATGGGATCAAATGAGTTGTTATCAACTTAAAATAGACTGCTATAGATATAAGTTGTTATATGTAAGCCTCATGGTAATCACAAAGCAAAAACCTATGGTAAATACATAAAAGATAAAGAGAAAGGAATATAAGCATATCACTAAAGAAAGTCGTCAATCAAGAGAATAAGAAAGGAACAGAGAGGATCTACAAAAACAGCCAGAAAACAATTTTAAAATGACAATAAGTACATACCTATCAATAATTACTTTAAATGTAAATGGACTAAATTCTCCAGTCAAAAGACATAAAGTGGTTGAATGGGTAAAAAAAACAGGACCCATCTATGTGCTGCCTACAAGAGACTCACTTTATATGTAAAGCTACACACACAGACTGAAAGTGAAGGGATGAGAAAAATGTTCCATGCAAATGGAAACCAAAAGAAAGCTGAAGTAGCTATACTTATATTAGACAAAATTAACTCTAAAACAAAGACCATAATAAAAGACAAAGATGGGCATTACTTAATGATAAAGGGGTCAGTCCAGCAAGAGGATATAATATTTGTATGTATTTTATGCATCCAACATAGAAGCACCTAAATATATAAAGCAAATATTAACCGACCTGAAGGGACAAGTAGAGAGCAATACAATAATAGGGGACTTTAATACCCTACTTACATCAAAGGATAAATCATCCAGGCAGAAAATCAGTGAGGAGACATTGGCTTTAAATGACACATTAGACCAGATGGACCTAACAGATATTTACAGAACATTCCTTCCAAAAACAACAGAATACACATTCTTGTCAAGTGCACATGGAACATTCTCCAGGATAGATTATATGTTAGGCCACAAAGTAAGTCTTAATAAAGTTAAGAGGATTGAAATCATGTCAAGTATCTTTTATGACCACAGTGGTATGAAACTAGAAATGAATTATATGAAGAAAACTGGAAAATTCACAAATGTGTGGAGATTAAACAACATGCTACTGAAAAGCAAATGGGTCAAACAAGAAATCAAAAAATATCTTGAGACAAATGGAAATGGAAATACAGCATATCAAAATTTATAGGAAGCAAAAGCAGTTCTAAGGGGGAAGTTCATAGCAATAAAGGCCTACCTCAAGAAACAAGAAAAGTCTGAAATAAACCTAACTTTACACCACAAGGAATAGAAAGAGAAGAACAAATGAAGCTTATATTTAGTAGAAAGAAGGAAATAACAAAGATTAGAACAGAAATAAATGAAACAGAAACTAAAAAAGAGAATAGAAAAGATCAATGAAACTAAGAGCTGGTTCTTTGAAAAAATAAACCAACTTGAGAAACCTCTAGCTAAAATCACCAAAAAAAAGAGAAAGAGTACTCAAATAAATAAAATCAGAAATGAAAGAGGAGATGTTACAACTAATAACACAGAAATACAAAGATCATAGCAGGCTACTATGAACAGTTATGCACCAACAAATTGAACAACCTAAAAGAAACAGGTAAATTTCTAGAAACATGCAACTTACCAGACTGAATCATGATGAAATAGAAAATCTGAGCAGACTGATTACTAGTAAGGAAATTGAATCAATAATTAAAAACCTCTCAACAAACAAAAGTCCAGGACAAGATGGCTTCACTGGCAAATTCTACTAAACATTCAAAGAAGAATTAATACCAATCCTTCTCAAACTCTTACAAAAAATAGAAGAGAGAACTCTTCCAAAGTCACTTTATGAGGCCAGCGTTATCCTGATACCGAAATCAGACAAGGACGTCACAAGAAAAGAAAATTACAGGGCAATATCCCTGATGAAAATAGATGCAAAAATTCTCAACAAAATATTAGCAAACCAAATTCAACAATACGTTACAATAATCATACACCACGATCAATGGGATTTATTCCAGGGATATAAGGATGGTTCAACATCTGCAAATCACCACATTAACAAAATGAAGGATAAAATTCATAAGGTCATCTCAGTAGATGCAGAAAAAACACTTGACAAAATTCAACATCCGTTATGATAAAAACACTCAACAAAGCAGATATAGAGGGAACATACCTGAACATAATAAAGGCCATATATGACAAGCCCACAGCTAACATCATACCCAATAGTGAAAAGCTGAAAGCTTTTCCTCTAAGATCAGGAACAAGCAAAAGGTGTTCACTCTCACCACTCGTATTTAACATAGTATTGGAAGTCCTAGCCAGGGCAATTAGGCAAGAAAAAAATATAAAGGGCATCCAAATTAGAAAGGAAGAAATAAAAATGTCACTATTTGCAGATGATATGATATTATATATAGAAAACCCTAAAGATTCCATCAAAAATTGTTAGAACTAATAAACAAATTCAGTAAAGTTGCAGGATACAAACTCAATATACAAAAGTCTGTTGCATTTCTATACACTAATAATGAACTATCAGAAAGAGAAATTAAGAATCCCATTTACAATTGTATTAAAAAGAATATAATGACTAGGAATAAAACCAAGGAAGTCAAAGACCTGTATATTGAAAACTATAAGACATTAATGAAAGAAATTGAAGAAAACACAAATAAATGGAAAGATATCCCATGCTCATGGATTGGAAGAATAAATATTGTTAAAATGGCAATATTACCCTAAGCAACCTACAGATTCAATGTGATCCTTATCAAAATACCAATGGCATTTTTTCACAGAACTAGAAAAAAACAATCCTAAAATGTGTATGGAACCATAAAGGACCCCAAATAGCCTAAACAATCTTGAAAAAGAAGAACAAAGGTGGAGGCATCATGCTCCCTCATTTCAAACTGTGTTACAAAGCTATAGTAATTAAAACAGTATGGTATCGGCAAAAACCAGACACATAGATCAATGGAACAGAATAGAGAGCCAGAAATAAGTTCACTTATATATGGCCAGTTAATATGAAAAAGTAGCCAGAATATACAGTGGGGAAAAGACAGTCTCCAATAAATGGTTGGGAAAACTGGACAGCCACATGCAAAACAGTGAAACAGGGCCACTATCTTACACCATACACAAAACTTAACTCAAAATGGATTAAAGACTTGAATGTAAGACCTGAAACCACAAAACTCCTAGAATAAAAGATAGGGAATAACTTCCTTGACAGAGATCTTGGTGATGATTTTTTGAATCTTACACTAAAGGCAAAGGCAACAAATGTAAAAAGGGAATATATCAAACTAAAAAGCTTCTGCGCAGCAAAGGAAACCATCCACAAAATGAAAAGGTAACCTACTGAATGGGAGAAAATATTTGTAAATCATATATATGATAAGAGACTAATATCCAAAATATATAAGGAACTCATACAACACAATAGCAAAAAAGCAATCTGGTTAAAAAATGGGCAGAAGATCTGAATAGATGTTTTTCAAAGAAGAGATACAGTTGGCCAACAGGTACATGAAAAGATGCTCAATATCATTAATCATTAGGGGAAGCAAATCAAAACTACGATGAGGTATTACCTCACACCTGTTAGAATGGCTATCAAAAAGACAAGAAATAGCAAGTGTTAGAGAGGATGTGGAGAAAAGAGAACCCTTGCACTGTTGTGGGAATGTAATTTGGTGCAGCCACTGTAGAAAATGGTGTGGAGTTCCTCGAAAAATGAAGAGTAGAACTACCATCTGATCCAGCAATTCCACTTCCGGGTATTTATCTGAAGAACATGAAAACATTACCTTGAAAAGATATATGCACTCCCATGTTTATTGCAGCATTATTCACAATAGCCAAGATATGGAAACAACCTAAGTGTCCATTGATGGATGAATGGATAAAGAAATTGTGGGATTATATATATATATATAATGGAATATTATTCAGCCATAAAAAAGAATGAAATCTTGCCATTCGTGACAACATGGATGGACCTTGTGGGCATTATACTAGTGAAATAAGTCAGAGAAAGACAAATACTGTATGGCCTCTCTTATGTGTGGAATCTAAAATAAAACAAAAAAACACAAAAAGAAAACCAAGGTCATAGATAAAGAGAACAGATTGGTGATTGCCAGAGTTGGGGATGGGGGGGGTGGGAAAAATGGGTGAAGGGGGCAAAAAAAATATATTAATCTATTGTCAAGCTCCATGAATAGTGTAACTGTTCAGTGCTTCCCTATGTTTGGGATGACTTCCTTCTCTTGTTTATACCTAGGAATTGATGGTAATGGCAAAAAAAAAAAAAAACAAACAAAAAACAAGAAAAGAAAAGGAAAAAGAAAAGAAAACACTACAAGACAAAATTTAGAAAAGACATTTAATCTCGCTGGTATTCAGGAAAATGCAAATTAAAATAATGATGATAGATGCTATTATTTACCCATAAGATTAGCAAAACTTCTAAAGTTGATAATATGAACTTTTAGCTCAGTATTGGGAAAAGGGAACTTTCATATACCTCTGATGGGAGTGTAAGTTGATACAGTTACTTTAGAGGACAATTTGGCAATATTTATTAAATTTAAAATTCCACACACCCTGTGTGCCAATAATTCCATTTCCAGGTCTCCACCTTGGAGAAACACTTACATATATGAACAAGGAGACAAGGGGAAGGTATTCATTGCAGCATTATTTGTAATACTGAAAAGCTGAAAACAAGCTAAATGCCTACCAATCAATGAATGGCTAAATAAAATTTAGTATATCTATATCATAGAATTCTATATAGCAATTAAAAAGGATGAACTAGATTTATATAAATCAACATCTGCAAATATTATTCTGTGAAAAATGTATATTGCAGAACAATAAGTACCATATGACATCTTTTATATAAAAACATGCACTAAATGTTAAATGTTTTCTTTGTGTACCTGTTTATGTGTGTAAAAATATCTTTCAACTGTCTGGAAGGAATCAGGCTCAACTTTGCAGTGATTATTCCAGGAGAGGGGAGGGAAGGGATTGAATTTGGGATGAAGGTCAGAAGAGACTGTAGCTTTATCTATAAAGGATATTTAGAAGCAAAAATGTATTCATGTAATATTTCATAATTAAAATTAATTTTCAAAACACTTTCTATGACTCTGTGGTTTTTTTTTTTGAGGAAGATTAGGCCTGAGCTAACATCTGCTGCCAATCCTCCTTTTTTTGCTGAGGAAGACTGGCCCTGAGCTAACATCCATGCCCATCTTCCTCTACTATATATGTGGGACGCCTGCCACAGCATGGCTTGTGTCTGCACAAGGGATCTGAACCTGCGAACCCTGGGCTGCTGAAGCGGAACGTGTGAACTTAACCGCCGCACCACTGGGTCGGCCCCTCTGTGATATGTTTTTGTTGAAATAATGTATTGTATGAACTAATGATGATGAGCACAGTAATTTTTATGCATATGTTTAATAGAGGTGAGAAGAATTTTAACGTGCATTTTATTTATTTATAGTAGTAAATTGACTCATACTCATAGGCTTGCATGTTTATTTAACATGCTGATAAGAAAAAATAAGAAAAAACATTAAGACTACTTAAAAAGCTGGGCTCTCATGTTGAGTTCTCCTTTAATCTCAGTCTACACCTTCACGAATCCATTTTCTTTTGGTTCCATTTCCCAAAGACAACAGAATGTGGTAGAAAAATCACTGGGCTGGGATACAGTCTGCAGCTTGGTTCTGATTAAACGGTTGATACTTGTAAATTGTGTGAGATTGGGATTCACTTTCCTCAAATGAAAAACAAAGGGATTATCATGGAATTCCTAACCTGGCGATAACTATGAGTGGACTTTAGAGGGCCTGGGAAGTCCCTAAAATTGTAGAAAAACAATTTGTGTGTAGGTAGGTATGCACATTGTCTTGATGGGGAGGGCATTTGGGAGAGAGATGCTTAAATGGCTTTGGAGCAACAAAAGCAGCAACAAATGGTTTAGAGCTGTTGACCTAGATAATCTTCAGTGTTCTTTTCAGCTGTGAAATTCTTTAAAAGTAATCCTTGAGATTCTTTTATACTGTCCTTTTTCTCTTTCCTCTCATCAAACTCCTAAAACAAACAAACACAAAAACAGTTAACAAGTTTCATCAACTATAAAATGGGGATAATATCCCTTTGTTTGGTGCTGGAGAGGATTGTACAGTCTTGGGCAATGCACCATGTTAAGATTTGGGATGGATATTTGGCATGGTGTTCTTTTGTTAAAGTGGAAGAAGGGCTGTAAGTGCAACATGTATTCTTAGAAAAATTTTTAGGAAAGAATATGTATAAAAGTTGAAGATTTTGGAAAGTGATTTCCTTAAGACTACCCATGTCTGTACACTGATCTAAGTGAATGAAGCTGGCTTCAGTGTAGGGGAGACATTCAGGAATGATGAGAACTCTCAGAAACTGGCTCGCACACATCCAGTCCAGAGATCACAAGGACTCAGATCTGGCTGATTGTTGAGAAGGGATATTGACCCAGGGTTGATGGATATTTGGCTTAAGAGGAAACGAAAATCCAGGGACTTTTTTTTTTTTGGTATTATCTCCCAATTTCTAAACATTGTTAACTAATTCATAATTTAAATAGTGTGAACTAATGGTGTGCTAGCCCAATGAAACACGTCAATAGCTACGGCCTGCTAGTCACTTTTGCACTTCTAGATTTCTGTATATGACCAATGGCCTGACCCAAATTTAATACCACCTAAAGAAAATACCAACAAATTTTACTCTCTCATCAAAGTCTCATTTTTTCCCCTTCCTACAAACTTGCTCTACTTGATGACTCAAGCCGGAAATCTAGCAGGTCGTCTTAGACACCTTTATCTCACTCGGGCGCTGTATACCCTCCAACCACAAATCTTTTCAGAAATATGTTTTTTATCCAGCCCCTCTTATGTGCTCCATGTAACTTCTGTCACCTTTTACCCAGATTATTGTAGAGTTTCCAAATTGGTATCCACACCTCCAGTCTTGCCCATCTACTACACACACAAAAAAACTTTCCAAAATGAATATATGATTATGTGATTTTAAAAAAGCCTTTTGATGATTCTTCATTGCTTATAAATAAAGACTAAAGTTCTTAATGCTTATAAGGTTCGTCGTGACCCAACCTCTGCCTCTTGTACCAACATCGTTTCTTGCCGTGCTGCCACATACAGCCGTGTCTTAGCTCTGCTTAATTATTTTCAGATCCCCTGAACTCACCCTTATCTTTCTTACTTTAAGACTTTACACACACTTAAAAAAATATATCTGCCTGGAGTAGTCTCCCCAAGTAAACCTGGACAACTCCTAGCCGTTTCTGGAGCCCCATTGCAAAATGCTCCTCTTTTCTTAAGATTTCTTTGAATGCTGTTTCTTCACTTTTAATCAGTTAGTTGATCATTTCACTGCAAACACAGTCCCTTGATCATTTCGATTAAAGCATGTCCCACAGTATTCATATCTGCTGCTTTCTCTTATGTTGGTCTCCCCAGTGAACATGTAAACTCCTAAAGGACAGGGATGATGTATTTCTCATGTTTGTAACTTCAGTACCAAGTAAAGTGTCTGTCAACCAAGTAGTTATTAACTTCCCTCCAATGAATGAGTGAGTGAACAAGTGACCCTGATGTTGCACTGACAACACCCACATTATCTGGATCATCTGGAATTCTGTCATCAAACTAATCAGAGAGGGATTGCTGATCGGCCTAGCCCACATTCTCGGATTACTTGTTGAAGGAGAGCTGTAGAAATGTATTTTGTCACACATAGGTGGAGCTCAACCATTTATTGGTACAGACTTGGCTAGCTAAGCCTGACAAAACTTGCCACAAAAGGTATTAGGAAGAGTGAGGCAAGGATTTGGAAGAAAAGAGCAATAGGAACTAGATAGTGATGTTTCTGGAAAATAAAGGCTATCAGCTATTCCCCTAGTCCCCCAGATATTCACATCTAGAGCTCATGTATGTGCACTTTGGGAGGTAACATAACCTTCCTCCAGCCCCTGAAATTGCATCAATTGGAAACAATTGCAGGCTGTAATGCATTTTTTTTAATGCTAATTGGAATAAATTAGTTTGAATGAGATGTGATTTTATTTTATTTATTGGTTCATTGGTTTTTAAAGACACCCAACCAGCTGAGCAATTCAATCAACAAAATTCATCTGAGAATCTGAGGAAGAAGAAGGCTTGAATTACTGTCATGTTAAAGCCCTCTTGACAAAAGGAAAAGAAAGATACTGCTGAGTGAGGTATGGAGAAGACTTTAACACTTAAAAAATTCAAAAATCTTTTTATGGCCAAGTAGTATTCCGTTGTGTATACATACCACATGTTTTTTATTCCTTCATCTATTGATAGACACTTAGGCTACTTCCATATCTTGGTTATTGTAAATAATGCTGCAGTGAGTGAAATCTTTCCATTTGTGACAACATGGGTGGACCTAGAGGGTATTATGTTAGGTGAAATAAGTCAGACAGAGAAAGACAAATATATATGATTTCACTTATATGTGAAATCTAAAAAACAAAACAAAACAGGTTCATAGATACAGGAAACAAACTGGTAGTTACCACAGAGGGGAGGGCAAAATAGGTGAAGGGTATTAAGAAGTACAAATTTACAGTTATAAAATCAATAAGTCATGGGCATGTAATGTACAGCATACCGAATATAGACAATAATATTGTAAAAATTTTCTGTGGTGACAGATGGTAACTAGACTTGTGGTGATCATTTTGCAATGTATAAAAAGATTGATCACTATGATGTACACCTGGAACTAATAAGATATTGTATGTCAATTATCCTTCAATTAAAAAGAGATAAAAAATATATGCATCTAAAAGAAGAGACATTAACTGATTTTGAGAGGAAAGAAAGTAAGGGGAACCAACATTTGATGTATGTTCTCTGGGTGTTAGAGTTTTTTAGGTAACCCGAGGAAGAAGATGCCTGGGCTTTTGAGTGAGTGGGGTCTCACTTTGAATTGCCACTTTGCTGATTAACAGCTATATGGATTTAAGTTTTTTTAAACTGCTCTGACCTTCATTTTTTTCCGTAAAGTATAGGTGACTTTTGATTTCCAAGGTTGTTGTAGGGAAAGTGTCTGAAACTTAGTAAGCAGGCATTCAATAAATTTTAGTTTTCTTCCTTTAATCCAAAGAGGAATAAGTAACACAAATATTGAATGTTTCATATTAAGTCAAGCAATAGAAGTACACTGGAATGCAGTTTTTTTATTCCCATCCCTAAGGGGATCTTGAAGTAATGACTTTATGCTGGGGGTAGTCTGCCTGCAGTGGTATCTGAGTTCTTGAGCTCCTTAGGTCCTGTTTTTTTCTTTTCCCTCAGCCCAAGCAGATCATCTCATTTGTATATTTCAGAGTCTATATTTCCTCTTCTTTAGTAGCCTCATTGTGGGAAACTGCTTCTCCTACCCTGCATGTCTATGTTCTAATGAAGGACTGATGACCAGTCACCCTTCAAAGCTTTAATCCTAGAGAAAGTTGGTAAAGCCAGAAACACATCTAAGTGATTTGAAACCAGAGGGTGATTCTCCATTTCATCCTTTTCCTAATTACTGTAATTTACTGTAGGCAGTAGGAGGACACAAGATTTTTGTCAATGTACATCCTGGAGAAATGAAAAATATCAGCAATATAAGAGACAATTTAATATATATAAATAATCTTTAAAAAGTGGACACTTTTCGCTCGCAAATTCCATGCTTCTTTGTGCTAGATGGCTTCATAGTATAAAGAGAATACTTGTAAACTTCTACTAGTAACTATGTACTTGTAAGCAAAGCTTCACTCACTTTCACTTACTAAGCTCCCCAAATATTAGTAAGATTTTGCTTAAAATAGGTTTCAGAGTCTGGGATAGTCGCCTTTTAATAGTGCCAAGTAATTTACTATTGAAGAGAAAGCCATCCTCTGTTTGCTGACTTGGTTAATTTCCAGTCAAATCCAGCATTGTCTCAACTTCATCCTATTCTGTTTTTCTAATTCCTCATGCTCATTGCCCCTGCAGCTTATATACTCACCCTTGATTGCGTTAGAGTGCTCAACACAGGTGGCACTCAGCATGTACTACTATTTTGGAAGGTTCTTTTGGTTATCAAAAACTCTTGTAATACAGTGGATTGTGACTTACACACTAACAAAGCAACCAGTGCATGCAGTGTATCTAGTACAAAGTGACTTCTCGTTTCCCACACCCAAAGCTCATCTTTATCTAAAGTTTGGTAAAAGAGGAATTTTATCTTGGTTTCTCCTGATTTGGCCCCTCAGAGTTCCTCCTCAGTGCCATGTGCTCCTCCCTGACAGTACAGCCATGCTGTGAAGAATGCTTTGACATGACTTGGTATTCCTTGGCACAGAGATGCTTTATCTAGAGGATGCTGGCACACAGGTGGTTGTACAGGGGAAGTCTCTAACTGCACACACCTGATGACTTTTCTCTTCCCAGCAAATTGCACTAAGAAATTCAACTGTTCACAGGGCTTCCACAAGGAGGCACCCTATTTTCTAACCTTTTTCCATATAGGCCACACCTGCTGTCTCACTTTTATCTTAGAAGGGGAATATGAAACTCTTTTTGAATTATTGTAGAATACTTTGGTGTAATTTATAATTAAAACGAATAATTGCCTTCAATTTATTAAAACAAGTTATTGAGGGTCTTAACAGTCTAGAATATAAAATGTTTTCATTATATTTAAACTTCAAATGAGTGTGGTCGAGGGATTTTGGACATCACTCATAAACATTTGACCTACATATTTATATATACATACATATATACACACACACACACATACAATAAAGGCAAATTAATATTGATTCAGGGACTGGTGAAATTTTAGCCACTCTCAAATTTATACTTAGAGATTAAAGAATGTGGAATTATAGGTGCATGGAATGAGTGCAGACTCCCTGGCAGAGTGGAAAGAGCTTTGGTTTGAGAATCAGAAACTTATACCCTGGTCATAGCAGCTCATCTAATTAGCTGCACGATATGAGCTTCATTTACTTTACCTACAATAGAAATTGTTTGGATTAGGTTAAACAAAATATTTAAATTTCAAATGATTCTTTGATAATTAGCATTTATTTATTGAAAGAATGGTGATGGATAGATTTGTATGAATTGATTACTACTTAGGTTTAACTTTCATATAACAGTTATTTTTTATGTGTCTTTACTAGTATAACAATAATTTTATTTCCTATCACTAAGAAACTAATATGACTAGTGTTCTGTTGATCATATAGCATGATTGAAAGTTTGTATAGTCTTTCTTAAAATAAGATATTAAAAACTAGATAGAATATGTTCTGAGTCAAATCAGAAGAATGAGCCTACTTTTTGTTTTTTCATATAACTTCTGCCCGCATTAGGGGCTTGTGATCTTGGACACGCACTGATGAATTTCACTTTAGTTTAAATTCCAAAAGTGAAGGTGGAAGAAAAGTAGCTTGAGTTTTTAGGGAAGGAGAGGATGGTGGAGCACCAAATTCTGTTTTAGGGAATAATCTTTTTTTTTTGTTTGTTTAGTTAAATATACTTCGCTTTGATTTTTTTCTTTTAATCTGCAAGTTGGGGGGATCATCTTTAAAGTTCTTCCTAGTTCTGACATTCTGGACATTTTCTTTGGGTTTTATAGTAGTACACTTTCTACTGGAATTAGTGTATTTTGTATATATTTTTCTACTGCTTGTTACATCTCTTGCTGTTCATAATGAATTCTTGTATTTTTTTCCTCCTGGATAGGAGTATATTTCTAATTGTTTTTCTTCAACTGGAAACTTCCAATTAGCCTCCTTTGGTAGGGGTATTTCAATTAATATCTTTGACAGAGAAAGTCCATGTTGCATAACTCTTATTTCCGGAGCTTGGGTTGTCTCAGGAAACAGCCACTTGGGGTTATGCTTGATAGTGATTGTTGTGATGATCATGATTAACCAAACCATCTGAGGTCAAGTCCTCAGTATAAAACAGTTTTTCCTGTAAATGCTTTGGATTGAGGAAAAGATCAGATATGGTTGAGTTTTGCCTTCTTTGGACTCCCTATTGGTATCTGAGTGCTTCACTGCCATCTAGGTATCCAGAGGTAGAAGAAAGAAATGTGCATCTGGCCCCATGGCAGGGAGCTATGTTTGTGTTTGTGAGGATGAAAGAGAAGAGAAACTATATCTTGATGGAAAGTTTATTGTTAATTTTTACGGAATACAAGGAGGTCATGACGATAAATTCAAAAGTAGTAGTACAGAGTTCCAGTGGTAGCACAGAAGTTGCAGACATTCTGAGTCTTCAACTGCTACAACGTTCTTTGCTCAGGACATGGAATGTGTTACAATGTTATTAGAGAAATTTTGGCTCCTAAACCACATCCTCTTAGCTCCCTGGATGGATTTGCCAATAGTCAATTAAAACAAAATCTGGAAAATCCAAAATTTGAATCTCAGAAATTTAAAAAATGCTCATTTTATCCCAAAGCATCCAAATCACTTTGTTCTGAACATAGTTTCAAATGCTGTTTACTTCTCCCATTCACTATTTTCTAATCAAAGAGCTCAGTGATTATGGAGCCTTACAAAAAACCTTGCACCAGACAAAAGGAATAGAATACAGTGCTACAGTTAAAAGAACAGACAAACCCCTACTACCAAAGGAAGGGATCATGTTAAGTATCTTAATTACATGTTGTGTGTCTCATTTCTTCTTTGGATCAGTTCTTATCTTGAGTTAGTTTGTTTTTTATTGGCTTCAAATTATTATTCAAAGTAATAGCACCTTTGTTCCTGGACATATTCATAGAGTGGGGTGTTGCTATCTAAGTGAAAGGAACCTGAGTTGGTCCTCTCCCTTCCATGGTAACCTCTGGCCTCAGAGTCTCTTGTCTGCTTGTCATCCACATCCTGACTGTATCTTTTGATGCTCCCTGACAGACTTGATCCTGACTCTTGCTTTTGCCTTTCCCCACTCCATGTAGTTGTACTGCTTGATGAATAGCTATACCTGTACTCTTCAGTTCCAGTAGGATCTTGGCTATCAAGAGAGTGACTGGAAGTGGATCTTTGACTTTTGCTTCTGCTGTCACTTGACTGCCCATAGCTGTCACTTGATTGGCCATGATTATATACTTGTCTTTTATTGGTGCTAAATCCAGATTGACCTTGTATGTCTCCTGGTTGTCCGTGACTTGATTCCTCTCTTACTAAACTTGTGCTGGATCTTACCTGCTCACGAGAAGGTGTATCACCCAAATGCTGCTGGCTGGATCTGTGTATACCTATTGTATTGAACTCTGATTGTCCATGCCTAGATCCTGATTGTTCATGGATCTCTTTCCCCCAATCTTCTGAATGCCCTTTGCTATCACTATGGGATCCTTGCCTTCTAGTTGAACTAGATTCTGAATGGCTGTGAGCTGATATGGATTGGCCATGGCCAGATACAGAGTGGTTGCTTGACTGGCTTTGAGTAGATCTCTGCCCTCCAGATTGAATATAAGTGTCACTTAACTGTTCATAAGTTACTACTGAATGCCCATGACCAGATCCCTGCCTTCTAGTTATACTGGATCCAGAAAGATTATGGGAATCAAGGGACTGCCCATGACTTGTCTCTGATTGTCCATGACTTGAACCTTGTCTTCCTGTTCTTTCAGTTGCTTTTGATCCTGAATGATCAGAACTAGAGACTGATTGTCCATGTCTAGACACTTGCTTGTTTGCAACTCTATCCGTTGACCTCAAAGGGCTAGAATTGCGGCTACTTGTTCTGCTGTCCCCAGAAGGTCCCTACCCAGACTGCCCATAGTCGTACTCCGCACTTCCATAGCTGCCATGTTTCCAGCCTTGACCTGATCCATGTCTTTGTCTTCCAGTAAGCTGTGACTGAGAGTGACTTATTCCAGACTGGTGATGATTGCCACTTGACTGTTTCCTTATGCTATCCCTTGACTGCCCATGAGTACCATGTGACTGTGTATAGCTGGACCCATGTCTCTCTGTTGTGCCAGTTTGTAATTGTCCATGGGTAGATGTGGTCTGCCCATCAGCAGACCCTGAGTGTGCAGGTTTGTCTCTTGCCTGCTCGTGGGTAGACACCTGTTTCCCTGAATTTCTGGATCCTAATTGATTATGAGAAGAGGTCTGTCCTTGATCTGATACTGAGGGTTGAGAGGTATCTCCTGAATGTTCATTGCTGGATTCATGTATCCTGGTTGTATTAGTAACTGACTGATTTGGGGAAGACCCAGAATGTCCATGAGTGGAAACTGAGTGTCTCTGTGAGGCTCCTGAATGCCTTTCACTGTCACTAGCCTCGCTGTGACTAGATCCCCTTCTTCCACTCCTGCTGGACCCTGACTGTGCAGATTGTCCATGACTAGACTGGCCATGTCTAGCGGTGTCTGCTGACTGTCCATGAGTAGTTCCGTGTCTGCCTTCAGCTGTGGATCTCGACTGCTCATGTTGAAATCCAGCCTGGTCATGAGTGGATCCCGAGTGTCTGTGTGAGGCTCCTGAATGCCTTTCACTGTCACTAGCCTCACTGTGACGAGATCCCCTTCTTTCACTCCTGCTTGACCCTGACTGTGCGGATTGTCCATGACTAGACTGGCCATGTCTAGCGGTGTCCGCTGACTGTCCATGAGTAGTTCCGTGTCTGCCTTCAGCTGTGGACCTCGACTGCTCACGTTGAGATCCAGCCTGGCCATGAGTGGATCCCGAGTGTCCGTGTGAGGCTCCTGAATGCCTTTCACTGTCACTAGCCTCGCTGTGACTAGATCCCCTTCTTTCACTCCTGCCAGACCCTGACTGTGCAGATTGTCCATGACTAGACTGGCCATGTCTAGCGGTGTCCGCTGACTGTCCATGAGTAGTTCCATGTCTGCCTTCAGCTGTGGATCTCGACTGTTCCTGTTGAGATCCAGCCTGGCCATGAGTGGATCCCGAGTGTCCGTGTGAGGCTCCTGAATGCCTTTCACTGTCACTGGACTCGCTGTGACTGGATCCCCTTCTTCCACTCCTGCTTGACCCTGACTGTGCGGATTGTCCATGACTAGACTGGCCATGTCTAGCAGTGTCTGCAGACTGTCCATGAGTAGTTCCGTGTCTGCCTTCAGCTGTGGATCTCGACTGCTCATGTTGAAATCCAGCCTGGTCATGAGTGGATCCCGAGTGTCTGTGTGAGGCTCCTGAATGCCTTTCACTGTCACTAGCCTCACTGTGACGAGATCCCCTTCTTTCACTCCTGCTTGACCCTGACTGTGCGGATTGTCCATGACTAGACTGGCCATGTCTAGCGGTGTCTGCTGACTGTCCATGAGTAGTTCCGTGTCTGCCTTCAGCTGTGGACCTCGACTGCTCATGTTGAGATCCAGCCTGGCCATGAGTGGATCCCGAGTGTCCGTGTGAGGCTCCTGAATGCCTTTCACTGTCACTAGCCTCGCTGTGACTAGATCCCCTTCTTTCACTCCTGCCAGACCCTGACTGTGCAGATTGTCCATGACTAGACTGGCCATGTCTAGCGGTGTCTGCAGACTGTCCATGAGTAGTTCCATGTCTGCCTTCAGCTGTGGATCTCGACTGTTCCTGTTGAGATCCAGCCTGGCCATGAGTGGATCCCGAGTGTCCGTGTGAGGCTCCTGAATGCCTTTCACTGTCACTGGACTCGCTGTGACTGGATCCCCTTCTTCCACTCCTGCTTGACCCTGACTGTGTGGATTGTCCATGACTAGACTGGCCATGTCTAGCGGTGTCTGCAGACTGTCCATGAGTAGTTCCGTGTCTGCCTTCAGCTGTGGATCTCGACTGTTCATGTTGAGATCCAACCTGGCCATGAGTGGATCCTGAGTGTCTGTGTGAGGCTCCTGAATGCCTTTCATTGTCACTGGACTCGCTGTGAGTAGATCCCCTTCTTTCACTCCTGCTGGACCCTGACTGTGGGGATTGTCCATGACCAGTCTGGGTATGTGTGGTGGTATCTCTTGACTGACCATGAGTAGATTCTTGTCTTCTTATTCTAGATCCTGACTGTTTATCGGTTGTGGCTGTATGTCCATGATCTAAACTAGAATGTCTAGTGTTGTCTCTTGACTGTTCCTGGGTTTGTCTTTTATTTCTACTTGCTGATCCTGATTCCCCATGGTCATTTCTTGAATGCCCATGGCTTGATGTTGAATATCTTTCCCATTTATCTGACTGGCCTTCACTGTCATTTGATTGACTATGTGTTGTTTCCTGTCTTCTAGAAGCTCTCCTGTCCTGACTTGATCCTTGCCTTTGTTGCCTATGAACCTGACCTGAACCAGACCCATATTGGCCATAGCCACAGGACTGACTTGAGCCTGACCCATTTTGCCCAAAGCCAGAGGACTGACCTGAGCTAGACCCATGTTGTCCAAGGCCAGAGGACTGACCTGAGCTGGACCCATGTTGACCAAAGCCAGTGGACTGACCTAAACTAGATCCATGTTGGCCAAAATTAGAGGACTGGCCTGAGCCAGACTCATGTTGTCCAAAGCCAGAGGACTCACCTGAGCCAGATCTATATTGTCCAGAGCTAGAGGATTGGCCTGAGCCAGATCCATGTTGGCCATAGCTAGACTGCCCTGACCTAGACTTGTGTTTTTCAAAACTAGAGGATTGACCTGTGCTAGACCCATGTTGTCCAAAGCCAGAGGATTGACCTGAGCTAGATCCACGTTGTCCAAAGCCAGAGGACTGACCTGAGCTAGACTCATGTCGTCCAAAGCCAGAGGACTGACCTAAGCTAGACTCGTGTTGTCCAAAGCCACAGGACTGACCTGAGCTGAACTCATGTTGTCCAAAGCCAGAGGACTGACCTGAGCCAGACCCATGTTGTCCAAAGCCAGAGGACTGACCTGAGCCAGACCCATGTTGCCCAAAGCCAGAGGACTGACCTGAGCTAGACCCATGTTGTCCAAGGCCAGAGGACTGACCTGAGCTGGACCCATGTTGACCAAAGCCAGTGGACTGACCTAAACTAGATCCATGTTGGCCAAAATTAGAGGACTGGCCTGAGCCAGACTCATGTTGTCCAAAGCCAGAGGACTCACCTGAGCCAGATCTATATTGTCCAGAGCTAGAGGATTGGCCTGAGCCAGATCCATGTTGGCCATAGCTAGACTGCCCTGACCTAGACTTGTGTTTTTCAAAACTAGAGGATTGACCTGTGCTAGACCCATGTTGTCCAAAGCCAGAGGATTGACCTGAGCTAGATCCACGTTGTCCAAAGCCAGAGGACTGACCTGAGCCAGACTCATGTCGTCCAAAGCCAGAGGACTGACCTAAGCTAGACTCGTGTTGTCCAAAGCCACAGGACTGACCTGAGCTGAACTCATGTTGTCCAAAGCCAGAGGACTGACCTGAGCCAGATCTGTATTGTCGAGAGCTAGAGGACTGGCCTGAGCCAGATCTGTGCTGGCCAAAGCCAGAGGACTGACATGAGCTTGACCCATGTTGGTCAAAGTTAGAGGACTGACTTGAGTGTGACCTATGTTGGCCAAAGCCAGAGGACTGACATGAGCCAGAACCATGTTGTTGAAAGCCAGACGACTGACCTGAGCCAGACTCATATTGTCCAAAGCCAGAGGACTGACCAGAGCAAGACCTGTGTTGACTACATTTAGAAAATTCATTTGAACCAGACTCTTGTTGATGAGAGTTAGAAGACTGTCCATAGGAACTAGATCCATGCTGACCATAACTAGAAGACTGACTTTCTCCAGACCCATATTGTCCACAGCTGGAGGATTGACTTGAACCTGTTCCTTGTAGTCCTCTACAGCTCTGTGGTTGACCACGTGCTCTAGATCCACATCCTCTCTGACTGGAAGACTGGCTACAGGAGCTAGGCTCATGTTGACCATATCCAGAGGACTGACCTCCTGAGACACCTCCATGAGCTTGTCCTCCACTACTTCCTGGTTGATAACCTGACTGGGTACAGCTAGATTGATTTCCTTGCCCTCCAAATCTATCTGCCTGACCAAAACTAGAAGCATTTTGTGGCCTTCCACACCAACTTGAATTACTGGAACCACATGGATGGCTCTGCCTTCCACTGTCTCCTGAGCCTCTAGAGCTAGAACCAAGCTTTCGTCCTCCACTCCTTGACTGAGTAGAGTTTGATTCATGTTCACTAGCATCCAGTCCATGTGACAGACCACTATGACTTTTCCTTTTCACACTTTTTGATCCAGATCCAGATTCGTATTCCTCCCCAGATTCCCTAGAGGGGATAACACGTGACTTGTTTCTTCTTTTCCCAAGCTCTCCGGAGCTGGAACCATGTCTTTCTTTGCCACTACTCCATGAGTGACCAGAGCTAGACCTATGGCGCCTTTTCTCAGATCTCTCTTGGTTCCCTGAACTAGATAAAGCACCTTGCCTTCCCCGCGCCCTGGAGTTGGACCCACGTCTGTGTTTCGCAGTTCCCCTCGAGCCCTCGGAACTGTAACCATGCTCCTCTCCCTCTCTCCAACTTGAATATCTGTAACCTGATTTCCGTCCTGATGTATTCTCTTCTTCCTCTTCTGTTTCACTTTCTTCCTCTTGGTATTGGCGACCATGCTTATGCTTCTTTGACCCTGAAGCTTTGCAGTATTCTTTGCTGAGAACCTTGTTGCAGGCCATAGCCAGCTTGAATACCATCAGAAGAAACTCAGTGAAGTCCAATCTTCGGTCATGATCTCGATCCAGCATATGCATGATGACTTCCACTGTGTCTGGATCATCTGGGTTCTGTACACAAGAAATACACCAAAGGGACCTGGTCAGCCCAGCTCACATACTCAGCTAAGATATTCAGGTAGGGCTGTAGAATTGGAGATGTTTAACATTAGGTTTTTGTTTTGTTTTTTAAAGATTGGCACCTGAGCTGACATCTGTTGCCAATCTTCTTTTTTTTTCCTCTCTTCTTCTTCCCCTCAAAGCCCCCCCAGTACATAGTTGTATATTCTAGTTGTGCGTGCCTCTAGTTGTGCTACGTGTGATGTTGCCTCAGCATGGCTTGATGAGCAGTATCATGTCTGTGCCCAGGATCCAAAACACAGAAACCCTGGGCCACCAAAGCGGAGCATGAACTTAACTACTTGGCCACAGGGCCGGCTCCTGACATTAGGTATTTTTAATCCAACCAAGGATTACTTTAGGCTAAGGCAGCCTAATAGGACCCAGCAGGTGTGAAGAGGTAATAGTAAAGAATAAAAACTACTAGGGGGGCCAGCCCTGTGGCTAAGTGGTTAAGTCCACTGCTTCAGTGGCCTGGGGTTTGCTGGTTTGGATCCTGGGCACAGACCTGCACACTGTTTGTCAAGCCATGCTGTGGCAGCATCCCACACGGAGCAACCAGACTGACCTACAACTAGGATATAAAACTATGTACTGGGGCTTTGGGGAGAAAAACAAATGGAGAGGAAGATTGGCAACAGATGTTAGCTCAGGGCCAATCTAAAAAAAAAAAAACTATTGGGATCTTTAGAAGAATGCAGTTCGATGGACCCAAGCTAGAGGACTAGGTACTCAGGTGTGGCATACAAGAAGGAGTTGAATGAACCAGTACCTGGTATAATTTAGTTTTACATACATTTTAAACATTACATGCTGACGTATTCTATGTTAGGATCTATAATTTTGAAGTTAATAGCTGAGTCCTTCCCAAGTAGATGGAAAAAATACTTGTATTTTCTTTCAGTTTTTAGTCATCCTGGCTACTTGGTCAACTCCCCTTGTAGATGATTTCCCTCTCTAAACTTGGTCTTCCTCATTTGACATGGTAATTTATTAATTCATGTCTTGGCATAAATTTATTTTCTGCTTTTTCAAAATGGGAAACCTACGAGCATGAAAAACACATGAATGATCAACGTGGTGGGAGCACATACAAAAGTAAGGAAAACACATTCACCTTTCCAAAAATAAATGCTACCTCAACAGACTTTCTGATGTCCCAAAAAAGTACTGCTCACAGAGTTTCCTCAAAGACTATTGGGACTGGGCAATTTTTAGCTAATCTTTGGTGATATAACAGAGAATGCACAGGACCCTAGCAGCCTTCACTCTTGGTACATGGTCCTCACCTTCAGAACTGGACGAAACTCTTTCTCCAGAAGTTCCTTTAGCTCATCCTTGCTCAGCGTGCCACACTCCCCATCTTGCTTAGTATATTTGTAGAAAACGTCAATGACAGTGACAACACTTCTCAAAAGATTGGTCATCTTTTTGCAAGTTTTAGTGAACCTGAAGAGGAAAAAAAATACCCTATCATTCATTTTCTTTCTTTTTAATTTATAAGGAGTTCTGATTTTAAAATAATCATCATGATATTTCAAATCTCTTGTCTCTTTTCAGCCTAAAATACTTCAACAAGTAAGGTTGGGTCAGGGATGATACAACACCTTTCAACACAGTGAAAACTAACTTTTTAAACTTTGAGTTACTTTGCTAAGATCAAGTCATGACATATTGCTGGCTGAACTGGGACTAGATCTTGTATCTCCATGTCCTGGATGAATATATTCTTTACATACTATCTGTACACTTTGTATACTTTAGTGTCCAGGTGTTGTCCTGGAGTTTCCAAAGTTTCCCAAACCACCTAGATGTCTTGCCCCGGTCTCTCTTGCTAGTTTCACTGCTTTTCTTGAGTCGGAAACGACAGACCTTCTACCAGGCATACCTACTTCCCCTCTGGGCACTAGAAGCTAAACTGGACTATTAAGGCCTTCAGTAAATAAATAATGGGCAGAGTGGGCCAACACTATGCTGGTGCTGCATGAGATAGCCCTCTTCCGAGCTCAGGAACCATCCTAATCTCAGACTTGCCCTTCACGGTTCTCTTTCAGTAATCAGGGAGACAGGCTCTACAATGCAGGCAGTACTTTGACTAGTGGATGATTAGATTTTGGAGTGCTAGGAACTGAAAATAAACAAGGAAGGGACTCTACAATACTGCTAACCTCCTCCCTATTCGAGCTAGACAACCCAGAAAAGACGGCATACAAAAAGACTAGGAAGAGAATGTGGAATGGCCTAGAAGAAGGCAAATTTCTACTTGCATTCTTCTTCTCCACAACAACAAGTTTATTCTAAAAAGACCACAGAATGAACTAAACTAACCAAATAAAGAAGCAAATACAAAAAAAAAAAAGAAAGAAAAATGAAAAGAAAGGCCAAATATATATTAATTCTGCCTTAGCTCCTACTCCTAGATTTCTACCATGAACAACCAACCAAATATCCATCGACATCACTGGATGAATTTTCTCTCACCTGGTTCACCAAAGGAACAAGGAGGATAAAGCCTGATGCAGCTTGCAGGGTGACAATGGATGGAGATAGTGGCCCTTATATAGTTTACAATGTGTGGGTGCTGCCCTCTGTGGGATGGACTGATTCATTTCCAATCAAATCTAACTCCACCTCTGTCCATGTTTACCTTCCAACTTCTTCACATTCTCATCTTTGAGATAGTGGCGGAAAGCCTGGCCACCTTCTATTATGAGGTCACGTTGCAGGGTCATACACTTGTGAAAAGCAGAGACTATATTTTGGAGGACTTGTATTGTTCATTCCCTTTATCTAGTACCCACAAAAAAGTAGGAAAGTGCAAGATACTTGGCAGGTGTGCAATAAATGCTTATCTTATTGAAAATGAACCTGGGCCAGTAGGCTTACCTAATTCAGGTCTTTTTACAATAATAATAACTACCATTTATTGAGAGCTCACTATGTGCTAGATATTGTGCTGAATACTTTTAACATATCGTCTCATTTAATCTTCACAACATTTCTATGAGATTTGTATTGTCACATTTTACAGATGAAGAAACAGGCTCAGAGGGCATAGGAATCCTTTCCATGGTCACACAACTCGTAAATGGAGGAACCAGGGTTTGAACTGTATTTATCTATCATAACGCCCTTTCTCTTAACCATTATACTAGCTTACCTCTGTGTATCTATTACATACACCTATTATGCAAAAATTCTGTACTCTTTTGGGAGTGTCAGGCCCACCTAAACACAAAAAATATGAAAGGGTAATTTAGGGACTGCTGTCAGCTAGGAAGAGAAGAAACATATTCACTGGTCCTGTGAAGGCTCTTTTCTAAGCTATAAAGGTGTAAGTTAATGGACTATACATAAAAGCAATGTTTTCAGAAGTGTTCAGAGTGAATTTTGGGTGGGCTTTCTTCTAGCATTGCTGCTATGCATTGGTAGTCTGGCAGCCTTGGGCCTAGACCCTTGGGAAAATGTCATTTATATATATAAAGTATATCAAATATAATATCCGAGGGAAGCAAAAGTCCCCAGAAAGCTGTGTTAGGCCTGGAGAGTCAGTGCTTCTGTACTTTGCCACCAGGTGATGCTGAAGCTGATAATGAAGATAGCAGCCATCATTAATTAAGTGCTTACTATCTGCTAGACGTGATAGTTTTATAGGCTTATCTATTTATTCTTCACATAACACTGTAAGGTCAGTATTATTGTCATTCTCATTTTACAGATAAAGAAATGAAAGCATAGAGAAATTTAATAATTTGTCCACAATCACAGTGAGTAAGTGGCAGCACTAGGATAAAAAACCCATGCTGTCCAATGCTAAAGTCTGGCACTTAACCGCATATATGCCACACACATGGGGTCAATCAATTCCTAACTGGGCATTTCTTCAGGAAAGCTGTCATATCTTTTCACTTCGCCATCTAGACAGTGCCTAGATCTTAGTGAACGCTTAACATCAGTGTCTGTTCACAAAATGTTAATGGATATACCACTGAGATAGATCCATTGCTCTCGGAGCCTGGGAATCCTAGACCAAACTGACCCCTACAAAAAGTTATGTTGCTTCTTGGATATGTGGTAATTTTCGATGGTATGTGCTTCTTTTTGTTGAGATGGCTGCTGTGTCAGGAGGACTTTCAGATCCCCAGATTCCATACTGAGATAGATTCTTAAAACGTCTGTGTCTGCAACTCCAGGATTCTAGCTTAGAACTTTGAAGTTAGTTTCATAGTTTGCCTGCTCTCAGCACTCCACCACTCAATCTTGTATTCTTTGTATTCGGCTCTCTCTTCATCTTCTAACTTGCTTAGCATAAGAGATAAAAATATAGACTGAGGAGACAGATTTTAGCTCAAATCTCAGCTGTATCGTTTGCTGGCTGTGTTTCTTGGACAATTATCTAATCCTCTGAGTTTCACTTTCCCAACTTTTGTAATAAGAATAATAACTACCTCACTGGTGGAGATTACTTACGATAGTGTGTGAAATTGATTACTACCTACTGGCATATAATAAATGTTTGGTAAGCTATATAATTATTGCCAACTCCTTTAAAAAACATATTTCATAGCATCTAGCTCAGTGTTTTATACATAGGATACACTTGATCATGTTTCATCAAAATAAATTAGGAGGCAACAATAGGCCTTTAAAGGCAGAAATACTACTTCTCTGTCAAAAGCATTGTCCCAGAAGGCAGGTCATAATTCTTTTTTAACAAAATAACAATTTTATTGAGATAGAATTCATATACCATAAAAATTCTACCTTTTAAAACATACAATTCAGTGGTTTTTAGTATATTCACAGAGTTGTGCAGCTATGCCATAGCTGTTATGGTACCTGTGTCCTTAAGTAAGTTTCCTCACTTCTCAATGTTTCAGTTGGGAAAACTGAATATATAATAACCATGAGGTACTTTTAGTGCCAGGGTTTAAGTGGACCCATATTTATCATTTCAGCTGCAATTCTGGGCAACAGTTATAGTCCCACCAGAGGCCCAAGCACTATTTGTAAAGGAACCAAAGTGATTGTTTCTAAGAGTCGATTTGATGACACTTGCAGAGACTTTTGTCTACCTGGGTTCTGAAAGGTTGTTTAGTCCAATGAAGCAGAGGCCTGGAGTCCAGAGCTAGGGCATAGTCTCAGCTACACCATTTCTCTGGATCCGGACCTTCTTGTTGCCCTTTTGTGCTCATTTCATCACTCTCTGCTCATTCTACAGCTCTGGGTTCTCAGGAAGTACCAGAATCTTTGATTTTAGGCCTGTTTGGTGAAGTTTATTTACTATTGGCCACTGGATTGTCTTGAGGGGCAAGAATGTTAAATAACTTTGTACCTGTGAAAGTCCCAGATTTTGGTTTTTCCACTGAATGTCAGCTGAATCTTGTTTCCATGTCTCATCCTCTTCAAGGGGGGCCTTCTTCAAGTTAAAATAGTCTACTTTAGCTTCCTGTCACGTTCAAAGGGAATTCCTTAGGGACTTGCCTTAGGGCTTAAGCAGATCTGTGCCTGTCATGAGAACCAAACATTTTGTCTGGGACTCTTAGGAACCCCTGTTCTGGGGTTTCTCAATGAACTCAACTTACAGCTGATACCTGAGAGTTGATCTAGGGACAGTGGTATGTATTAGATGTTTCTTCTCTAAAAGCAGTTTAGGGAGCTATTCTTGGCTCATAGTATGATTCAGTAGGAAGAATGTTGACTTTGAAGTAAGATTGTTTTTATATCCCAGCTCCAATATATACTACCTGTAGTACCTTAAGCAAGTTTCTAAACCTGAGTCTCTGTTTCCATACCTGTGAAATGAGGATAATGTCGGACATGAGAGTTAGATAAGATAATATAAGGATAATGTTGAGCATATGATAAGAATTTAATATACTTTATTTTCTTTCCTTCTTATTCTCAAGTTTAATCTGATTAGTAGAAGGTTATCAATAGGTTTTGGGGTGATGGTTCCTGGAGATGATTCTAAATTCTGTTCCCTCCTGGCAGTCTCTTCCTAGGTGAAATCAGAGCCCAACTGGGTTGAACTGTTGGAACCCAGCCTTCAAAAAGAGGTTAAAATTTCTATTATGAAAATTCCATAGGGAAGATGAAACCACTAGCTACCACAACTGAGAATGTGCCCACCCCAGATTTCTTGCTTATTTTGCCACATCATTGTTGATATCTCAAGATCCATATAGCAGAGCAACAGTCTCACCAAGAGATGCCTGCTGACAGACCTAGGCTTTCAGGCTGGACTACGAGGCTTCAGTGACTTGTTCTGTCTGGATCTAACTGAGATGTATCATCTGGGACCTCCAGATGCTTGCTGAAATCTATCCAGGGCCATTTCTGAAGGCTAGTTCTCAGAAGCTAAAGTGATCCTTGCAGCCACAATATCGATAACCTATGATGACAATGTGAAGAAGATGTTGCTTCCTGATGATAGAAGCTTACTGGATGGGTAAGCCTGACTGAAAGGGAGAGAACTTGGATTAGCACTGGAGCTGTAGGATTCGATAGATGATCTAGAATTTGTATTTTGACATTTGTGCAAGGTATGATTATTAAGTGAGGCAGCTGATTTTTTCCTTAAAACAGCCTAGAACCTGTACAATCAAAGTAATTTCCCTCAAAGGCTGTAAGTGTATGTTCAAAATGAGGGGAGCTCTTCCTTCAGACCATACAGAGCATTATGTCCTGTTGAATATCATTTGGTAGATGAAAATATTGGCATTTTAAGCATGGATTTGATTTTTGGAATCATTCATAAGCATTTGGAACCAAGTTTGATAAATAAAGAGAATAACTCATAAGGTTAAAAAAAGAAGGGAGTCCATCATTAAGTCTGAATTTAAAGTAACCAGACTAATTTCTTCAGTCCAGTGGCTCTCAGCAATTCATTTTACTTCAGCAAGCATTTTTTGAGGCTTTTCTTTGTTCCCATGACCCTTTTCTCTGTGGGAATGTGCTTCCAGTGGTAAGACAGTCCAAGATTGTGTGAAACAGTATAATGAAGCTGGATCAGGATTGAAGCTTGGCTTAGAGTTTGAGCATTATGAGAACTGTTGAAGATTTATGTATACATCATACACACACACACACACGCTCACTCGTCTACACACACTCCCAAATGCAGTTGATGTACATTATTGAAGATCTATCACATGCAAGGCCCAGTGCTAAGCACACTGCCCTCAATGAAATTATATTGGTTTGGGATTATTTATGAGCCTGGAATGTTCCATCACTCCCTTTCAGTGATCTTGGTACTCTCCTGCTTGAAAGGGTATTGGAGATTTGCCATTTGGGATTGCTCAGGATTCCTTGTGGTTGCATGTGCACATACACGCACAAATATATAGATGTGAATACATATCTTTCCATTCTGAAATCATCATAAATTTTAACTAGGTACAGATTTCCTCTACAATACCCAATGTCTGTTTTTTCATGCCTTCTGGATGAGGAGAAAATTGATAAAACTTAAATCTTGGGCTTCCTGGGATGACATCTTTGACTAGGACTAGGGAAAAATAGATTCAGGACCTCTAAGAGTTATAGCTATCAGGCTTAGATTTGATTAACTTTAGATTAATTCATTTTAATTGTTTCCATTATCTATGATAATTTCTTTTTGTTTTCCCTTTAAAAATTACATTTATTTTGCTTATAAATAAAGTCACTCCACCCACGTGCTAATTCCTTGCCTCTGGCACTAGTTATATATTTCAGAGGTTGGGTCTTTCAGGACTATTCAGTTTAAGTGAACTGAGCCTTTGGATTCTAAGAGGAAGTATAGTAAAGTGGGATCTGTGGGAAACCACATCTGCAGTGTCTCCCTTGTTCTTCAGTGGAAAATTTTCTTCGTTAGGGACCAGTGTCTTGAATTAAGTACACTAGAGCACCAGCTGAGCAAGATAATTGCAGAAGGCAGATAGAGTAATTATTCTATGTAACTATTATAGAGTGACTAAGGTCTCAGGACTTGACTGTGTTCTCTAATCCAATCGCCCTATCCTGGTTTGTGCAGGCCAAAGACACTTGGAGCAGAATCTACTCCCTGAGGGTCCAGGACCTGTGGCCTCGGGAGACCAATACTTAGCTTTAAGATGTTCAAAGATGATGTCCCACCCATTTCTGAGATGGATAAGGTTTGAGAGGCAGGTGTACTCATGGAGAGAGGGGCTTGCGACCTTTGCAACAAGAGGAGAGGCTAGTAGCCTAGGCTTCTGCCAGGGCCTTTCTCACACCTATTTCCTAAATCTGGTCCATGTAGAAGAATTCAGGGAAGCCCAAGGGTAGAACTCTTAAAGGAATATGTTTCTTGGCTTCTCCCTAAAAACTAAAACAAAATCTATAGCAAACTTGTTGAGCCCAGTGATTAAGAAGATAAACCTTGGAATCTGACAGATCTGGGTTGGAATCCTGCCTCTGCCACTCACTAGTTATGTGTCTTAATGTCTCTGTAAATATGGGGAATTTTCTTCATAGGGTTGTTATAAAGCTTAAAAGAATTAAGTCAAATACCTGGAACAAAACAGCCATTTACATTAAAAAATACTACTTTTTTTTCGCATTTGATTGGAATCTTATATTTTCTGTGTTTGTCTTACGGATGATATCATCATGATGAATGTCACTTTTACCAGTTTTGTTTTGAGCCAAAATCATTTGTCAGACATTGTGCTCGGGGCATCTAATGAGCATCTCTGGGCATCTAATACTGTACCAAGTGGCCTGTGATTGGTCTGCTTGGAACAGGGTCTTGGTTCCGGCTCAGTTGGCTGGTGGGTCACATTGATTAAAGGCAATTTTGATGCCAATAATCTTGTGCTATTTATGGTGATGATGATGATGACCTGAACTCTGTTCATAATGATGACAGAATCCTTAGATCAGACCCACTTATTTTTGCAGGTCAAAGCATAGGCCCTAGATTTGCCTGCAGGTGCATAGATTGTTTCCTTCTTTTTCTTCCATTTGCTCTATGACTGATCCACTGGGGAGGTGGCAGGGGCTATGGTGTATTTATCCTGCTTTTCCAATCTATAAACTTTCTTCCTCTGGTTACATTCTGGACCCTAGAAGCCCCTTCCTGGTTGTCTTTGGTTCTTAGCCACCTAATCCTCACCAGGAAGGTTTACTCTTCCCAAATCTTAAGACCCTGGATTCTTTTGGGATTTTATAGATTAAAAAAAAATCTTTTTGTCCCTTCTCTTGCACAAAGAAGGTGGAATCTCAGCAGTCTGAAGGATTATGGATTTATGGAGTTCTCCACTGTCTCCCGCCCTCCTACACCATAGAATTTGAGAACATATAGTTCTGAGTGGTTCAGATTGGTCTAAATGTCAGGGAGACATTTGCTGACTGAGTTTTATTCTGCAGCTTTAGAACCTTTCTCGACCTGCATGTGAACCTGACCTATCCAGTTCAGCTTCTTTCTCCTGCAAGCTGCTCAAGGCCGCCAGTGGCTGGAGTTAAGCTGAAGCAAAACCCAACTCAGATTAGGTCTTTATGTAAAGCCAGAGGCAAACTGAATCAGGTACATATCAGCCAAATTCAGGCTCTGCCTGCTGTTGGACTGGTTCCCTCGCCTTTTAATTCCACAACCCAGGAATCGGGGCCTAGGCTGAGCTATTTGTCAAACAGCATTGTGAGTGATAAAGAAAGCTGTCTCTATTTTGAGAATGCGAATGAAAGGAGGGCCCCTTGTATATTAATTTACATGTAGATTCTGCAGCCCCCACCCTAAGAAAACCAGAGTGGCTACTCTAACCCACGTCTGCACCACGCCCGTGGCAGAGGACTGCACTTCAACCCTTAGCCAATTCGAAAAGAAAGTTCTATATGCTTTAATTCTTATACACAAGAAATAATCACAGGAGCTGATATGTGCTGGACCATTGGAAAAGGAATAGGAGAAAGAGTATCAAATACACGCCCAGTTTTCAGTCTCTAGACTGAGCCTCAGTAAGAGGACAGCTAACCCCTAAACCTGTATATGAAAATATAAAAGATAAATATGATACGGTATAGTGCAAAGAACACTAGATCATTGTCGTCTTCTTTCTTTCTCTCAATCCTCAAAGGATGTGTCAGCAAATCCTATTGATTCTACCTTCAGGTTATAACCAGAATCTGCACGATTCTCACCATCTCCACTGTTGCCATCCCGGTCCAACTGCCATCATTTCTGGCAGGTACTCTTAGCCTCCTAACTGATATGCCTGCTTGTACTCTTAACCCTCTACAGTATGTTGTCAACACAGTAGACAGAGTGAACGATTTAAAACAGAAGTCTGAGCGTGCACTCCTTTGTTTAATATCCTATAGAGGTTCCCATCTTGCTCAGAGTGAGCCAGAGGCCTAAGAGGGACTAAAAGATCTCTGACCTCATCTCTTGCTACCCTCCTCACTCTCTTTGCTCTAGCCACAGTGGCTCCCCTGGTGCTCCACCAACTTGCCAAGTGCACTCCCATCTCAGAGTTTCCTCTCTGTGGAGTGCTTTTTCACCGCTATTGCTCCCTCATCTCCTTTAAGTCTCAATTATTGCCTTCAGGATTTTCACTTCTGGCTGAGATGGAGTAATGTGTGTTGGATTTATACTCCAACGTTCATCAACTAAAATCTGGTGAAAAAAGGAAACAAACGTCTTCACCCATTGGACAACAGGCAACACAGGGGAAATGAGTGAGGTGAACCCTACAATTGGTCAGCTTAGAGCCTGGAGAGAATTTTGAGCCTCTGGGCACAGGAAACCTAGGCGGGATCAATTCATCAAAAGGACATTACAGGGGCCAGCCCCACAGCCAAGTGGTTAAGTTTGCATGCTCTGCTTAGGCAGCCTGGGGTTTCACCAGTTCGGATCCCGGGGGCAGACATGGCACCACTCATCAGGCCATGCTGAGGCGGCGTCCCACATAGCACAACTAGAGGCACTCACAACTAGACTATACAACTATATACTGGGGGTTTTGGGAAAAGAATAAGGGGAAAAAAACAGATTGCCAACAGATGTTAGCTCAGGTGCCAATCTTTAAAAAAAAAGGACATTGCAATTCCCAATGTTATATGAACCCAAACTGAATAGATTTGCAAGAAGAAATAGTCACTTACAGTCAGAGATTTCAAAACTCCTCCCTCAATAATTGATGAAACAAGTAGACAGAAAACCAGTGAGGATAGAGAATTCTTGAAACACTATCAGCTGACTTGATCTGTGACATTTATAGAATGCTCAACAGCAGCAGAATACACATTCTTGTTAAGTGCACAGGGAACATTTATCAAGATAGATTAAATTTAACAATGTATTAAAACAGCACATTAAATTAAATTAAAATAATGTATTAAAACTATAATATGTTATGATCAAGTGGAGTTTATCCTGGGAATGCCAGACTGACTCAACATTCAAAAATCAATCAAGGTAATGTATCATATCAAAAGACGAAAGAAGACAATCTGCATTATCATCTCAATAGATGCAGAAAAAGCATTTGATAAAATTTAGCATCCATTTGTGATAAAAAAATCTCTTAGCTAACTTGGAATAGAAGAGAACTTTCTCAGACTGATAGCAGGCATCTCTCTGTACATCTAGCTGTAGAAAATTCCTGCCGCTAGCATCTTACCTAATGGTAAAAGACTAACCATTTTCCTCTTAAATATGGGAGCATAGATCTTTGCACTCATATTCAGCATCATAGTAGAGACCCCAGCTAAAGTAAAAAGGCTATAGGTGAGAGAAGAGAAGGTAAAACTTTATTTGCAGATGACGTGATTGTTGATATAGAAAATCCCAAAGAAACTGCAAAAAAACCCCAAACTACTAGAACTAATAAGTGAGTTTATCAAAGTCCCAAGGTGTAAGGTCAGTGTACAAAAACCAATCATATGTCTATATACTATTAATAAAAATTTGAAATTAAAAGTACCATTTCTAAGAGCACGAAAATCATGAAATACTTAGGTATAATTCTAAAAAATATGTGCAAGCTATGTGTGGGGAATGCTACAAAACGCTGATGAAAGAGATCAGAGAAAAGCCTGAATAAAGGAAGAGTTATCCATATTCATGGACTCTAGTCTTCCAAGACTCAATATTAAGTTGTCATTTTTCCCCATATTGTTTTATAGATTCAACAAGATCCTAATAAAAAATCCTAATACATATTTTTTCTCTTTTTAGTAGAAGTGGGCAAGTTGATTCTAAAATATATAGGGAAAGGCAAAGAAATTGGAATGGGCAAACAGCTTGAAAAAGAATAAAATTGGAGAATTCACATTGATTGACTTCAAGACTTACTATAAAGCCATAGTAATCAAGAAAGTATCTTATTGGCAAAAGGTTAGCCATTCTAACAAAAACTGTGATATAGTCAGTTAGATGAAGCAAAATTGATGAATCTCAAATCCATTTTGTGAAATGGATTTTTTTTTTAAAGATTTTATTTCTTTCCTTTTTCTCCCCCAAAGCCCCCCAGTACATAGTTGTATATTCTTTGTTGTGGGTCCTTCTAGTTGTGGCATGTGGGACGCTGGCTCAGCGTGGTTTGATGAGCAGTGCCATGTCCACGCCCAGGATTCGAACCAACGAAACACTGGGCCGCCTGCAGCGGAGCGCGCGAACTTAACCACTCGGCCACGGGGCCAGCCCCATGAAATGGATTTTAAATTAAAGAAGCCAGGCTCAGAAGGCTGGATTCTGTGTAATTCCATTTGTAGGACATTCTGGAAAAGGCAAAGCTATAGGGACAGAAATCAGATCAGTTGTTGCCGGAGCCTGAGGTTGGAGGGAGAGATTGACTACAAAGGGGCATGGAGGTATTATTTTGGATAATCGAACTGTTCTATACAGTGGTCTCCCGTTATCTGTGTTTTTGCTTTCCACAGTTTCAGTTACCCATGGTCAACCGCAGTCTGAAAACATTAAATGGAAAATTCCAGAAATAAATAATTCACAAGTTTTAAATTGCCCACTGTTCTGAATACCAGTGATGAAATCTCGTGCCCTGCTGCTCTGTCCTGCCCAGAATGTGAATCCCCCCTTTGTCCAGCGTTTGCACACTGTCTATATGCTACCTGCTCTGTAGTTACTTAGTAATCGTCTGGGCTATCAGATCAATTGTCCCAGTGTCGCAGTGCTTGTGTTCAAGTAACTCTTATTTTACTCAATAATGGCCCCAAAGCCAACTTTATTATACTTATTGTTGTTAATCTCTTACTGTGCCTAATTTATAAATTAAACTTTATCAGAGGTATGTATGTGTAGAAAAAAATGTAGTATAGATAGGGTTCAGTGCTCTCGAGGGTTTCAGGCATCCACTGGGGGTCTTGGACCGTGTCCCCCAAGGAAAAGGGGGAACTACTGTATTTTGATTACGCTGGTGGTTATACAAGTATTTGCATTTTTCAAAGCTTGCAGAGCCGCACACCGAAAAGATTATATTTTAATCTATGTAAATTACATCTTAATAAAATATTTAAAAATAAATTTTAAAATATTACCTTCATAATAAGACCTTCTCTGGCCACTCTATTTAATATTACCTCCTGTTTCTAGCACTCCCACTTCCTTTTCTCTTTGCTTTACTTTTTCCATAGCACTTATCATCATCCAGCATACTATATAATGTACTTATCTGTCATGATTATTGTCTCTCCCCCACACTGGTATGTAAGTTCTGTGAGGGTAGAGCTTTATCTGTTTTATTTACTGCTATATTCCAAATACCTAGAACAGTGCCTGGCACATTGTTGATACTCGAAATATTTGTTCAATAGGTGAAGAAATAAATGAATGAATGATTTGGTACGAGGAGATCTGCGTTTCACCTCTACCCCTTCCTGGTTGCATTCCCCGACTAAGTCACATAAACACTCATCACTGAGCTATCTCATCTATAAAATGGGGTGATAATAAATGCCTTACTCATCTCAAAGGGCTTTGTGAAGATAAAATGAAAAAAATTATAAAAGCTCGTCATAAACTTTATAGTATATGAATTAATATTATCACTATTATTAATTTTTAAAATCTACACAATCTGTCTTTTTTTGTTTACTCAATTCTTCTCTTTTCTCTACTTACATAACATTAATAATGCCATACATACAACGTTAGCATCCTACTGCTAATTGATCTAATTATTTAAAATGTGAAATGTTTTGTCAACTCAACCAGATTTTAAGTTCAGAGAGTGGAAACTGTCGTTCTATATCATATATTTTAAATTCTTCCTGATAAAATGATCTTTTTATTTTTATTTGTTCAATCAAGAAATCAACTAGTGCAAAGGCCCTGAGATTGAATGTGCCTGGCAAGTTCAGAGAGCAGCCAGGAAGCCAGCGTGGCTGGAGCAGAGTGAGGGGGAGGGAGGGTACTCAGAATGTGTGGTCCATGTCGTTAGACCTTAGATTTTGGCTTTTCCTTCAGGTGAGTTGGGGAATTAATGTCAGGTTTAGAATAGAAGAGTGATCTGACTTACTTTTTAAATTACTTCTTTCTAACTGCTTATGTTGAGAATAGACTGTGAGGGGCCAAAGGAAGAATGGGGGAGACCATTTTGAAGCTATTATAATAACGCAGGCAAGAGATGATTTGATCAAATTTATCCTTATTTATGTAAATAAAGAAACAAAGCAGAAAAACCTTTTGTCAAATCTTGTGTTATCAGGCTTAGAAAACATGGTCATTTTACCATATTCCCAAACCATCTAACACGGTAGACATAATAAGCACTGAAGAGATGCTTATTAGTTGGTGAATTTGAATTCTTGTATTGAGAGGACTGAAAGTTGTGCAGCCTTCTCGAAGAGCCTAAGATCATCTCGTTCTGCTCTTTGGTTCTGTGGGTAGAGATGCACCTGGGGCCTTTTCCAGCTGGAAGTTTTAGTTGTGAGATGGCCAGGTTGTGTGACAAAACCGCCTAGGGCTGCTGTACCAAAACACCCTCCCAGTGTTATAGTGTTGCTGTGCTGGTTACTAACACCAGTCATGAACACTTGGCACATACACAGAGACGTCTGTGAACGTGCCAGTGCTCATCCCACTCTCAGCACAGGCTGGGGTCCTGCCCAGCAATCCCACCTGCTCATTGGGGTACAGCTGGATTCTCCACTATTGATTTATTTTTCGTGTCTGGAAAATTTTATTTACCAAGGAAATTCAGACCTCCAGGGCAGCAGTGAGGGCCTCACCAGACGTGAGTTTTCTTCAGTTAAAGCACAAGATCTGTAGTGGACTAGATTTGGATTTGATTCTTCTTCCTGCTGCTTGACTGTCTCACCCGGGAAATGTGATTAACCTCCCTGACCTTGAATTTCCTCACGAGTAAAATTGAGATTCTTTCATTCAGTTGCTCACACACACGAAATGCATTTATTAAGACGAGCTAGGTATTGTGCTAGGTGCTGGGAAGCCAACGGTGAACAAGTAGACGTGGTCTTTGCCTTCTGATCATTTACCGTATAAGGCATAGTAATAATAAATACCTCATTGTGTTATCCTAAGGATAAATAAGAAAGTATGTGTGTAGTGGATACCTTGGGTCATCTCCCCTTCTGCTCCCTTTTCTAGGAACTGCCCATCATCTTCCAAGCCCTCTCCACAGTTATTTTGTCCAGGTTATCCACCTGATGAAGTGAGGCCAGTGAGCACCTTCCCTTGGAATTCAGTGTTAGTGCTATGTGATTCCATTCTTAGTCTCTGCCCAGTGTCTTAAATGGTGGTGATATTAACTCCAGAAGTATGAACAGCCATGAAGCTTGGGAAGCAGGAAAAAACAATGTCTAGCAAGAGAGGATAATGAAGCATGGAACAGAGGCACAAAGAAGACTAGAGACAAGAGATGACAAGAGTCCTGATGGCATGGTGCTCCCTGGCTCCAGTCCCTTGCTAAGACCAACAGTATGCCTTCCCATGACTCTTGTGTCACACCCTGTATCCTTATTTATGTAGTAGTTGTGCTTAAATTAGCTCAAACTTGTTTTATATTACTCCCAACTAGTTCCAACACATTGAAGGCACTCAAAAGTGGTCTCTTTTACAATTATTATTCAGACAAATACAACTTCCTATATTTCTTCCATCCTCCCATGCTTTTGTGTACAATGTCACTATCTTTCTGATTCTGATCTGCCCCCAAGTACTGGACAATGCCCTGGAGGGTTCCATCTGGATGTCTCACAGAAACATCAAACCCAAACCTAACATGTCCCAAACTGAAATTCCTTATCCCAATCAACTCACAGAGCTTCCTGTACTTCTGTCTGCCAGCATTAAAATCACTCATCCATTTACTCAAAATCCCGGGCATTATCCTGGCATTATCCTAGATTTCTCTCGCTCCCTCATTTCCCATATCCAGTCGTTCAACAAGCTGTGTAGGTTCTGCTTTGTAAACACTTATGACTTCTCCCTCTAGACTTCAGCCCTCCAGCCTCTGCTTCATTTAGGTCCCCGTCATCTCTGCCCAAGACGGTAGTACTGGGCTCCTGTCAATCTCCTTTCCTCTGTCCTGCTGTTTACGAGCTCATCCTCCTCATTTCAGCCTCAGTGAATCATGTAAGAAGGAAGTTGAGCAAATCGTGTCTCTCACAGGATGACCAACCATCCTAGTTTGCCCAGGACTGAGGGCTTTCCTGGGTCACAGGACTGCCTGTGCTAAAACCAGGACAATCTTAAGCAGACTAAGGTGGTTGGTCACCTTCCTGCTTAAAACGTTTAAATGACTTCTCATTATATGCAGAGCTGAGCTTTTATAGCACAATGTAGGAAACATTTCTTCATCTCACCTTAGCTTTCTTCTTTGATATTGTCTTATGATTCTCCCCATCTTGTATGGATGATGTGTTGGTACCAAACTCCTTTATAATTCTCTAACCCACAGTGCAGTTTTACACTTCTGTGCTTTTTCATAGGCTGTTTTTATGCCTACGATAATCTCTGTCTTCTGTCTATCTGAAAAATGACTTATCCTGTTAAACCTTGCTCAAATTGCCTCTTGGTTTGTAAAGACTTTCTTGACACCTTCTCTCTTTCAAAGAAAGCACTCCCACTTTTGAGTTATCTGATCTAGTGCATACTCATATTACTGCTCTAATTACACTAAATTGTAATACTTTTGGTTACCTGTCTTCTAGACTACTCCTTGATGGCAGGGACGTGTCTTATTTTTCATGGTATTCCAGCATCTACACGTGACAGGCACATAGTATGGGGTCAAGAAATGTCTGTTGAACAGAGCCAAACAGAACTTTAATAACTTAAGGTTGACAAAGTATTCTTATACAGTTAGTTCATTTGATCCTCACAGTAGCCATTAGAAGTGTTATTATCTCCATCGTGCCAAGAGGAAATAGGCTCAAAGAGGTCAGCTGAGTTGCCTCAAATCACACAGAGGGAGGAGGGGGGACATACTTAGACCTACACTTTCTGACCTGATACCCATTGTTTTCTTCATTTTAGAACCATGTGATTATTTAGGTAATGGTCATTGTGGTAGACAGAATGATGGCCCCCCAGAGATATCCACATCCTAAGCCTTGGAACCTGTGAATTATGTCACCTAACATGGCTAAAGGGACCTTGCAGATGTATTAAATTAAGGATTTTGAGATGAGGAGAGTGTTCTGGATTATCTACGAGGCCCAATGTAATCACAAGTGTCCTTATAAGAGGGAGGCAAGAGGGTCAAAGTCAGAGAGAGAAGACATGACAACAGAAGCAGAGGTCAGAGTGATGCACTTTAATGATGGAAGAAGGGTCCAGGAGCCAACGAATGCAGGCGGCCTCTAGAAGCTGGAAAAGGCAAGGAAATGGATTCTCTCCTAGAGCCTCCAGAAGGAATTCAGCTTTGCCAACACCTTAATTTGAGCCTGTAAGACCCATTTTGGACTTCTGACCTCCAGAACAATAAGAGAAAAATCTGTGTTGCTTTAAGCCACTAGATATGCAGCAGTTTGTTACAGTGGCAACAAGAAACCAACACAGTAACAATTTACCGTTAGTGTGTTTCAGTGTTGCATACCTTTAGCTACTCCTAGATGGCATGGTTTCTGTCTGTTCACTGTCCAGATCCGATGTTGTCCTCAGTCATCAATTTTTGGGTAATAATGGTGTGGTTTGAGAACTACCTATTGATAGATTTCCGTAACATTGATGTAGACGCTCAACAAATATCTTTTGGTTATTTGATATACACACTGGACTCTATAAATGCAAATTTCCAAAATCAGATACAGAAAGTAACCTCATGATCTTTGTCTAAGCCTCCCTGAGCTCTGGGACAAGGTTGGTTTGTTGTTTCTCCATTAGAGAGATTAATTCAGTATGGAATGATCTCCAGTGGAAAGATTAATTCAGTAGGAAAGGACAAAATCACTTAGGACGTCTAAGGCGCTGACATGAAGTCTTTCTGCAGTCCAACCCAGTATGTTACAACTTTCAATATGGGCATAAGTGAACTTGTACAACATCTCAACTCTAGATATCCACTTATCAATATTTCTTATTTCTATAATTTTACTTGCACATACAAATATTGTCTTTTTTTGTTTTCCATGATGTTTGTCACTTTCTCCCTCTGAATTCTTCCAGCTTCTTATTTAACTATTGGCCAAAGATAAGAGAGTGACTATACTAGACAATATATTCATAAGACAATAAAATATTGCTTTGCCTTGTTTGGGAAGACTGAAGTATTCCACTACTTTTTTTTTTTTTAAGTTATATTTGATTTTAAAAAGGAAGACTAAAGGGAGTCTGGAGAGCTGTGTCATGTCAAGTCCTATCCCAAAATGCTGATAATGTATGAGATAAAATGTCTTCCTCCTAAGTAATATGTGTAGGCAGAGAAATTCCATTAGGAGCGGGAGTGGGGAGAAATAGGCAATTAATAGATGAATAAATATAGATATGACAGATGATGATAAGTACTGTAGAGCAAAACAAAGCAGGATAAGGAGGACTGGGAGTGTGTGTGGGGGGGTGTATTTTACATAAGGTGTTCGGGGAAAGCCTAACTGAGAAAGTGACATTTGGGCAAAGGCAAGAAGGTAATGAGGGCTCAAGCCATGCTCCCAGGAGGGGTTTTCTAGGGAAAAAACAAGGGTGAATGCCCTGTGGTGGGAGCTGTTTGCTGCATTTAAGGGATAGCAAGAAACCAGTGTGGCTGGAGTAGAGTGAGCAAGGGAGAGAGGGATAGACATTGAGGTTAGAAAGGTGGTAGGGGCAAGAGCTTGTATCATAAAACAGTAGTTGGATAGGAAAGTGTTGAAGTGTAAGCTGGTCTAAGCTGTAGCTTGACAAAGCACAAATAAAAAAGCTATTTCACGATCTGTGTGACGTATCAGGTGGAGAGGAAGATAGAGAGTATGCCTGGCAAGCCTAGGCTAAGCCATTTTTATTTGTCCCACGTTTGGGATAAAATAGGTGGAATGGTAATAAGAGAATAATTAGGAAGAGAAAGCAGATTTTAGTACAGAGCTAATAAAGTTACTGTGTAATAACTGTGTTTATTATGTGCCAGGAATATATTGAGCACTTTAAATGCAGAACGTCTAATCCTCACTATTATTATGCCTATGTTACAGGTGAGTTGTAGAAAGGCTAAGCAGCTTTCCTCAAATCAAACTAGGATTTAACTTCAGGCAGTGTGGCTGCAGGGTCTACAGCATTGGTCATGACAGTAGGCAGCCTCTCTATTTGAACTGAGAGAAAGATAGAGCCGGCTGCCAAAGAGGATTCAGAAAACTAGGTTCTGCACAACTCAAGTAAATTAGGCTCCCACTGTGTGCCCAGTACAAACTAGGACTTATCTGTTAAGCTAGACAAACTTGGACCTTTAAACTCTGCCTCATCCTAGTAATTTGCTAAATTCTGTGTATACAGCTGGCTTTGGAGTCTGCACTACCTGAGGCATGAGGTTCCCAATGGTGTAGGAACGAACCTTCTTGTTCTCTAAACAACAGGCTGAGTATGATCATGATGAATCACTACTTAGGAAGGTGTTAAAGAGGATTCAGTGTCAATCCCATGATGTATCCAAATCCCATATCCATTCTTGGTTCCAATTGATGAGCACTGCCAAGAATGCAAGGGTTTTGTCTGAGATGACAGCATCCAATTATGTGGCAGTGTTGTGGGAATGATGGCACCCAAGAAGAAGCCTGCTCTTAAGAATGCAGGAAGCATTTTAGCATGACAGGATCCAAGAATCCAAGGCAATAGCATCTGAGGTGTTCCCAGCTGTTTTTCCAAATGACATTGCCAAGGAAAATAGAGGTGAAGGGAGGTGAGAATAATTAGATTTTGTTTCTTTTTCCTTTCAAAGAGGGTGGGGACACAGCTATGTCAACACTAGGCCTGGAGTACCCATCTCGTTTTGATAAAGAAAAGAGAGCCACTATGAGTATTATAGGAATAAGATATTTAATGTAGGAATTAGAGATTATGTGAATGTGGGAGTAGCTAAGAGGGTGAACGTCTCCAGAGGACAGGAGAAAAAGTCACTGTGGGGAAGTTCTGGAAGCTATCATGTCTGGCCACTTTGATCTCCTTGGAATAGTGGCTTCCTCTTTGTCTCCACTTCCAAATTTCACAGAAGTCTTTCATTGGCAAACTGTAATCTGGAACTATGTAGGAAGGAGTTCTGGAAAATTTAGTTCTCAGACTCAGAAAGGCATGGTGATGATGATAGTGCCAACTTTGTAGAAGTGTGGCAAACCTGGTGTAAAATCTCCACGAATGCAAGGATCAAGTGATGAAGAGAGAAATCCACGAATTACTCTCACCAGAACCCTCCACTTTGTGACCTGCAGCCTTATACTACACTTGCTGCTCAGAATCCCTGTTTTGGATCAGTCTTACTCTCTGTACTCCCCTACTGTTTACACACAGAGGAAATCATTCAAATCCAGCTTCACCCCAACATGTTTTTCTACCCCTACTATGCTGTTTTAAACTATTATCACTTTCATTGAGCTGTAAGTCAAACACCAATCTCATTCTCTTCTTTTAGAAAATAATGTTCATTTCTTAGTTTCTTGTGACACCTTTATAAACTTACCTCTTCTGCACTCCTGCTGATGTCCTCATTTTCTTGAGGTGGGGAAAGCATCCCAACTCTGGTCCAAGCCTAATCCTTGGTGTCCTGGATCCATCACCTCCCATATTGTCATGGAACTTCCTTCCTCCATCTGTCATTCTTAATCTTTCTCTTCAATCTCTCTATACATTTCCTTTTTCTCCTTAGCATAAAAACATGCTCAGGTCTTTGCCATCTTAAAAATAATTTCTTCCTTGACCTCACTCCATTTCCTTTTTTTTTTTTTTTTAAAGATTGGCACCTGGGCTAACAACTGTTGCCAATCTTTTTTTTTTTTTTTCTGCTTTATTTCCCCCAAACCCCCTGTACACAGTTGTATATCTTAGTTGCAGGTCCTTCTAGTTGTGGGATATGGGACGCTGCCTCAACGTGGCCTGATGAGTGGTGCCGTGTCCATGCCCAGGATCCTAACCCTGGGCCGCTGCAGCAGAGCGCGCGAACTTAACCACTCGGCCACGGAGCCAGCCCCTCCATTTCTTTATTTTCCTGAAGAATGATGCTTCTTTAAAGAGTATTCTCCCCTTGACTCTTCTCCCTCTCCTCCTAATTTTACTACATCCATTTCGGTGTGACTTTGACTCCCTTTTGGCTACACCCTACTATAATATTAAAATCAAGGTCATCCTAATTGCTAAATTTGATGGTCATTTTCAGTCCTGACATTTTCTTGATCTCTCTGTAGCATTTGAGCATTTGACAGCTGCATCCTTGAGACCACTATTCTCTAATTCTCTTATTACTCTTTCAGACTTCAATGTGATATTGTCTTCTTTCCTCCATGCACATTTTAAAGATCATATTCTCATGTGTTCCATCTAAAGTCTTCTTATTTTCTTTATCTGTACACTTTTTATAACTTCTTCATATCCATGGCTTTAACCTTAACCAAATTTGATTATCTTCCTTTGTGATTTAATGATATTTTTGTAGTAATATACTTTGATTCTTTTCTCTTTATCTTTTTGGTAGCTGCTGTAAGTTTTTACTTTGTGGTTACCATAAGGCTTGCATAACACTTCTTATTGTTCTAATGGTTTATTTTGAGCTGATAACATAACTTCAATCGCATTCAAAAACTCTACATGTTTACATCTCTTCCCACACACACTATGTTATTGATGTCAGGATTTTCTTCTTTTTATATTGTGTATCCATTGACCAATTTTTGTGGTTATAGTTTTTCTTAATACTTTTGTCTTTTAACTTTTATACCGGAGTTAAAAGTGACTTAGGCACTGCTAAAAGTACTATGAGTACTAGAAGTACTGATGAGTGGTGCCATGTCCATGTTATGTTCTGTATTTGTCTATATACTTACCTTTACCAGTGAGATTTATACTTTCATGTGCTTTCATGATGCTGTATAGCATTCTTTTGTTTCAACTTGAAGAGCTCTCTTTGGCACTTCTATTAAGGCAGATATAGTGGTGATGAACTCTCTCAGTTTTTGTTTGTCTGGGAAAGTCTTTATCTTTCCTTCATTTTTAAAGGACAGTTTTCCCAGATATAATATTCTTGATTGACAGGTTTTTTTCTTTCTTCACTTTCAATCTATCATCCCACTCCTTCCTGCAATGTTTCTGCTGAGATATCTGCTTTTTAGTCTTATGGGGGTTCCCTTGTACATGACAAGTTGCTTTTCCCTTGCTGCTTTCAAAATTCTCTCTTCATCTTTGAATTTTGACAACTTAATTATAGTGTGTCTCACTGTAGACCTCTTTAGGTGCAAACTTTCGGGGATCTTTTGGGCTTCATGAATTTGGATATCTATTTCCCTCTCTGGATTTGGGAAGTTTTCAACCATTATTTCTTTAAATAAGCTTTCTACCCCTTTCTCTTTCTCTTCTTCTTCTGGGACTCCTATAATGTGTATATTGGGTTGTTTGTTGGTGTCCCATAGAGTCTGGTAGACTTTCTTTACTCTTTTTCAGTCTTCTTCTTTTTGTTCCTCTGACTGAGTAATTTCAAATGACTTGCAAGATGCTGATTTTTTTTCAGCTCTTTATGCTTTCTATTGAATTTTTCAGTTCAGTCGTTATGTTCTTCAGCTCCAGAATTTCTGTTTGGCTCTTTTTTTATGGTTTCTGTCTCTTTGCTGAATTTCTCATTTTGTTAATGTATTGTTTTTCTGACTTCGTATAACCATCTGTCTGCGTTCTCTTATAACTCACTGAGCATTTTCAGACAATTATTTTGAATTCTTTGTCAGGCAGTTTGTAGATCTCCATTCCCTTAGGGTAAGTTACTGTAGCTTTATTTTGTTCCTTTGGTGGTATCATGTTTTTATGATTCTTCTTGATCCTTGTAGCCTGGCATTGGTATCTGCACATTTGAAGAAGTAGTCACTTCTTCCAGTGTTTATAGACTGGCTTCAGCAGGGAAAGCCCTTCACCAGTCAGCCCAGACAGAGATTCTTGTCAGGCCAATGGCAGGGTCCATAGGTGGGCCTGCTGCCAGAGTCCACAGGCAAGCAGGCCTGCATGTAGGTGTGTGGGTAGGCAGACCTGGTGCCAGGATCTGTGGTTAGTGAGTCTGGTTCCAGGGTCCATGGGTGGGCTTTGTGCCTGGGTCCATAGACAGGCTTGATGCCTGGGTCTATGATGATGGGCCTAGAGGCAAGGTCTACAGGGGCTGGCTTGGAACCAGTGTCCACTGGAGTGGAGCTGGTACCAGGGTCCATAGTGAAGTTGGACTCTCACTTTGCTCTCTTTTCCTCACAGGAGAACTCCTTGGCCAAGGGATCTCTCTGGGTGCTGTGCTGCACAGGCTGTGAGGAAGGGTGACATGGGTAAAGTGATACTGTCCATCCCATCTTCTTAAATGTATCTTTTTTTGTTTCTGTGCTCTGCCTGGGTGCTGTGATCTCTCATTCATGTCCTGGAGCTCTCACAAAGATGTCTTTGTCTGTGGATGGTTGTCAAATTGGTGTTTCTCTGGGGGGGCTGAGGGCTTGAACCTCTCATTTCACCATCTTACTGGTGTCACTTATCCACTCCAATTTGATGATGACTAATAAATCTACCTCTTTTCTGAACTTCAGACTGGCATAGTCAACTGTCTATATCTCCACTCAGATGTTGTATGAGGCAGGCTAAGCTGCTGTAACAAAAAGACTAAAAATTTAATGACTTAAAGATCAGTAAGGGAGCTGACCTGGTGGCATAGTGGTTAAGTTCACGTGCTCTGCTTCAGTGACCCGGGGTTTGCCAGTTCAGATCCTGGGCACAGACCTATGCACTGTTCATCAAGCCATGCTGTGGTGGCGTCCCACATAGAAGAACTAGAAGGACTTACAACTAGGATATACAACTATGTACTGGGGCTTTGGGGAGAAAAAAATAAACAGGAAGATTGGCAACAGATGTTAGCTACGGGCCAATCTTCCTTAAAAAAAATAAAGAGCAGTAAGTTTATTTTTCTGTCATGTAAACAGCCCAGGATGAGTGTTCTAGGTCAGCAGACAGCTCTGATACATGCATGGACCCAGGCTAATGGATGCTCTGCCATCCTCAGCTTGTGATTTCCTAAGTCATTATGCTCATCACCATTCCAACCAGTGGAATGGGGAAAGGGAAGAAATTCAAGGACAAGGGTTTCTTCTTAAGCAAGTGAGGAAGAAGTTGCATACTTTGCAGTTGGTTGCATTCCCTAGCAAGAACTTGGTCATATGCCCACCATCCTACTTCAAAGGAGACTTGGAAAAGTAGTCCCAAAGGAGTTCTGGGCAGCTACATCCTAGCTACTATGTGCAAAAAAGAGAAAATGGATTCTGGTAGACAGATAGTAATCCCTTCCACAAGTATCAACATGTATTAAACGGACTTCACAATTTCCCCATTTCAATTTTCTCTTCTTCCTACAGTCCGTTTCTCTGTGTCTCACAATTCACCCCATTGCATATACCAGAAACCTGAGAATCATCCTACAATCCCCTCTTTCTCACTTCCCATTGTGAGAAAATTCACATCAAAGAAGAAATTCCCATCAAATTCTGTCGATTCTTCTGTCTAAATATTTCTTTGAACCATGTCCTCTTTGTTCCCACTGCCACTGCTTTTCTTACCTGGATTTCTGAAACAGCTTCCTAAGTGATCTCTGCTTGCCTTCAGACTTGCCACCATCTAAATAATCCACTGCCCAACCTCCAGAATGAACTTTCTAAAATATGAATTGAATAATAAGACTCTCAAATCCTTCAGTTACTCAATAGCGTTTGGATATACCCAGACTTCTTAGCATGGATTAAGAAGCCCTTCATGAGAAGGTGCTCAATGAATATTCATTGAATGGATGAATGATTTAGCCCTTGCCTACTTCTCTGGCCTTGTCATCTACCACTCCCCTGCACCTACCTATGTACAAACATAAGGAAGTTCTCTAAGTTCTTTGTACTTGCTGTGTTGTTTTGTGCCCCCATGCATTCGCTGGAGCCAGTCCATCTGCCTTCAATGTCCTTCCTGTATACACTTTCTTCTGTAAGACTCAATTAGTCCAAATACTCCTTGTCTCCTGAGGAATGGGTATATACAGTATAGCACTTGTGCTAATCTTGTTTAATTTTGTCTTTATGTGCATCACTCAACATATATTTATTAAGTGTTTATCACATACCAGGCATAGCTCTGATGCCCTTATGGAGCATGCAGTGTAGCAGGCAAACTGATACTAAACTATACACAAATAAATATAAAATACAAACTGTGAGTTCTACAGAGAAAAATTAGAGAGCATTAGGAGACAGTATAACAGGGACACCTAATTTAGATTGGAGGTCAGGGGCTAGGAAAATCTCTCAGGAAATGACATTTAAGCAGAAACCTCAGTCTAACTTTAGTACTTCCTGTCATCACTTCCTTACCTCCCATGTACATCTTAACCCACTGCTGTAACCCCTGCCCTGGGAGTTTATGTATATGGTGTTCCCGCTGTCTCAAATGACCTGTCTTGCTGGTGGTAAAATCTTCCCCATTATTTTTTAAGATTCAGTTTCAGCCTCATCACCTGTGTGAAAACTTTCCTGCCCCCCCCTAGGCAAACTTAGTCATTTCTTTCCCACTTTGAATCTGCCTCTATTACAACACTAAATGCCTTGATTGTGAGCTCTTTGAGATGAGAACGAATGCTATACTTTCTGCATCCTACTACTGTCCTGTTCCCTTAGAACTTTTGGAATCTTTTGTGCAGTCTAAAAGTCCCTGCTTCCTTCAAACATTCTTCTTATGACATGGTTTATATCCTTATGATTTCCTTTGAAAATGCATCTGAGCTTACCAACATCTTTCTTAATATGTGTCACCCTTAGCTAAATCCAATTCAAAAGATGTGATCTAGCTGTATAAGGTAGAGGAAGACCGTTACCTCCCTTATTCTAAAGATAAACTTCTAATGCATCCTAACATTGTATTGAATGTTTTGGCAATTATAGAACAATATGAAATCATACTAACTTGACTGTGGGAGAGTGACTACTGCTAAACTGTAATAGCAAATATTAGCAGTCCCTTATGTGACTGACGATGTTCTGCGACTTATCTGTAATAACTCATTTGTTGTGCACAAAGCCAAGTCCTGACAAGCTTTTTTCTATTGCCTCACTTCCCTAGCTTCCTGCCAATTTTCTTAACATAGTTCTTCAGGTTTCCAGGGGTATTATTTAGTATCAATTTTACTACTGCTAAGATTGAATTCAATCTTATCTTACACTTGTGCTGCTGGTTTTTTGGACTCAAGGAAAGAACTTCACATCTTCGCCCTTTAAACTTCGTGTTTTATTTAGCCCATCAATACAGCTTGTTAAGATATACTTTTTTTGGGAAACCAGTTCTGACTTGAAAGTATTTATTGTCCTTCCCATCTTTCTGCCATCTTTAAATTTGATAGGTCTGTTTTAGAAATCAGCATTCAAGTAATTAATAAAAATGTTAACTAGAATAGGATGTAGATAGAATGCTAGGATGATACTCTAAGCTTTCCTGAGAAAGATACTATTTCATTAATCACCACCTTTGGTTTTGGCAATTATATAATTGTCCATCCAGGATTCCTGGGTATTATAAGAGATCTTGCCAAATGCCCTGTTAAAGTCCATTGACATACCTTTTCAGCATAATAGAGTAATTATGATGCACATTTAAATTAGGAATGCAAATACTTTTATTGAGCTAAAGTGGAATGAACAATGAACATGGCTTTTATGCAAATCATCACCAAGAAGGTAGCACCAGAAGCTCAGAAGTGTGAGTCTTGGGAGATAGGACTTTTAGAAGAAAAATTTGAACATGAGAGAAATTGGGAAAACAGGCAGCAATATGAATGGCTGTAGATGTGACCGTCAGAAGAGATTTCAAAATGGGAATACCGAAAAAAACAGGAACAAATTAAGGGAAGGGACTCAGTTTTGTTACGCATCTTCCTTACCTGGGCACTGTGATAACCCTATGAAATAGATAGTAAAGGCTTGAAGGGATAAGTAACTTGTCTGAAGTCCCACAGCTAGAGCTCGAGCTGTGGATTGAACCCAGATCTCTCAGACTCTAAAATACTGGGAGTTTTTTACTATAGTAGGCTGCTTAGTTTAAGAAGAATGTTTTTAGAGGGAATCTCGAAGGCTAATACCCAGAGTTTGGGTGGCTTCAGAGAGAACAATTCAGAATAGGTTCAGAGGAGTGGACTTTGGACTCAGAGAGAAGAGATTTTTCTTCTTCAATGAATAAGAAAGCTAAGTCTGAAATAATGTGAGCCTAACCTGTTGAAGTACAAGTCAAGTTGGAAACAGCAAGGGGAGGCTGAGACATATTCTAGGCCCAGGACTAAAACGATGACCCATCCAGCTAAGGGAAGAGACTGATCAATAAATTAGTGACTGGAGTTGAGGCTTGGGCTTGAGAGAGATGGTTCCTCACAGCAAGACAAGGTTGGTGAGAAGGCAGGTCATGCTGGAACCAGGCCTGGGAGCACGTTCCATAGACAGACCCTGGGGACAGAGCTGGCTGCAGAGGTGATCACTAAGGAGATAGTCTCATTGTCACTCACTTTATAGATGAGGAAGATGAGGGCCAAAGACATTAAATAGCTTGCCCAAGGTGACATATCCAATGTGTAGCAGAAACGGGATGTAAAGCCAGGTCGTCTGGCTTCAGAGCCCTCTGGCCACTGGTGCTGCATTGCCCGTTGGTATGTCAGCACCTCTGCGAAGCCTTCTCAGACCTACCATGTGGGTTCCTGGAGCTAAGTTATACTTCCATAACTTGTACTCACATTTCATAACATATACTCACATTTACCTTTAGTTACCTTGCATTGTTCTTTGTCTTTATTTTTTTCATTCAGATGTGAGCTCCTCAAGAGCAGGAATGAAGCCTTGTATTCCACCCACCCCTCTACGCCAGCACAGTGCCTGGAATTCAGTGACTCTCCATGGACACTTGCTAGTTAGATGTCTTATAAGATAAGATTATTGGTTGTAAGCAGCAGTCATGAACTCTGGCTTACTTAGGCAGAATAGCATTTTATAGGGAGGATATCTAGTGGTTTACAGAATCAACTGGAAACCTGAAGAACTATGTTAAGAAAATTGGCAGGAAATAGGCAAGTGAGGTAACAGAAGAAAGCTTGTCAGGACTTGGCTTTGTGCAAAACAAATGAGTTATTACAGATAAGACACAACATCGTCAGTCACGTTGTCAGGGACCAATAATATTTGCTGTTATTATGTGAGCTGGGTCTTGAAGGGCATCGTGGTCACCAGCTGGAGGAAGAAGGGCCAGCATATGCAAAGACTCCTGCCTAACCGGGCACGGTGTGTTAAAGGAATTTCTGGAAGCTTGCTATAGCCAGGGCATACAGCATATGAGGTGGGCAGAGCAAGAGGAAAGCACAGCAAGAGCTGAGTCTGACAAAGGGGAACAGAAACTGGACCTGGAAGGGCTTTGTGAATCTTCATCAGAATGAAGTCCTTGTTTGGAATTTATTCTAAGGGCCAAGGGGAACCAATGGTGGCTTCTAAATAGGGCAAGTGATGTGCTCAGTACACACAGAGTCTCTTTGATTCTGAGTTGCCTGAGGCCCATTTAATTACAAATGATTATAATTCCTGGCTGGGAATGGAGGGGGCAGGGAAGACTGGAAGATGTACCAACTCCTGAGCACTGCTGGGGATTCACATGAAAATTGCTAAAGGATTTACGAGCAAATCTTGACCACAAATTTACAGAGGCGCATTTGAAGCCATGACCATTAAAGGGACCCTCAGAGCCTGGAGGAGTTCATCAGGGAAGGCTCCCTGGGGCAGATGACTCGTGAGCTTGGTTTGAGGGAGAGGTTTGAAGGAAGGTCATGATTTGCCTGATCTCCTCATCTTATCAGTGAAGAAGGAGGGGCCCGAGAGGGTTAGGGTCTGGCCAATGGTCACATTGCAGAACTCCAACGGCTGACTTCTACTGTGGCACTTTCCCAACTGCATTTTGCTGCTGCCACACAAAGCTTCGGTGTGGCTCTCCTGACTGTAAGTCAGGGACACCGGTCCCAACACAGCTTCTGGGGCCATTGGGAGGAAGCCCTGATGAAAACTGCCATAATCTACAAGATTCCAAGAGCCCTTGTAAATGCTCTCCAACAATGCCCATGTGAGGGTAAGAGACTCTTTATGAGCTCTGCGAGCCTGGAACTACCTTGTAAAGGCGGAGGGCAGGGCCTGGAAAGGAGAAATTCCTGCTGTGGAACACACATGTGTGAGTGTGTCTGCCTGTAGGGCCAGCTCCTCTTTGGCCGAAGTAAAGAGCCCACTCAAGGAAATTCGAGTGGATTTAAAGAAACACACTTTTTTCCTGACTATAAAAGTAATACATGTTCATAATAGAAAAATTGTAAAAGAAGAAAAATACAATGATGAAAGTAAAAATCTCTTACTATTTCATGATTCAGACTTCACAATGCACTGCCAACATTTGGTTTATAGCCTTTCAGTGTTTCATTTATATATGACTGTGTCTGTTTGTATGTACATGTATTGTATAGCTGTATGTGTATGCACATATTATATACATATACATATATATATATATATATTCTTTTTTTTGGTGAGGAAGATTGGCCCTGAGCTAATATCTGTTTCCAATCTTCCTTTTTTTGCTTGAGGAAGATTGTCACTGAGCTAACATCTGCACCAATCTTCCTCTATTTTGTATGTGGGATGCTGCCATAGCATGGCTTGATGAGCAGTGTGTAGGTCCATGCCTGGGATCTGAACCCGTGAACCCTGGGCCACCGAAGTGGCGTGCAGGAGCTTAACCATTACACCACCAGGCCATCCCCATTATATATATATTTTAATGTGGTAAAGTATATGCAACATGAAATTTACCATTTGAACCATTTTTAAGTGTACAGTTTTGTGATATTAAGGACGTTCATATTGTTCTGCAAATGTCACCACTATCCATCTTCAGAAACTTTTCATCTTCCCACACTGAAACTCCATACTCATTAATGTCTGACTCCTCATTCCTCTGCCCCCTCAGCCCCTGGCAGCCACCATTCTACTTTCTGTCTCTGAATTTGACTGCTCTAGCTACCTCATTTAAGTGGCATCTTACAGTATTTGTTCTTTTGTGACTGGCTTATGTCATTTAGCATGTCTTTAAGTGTCCTCTGTGTTGTAGCATGTGTCAGAATTGCCTCTCTTTGGTGAGTAGCATTCTATTGTATGTATATACCACATTTTGTTTATCCTTTCATCCACTGAGGGACACTTGAGCTGCTTCCACTTTTTTGTTTTTGAGGAAGATGAGCCCTGAGCTAACATCTGCCACCAATCCTCCTCTTTTTGCTGAGGAAGATTGGCCCTGAGCTAAGATCTGTGCCCACCTTCCTCTGTTTTATATGTGGGACGCCTGCCACAGCATGGCTTGATAAGCCATGCGTAGGTCTATGCCTGGGATCTAAGTTGGCGAGCCTGGGCTGCTGAACTGGGGTGAGCAAAATTAACCACTAGGCCACTGGGTGAGCCCCGAGCTGCTTCCACTTTACAACTATTGTGAGTAGTGCTGCAAAGAACATGAGTTTACAGATGTCTGTTCGAGTCTCCGCTTTCACTCCTTTGGGATGTGTGCCCAGAAGTGGAATTGCTGGATTATATGGTAATTCTATATTTTATATATTTTTAAAATTTAAAATATATTCAGTTTTGTTTCAATTTGTGAGCATTTTACAATGTTGTCATAAACTTTTAAAACTTGATTTTTAATAACTACCTAGTATTTACTCCATTATTTCAGTATCCTATTCTTGGATATTTTGTATGTTTCCAATTTCTCACTATTACAATACTGTAATGAACATCTTATACACAAACATTTGAAGATATCTGATTATTTCCTTAATATAATAAATTCCTTGAGGTGAAATAATTGAGGCAAAAGGTATGAACATTTTTAAAGCTTTTTATTTTTTTTGAGGAAGATTGGCCCTGAGCTAACATCTGCTGCCAATCCTCCTCTTTTTGCTGAGGAAGACTGGCCCTGAGCTAACACCTATGTCCATCTTCCTCTATGTGGGATGCCTGCTACAGCATGGCTTGACGAGTGGTGCATAGGTCCATACCCGGGATCCGAACTGGTGAACCACGAACCACCAAAGTGGAACGTGAGAACTTAACTGCTGCGCCACTGGGCTGGCCCCAACATTTTTAAAGTTTTTGATGTGTATTCATAAATTTATTTTCATAAAGTTTTCTCCAATTTTCCACCCTTGCAGTAGTGTTTAGCTCATCTTACTCCAACATTTATTAAAAAATAATTCATTCTTTTTGCAACCTAGCATCCCAGGTAACTGATCCACTAACTACACATTTCTGGTCCTGGCTTCTTAAGAACCTTATTAAGCTGATGCTGTGGGTATACAGGTTAAAAAGAGGATTTGGGAAGTATTATTAGAGGCAAAGAACAGAAACTGGCAGCTTCCTGTATGAGAAAGGAAGAGGAAAATTGGTGAGGGTGGTAGGATAGGTGCAGATGGGGGAAGGGAGAGCACAGGGCTGCAATGTTTACTGAGCATCTCTACATGAAAGTCGCTTTACATATATTATTCATCTCCTAATAATTCTGTGAGGGAGATAAGGTGATCCTCGTCTTTCAGTGAGGAAACCAAAGCTCAGAAGGAGACTCAGTTCCAGTCACAGAGAAGGGAGGTGGCAGAGCCAGGATTCAACCCAGATCTGTTTGACACTCTGACAGGGACTGGCACTGGCATCTTTCCACTGGGCCATGGTGCTCTCAGGAGAAGACCAGAGCCCTGAGACACAAGAGGGATAGAGAAGATGGGCAAAGCTGCAAAGTCAAAGCTGAAAAATCTTGGCATAGACACAGTTTATGTACACCGGTCCAGTTATGCACACCCGATCTAGGTGCGGGTTGTCACTCTGTTTGAGAAGGAAAGGTGCCTCTGTCTGGTGGATGGTCATATTTCTGTAAGAAGGTGTGTGGGTTCAGCCCCTGTGGCATGCCACTGAACTGGATAACCTGGTGGATTTCAGCAAATACCACAAGCCACAGCAGAGCCACCTGCACGTCCCACATCCACCTAGGAGAGGTGGTTATGAAAGGGTGTAGAGCAGAGAAATCTGCAGCTTAATCTGATGGCAAAACTCTAGAGGGAGGCCGAAGACCAGAACCAGTTAAGTGAGAAAGACCAGGTCATGGGTGGAAAAATTATAAATCTGTGGTTTACCTCAGATTACTGCATTGCTTCTTAATTTGGGGATAAATAATACCCTATGTTATTTTAAGGTGTGACTTAATTTTCATTGATGTGGGTAAGGTGGTGCAATTAAATTTTACAGCACTCATTCATAAGACAAACACTTCAACAATAGGTATGACTACTGATCTTATCACAAAATAGATGGTAATTAAGGCAGTGAGCTCTTGGCTGGTGTATCATGGAAAATAGTAGTGGAGTTTAGTCCTCTGTTTTCTAAGGGCAACTATGTGTTTGTTGTGAGTGGTAGGCAGTGGAAAAGATCCCTGATGAAATGGCAGAGGGTGTGTGGGGAGGGGGAGGTTGTAGTCATGGTGGTAGAGTTTCGTTATAAACACACCTCTCTCTGCCCCAGAGAATGAGGCCTAAACACCCATTTTCAGGATTGATGACGGCTGTAGCAGAGCCATCTGGAGTCATACCAAGGTCAAGGTTAGTTTAGGGGGCCCACGGCAGAGGGCACGGGCTTTGGCACTATGAGCTAGGATTCCTCGCTTATTTCAATATACTTTCCATTATATCTATCCACTTGTGTTAGCTCGTTGATGGAGAGACTACATCTGGTTCCTTTTATAATATGGCCAGCACAGAACTGGTGCTCAGTGAATTCACAGTAATATACAATCAGACTGGAGTACAACATCCCATTTTTATTATTTGTGATTATTCATATTTGGGATTAGGATTAAAAGATAAGGTAGATTTCAGCTGATGTATGGGAATTTTCCTCTCTGGATGCTGAATTTCCCTTGGAAGAAAAAAATGGAACCCAAATGATGAGTATGTCATGATACATGATGAAATGTATCATAAAACAAAAAATTGATTTTTCTGGTCAGCGTGGCCCATATTGTTCTAGTCTGTTAAACGTGCTTCTCTAAATCAGATGCAATAGTTGAGGCACTGATGGTTGACTACACCCTCCCCAACCACACACACCTACCATTCCTTTGCCTGAGTCTTATGAAAAAGAGAAGCCAGTTAGAGATCCACTCCCTATGCTCTTTTTAGGTAACAGCTTAATAATCTTGAGAGGAAGAGAGATGGACCAGTGAGAAGCTGATTTTGTCCTGATAGAAGAGCGGCTTGAGAGAGAAGCGGGGACGGCTGGTGTTACACGTGGACATTTAGAATAATACTCTGACATTCAGTCTTAATCCTTAGGTTTCCTTTGAGATGGAAATCCCCACAATTGAACCATGGTGGAGAGCAGCTGTATGCTCATAGAAAGAAAGCCCAGCCCATGAGAATCTTCTATACTAGATAAAGGTTTGGCTGATTAGGACTACTTGTATCTTCTCCTCCTTCTTCAAATATTCTTTGTTTTATAAATGGCTGGCCTTAAAGAGTGTTTCATTCAGTTCTTAACATCTAAGTGCTTACCATGCCGTGTACCAGGCATACACATAATTTTACATGGATGGATTTATCTGTCCTCATAACCACTATGAGGACATGACATTATTTTCTCCACTTTACGGGTGAAATATCTAATATGGGTACCTTCATCAAGGGCACATCTTGTAAGGTGCACAGCTGAGGTTTGAATCCTGGCAAGCTGGCTTCTTAGCACACAGTCTCTACCACCAAACTCTGCCAAAGACGTTTGAAAATTAATAAAGGAAGCCTCAACTAAAATTGGAGTCCAGAAGGCCTGTAGAGGGAGCTCTCACACCCTACCATTCCTAGTCAATTACCCAAACAGGAAGACATCATTTACCGACCTCAGTAGGAAAAAGCATCGGTTACTGACCGAAACAGGAAGAGATGTACCTCGCACTCCCAAACAGGAAGTGCAACTACTTTACTACTCCAGCAGGAGGAAGGAAGACTTCCTTCTTGCCCAGCAGCAAGCCTGCCAATGGAAAACACCTCAGCTCAGCCAGTGAGAAGGTCACTTGAACTTTTACTTTCCTCCGAGGAACTTTCACTTTTTCCTATCGATGACTTCCTTTCCTTGTCCTGCCCTCCTTACTGTGAGAGCCTTCCATGCTGTACAATCCCATAGAGTATCTTGCTGGACGAAATGCTTCCCGGTTCACGAATCGTTTGACAAAGCCAATTAGATCTTCAAATTTAGTCAGTTAATTTTTGTTTTTTAACACATAGTATGCTCTAAATCACTGAAAATAGTCCATGGAAGCTATTCTGCAATCATACGTGTTTGTATAACATATATATGTATATACATATAAATATAATTTGCATACAAGTATAATTTATATGTTTTACATATAGATATGTAATTTGTAGGTGTAATTTTCATATAAATTTGCACATATAATTATAGATATATATTTTCATATAGATATTTATATGGTAATTTGCATTAGAAGAGAGTCTGGAAAGAATTAAATAACAATGGTTATTTCTGGACAAGAATATTGTTGGCATTTTTTCTATTTGTCTATTTGCTTGTGTCTGTTATGATTTCCTTATGATAAACATATAATGGTTTGAAACCAAATTTTGTCCACGCCCTGGATCCGAACCTGTGAACCCCCCAAGTGGAGCCGCAAACTTAACCGCTGCACCACTGGCCGGCCCCTACATTTTCTTAATTTAAAAAAGGATTTGCTTTTCTTTACTTAGTACATTTAAAACAAGCATTGAATGAGTTCCTGCCTGCTCAGTGCAGGATCATACAAAGCCCAGGCAAAACCCTGTGTCCTGAGTGGCACCTGGCTGGCTGGTAACTGTAACTGACTGACTTTCTTTTCTAGACAGGAGACAGCATACTACATTGGCCCCAGGGACACCTCTGCAAGAAGCATTCCTCTTAGAGTTGGCTCTACTCTATCTTTGCAATGTCAGCTTTTCCCCAGAGAATCCCCACATAAACTAGAACCGGTGTCCCCTCCAAATTTCACCTGGAGCCAGGAGCCTCAAAACTGCCTCAGCCACCCCGAGAGCGCCAGGGAACGGGGAGTCTCTTCCTCTGGAGATCTGTTTGGTGTGGAAAGAAGAAGATTCAGGGGCCCCCTTTCAGCCATGATGAGTAGAAGGTGATGCTGCCTGTTGCAACAGGCCCCACGCCCTCATCCTCAACCCCTCCACAAGAACTGGGCCTTGTGGATCTGCAAGCTGCTCAGCACTCAGGCAGGCAATGGAGGCAAAGCCATTTGGCTCCTTTGGGTTCTTAATATTTTCCCTGTGTTAAGCGGAAATGTGTAAGAACAGGATGTGCCCCTTCCGCCCTAAACCCTCCCCACTGTCCAGAGAAGTGGGGAAGGAACCTCCATTTATTACTTGTAGCTTGTGTATAAATGGGGAACACTGAGGACGCTCTTCACAGAGACAAGTGGCCTACATCAGTCCTGGGAGATGAATCCACAGTGTTCCTGTGAGTGGCCAGGACAAGGATGGCCACAGGCTCCGTCTCAGGGCCCCCAGGAGAAGTGCACAGACTGCTTTTTTCTGTCTTAAGGAGGGAGAGCCATGGGATGTTTACTTCCCTGTCTCTCCACAGGGACAGCTCCAGAAACGTCCTTTCCCAGGTGAGGTAATTAGGCACCCATAGGGCCATCCCTGCCCAGTGGAGCCAAAGCCCCTGCAAGAGGTCTAGCTCTACAGGGGGATCAGAGCCGGCCCTGGCCCAAACCAGCTGCTGGGAGCCCATTTGTCAGCAGGAGTGTCTCTGTGAAGGGCACCCGCAAACAGCACACATACGAACGCCCACTATCAGCCCTGCGGCACAGAGCAGCCTGGGGTGGGTCACCACTGAGACTTCAGGGCCTCTTCCTCCAGGAGCTGCTGTCCCAATGCCTCACTGCTGAGCCTGTCCCGGTTTCTGATGCCAACTTTCGTTCCTGCAAAAGCAGATTTCCTGCAGAGATCCTTTGGAGGCATTAGTCTTTACCACCACCAGGGGGCAGCAGTGCAGTACACTGCTCTCTATGAACGGAAAGACCCCTGGTGGAAGAGGTTTGCTGGGTCTTTGGAGTGAGGCTTCAGCTGCAAATATCCCTGAGAATAGGGCCACTTTACACACTACAGGCGATGTGACTGGGGCTTATGAGCTTTGCAAGGGCCAACAAAATGTATGAATCAAAGATAAATAGATATCTTTCTATTGGTACAGATGTATGTCAGCTCCAAAATAAAAAATGTGCAAAATTGGGATTGACATTTATGATTTCAGTTAGTCAATTTACAACAAGAACAATAGTTGTTGAAAGGACTGGTCACTCTTATCCCCTGGGCAGTGACTTTTCTCCTACATGGTCAGCCGTACCATAGTCAGAAGCTGTGATCACAGAATCAGAGGAGGAGAGTGAGTTTCCTGATTTGGAGGTTGATGGCATCGGGCCCTTCCCCTGATAGAGGTGTCCATTGCCTCCATAGACCTTGCCGATGAGACTTGGCCCTCTTGCCTAGACATAGAGTGCTTATGTGAGTCCAGCGTCATTGGCCTCCATGACTCCCCTTTTCTACATTTGCCTGAATAACTCCCCTCCCTTTGGAATCAAAGGTTAATACATTAAATAAGGTGCAGTCAGATTCTATTGGCTTGAAAATCATTCTTTCTTTTTAAAATTGACTGTGAATATATCTCTGATTTGATCCATTCCAATGTTTAACATTTTTAAGAAATCTCTATTCATTTATACCTAAAACTTAGTGGGGGAATCTCACTGTAGCCCCCAGATCCATCCAGCAGGGCACGAGAGGTTAGAGGGGATGGGCTGCCTGCTCTGGCCTCTCCTTGACTTCACTGTTCTTTGACTTCTCTTTCACAACCACTTATGCCTTCATATTTTACCCCATTGTTCCAGGGTAACCCCTGCCTCCCCCTGGAGGCTCCCTGGGAACATGGATCCTGAGGATGGTGTCTATTCCAAGGAATAAGTAGGCTCCAGGCTTTCACGGCCAGAATCTCCTGTTGGGGTTGGAGGTAGGAATGGAAGGGCCACTTCCTCCCAGCCCCTTTGGGTAGATCCTCACACACTCACTTGCCCTTTTTTCTCTGTGAGGTGTGTAACTTCCACACACTAAAGAAACTCCATTTTCTTATTTGATACCAACTTGATTGTATTTGCCTTTCCATAGTCACAGGTCTGTGACAAGACAGTAAGAACTAAAGTATGGGGAAGGAGAGATTGAGTCATTCAATTTTTTCATCAAATAATTATTGAATGCTACTGTTTTCCAGGATCTACTTTAGGCACTGGGGAAACAGCAAGAACAAGATAGGTAGATGTAATAATGATGAATTTTGCCAAATTCTCCTCCATTGAGGCTGTATCATTTTGCATTCCCACCACAAAAGTGTAGGAGTACCTTTTCTCCACAGCCTCGTCAACGAAGTATATTCTCAAATTTTAGGTTTTTGCCAAGCTGATGGTGAGAAATGGAATCTTAGTATAGTTTTAATATACAGAATATATATAGTTTTAATTTATTTCTATTATTGTGAATAAACTTTAGCATATTTTTATATATTAAAGGATCATTTGTATTTCTTCAAACTTTGTCTCTTTTGCCCATTGTTATTTCTTATTTTGTGTATTTGTGCTTTCTCAACTGAACTCTTTATCTTTTTATAAATTAGGTTGGTCAGTGCTTTTCTACTTTGTCGATTCAAAGAAATAGGCTATTTATTTATTTACTTATTTACTTATTGAACTTTTTTCTATTTGTTATTAATTTCTTCTCATACCTTTTAAAATTCTTCCTTATATATATATTTTCTTTGTTGGTATTTTTCTAGCTTTTCAGTTTGAAAACTTAATTCATTAATTTTAATTTTTATTAACATGTCGTTAAGGCTATGAATTTTCCTCAGAGCATCCATGTAGCTGTGTTCATAGATCTTTATGTGTCTAGTTTAATTATCATCATTTTCTAAAAGCTCTTCAATTTCATTTTGTATTCATCTCCTTTTTTCTTGTTTTGTTTTTTCCCCAATAGTTTTAGTGAGATCAAAATGATTTATAACATAGTTTCGAGTGTACATTATTATTTATCAATTTCTGAATAGACTTCATCATGCTTACCACCAGTAATCTAATTTTGTCTTTCACTGTACATATGTGCCCCTTTACCCCTTTCACCCACCTCCAGCCCCCTTCTCCTCTGGTAACCACTAATCTGTTCTCTTTGTCCATGTATTTGTTTATCTTCCACATATGAGTGAAATCATGCAGTATTTGTCTTTCTCTGTCTGGATTATTTCACTTAACATCATACTCTCAAGGACCATCTATGTTGTTGCAAATGAGAAGATTTTGTCTTTTTTATGGCTGAATAGTATTCCATTGTGTATATATATATATCTATATATATATATATATACATCACATCTTCTCTATCCCTTCATCTGTAGAAGGGCATTTGAGTTGCTTCCATGTCTTAGCTGTTGTGAATAATGCTGCAGTGAACATAGGGGCGCGTGAATCTCTTTGGATCATGGATTTCAAGTTCTCTGGATAAATACCCAGTAGTGGGATAGCTGGATCATATGGTATTTCTATTTTTAATATTTGGGAAATCTCCATACTGTTTTCCATAGTGGCTGCACCAGTTTGCATTCCCACCAGCAATGCATGAGTGTTCCCTTTTCTCCAAATCTTTTCCAACAATTATTGTTTTTTGTCTTGGTGATTATAGCCATTCTAACCGGTGTAAGGTGACATTTCATTGTAGTTTTGATTTGCATTTCCCTAATGATTAGTGATGTTGAGCACTGTTTCTTGTGTCTGTTGGTCATCTGTATATCTTGTTTGGAGAAATGTCTGTTCATATCCTCCGCCCATTTTTTGATCGGGTTGTTTGGTTTTTTGTTGTTGTTGAGTTGTATGAGTTCTTTATATGTTTTGGAGATTAACCCCTTGTCGAATATATTATTTGCAAATATTTTCTCCAGTTGGTGGGTTGTCTTTTCATTTTGTTTATGGTTTCCTTTGCCTTGCAGAAGTTTTTTAGTCTGATGTAGTCTCATTTGTTAATTTTTTCTTTTGTTTTCCATGCCCAGGTAGATATGGTATTTGAAAAGATGCTGCTAAGACCAACGTCAAACAGTGTACTGCCTATATTTTCTTTTAGCAGTTTTATGGTTTCAGGTCTTACATTCAAGTCATTAATCCATTTTGCATTAATTTTTGTGTATGGTGCAAGATAATGGTCTACTTTCATTCTTTTGCATGTGGCTGTGCAGTTTTCCCAGCACCATTTGTTGAAGAGACTTTCCTTTCTCCATTTTATGTTCTTGGCTCCTTTGTCAAAGGTTAACTGTCCTTAGATGTGTTGTTTCATTTCTGGGCTTTCAACTCTGTTCCATTGATCTGTGTGTCTGTTTTTGTACCAGTACCATGCTGTTTTTATTACTATAGCTTTGTGGTATATTTTAACATCAGGTATTGTGATGACTCCAGCTTTGTTCTTTCTTCTCAGGTCTAGAATAATTTTCTTGCTCCTGACCCCTTGAAATTTGGAAGAGGCAAAAAATAAGGTTGAGATGTTGCCTAAAAAAGGGTCAAGGTTTGTTCTTTGAGTGTGATGTTGGCTGTGGGTTTGTCAATATGGCCTTTATTATGTTGAGGTACTTTCCTTCTATACCCATTTTATTGAGAGTTTTTATAATAAATAAATGTCGGATCTTATCAAATGCTTTCTCCACATCTGTTGAGATGATCATGTGATTCTTATTCCTCATTTTGTTAATGTGGTGTATTGCATTGATTGACTTGCAGATGTTGAACCATCCCTCTGTCCCTGGAATACATCCCACTTGATTGTGATTTATGGTCCTTTTAATGTATTGCTGTATTTGGTTTGCTAGTATTTTGTTGAAGATTTTTGCATCTGTGTTCATCAGTGATATTGACCTGTAATTTTCCTTCTTTGTGTTGTCCTTGTCTGGTTTTGGTATCAGGGTAATGCTGGCCTCATAGAATGACTTAGGAAACATTCTGTCTTCTTCAAATTTTTGGAATAGTTTTGAGAAGGAAAGGTGTTAAATCTTCCTTAAATGTTTGGTAGAATCCTCCAGAGAAGCCATCTGGTCCTGGATTTTTGTTTTTTGGGAGGTTTTTGATTACTGTTTCAATTTCTTTACTTGTGATTGGTCTATTCAGATTCTCTATTTCCTCTTGATTCAAGTTTTGTAAGGTTTATGAGTCTATGAATTTATCCATTTCTTCTAGGTTATCCAATTTGTGGGCATATAATTTTTCATAGTATTCTCTTATAATCCTTTGTATTTCTGCAGTATCCAGTGTAATTTCTCCTCTTTCATTTCTAATTTTATTTATTTGAGGCTTCTCTCTTTTTTTCTGAGTGAGTCAAGCTAAAGGTTTGTAAATTTTGTTTATCTTCTCAAAGAACCAGCCCTTAGTTTCATTAATCCTTTCTACTGTTTTTGTAGTCTCTAATTCATTTATTTCTGCTCTGATTTGTATTATTTCACTCCTTCTGCAGACTTTGGGCTTTGTCTGTTCTTCTTTTTCTAGTTCTTTTAGATACAGTTTAAGATTGCTTATTTGAGATTTTTTCTGGTTTGTTGAGGTGGGCCTGTATTACTATGAATTTCCCTCTTATAACAGCTTTTGCTGCATCCCATAAGAATTGGTGTGTTGTGTTTTCATTTTCATTTGTCTCCAGGTACTTAAAAATTTCTCCTTTGATTTCTTCAGTGATCTAATGGTTGTTCATAGCATGTTGTTTAGTCTCCACATATTTCGGACTTTCCCAGTTTTTTTCTTGTAGTTGATTTCTAGTTTCATAGCATTGTGGTCAGAAAAGGTGCTTGAGATTATTTCAGTCTTCTTAAATTTAGTGAGGCTTGCCCTGTTTCCCAACATGTGGTCTATCTTTGAGGATGATCTGTGTGCACTTGAGAAGAATGTGTATTCTGCTGTTTTTGGATGGAATGCTCTCTATATATCTATTAAGCCCATCTGATCAAATGTTTCATTTAAATCCACTATTTTCTTATTGGCTTTCTGTCTAGATGATCTGTCCATTGATGGAGGTAGAGTGTTGAGGTCCCCTACTACTATTGTGTTGCTATTACTTTCTGCCTTTAGGTCTATTAATAGTTGCTTTATGTACTTTGGTACTCCTGTGTTAGGTGCATATATATTCATAAGTGTTATGTCCTCTTGGTGGAATGTCCCTTTTATCATTATATACTGCCCCTGTTTGTCTCTCATTGTCTTTTTTAACTTGAAGTCTGCTTTGTCTGATATAAGTATGGCAACACCTGCTTTCTTTTGTTTGCCATTAGCTTGGGGTATTATCTTCCATCCCTTCACTCTGATCCTATGTTTTTCTTTAGAGCTGAGATGTGTTTCCTGGAGGCAGCATATTGTCGGGTCTTGTTTTGTAATCCATCCAGCTACTCTGTGTCTTTTGATTGGAGAATTCAATCCATTTACATTTGGGGTGTTTTTTGTTTTTAAAGATTGACATCTGAGTTAACATCTGCTGCCAATCATCTTTTTCTTCTTCTTCTTCTTCTTCTCCTCAAAGCCCCCAGTACACAGTTGTATATTCTAGTTGTAGGTCCATCTGGTTCTGCTATGTTGGACACCACCTCTGCATGGCTTGATGAGTGGCACTAGGTCTGCACCCAGGATCCAAACCAGCAAAACTCTGGACCACTGAAGTGGAGCACACGAACTTAACCACCCAGCCACAGGGCTGGCCCTAGAGTGATTTTTAATATAGGAGGGTTTAACACTGCCATTTTATTTCTTGTTTTCTGGTTGTTCTATATTTCCAATGTTTCTCTCCCTTTGTATTTCTGAGTGTCACTTCATTTTGGTGGTTTTCTAAGGAAGTTTTCTCTCTTTTTATGAATTGTGGCTCTGCTCTGATTTTTTGTTTAGTGGTTGCTGTGAAGTTTGTATAAAAGATCTCCTAGATGAAATAGTTCATTTTCTCATAGCCTCTTATCTCCATTAGCCTAAGCAGGTTCTGTTTTGTGTTGTGAGTTTGTGACTAATTTGAAGTGTCTATTGTTACTGCTTATCTTTCCTTCTCTTTATCTTTTAAGTTATAATTGAGTATTTGCTTCCCTGTTTTGATAGAGAGCTACAGTTTTCTGATTTTGTCTGTCTATTTATCTCCTTGCTCAAAGTTTTGTAGACCTTTGCCTTTGAGTTTCTGGTGTTAGGGCATCTTTAATTATTTCTTGTAGGGGAGTTCTAGTGATGATAAACTCCCTCGGCTTTTGTTTATCTGGGAAAGCTTTTATTTCTCCATTGTATCTGAAGAAAAGTTTTGCTGGGTAGAATATTCTTGGCTGGAAGTTTTTGTCTTTCAGTATTTTGAATATATCATTCCATTCTCTCCTAGCCTGTAAGGTGTCTGCTGAGAAGTCCACTGAAAGCCTGATAGTGGTTCCGTTGTAGGTTATTTTCTTCCACCTTGCTGCCTTTAATATTTTTTCTGTCATTGACTTTTGCTAGTTTAACTATTATATGCCTTGGAGAAGGTCTTTTAGCATTGATATAATTAGGTGTTTTATTAGCTTCATGTATTTGTAAATCCAGTACTTTCCCCAGGTTTTGGAAGTTCTCAGCTATTTTTTGAACAAGTTCTCTCCTCCTTTCTTCCTCCCTTCTCCCTGTGGAATACCTATAATCCTCATAGTACTTTTTCCTAATTGAGTCAGATATTCTCAAGAATTCCTTCATTTTTTAAAAAAATCTTAGTTCTGTCTCTTCCTCCACCTGTAGCATTTCTACATTTCTATCCTCTAACTCACTAATTCTTTGCTCCATAAGTCAGCTCTATTTTTTAAGGATTCTAGATTATTTTTTATTTAATTAATTGTGTTCTTCATATCCAGAATTTCAGCTTGGTTTTTTAAAATAGTTTCAACTTCTTTGGTGAGGTATTATTTTTTCTCAATAATTTTATTCCTGAGCTCATTGAACTGTCTTTCTGAGTATTCTTGTAACTCGTTGAGTTTCTTTGTGACAGCTATTTTGAATTCTCTGTCGTTTAGACTGTAAAGTTCTGTGCCTTCAGAGTTGGTTTCTGGAGAATTGTCATTTTCCTTCTGGTCTGAATTGTTGCTGTAGTTTCTCATGGTGTTTGATGAACTAACGTTTTGCCAGCTGATTTGTGGTAGTATTAGGTTGCAGATTCCACCTGCTATCACTAAGGGGAAGCAGGAGCAGACTTTCGGATTGCACCCCATCTGCTGGAAGTTGTGGAGGTACTATGTGCACTTGCACCATCCTGGAGAGTTTTTGGGCACATCTGTAGACTGTGCCTGGAGGGTGGGGCTTCCTAGCATGGTCCAAGCCAGGGCCACTCCTTGGTATCGCAGGGGCATGGTGGGCTCCCACACTCCCAGGAAAGTGATCAGGAGCAGGCTAAGCGATGCTGCCATCTCTTCCTTTGGTTTCCCCAAGGCACATTCCCACTTTCAGGGTGCAGCAGTTCTGTGGGTGCTTGCACAGGCTGGGAGTATGCTTGTCCTGGTGTGTAGATCTGCCACTCCCTCTGCTTGTAGTCCTGCTGGCCACTGTGCTTGGTGGGCAGGGCTTCCTTGAGGGGACCAAGCCAGGGCCACTCCTTGGGACTGCAGGGACAAGGTGGGCTCCCCCACCACCAGGAAAGCAATCACAAATAGGCTAAGGGCTACTGCTGTCTCTTCCTGCAGTCCCCCTGGGGCATGTTCCCACTTTCAGGGTGCAGTGATACTACGGGCACTCACACCAATCTGGAAAGCATTTGTGCATGTGCACAGCGCTGCCACGGCTGCTCGCCTATCTCCATCACTTCCTGTGGGGGTGGTCAATCCACCCTCAAATGTATAGCCGTGTGGGTCTCTCAGGCATCCTGTTGTGCTGTGTAGGCTTCCTCCATTGGTTAATGAATGTCCATTTAGTTGTAGTTCAATGGGGGAGAGACAAAGGGAACAGCTCACTCCACATGTTGCTGATGTCACGTATTCATCTCCTTTTCTCTGAGAGTTGTTTAATAGTGTGTGTTTCTGTTGTTAATTTGCAACAACAGTAGAGATTTAGCAATATTCATTGATATTACATTGCTTGTAAGAATGCTCTTTGTATTATTGCTATTTTTGAATAATGCATTGTGGTTTTGTTTGTGGCCTAATATTGAATATTCTACATGCAGAAGCTGTAGTTTTTATTGTTGGGTTAATATGTTGGTGGGTTATATATATATATATAGTAAAGAGTAATTTATATCTTAATTGTGCTCAATTCTTTTCTACACTTACTGTCTTGAACTGAGATAAAGTATTACGTTTTTTAAATTTGTCCTTGTATCTCTTGTAGTTTCTGCTTTATGAGAGTTGTGTTACATTGTTAAATGTATAGATATTAAAAACTGTTATATCTTCATTGTGAAATTATTGCCTTTGGCATTTTAAAGGGTTCTTCTTGGTCTTATTTCATGCTTTTTGAATTGAATTCTACCTTCTCTTGGATCAAGATCAAGATAACCACTGCTTTTTAAAAATTTTGTTTTAATCTGTATTTTCCTGATATATATTAACCCACTCAACCTTTAAAAAATAATTTTCTGAGTCTCTTTGATTTGAATTTCTCTGTAAAGAGCATAGACTTACATAGAGCTAATATGAAAACTTGGTCTTTTACAAGTGAGATAAGCCTTTTTTACATTATTATTACAAACAATATGTTTGACCTCAGTCTGTCACACTCTTTTATGTCATATTCATGCAACTATATGTCTTATACATAAATAACATCATTCACTATGTTGTCTGTTTTATTTCCTTTTTTTCCTGAAATATATTTTGATGTTGAGGAAAGTTTGTATTTTTGTTTTAATGTTACCTTTATAGTAACATCTTTATGTAATATCTATCCCCTCCCTTTTTCAATGTACTGTCTATTCATCCCCTACTCTAAGTAGTAATGGAATTTTCTGGAAACTTTTTTACTCTCCCCTCTTTCTTCCTTCCTCAATATCTGATTTAAAGTGATATTCTTTTACTCTCAGTTTTTACTTATCAGTATGTATGTCTATGAGACAATAATAAGCTTCCTCCACTCTCCATATGCTTTCTCTTTCTCCTTCCATTTTTCATTAGCTGTATTATATTTATATTTTCAGAGCATATAGTATTAAATGCTATTCTGTCACCTTTATCCCCATTATTTGTTATTAGTTCTACAGTTAGTATATCTAAATGCTCATTGTCATACTGTATGACAAATGCTTTTTCTATTGTTCTGGGGTTTTGTTTGTTTATGGGTTTTTTTCTTTTGAAGCTCATTCTGTAATAGATTCCCCAGGAAGGGGTTATGGGAACAGTTTTCCGAGTCTTGTAAGTCCTTTGCTGTTTGTCTTTGGCCTTTATACCTACAGGTCAGTTTGGAAGGATATAAATCGATTTGTCCTCAGAAGGGTGACCTTACCCCTCACACACACTTACTCTTTACTATTCTGGCTCCAATTCAGGGTTGTTGTCTTCCGTATTAGTTTCCCATTGCTGCTGTAACAAATTACCACAGACTTAATGGTTTAAAACAACAAACATTTATTCCCTTGCAGCCCTGGAGGTCAGAAGTCTAAAATCAAGGTGTTGGAAGGGCTGTGCTCCTTCTGGAGGCTTTAGGGGAAAATTCATTTCCTTGCTTTTTCTAGCTTCCAGAGGCTGCCCGCCTTCCTTGTCTTGTAGCACATTGCTCCAACCCCTGGTTCCATCACCATGTCTCCTTTTACTGACTTTCACCCTGATAGGGACCCTTGTGATTACATTGGGCCCGCTCCAATAATCCAGAATTATCTCCCCATCTCAAGACCCTTAACTTAATCACATGTGCAAAGTCCCTTTTGCCATATAAGTAACATATTCATGGGGTTCTTGGATTAGGACCTGGGCATTTTGGGGGGTTGTTAACAGCCTACCACATTTTGTTTTCTCCTTGGAGATTTCCCTTGCTTCCTGTAAACCAAGAATGCAATGAAAACTATGCTTTATGGAGGGTCTAGTTATTTTGTTGTGGGAGGCCCTTCAGGGTATCTAGTCTGCCATACTGCTAGGAGCAGAAGTCCCCCTTAAGAAGTTTATAAACGCTATTCATAGGCTCCACTGCAAACCTTTGGACTCAGCATCTCTAGGGTTAGGTTTATAAATCTGTATTTTAAAACTATTCCTGATGTGATTCTTAGAATAAACCAGAGTGGAAAGGTTTCACCCCATAACTTGTTCATATCTAGTGGGTGAGACATCATGAGAGGTCAGAGCTGACACCATGGGGAGTGGGGGAGGGGAGGTCAGGAGCTTTGGCTCCTGGCTCAGTACCTGGTAGCACATGCCTTTCCCACTTCCTCTACACAGTCTCTGGGGGCCCTCTTCCATTTATTGGTAACCTTAAGTCAGCCTTCCTACGTGACCTTACAGGTGAACAGAGACTTAACACTCTAGAATTAGAGGTCATGAAAGACTGAGAATAGCTTTACCTACCCAAGTCCTACTTGTCCTTTAAGGACATTACAAAAAAGCTTCTTCTGGTTGAAACCTTTCCTGATCCATCTCTGCCAAATATTAAAGTATGATATTTCCTCTTTGACTTTTTACAATTCTCGGAATCTCACTCAATGCATTCTCAACTGGATGCTCTTCGAGGGTAGGGGACCATGTCCAGTGCATCATCATCGCCCTGTAGCCCTTAGCCCATCATGTTAATAGATGCAATTGAATGGGACACAGAGCCTAGTTGCTTAGGAAGGCTTTATTGATGCATTAGGATAGATGGGGCAATGGACAGATGGCAGAGAAAAAAGTAGCTCTGAAAACTCTGACAGGCTGAGGAGAATTCAGCAGAAAGGGATCACTTGCTCTATGTCTTCCTGCTCCTGAGAGGAGCACAGCAAAGCAGGTAGGAGAGAAGAGTTTAGGATAAAAGCACCTTGCAGAAAGAGTCTCACTGAGAAAGACCTAAAAGAGAAGCACCATGATTAAGAGCTGATGTCCAGGAACATGCCAACTGGACTGGCCAGGGCAGGACAAGCCAACTCCTCTCCAGCTGTGTCCTTCCTGGCACTGGAGTCCAGGGGTGGGACACTCAGGGCTTGGTGCTTTTGAAGTAGGAATACAGCCCCCTGGCTGTGATGCCTCGCTTCCCTTCTGGCTGGGCTGCCTCCTGGCCCTGTGCTGAAGGCACGCTTGTGTGCACGCTCCCCTGGTCCTGCCTTTGGATCACTATCGTCCTTGTCTGGTCATCAACCCACTCCTGGTTAACTACTGTGGGCTCTCTCTCTCTCTGCCCTCCTGTCACACTGCAGCTTGAGTGAGTGCTTGCCCCAGTCTGGGCCTGTCCTCCCAGCACTGTCTCTCCTGCCTCATAGTTGCTCACTTGTGTCCTTCTTTGACCACTGCCTGACTGTGTCTGGGTCTGTCCCTGTTCTCTAGATCCTATATGGCTTGAAGTTTGGTTTCTGTCCTGCTCCACAGTCTGGGTGTGTGACCCTGCCTGTGTCTGAGTGTGTCCCCCTGTCACTACCTGGCTTGTCTGGCTCCTGTCTTGAACGTGGATTTCAGTCCCCCTGGTCTGGCCATATGTGGACTCCCGGGGCTGGGTGCCAGTACTTCCCGTCTGATGGCTCCTGTCCTGCTCCACAGTCTGTGTGTGTGACCCTGCCTGTGTCTGAATGTGTCCTGTCACCACTTGGCTCGTCTGGCTCCTGTCTTGACTGTGGGTCTCAGTTCCTCTGGTCTGGCCACAGGTGGACTCCTGTGGCTGGGTGCTGGTGCTTCCCGTCTGATGGCTCCTGTCCTGCTCCACAGTCTGGGTGTGTGACCTTGCCTGTGTCTGAATGTGTCCTCTTGTCACTACCTGACTTGTCTGGCTCCTATGTTGAGTGTGGATCTCAGCCCCTCTGGTCTGGCCATATGTGGACTCCTGTGGCTGGGTGCTGGTGCTTCCTGTCTGATGGCTCCTGTCCTGCTCCACAGTCTGGGTGGCACCTGCCTGTGTCTGAATGTGTCTTCTTGTCACTACCTGGCTTGTCTGGCTCCTGTCTTGACTGTGGGTCTCCCTTCCTCTAGTCTGGCCATATGTGGACTCCCGGGGCTGGGTGCCAGTGCTTCCTGTCTGTTGGCTCCTGTCCTGCTCCACAGTCTGTGTGTGTGACCCCGCCTGTCTCTGAATGTGTCCTGTCACCACTTGGCTCGTCTGGCTCCTGTCTTGACTGTGGGTCTCAGTTCCTCTGGTCTGGCCACAGGTGGACTCCTGGGGCTGGGTGCCTGTGCTTCCTGTCTGACTGCTCCTGTCCTGCTCCACAGTCTGGGTGGCACCTGCCTGTGTCTGAATATGTCCCCCTGTCACTACCTGGCTGGTCTGGCTCCTGTCTTGACTGTGGGTCTCAGTTCTTCTGGTCTGGCCATACATGGACTCCTGGGGCTGGGTGCCAGTGCTTCCTGTCTGATGGCTCCTTTCCTGCTCCATGGTCTGGGTGGCACCTGTCTGGGTCTGAGTTATGGTTCCACTCATGGTCTCACTTGTCTGGTGGGCTCTGTCCTGTTCCCTGGTCTGCGACTGTCTCTCTGACCCCAGCTCTCTTGTCTGAGGACCGTTGTCTTCCCCTACTCTCTGGGGCTGCTCTACATGCCCCCTGCTTTGTGTCTGCTGGCCCTCTCTCTGCTGTCGCTGGGACTCAGACTGCTTGTCATGGTCACTGACCTGAGTAGAGCTGATGTCCTGACCCTGAGTCTGAGTCCCAGTCCCACCCTGCCCTCTGGAAGCCTGCTCACTCTGTCCACCACTGCTCCCCTCATGACGCTGTCCTTTCCCAACCCTTCCCACTTCAGTGCTGCTTCTCCGTCCTTCCCCCAGCTCTTGTGAGGCCCCAGAGGGGTGGCTTCCAGACTCTTGAGATCCACATGCCCCCTCAGGACTCTCACTCAGTGTCTTGAAACAGGCCTGGGCGACTTTAAACACCAAGACCAGGAACTCCTTGAATTCCACAGTCCCCGTGTCATCTTCGTCCAGCAGGCGCAGGACTTCGTCCACAGTGGCCGGATCGTGGGGTTTCTGGGGAGAAGATGAAGCTAAGTCAGCTTCCCTCACGTGAGGAGGACTTGGGCAGGCCGGTTCACTCAGCTTCCAGGCTTCCCACCCCCGAGCCTGGGAGCTGGCCCTCTCTGGCCCCACCACTGCACACAGATTGCTATAGCAGCACTGACACGGAATCGTTTTCATTTTTCAGTCCTGTCTCTCTCCCTCAAGCCTAGGAAGCACCCTTTGTTTTGTATCCCCTGTGTCTGGCACACTTTCTGGCCTGTAGGAGAATCGGATAAAGATTTAATGGAGAATGAATAAATGATGGGCTCATAATGATTCTTTGGGCAGGCTCTGCCCCTGGCCCTGGGCAGCAAGGCCGTATTCTCTCCAGTGAGCCCAACATCAAGAGAAGCACAGCGGGAACATGGCCCCCTGGGAATTCTCTGAGATCCTTGCTGAGGCTCAGGTGTTTTCCCAAGATAGGGTGGGTGGGGGTCCAGTGGGGCCATGGGTTGCCCTGAGCACGCGTAAGCAGCATCCTTCTGTGCCCACACACTCCTGTCCCCGAGACCTTCATCATCCTGATTGCTTTAGCTGCAAACGAAAGGCAGCACAGGTGGGGAGGTACATCAGGGCCCTGGTTCTGGTTAGTGAGGGAGGGGCTCGCAGAGTCTCCCCCCACTGTTAACAGCCTGCTCTCCAAACCTCATTTCTGATGTGATCACTCAGCTGTTTTTGAGCCACTGCTTTGTGCAAGGCATAGGGCTATGCTGCCAATGAATGCTTATTAATGATGATCAAATTTCCATTAGACATAGGAAATGTTACTGAATCAGATCTAAGAAGCAGCAGAAAGTAGCAATTATTTTTGTTTCTAGAATATTCAAAGGCTCTGTTCCTCCCTGAGTTGTCCCTTTAGAGTCCTTTTACTTTGTTTTCAAATTAGAATTAATTGAAGTCAATGTATTTTCTTGAAGGACCAGGGCCTGTCAACTCCCGTGACCATCTCTTCATCTTCTCTCTCTTTGCCTGCACAGCTGCTTTGAGGCCCAAGGCCTGGATTCAGCGGCTGCCTTCTCAATCCCTGAGGCAACGTGTCTGCAGGCAAACTGGCCTTCTCTCTCCTCTGCTGCCCCCTCCCCACCTGGCTGTGCGCCTCATACCACGATGACGTCAGCAAACTCATGCTCCAAGAGCCTTTTCAGCTCGCCCCGGCTGAGAACCGCGCAGTCGCCCTCCGTCCTGGCGTAGCGTTCGAAGGCTTCGATGATCCCGTTAATGTTTCGCAGTAACTGAGGCATCTTCGGAGTCAAGCTGGAGACAGAAGAAAAGCCCCCTTGGGGGCTCCACAGTCAAGCTCAGCCGTTTCCCTGGGAGGACCTCTGCTTCTAGTCCTTCCTTGCAACTTCCGCTCTGCTCCTGGGTTCTCTATGTCTTCCTTCCTCCTTTTCTACACAATGTATTTTATGAAGGTGAAGGAGGAGCACATCATGGTGAGAGGCAGGCTCCTGAGTGAGGATTTACATGCCATCTCCACCCCCTACCCCGTCAGGCGAGCTGCAGCATCGGACAGGTTGCTGTGCCTCTCTAGCCCCAGTTTACTCATTGTGAAATGAGTAAGGTAACAGTAGTATTTATTTTCTAGGATTATTGTGAAGATTAAAAGAGATAATTCGTATAAAGCACTTGGTGGATGCTGACTTATACTAAGTGCTCGTTATTAAATACATTATTATATTTTATACACATACATAATTTGTGTACATCTATGTACACTCTACTGCTCACAAAGCACTTTCATATGCATCATCTCTTGTAATCCTTATTATCTCTGCTTTTTAGAGGTGAGGAAACAGGCTCAGAGAAGTTAAGTGCTTTTCCCAAGGCCACACAGTTTGTAAGGGACCAAGAAATCCTAGGACTCATATTTCCTGAACCCAAATGCAATGAGCCTTCTAGACTGCACCCCATGGGCAGGGTAATTCGTTTGCCTATTACAGGGTGTTAGGGTCCTGGGAACACCAACAGGTAGTAAATACATATGTGAGTCAACCCCTGCCTTGGGTGGGGGCCCAGCAGGAACCCCAGGGACCCAACTCTGCCCTTTCTCCTTCGTTTGGGAAGGTATTCAGGAAGAGGCTGGGCTGCCACCTGTTGGGAATGCTCGGGGGTGGGGGGTGCCTTCCCTGAGTGGGAGGCCTTCCAATTCTGAGAGTCCAGGTTTCTCTGAATGTGACCTCTGTCCTCAGCCCTGGGACCCGTAAGGGAGGTCAGCCTGCTCATAGGGTGTGGCTCTTTCCAGCCCACAGCCCTGGTGGCCTGCGAGGAATGGGTCCCAGCTGAAGGGAGAGATTTTCTTTCTCAGTAGCGAGGGATCCTGGTGCAGATTGAAGTGAGTCCAGGATGTGGCAGGATGGGCAAGAGGTAGGAGACCTGGAGATGCATGAAGCTGAAGCCTCGGAGAGACCAAAAGGAGGAGATGGTCTCAGAGATGGCAAGGTTCCAACACAGGGGGAGATGGAAGGCTGCAGAAGCTGGGAAGCCAGGGGAGGGGGTACCATGGAGATGGAGAGGAGAGGGCAGAGGAAGAGGAAGTCCTGGTGAGAGAAGCAAGAGAGTGGGAAAGGAAGGAGTCTTGGCACTGAGAAAGGAGGGCAGTGCAGCTGGAAGGATCTGGAAGGTTACAGACCTAGGTGGTCTCTTCAGGGAGTGTCCTTTCTATGATCTGGTGGCCAAAACTTTCAGGCAGATTTTGCTTTCTTTCATACAGCAAGGTACAAAACTCAGAATATTGCACCTCAACAGAGATAGGAAAAGATGCTAGTTTTTTGTTTTTGTTTTTTACCACATGGCAGACCTTAACCACTGACCTATAAACAATAAAAATAGCAAGGTTACACTTCAGATCCCTTAGAATAAATCCACAAACTCTTCTTGCCTAAATATGGCCCTGGGAGGGGGGAGGGCCGCCGTGTGAGCCCCTTCTTCCACGAGGAGTTTCAACCCTGTTGTCAGGTTGGCAGAAGTAACCTGATTCTGGTCTCACAGACTCTCAGCACTGCAAAGAGGCTTCCAGAACCTTAAGAACAAGAGACCTTTGCTGATCCAGGAAGGCACGTGGGTGGTTCTGCTGTGGCTGCCAACAGCCTCCCAGTAAGAGGAACTGCTTCGAGGTCCGCTGCAGGAGGAGAGAGCCGATTGCTTCAGGAGAGCATCCTGCCCCACGAGCGCCGGCTCTGGTTTGCCCTGGTTTGCCTGAGGCGCAATCAAAAGGGACACTTTCTACCCACAACCAGCACTGACAACCTAGGCTGTATCTGACAGCCTGGTTTTATGTGCTCAGAACACCAAGACACTGAGAATGAGAAAGAGGTTCCTCAGGAGGAGACTTACCTAATGCACAGGCAGGATGCAGCAAGTGGCTGTTAAGCGGTGTGTGGCGTGCCTGGTGAGCGGGGCAGGAACCTTTTATAGGGGATTTAATCGAGGCTACTGTTTTAGATGGAAGGTCCCCACCCCACAGGAAGGCTTGATCCATCCCAGGCTCGGCCCAGCCCAGCCCCACCTCCCTTCTTCTCCGTTTCACCTGCTGACACGTGCCTGCGTGTGTCTAATTAGCAGGCCCCTCCCGCCACATTTGGTGCCCTCTCTCCACCTCGTCTCTCCCTGGTCTGTCTCCTCATGACAAGGAGGCTCCTTTCAACGTGATGGGCTCAGCAGAGCTCGGCACAGGTTGGGGTTCCTGGTGAACATTCCTTGTCTGCATGTGGCTGCACAGTCATGGGACTCCTTTTTTTTTATACAAAGATTCAAGAACGTATCCATCTATTGGGGGTTATCCTTCTCAAAGGGGTCACCTTTGGAGGCTATACATGTTTTCCTGCTGATGTTGTAATTGCTTAGAACATTCTTGGAATTCTTGTTTGGGAATTGCCTTTCATACCAAGTTTATGAGACATGCAAGAAATCCAATCTCATATCTTTGTGATTAGGCCTCATTTTTGATGAAAACGACTAAGGCCAATTACCCGCCCCCCCCCACACCCCCCACCCCCCATCCTGTGGATAGATAGCATTTTGTGGTTGATGGGAGAAGAGGCTTAATGTGGTTGTGTACAACCCCTTCGTTGCAAAGACAGGGAGCTAAACTGGTCGACTCATCAACAAATATTTATGGAGAGCCTGCTGCATTTCAGACACAGAGCTAAGGCCTGAGGGATAGAGTGTTGAACAGGATGGCGGCAGTTTCAACTCTCACAGAGTTTACAGCCTGGCAGTCCCAGGAGAAAGTCTCCAAGAGGGTAACAGTAATGGTAATTACTGTTTGATTTGATTTGATTGTCATTGCCATCTCATTTCGTTGGATCCTCATGACAGCCCTGTGAGGTTGAATGGCTAAGCCCCTTTAATAAATGAGGATGATAAGACTCTCTGGAGAAGTGGCCACTCAGTGAAGGAGGGGTGGGGCTGGACCAGAGCCCCTCAGCCTCGGGCCACGGTCCCCTCTATTATAACACTCTGCCACTTATTCTTCTCTCTGTGACTTTTGGCACTTTACAAACATCAAATTTGTCCTCCATGGATGAAGAACAACCATCCTTGAGGATGCTGAGAAGGAAGCATTCTGAGCTCTGAAGCTAAGTCCCAAAGGGGCTCCTAAGCAGCGCTGTAGCAGAAAGTACATGTAGCTTCTTGAGTGACTCTTTGGATGAGGAAAGCCGTCTTCTTACTCCTCGTTTACACGTGAGCATGCAGCACACAGGAAAGGCAATGACAGTCAGGATGGGAGGGTGCAGGAAGGGCCTTGGTTGCGGTGACTGGCATGGCGAGGGCAGCCCTGGAGCCCTCACAAGGGTCAGTGTGGGACAAAGGAGGGGTGAGATGCAGACTGCAAGAGGGGCTGTGGCAGGCTCTCTGGTGGGAGAGGTCTGTCTGCAAGGGGATTGGATGCTCCAGTCCTGGGTGGGGGAGGGGGCAGAGGTTGCTATGGTAACTGGTCAGGGTTAGGAGAAGGTCAGCATGAGAGGGGGAAGCTGGGGAGCAATAGATTAGGGAGTTAAGCAGACAAGACCTTTCTTCTGTGAATGATGTGCTAAGGCTTATCTGAAGGGGTTTAGAACTTACCAGAAAGGTTTGGTAACTAAGAGAAAGTAAGTTAGAGAAGTGACAAGCCAGGTGTATTACAGATGAGGTACTATGAAGCATGTATCATTACATCCAATTTACAGATGAAAAAACTGAGGAACAGAGAGGTTAAGTAAGCTACCCCAAATCACGTACCTAGAAAGTGATAGATCTGAGTCTGAACTTAGTTCTGCCTGCCTCCAAAACCCGCATCTTTCTTCACGCCTGTGGCAGGACTGAGTCTGTGGGGAGGTTGGGAGGGGGAAGAGCTAGGGCTTCAGAGGAGTAGAGGTAACTGAGGTGCATGTGTGTACTGGGTGGAGGGAGGTTGGCTGGAGAGGGTGGCTGGGGCTGGGGGAGATGAGGAGGTGGGAGAGACTGGGACTGACAGTCTTTAATTGAGTGTGTAAATTTGTTAGTTTGTAAAGTTTGTGACGAGTTGCTATAAACGGATGACTTGACTTTGTGGTTACATCTCCTGGGTGTGCTGGGGGGCAGAGAGAGGCCAACAAGCCATTAGAAGTTGAGTCAAACACTTATCCTCTGCTCACTTGCGTTGGAGTAAACAGAAGTCTCAAAGAAGCAAATTCACTTTTGTACTTTGATTCCTTCATACACACGTACTCAGAAATTCATTGCTGACCTCGACTTGATTTGTTTCTACAAGTATCTAACAGCCGGTATCTGCTATACGTCGTGAGCTACAAATGAAGACTAAAACTCTGCTTTCCAGGAAATCAGTCTAATTGGGAGACCAGGCCATGCACACCAACAATAAATATCTAATAATGGAAGATGCAATGTTGTAAAGTGTTAAATCAAAGAGCCTGCTCACCAGACACCTTCACTTCCACCTAGGAGACAGAATGGTGATATGGGACCAGGGCCTGGCAGTGGAGAGTGATGAGAGGGTGGCCATTCAAGGCTCCTCCCAAAAAAGCAGAAGATGAGAAAATTCCATAATCCTGGGCTTCAGCCTTGGAAGAGAACAAAAACAGGTCTGCAGGCCAGAGAGCTGTTGCCTGGAGTTGCTTGGGTGATGAGAGACTTTACCTACTCACTCATGGTCCCCACATCCTGACTGAGGGACAGGGTGACAGGCATGGTTCTTAGAGGGAAAGAGAACAGTGGACAGTTCTGGGCCTCGTATCCTCTCTCTGCCCCAACTGGAGCTTCTACTCCCAAACCTGCCCTACTGGATCCTGGTCAGAACATCTGGAAGCCCAGAGCTCACGTTTAACCCGGGAAATGCCAGAAAGGATTAGGCAGACACCAGAGACATGCCTGTTGACACACTTTCCAGTGACTTAGTGAGTATCTATTAGACATTCTTGCCCTAATCCCCGACCTGACAGGTTGTGTTGCCCCACTGTTTCCCGAGCCAGACAGAGAGCATGAGGCTAACACAATCATTAGCATCCTTGGTTTGGCCAGGAAAGCTGGAAGCTGCCATTTGAAAAGGAATCTGAGTTTCCTGAATCTAGGTCTCCAACCCATAGTCAGAGCTCCTAGAACAAGCAAAGAGTCCAACCTCCTTCCCACCAGGAAAAAGAGGAAATATCATGGAGGAGGAAGAGTCCCTCCTCTTCCTGCTTCACTGGTGCTCAGTCCTGGTGGTACCAAAGGTTTGTTGACTTAAATGTATTGGGAAGATACTGTAGGGGAGGAAGACATTTCCTCTACCCTCTCTGGGTTCGTCTGGCCAGAGAATGAATTAAATTCACATGAGACAGAATAACAGGAAAAAATTAAACAAAGCTTTATAACATGTATACATGGGAGAGGCTCAGGCAAGCTGAGCAACTTGCCAAAATGGCTGAAGCCCCCACCTTAAATATTATATCCAGCTAAAGACAAAGGAGGATGTTGGGGGTGGAGGGGGAGCTGATCATGGGAGATTACCACACAAATACAGTAAACAAATGCCGATTTAAGTCCTTGCCTTTGGCATTGATTAAGAGTTTCTAGAGATAAGGTCATCTGTGCTCCCATTCTTCCTGGTACAGAGAGGGAGACAACTTTACAGATGGAGATTTCTCTTACAAATGTAAATGTCTCTTAACAAAATGTAAGTAAATTCTACTTTTCAGTTGCTTTCCTGTCTGCAGTGTATTAAAAGCAACCAGCCCCAAATAATCCTCATGCCAAAGAGGCGTATCTTGGGGTGGCCAATTCCAGGCCCCCACAATACATTTCCTGCTACGTCTTTATTCCTATCATAATCTCTGGTCAAAAGTATGGACCTGTCATTCCTACAAAACCTGAGCTCATGCTGCCTTCTTGCCTTCCTTCAAGCCCTTCTTTCTGCCTCGAATGTGTTCCTCTCCAAACCCTCCATGGAAATGGCCTTCTTCCATTCAGAGCAGCTCAAACACCACTGATTCCATAATGTATTTCCAGATTATCCTCACCAGATGGAATGTCTCTTAAACAGCTTGCCCTCAATGGTCATTTGTTGGTGCATCTTTATAGCCTTTATTTTATTCTACCATCATTATCATTTCTTATCTATTTGCTTAATCATCCTTTCTTGATCATGCCCCTCTTTGAGGACAAGGCTGGTTTGCAGTAAATGTGTGATGACTTGACATGGAAGCCTTGTCATTCTTCAGGAGAACACGGCTTTCCCCTAAAAGCATGAGGGCTGGGTGATGTGTCCCCCACACCATGCCTGGCCCCATATGCCATCCCACTAGAGCTACTGGGCTTCATCCCTGTTCTCATGGGGATAGAGTGGGATAGCTCAGCATCCAAGGCTAAGGGAAGCCCAGGATCAAATGCGGAAACATTCCAATGCACCTCTAGTCGGGACGGACTGGATTTGCGCTCGTCTCCGGAAAACCCTACAAACCTGTCTGTGCTGGTCTCCACTAGGGGTTGGTCTACTTTTGACTATTTCCTCCTTCATTGATCAGAGCACCTACCCTCCCAGGGAGGTAGCCAGGATTAAAAAGTGATGACAGGGTGTTCTGAGCACACTGAATGACAAAGGAAGATGAGGGTGTGCAAAGGTGAAAGTCATTAAGTAGGGATTACTTGTGCGGCTTGGAAGACAGTCCTTATTTAACAGAAGAGGGTAGGGTGCGGTGGGCCATGGGCCTCTGGGGTCATTCTAGGGGCCACTGGCTATTAGTAAATTTACACATTCATTATCTTCAGACCAGCTGGATGTCAGGAAGACAAGAAGGCACACAGGCATGGTTCTTATCTTCAGGGGTGGAAAGAGACCAGCACAGCTCCACACATCACTGGTTCCAGGGCTGGAGGAGATTCCTTAACCTCTCTGAGCCTCAGTTCTCTGATCTGTAAAATAGTAATAAGCTCTGTTTACACCACTTGGTTACTCTGAGGTTAAAAATACACAGCGGGTGTGAAAGTGCTTTGTAAACTGATGAACACTAGGACGTGGGTGGGGTGTTACTGTTGTTATTGAGGTAGTAGTAGTGAGCAGTCCTTTTGAACACAGAGAAGAGGAATGCGTGCGAAATTGCTGTTCAATTGGATCAGTCTACCCTTTAAGAAACACAAATCTATAAATAATAATTAATACTTCTTGTAAAATCCAAAAACAAAAATTAGAAAAAGCCAGTGGCTGATTATTCACTAGCAAAAGGATGCTTATTTTCCCACAAAAGGATTTACCACAGACTTCTTTCAATTACCTTTGTATTTGTTTATACACCATTAACTATTTCAAAACAAACAAATATAAAGCTAATATTAGCAGCCATTATTTACAGATCAATGCAAAGTGAACCCATAGTTGTCTATGAGACAGCAGGAAGTAATATTCCATATACACAACTTTTGTGGTGCAAAAAGCTGGACGCAGCCTTGCAGGGAGGCTGCCTCCAGTACCTGCATGTAGAGCTGCTGTGGGACGCCCCCGGCAGTGATTGAGTGTCGTGCTGCCCAGTCCTCCCACCTGAGTGCTAAGAACCTGCTTGCACTCCCTGAGTCCTGAATCGAAGATTTCCGATGCCTGGTGGCCTTTGCAATTATTGTGAGGGCTCCATGAATCCACATGCCTGCCAACCACTGGCGTATAAGGAATACTTATCTGGCACATGTGTGTGCTATTATTTTTCAAATATATGCTGGTCAAGTGGCAGCAGTGGCCAAAACAGAAGTCCCCTTTCTCCAAGCACACCAGTGTGGGCCTGACCACTGGACCAGAGTCCCTGACCATCTTGGGGAGCTGGTCATGGGCAAGGCCTGGAAAGCTGGATGGTGGTTGTGACCCGAATGGGTGCCAGCACTGCGCTGAGGTGACTCCCCACACCTGATATCTTAACTTCTCACAAACACCCGAAGGATTCTTTTCATTGTTCCCCTGTTTCATAGGAGGCACTTGAGTTTCAAAAAGGCAAAGTGACATGTCCAAAGACACAAGTTTTGGGTGGGGATAGGACTGGTGCTATGATTTTTATTCCATACACACCATTTGCCTCCAAGGTGGGTTGCGGGGAGAGTGGGGGGCATGAACACCCATGAGTGGTCGATAAAGTATTTTACGTCAGCATGCAGCCCTCTTTCACAGCCCCCGGAGTTGTGTGGGAACAAGGGCCTGGGTGCGGTCACACTCAGGAATACTGGCCTGTGTCAGGGTGGCCCCACAGGAGGGCCAGTCCTCAAAAGCAGCTTTCTGAGACGTGGGAGCTGAGGCATCATGTGGGATCACAGACAACGGACGGTCTTAGCCACCTCCTTTGCTGTCGTCAGCCAAGAACTTGGGGCCTCCCTCCCTGCTTCTGAATCTCTCCCTTCTTAGCCTGTCCTTGGGCAGGCATGACCTTTTTTGTTGTTGTGAAAATGGAAAACGGAGGGCTTCACAGGCCAACCGATCTCCGGATATCCTGGTTCTACCACTTACCAACTCAGAGACTTAGGACAAACCCCTTAACTTCTCCGAGCCTTGGCTCGGCTCTAAAGATGGAGCTTACGTAATTAACGCCTCTTCCTTCATGCAGGGTGTGTAGAGTAAATAAAATAATGAGTCTTAAATGGTTTTCCTGATGACTGTAAAAGTAGGCTCTCAGTAATAAATGTCTGATGTCAATTATGAGGACGTGTCGAGACCTCTGATGATAACAGAACACAGCTGTTCAGGACTAGGCTCAAAGTCCTTGCACAAGCCAGCTCGATGTGGCTAAACAGAAAAACCAGAGGATCCTCTGATCATGAGGGAGGTCTGTACTAGTTTCTAGAACATAACACAGTTGAAATATGAATATGTGTGTGTGTTCATCTGTAAAAGGTAAATCTCCTTATATTTCAACATGTCTCTCTCTTCAGAAGCAAAATAGGACCAGAAGTAGTTTGAATACGTGGATAAAAATTCCGAACATAGAGCAACTTGAAATGGAAAGCCAGAAAATTCTCTGTGATTTCCGAAAGGAAATTCCACATCCATTCCACAAGGATGTGACTATTTGGAGGCTGACAAAGAAGAGGTTCAGCGGGTGACACAGGACCAGAATACCCCGAGAAGGAAAGCCAGAGAGGACCACCCCGGCGTGGTTCACCCAATCCTCGGTGAGGAGGGCTCCCGTTAACCCCGGAAGCGCTCTGTGAATTGTTTTGTAATTTGTTGTGAATACAGTTTTGCTTAAGTTAATATTTTTATCAAAGTTCAAGTCATTTATACAGTAACGTGGGTTCCATCATTTTTACTAAGCCTTTTTGCTGTCCATTCCTAAGATCCGAGTTAAAAGAAGCCCCGAGGTTTTACTGGGGATGGAGTCCTGAGCGGCGCGGGAGGGGCCCGCGGGCGGCTGCCGGCCGATGGGGTGCAGACCCGTCCCCGGGCTGCAGTCCAAATCCTGCCCCTGGCTTGTTCCTATCCGGATGGGCGCACGTTCACAGGCGCTCCTCCTCCTGGAATGCAGCTTCCGCTTGCCTTGTCTCTCTTTGATCCCACTGCTGCCAGGTGGCAAACCAAACGCGGAACCCTGCAAGGTGTGAGGCGAAGTCCTCAAGGTGCCTCGTCTGGGAAGGGAAGGGCCGACGCTGCGCCACCGTGAAAGGGGGTGTGATTTTCTTTTGTTTCTTCCTTGAGGAACGTGTGTTCTTACTTCCAGGCACTAACAGTCCTCCGACTGGTTTTTTGGCCATAATGCTAACTGTCCCTACAGGCGGTGAAGAAGATATAGGCCGTGATAATTACAGGCTGGCTCACCACTCCCGGGAGGCTGTGAAACGGAGCCTGGTGCTGGAATCCTTCTCACTGGTGTCTTCACCTGGTCTGTGTATTAGTCAGGGTTCTGCGGAGAAACAGAACCAATAGAGAGAGTTTATTTTAAGGAAATGGCTCACATCATTGCTGGGCTGGCAAGTCTGAAGTTCACACAGCAGGCTGCCAGCCTGGGAATTTTGGCAAGAGTTGTAGTCTTGAGTCCAAAGGCAGTCTGAGGGAGAATTCCCTCTTCATTGGGGGACCTCAGTCTTTTTCTGTTAAGGCTGTCAACTGATTAGATGAGGCCCACCCACATTATGGAGGATTACCTACTTTACTCAAAGTCTACTGATTTAAATGTTAATCACATCTAAAAAATGGCTTCACAGTAGCATCTAGACTGATGTTTGACCAAACACCTGGGCCCCATGGCTAGCTACGATGACATTAAGTTAACCATCACCCAGTCTGGGTACTCTGGTTTCCCCAGTCCTGGCCTTTCACAGTCAAGGGTTCTCCCTCTCCCCGCCCTGATTTCTTAGTAAATCATCAGTTCCTTGTATCTCGGTCTGGACTTTTATTTTTTCCTTATTAAAAGTACTAGAGGTACATGAAAGAAAATTTAGGAAAAGCATTATTCTAACACCACCCATGAGAAACAATCATTGGGCTGTGTGTCCTGCCAGTCATTGTGCTGTGCGTGCATAAGCAGGGATAATAACGGCTAACACACTGTGTTCCAGTTATGAACTCACTCAATCCTCCTGGCATCGGTGAGGTAGGTACCATTATTATTTCTATGATAAGTGAGAAAAACAAGGCACAGAGAAGTTAAGTGACTTGCCCAAATCCACACAGCTTGTGAAGGGCAGTTTCAGGGTCAGACCCAAGTGCTCTGGCTCTGGAGTCTGGGCTTTTAATCACTTCGTTATAGTGGCCCCGGATACACATATTTTTCTATAATATGGGGATTATTCTAAATACAGTATACTGTTTATTTTTACCTGATTTTCATAATTAACTTTTAAGGTCATTAAATAATCTTCTGCGTTTCTACATCATATTTAGTTGTAGCAAAGAATTCCACTGAATGGAGGTGCTGTTCCTTATTTCATTATTCCCTTCTTTAGCTAGTTAGCTTTCCTCCTTTTTTTTTCTTTTGTAAAACATGTAATGTGAATATTCCTAGACATATATTTTTGTGCCACTCTCTCCAAAGGGAGTTCCCATTCCCGTAAGGTCCAGCCTCTACAAACCCCTGGATATCATTTTATAATTTTAAAAAGTCCCCATTTTACTTGATGACATCTCAGGGCTGTCATTTGAATTCCTTTCATTGATTGTGAGGAGAACATCATTTTTCCTCCACGTGTTTATTGACCATTTGTATTTTATATATAAATTTTTGGTTCATTTCCTTTATTTTTCTAGAGATGGAAAATTACAGTCTTCTAAACTAGATCTTTTCTTGTGAAAATCACTTTTAGACACTGTTTTCTTCATCCTCTGGTGATGTCCTCTTGTCTTCTGTCGTCTCTAGACCCTGGAGCCCAGGGGGATTTTCTAGAAACTCACCGACCTTCCCGATGGTATGAGCTAGCCGCCAGCAGTCCTGGCAGGCTCTGGGAGAGGCTGGTGAGGATTCCTCTGGAGGACAAGTTGTTCAGCCCCTGGAGGGGGCATGAGGAAGAGGAGGGTGTGGGGCTACTGCTATCTGCCTGATTCCCTGAGGCCCAAGCTCTGGGCTGGAGGTGGCTCTGGCGTAGCGGGGAGGCTCTCTGCTGATGGAGCCGCGGTCCTGCCTTTGAGGCCAACTTCTCCCACAACTCCCGCCCCTCTCTGGGCCTCAGGGACTCATCTGAAAAGCAGGGGTGGTGATGGCCCTCCCGTAGGGTGTAGCAAGGACAAATGTGAATGCGTTTTGCAGATGGTTCTCAAATTATAACGAAGGCAAAGTTATTTTTATTTTGAGCTGTAATTGTGGTCTGGTTCTTCAAGGAAAGAGTTGGGTGGTTTGCGGTGAGGATGTCCAAGTTTGTCATATTTGGAGAATGTTTGGCATTTTTGGGTGGGATCTGCTAGTGACCTCCCCACCCCATGCTCTCTGAGTCTCAGTCTCCTCCTCTGTACAGTGGGGACCATGGTACCAACCTCGCTGGGCTGTGTGAGGATTAAATGAGTTAATCTATATAAAGCAGTGAGATTATCCATTGGCACCTAGTGAGAGTTATATGGATTAACTCGTTAAATCCTCGCACAATCCAGTGAGGTAGGTATTGCTTTATCATTACTTTACAGGGGAGGACACTGAGACTAGGTGGGTGAAGTGGCCAGCCCAAGGTGGCACTTAATAGTGGCTTAGCTAAATATACATCCAGGCGGTCTGTCCTGAGAGTCCACATTTCTAACCACTATCCTATACTGCCACTGTCCTGTACTGGGATGGGGAGAAGAGGCGGGTAAGGAAGGAGAGAAACCTGGCCATAAGTTAAGATGACTGTCAAGCTTCCTTCATGCTTCTCAGCCCCTCCTTGCACAGTCTCCTCCAGCCACACCTCCTCCAGGAAATCTTGCCAGGTGAACCCCACCCATGTGATCACTCTTTTTCCCCATCTACTTTCAACTTATCAACCTAGTTGTCTGCATGGTGCTTTGTAATGCCTTGAACATTGTTATTCAATTCACTGGGCATGTATCAAATGCTTAGAACACAGGGCTAGAGCCATGGGGCATGCAGACACAGAAGAAACACATTTCCTCCCTGCCAGGCGTTTATAACCCTGTCAGGGACGTAGAGAAAGACGGTCGTACGAAATACCAATGAAAGAGAAATTGAGATCAGTGTGGTAAAAGAATTATGACCCGTGTTCTATAGAAGTGTGGGGAAAATAAAGCTTAGTTCAGACTGGGGATGGGTACGCCGGGAAAGCGTCACAGGTCATGCATTTGCCCTGGGTCCTGAAGGATGGCTCCGGTTTTAAGAGGCAGTATGATGGGAGAGCAATCAGTGAAATAGAGCAGGAGTAAAGACCCAGCCTGTAAACTATGCCCCGCTGATGCAAGGCAACATCGTCAGTGCTATTGTAGCAGCTTTGTGGTTATGAGTAATGGGAGCAGGAGCTCTTTGTCCTTGAGACTTGTTCATGTGTTTGCATCCCATTTAAATCATCAACAGAGGTCCTGCGTTCTGTGCTCTTGTTCTGCATTTCCCCCGGCTGACGCGTGGCTCAGAGCTCCCTTCTCCTGCAGGGACAAACTGCAGAGAGGTTGGTTCTGTCCTCTGATCAAGTGCTTAACTGCGTTGCTCCCAGCTCCCTGGTCTGATACGGGTGTCCCTCTGGGCCAAAGTGAGGGAGCCCTGCAGTGCCTGCATTCTACTCAGTGCCTAAACTTTTTGCTTGTGAACCTAGTGAGGCTGTTGCCGCCCCCTGGTCCCAGGAAAGCATCCAGCTGTGTTGCTTTGGGTCGGTCTGGGGTCTGAGGTCTGGCTTCAGGTAATAGGTGCTGGAGGCTTGAGGTTAATGTGAGGAATAGAAATATTAGACCACCTCTGAGTAGCAGGGAACTTTTCCTGGACAATAGTTTTTCCTTTTCCCATTCGTCCATCAGCCCATCCAACAAACATTTGTTTAATCCCTTCTCTGTGTCAGGCAGTGAACTTGGTGCTGGGGACCCAAAGAGCAAAAAACACAGTTCTTGTCCTCAAGCTCGGGGTCTAGTGATGTGTGATCATGCAATTACAGCACTGAGTACTTTGATCAAGGAAGCACAGAGAAGGGCCACCCCACACAGAATGAGGGTTAGGGAGCTGGCAATTCTGAACAGAGTCTCAGTGGACAAAAGGGAGATGGGAGAGGAAGTGCAGACAGAAGGTACAGGAGAAGGTGAGGGCATGGGGTGCCCAGGGACACTTGCTGGGGCCGAGAGAGGGTTGGGGGGTGGAGGCTGCCAAGCTAGGTGACTGGACAAGGAAGACAGACCCAGGTCACGAAGGTTCTTGTGGGCCATGCAGTAGCATTTGGATGCTACTCTCGGGGCCCTGAAGTGTTCTGAGCATAGAAATGACTTGTTTGGCTCTGCACTGTATAAAGAAAACTGACTGTAGTGAGGAAAATGCAGTGGTGGGGGCAGGAGTGAGAGCAGGGAGGCCGTGAGGAGGCTGTTGCAGTGGTTCAGGAAAGAGAAGATGAGGACCTGGCCTGGGCAGGGGGAGGGAACTGGAGGTTGGGAGAGAATTGAGAGGTACTGAGGGGGTAGAATCAACAGGACATGCCTATCAAGTGGATGTGGGTGGGGAGGACAGGGAGGAGTCAACGATGACTTCCAGTGGTCTGACTGTGGCTTCCACTGGGTCGCTGGGGATGCTCTTCGCTGAGTCAGAGAACAGGAGGAGGAACAGCTTTGCATCAGGCCTGCGGGCAGAGAGGTGAGTTGAGTCTTGGGCATGTTGAGTCAGCTGGAGATAGGGCACTGGAGCTGAGGGGATGTCAAGGCCTATAGCAGAATTTGGAAATCTTTGGGATATAAGTTTTAGGTAAAAGGCAAAGGGTATTGGGTTTGAGTGGAATGTATGAAGCAGATCAAGAAGAACATTTTAAAGAGAGTTGGAGACGAGCAGAAAGAGTGTATCCAGGAGAGCATAAGTGTGGCCCGTGTTGAAGAGATGCAGTCAGACAGACTGGAAAGGGCCTTGGAGCTGGCAATATGGGAGCACAGCTGGCTCCAGGACCGCAGATTTTGAAGAATGGGAGGAGAAGTCAGAATACAGTGTGTTGGGTGAGTGGGAGGTGATGAGGGGAGAGAGAGAGGCATCTTGTTGAAATAAGTTTGCCTAAGAAGGTAAGGCCAGAGAGAGGGGTGGAGAAGGGAGAGACCAGTCGAGGAAGAGTTGCTTTAGAATGGGAAAGCCTTGGTCATGCTCTTGTGTTGAGCGGAAGGAGTCAGTGGAGAGGAAGGTAGAACATAGAAGGCCTGTGTCACCATGCTTAGGGGAATCCCAGAGGGGCCTTGGCCACAGGGGCTGCAGGGAACTCCAGGCCCTGTAGGTAAAGCAGCCTTCTGGCCTGACAGGCTACCGTGCTGAGCCCCTCTGCTGCCACCCAGGCCTCAGTTCCCTCCATGCTCTACCAGTGGGCTGTGCTGGATCTTTGTTCTACAAAACTGGCCCCAGCTGGCTGCAGAGCTGATGGGACCTAGTCCAAACCTCCTTTTGTCTCCACAGCTTCAGCCTGTATTTAGCAGCAGGAAGGTTTCCTTGGGTCTCTGCCGCCAACTGCCACAGTTGTGGAGTAAGGTGGATCATGAGACAGGCCTGGCACAGGGCAGCCAGGTTAAAGCTTCAGGCGTTGGTTCTGAGCCACGCAGAGGCCTGGGCTAAACCACCAAGGGCCTGTGGTCAGGCTGCCACCTAGTGTTGAGCCAGCTGTACAGCAGGGAGGCCTCTACAAGGCACCAACCATGAGTAGGGAGAGGCCAGAAGCAGGGAAAACCAGACACCAGCAGAGAAGTCAGACTTCAGAGAGGACTCGGCATCCTGAGCAAGAGAGAGAATGTAATTCAGGTGGTGAAGACAAACAACGAAGTAACCCGTCAGCCTGCGGCCGGAGGCCAATAACTCAGTGCAGAGTTCTAGTTTACAAGGACGCTCCCTCTCATTCAATCCTTGGAATCCTCCTTCATCCTTCTCGAGATGTGGTGTGTCCCTGGAAGCTTCAAAATATTTGCCCGTGTCCATTGCCTAGTAAGTCGCAGAACTGGGATTTGAAAGGGGGTTTTCAGACTTTGAGAAGTGGCTGGTGGGGGGGCAGGCACTGAGTTTCGTTTCATTTCAGGAGCAATAGGAACAGTCGAGGCAGACGTAAGCATGAGGTGTGGAGGGTCTGGGCAAAACTGAGCGATGGGGCCCTGTGCCTGGTTGGCCTGGAGGTGGAGAGGGAGGCTCGGAGGTGAGAAGCCCCACCACTGCCCAGGATGTGTGCAAATGGCTACTGGGCTTGAGGAGAGGTTTGCCAGTGAGGCAGGCCCCAGCGAGTCCTGCGTGGGAGCCAGGAGAGCGCAGTGCCAGATGTCAGGGGCTCTGGGAGGAGGGGCCTAAGGGGTGACTGACAGGACCGTCAATGACAAGCCCAGTGAGCATCTGGCCTGCTAACGTGCAGCTGGAACAGAGGACCCAAGATCAGAGAAATGCACCAGCAAGTAGATGGGGCCCTGAGAGCAGGCAACACCGGGGGAATTGAAGCATCTCCTGGGGGGATTACAGGGGAGAAGGAGAAGAGAAAAAAGCAGCCAGCCTACCTGCTTGCAGACGCCCACTTGGAAGGAAGACCGAGAGGCCTCTGGGGGTGCCAGCTGGGGGTGGGTGGGTAGGACTGCCTTCAATTCAGAGGCCCAGGTGAGAAACAGCAAGAGTGCTTTTTCCTCACCTGCCTGGACCGTGTTGGTAAAGGTGAAGGCAGCATGTGGGGGCAGGTAGCAGAGCCCTGCCAAGAGTAAGAGGACAGTGTCCTGGGTTGCACGTGTCCCCCAAGCCAGGCTGCGTCTTCAAATGAAAAAGTCACCCCCCCCCCCCATTTTTTCTGAACAAGAAGGCACAATAATTTGTTCCCATGCAGGGCAGGAGAACTAAAGGGATGGAACATCTCTTTGGCCCCAGGCTTAGGGTTTGAGTGGGAAGGGAGGTGGACAACTTGGACAGGAGCCTGACAACATGGGGCTTGTCCTCCCGATGACGTTGCTGCCCTGACAGCACCCCTCAGAGGCCTCTGCAGTCCTGCTCCTCCGACCCTCCCAGTGCCCTCCAGCCCCTCTCCTGTCCACACACACACTCAATACCTCCTTGCTTCCCCATTCAAACATGACTAACTAGGTGTATAGCAAATTGGATCCTATTTGTAATCTATCAGTAAATATTAGTGACTGTGCGCCTGAACCTTTGCTACTCCCACTCAGATTGTCTTAAAGTTTTCTTTTTAATAAAACTCTGGCTATAAAGTAAGAAGAGCCTGCTATGGGACAGTCAGGAAAGGATAATGAGGACAGTATCAATCAGATTGTCTTCTAATCAATTAAAAATAAACAACTTTATCTCATTTTTGATGACTAGGCATTCTTTCCAGCCACTGAAGGTCCTGGTGCTGTGGTGGGTTCTGCATCGTGAGTGCTCAGTCAGGACTTGTGGGGTGGCTGCTCATTGGCTGGTGCCCAGCGAGCACCAGGCTTCCTGTAAACATTCAAAAGTACGGCGTGTGTTGGAGTGGTAGCTTGTCTGTAGCACACTGCCTGGGGAGCTGGCTGAATTCCATATAGACTTGTTTTTCCCAAGTTAGCTGGTGGCTTCCTGCCATGACAACAAGCTCAGTCCTGCAGGAGTGGGTTTGGATGGTGCCTCTGGATCCCCTGAGTGTGAGCTGACCCTGAGAGGAGTTAGTCCCTTGACAATCAGATGTTGAGTACCTACTGTGTGCCTCGTACCATGTGGGCTACTGAGGCTTTATAAAGATGAAGGCTGATGGAGATAGGATCCACAGACCAGCTGGAATGTAACCTAATACATGTGGGCCTAGAGTTAGATATAAAACATTGAGAGAGCAGAGGGGATGGCCCTGGGGGTAAGTCGCTCCACGAAGTCTCCACAGAAGACTCTTCACAGAAGAGGTGGCCTGAGAGTTGAGCCTTGAAGGGCGAGTGGAGTGTAGAAGGTTGGGGGACGTAGGGCCAGGTGGAGAGAAGAGAAGCCATTCTAGGAAAAATGGAGAACAAGAACAGTGAGCTGGAGGCGTGAGGCTGAAATGCGTTCCAGGAGCACCAGGAGGACCTTCTGTGGCTTACATTTTTGTTTGAGCTGCACTGTTAAAGTGGGTGGCTGCTGCTATGTGAGCAGCGAGCTCCCTGCATCTTCGGAGGGTCCTCTCCCTGGCCCCTCCATGCTTTTCCTTGGGTCTACCTGGCAGGAAACAGGAATGTCTCCTGGTTTCGGCCAGGCCCAGTTCCATTGCCTCCTTCCCTGAAGCCTCTGGGATTATCTGGACAGATGTGGCTGCTCCCACTTCTGGGCTCTCACTTCACCCTGTCCTTCCCACTGTTATGGCCCCTTACACACTGATTGTCACTGTTTTAGGGTCTGCTTTCTCCATTAGGCTATATGTTCTTCACAGGCAGGAAACGTGCTCGGTTCGTCCCCGCATTCCTAGCATCTGGCACTGGACCTCACATAGAACACACACTCAATAAATGCTTAATGCTTCAGTTTGTTCTGTGAGCACATCCCACTCACTGAGCAGACCCTGGCTCAGTTTTCTCGTCTAACCTCATTAGGGATTAATGTAAGACTCTGAGCAGTCTGATGCAGGGTGAGAAGGTTCAGGGTAGATTGTCCTCATCAACCCCAATTAGTGCTTGATTGAGAAGGTCACAGTCCAGGCTTATGTAGTGAGAATCCATTATTTAATTGATTAAAACAGGTTTTCAGTTGGCAGCTTGACAAGTACATACTGCACAGCCTCGCCCACTCCACCTACAGGGCTAGTATGTGACAGATTTAGGTGGCAAATGCTTGGAATGCCTTGAAGATCCTGCTCCAGCCAGCCAGCTGGGTGCTACTGGGACAGGGAGGACCCTGGTGACAAATGTGACCTGATTACTGGAGCTCTTTCTTCCTAGGATGGGCCTTGGGAGCATGGCTAATTGCTAAACCAGGTACTGAGAGAAGATGAGAAGCACGTCTCCTGAATCCTGCCCTGTTGTACCATTGACCCCATTTGGGAACCTGGACCTTGTCTTTTCATACTAATCGTCAGCTGAACTATCAGGACGGTTTTATAAATCCCTAATTCCTGTAAGGGAATTTTGTGATGATGCCCTTCCAAGGAAGAGTGGATGAATGAGCGGATAAGCAGAGGGATGGGATATATGGATGGACAGATAGCGAATGACCAGATGGATAGACAGGTAGATGGTAGAATAAGTGGATGGATAGATGGAAGGGAAGTCAGCCTGTGCTTATGGGCCTCCTGGGGACATAAAGTCCTCCAGTGGGAGGTGGTGCTGGTGGATGCTGCTGTGGCAGGACTTTAGTTCCTGAAGGCTTGGTATGAGTAGTTGAAGAGCTAAATATAAAGGGCTAACTCTTGCATTTTTTTTCAGGAAACAGCAATAAATTGAACGCAACTGATGTCTCTTCAAAGATTTGCTGTCTACCAAGACTTTCAAGCATCGAAAATATCTTTATCTTTTCCTCTCAGCATTGATGGGGAGGCCATTTAGGAGAGAGTGAAATAACCTGCAAAGAGAAAGAAATGACACCTATAAAAATAATATAGGAAGCAATAAAACAACACTGCAAACAGTTTGGCAGGTGGAGAGGAAAGAATCACCTTCATAAATCCATCATTCTAGAGTGAGCCTTGTGTTTGTGTGGCTGTGCTTATGCACGGGAATGGACACAGCTGCAATCACCCTCCACATACCCACACTCTGTAACCTACTTTCTCCACCTAACATGATGTCATGAGCATTTTTCTATGTTGCTACATAGTCTTTATAATTACTTAAAGTGACTGTAAAATATTCCATTCACTGCTATTGTTGATATTTAGATTGCTTGTATGATTTTTCCTTTGTTCATTTTTATGAATTGACGAATAGTAGGTATTTCACTCAGTGCCTTGAAAAACATATATATCTAGTAGGTGCTTTATTTCATTCCCATATCTCTCCTTCATATATATCTTTGTATCTGGGCTTTTCCTTAGGATAAATTTCTTAGGATAAATATTGAGTTCAAGAGTTTAAACAATTGTATGACTTTTTACGTGGTATTTCACACATGTTGCTTTATTATGATGATAATAACAATGATGATAATATGAATAACTCCACAATTACACATAGTATTTCACAAAATCCTCCCAACATCTCTGAGGGTAGTCATTACCCCATTTTAGATGAGAAGCAGATGTCCACAAGTTTAAGTAATTTGTCCAGCGGCTATGTCTGTTCTGTTTTCGTCTTTCTCCCCAGGGTTAAGTACAATGTCTGGCTCATAGAATGACTGCAGTAAATGTTTCCTGAATGAAGTCCACAAGTCGGGGTGTCATGATTCAAACCCAGATCTGTTTCAGTTCAAAGCCTGTGCTCTTCCCCTTAAACCTTGCCAACTGGCTTTTGACGTTCATTTGGGTGGGGGTAGAAATGCAGGTGTTGCCATACTGTTTAATTAAGGACTCAGGCCTAGTGAAGCACTTCAGGTTTAGGGCAAACATGCAAGAGCTAATGATGTGCGGTGGGTGGGAGTTTGGGACTCTAATTATCGTTACCCTAGAACTGTACCTGCTTGCCATTTTCCTGAGATCGCCCATCCAGACCTATTATATAATTCTAAGAACAATGCCATTGGAGAGTGGTCCTAAGTGCTTGGTGGCCACATTGAATTCAGAGGGTTTGCTGTTGTCTTCTGGCTGTGTGACCTGATTGTGCATTTACAGAAATGCTGTCCTCATTGGAATCAGTCTCTAAAACCCAACTGCATGAGCTGAGGAGGTAGAGTAGCCCCCTGGACTAAACTTCCTTTGGCTCTATCCTTCCTATTTTCAGAGGATGCTGAAAAGTGACCCATCATCCCAAAGAGCACCAGCCCCAAGAGTCTTGAGCAGTCATTTTCTAAGGTCATGTCCTCCTGGCACAAGGCAGAAACCAGTGTCCCATTTCTTTTGCATAGGATGTATGCATCAAGGGTCAGAATTGTTCTTCAGAAATGCTTTAAACAATAAGGTCTGTCCACTGAAGCTGCTTGGCCAGGCAGAGGGCAGGAGAGGTCAACAATAGGGCTGGCCTCAGGGCCATGAGGGAGATTCAACATGGTTAGGGCTTCCTGTGTGCTCGAAATGGAGGAGCTACTGTAAACTCTGATATCTCTATGGAAAAGGGCATGGAGAAATCTCAGGAGAGGTTTGAGAGGGGAAACTCGGGAAATGATCACATTTAGGAGGCAACGTGGCAGGGGGAGGAGTCATGGAAGGAACCAAAGACAATCACAGAACTAAGAGATCATGTGACAAAGGGCCAGCCCTCCCATGCAATTCCACTCACACATACTGAGCATCTCCTATGTACATGTGCTCTGGTGAGCCTTGGGGATACAATAATGAATAAGAAAGATCCCAGTCTTCAAGAAGCTCCACAGTCTACCTAGGAGAGAGAGGCACAAAACAACAATAGCAACAACAACAACAAAACACATAGACGTTCTAGTAATGATACAATCTATGGATGCCTAGAGGAAAGGGCAAGATGTCAAGGATCTGCGAACACTTCAAAGAAGTAATGTTTGAACCTTACCTTGAGGAAGGGGTGAAGGTTCCCCTGGTCTAAAAGAATTGGCAGAGTGCATTGGTCAGAGGGAAAAGCAATGTCCCAGAGGCTCATAGGACATGGAGTGATCCAGCCTTGTGAGGAAGGAGGCGACTTCCAAAGGAGAGGATATCCAAAGTGGCAGAGCCTTGTCAGAGGCCGAGCAGGGTGAAAAGGTTGCAATGAGAGTCAATGGTGACTGCAACCTTGAGTATCTGTGAGTGTGAGTGTGTGAGCCTGTGCCTCTGTGGGGATGTCGGTGTGTGACTGTGTGTGACTATGAGTGTGTCTGTGTGTGTACTGAGACATCTCAAGCTCCACTGCAGTGGGTGAAAGATTGATGGGATGTGAATAAGTAGAGGCTCCTCTATTCATTCCGTCAAAAGAGGATTCCTCAAGCACCTTCCCCTTGATAGGCATCAGAAGACAGGAGATCACAAAGTTCCCTACCCTGATGGAGCTCACACTCTAGTGAGGAGGCAGACAATACACTAATTCACAAAGTAATTATGAGAGTGGTAGAACCCGGAAGGAAACAACCATGGCGGTGTGATACAGAACATCTGTAGGGACGGGCTCTCTTTCAGGTAGCCAGGCCCTGAAGGTCTCCCCAAGAAGGGACCATTTGAGCAGAGGCCTAAAGGATGAGAAATAGCATTATAGGAGGAGGGGAACTGCAAAACAAATGGGCAAAACTTGGTGTATTTGAAAATGAGAGAAGAGGCCAATGGGACTTGAGTGTAGTGAGAAAAGACCAGTGAGGCAGCAGAAGAGGTTCAGTGGCTTCAGATTTCCTTCTAAGAGCAAAGGAAAGTCACTGACAGCTTCTGAGCAGGGAGAAGATACTCTTACCTCATGCTTTAAATGTTTTAAAACATGCTGCATGGAGGGGCTGGCCCCGTGGCCGAGTGGTTAAGTTCTCGTGCTCCGCTGCAGGCGGCCCAGTGTTTCGCTGGTTCGAATCCCGGGTGCGGACATGGCACTGCTCATCAAACCACGCTGAGGCGGCGTCCCACATGCCACAACTGGAAGGACCCACGAGGAAGAATATACAACTATGTACTGGGGGACTTTGGGGAGAAAAAGGAAAAAAAATAAAATCTTAAAACATGCTGCATGGAGTTTGAACCGAAGGGGCTGAGAGGAGTGGCAGAGAGCCCAGCTGGGAGGCTACTTCAGGTACTTCAGGTCCAGGCAGAGAGGAGGGCTTCTTGGATGAGGGTGGTGGAAAAGGAGACAGAGACAGAGTAGGCAGCTTCAAAACATGTTTGGCAACTAAATGAAGAGGACCCATGTGTGGGGAGTGAGGGAAAATGAAGAATCTAGGGTGATTCTGGGTTTGGGGCTTGAGCAAAATGAGAGTAAGATCTTCAGAAGCTTGGGTCGTCGGTTCTGGCCGTCTCTCCAGAGAGGGGACACGGGTCACTGTTCCTGCAGCATGGTCTGTGGTCGGGGAACTGTGTCGGAGAGGTGACTGCCCGAGCCTTCTGTGAGAACAGCTGGGGGTTTGGAAAGGTGGCTCCTTCTTCGTGGTTGGCTCATGCTCATCTTGCCAGGGATAAATGGAGGCCACTTTAATTTACTCAACATGTATTTATTAAGCACTTGCTGTATGCCAAATCTTGTTCTGGGTGGTGGGAACACAGTGGTGAACGAAACATACAAAAACTCTCCTCTTATGGAGCTTACATTACAGCTGGGTAGACTAGCAAGAGGCAAAATAATAAATAAAACATAAAGAGTTAAAGAGCTATGGAGAAAAGGCAGGGATGACGAGTAGGGAATGCTGGAGGTAGGTGGAGGGGAGGTGGTTGGGATTGGAAAGGCGGTATGTGTGCCGGCTGTAGAATGTGTGTGGGCTTGCTCCGCAAAGTGGCCTTTCTCCTTTCTCGGCCACTGTAGCTCAAGCGGCACTGCCCCACCCTGTGGTCAGTCTTTCTACATCGTCCTATTTGTTTTCTTTCCAGTGCTTATCACATTCCGTAAAGACCTTGTTTATTTATTTATTGCATCTTCAAATAATTGAGATGAATTCTGTTGTGATTCCAAAGGGTGTGAATTTTGGGAGGAGATGGAAATGGGGCTGGAATTGTGAAAGTTGAGCCGTGACTTGGGAAGTTGCCAAGTTGGGAAGATGCTAACTTGGATTTGGGTTGAAGTTTTGTAGATTTTTCTGACTGAGGAAAAGGGAAGTATACCGATGAGAGAGGGGTTTGGAGAAGCAGTTTGGATGGGAGAACATGAGGACTGGGGGAGCTGGGTGGGCCTCTCTGCCTTCTTGGTCTGGGCAGGACACAGGAGGAGGGGTTTCAAAACAGGCCTGTTGTTTAGTTAGTGCCTGGCTTGTTCCTGATCAGTGCAGGAGGGACCCCTGTCCCTGCACTGACCTTAATCCCGTTGTCCCACCTCCAGCAAGTTGCAACAGGCTTTCCCACAGAAGCCTCAGAGAGGGAGGAGTGCCCTTAGTCAGCAACCGAAACTCTGAGCAGGTGTTAATTAGGTCCAGGCAGCTGAGAGGTGATTACATCGTTTCTTCATTAAAGATGAGGAGAGGGCAAGGGGCCCCTGCTGCTCCCTGGCTCCTCCCTGACTTCCAGAGAAGGCCGGGAGATGGGGCTGGCACAGGGCCTGCTCTGGGGAGGGTGGATGGGAGACCTGTTACACAGAGCGGAGCCCTGCTCTGCAATGCAGCCAGGCACAGGGGAGGTGGCCCAACTCAGACCAGGAGAGGAGGCAGGCAGGGGAGGACCCTCTGACAGCCCTGGACTCTGGGAGCCCGTCTCAGCAGGAAAGGAAGGGTCCTTCTTGCTCCTGGTGCCACTTGCCACTGCTTCATCCAACTGGTCTTATTCTGAGCAATTTTTCTTGTCATTTTCCTGTTATCATAAACATGGTAATCACACATACACACATACTCACACACACACACATACATTCACATACACATTGTTTATCACAGGTTTTGGAAATAGAGAGTGACTTAGAAGAAAAGAGATGTAATAGGAAAGGTGGAGATGGGAATTGGGGCATTAGGTTACAGTTCTCATTAGTTGATGCTTGGTTATGTCATTATGACTACATTACTTAAACTGTGCTGAAATATCCACATCTATAAAATGGATATTTTTAAAAATTATCTTTTTTTTTTGTGAGGAAGATTGTCCCTAAGCTAATATCTATGCCAATATTCCTCTGTTTTTTATGTGGGACGCCTCCACAGCATGGCGTGATGAGTGGTATGTAGGTCCACACCTGGGATCTGAATCTGCACACCCCGGGGCTGCTGGAGTGGAGTGGGCAAACTTCACCACCACACCACCGGGCCGGCCCCTAACATTCATTTTTGTTAGGAACGTTCACATTTGTTGTGAGGGATTGAGATCATACTTCGGCAGTTCTGTGTAAACTCAGAGGTTTGATCCCAGTATAAGGAGCAGAACTGTCATTAAGCCATGTTCTGATTAGAGTGGACTGTTATCGGAAAAGAACTGGTCAGATGTAAGAGATTCTAAACATTTAAAAACTTTCTGAATTAGCTTTTCATATGTAAAATGAGAAGGTTGGGCCAGAGGACTGCGAGAGCCCCTCCAGGTTAGCGTGTGGTTCTGAGGAGCAGACAGCAGACAGAGGCATTTCTTAGGAGGGTCAGGGCAGAGTTGCATGGGAGCCCTGACCTGGCAGCCTGTGTCAGGGCATGGCATTTGGCTCAAGCCAGCCCCACCTCTTATTAGCTGTTTGACTTTAGGCAAATTTCTTCACACTGGGTGTCCGTTTCTTCATCTGTAAAATTGGGATAATTATTTCTATCTCCCTTGCTTTGGGGGTTGGGATGGAGAATTAAATGGAAGAATTACTCAAAGTGCTATGCACAGTGGTTGCACATGGGAAGAGGGGGTGGTGGCTGACAGGCACAGAGAATACTTTAGCTTGATTTTCAGGTTCTGATTTCTCAAAGCCTTCTCTCTTTAACACTTCCACCTCTCTCTACCACCTGAGGCTCCCCCGGATCACCAGCAGAGGGGCCCAGCTGGCTTATAATAGGGTAGGACAAAGGAATTACAGAGTGTGGGAAATGGACGGTGTTTAGACATCAGCTAGTCTCACCCTTCATTTTAAAAATGAGGGAGCTGAGGCCCAGAGAGGTGGTTGCCCAAACAAAGTTTCACAGCAAGTTAGTGGGAAGGCCTGGATAAGGACACTGGTCGCCCAATGGTCCATCCATTCAGGTTTTATAATTTATGCCTGAGGGATTCCATCTCTGTCGCTGTTGCAGAACTCCATCCTACCTGGCCCAGGGAGTTTGTCATCAGGAAGGGCAGGCCAGTGGGGCGGCAGTGTCTTTTCCAAAGTCCACAGGCTCCCCCTGCTGGGCAAGAGTGGAGGGCTGTGGCCTTAACCCCTCTCAGGGGCACTTCCCAGGGGAGCTGGGCCCCATGCTGCTGGTACCCTGATGAGCCATTGTGATAAGATGTTAGGTTTCAGCATTCTGGTTCACTGTACCATTTTATAAGAGATTTAAATGATAAAAATGTGTTTTTATGTCTACCCACAAAATTACCATTTCAGGTGCTCTTCATTCCTTTGTGTGGCTCCAGGTTTCCATTCATCATTTTCCTTCTGCCTAGGGACTTCCTTTAATAATTTCTTCCAGTTCTAATTTGCTGGTGATGAATTCTTTCAGCATTTGAATGTCTTTAAAAAATCCTTAATTCTTTTTCATTTTTCAAAGATAGTTTTACTGGGCATAAATTCTAGCTTTGCAAGTTATTCTTTTAGGAACTCAAAGATGTTGCCCTATTGTCTTCTGGCTTGCATTTTTTTCTGACGAGAAGCCTGCTCTCACTGTTCTCTTTCTTCCTCTGTAAATAATGTATTTTTTTCTCTGGCTGCTTTGAGGAGAGATTTTTTCTTCAACATGGGTTTTAAGCAATTTGATTATGATGTACCTTGCTATAGTTTTCTCCTTGTTTCTTGTGCTTAGAGATCATTGAGATTCTTAGGTATATAGTTTTTTTTAAATCAAATTTGGAAAAACGTTGGCCATTACTTCTTCAGATATTTTCTCCCCACCCCACAGCATTCTCCGATGGACCCCAATTATGGTATCTTAGGCCGCATGAAGTTGTCCCACAGCTTCCTCCACTCGTTTATCAGTTTTTGCTTCCTCAGTTTCATTTGACATCATTTCTATTGCTATGTGTTCCACTTCACTCATCGTTACTTCTGCAGTGTTGAATATGCTGTTATCACATCTAGTTATTTTTCTTCTCAGACATTTTAGTTTTTATCTCAAGAAGTTTGATTTGGGTCTTTTTTTTTTTAATCTCTTTCATGTCTCTACTTAATCTTCCTGTTAGAGTTTTGAACATATGAAATACAGTTATATTACCATTTCTAATGCCCTCATCTACTAATTCTGTCATCTGTCAGCACCAGTCATTTCTGGGTTAATATTGATTGTTTGATTTTTCTCTTCATTTTATATCATGTTTTCCTGCTCTGCCTGCCTGGTAGATTTTGATGGATGACATTGTGGATTTCACCTTGTTGTGGGCTATCTATATATTTGTTTTTATAAATATTCCTGAGCCGTGTTCTGGGGCACAGTTCAGTTACTTGGAAGCAGTTTGGACCTTTCAAGTTTTGCTTTTTAAGATGTGTTAGTCTTAGGTGGGCCTGGAGCAGCATTTAGTTTACAACTGAGTTTGCTCCACTCACTGCCAAGGCGAAACCTTTCTGAGTGCTCTACCCAGTGCCCCATCAACCGGGGCTTTTCCACTCTGGTTGGTGGGAACAGGAGATTCCTGGGATTGTTCCCTTTCATCCTTTCAGACGTTTCACCCCCAGCGTCTGGGATTTTCCTCACACACAGGTTCTGACCACCACTCAGCTAAAGATTTGAGAGAGGTCCTCTCCTGTAATCAGAACTCTCTCTGTGCAGCTCTATCCTCTTCAGCACCTGCCCTGCAAATTCTAGCTGCCCTGGCCTCGCGGGACCCAGCTCTGTTTCCTCAATTCGGAGAGAACCCTGGGCTCTGCCGGTTCCCTCCCTCCACCACAGCAGGGAAACCCTCTCAGGTCAAGAAGCTAGGGTAGCCCTAAGACTCACTTCCTTTGTTTTCATCTCTTGGAGATCCACTGCTTGACATCCAGTGTCTTGACAACCATTTAATATATTTTATCAGGTTTTGTGGTTGTTTGAGGTGGGAGGATAAATCTGTTGCTGTAACTCCATTCTCATTGGAAGAGGAAGGCCCCACTTTATGTTTTTACTAGCTTAATACTATTAGTCTGGTCTTTTTCAAAATCAAAATCTAAAATTGTAACTAGAGTCACGCATCACTTTAAAATTTCAAATTGAACAAACATTCAACCTCCCCGTTGAAAGTCCCTCAAGGGATCCACTGTTGTCTCTGGCGAGGCTGAGCACCTGCTCTTGTGTTCCTCAGTCATTTCTAAGTCCTCCCAAGCCAGCTCGGGTCCCTCTCTACTTTTGGATGCCTTGACAGATTTTTTGAACTGGAGAAGTGAGGGGTGGGAGTGAGATGCTAAGAAGAAATGGAGGGGGGTGTAGTAGGGGGAGGAGGAAGGTGGCAGATGGTTCCCAGGGCCAGTTCCCAGCACCCCTCACCCCAGCCTGACCACTCCCTTCCCTCCAGGGCTGCAGACCTCTCTGCCCCCCTCCACAGATCCTCTTTGTTTAACCTTCAGAGCCAGATCTATTTTCTTAGGGACTGGCTCTTTTCCTCTGGGACAGTTTGTTTTAATCAGGGCTTCTTCTCCCATCATCCTACCTGGAGAGACATGCTGGGGGAAGAATCTCGGCCCCTCTCAGGTGGCTCCACATCTGTGGAGAAAGAGTAGAAGTTAATGGCAACTCAGTTCTTTTTTGAAATCAAATATGAGGTATTTTTATGATTTGAGATAAATGTGGAAACATCAGAACTGTCATACGGATCTGGTATTGCAGTCACAACTGTGCTGTGTGGGAGGGGCTGGTCGCAGAGTCCCAGGACAGAATGGGAGAATCCTGGAGAGGCAGGATTCAGTCCCACTGGGAGTTACTGAGCCCTGGCCCCAGGCCCAGCCCTGTCCCCTGTGGTCACAGGAGTATGCGATCTGGGCTTCTTACCTTTAAAGGCAGTAATTCCAGAATGCCTGGAGAACAGGACCAGACCACATTGGACAAGATGGTGAACTGTGGGGGTGCAACAGTAAAATGGGACTTTAGGGAGGGGTGGATGGGACAGTTAGGTTGCTTTGGGGCTTTGGTTTTGTAGACTGTGACTGGGGTCCTGAGAGGAGTACTGTAACTTGTGGAGTGACTATCAGCTCCCAGAGACAGCGCTAGATTTTTTTTCAGTCATTGCTCTATTGATTCCTTATGGCAACTTTGTGTGATGGGCATTGTCCTTTTACATTTTACAGTTGAGAACAATTAGACTCAGAGGGGTTAAGGTAGTCATTCTGTAGGACTTGAGCGCCAGAGTCTGAGAGGACAAGTATGCTGGGAGCCTGAGGGAGGGCTCGTGGGATGTCCTGGCCTGCGGGAATTTGCAGCCCTTAAGGCCCTGGCGTATGAAGCCCTGATGTGCCCAAGGTGCACGCACTCTGAAGATGCCAGGCGGGGCCAATCCCATCACAGCTGCTGCCCTGACAGGGAGATGTCCCACAAAGGTGAGGTGTGGCTGAGGCAAAGAGTAAGAATCTGAAATTGCAGGCCCAGGAGGAAAGATAACAAGAGTGAAAACAGTATGTGAGGGAGAAATGTGATGGGAACAGTGAAAAAAAAACAATGCTAAGGTTTGTAGTGAAATTGAGAGGGGGCGAAAGGGGTGAAATATTAATCTGGACCATATGAAATTGTCGTTTTGTAGGTAAAAAATGATGGAATATGAGCAATTTTATATGTTTAATCCAATGTAAGCTCACCGTGAGTACGCACTAAATCCTCAGTATTTCCCATGAAGCGAAGGTTGGTCTGAATGAGCAGCACTTGATTTTAGCATCTGACATGCCCACCTGTTTGCAAATATCGCTTCAGAAGGCCCCTGTTAAATCCACGTTACCTGGGAAGAGCGAATATTACCTAGCAACATCCTGGCCTTATCAGACCAATTCATCACTCACCCAGGACGATGGTTTTATAAAGTGCCTGAAAGGAACATTGGCGTTTTGATGGATGGAGCTGGGGGAAGGGGAGCTGCTGGGCAGCCTGTGGACAGCAGGCTGGCACAGGACGGAGGGCCTGGGTGGAGGCACTGAGAGAGGGGATCCAGGTCTGGAGCCCCACAGAATCTCGGCTGCGTCTGCCCACGAGCTGCTGCTCTGTGCTGACCAGCGTCAGCTGGTGACCTAGGAGTCCTTGGTGCACTGGCACCCTCTTCAGGAAAAGTCTTGAAACGCACCACTGTGTCTTAGGAGAACGAAACTCAACAAAATCTCAGAGCTTCAAGATGGAAGGGGCAGGGAAATAGTTTCATCAAATGCACACACTGTCTGTAAGCAGTGTGCTGGGCACTCAAAATAACCTTGTGCAGTGGCCATTATTGTTACCGAAAGCTCAGTCTCTGAACTTGGTGCCAATCCAAATAATGAAAACAAAGTTTGGGTGAAAAGGAAAAAAAGTCAGTTTTTATTTTCTTTGCCAGGCAAAGGGATCACACAGCAGGCTAGCTCCTTAGGAACTGCTGGCTCCCTGTTAGGAAGTGGGTAAAGGGTTTTAAAGGTTTGCTGCTTGTAGGGAGAAGGAGAGCCTGGGACCTTGCATTTGCACTTTCCCACCAGCCTACATTTGGCCATGTGAGGCTGCTTGTAGAGAGGGGGAATGGTGAGATAAGGGAATCTGAAGGCAGATATTCTTGGTTGTCTGCCTCCATGGTGGATGGTAGATTCTGGTGCCAGGAAGCTGAGGAGTTGGGGCCTGGGAAGCTTCAGCTTCTTGATATTCTCTGGACATCAGTTTCCCTGTAATAAACTTCAAGGACCTGTGATTAGCCACAACTTTAGTGTGAGCCCAGCATCAGCCCACCTGGGCTTTCACAATTTGTAACTTCTATTTGGTTGTAAAGCTCAGGGAGTCAAAGGTTAAAGAAACAGATAGTTACATATGAGCCAGTAACTAAAGAAGCAGAGAAAGGGGATGAGTGCTTTTGGTTTTAACCCCATATATGCTGGGCTCAATGCAGGGGAATGGATATCAGGGTCGGTATTAATTAAGAGCCTGTAACATTATTATCCCTGTTTGACAGAGCTGTAAACTTGGGTTCAGAGAAATTATGTGACATGTCCAAGATCAAAACTCCGTGGCGGTGGAGCTGGGATGCAAATCCAGCTTTGCTTTCTTCCAAAAGACAAAGGTTGACTGTGGGCACCTACAGGGCAAAGAACAACCTCTGTTGATTTCTGAGTCCCCAGAGTGTAGTGGGGTACAATAAGAGCCAACGCCCAAAGACAGAGAGCCCTGCTTAAACCCCCTACCCTTTGACACTTCTCCCCAGAGTCAAAACCCAGCAAGTTTGTTCCCCTCTGCACAGGGAATGAACCTTGGGCTCCAGGTATGTGTCTGGGGAATCCCTTCACCCCCCGGCCCCCTTCTGAACACTCCTGACAGCCGCTTGGAAAACAGTCTGCCATGGTGCAGTGCCTCCCCTCCTACTGGCCATTTTGTATAAGGGACCACCTTTCATCTTAACACCAGCTCTCCCTGTTTGACAGATGAGGGGACTTGATTCTTAGAGACAGAAGGTCATTCATTCACAAAACCAGTAAATATTTATTGAGCCTCAACTATGTCCCAGTCAGTGTTAGTGACGCTAGACATACAGCAGTGAGCAGAATAGATAACAGTGGGGGTGGGAGGAGTAGGCAGTAAACCACAAACCTAATAAAAAAGTAAATTATGCAAAATGTTAGAAGGTGATAAGAGCTATAAACATAGAGCAGAATAAGAAGGATTGAGAGTATATGTGGTGAGGATGAAGAATAAGTTGCAATTTAAATGGACTGATCAGATCTGCTTTAATAAAAGGCCTACTTTGGCACAAATACTTGAACAAGGTTAGGGAATGAGCCAAGGAGATATCTTGGGTAAGAACATTCCAGGCAGAGGAAATAGCCAGTGTGAATTCCCTGAGATGAGAGTGTGCCTGATCTATGCAAGATACAGCGAGGGGGCCAGTGTGGCCGGAGGGAGTGAGAGAGGAGGAGAGCAATGGGGACCAGACACCACCATTCATTGCGTAGCTGTTATGTTCTGGGCACCATTATGCACTTCCACGTGCTGATCTTGTCAGTTCCTCTGGGAGGGTGTTATGAACCCATTTACAAGTTGAGAAATGGAGGCTCAGTGAGAGTCAGGGACTTGTCCACGATCACAGATCTGGCAAGTCAGCTCTTCTGGCTCCAGAGCCCTGTTCTCTCCTCTACACCTTTCTTCATGCGTGTTTCTCTTGTGGTGACAGCCCCTGCCTGCAGCAGCTGCCACACCCTGGGCCAGCCTCACCTGGTGTGGGTATAGCAGCTCAGGGGTCACCAAGGAGCCTCAGAAGTCACCACACCAAGGCTGCCTCCCTATGCCCCTAGCCTTAGGTCCAGCTTCCTCACTATTCTGAAATCCATCCTTGCTTTTAGTTCTCTCTTTCCTTGGCATTCGGTAGACAATTTTTTGTTCTCTGAAAGAGAAAGCACAGAACTTACCTTCTCCTATAAGACAAAAGCAAATACTGTGCTTTGTTCACCATGGCTGTTTCTTATTTCTTCTCGTCTTTGGGTTGTGGGTACAAAATAGCTCAGGGTATGTGCTGGAGGAGTGTGTGTGTGTGTGTGTGTGTGTGTGTGTGTGTGTGTGCTGGGGGTGGGGTTGACCTAGGCCTCATCTGTATTGGGCTCCTTTCTTGGGGGTGTACTCTGGGAGGGATCCAGCCTGGCCCCATGCTTGTGGAGGAGGGTGGACGCCACCTGCTGGTTGTCTGTGCAAACCACCTTTCAACCAGTGAATCGTCACACTTCTCCAGGTCAACCTGGAGATGGCACACAAAATCTTCCCAGATTTGACTCTGGCAGATTAATTCTTCCCTTTTCAGTCTTCTCAAAGCACTTTATGTATCTGGTACCTTTGTGGCAGCATCATGCTAATGTCCCTTTGTAATTACTTATGCTGGTATATATTAGCAACAATATTCTCTACACCCAAGGTGTCCTTCATCTCCTGTTCAACTATCACAACTTCAAAAATCACCTATTCCCAGAAACCATCCCTTACTGCTCCTTCCCCCCCCCCCCGCCCCCCCAGTCCTCCATGGCTCCCATACTGCTTCTACTGTCTGTGTAGTTATTGTGTCCATCTCCTCCAGGGTGTGAACCACTCGAGGACAGAGAACTAGCATCATTTACCTCTGATTCCAGATGACGGCACAGGGCCTGGGGCATAGTGAGGTGTTCAGTAACTGTTGAAAGAAAGAAAGAATGAACATCAACAGACCACAATAAATAGAAAACAGACTGCACTTGATCTGTACAGGTGGGTGGAGTTTATTTGAATGGAAGAAGAATGTCCTCTTTTGGTGGGAGAGTTCCGAAGAGTTATTGCACTTATAAACTTCTTAAATTAAATATTGATGTCGACAACTCAAGAACATCCCTTTTTAAGACTTTTAGGGGTCAAAATTCACACAAACTTTCCCAGATGCTAAGGTCTGGACTTTTAAGCAGAGACAGACTGCACGCATTTTGAGTTTTGCTAATTTATGCTCATTTTTTAATCTAGCCACATAGATTCCTTACCAGATCTACTCTGACTGTTGAAACAAGGATTCTGCCACAGCACTTATCACATATTACTGTGATTGTTTGACTACAGGTATGCCTCCCACACATGGTTTAAAACGGCACAGTGACTATGAGGGGAAATGGCTGGAGAGGAGCTGGAAAGCCAGGCTGGGGCAGGCTGTCAATGGTGGCGATGCTGTGCTGAATGAGGACTTGCTCTTGTGCAGGGGTGCCCTCTTGTGGAGAACCAGCAAATTAAAAAGCAAAGAAGTTTAAAAAATATTTTTTACTATGAATAATTAACTGTCCCAACAACAATTGAGTACTCTATCCTCCCCCCATTATCTTTTCATATTGAAGTATAACTTTAAAAAAGGAGATGACCTAAACTTGAAGTGCAGAGTTCAATGCAGTTTCACATATGTGTACACGCACGTAATCACCATCTGGATCAGGATAAAGGACATTTCCAGCGCCTCAAAAAACTGCCGCATGCTCCCTTTCCTTCAGTACAAAGAGTTGCCACTATTATGAGCTCTATCACCAGTGGTTAGTTTCGTCTGTACTTGAACTTTTTATAAATAGAAATCGATTGAATCATACAGTGTATGCTATTTTATGTCTTACTTTTTTCATTCAATGTTGTATCTGTGAAATTCGTCTATTTTGTTGTTTGTTTTTTTATAGCTGTGCAATATTTCATTTTATAAATATACCACATATATTTTTAATTCATTTGTATTAGTTTTCTATTGCCACTATAATAAATTACCACAAACTTACTGGTTTAAAACAACACAAATTTATTACCTTACAGAGCCGTGGGTTAGGAATCCAATACGGGTCTCAGGGCCTAAAATCGAGGTCCAGGCAGGGCTGCGTTCCTTTCTGGAGGCTCTGCTTCCTTCCTTTTCCAGCTTCCAGAGCCTGCCCACATTCCTTGGTTCGTGACAGCTTCCTCCATCTTCAAAGCAAGCAGTGTTGCATCTCTCTGGCTGCTCTTCTGTGTGCACATCTCCCTCTCTGAACTCAGTCAGGAAAGTGTCTCCGGTTTTAAGGACCCCCGTAATTTAGACTGGGCCCATGTGGGTAATCCAGGATAATCTTCCCACCGCAAGGCCCTGAATTTAGTCACACCTGCAGAGTCCCCTTTGCCATGTCAAGTATTCACAGGTTCTGGGGATTGGGATTTGGACATCCTTAGGGGTCACTATTCTGCCTACTGCAACATTCAACTGTTGATAGGCATTTCCATGGTTTCCAGTTTAGGCCTGTTATAAATATGCTTTTCCACAGCGCTTTAAAGATGTGATTACACTATCATCTGGGTTCTATAATTTCTGTTGAAAAGTCAACCATCATTTTTATTGTTACTCCTTTGAAAATAATATATTACCCTTCCCTCCTTCCCCCCCCCCCACCCCCCCTGGCTGCTTTGGAGATGATTTGATTTCCTGTAATTTCACTATAATTTGCTTAGATGTGGCCATCTTTAGTGGATGATGCTTGAAGTTTGTTGAACTTTTTGAATCTGTGTGTCTTTCATCAGATTTTGAAAATTCTTGGCCATTCTTTCTTCAAAGATTGCTCTATCCTATTCTCCCTTCTCCTTCTGGACTCCGGTTATGTGCAATTGACTTTTCGAGCGTAATGCACTTGTCTTATTCACTCTGCTCTGTTTTCTCCCATTTTTTCTCTGTGTGCATAGGTTTGTATATTTCCTTTTGACCTTTTTTCACTTGTCCTGTCTTCTGTCATTCCCAGTCTGCTGTTAGGTCCAATAAGTTTCTAACTCCAGATACTGTGTTCTTTCGTTCTGGAATATCTACTTGATTTTTTATTGATTCCAATTATTGTTGAAAATCTCCTCTTTTTCATCTGGTTTGTTCAACTTTTCCTCTATTTTCTTTAACATATTTATCATAGTGATGTTACGTTCTTGTCTGTAAACTCTAGTGTCTGAACCATCTCTTGCACTGCTTCTGTTCACTGATTTTTCTCTTTATGTTGATTACTTTCTCCTGCATCTTTGTATGACTGATTTTTAAAAAATGTATACACTGAATATTCTGGATGATACCTTGTAGAGGTTCTGGGTCTTCTTTTGAAGAGTCTGTTGTTCTGGCAGGGAGTTCAGTTACTGGAGGATCACCTTGACCCTGTGGCTTTGCTTTAGGCTGTGTTATAGTAGATATATTTCCTGACTCCCAGGGTGTTGCCTTCTTCTTAGGGTGTGAGTCATAGTCCTAGAACTTTCTGGGGTCTTAACTGAAAGCTCACAGTACCCAGATTTGCTCCACTGTACGTGGGATCAAACTCCAGCTGCTAGCTGCCTCACGCTGTGCATCTCCTGATGTGTCTTTAGTTCTCTAGCTCCCAGTGGCTCTTCTCTCTTAGGCCTTCTCAGTATCGTGCTCAGCACAAACAGCTTAGGCGTTGGCCCAAGACCCACAGGGGAATTTGAATGCAGAGTTTCGGATATTCTCCTTTGTGAATTTCTCATTTCTGGGACCCTGCTCCCCAAATCCTAGCTGTCTTAGCAGCACTGGACTCTGATCTCTGTCTCCTCTGTTTAGTTTGTCACTTTGGAAGAAAGTCATATTCAGTGCGGGACTTACCTTTTGTGCTTCTCTTCTCTCAAGGATTGTAACTGTGTTGGTTTTGGTCCAATATCTGGGGACACTTGTTTTACATCTTTTATTCAGCTTTTTAATTGTTTACAGCAGAGGAAATGTTTTATGTTATCTACTACATCATGATTCAAACAGGAAATCACTCCGTAATCTTCAAGACTTCCCATCTTATGTATGATGCTCTCTATATATGTAGGTCCATTTCTGAGCTTAGTTCCACTGACAAATTTGTCTTCCTCTGTGCTAATACTCTGCTAATTTCTACTTTTTATAATAAATTTTAATATCTGGAATAAGGATATCTCCTTATTCTTCTTTTTAGGTGTGCCTGGTTGATGCTTGTTTTTTTACATTTCCATGCAAATATTAGAAATGGCTTGCTGATCTCCATGAAAGTTTTGTTACAATATTGTTTGGAATTTTATAAAATCTATAGATTAATTTGAGAAAGAGTGACATCTTTAGGATGTTAAATCTTCCCATTCATGAACATGGTACCTCTCTGCATTTATTTAGGTCTTCATTAATGTGTTTAAATTGAATTTTGTAATTTTTCTTCATAAAGAGACATCTTTTATAAAATGTATATGAAATATTTTATGTTGTTTTGCTGCTATTGTAAATGGTACTTTAAAAAATTACATTTCCAATGGCATTTTTTCACAGAAAAAGAAATTCTAAAATTTGTATAGAGCCACAACAAAACCTGAATAACCAAAGCAATCCTGAGAAAGAAGAACAAAGCTGGAGGCATCACGCTTCCTGATTTCAAACTATTCTACAAATCAAAACATTATGGTACTGGCATAAAAATAGACTCATAGACCAGTAGAACTGAATTGACAGCCCAGAAATAAACCCTCACATATATCAGTCAACTAATATTTGACAAGATAGCCAACAATACTCGGTGAAAAATGGATGGTCTCTTCAATAAATGGTGTTGGGAAAACTAGATAATCATGTGCAGCAGAACGAAATTGAACCTCTGTCATACACCACTCACAGAAACTAACTTCAAAATGGGTTAAAAACTTAAACATAAGATCTGAAGCCGTAAATATCTGAGATGGAAACATAGGGAAAAAACTCCTTGACATGGATCTTGGCAACAATTTTTTGGAGATGACACCAAAGGCAAAAATCAACAAGTGGGACCACATTAAGCTAAAAAGCTTCTGCACGGCAAAAGAAACAATCAACAAAATGATAAGGCAACCTATGGAATGGGAAGAAATATTTGCAAATCATATATCCCATAAGGGGTTAATTTCTAAAGTATATAAAAACTCATACAACTTAACAGCAACTTTCCCCCCAACAATCCCATTAAAAAATGGGCAGAGGAATTAAATAGAGACTTTCCCAAAAAGACACACAAACGGCCAACAGGTACATGAGAAGATGCGCAACATCGTTAGTCATCAGGAGAATGCAAATTGAAGATATCATCTCACACCCGTTAGAATGGCTATCGTCAAGAAGACAAGAGAAAACAAGTGTTGACAAGGATATGGAGAAAAGGGAACCCTTGTACACTGTTGGTGGGAATGTAAATTGGTGCAGCCGGTAGGAAAACAGTATAGAGGTTTCTCAAAATTAACAATAAAACTGGCGTATGACTCAGCAATCCAACTCCTGGGTATATATCCAAGTGAAATGAAATCACTCTCTTGAAGAGATATCTGATTTCCCACATTCATTGCAGAATTGTTCACAATAGCCGAGACATGGAAACACCTAATTGTCCACTGATGGATGAATGGATCAAGAAAATGTGGCATGCTGTGTATATTTACATGCCTACACACAATGGAATAGTATTCAGCCATAAAAAGAAGGTTTTGCCATTTGCGATGTTGGAACTTGAAGGCATTATACTTAGTGAAATAATCAAACAGAAAGACAAATATTGTATGATATCACTTAAATGTGGACCTAAAAAACCACACTCATAGAAACAGAGCAGAACAGTGGTTTCCAGGGGCTGGAGGTGGGGCAAATGGAGAGAGGTTGGTCAAAGGGTACAAACTTCTGGTTATAAGTAAGTTCTGGGGGTCTAATGTACAGCGTGGTGACTACAGTTAACAACAACACTGTGTTGTATACTTGAAAGTTGCTATGAGAGTAGATTTTAAATGTTTTCACCATAACAACAACAACAAAATGGTAATTATGTGAGGTTAAGGATATGTTAGCTAACCTTATGGTGGTAAACATTTCACAATATTATGTGTGTCAAGTCATCAATTGTACACCTTAAACTTACACAAAGTTATATGTCAATTATATTTCAATAAGCTAGAAAATAATAAATTTTCATCTTAAAAATAAACTTAACAACTTAGGGGCTTATATCAATGAAACTACGAAGCTTTGAAGGTAGGTATAAAATAAAAATTGAATAGAGAATCATGTTTTCCTCTGGGAGGGAAGAATGGATATTGTAAAGAAGTCAATTCTTCCCGAACCAAATTGAATGTTTTGTGCAACTCCACGAAAATTGCATTGAGCATTTTAGTATTTTAAAAAGATTTGATTTAATATAGAAGCCTAATTACACGAACCTAGTTTTAATATTTTTAAAAAGAATAATGAAGGGATAATAATAGTAATGCCCTACTAGGTTATTTTTAAAGGGACGGAGCTATAAAACCTAATGTTTTATATAACCTAAGTGTTATACTTGCACAGCTCTTGTCAGAGCCTCAGGTGCTCTGAGCTTCTGCTTCATGCTCTTTCCGCCCCTGAGAGACTGATCAAGACTCCAGGTCCCTGGCACATCTCTGACTGGGTGACTGGGTTGACCAGGTGACTGGTGGATGAGACATGAGGAGACAGGCAGAAGTAACCCCGAGTCTCCCTCATGTATGGATAAGCCAGGTTGTGTGCTTCTCTCCAAGGAGCTCCGCACAGCACTCCAGACTTTCCCTGCTGTGGTTCTGGGAACCCCCAACTTTCCTGTCTAATCAGTTTTCTGCCTGGACTTGCCCCAGTGCACACCTCACAGCCCATGAAGGTGTCACTGTGGGTATGATGTTCCTAAGTTTTATATTAAAGGCCACCTGTGTGACTCTTCCAGATAAAAGGAAGCACACCTGGGAGAGTCTGTGTCACTGACTCCCGATACCCAGCCACCCAGACATCTTTCCCTGAAAGTGGTAACAACTAGGATCTACTGGTTGTGTGCCCACAGCTTATTCTCCCCCTTCGTCCCTAACTACAGAATCTCTACACTGTGTCCAGACACAAAACAACGTCCAGATACAGAAACCCACCCTTCTCCACCTCTCTTGTACTTCCAGCCAGCCGGTGAGATTGAAGGACCTGTTGGGCTTAGAAAAGCTCAGTAAAGGAGTGATGACCTGGGGACAGCCTTTACGCGCCCTTTCCCTTCTGCCCGCCTAAAACGTGGCCTTGCTGCTTAGAACACCATCAGCAACCTGAGATCACAGAGTGCGTTGTGGGAAGCAGGAGCCCTAGCAATGAAATAATACGATAGAAGGGCGTCCTCTCTGATGATTCCATGGAGCCACCACGGCAGTGATGGGATGTCTACCTCTGACTTCATGATACACAAGTGAAGGTAGTCTGCTTTCTATCTTAAATTGCTACAATTTTGAGTTTCTGCTATAGTGGCAGAATGTAATTTCTAATGCCAGAATGTAATTTCTGATGCCATGCACACATACCAAACACAAGGTAAGAGGCAGTTAAAAACAATTACTAGATGGGGAAATCTCCTGTGTTTGGAGGGCTAGATGGGGAAAGGATCCTGCTCCCTGTGAAAGGAGTATGAGGAGCTATGAGGAGTATGAGTAGCAGAGCGCTGGGGAAGGAAGGCCACAGTGAGTTGCACTTACTCCTGACAGAAGCCCCTGAAACAGACTCAGGGGCCACCTCCCTTTAAGCCTCCCCACCCCCAGAATAACCAAGTTCCTGCACTTGGTGGGCCCTTTTTATACTGGTTTTTATTTTTTGAGGGGACAGCTGTGTTCCTTTTGTTTATGACATGGAAACACTAAGGACAAGGGGAAACTTCTAAACCGTCTAAAGAAACCCTGAAGCTATACAAGCAAAGAAAGACATAGTTTATTATATAAAATCTAAATATGTCTTTATAACAAGACATTACAAATAAAGCCAATAAAATTTGATACATTAACTGTTTTAATAAAGACAGATCAAGGTTAACATCCGTGATATATCAAGCTCTTGAAAATTGAAAAGAAAATAGAAAACATTATAATAGATTTTTTAGAAATGACCAATAAACACATTATTAAAAAGCTCGAAATGATTCCTTGTCAGGGTCTTGAAAATTCAATTAATAATGAGACTGGCAAAAATCAGGAAGAGCATAATCAAAAGAAAGTGACTCAGCCCAGAGATGATTTAAGATGGGAGAGAGTGGGTCAGCTCAGGCCACTCAGACGACGGCTATTGTTTCTTGTCAGCAGCAGTGAGGGGGACGAGGGGATTGAGCATCTTAATAGAGATTCCATCCTCACCAGAACCTCTCTCTGCTGAGTCCATCATCCTCAGGCAGACACCTCTCAGCCTGAATGTCAGGAGCATTAGTTCCTCACTCCCCTGCTGTGCCCTGCTGCCCCTACTTCCCCTGTGAACACCCAAGGCCTCAACCATCCTGGAGCAGGTGCTTCTCTGCCCTGATGTCTGTGGTGACTGAACAGAGCAGATAAGTATTGAAGGATGGGAGCCCCATTCTCCCCTAGAGTCTGTCCACCTTTTCTTCTTGTTATTTTCTAAGTTACATGTTAATGTTCTTTCTAATAAATAAGCCCCACTGTTCATCACTGTAAACTTACCTGGCCCAGTGCACGGGCCGGTGACAGGACAGGGTCCTCGGGCAGCAGATTGACTCCTGGGATGAGGGAGCATGTAACTGATGCAGTAAGTCAAAAGGGCGGATCTGAACCAGACTCTCCTCCCTGGGAGGGAGTTCAGTGAGTATGTGTTGTATTTTAGGGGAAGGTCTCAACATTTTACCCAACTCCTTATTCTAACAGAAGAACAGTTGTGTGGGATGGAGATTTGTCCCTCTTCCTAGGGTTCCAACAAGTCTACAAAACAGTGCTTCCCAACCTTTCTCAACTTCTAGAACACAGAGACAGCGAGAACCTTTGTATAGCTCAGTGGGGAAAAAGACAAAGCTACTGTGGTCAGAGGGGACCCTCTTGGAGCTCCACCCGCCCTGTGGGTGGAGGGAATCAGGTCCTCAGAGCAGCTTTTCCCTTATCACCTACTCAGGTCTGTCCTGGCATCATAAAGAGTGGCTTTGGAGGCCCTGAACTTGGGAAACATCGGGGATCACAAAGAGGAGGAGAATGACCAAGACGTTTTGTGGGTAGGAAGGCAGAGCTTTATTATAACATGAAGGAAAGAGGAAAGAAGACTTATATCCAGGCTGAGCATTTGGGCTGCCCAATCAAACACAAGGTTCTTCCCAGGAATCTCTATGAGTCTTCGTGGTCCCCGCCAACCCACAGATTGGGTGAGAGGAATTGGACAGAGGGAAGCATCAGGCTGTAGCAAGTTCTAGATCATTCATTTCCCCTAAAAGCTTCTGCACGGGCAGGTCAGCAGCAGCCCCCACAGCCGCCGCAGCAGCCGGAGCCCCCCAAGGGCTCACCCTCACAGCAGTTGGGGCTCTGGTGCCGCCGCCGGTGGAAGAGATGGGACCTGTGATGGCTCAGGCAGCAGCCCCCTCTCCCAGAGCTGCGGCAGCCCCCAGAGCTGGGGTCACAGCAGGAGGAGACTGGAGGGGGACACGGGGCTGGGCACTGGGGGGGCACTTAGGTGGACATTTTTGGGGGCACTTGGGGAGGCACTTGGGAGGAGGCTGGCACTGCTGCTGGTTCTGCTGGCAGGACATCTCAGCAGACGTTCAGTCAACCTAAAGGATGATAATGAAACTCTAAATATGCAAAATCAAAGGTCATTATTATATTTCCTTTAAAATCAGTATATACATGGAAGAGGAATGATGTTTAGATCCTACAGATACATCTGTGACTACAAGAAACAACTTGAGTCCTTCCTCCTGACAAAAGTGTGTGGATTAAGAAACCAGTAACATGAGCTTCTTATTCTCCCTTCCAGAGGGAAGCTGGGACGGCTCCATCGGCACAAGGCTACGTAGAGTATTTGCAACCCCTGACATGCCCATTCTCTCAGTACAAGCTGAGCTCCCAACTAGATGTTGCAGGACACACTGGGGATGCTCTGGAAGATGTTTAACAGTCAGCACTCTATAAAAAGACATTTTTTGAAGCCTTTGCTAATGTCTAGGTATAAATATTCCAAAATTGGCTTTTTCCACCTACCAAAGTGGAGACCTTGAACACAGTTGGGAAAGGGGGGTGCAGTTAGCTCCCCTGGCCTATCGGAGCTGCTCCAGAAAATCCCAGACACAGAGCCAGAGACTCAAAGCATATCAATTCTTCTTCCTGTTGGTGTGGCACAAAGCACACACAGCTCTCGTTCCTCAGCCTCTTCCTTTCCCCTATTCCTTTGTTCTGTTCTTTACCTCCCAACCCTCTCCCCAGTGCCTCCTCTTCTTCCTCCCTTGTCCTGCTCAGAGCCCCCTCTGTGCTCCATTTCCCACTCACCCTGGTCACAGGCAGGAGGGCAGACTCATCCCTGGGGTGTCAGAGCAGATGAGATTCTGGAGCCAGGTCGTGTTCTATAGGCCTCAGGCTTGGCTCTGGAGGAGCAGGAGGTGGTTCTCGCATAACCAGGCACGTGCCGTGCCGGGTCATTCCTGACATTCCCCTGCCTCCTTGTTCCTGCCTCCCAGGAGGCCTTGGGAGCTCCCAGGACCGCCTGTGGGATTGGGGTCTAAGGGGCTTTACCAGTCACATCTCTCCCTGAGGCTGGAACTCCGGAGAGTCGACTTGGGACTCCCAAGGGACCAATGCCTGCTGAGGTTGTTCGTGGCATCTCCTCTGGGCATGTTATCTGAGGAAACCTCAGATCTGAGCCACAGTTTCTCCTTGTTCTTGTGGAAATGTTCTATTCTGGCTCCCCTCATCTGAGAAGTTTCTCTTCCTTGCCCTGTCGTGGGTGCAGCCATCTCAGGTGGCTCCACAGCCTTGAATCTCCTCAGCACCTGCTCCTTTGCCTCCTTCTCAGTCCTTCGCTTGGACCTCTGGGTCTCTATTCCCCTCAGACTCACTTTTTAAAGTGGTTCAGTGTGTTAAACTTGAGTTTATTCCACTGTCTAGGGTAAGGAGGATAATTAGAATAAACTATCCCTCTAAAACCTAAGCACGTGCTTTAGCCAGAGGAACCATGCTGTACTGGATCTGCTGCTGGAATCAGAGAACCTACAATCTGCTAACTGGGTAATCTTTGAAAATTGCTTGAACATTATGAATATTAGTTCTCGTAAGTAAAATGGTTATGGCAAGTCCTACGTCACTGAATTGTTTTGAATATTAAGTGAGAAGTAGGAAGGGGCTTAGCACAATAGCCTGCACCTGATATATGCTTAATGAGCATGTACTTAAAAGAAAGACTTGATGCCATGTCTTGGCTACTTGCCCAGACATTATGTGCGATTGACTGTCAATAAAGAGCCTGACCTCAGAGAGTTGAATTCAACCAGATACTTAGATGATTTGAAAACTTCCTTTGTAAGTTTAAATTCTTCCTTGGGACTTCTAAGGAGAGTGAGTTCATTTCCTGCCAGGTAGGGGATGGCCAAACTAGGGGTCCATGTACTCAATATTCTAATTCTGGGTTGCTCTAGACAGATTTATCCATTCGGTTATTCACTTATTTTAAAAAGACATGTTGAGGATGAACCCGGAAAACATTATGCTAAGTGGAAGAAGCTGGTCACAAAATGCCACATACTGTCTGATTCTACTAACATGAAATGTCCAGAATAGGCAAATCCATAGAAACAAAAAGTGGACAAATAGTTTCCAGTTGCTGGTGAGGGTTAGGGAGTGACTGACAATGGGTATGGGGTTTCTTCTTGGGGTGATGAAAATGTTCTGAAATTGTGATGATGATTGCACAACTGTAAATATATTGAAAACCTTTGAATTGTACGTTTTGAATGGTTTAACTATATAACATGTGAATTCTCTCTCAATAAAGATGTTTAAAGGTAAAACAAATTAGAGTTAAAAGAAGATATATTAACAGCTCTGATTAAGACAGACAAACAAACCCTGCCCTCACACTGCCTAAAGCCTGATTGGTGGGACAGGGGAGGATGGGTAGAGAGCATTGTTCTCTATTGTCTGCTTCTAAATGAGAGATTCTATCCCCCTATTTATCCTATCTTATTTTCACATCCCTGCTCTCTGAGAGCTTTTAGTTCAGAGATAAAGTTAATCAACAATGTGAACAAAGCATTTAATTCAGAAGACATTCTTTGAAAGCCTAACATTCTCAGAGTATGCTTGTCTAAGCATAGGGATATAGAGGTGAATAATATGTGGCCATGACCTCAAGGACTGCAGAATGTAGTGACTTTTCTGACGACGACTGCAAAGAAGATGGTGTTTGGGGCATGAACCTCCTGAGTCACTGTTTTCCAATGAGATTGGAACACATTGGTTCATCCAACTATCTTCATGGTGATATCATCCTCTGCTTCCTCATTCACTTTGACCATGGGGTAAGTGGATAATGAAGAAAGCAAGGCTGTGTGTGCATGTATGCATGTATGTGTGTGCATGTGCATGAGCCTGCATGAGTTGCATTTACATGAAGTGTACATGAACGTGAGTAAGCACATACATGAGCATCTGCATTGAGAAGTGGCTGGGTGGATAAGAGATGGAAGAATGGAAGAGGATCCATTCTCTGGAAAACCAGAGTGGGGAGGATAAACAGCCCTTTAACAGTCTTCTAGTGTCCCTTTATGTCTCAGAAAATGGGGAAATAGCTCACAGGTTAATGAAAAAAACAGCTGCCTGTAGGTATTCTTGCGTCCATCTCTACAGCCCTCACACTATCAGTGTGTGATTCCTGAGTGCAGAGACCCTTTGTCTCATTGCCCATGTTCCCCCACAGACTAGCCAAATGCTTTTTGCCCAAGCCATGTTGGCTGGGTGAATGAATAAATAAATGTCACGTTAAGAATGGCCTGGGGCTGATTTCAGAAAATTTACTTGAAGTTCACCTTATCTGGAAAGTCACGGACCTGCATGACGGTCTCTCCGTCTAGCTCCTTGATTTGTTCATCTGGAGGTTCCTGGGAACTGGAACTCAATATATCTCAGAGAACTCTTCCCCACCAAACCCTGGAACTTTACTGTGTCCACAGTCCAGGAAAACCCTTACCCCTCCCTGATAGATCTCTCACACCTGTTTTACAAATCTACTGGATCACTAATCCAGAGTTTCTTGCCCTATGTCAGGGTAGCTCTTCTGATCGTCTTGTCCACACTGTCATCTCCTGGTCCTGGCCCTGGTTTCCACTCTCAAAAGAGCGGATATAAGGGTTTGTTAAACTGTAATTTTCAAAAGTTAAAAACATAACTCTCATACAAATATATTTTGGGCATAAATAAATTTATTTCATTCAATCAATAGGAGAACCAGCAGGATGATAAAGCTAGCTTAAGGTGAATAGGAGATACCAAAGTGTATTTAGGCAGAAAAAGAAAGAGTGCTGGAATAAACTTGCAAATTTAGACACAAAACTGGTTAATGTCTTAAAGGGCAATGAAATCATTGGGTTATCTTCCCTACTGGACATAAATAATTTGCAACTTATAAATCTTCTAAGTTAAATCTAACTTTACAGAGTTAAAGTTAGATTAATAAATCTAGCTAATCAACTAATCTAATAAATCTAATTAATAATAAATAGAATAAGTAAAATCAACACTCACCCCCCAAAAATCTCCCGGATTATATGAACCTTAGACAGAGTTGTTAGTTACTAGCACATAGTATAAATTAGAAAGACTGCTCAGAAATCTGTTTTTGCCTTATTTCTAAGTTTCAGATAGTTTTAATCACCATTTCCTAAGTTACACAGAGAAGTAGGGGCTCAGACCCACGTCCCATCTGGCTCCTGCTGCAGCCACATCGAGTCCATGAACACGGAGGGACAACCTGGACTTGACCAGGGCTTCCAGGTGGGGCGGGGAGAGGAGGCAGGGCACTGTGAGAGAATTCACCTGTCCTGCTCCTGCCAGAGCTGGAACTCACTCAGAGTTCTAGCCTTGTAAGAGATACACTGACACTGTCCCCCATGGGCTTTGTCTCATCCAGGACCTGTGATTTCCCTTGACTGGTTGCCAGGGTGATTGTACCTGTGGGAGCCGCAGAACTGGCTCTGAGCGGAACCCCTGGGTTCCAGAGAGCATCACCGGGAGGGTGGAGTGTGCAGGAAGGAAGAGGAACAGTAAGAGGGGGAGCATGACTAACAGGTGCTGGGGGCCAAGCTGGAGCCAGCTGGGAGCAAGGGCCTTGGCACCGGGGGATGGGCAGGTCTGGGCCTTCTAGTGTCACAGACACGTTGTAGGACCTAAGGAGGATGGATTTTTTCCTTATCTCAATTCATCCATTCTAAGACACACACTTTTTACGCTTTTAACAGCCCTGAAATCAGGAATCATACAATCGCTGGCATTTAATAGTTGAAGTGGCAGCTTTTTTCTTTCTTCATGGTGCACAAAATAGTGGTACATCTTATAACTGATAGCAATTGGGTGTGTAGATACGAAACGTGAATGAAATGGCGAGAGACCAAACTTGACATTGACTTAGCATGAATCCCATGGGCAGGAACATTACTCCTGTCCCTTTAACTTGGGATCATAGGATTCGTCATGAATACTAACGTCTTTTGTAAACTATTTATCAGCACACAGTGAATAGGCTTATAAGGGCAAAATTCTCTCTATCTCAGGTGTGATGCATCTGTCTCATTTAATTCACCCTCAGGCTGAGATACCTTGCCAAACACCACCAGCAATGCCAGGGCCCTCAAATGCCCCTACAGCGCCAGCCCAGGGGCCAGCTCACATTCACCTCCAGTCTCTTCCTGGGAGACCCCAGCACTGGGGCAGCACAACCTGATCCCCCAGGCTCCCGGAGCTCCCACCACTGGGGGGGTGGTCAGCAGTCCGGGCTGTGGCTGATACGGTCCACGGCTCTGAGGAACCACAGCGCAAGATCACGGGCCTCCCCAGCCTCGGGGAGCCTCCTTCTCTCCTGTTCTCCTGGTGCTACAGCCTTGTGGGGACCCAGCGGTTACCAGGGAGAGGTTTCTGTTTCCCCGGGTGTTCTCCAAAGGTCTGTCTGGAAATCAGGTTAGAATGAAACTGTCATTTCACATTCCCAGTGTGTTCCGGTCACTGTCATCCTCTCTTCCTTCTCTTGGGTCTTATTTCTAATGACCTCTACTTAGATTTCCTCCACTGCAGGGGAATGGCCCCCACTCCTCCCTGTCTTCTCCTGAGGTGCAGGTTGAGCAGAGTTGGACTTTTGAGACAAAGGCCTCCTCCAAATTCTCTGACTCTTTAAGATGAGACTTTTGACACCAACATCCTCATCAGGGCTTCAGAGCAAGGGGCTGCCAAGCGCATGTTCGTCAGAGGGTTCCTCAGTTTCTCCCAGATCCATCTTCTCAGGCAGCTCAGCTGTGAGTGACTCCCTTGTGGCCCCTCCCAACCACCCTCTCAGAACTTCTCTCCTCTGTCCTGTTGGCCCCACAGGGACAACCACAAGCTCATCCTCAGAGGTAAACTGAGGTCAATAATTCACACTTGGCTGATGAATCTTCAAGGTATTAATCTTCTCCTGGTATTTTCGGTATTTCTTCTCCATCCACTTGGCAATTCAATCCGCTCCCTGGGGAGCAGTATCATCCAGCACCTTGGTGACCTCACAGCGCCCCTCCCAGGTGAGTCTCAGAGAGGCTATTGAAAACAGAACAGCTAGCTATAGATATATATATATATACACATACTCATAAATATATACATATCACATACATAATAACAGATAACAGAAAATAACAATAATGACTATTGACCATTTATTTTGTTCCAGGTACTGTTCTAAGTGCTTTACACATATCATCCCATTTAATCCTCGTAACAATCCTGTGATGTAGGTACTACTCACATCCCCAGAACACTAATGAAAAAACTGAGGCTCCCAGGGTTAAGCAAATTACTCAAGCTGAGAATAAAGTTCAGACAATTTGACCTCCCAGAAAACTCCCAAAATTCATTCTCAGTCATTTCAATATAATGCCAACAAGTTTCTCAATCTGAAATGATCGTAAATTCACACACAGATTAGATACACTAGTGTATGTATAATCCATCTGTACTGATATTATAACAGCATCTAAAGTCCACTAAGCTGTCTTTGGATGTGACTGTCACAGCAAGTTCCAAACATCAGTCCATCTGTATGGCCCAGACTGTCAGTTCTTTTGTTTGATGGGGTTCCCAGGTCATTGATGACGTGCATTTTAAATTCCTCCCTCACACCAAGTCCATAACAACCTTGCTGTCTGCTTCATCCCTTCTTTAAGCAACATCTGTGCACTTGCGTCTCAATCCACACAAAGGTGGAACCAATCATTTCTCATGACTCAGATAGCACCATTTATAGGCTATCAGGGAATAAAACTATCTTAATCAGATATCATCACTGTATACACACAACAATGACCTATGACCACTTATATCCAATATTGGTATTTAACCACTGGAATTAGAAGACGTTTTAGATGAATAGGTCAGCATTAAGGAAACATTTGCCAACCAGTGCATATCTGTGCCATGGAATGCCCTTGACCAAGGAACTATACCCAAAGATTTTGTGCTGAGCAAACCAGATAAAGATCAAGCAGGTCTCATGAGAATAAATGAGAGAGGGGTATGCTAGACTGAATGAAAGAGCAAAGCATCTCCAATGGGAAAAATTGAAGGATTTTCTTGAGCTGTCCCCACTAGTAAGGTAAGAATCAGAGTTCATAATCTCACTCCTCCATACACTCAGCAAGTATTTACTGACTACATGGCCAACTCTGGAGACAGAACGTGATGTAAAAAAAATATAGTCTCTGTCCACCTTGACTGTATTCCAGTGGAGAGACAGAATTTGACAAGTAAAAGGAAATATGTAATTAGTAACTATAGGCATTCAGGTGACTGGGGCCACTTCATTGGGGTCTTCAAATGATGCTGGGAATTCCCACTGAGACCAAACTCTATTCCTCAGGCCTCCCTTGAATCACAATTCTGGGGATCCAGCAAGGATGTGTACTAAGATAACTTCATTGCTCATTCCATCATATTCATCAGAGGGATGTAAGGCTGATGGAGCTGTGTCTGTGAGGTACTCCCACCCCGAGGTTGTGGAGAAGGAAGGACAGTGAAGAGCCATGTAGGCACCCTCTTCTCATCTCTTTGTACCTGATCATGGGCTTCTGCTTTAATGTGTGGATGTCAAGAGGGCTTAATTAGCCTTATTGTATACAAGAAGAAACTAAGAATCAGAGCAGGTGGCTGTGTGTTTCCTTCATCTGAACCCAGTGAAGCCAGGGTATTCCTTTGCGCAAATCCTCTAATTCTTTTTTTGTGAGGAAGATTGTTGCTGAGCTAACATCTGTTCCAATCTTCCTCTGTTTCCTATGTGAGATGCCACCATGGTATGGCTTAATGAGGGGTGTGTAGGTCCTTGCCAGGGATCTGAACCCACGAACCCCAGGCCGACAAAGCAGAGTGCACAAACTTGACCACTATGCCACCGGGTGGCCCCTGTACAAATCCTCTAACAACTAACTCAGCAGCAAAGACTGAGCACAAACTTATAGATTAATATCATATTTTATTGAAAGGGCAGTTATGAAATAGTGTTCAAATTCATGTCTTTTTTACATAAAAGGACATTTTCTGTCATACTCACTTAAAAGATGATTATATAAAGGAAAATTTTGAACATATTTTTGTAGTAAGATTCTTCCTGATATCCTGGTATGACCCTAATTTATTTGTTTCAGTGATGTGTCCTCGTTTTAGGTTTCTTAAAACAAAGCATACAAAAATTAATTCCTTTCTGTTTGGTAGATTGATTTTTCTCCTATTTAGGTAAAATTAAGAACGCAGGCATATATTCAGAGAGAAGGAGTAGGACTTGGTAAGTAGAGTGGAAGCAAGAATCAAAAAAAAAAAAAAAAAACCGAAAATGCAGGGCCAAGGGTATTTTAAAATATTTATTGTAGCCAAGCAGCTTGTTCAGAGCAATCACACCCACACGTCAAGAAAGCAAGTTGAGCCCAGCCCCAAAGCTGCCACGCCAATGGCTGCTTCTGAGGCACATAGTCATGCTTTGCAGGTAAGAGCGCATCAGGGATGGAAAGGGACTGAGGAAGAGAAGCACAAGGCTAGGGTCAGTCACTGGCCTCTCAGTCACTCAACTGATGCTCAGAGCCCAGGTGGGGAGCAGCCCCAAAGCAATGGCAACAGCTGGAGCTCTGATGCCACTGTTAGTTGAGACCACAACACCCCTGGTGCTAGCGCCACAGCAGGAAGAGACTGGAGCAGGGCATCTTGGGAGGGTCCTTGGGGGGACACTTTGGGGGGCACTTAGTTGTGGGCCCTTTAAGAGAAGGCTGGCATGGCTGCTGGGTTTGCTGGCAGGACATCTAGGCGGGAGCTCAGTCAACCTAAAACCCAATACAGATGTTTTATGGGCTTGTGAAATCTTAGCACATTGTCTCCTCCTTTGGACTCTATCCCCAGGTTACCGATAAGTAGAACTAACCATAAGCACAGACACACATGTGCGCGCGTGGACACACACACACACACACACAAGTTCAAGCCAAAGCCTCCCTCTTGCTCACATTTATCTCTCTACCATATGGCACAGTTCTTGTCACATAGAAGATGCCTGGTAAATGTAGATCCCCCACGAAAATGGAAGCTCCATAAGAACAGGGATTTCCACTCCCCTGCTTTTGCACACTTCTCTATTCTAGTGTGTAAAACAGCACAAGGTAATTGGTAGGAGCTGAATAAATAACTGTTGGATATATGGATAACATATGAGTGATAAATGAATGAGAAAAGAAAGAAAGGCAGAAGGAAGGCAGGAAATCACATTTGAGGTGGAGGAAAGGACACTAGATGGTATTTCATGGTAATGCTGGGTGTCACCAGCATCTGCCATCCTCTCTAGGCATCCATGAAAGTGTCTGTGAAAGGTAAATGGCTTCGGATACGTCCTCCCCAGATGGCTGTCTCAGTTGCCAGAGGCCAGACATTGGCAAGAATCAAGGCTGGCTAATCACTCACTGTCCAGGTTAAGGATTACTATTCCCAAGTGGATCCTACCAGACCCAAGGTAAAGTCTCCCCTCCTCCGCTTCCCCTCCTCCCTTCCTTCCCGGGTGATCTCCAATGGCTGCTCAGCCTTTCAGCTGTGCTCTCTCTAGGTTCTGAAAGACCCACTCACCTGCTCAGATCCAGATGTGGACAGGCAGTCCCTGAGGTTCAGGGTGGATGAGGAGCGGGTGCCTGAGATGTGTTTTATAGGCTCTGGCCTGACCAGGCTGAGGGTGAGCCCTGGTTCTGGGAGGGGCAGGAAGTGGCTCCTCCTACACCTGGGCACCTGCAGGGTAATTCCTGACATTCTGCTCCCTGACTCTTCAATCCCTCCTTCCCAGGGAGAGCCTGAGTGACTCTGAAGATGGAGCCCTAAACCTCCCAAATTATCTTCTTTGCTAGGCTGGGAGTCCATGAAGCAGCATGAGGATTCCTAGCCCCTGGGCCGAGAATACAGTTTCTCAAGGCTCTATGATCTTGTTCTTTCTTGGAAATATGTAAATAAGTAGCTTTCCTCTCTTCCCAAATCAGCCCATGATCCAGCTTCCTTGGTCCTTCTCATGTGCCACCCCACTTTAGGTCTCAGAGGCAGGCATGGAAGGAAGTTTTGGATGTGTCTCAGTTGGCCTCCACATGAGCCCTTTCATGCCCACCCCTCTCAGCTGCCCCTCAACCCTCTTACCTGTGCCTCACCCATCCATTAAGGACTAGCTCAGCTCCACCTCTCGCAGAAGACTTCCTGACTCCTGGCCCATGCTACTCCACCCCATTCACCAACCACTCTCCATTGATCTCTCCTCCCTAACCTGCTAGAACACTGGGTATTTGTATTCTATAATCTACCACAACATTTGTCATTATTCTCCTGAAATATGATTTATTTGGTCAATGTAATACTTATTCTTTGGTGTAGTAGTGCATACTAAACAAAATGGAATGTTAATACAATTTTTTATCTGAGTTAACAACAGAAAGACTTTGATTTTGTTTTCTATTTCCAGGGAAGATTGGCCCTGAGCTAACATCTGCCAATCCTCCTCTCTCTTTTTTTTTTCTGAGGAAGACTGGCCCTGAGCTAACATCCATGCCCATCTTCCTCTACTTTATATGTGGGACGCCTGCCACAGCATGGCTTGCCAACCTGTGCCATGTCCACACCCGGGATCCGAACCAGTGAACCCGGGGCCACCAAAGCAGAACATGTGCACTTTACCCGCTGCGCCACCAGGCTGGCCTGGACAACAGAAAGACTGTGGGACTCGGCCCTCCCAGAGACCCAGGAAGGCTCTATCTAGCAGCTTCTTAAAAATTGAGATATTAATTCACATACCATAAAATTCAGCCTTTTAAAGTGTGCAATACAATGATATTTAGTATATTCACAAAGTTGTGCAGCCATCCCAACTAACTTATTCCAGAACATCTTCATCACTCTGAAAAGAAATCTCTTAGCAATCACTCACCTCTCCATCCCCATCCCTGCTCCCCAACTCCCCACCCCTGTCCCCTGGCAGCCACTAATATACTTTTGCATGTGTGGATTTGCCTAATCTAGAAATTTGTGAAAATCGAATGATACAATATGTGGCCATTCCTGTCTGGATTCTTTCACTTAGCATAATGTTTCCAGGGTTCATTTAAGTTGTAGCATGTGTCAATACTTTATTCCTTTTTATGGCTGAAAAATAGTTGATTGTGCGGATATACTACATTTTGTTTATTCATTAATAGCCACTTTTTTTGCTACGAATAATGATGCTATTGAACATTCATTTACAAGTTTTTATGTGAAAATATGTTTTCAATTCTCTTGAATGTACACCTAGGAGTGGAATTGCTAGATGAAAAAAAGTTTCTTTTTGAGAACTGCCAAACCGTTTTAAAAATGGCTGCACAATTTGACATTCCCACTAGTAACGGATGAGAGTTCAAATTTCCCCAGTCCTCTCCAATATCTTTTATTGTCCATCTCTTTGATTATAGCCATTCTAGAGGGTGTGAAGTGTGGTATCTATTATGATTTTGATTGTCATTTCTCCAAAGAGTGTCTTTGAGTATATTTCATGTGTACGTTTTCTTTGGAGAAATGTCTATTCAAATCCTTTGCCCATTTTTCACTTGGATTATCTGTTTTTTTATTGTTGAGGCATGTGTTTTTTATAGATTTTGAATATCAGACATATGATTTGCAAATATTTTATCCCATTCTGTAGGTTGTCTTTTCACTTTAATAGTGCCCTTTGAAGCGCAAGAGTTTTCAATTTTAATTTTAGGTGAAGTCTAATTTATCTATTTTTTTCTTTTGTTACTTGTGCTTTTGGTGTCATATCTAAAAACCACTACCAAATCCAAGGTCATGAAGATTTACCCCTCAGTTTCCTTCTAAGAGTTTTACAGTTTTAGCTCTTAGATTTAGCTTTTTGATCCATTTTGAGTTAATATTTGTATATGTTTGAAGGATTCATACTTCCCAATTTCAAAAGTTACTTCAAAGCTACAGTAATTAAGACTGTGTATTATGTCATAAGGACAGATGTATAGATCAGTGAATAGAATTGAGAGGCCAGAAGTAAACTCATACATCTATCATGAGTTGATTTTTGACAGGAGTGTCAAGACCATCCAATGAGGAAAGAATAGCCTTCCTAACAAATAGTACTGGAACAACTAGATAGCCACTGGTGATTAATCTTAGCATACAATTATTCAAGGTATTCTCTTATGATAGTTTTTATTTCTGTGAAGTCACCAGTAATGTCCCCTCTTTCAATTCTTATTGTAGTAATTTGAATCTTCCCTCTTTTTCTCTTGGTCAGTCTAGCTAAAGTTTGTCAATTTTGTTGATCTTTCCAAAGAGGCAACTTTTGTTTCATTTGTTTTCTCTGTTGTTTTTCTATTTTCTATTTCATTAATTTCTGCTCTAATCTTTATTATTTAGATTAATATTTGCTTTGAGTTTAATTTTCTCTTGTTTTACCAGTTCATGAAGGTAGAAGTTTAGGTTATTGATTTGAGGTCTTTTTTATTTTTGAATATAAGCATTTATAAATTTCCCTCTAGGCACTGCTTTATCTGCATCCTAGGTTGGTATGTGTTTTTGTTTTCATTCATCTCAAAGTATTTTATAACTTCTGTATTCATCCTTTTAGGTTGCTGTAACAAAAATGCCATAAACTAGGTGGCTTATAAACAACAAACATTTTCACAGTTCTGGAGGTTGGGAAGTTCAAGATCATGGTGATGGCAGATTGGGTGTTTGGTGAGGACTTCTGGTTCATAGACAGCTGCCTTTTCTCTGTGTACTCACACAGCAGAAGAGGGTGAGTGATCTCTCTGGAGCCTCTCTTTAAGGGCACCAATCATATTCATGAGGGCTCTGACTTCACAACCTATTCACCCCCCAACAGCCCCACCTCTTAATACCATTACCTTGGGAATTAGAATTTCAGCATATGAATTTTGGGGTACACAAACAGTCAGACTATAGCAATTTCCTCTGTGATTTCTTCTTTGGCCTATTGGATTTTTAGGAGTATGATATTTAGTTTCCTTATATTTGTGAATTTTCCAAATTTCCTTCTGTTATTGATTTCTAATTTCATTCCATTATGGTTGGAGAACATACTTTGAATGTTTTCAATCCCTTTAAATTAAATTTTTTTTGTGTGTGAGGAAGATTGGCCCTGAGCTAACATCTGTTGCCAATCTTCCTCTACTTTTTGTATTTGGTATGATGCCATAGCATGACTTGATGAATGGTGTGTAGGTCCATGCCTTGGATCTGAACCCACGAACTCCAAGCTGTCGAAGTGTAGTGCACGAACTTAACCACTACACCACCAGGCCAACCCCCTAAATTGGTTTTTAAGACTTGTTTTGAAGCCTAACATGTGTTCTATACTGGAGAATGTTTCATGTACACTTGAGAAAAATGTGTATTCTGCTGTAGTCGGATGGAATGTTCTACAGATGTCTCTTATGTCATGTTGTTCAAGTCTATTTCATTATTGGTCTTTTGTCTAGATGTTCTATCCATCATTGAAAACAAAATATTTCTGTTGAATTGTGAATTTCCCTTTAAGTCTATCAGTTTTTCCTTCATGTATTTTGGGGTTCTGTTTTTAAGTGCATATATTTATATAGTTGTTAGATCTCTTTTTGTTATAATAATATGTTCTTTGTCTCCAGTAACAATTTTTGTCTTTATGTATATTTTGTCTGATATTATCTAGCCCCTTACTCTCTCTTTTGGTTACTACTTGCATGTTATATCTTTTCCCATCCTTTTACTTTCTACCTATTTTTGTCTTTGTTATGTGACATCATATAGCTGGATAATGTTTTAACTTCATCCCACCAATCTCTGCCTTTTAATTAGAGCATTTAATCCATTTACATTTAATATAATTACTGATAAGGTAGGATTTATGTCTACATTTGTTCTTTGTTTTTTATACGTATTATGTCTTTTTATTCCTCTATTCCTACATTACTGCCTTCTTTTGCATTAAAAAATACTTTCTGGAGTATTTTTAAAAGTCCCCTGTAGTTTCTTTTACTGTATAAATTGTGTGTGTGTGTGTGTGTGTGTGTTTTAGTGGCTGCCCTAGGGATTACAATTAACATCTAATTTATAACAATCTAGTTTAAATTAATACCAGCTTAATTTTAACAGTATACCAAAATTTTGCTTCTGTATAGCTTCATTCCCTCTTCCTCCTTTTGTGCTATTGTTGTCATATAAATCACATTTATACATTGTGTGTCCATCAATGCAGTTTTATAATTATTGTTTTATGCAGTTGCCTCTTAGATCAGATAGGAGGAAAAAAGAGTTGCTTACAAGCAAAAGCACATTTATTCTGTCTGTTTTATTTTCCTATGTAGTTACCTTTACTGATGTTCTTTATTTCTTCCTATGAATTTGAGTTACTGTTTAGTGTCCTTCATTTCAACCTGAATGACTCCCTCTAGTGTTTCTTGTGGAGTAGGTCTCCTAGGAACAAATCTTTCAGTTTTTGTTTATCTCAGAATGTCTTAATTTCCCTTCTGAAGGATAGTTGTGCTAGATATAGAATTCTTGGTTTAAAGATTTTTCAAGTACTTTGAATATGTCTTTTTCCTGCCTTTTGGCTTCCATGATTTCTGATAAGAAATCAGCAATTAATCATGTTGGGGATTTCTTGTATGTGATGAGTTGCTTCTCTCTGGCTACTTTCAACATTCTGTCTTTGTCCTTGGCTTTTGACAGTTTTATTTTGATGTATCTAGGTATGTAGGTGTAGATCTCTTTGAGGTTATGTTACATGGACTTTAATATTTTTCATCCAATTTGGGAAGTTTGGCCATTATTTCTTGAAAGATTCTTTCTGCTCCATTCTCCCATTCTTTTCCTTCTGGGACACTCATTATGTATATGTTGGTGTGTTTGATGGTGTCTCAGATCTCTGAGGCTCTGTTACTTTTCTTTATTCTTTTTTCTGTCTGTTTTTGAGACTGGATAATCTCAATTGACCTATCTTCAAGTTCATTGATACTTATGCCAGCTCACATCAGCTGTTGAGCCCTTCTGGTGAATTTTTAATTTCAGTTATACTTTTCAAGTCTAGAGTTTCTACTTTTGTAAAAAAATAATTTTATCTCTTCATTGATATTCTATATTTGATGAGACACCATTCTCATACTTTGGTTGTTGAGACATAGTTTCTTTTAGATTTCTGAATGTATTTAAAAGCGCTGATTTTGTCTTAGTCCAGTAAGGCCAGTGTCTTAACTTTCTCTGCGTAGTTTATATTGATTGCTTTTTTCCTCTGTGTACGTATGGGCTATACTTTCTCATTTATTTGGATGTCTCATAATATTTTGTTGAAAACTGGACACTAAATAATATAATGTAGCAACTCTGGAAATCAGATTCTCCTCCTTCGCAAGAGTATTTATTGTTGCTCTCGTAGTAGGCTTTTTATTTTTTAGTGACTTTTCTGAACAAATTCTGTAAAGTCTGTATTTTGTCAGTTTTGCCACAGAAGTCTTCTCAGTTAGCTTCCCAGTCAGTTAATGGTTGGATAGAGATTTCCTTAAACTCCTAGAACTAATAAGTCTCCCAGTCTTTGCTGAGAGCCTCTGTATGTGTGTTGGGGCGTACCTTGAACAGAGAGCCAGGAAGTTGACAACTCTGCTTTAGCCTTCACTTCCTGCTTTCACAGAGCCTCAAAATAAGCCAGACTTGAGAGCTTAGCTAAATGAGGGTTTTCCAAAGCCCTGGCAGCCTGGAAGTTAATCAATTGCCAATAATTGTTTCAACAATTGCCCTCTTCCACCTGACAAAAAGGCTTTCTGCACAGAACGAGTTCTAAATGAGGTCAAGTACAGCCTTGCAAATAGATCTTCCAGGCAACCATGAGACAGATGATGACAACAACAAATAATGACAATGTTCTAGGAATGAGGCTTTAAAAGAGCTCTGTCCCTGTTCTGCTCCCTCTGGTCACTGCAATTACTGGTTTTCAGTGTGAATGTGGGCTATTTTTCAAGGCTACTGTGAAGCTGGAGAGGGGGTGGTGGGACTAGGGCACATTAAAATGCTGTAAAGCTTTCTGTTCTTATCAGGAGTCAGTCATTTTTCTTGAATAAGTGCTTCTAGAGTTCTGAAAAAAACACTGACCATCTTTTGTCAGTTTTCTCATTATTTTTATGGAGGACAGAGTTTTGGAGGTCCTTACTCCACCATTTTCACTGATATCTCCTGTAGCAGTTTTTAAGTTTATTCTTACCCTCAAATTTAGCTGTTTCCAGAGTTTGACAGATTTCATTTAGGATTGATGATGATCTTGGGGTCAGACACTAAAATGAGAAAGCACAAATATTTATGTAACTAATAGTATTGAATTCTATGAAGTTGCAACATACTGAACTCAATGTATATAATAGTTACTTTTTTTTTTTGAGGAAGATTAGCTCTGAGCTAACATCTGCCACCAATCCTCCTCTATTTGCTGAGTAAGATTGGCCCTGAGCTAACATCTGTGCCCATCATCCTCTATTTTATATGTGGGACACCTGCCACAGCATGGCTTGATGAGCAATGTATAGGTCTGTGCCCAGGATCAGAAGCGGTGAACCCCAGGTCACCAAAGGGGAGCAGGTGAACTTAACCGCCATACCACCTGGTCCTCCCCTACAATAGTTACTTTTTACCGAACTGTTTTCTGAACAAGCCCCAATTTATAGAAATTGCAAGTGATTTACACAATAAATGCTTTTTAATGGCAAATAAAACTATGGATATTTATAGATCACTAGTAATTTCAAAATATCACTACAGAGTTATTAAAGAAAGAAGTTTTCCACTAACATATTTTTTTTTTCTTTTTCTGCTTTATCTGCCCCAACCCCCCCGTACACGGTTGTATATCCTAGTTGCATGTCCTTCTAGTTGTGGGATGTGGGATGCCGCCTCAACGCGACCTGACGAGTGGCGCCATGTCCGCGCTCAGGATCCGAACCCTGGGCCGCCGCAGTGGAGTGCGCAAACTTAACCACTCGGCCACAGAGCCGGCCCCTCCACTAGTCTATTAACAATGAATAAAAAGTGACTATAAAAACCCTCTAGCAAAGAGATAAATCTGAAATGCAGGAAATTAGAAAGGACAACTCATTGTGAAGCAGTTTTCAAGTAAGGAAATATATACACACACATATATATATATATATATATATATACAGAAATAGTATGTATGGCCTTTTAAGGAAAATAATCTACTGGGTGGATTCTCTTGGGGGAGAAGTTCGCCTTGTAAGAGGGACAATAATCGTGTATTTGATCAGCAATAAATTCTGTCAATAGCGGAAAAATGGCTCCTAGAGAGAACTTATTGAAAATTTGAACTTAATATTCCATAGATGGAAAATGGGTTATTTATTTATATACTTATTTATCAAATCAGACACTTCAAGATGCTATATTCAGTCTCTTTTTAGTCTCTTAATGATATCTCTGGCAGATCTTATAGCTTTCTGGTCACTTTCAGGAGTTAAAGACTTCAGTCCAGTGCAATTTAAGAGTTTTTCCTGCCTTATCAGCTCAGATCTAACCCATGCCCAGGAACCTGCAGTGGGGAGAAGTGGATGGTCTGATCTTCCACTGTCCTCCATGTTCCCTCCTTCTCCCTCTCTAAGTGGGCTTCATTTGGGCATCCTCTGCTCTCCGGTGTATGGGAGTCTCAGTAGATGGATTGGGCTGGTGCTGTGGTAATTCAGCATTTATATCAGGAATGCTTCCCAAACTCCAGGGGCACATGGCAAGCTCTTCAAAGCACCTCCTCACTATTCTCTATTCTATGCCTCTGACATTCTGCAGCACATCAAGCATCCAAACGGGATTTGATACACCCATTTCACTTTCCTGCAGGCACCATAAGGGCTTTTCTTATGGATCCTTTGTTTGGCTTAAGAAGTGGGAAAAACAAACCCTCCTCACTCACAAGGAGGAAAAAGGGAGATAAGCCATAGCTATTTCCCCAAAGATACTAATTTCTTACTCCAAGCAACTTTTCTATTTCAGAGAATGCTTCTAGAATGTCTAGTACAGTCTTTGTATAGGCTGATTGGAGGGGTCAGTGATGGTCTCAGGACTGGTTCTCCTCATTTTTAATAAGCTTGGAATAATATCAGGCAACACCTTGGTGCTTCAGTTGAATGTTGAGGTGCATGGAGAGGGATTGTGATGGGGATTAACTTCCTGGTGCTCAAGGGCAGAAGCTTCAAAGCTCATCCTCCAGAAACTGCCATGCTGCACTGCTCCCCTGAGGCCTCAGTGTGATCTCTACCCATCCTCTAAAGTCTGCTAAACCCTTTGCAGGGTGGGCATGGATAGGGGATCTTAGCTTGTTTCCAGCCATCTCCATCTTTGTCCCCGTCTCCATGGATATCCGTGAGAGTACAGGGGTCACTTTTGGTACCCAAGGGATGCCATTCCTCTTATCTGTTGTTATAGGCTGAATTTGACCCCCAAAACTCATATTGAATTTCCTAACCCCTAACCCCATATTGAAGTTCTAAACCCTGGTATCTCAGGGTGTGACTATTTAGAGATGAGGCCTTTAAAAAGGCCTTTAATTAAATTGAACTGAGGCCATTAGTTGACCAAATTTGGATAGGCCAAATTGGCTATCCAATATGACTAGTGCTCCTACAAGAGGAGGAAATTAGGACAGAGACACACATAGAGGGAAGACCATGTGAATACGCTGAGAGAAGATGGCCATCTATAAGCCAATGAGAGAGGCTGCAGAAGAAACCAACCCTGTGGACACCATGGTCTTGGACTTCCAGCCGCCAGAATTGTGAGAAAATAGACTTCTGTTGCTTAAGCCTCCCAGTCTGTGGTACTTTGTTATGGCAGCCCTGGAAAACAAACACATCTGTCTTCCAAGGGTTTCTCTGTCCAACTTTCCTTCCAACTCTGCTTCTCTCTACTGTTCCTTCTTATTCCACAGCCATGTCACATAATTGTCCAAGTCTCTTGAGTCAGGCTGTAAGCTCTCTAGATCAGAGTTTTGGGCGTTCTCTACTGGCAAAGACACTGAGCGTTCAATTTGCTATACACACATTGGACAGTAGGGGGAGACAGAATCAAAAGCATGAGTCCAGAATTTGGGTATATCAGAGTTTGCTGCGTTCCAGTGTTGGGAGGTAACAGCAGGAAGCTGACCCAGGCGTCATTACAAACCTCCTTCTCCTTCAAGACTAATGTAATGCTACCAATCTCAAGTACTCAGAATTAACTGTGCCTTCCTCCACAAAGCATGCGACTGTGGTCTGCCTTCTATGCAGTGTATCTAGCTATAATACCAAACACTTACATGGTGCTTACTATGTGACAGATACTATTAAAATGCTTTAATAAGTTAATGTATTATACATAGTATATTTTACATAAGTTATATAATATATTTAATATAGGTAATATATAGATTATATAGAAAATATATATTTTATACATATATATATTATAAAACTGAGGCTGTCCTACTTTGGGCATATCATGAGGAGGCAGGATTCTTTGGAAAAGACAATAATGCGAGGAAAAATAGAAGGCAGCACGAAAAGAGGAAGACCAAATATGAGATGGATTGGCTCCACAAAGGAAGCCATAGGCATGAGTCTACAGAAGCCGAGTAGGGCTGTTGAGGACAAGACATTGTAGACATCACTCACTCACAGGGTCTCCAGGACTGGGAGCCAATTTGATGGCGTATAACAGCAACAATATTATATAAATATATATTATAATAATTACATTATTAATATAATCAATATAATATAAAGTATATAACATACAGTATATTAATATATAATATAAATATATCATATAAATTATATTATCTATATTAAATATATTATACATTATATATGATTTATATAGATTATACAATAAAAATATAATATATTATATATATATTATATATAATACATGTAAGTTCAAATCCTGGGCGCGGACATGGCAGTGCTCATCGAGCCATGCTGAGGCAGCGTTCCACATGCCACAACTAGAAGGACTCACAACGAAGAATGTACAACTATGTACCAGGGGGCTTTGGGGAGAAAAAGGAAAAAATAAAATCTTTAAAAAAAAAAAGATTCCACATTCATTTTGTCTTATCTATATCACATTGCTGACTTCCTCTAAACTAACTACACGAAATTCTCTGGTTATTATAGAAAGGAAGGGGTTACGGAGGGGAAAGGAAACACATTGGTTGAGCACTTTCCATGTCAGGCATCACACACACTGAGTTGATATTTGTTATCTATTTATTCTCAGACCAACTCGCAAAATTCAGGCAATATTTCTCCCATCATTATAGACACGGAAACTGAGGCTCAGAGAGGTTAAATAACTTCCCAAAGACCACAGACCTGGGAGTCAAACAAGTCTGACTTTAAAGTTTGGATATTTCTACACCACCACCAGGGAGCATCTCAACAACAGATGACATCTTCAGAGAACCCCAGCCGAAGTTCTGGGATGTGTTCGCACGCAGGCGATCAGGCAAGCAACCCAGGGTGACAAATCTGGAAAGCCCTGAGTGGAGACCAAAATTCATCCCCAACTCCCTGGGTGTTAGGAAAGCAGGTTTACATGCTTCATCTCTAGTTTCTCCCTTGTACTAGAGTAGGATTGCTGTCCCATGAGGAAGCTTTCCAGTGGAGGAAGGGTCCTCTGGCTGCGCTGAGGTCTGCACCACCTATGGTTTCTTTGAAGGGATTGAAATTCAGAAAACCTGGGTTTTAGGACTGGCCCTGCCACTTACTAGCTGTGTGACTCAAGGCAAGCTTCTTTTCCATTCCGGCTCTGGGTCTCAGTTTCCTCATCCGGGGAGAAATCCTCCCCAAGCACCACTGCATACCAGTACCCAGGACTCCTCCTAGGGCTTAAGCCTTAATCCCCATCTTACAGGTTCATTCCTTTATCCTGGAGTCAGTACCTGCTACAACACAAATACATTCCCCACGAAGGGGCCAAACTTAGTGTAAGTTTCAGATGGTTTACAGAGAGCAGATTTTGAATGGACAAGGAAAGGACCTGAGGGCATTGGCTGAGGGAGTGGAGTATGATGTGGTTAAACCAACAGGGGGAGGTTGACATCACCAAACCACAGGGCACTAGCACTCACCAGTTTGTTGCCTTGGCCCCCCAGTTACCCTCTCTGGACCTCGGTTTCCACTCGCTGTACTCCAGTGCCAATCTGGATCTGGTTCAAAGCTTGACAGGGTTGTCTTCCCACCAGGGCAAAGCCTTTGGAACGATTTAAGTCCCATCAGAGGGGTAATGACTGGACTCTCTGCCAGACAGCCATTTCTTACCTGGCTATATTTCTCTCTTGAGTGGACCTCTCTCCTCTCTAAGCATCTTGACTGGATATCAGTCTGCTGCTTTCCAACTAAGCAGAAATCAAGGAACAGGGCTGGAGGTGGACACCCTAGGAAGGAGAACGGTTCTCCTGTCTACTATGGAGCAAGTGAGAGGGTCCTGGTTGACCTTTGCTCCTGACCCCTGAGCTGTGCCACCCTGGGCATGGTCTCCTGAGCATCCCTGACCCAGCCTACAAACTGTGAAACAATAGCCACTTGAGAGTGGTTGCAAGGAACCATCTGCCACATAATAAGATCTCAACTGAGGTTTGTTTTCCTTTTCATCTTTCTCATCTTCTGAATTCCTCAGCTTTGAGTGGGAGAGGCAAAAACACGCAGGACAGGACAGCACAGATTTACACAGAACTTTACAGTTTAAAGAGCTCTTACATATTTACTGTTTAATTGAATACCCATAACATCACTGAGAGAATGGACATGGCTGGGTGAGGTTCTCTTCCTGCAATTCTGTAGGACTCCATGTTCTTCCTTTTATAGCTCTCAGTACTAATGTGATGTCCTAGTTTAATGTCTGTCTTTGCTTAAACTTCATGAGATCAAGGACCACGTGTCTTCTCACTTCTGTGTTCCCAAAGCCTAGCATATCGCTGCTGCTCAAAAAAATAATTGCGGTTTGTTTGAGTGAATAGATGAAGAGCCATTACCATTCCCATTTTACAGATGAGGAAACTGAGGCCCCAAGAAGATAAGTGACTTTCCCAAGGTCACCTAGATAAAGGATGGCAGAACTTGGATTCTTTCTGGCTCCTAGCTTAGAAGATTAAAGGAGCGGGCAAAGGTGTTGGTGGGAAGTCATTCACCTCCAGTCAGGTGTGCATGAAGAGAGAACATGGAGTTTTACCTCCCCCATCACTGCCCACCCCATTCTCCGGTCCTGATATGTCTTGGGAGAGTCCATCAGCACACGTCTTACTGTCTTATATGTATATATTTATGTGCCTGTCCACTCCAAACCTACCTTGACACAGAATGGGAACTGCTTACGGACAGTAGCTAGAGTTTCTTTTCATCCGTATCTTCAGGGTCTAGCATAATGCCTGATCTGTTTTCGAGGACTGAATGATTGATTGACTGATGGATGAAACTTCCAGTAGCAGCTTCAAATGTCTTTGTATGTGACACTCTTGATGCAAGGTCAGAGAGAAGTTGCTCTAAGCCAGGTGTGCCCGTGAGTGGGATCACTGCTTAGGTGGAGTTGACAGTGTCGGGTGTTGGCCACAGTTCAAGGGACTGTGATCCCCTAGGACAGAGCCTGTGAGAGACCTGCAGGATTGTTCCATGGGATCTACCTGGACAGGATGGGCCTGAAGAGGTCATCTCACCTAGCCTCTTCCTATCCTGCACAAGGATATGCTGCTCCAGAGGCAGAGCGGCTGCCCAAACACAGGCACTGCCCCCGCCCCGACATTCTGGTTCCTGAGGGCCTGCAGAACCAGCTGAGGAGAATGGTGTGCTCATTCCCCAGTCATCAGAGGAGTCCCAGAAGGGTCAAGTCCAGGTCACAAAGATTAGCCACCAGGTTCTTTCTTGCTTTCTCACACTCTGGGCCAGGATAGTATTTGCCCTGAGGACTGTCATCCAGGCAGGTGCCAGCAATGCCCTGGAAGTGTCATTGACACTTAGCTGTCACCTGGGGTCTTTCCTTGCCAGGTCTTGCCTTCCTCCAACCCCCAGGCTCACTGACATCATGTAAAATTTCAGGATTACGTGAGAGACAGAGCCACTCATAGGTTGGCCTTGATTATTATCATCATTATTTGATTATGTTTATATTATCAGTATTAGTTTATATTTTTATAATGCTTTATGGCTCACCAAGTACTTTGCTATATGTGATCTCATTGGATTGGGTAGCATGCTACTGACCTCCATTTTTGAGATGAGAACATTGAGATTCAGAGAAGTCACGTGATGTGTCTAAGGTGATAGAGTTGATATGGCAGAACTGAGGCTCAAGAGCAAATTTCCCTGTTTCATATTCAATTTTATTTCCCTATACTCACTCTGCTTAACGGATCCTTTTTTCAATTTAAAGTTGTTAATGACTCACCATGGTCCTTAATAAAATTTGCTCTAGTCACCTCTATCTCCTGGATCCCACAGAGAAACATGGCAGTTCAGTAACTGAGGCCCACAGTGCTTCTGAGACAAGGTCCTTCCACAGTGCTGGGGTGGCTTGTGGGAGAGATGCGCTGAAAGCCCCGGGAAGAGACAGAGCTGGAATGACATAACAACGGAGGGTTATAGCCCCCTGCCATGTGCCACAAAGGACGCCTCACTGACTGTTAAGTTTTCTGACCCAAGATGCTTTCTGCTCTGGTAAATGAGTATTTGCGTCCAAGAGTCTTGGGATTGGTGGGAGGTGGCCTCTGTTCTGGGAAGTTGGCTTCAGCTTCTCAAATGAGGCACCTAGGTGCTCATAGGAGGCTCACACTTCTCTCTCAGCTGGCTCAGTGGTGGCTGGTGCAAACAGTGGCACATGGATCACCCTCCTTCTTCCCTTCCTTCCTTCCTCCTTCTACCCACAAATATTTAATGAATGTCTACTCTGTTCCAAGCATCTTCTGGGTTTTGGGGTTTAGCAATAAACTGGAAACCTGAAGAGATCAACTATCTGGTATATGAAGAGTCTGGTCCAGGACCCAAGCCCTCTCTACACCAGAAGACCCCTGAGAACTAGGAATATTGCGACATCTGCAGGAACTGACAGAAGTTCAGAAAGCTGGCCACTTCCAAAGGGATTTCAAAGATCAACCTCCTTGGGAGAACAGTAACTGCATCCACCAAATTGGAGGCCCATCTCCTGCTCCCCTCAAGTAGCAGCCTACGGGTGATCATCAGCAGAAACCAGGAGTCACTTTCCCCCTAAGACCTCCCAGAGTCTATTGGAGCTCCCCGTCATTCAAATGGGCAATTGGCAGGTGAGTGGACACTGTGTTAGGCACTACAGGACTCTATTCCCATGTTCCACCTCCCCACGTCCTCCCTCAGTCTAGGTGTGTCCAGGGAATTAGACAGTTCATACAATGGAGATGGAAAGGACATGGGCTCAGCGGCTGGAGCCCTGGGCACTGGTCCTGACTTCTAGGGTCAATTCCATCCTCTGGATGAAGAGGGATGGGCCAGATCTCTGACAGACTCCAGATGACCCATAGAGTCTAGAATAAACCAAGTAGGACCTGATGTCCCTCAATTTTTCTAGAAGGGATCCGGAATTTCCAGTGTTTAAAGTCTCCTGTTTGCCCAGCATCCCAGGGAGACCGAGGCAACATGCTGAAGAGAAGTGACTTCAGTCACAGTTTCCAAATGAATCAGGATGAGTCAAGGTCAGAATGTGCTCTGCAGTGACTATGCTAGTGCTGTGCACCTCCTCCCTCCCTGAAAATGAAGACCAGCTCTCATTCTTTCATTCTTTACTCAACAAATGCTTGCTGAATGCTGTGAGCTCTGTGCTGGGCCTTGAAGACACATAGTGATGAATAATGCAGGCATCTGCCCCCAAGAAGCTCTCAGTGCAGAAAAAAGGGTAAGACTTCCTGAAAGTATTGATTATGTGCCAGCCTTTGTGATACCCCCAGGGAACACCCAGACCCTAATGTAGAGACCCTCAGAATCCAATAGGGGAGGCCAATCGTGAGCACAGGACATGACACGTGCCTTGTCAAAGAGGCTCTCCACTGCAGGGGGCTAGGGCTGGGGTCCTGTCAGGGCAGGTTCCTCAGAGGGCAGTCCTTGGACTCATGCAGGAGTGGAGCAGGAAGAGCGTTCTAAGCAGGGGTGCATGTAGATGCGTTTAGGGATTGTGACAACTGGGTGTGGCTGTGGCATGCATATGGTGCAGGGGAGACAAGCCCCGGGAGGTAGGAGAAGAACTCAGGCACCATTTGGAGGAACTTGGATTTTTTTCCCCTTGGGGGTAATAGGGAGCCATTGAAAGTTATTAATAGGTGAGATTTACATTTTAGAGAGATGATGATGGTCTGAGGAAAGCAGACAGTAGAGCTGGGAGGAGAAAACCTGGGTGCATCACTGGATGTGGGGTGAGGAAGAGGGAGAAGCTAGGATGATTCTCAGCCTTGGGTCTTGGGGCCATTTACTAAGGGACTTGAGGCACTTTGGGGAGGTAGTGATGGTGGGTTCACTGTCAACTGTCAACTGTGGAATGAGGTTTATGTCATCAGAGGGTTAGGGATGCAGGGCAGGGAGTTGGGAGGAGGGAGAGAGGCCTTCACATGGCGGTGATGAGGATCCTTATGATGGATGATATTTAAAGGAGTGAGAGGACCTGTGGATATTGAGGCAGAGGTAGGGGAGAAGAGAATGAGTAGAGGGAGTAGAAAGAGGGTTTAGAGACTGAATTCCGTGTATGGAGCCATCTGAAGACCTGGGACTGAGACAGTCACATTCCCAGATCCCTCTCTGGATTTTGGTGGGGGAGGCTGGCACAAAGACAGCAGGAAATTCATGGTCATTTCGTCATTAAGCTAGAGACTTTAAGCATCTGGTAAATTGCTCAGACTCCTATACCATGACTCAGTCACGCTCCTCTTGTCTGCCAGAACTGGGAGCCTGACTGAGAAGCTTGCAGAAGTCTTGGCACTGCAGGGCCGGGACAGTCCAGGGCAGTGGTGGGCATGGGCTTGTGGACATGGCCAGATCGTGTGTTGGAGGAGGAGAGAGGAGGAGGAAGCCACTGCAACCTATAATCTCAAATCCCAGTTGCTAAGGTATATGAATGTCTTTCTTCTTCGTTACAAGTGAGATCCACTTTCTCCTTACTATTATTATTTTTTATTTGTTAACAGAATCACCATTACTTGAAGGAGAATGACCTGTAGTGGGAAGAGAGAACTATACTTGTCACTCATTTCCCTCCTCTGTTCATGTCTTCCTTCCCTCTCCCCATCACCTCTCTTCCCCATTTACCATGGTTACCACGTACTCAGTCCAGAGCTAGGCCACAGGTTTACAAAGTCAAATTAGATTTCTTTAGGCCTTGGGTATGAACATAGTCAATGGAGCTTTGAGATCTTAAGGGAGAAGGTGGTGTCTTTGGGTAGAGAGAATTTTTTTTCTCAAATATGGGTGTGGGGCCTGCCTTTGGAGCAGTCATTTCAATTCTGTGAACATTGGATCTCTTCTCTGTGCACATTGTGGATGAGGCAGCCCATTGGCGGCGAGTGGCATGAACAAGAGTAGAACCCACCATCCTCAGGCTGAGCTTGGGTCAAGGGCTGGGAGCTATAAGTCCCCTTGGGCCTCTGGCACTGAGACTGACTCCTGTCTAGGCCACGATGTCCCCTCCCTTCCAATTGGCTCTGTTCAGTATGCCACCCAGGGTACTCATGTTTTCCCAGCTTTGGGCACTCAATAGAAGGATAACACATAGATCCAGCTTCCAAGGAGTTCATGATCTCGGGGGGTAAATGACATCCACACAGGGAGCAGGGCAATGCTGTGCAGGGTGTGATTAAGCGTCTGAAAAAGTGACTCTGACAGAGAGGGCTGCAGAGATCAGACAGGTGGCAACTGAAGAGAAGTGAGGGCAGCGTTCTGAGCCCCAGGAGTGACAGGACTGCATCTAACTGCTTGCCTGTGCCTCCAGTACCAAGCATGGAACCTGGTGCTTGACGGACACTCCAAATATCTGCAAAAGTGAATAAAAGCATCAAATGCCACTTTCATGAAGTATTTTCTGACACTTTCAGTGCATTTCATATCTCTGTGCTAAGTTAAACATTTTATTATCCGTGTATTAAACGTGTATTCGTTGCAGGAAAATTAGAAAACTGAGTAAGTAAAAGGAAAAAAGAAACACTTACAATCCCCCACCCAGAAGTAACTACTGTTAACATTTCAATACAGATTCATCCAGCTTTTTTTCCTGTTTATTTACATGTATTGTCTATCAATATACAGATATATTTGGAGAGACCCACACAAATGGGATCCTTCTATTGTTTATGCTATTGTAACTAGCTATACACTTTTTCTTCTCTGAAGTACTTTGCTTAAACTTTGGTCCATACTCATCAGAATCTGCTCCTATCATAGCTTGTTGGGACAGACATACCTGTCTACCTATTGGACTGACAATTCTCAGTGGGCAGTGATGGGGGCTTTATCACCTTTGTCTCTCCACTGCCTAGCACAGGCCTGGCTCCCTATAGGTCCTCAGTGTAAGTTGGGGAGACTAAAAAATTCCCTGCTGAAGACATTCCACTGATGATGGCAAACACAGGCAGATCAAACAGATGTGAGGGATAGCCCAGCTCCCTAGAGCAAGTCACGTGTTACGCCCCCCAACCAGAGAGAGCTGCCTTTAACTCCATGTGACAGATGTCTGTGCTCTGCAGCCAGCTGCTCCCTGCTGCCTGCCCACTTCACCTGTGCTTGCAGCTTCCAGCCTTGCCAGCTGGGAAAATAAGGTTCCTCAGTGTATGTGCTTCCAGGAGCCTCCTCAGCTATTTTTATCCTTCTGAGTCCCCACCCCGGATATTTACTTACTCTCCAAGAGGCGGAATCCTCCTTTCTCTGGTTACTCACTCTGGAGGCTCCCACGGCATCCCAGCCTCCACGCTCCAGCCATGGAAACGCTCCTGATGGAGATGATAACACTGCAGCTGACTAAGAGCCTCAAGAGGAGAGAGCATCCCACACATCAGGGATCCACGGGCAGGCAGAGCTGGGCTGGCTGGGGCCCAGAGGTGAGGCTCTTCCAGGAAGTGCTACAGGCACCTGAGGGCCCCAGGCAGCTCTGTGAGTAAGTCTCTGGTGTCCCTGCCTCCACCTACGTCTTCAGCGTTCATTTCTTGGAAGTGGTGGTGCCCAGGCAGGCAAGAAGAAGAGCTCTTTGGTTGAGACCAGAATTGCCAGAGGGCTCTTCCACCCAGCACGGCAGTCACTTGGGGCAAGATGAAAGCCCCATTTTAAGGCCATATTGCACTATCTTTTCAGAAGATGGGTATTTATGGTTTGCTTGTGTGCATTTTTAAAAATTGAGATATAATTGACATACGGTGTAAGTTTAAGGCGTACAATGCATTGATTGGCTACATGGATACAGTGCAGTATGATTAACACTGTAGAGTTAGCTGACACCTCTATCGTGTCACGTAATTATCGTTTCTTTTTTTTGCAGTGAGAACATTTAAGAGCTAGTCTCTTAGCAACTTTGCAGTATGTGATACAGTGTCATTGACTACAGTCACTGTGCTGTGCTTTAGATCTCCAGAACTTATTCATTTTCTAGTGGCAAGTTTGTACCCTTTAACAACATCCCCCCAATTCCCTACCCCCCAGCCCGTGGTCACCACTAACCTACTCTCTGTTTCTGTGAGTTTGGCTTTTTTACATTCCGCATATAAATGAGATCATCCAGTATTTGTCTTTCTCTGTCTGACTTATCTCACTTAGCATAACGTGCTCAAGGTCCATCCATGTTGTGGCAAATGACAGGATTTCCTTCTTTCTCATGGCTGAATAATATTCCATTGTATATATATGCCACATCTTCTTTATTCATTTATCTGTTGATGGACACTTAGGTTGTTTCCATATCTTGGCTATTGTGAATAATGTTTCAATAAAAATGGGAGTGCACATATATTTTTGACATCCTATTTTCATTTCCTTTGGCTATTTACCCAGAAGTTGGATTGCTGGATCATATGGTAGTTATACTTTTAATTTTTTTTCTCTCTCTCTCTTTTTTTGGTGAGGAAGATGGGCCCTGAGATAACATCTGTTGACAATTTTTTCTCTTTTCGCTTGAGGAAGATTGTCCCTGACATAACATTTGGGCCAATCTTCCTCTGTTTTGTATGTGGGACGCTGCCACAGCATGACTTGATGAGCGGTGTGTAGGTCTGTGCCCAGGATCTGAACCTGTGAACCCCAGGCTGCTGAAGCAGAGCATGCGAATTTAACCACTATGCCACTGGGTCGGCCCCTATTTTTAATTTTTTGAGGAACCTCCATACCGTTTTCCGTAGTGGGTGCACCGACTTACACTCCCACCAACAATGCACAAGGTGCACAGTTGCATCCTCTTTTCTCCACACCCTCATCAACACTTGTACCTCATCTTCTTGATGATAGTCATTCTAACAGGTGTGAGGTGATAGCTCATTGTGGTTTTTATTTGCATTTCCCTGATGATTAGTGATGTTGAGCACCTTTTCAACTACCCAATGGCCATTTTGATATTTTCTCTGGAAAAATGGCTATTCAGTTCCTCTGCCTATTTTTTAATTGGATTTTTTTTGTTATTCAGTTGTACGAGTTTTTTTTAATATATTTTGCATATTAAGTCCTTATCCAATAAATGATTTGCCAGTATTTTTTCCCATTTCATAAGTTGCCTTTCTATTTCGTCGATTGTTTCTTTTGCTGTGCTTTTGATGTGGTCCACTTGTTGATTTTTGCTTTTGTTGCTTGTGCTTCTGTGGTCATATCCAAAAAATCATTGCCAAGACCAATGTTAAGGAGCTTCTTCCCTTCTTCCAGAAGTTTTATAGTATCAGGTCTTATGTTTAAGTCTTTAATGATTTTGAGATCATTTTTGTGAGTGCTGTAAGACAGGGGCCTGATTTCACTTTTCTGCATGTGGTTATCCAGTTTTCCCTAGACCATTTTTATATTCTAATCCCTTGTGGACTCTTGGCCTGTCCACCATGTCTCTGGGCTAAAAGGAACTATGATTTGAGGAGCAAGCACAAGATCTAGAGCCCAAAGAGCTGGGGTCAAAGCCTGGCATCTCTCTAATCTGTGTGACGTTAGAAGGATTGCTTGGACTATCTGAGAATTAATTTTCTCTTTTTATAACAGGGAGAAGAGAGTTCTACCCCATAGAGTTATTGTAAATATTCAAATAAAGGCATGAATACAAAAACACCATACAAATAGTAAAAAGCTCTCCATGGGGGAAAGAGCAAGAAGCCCTTTTTCTGATTGAGAAGAGGGACAAGTAGTGTCTTAGCAATTCAAATAGGCCCAAAGTGGTGGCCATCTGTCCATCCTACTCTACGGAATTCGTCAAGCCCTGATCCAGGAAGTAGCTTGCTGGCAGCTGTAAGGCTGGAAGAGGGGCCTGGGAATCCTAGCAACAGTCCTGACATCTTTGGGTTTCTAGTGATCACTTCCTGCTACTGATGAAGACAATAGTAAGACAACGAGAATAAGGAAGGCTAAGAATTACTGAGTGCTTCCTGCATGCCAGGCCTAAGGGCTTTATAGGCATTATCTCAAGGAATCCTCACCAACCTTGTGAGATGGGCACTGTTATTATCCCCACTTTGTGGATGAGGAAACAGGTTCAGAGAGGTCACACAGCTAGCAAGTGGGAGAGCTGGGATAAGCCCAGGCAGCATCTTTGTTTATCTTTGACAATTTTCTCTGTCATCTCTTCACTGAGCTTCTCTTTGGCCAGACATCCTGTCAAACTCAGAGATGTAAACCTTCAATCCCAAACATCAATGGAAATAATTTTAATAAATTTGATCTCATTTTAAGTAATTGAAACATGTTCTGAAACTCAAAGGTATTTTTTTTAATCTAGGTGTGTGTATTAGTTTTCCATTGCTGCTGTAACAAATTACCACAAACTCAGTAGTTTAAAACAACACAAATTTACTCTCTTATAGTTCTGTAGGTCAGAAGTCCAACATGGGTCTTACTAGGCTAAAATCAAGGTGCTGGCAGAAGTGTGTTTCTTCTAGATGTTCCAGGGGAGAATCCATTTCCTTGCTGTTTCCAGCTTCCAGAGGCAACCCATGCTCCTTAGCTCATGGCCATTTTCAAAGTGCATCACTCCAACAACCTCTGCTTCCCTTGTCACATCTCCTTTCTCTGACATTGACCCTCTTGCTTCCCTCTTATAAGGACCCCTGTGATTCCACTGGGTCTACCTGGATAATCCAAGACAATTCCCCCCTCTTAAAATCCTTAACCTAATGACACCTGCAAAGCCCTTTTGCAGTATAAGGTAACATATTTACAGGTTCAGGGGATGGGGACATGGCCATCTTTGGGGAAGAAACATTATTCTGTGTACTACAATGTGTGTCAGGGCGATAGTGAGTAGTGGAAATAAGATAAATAAATAATAAAGTTACCTTCCCAATGTTGAACTCCAAAATCAGCATGTAGTGGATGAGAGCAGTGCTCAGCAAAGGCCCCTCCAGAGGTAGTTCCCAGGCCAGGGTCTAGCAGTGGGAGGGTTGATCTATAAAGGAGCACAGAGGAAGGGCAGCCAGGGAGCAGATGTTTTCAGGGCCACTCAAATCTGTCCAGGGCTAAGGGTATTTAGATGACCTGATGCGAACACCTACTTTTCTTCACCATCAAACTGGAAGCCACTATGCAACCTCACCTCACCGAGCACATCCAGCTTATGACTTGACTTCTTCCAGGAGTTTTCCTACAGGGAGAGAATGTATCTATCAGGTCAACATTTGATACTCATGTTTTTCTTTGTAAATTGACGTCATCAGTCTCTTGTGAGTTAGCTGCAGTGACTCAGCACAGCCAGGACTGATGAGCTCAGAGGCATGGACAAGGTTGAACTTCTGAGCCAAGGACCACCCTTGGGAGGGTTCTTGGGGGCCTGCCAGCTGGCCCAACCCCTCTGACGCAAGACACTGCCTTTCAGACACAGGTACTCAATTCCTGGTTCCTTAGAGCAGTAGTGGTATAGATTATTGCTAACTTTTCTAAACATCCAATTCAGACAGTGATTCACCATGTTTATTATTATTTTCATTCCAACCTCAATAGCTATGTTTAACAAGCAAATTAGGCAAACTAAAGCTTGCTAGAAAAAAATCACAAAAAGAAATAAAATTTTCAAGAGGCAGGGGCCTGTGACAGAGCTTGGAATTCCAGCTCTGCCTCTCTCTCCCTGTGTGATCGGGGGCGAGCCTCTTTCCATCTCTGAGCCTCAGTTTCCTCATCAAAGGGTGTGATCTAAGTCAGGGATTCTCAATCCTGCCTGTAGTCGAGAACCACCCAGTGAAGTGTTTTTTGTTTTTTTTTTTTTGGAGAATGTCAATGTCAGGCCTCACTGGGGTTGAGAACCACTGTCTCTGAATGATGGCTAAGGTCCTTTCCACAACTTCCAGTCTATAATTCCATGAAATGCCAGGAATTTGTTAAGAAAATCTGGGTTTGGATTTGTTGTAGGCATCCATTCTCCCTACTGAATAGCCAATTCAACTCAAGGAAATGAAAAGTGAGGGTCTGCTGCCTGCAAAGCACTAAACTCATAGACGTCATCATGTGGCGGTCAGCTTGGTGGCCATGTACCCAAATAATTATAAGAAAAGGGGATGGACATTGTTCCTTTTAAAATTCATCATACCCATGTATTAAATGGGTAATTCCTTTAACTTGTATTGGGCTTCTTTTTCCAGAAATTCAGAGCCTGTGTTATGTATCCTTTCTTAAATGTCTCAGCAAAGGAGGAGCAGATGGATCTCCCATGCACAGAGCTCTGGCACCCAAAGCAGCCTCCCTGCCTCCCCACCTGGTGGTATTTATCTAAGCCCACCCCACCCTCTGTGTGCTGACATTCAGAAGGGGCACAGCATCAGGGTTTACTTTTAATATTCACTGAGTGCTTACTACGGGCCAGGCACTATTACAAGAGTTTTATGGATGTTAACTCATTTAATCTGTAGATGATGCTATGAGATAAATACTATTACTTTCCCCATATCACAGATGAGGAGGGAGACGGAGAGCTCATATTACTCGTCCAAGATCACAGTGCTGGCAAGTGGGGAGCTCGATTCAAACCCAGAGACTGGCTCTAGGACTCATGCTCCTGACCACTTATTAAAGGATTCTGTGCCCTCCATGACATGTTCCATGGCTACCAAAAATAATGCTTATGAAGAATGAATAGCAATATGGGAAATGTTTATGTTAAAATGTTAAATGAAAAGTTAGTGAAATAAACTCATATAAGTACCGTGATAAGGACTATGTAAAGTCAAAACAAAACACAAACCACCAAAAAACCATAAAGTGATAAAGACTGGAAAAAGTAAAAAAGAGACTGGAAGGAAAATAGCAAAATATTAAGAATACTTGGGAGATGGGATTAAAAGTGAATTTTAAATTCTCCCTCCTTATTTTGTATTTTTTCATAATGATTATGCTTTCTTGTAACCTCATTCTCCGGTGGCAAGCAAGCACTCAATATTTTGCTGTAAGAAAACATTAGGGCTAAGATCTGATATCGCAACAAATAGTTTTGGTTTCAAAAATCAGCAGATCAGTAATTTGAAATTTAAAAAGATACTTTCTCATGGATTTAAGAGTATCCATAATGATTACATTGTTTTTAAACTAGCATTTTGAACTAAGAGTCCCAGACACGATTCTAAGAACTTTCTCTCTATTTTCTTTTTTTTTTTTAGCAGCCTATGAATTGTTATTAGCCCCTTTTTATAATGATGATTAAGTAACTTGCCTGAGTTTGCAAAGCTGGGAACTGATGCCAGACAATCTCTCTCCAAAAGCTGTGTTATAATTAAGCTATACGCTTCTCATCGCAGCCCATTAACCCAGCGGAGAGCTGAGCTGTCATGTTTCTCTCTGTCTTATTTCCTCTCACTGCAGTTTTCATTGTGAATATGCCGTATTTTGTCTATTTTCAGCTAAATAGACTTTGATGACTTTCCTGGGGACCTAACTTGCCCTCAGCATGTTTCTAGGGAAAAAAGCTTTGGATTGTATCACGGACTTGCAAAAACTATGCTCTCCTGCCCCCTCCATCTGAAGGTCATTTATACAAAAAGGACCTTTTTAGGCTGGATGCTTTTTGCTTAGGGATGACCAGAACTGACGCCTCGCCTCTGGCAACTCCCATATGAGTCTAGCTTTCCTGCTCCACCCTCAGCATACACCTGGTCCCTGCTGCCTCACCTTGGGCTGGCCAAAGATACTTTCTTTAGGACCACATGTGGAAAGAGAAGCCATTCCTAGACTTCTGCCCTTTCAAAGGAATTGTTAGTGCTGAATCAACGCTATTTGTGAGTTCTTTTGGTGGGTCAAGTTCAGGTAAGGAGAGAAGCCCAACCACCCACACCATCTGCATTATACCTGCTTAAAATAACATCATTGAGATATCAAGCATTCTTAGTCCAGGTTATGGCATCCTCTAAGGATGAAAAAGCCACATTACCTCATGGCTTGGGCCTGGCATTTTAGTTTGGAGCTCTATCTTTATTCTAAAAAGGGCCATTTAATCTCCATCTTGGGAGTTTTCCCCTCCATTTCCTATACCAAAGAGAAAAGAGAACTTCTCTTCATCCCAGAGGTCTAGAATCCTACTGATCCAGTCCAGGAAATAGGGAGCATAGCAGAGCTGCCTGTGAGATTGACAGACGTTGTGTGCAATCTGCATAGCTCCATCATTATCCTAGTGGCCAGCAATTCTCAGGGGATATTCCTGTAGGTTAATACTTGACATGCATATGGAGGGAGGAATTGGGTCCCTAGGATGTGAGGTGTGGGTAGTCACCCATGCCCCTTGTGAAAGATGCTATCAGCATCCCATACATGGTCTGCACCTCCTGAAGCCAGGTCAGAGCTGAACCCATATAAAAGGTGGGAGCTTTTGACAGCACTTCAGTCCACCTGCCTCCTGGGTGATCTGCTCCAGTGCCTGAGCAAGGTAAAGTGCATCTCAAGGACCAGGAGGCACTCTTGGTGCTGGAGTTGGGGCAGAGAGAAGCCCTGTGTGGAGGCTGAGGACAATCTTGAAGAAAGACAAGGAGAAGAGAGGATTTGGAAGGGAGGGTTCTGCTGGAAGCGAGCGTGGATGATAGGGGAAGGGAAAGAAGGATTGGTGTCTTTTTGAAGTTTCGAGGAATTCTTTTGAAATTATGGAGGTCCTAGGTTGAAACCTTTTGCATAATTCTTGTAACTGATTTTGTGAAATTGAGTTTTAAAAATCTAATCATCATAAAGATGAAATCTTGTGAATTCATAGTTCAATTTTAAATGCAAGGCAGTTATCTTGAGCTAGTTGAGCTTAAAGCTTCTGTATTGTTTTTCAGCTTCATTCAGCTCCTGCTGAGATGTCCTGCCAGCAAAGCCAGCAGCAGTGCCAGCCCCCTCCCAAGTGTTCCCCAAAATGTTCACCCAAGTGTACTCCTAAGTGTCCCCCAAAATGCCCCCCGAAGTGCCCTGCCCCCTGCCCACCTCCAGTCTCCTGCTGTGGCCCCAGCTCTGGGGGCTGCTGCAGCTCTGGGGGTGGCGGTTGCTGCCTGAGCCACCACAGACGTCGAAGATCTTTTCGACGCCACCACCGGAACTCTGACTGCTGTGGCAGTGGCACTGGTCAGAATTCTGGGGGCTCTGGCTGTTGCTCTGGGGGCTGTTGCTGACCTAGGCCACGAGGAGCACTGAGGAGCATCACTGGAGAGCCAAAGTGCCGATGACCTGCCCAGTCTGAGACTTTCTCTTCTCCCATTTCCCACGGAAAGTCTTCCGAGCTGCTCTGAAGTTTCTTCTTCTTCCTGCCCAAGTTCATCACACTGTGAGGTCTAGAAGTCCAACCTCTGATAGTCACTGGCCTGATTCTCTTCTCAGACTTGGTTCTTTGGAGGACTTGGGTTGGAGTTCAGTCATGCAGCTGTTTTCTCTGTAACAATAAAGCTTTTTCTTCCTGATGTCACTGCCTCCTGATTATGTTTTGTTCACCCCTCACTTTCCACGCCCTGCACCAAGCCATCTCCTCTCCCCTTCTTTTACTGCAAGTGAACACTGTAAAAATCAGTTTGGGAAGCAGATTTGGGCACCGAAGCCACTTAGACCTCTGGGAAACAGTATTCCCTTTTATGCTCTGAATTTGGGAACTAGAGCTTGAAGGAAAGAATCATGTTTGAGACCATTACCCTGGCCCAATCTTTGCATTAAGAGAGTCAGGAATGGGTTTTCGGAAAGAAAGATCACAATGAGATGAGTACTCTGGGCGGGTTGCCTTTAAGCATGGGTGACAGTTTAAAAAAGACTTTATCTCCTAATTATGGGGAATAAGGTCATCTGAAGTGCTCATCCTGGGCTCCAATGAATGGATGTTCTTTACTTTTCTGATTATTATAATCCCAGGTGCTTCCTCAGTTGTCTAAAGAGGAGAGCGAGTGGGGGCTTGATTTCTGGGGGAGTGAGTTTAGGAGGAAGGTATAAAGGTCTGAGCCCATTTTCCCTGGATCCTGAAAGCCTGCCTTTTTGTATGAGTAGAGAACCAAGGAGGAGGCTCTCCTCTGCCAAAGACTGTCTCCGTGTGCATGTGTGTGTGTGCGTGTGTGTGGTTGTAGTGTGGGGAGTGGGAACAGGGGGCTTTTGTCACTGTGTTGGGTTTTCCATTTCCTTTAGGAATAGGCTGATTCCTTCAGGAGATATTCAGAAAGTTTATGATAGAAATGATAATTCTGAATCAGCCTTTTATATACAAATGAACAATTATCCCTTCCTTTGACAAGAGTTAACAGTGATGGGTAAAGTAAGTTAGTATATGAGACCACAGTAAGTCTATATGATGAGCATGCTCCTGACCAAATCATCTCTCAGAGGAGATCCTGCCTTCATGTCGTCACTTCACTACTTCCTTCTCTTTTCTAACATTGACCTCACTTCTTGGAATGTCTCACCTATACTCACCAACCGGTGCCCCTAGGAACACAACTTGTTAATCAGGCTCTAAAGCCATATTAAACAAAACTGGTGTCTTTTGTGATTTATCTTTTATAGTCTGTTCCCTCATGCCACTCCCAGCTCACTCATCCCCAAACCTGTTCTCACAATCAATTCTTGAATTCTTAGTTTTGGATTTCTCTTATTTCTCACATTCATGGTTGTGGGTAGTTCAATGGATTAAGAAGCAGTTTTGAAGCCAGTTGACCTCAGAAGTCTCTCCTAATTCTTAAAAGTTAATTATTTTGAAAGAACCATTTTTCATGGACACTTTGGACGTTGGGAAAGAACTTTCCTTCCTTCCTTCTTTCCTTCCTTTTCTTTCTTTCCCCCTTTCTCTCTTTCTTTCTCTTTCTCTTTCCATTGGGCAGTGGTCCCAGGGACAACCTATCTTCAAAGGGAGACTGGGTGTGGGGTAAGGAGCAGAGGGTCCCATGGGCTGGTTTGGCACTTTGCAATGGGGCTAGCATCCTATACATTTTCTCTTAGGCCCACCAGGGCTGTACGGGAATATGGTAACTTGACTACATTCACAGCTTTTCTAGCCTTAATGGTTCCATAACTTTGCCTGAGTTTTTCTTCCCATCTCCAGTAACGGAGATAAATCACCACTGGGATTCCCATAGGTGCATCCCCACCATCATCTTTACTCAGTCCCATCTGAAAGCATCTGGATGAAACCCAGCAGACTTTTCGCATGGTGTGTGGCCTGACTTGAGGAGCCAAGGACCAAGAGCCAGAGAGATGCGAACCAAGACAACAAGTAAGTGAACTACCAATACCACGTAGATTACTACACAGAGATGGATGTGTGAACCAGGGGAGCTGGGTGTATACGCGCGTGTGTGTGTGTGCATGTACGTTGTAGAAAAGAACAAAGAGAATGCATCCCAAGAAAGGGTCCCAGACCTCTCCTCAGTTGAGCCTCATGGCTTCTCTTAAACCACACATAGCCTTCCCGGTTATGAGCAGTGTCCTGTTTGGAAAGTAAACATGCCACAGCTATGCTGGCACCTCTGTGAAGTGGCTTGAATACCCACGTGCACCACCTACGGTACTTCCTGAGTGATGAATGTCTCTGGGATGTGAGTGTCAGGTGAGCATGTCTATTGGGAAACGGGCCCCTCCCAAGAGCCAGGGCCTGTGGAATCTTATAAAAGGTTCTCTGGCTGGACATTGCTCAGTCCACTACCTAGAAGGTGGCCTGTTCCAGTTGGAGAACTGAGTGAGTCTTCCAGTGGAGCCAGAGTCTGGTAAGTCTCCAAGCAGGGCCTGGTGGAGGAGGTTGGGAAGAGTGGAAGGCAGAGAGGAGAAGCCAGAAGATAGCTAGCAGGTAGATGTGGAAGGAGAAAAGCCCTGGAAAGAGCCGTAAGCTTCAAGTGAGCCAGCCTCTCATGGTCCCAGTGAGGACCTGGAGGCCAGACTGGGGGTGGGAGTGACTTTTAGATGATTTCACAGCAATTCTGTAGCAGAGATGTGACTAGAACCTAGGTCTTTTGGCTCTCTGGACTGGGATGTATTTCCATCAGCTGGATCACTCTCCTTTTCCTTGTGGCTGAGGTGAATGAGAGGCAGAGGCAGGAAAAACGACCAGCGCTTTGTGAATTCTTTAGATCCAGGCAGCAAGGATGCATCTGTGATTTGGCTCTTCTCTAACTGATGGCGAAGCCTCTCACTTGCCAGCGCAGTATCAGCCAATGCTCCGTGGCTATTCATAGGGTTTTCATGGCCGATTTTTTCAGAAGTGGGCAGCCAGGTCCTTCTTCCTAGTTTGTCTTAGTCTGGAAGCTCCGCTGAAACCTGTCCACCATGGGTGACCCTGTTAGTGTTTGACATATTGGTGGCATAGCTTTCAGCATCACAGCAACATGCAGCTGCTACAGTATAACTGACAGATGGGTGACATGGTTCCCTTACCAGGAAACCAACCTGGGCCCATCAGCTAGAGCATCTAACCTTAACCACTAGGCCACCAATACAGTGCTAACTATGTGAATATCACTTGAAGATTGTGAGGTCGCAGTGAAATGGGGGAGGGGAAAAGAGCCAAGCAAAGATTTTGGACTGACTGGATCATACAGATAAATTGCCACAATGTTGTCTTTATTTTCCATTGTGGAGAACCTGGGTGGTCCTTATTCTAGTCAGAGAAAGTAGAAGACAATTGATCCCTTGCATAGACCGTTTCCTGCTCTATGCATGTTTAACTCACTGCAAACACTGGTTTGGGGTTTCTTCCTTTGCGTTCCTTCTTTCTTGGTGCTTCCTTTCCCTGGCACCAGGCCAGGCTCACTTGCTCACAAGGCCAAATCTCAAAAGCCCTGAGTTCATTGTTGGAAAGAAAAGTCTGCTCCCGTGTGAAAAGCTGCTTTTCTTCCAGGTTCGCCGTGACGACCTCCGAGATGTCCTCCCAGCAGAGCGCAGGGGCCTCCAGAGGCTTTTCCAAGGGGTCTTCTCAGGGCCCCACTCCGTGTCCCGCCCCGGCACCCGCCGCCTCGTCCTCCTGCTGCGGCTCCTGCGGCGACTCCGGCTGCTGCGGCGGTGACTCGGGCTGCTGCGGCGACTCAGGTTGCTGCGGCGACTCAGGTTGCTGCGGCTCCAGCACCAGCTGCTGCTGCTTCCCCAGGAGGCGCCGCCGGCAGCGCAGGACCTGCTGCAGCTGCTGCGGGGGTGGCAGCCAGCGATCCCAGGCCTCCAGCAACACCCAGACCGGCTGCTGCGGTGGCTGCTGAGGGGCCCGTGGCCCCGAAGAGCTGCGCGAAAGCCACCTGCCCAGCCCGAGAGAGCCGGGCCTGCTGCTCCCTGCTGTCTCTGCCTCCTGCAGAGGGGGCAAAGTTTGCCTTCATAAAGCTAACTGCACTTGGATATTCAGGAACCCACCCTGTTCTCAGCCCCATAAAACTCCCTGACCCTCATGTGATTTTCCTCCCTGGGAACCTGAGAGCCATGGGTGGGACATTGGACTCCACGGGTCCATTGGACCCTACTGTGTGCAGGGGCTTGTGCACAGTAGGTGTTCAATCAATGCCTACTGATTTAATTGTTCCTTAAGACATATCATAATAAAGCTTCTACCTCTGCCTTTCCTGTTTTTTCTTTCATTTGTGTATTTTTATCGTGTTCTGTTACCCCATCCACCACCTGTCACTCAGCCCTGGCTTGACACATTTGTAAAAGGCAGAAAACTAAAATTCATGCCTGAACAACAGTGGCTTTCTAGTACTTAATTATGGCAGCAGAAATCATACGTGGAGCCAGGCAGTGTTCTAAGGACTTGACGTAACATGCATCATCTCATTTAATTCTCACAATGACTCAGTGAGGTAGGTGCTGTTATCCTCATTTTACAGAAGAGAAACTGAGGATAAGCAACTTACTCAAAGTCACCCAGCTGGTGCATGATGGAGAGGATTGGATGCCTGGCTCCTGGGCTTATGCTCCTAACTGCTCTGCTTGGTCCCCAAACCCTTCCAGAGCCTCACCCTCCTACCCAGCCTAGCAGCTGTGTGGCAAAGGTTTGGATCTGCAACTCTTGGGGGCTTTGGAGCCAGGCCATCTGAACATTTCTTTGCTGCAGAGGATCACTGACCCACTGCTTTGCTTGCTGAGTGAGGAAACCTTTTCAAGCTGAACCTTCCAGGAGACTGAGAAGCTCCCTCTGCAGGCCTCATCCATGCAGCTGAGGTCTGACCAGGAGCCATGGGCTTCTAGGACTCTGTGGGGTGCGGTGGCATGCCATGCTCAGAGACTTGGGAAGGTCGTTCTCTGGAGGTGGTTGTGATGGGGGTGGTGGGGTCATCCTGAAGAGGTCTGAACCCCAAGCCTGTGAGCATAGACCTTACTTACTCCTTTCAGTAACCAGGAAACCAGGAGAAGACCGTCCACTGCAGTGGTATCTGCTGGTTCAAGACAGAACAGACAATTATAATGGTGATCATAATAGTAACAATAGCTACCACTTGTTGGGCACTTATTTATTCCAGGCACAAGGCTAGCACTTTACATATATTATCTCATTTAATCCTCACAATAATCTCAAAATATAGACTTTTATTTTCCCATTTCTTAAATGTGAGGAAACGGGTTCAGAGAGTTTCAGTGACTTGGCCAAAGTCGCACAGCTAGTTTATGCCCAAGGCCTCCAGATGACAAATGAGGGAGATGAGATTCAAACTGGGGTCTGCTGGACTCCAAAATCCATGGTCTCAGACTCAGTGTCATATTCAACTGCCTTAGAAATCACCACCCCCCAGGGGAAGGGACACTCGGGCCTCTGTGGACACACCCAGGCTCTGAGAAAATTACAGCTTGGCTTCCTGGCTGCTGCTTCATCAATGACCCAGTGACTGGGAAGCTCTGTCATGGCATCCACTCAGCAAGAGGTATTGGCTGAGAGGTGAGGTCAGAAATGCTCCATTGACTCATCCAGGATGTTCAAGGCCAAGGCCAAATGACCCCTGTCAGGGAGGCTCTGAAGGGCAGCCCTGCTCTGGGTGGGCGGGGCCATCACTTCCAGCTCTGAGATTCTGTGATTCCCAGTGGGAGGTGATTTGTGGAAACTGTTTACAAATAGATGGCATTACCTGTGGACATGCCTCTCTTATACCAGTGCCGTGTGTGGAAGCAACAAGCCCCTGGACCTGGTGGAGGGATGAGGCGGGAAGGGAGAACTGCCTGACAGAAAACAGAGAGATTGGAGAGCCAGCCTGGTGGGGGGTGACCCTCAAGCAGGAGGTTGAGGAAAGAAAGGCGATGACTCACTGAGAGACACGTGAATCCAAATGGGAGTAGACACCTTGTACATGAGGCACATTGATATCCATCCGATGGCTGACAATGGATGGTGGTACTGCCAGGCTCATGGATCCCCAACTGCCAGCAGGCCACTGCAGGGGGAATTTGAAGAGTGAGAGATCTGGGCATTCTAAGAATAGTTTTATTACAGAAACCTAGAAAGATACTTTGGATGAGGCTCATGGCCTCACAGCCTTTCTGATTTCCAGTAGCAGGTAAAGCTGTCTGTGTGGCACAGGCATTCTTTCTGAGGTGGCAGCAGTCACTCCTTGGAATGCTGGGCCTGAGGGGAACTTGGCAACACGAGGGTCTACTCAAAGATCCTTAACCAGTACACTGTAACAGGCAGAATCGGGTTTCTTATTATCTTTGTATAGTAAGACACTATTGTTAATAAGACAGTGACGATATTGTTGAATTTTTTTTGTTCTTTATGGCTCCAGTTTCAACTTACATTATGATATTACAGTGGTAATAATAACAGTTGATAGTTATATAGAATTTAGCAGTTTATAAGGTGTTTTTGCATATCTCTTTCACAATTCACAATCTCTTATTCACAATAAGATAAGTATTATCATCTCTGTTTAACAGATCAGGAGAGGCTCTGAGAGTTTAAGTGACCCACCTGAGATTATCCAGCTAACAAGTGACAATTTCTGATTGAACCAGGCCTTCTAATGCCTTCCAAGAGAGCCAAGAGCCACCTCTTCTTAATCTGTACACTGAGATAATTGAATGTTACCCAATTAATTCCTTAGGGACAGTGCTGTATTCATCACTGCATCCCTGGCATCTAAACTTGTGCCAGGAACAAATTAGAGGTCAATAAATAAATGAATGTTTATTGGTGCGTCACATGTAAAGTATGGTGCTAAACCATTCTAGGAGCTGCACGAAAGTATTTGCTGACCTCAAGGAGTTTATAGTCTGATTTGAGAAATATGAATAATCATATGGGTATGAATGATAACATCACATACAAGAAATAACATTTTATACAGATAAATAAATACAATACATACAAATACATACAAACACAAGAAACATCACAAGCAGAACATGGCATAGACAATGGTTATAGTGATTCAACTGAATTTAGTTGAGGATTTGTTACAAGACTTCAAATGAGGGCTAGTTAACACGGATTGGGTTAGTCACAAGATTTCATGGGGGAAGGGATCTGAGCTGGGTCTGAAGGATGCAGACACTTTGGAGAGGCAGAGATTAATTCGTTTATGCGTTTATTTAACTTCATCAGACACTGTTGGTGGTGCTGGGACAGAACAAGGAATGAGACCAAGATCCTACGTGCATGAACCTCAACTTCTGAGATGGAAGCAGACATGCAAGTGAGCAAGAAAGTAGAGAAGAGTGCTGTGATGAAAATAAAGCAGATAGAAGTATAGACATGAACTGAAGGTGTATGAGGATTTTAGGTGGGGGCCAGGAAAGGCCTCTCTGAGGAGGCGCTATTTGAGCAGAAAAAGTGGGAACCATCGCACAGAGCAGGAAAGCGCATGGGTATGAGGATACTGCCTTGCTGGCAGCTACAGATGTTTAAGGGGTGCTCACAGTTACGTTGACCCCATTAGAGACTTTCATCACCAGGGAAGTCGCTTGGAAGTCCAGCTGCTTGGCACACAGATTTGATAGTGAGACCAGTCGTGTATTATGAGCTGGGCATTATTTTGCTGAATCCTCGCAACTCTCCCACAAGATAGGTTTTTTCCGCACATTTTTTAAAACAAGAAAACAGACATAGAGCTGTCAGATAGCCATCCTAAGGTTGCACAACTTGTAATTGGCAGAACAGGGTTTTGAACTGGATGTGTCTGACTCCAAAACCAATGTTCTGAACATTGAGCTATTGCATTTCTGGGAAGGAGAGGAGTAGTTTCAAGCTGGGACAGAGGGAGGAGACAAGAGATCCAAGAGGAGGCAGTGGTGTAGAAAAGATCACAAGGACCCATCCTTAGATAGGGAGAGATGAGGCCAGATCATGGATGGTTCTGAGTACTAAATCAAGGAGTTGAAACTGCATTGGCTTTGTGAAATGTGATGGTAGGAAAGTAGTCTTGAAAGAAATACTTTAGAAAGATAGAGGTTGATCTACATAACACTTGCAGTACCCTCTGGCATGACCCTAAGTCGATTAGGCAGCAATGATTAGGATGCTTTAGAGGAAGAAGCGAATGGAGAGAACACAGTATTTCACTGTGAGAAGGTGCAACATCCCAGGTTTGAAATGAAGATCTGAACTCAGTACATGGCTGCGGGTGAGGAATGGAAATGACAGATATGAAAAGCCTTGCCCAGAAGGAAGAAGAATAGGCAGAACTGGATGATGTATTGGGACTGAGGAAGAGGAAGTAACGAGTGTGCCTCTGAGGCTCTGTGCCTGGTGACTGGGAAATGATGATACCATTGACAAACAGAGAAGTCAGGGGAAAAAACTAGTGTGGGGAGGAAGAGGGTAAGTTTGGTCCAGGACATGTTGAGTTTGAAGTACTAGCAAGACATGATCATGAGGCAGGATGTGGGGCTGGAACTCTACCCACAGTATCCCTGAAAATTGAACTAAATACATAGTAAGTCATACAAAGGTGAAGTCACCTTTGGGAATGGATGTGGTCCCACCTAGGCAGTGAAAGTTATTGAGAGAACAGACCTGGTTTCTGTTGTTCATTGTAGTAACCTCGGTGTAAAGAACAGAGACTGGGACATTGAAGACACCCAATAAATATGTGTTGGATGAATGAATGAACGAATAAATGAATGGATGTGCAAAACAGAAAGTCAAGAGGTGAATTGAGGGGGAAATTGGGCTGTTAGGAGGAAGTTGAGTTCTAAGTGAACAGAAGAAAGGTGATGAAGTCAGAGAAATTATTCAGGAATTTGGGCTAGACAATTCATAAGCCTGCTTTGGGGTCTCAGATTCTAGAAATCTAGGTGGAGGAGAACCAGGATGGTGCAGAATTGCAGAAGTTAAAGAAAGTCATCCAAATCAGGTTAGTCACACAGGATCTTCCTTCCCATTGCATGATCTATCTTGGTCTCTTTAAACCATTGAACAGTTGTGGTAAGAGATTCCACCTGGCAGGATAGCAGTTTCATCTTAACTGGGTGGAGCAAGTTGAACAGGAAAACTGGCATTCATAGTGGATAAGGAAAACATCCTCTCTTCTGTGAATGACGCTGCAGCAGATCAGAATGATTTGGCCCTGATAAATCTGTCAGCTTGCCTCTGGATGTGTCCACCCGAGAAAAGCAAGTATCTCCTCTTCTCTTACAGACATTGCATCAGGGCAACATCTATGGCTTCTAACGTATCTCATTTAATAATGTTTCTCATTCTTAAGAATATATTAGTTCTATTGCCAACAATGTAGCTATATCAGCTCTGCACTTTTGGAAAATTAATTTGTAGTCTTCAAAAGCCACTTTTCTATGCCTATGAAATGAGACTACATGTATCTGAAAGTCAGGGATTAACATCCTTCCTCTATCTCCCCCATTCAGTGACTTCCTATTCATCTATAGTGGCAATCTTTCATTTATTAAAAATCTATTGATAGTGTACTATATGCTAGGTAGTGTATGATACAAGGAAGTAACTCTTCTCCCGTAGTGTAGTGGGAGAGAGTCAAGTGTCATAATACAGTGTAATGTGGTAAATGCTTAAAGTCAGCACAGGAAGTCAACACCACAGAGAGGGGACTGCTCATCCAGCTGAGGGACTGGAAAAAGGTACTTTTTGAATTTAGTCCTGAAGGATGCATAGGAGTTGGTCAGGCTGAGAAGATAGGAAAAAATATTTAAATTAAACAGTCTTAGTGCAGAGGCTGGAGAGGTGTGCATGTGTTTTGCAGCAAACAACTTTGCATGGCTGGAGCTCAAGGAAGTCAGGGCAGGTGAGTTACACAGCTGGTCAGGGAACAGATAAGATAGGACCTTGTAAAGCTCCCTTCAGCTCTTGCAACTTTATCCTGGAGGTATGATGAACCATGACATTTTGGGGGCTCATTAGTTCTCTCTCCTATGTTTTCAATTATGCTAAAGCTACCTTAGCTTTAAACGGGGGCATTAACTCATCTCTAGCTATCATGCTCCCTTACCTTCTTTTCTTGATGTCTTCCCCAAATTCCAAAGAGTGCCATTCATTGTGTTATCTCATTTAAGTCTTCCTCAATCCCATTGAGTAATGCTTATCCCACCAACCGTTATGCCAGATGATCTCACTCCAGGGTCACCAAGCCCTCTCGAGCTCTGCGTGCAGCGATCGTTCTTCAGTCCCCAGGATCCTAGCCCTCTGTGCAGCACGGCCCACTGGTGATGACTTTCTGCCCCTCCCTTTGTGATACTGCGTTTCCCTCAGGATTGTCTAATCCTTTGGGCTTTTAAAAAATCATTTATCCTCTGTTATTCTCTCTCCTAACTCTACTTCTAAATCTGTGCATTATGCCCGAGGTTCATCCCATAGCTGTCTGTCTTTCTCTTTCTGCAGAGAAATCTCATTCATTCACTCACTCCTCCCATTTTTATTGAGGACCTAATACATGCTTGGCCCTTGGTTAGGATTTTAGATGGAAAGATGCAATCTGAGTAATTCCTTTACATGGATGTGGCCCAACTCTCTGTCTCCAGCCATGACATTTCCTGCAAATTACGGGTTAAAAGTCTCTGATCCTCATGGAATAATTTCACTTGGGTATCTCAGAAGCATCTCAAAGTAAACATAACTATCTCTCAACTAGTTATTCTCCTTCAGATTTCTCTCTTTCAGATGGTGGGGCCACTGTTACTATCCATGTCGGAAACTGCAGAGAAATCTTTGACTCTTTCCTTTCCCTTGATTTTGTATCTAACCAGTCACCAAGCTGTATTCATTTTTCCTTCCCAGTAACTCTCCCTTTTCCCATTTTCTTTTTATCTCTACCACACTGTCTCTGGCAATATTACTTATTAGAAAACTTTAAAGTTTTTAAAATTTATTTACATACTAAATAAAATATCCTTCATTTAAAAGATAAAATCTTACAATCCTCAACAAGAAAGTGAGCATGAAGTTTGGAAGTAAGGGATCCAGGCAAGGCACTTATCATGTGGTGCCACAGGGAGCCAGAGTTGGAAATCTTAATCCATGCCTATGTGCCGTGGGAACAAGCTGGCTGTAGTGGAGTCAGACCTCTATCTCATGTAAGTGTGGGGTCAGACCTCTATCCCATGTAAGTGTGGGGTCAGACCTCTGTCCCATGTAACTGTGGGGTCAGACCTCTATCCCATGTAACTGTGGGGTCAGACCTCTGTCCCAGGTCAGTGTGGGGTCAGATCTCTACCTCATGTAACTGTGGGGTCAGACCTCTGTCCCAGGTCAGTGTGGGGTCAGACCTCTACCTCATGTAACTGTGGGGTCAGATCTCTATCTCATGTATCTGTGGGGTCAAACCTCTGTCCCAGGTCAGTGTTGGGGCTGACCTCTATCCTTTATCTGATAGGTAGCTCTTTACACTTACAAACCTTAAAGCACTTGAACCTAAATGGCCATATTTTTGACTTACATTTTCTTGTTGTCCAATATTATAACTCCATCCTAACTTCTACTGCTTTATACTGTCAAAGCTTGTTTATTTATTAATTTTTTTGCTGAGTTAGAATCACCCTGAGCCAACATCCACTGCCAGTGTTCCTCTTTTTGTCTTTTTCTGCTTGAGGAAGATTAGCCCTGAGCTAACATCTGTGCCAATCTTCCTCTACTTTGTACGTGGCATGCCCCCACAGCTTGGCTGATGAGTGGAGTAGGTCAGCACCAGGATCTGAACCCGCAAACCCGGGCTGCTGAAGTGGAGCATGTGGCACTTTAACCACTTGGCCATGGGTTGGCCCCCAAAGCCTGTTTATTTTTATCCATGTTTTCATCTTTTTCCCTCTCATCATTGCCTACCTCAGGTAATTCTTTTCTTCTGGATTCAATTTCCTTCTTCCTGAAGTAAATACTCTGGTAGTTCTTTTAGCCATTATCTGTTAGTGGTAAAATCAATCTTCATCTGAAAATAGCTTAATTTGGTCATGACCCTTAAACAATATTTTAGCCAGATGTAAAATTCCAGGTTGGCAAATATTATCTCGGATCACTTTGAAGATACTTGCCCACTACTTTCTGACACTGTTGGTTAAGAGAGGTGCTGCCAGCCTGATTTTCAGTTCTGTAGAGGTAGTCCTGTTTCATTTCTCTGGTACTTTTAACCATTTTCCCTTGAGATTTGTGTTTCTGAGGATTCATGACTTTCATTAATTCTTGAAAATTGAGAGCCAATATCTCTTCAAATATTTCCCCTCACTCATCCTTTCTTTCACCTCCTTCTGGACCTCTTATTAGATGCATATAGGATGTAACATTCTCTATTCCAGAAACCACTACGTTCTGAATCATTTCAACAAATTATGAGTGGTTTTATCTTTTGTTTATTTATATTCACATTTTTCTATAATGAACATAATTATTCAATGATAAGAAAAAAGTTACATTAATATTAAAAACAATATGAAGGCTTTCTAACAAATTAAAATTTTCAAAATGAAATAAACTATCTTGTGAAGCAGTGACTAACATGTTGTCTCTAGATGTGTTCAAGCATTAACCCGGTTACTGCAGAAGGGATTTTTCCGACACTGAATGAGTGATCCTACTACATGATCTCTAATAATCTCTTCAAATGCTAAAGATGTGAATTTTGGGCTATTTACCCTTAAAAGTTTTTTTAAAACTATTTTTAACTTAATAGGCAATATATTAATCATTTCTACTTTTTATTGATCGTGAATTCATCACAGAATGGATGTAATGTCAAAAATGAGCCCAGGCATTTTTCAGCTGTTTCTGAACTGGGTGGAGTGCAGGGTTAATGTGCTGTTTTGTGGTGAGAATGCACCACACCTTGATGTAATTTTCTGATGAGTACAAAGTACAAAGTGAGGATTAAATTATAGAGTTTATGCTGTCAACAGTCAATCAACACTTGTTTTCAAGCAACTTCTATATTATACAAATCATAGCACTGAGTTAACAGGGAAACACCAAGATATAGGACATAAGCATTGTCCTCAAGAACCTTAGAGTCTGGAAATTGTATAAAAACTCTGCCTTGCTTAGCAATGGAATGAGAATCAACAATTGGTCCCTGAGTTTTGGCTTCCCTTTGAGGTTCTCCTACATCGAGTACCACTGATTACTCCACAACAGTCCCCAGAGCATATTTGCCCCTAAGAGCAGAAATTCTTTCCCTTAGCACAGCTGAGACAGCCCGTAACTTTCACAGAATCATCTACTGGCTCTGGCAATATTGCTTGTTGAAAAACTTTAAAATCTTTATGCTATAACCTTCTGAAATGTTGGATAAAATAGAATAAATATCCTTTTAATGCATATCTATGCTTTCAAGAAAGTAAGAAAAATTCCCAAGTTCCATAATTGAAGGAAGAATTGAAAACTATAACCAGAATAGGAAGCCTATAAGTGGATATGGCAGCTGGCTGAGGGCAGGGAAAGTCATTTTCTGGGAGTTTGAGATCTAAGATCATGAAAAGAAAGAGACAAAGTTGGGAGCAATAAAGGAGACATATTCAGTGAAAAAGGACTAGAAAAAGGATACCACAAGACACAAGGAAGCTTGTATGCCTTACCCTGGGCTTATGGTGAGAAGCAAAAATAAACCTTTAAAATTAATAACCACAGGCTTGTGCCTAATATTGGTTCATTTGCCATTCTTCCAATGTATACTACACTTGTGGTCTGAGAATCCCTTAGCTAAGTAAGTAAAATAAAAATTGGTCCCTGGCAGGTGACCTGTGGTATTTGACAGAAACAAACCCAAAATTAACCTACAGAGACTTGTCTTCAACATAAGCCACATAAAATGCACACAAATGAAGTCCCACTGAAAATGTACGCATGATGGATTCTTTTCTTGTGTGCTTCATAATTTTGAAAAATGAGTTCATCTCCAGTGAAAGTCAATATATTCTATAAAGAGTAGGATTACATTGCCAAGAAATTTCACATTAAAGAGCTATCTGATAAATATTACAAAGATAAGTATGTTTCATATTCTTAAAAATATTAAATAAGAAATTTAAAACATAAGAAAATGTATAGACACTATGCAAAAATAACCAAAAGAACTATAAGAAATTAAAAATATAGTCATTGAAATTTAATCAAAGAATGGTGTAGGTTAAAATTAGATTTGGCTAAGAATAAAAGACAAAAAAGATAGCAGCTTAATAAGTTATGAGTTTCTCACATAAAATTATTTTTGGTTTCTTACATGAAATTCCAGAGTGCGGCCACTCAGCACTGGCATTTCAGCTCCACAGCCATCTGGGACTGACTCTTCTACTGGCATCCAGTTGCCCAGAACCGAGTCACACAGCCATGCATAGGTGCAAGAGAACCTGTGATATTTATTCTGGGAAGCCATGAACCTGACTAAAAATTAGGAGTTTTGTTAATGTGTAAGGAAGAGAGTACAGATATCACAATTATCTAAAAAATGTGGGTTTAATGTTGGTTTTTTGAATCAGGATGCAAACAAGATCCACACATTGGGTTGATATATCTTAAATTCCTTCTAATCTCTAACACTCCCCCTCTGCTTTCACATCATTTACTTTTTAAAGAAACAGGTTATCAGTCTTGAAGAACTGCTCATGTGGTGATTTCAACCGATTGCTTCTTTCTGGTGTCATTTAATTTTCTTGTGATGTCCCCATATTCCCCAGTATTTCTTGTAAAATGATAATTAGATCCAGAAGCTTAAATTAAGTTCTTTTTTTGTTTTTTTGTGGCAAGCCTACATTAAATGTGATGTGATGTCCCTCTTCCTGCACAATACAGGAGGCACATATGGTCTGGATATTCTCCCCTTAGTGATGTTGAGATTGATCTGTAGGTTTGGGTGGTGTTAGTACTATCCATCCACTCATTTTACAGTTCCCCATAAGCCTTTCACCTAATGCTATAAGCACATATTGATGATTATTGCATCATTTCTTTAGGCGCCAATAAATGGTGATTGTCTCATTCTATCATTCGTTCTTCATTCATTAACTAAAATTGTTTTTATCAAAAAGAATTTTCCTCATCAACTCTGTGCTAACCTGAAAGAGTTTAGTTAGGAAAGACAATAAATGTTAAATTCTTTCTCTTGCCACTTTTCAGAATAATGAGTTGGTGGCCTAGCAATTTCCGAAGATAACCATTTTTAAATAAACAGTATCATTATGGACTGATGGAGTTCTCTGTTTTTTGATGTGCCTTGATCAGTTGTAATGATTACTGTTTTGGGTTCTCAAATTGTCACATGTTTTAGCTTCTTGTGTCTTTTTACACCACCCCAGTAGTCTACCGTGGCTTCCTTGCTCTCTGCTATACTGAGATGTCCTGGGTTCATCTTGTGCGTCACTTGCTTCGGATCTGGCCTTAGATGTTCCTCCAAGGAGTCCCGCTTTCTTTTGGTGGGAAATGGTACTTAGAGACCTTAGTACAGGTACGATGGATGAAAAATATTACTAAGTTTTTACTGTTGCTAGGTCTTTTTAGTGAACAACACTAGGAAACACAATTCTTTCAAGAAAAAATCATGAATGAATAATGATATTTAAACTTAAATTAACATTTTAGGATATATACTTCTTCTGTATTATTCTTGTATTTTTTTCTTCTTTGGCTGAAAATTTTGGTCTTTTTCGTTTTATCTTACAATACAGCTATAATATTCAAGTGGTAATGCCGATATTATTATTAATGATAACATTTTTCTTGCGATGCTAGGTAAGATTTTTTCAAGATTCTTCCTTCCTTGGAATAGAGATGTAGAGTCAAAATACCATCTTTTAAAGTTACCGGAAGTCACTCTTTTCTCAGTGTAGTTATGCCGTCAACCTTACATACAGTTAGACCCATTTGTTGTAGTTTGTTTTCACTGTTTAGAGATTGTTAAATTTAATACTTTTGTTTTTAATCATGTGTTAAAAGCATTTACAATATTCTAAAGCCAAAACTATGAAACAAGGTACATTCAACAAAGTCCAACTTCCTTCCTTGTCTTCTTTCTTTCTCCTGTACACAATCATTTTTATTAGTTTTAGCCCACAGTTTCTTTAACTCTTAATCTTATTTTTAAGGCTTTTATGTAGGTGGGAAAGTGATTATCATCTCCATTATAGAGGAAGCAGCCCTGCCATGTCTAAACCCACAGTGCCAGAATCCAAACCCTGTGCTCTCCCGCAGCCCATAACCCCCTCTGCAGGCAGCCTGAGGAATTGCATCAAGGACATGCAGCCATCTGGTCACCCTTAGGTTAGATTCCAAATTAAACAGACTTCTGGCTTCAGTGATTACTCCTCCTACTCCAGAATTATGTAAAACAAGTATGCTGGCTATTTTTGGACTCCAGGTGGTGCTTGGCGTCTGGAGCTAGAAAAGCTTGTGGGTAGATATGTGTGAATAAGTGTCTGTCTATTTGTGTGTGTGTGTGTGTTGTTAGGGAAACAAATTATCCCCAAGCTGCCAGTTTCTGCTAACACCTGCTGTGGTGACGTGGAATGGAGATAAACAATGACAGCACCCCTGGAATCACCCTGTAGGCAAATGTGGGGACCATTTACAAGAGGAAAGCCATTTTGAAATCAACGAGGATCACGGTTCAGAAGACAACATGGACCCTGTGAAGTCTGTGTTGTGGTTCGGGTATGTTTAACAATAAAAACCCATGAAATGTTCTATGAATTCAAAATGACTGTAGATTTAATTTTTTTCTTTCTAATTCAATTGAATTTTAAATTGTATTGACACCTGGGAAGAAAATAGGGACTACAACTTCCCTAAGGGGCGAATGCACAAGTACGACAGAGTAAAATTCCTAAAGTATTGTTTATCATCATAGGGTTTCTTCCGCCTCCCCTCCCTCCCATCCACCTCCCTCCCTCGTTAGAGACCTGGGGAAGTGGAAGGAGCAGCGCTGGACAAGGGATGCCTGGACCCTTCTTCTAAGGTGAAGTGCAAAACTTCTGGAAGGCTCTCCCCACTTTGTTCCCCTCTCTATGATGAGAGGCAGAAGGTTTTTGTAGAAAGCGGCCTGATGTGAGCTCACAGTAGTCAAAGAGCGAGGTTGTGGCTTTCCCAGAAACCTCTCTCTGTTTAGAAAAGATCCAAGGAAGCGCCCCCCAAAACGTTTGAGTTTTTGTTTGTTTGTTTGAAAAAAGGTTTCAAAAGCAGAGCGTTTCGATGCCAGAGGTAGTTCATGTGTATACAATGGAATTATTTATTTTTTAAGCAACAACAGCAAAAGTGATAAAATGTCTGTAGAGAGCCGTGAGAAGCGGCGCTGCAAGTGGGACGGAAAAAGTCAACTTTGAGATTAGGGCCAGTGCGACAGCCCTAAATTCAGGCAGAGCTGCCACGGGTTTGGGACGTGCCTGCTCAGACTCGGGTCCTCCTCCCAGAGCTCGCAGCTGGACCCAGGGGAGGCTGCGCACCGGACCGACAGTCCCCCTTCTCTTTCTTTCTGATTAAGGGGCTGCCCTCTGCCATGCAGCAGCGGTCAGGAAAGGCGGACACTGACTCAGGGTGACCCGAGAAGACCAGAGACGGCTGTTTCTTCACTGGTAAAATGAGGGATGACTTTTCTAGCGCTGAAACCTTAAGCCCTTTCTTCCCCTCGCGCCAGGGAGCCTCAGGACCTCTAATTCTTAAGAATCTCACCTGGCCTAATTACTTTCTTTAAAAAATAAAGCTATTTCCTGATAAAGTAATGCGCATTCACTAAATTTTTGAAAACTGTAGAAACATGAAAAATATTGTGTGTTTGTGTGAATACAAAATCAACACCACACGTGTACGGCATATGCTGCTTTTTCACATTACATCATGAGAATTTGTCCATCTTTAAAAGTGATTTTAATGACTGAGCAATATTTCATCCATTTTATGGATGTAGAATATTTTAGTTAACTATTCCTTTATTGTTGGACATTGAAGCAAGTTCTTCTCTAAAGAATGACACACACGTTAAAAAAATAATCTCTGATGATTTTCCTAGAAGTAATTACTATGCTGTCAAATCCAGTAACTTTCCACTATCCGGGCCACAACCGCTGCCATGTGTACGCCTCTTCTTCACAGCCTCAAGTACCCAGAATCGGGTCATTACAAAAAGGCAGGTGGAAGAGATGTTTTTGTTGTTGTTTATTAAAGAAGTTGAAGTTATTTTCGTATTTATTGGCCATTTACAGTGCTTTTGTGAATTGCCTCTGTCCTTTCCCAATTTTTCAAAATTGAGAAATAATTTTCTTCTCATAATAAGTTAGGACTTTTTGCATTTGTGCTATATGGGAATTATGTAGCACTAATAATATGTAAGAATATTAATGTTGTTGAATAAATGCTATAAACATTTTTACTCTGTTGTTCCTTTTTAAAACTTTGGTAGGGTAATTTCTGCCCCCTGGAGCTGTAAATTCCGTGGTCAGCTGGGGGTAGCTCCCCCTTGATTTGGAAGCTGTCTCTGGGGAGGGACTGAGGAACACGCACCGCAGATGGCCGCTAGGTGGCTCTGGTCGCTCTCGTAGCCTGTGCTGGGCTGCCTCGCGGCCAGCTGGAGTGTGGAGCCACGGCTGTAGCTGATTCCCTTTCCCGCTGCTCAAGCGCCCACCTGGTTACAGTCGGCCCTCCGTGCCCGTGGGTAAGGAGCCGCCTAAGGCACTTGAGCATCTGCGGATTTGGGTGTCCGCCATGGGTCCTGGGACCAATCCCCCGCGGATACTGAGGGACGACTGCACTGTCTTTGGCGCGGGTCTACTTTTCCCTTGCTCTCTGCGCTTCTGAATAAACCCGATCTCTTGCTTTGGGGCTGATGTGGGTCCCTTTGGCTGTCTCTAGGGGCATATATTGCACAGAGGTTTCTGAGGTCTCAAAGCTCTAATGCCTAGCAATCAACACACAGGGCTCCAGACAACCTAATGCTGGCCACCAAGCCTATTGACGTGGCTCTGGTCTTGTTAGAGCAAGCAGCTCATTATCCTAAGTGCAAGTTAGTGTCAGTGGTGGGCAGGGCGAGGATGGGCGGTTACAGAAATGTGAGATGGAGGAGGGGAACAGAGGCCTCAGAGCTCACTTTCTAGTGGAAGAGGCAGGTAGACGAGCGATCACATGCTATAGTGGGACTGCTGATTCTTATCGAATGTGGAGATGGAGGAACAAGTCGGGGGCCAGGGAAGAGATTTCTTCGAAGAGCTGAGATTTAGGCTGGGTCCAGCAGGATGGGTAAAATTTCTCCAGGTCAAGGGGGCATGCCAGACTAAGTGCTTGTAGCTCAAGCCAGAGTATGGGATGGCTCCCAAGAACTGCAGACACTCCCGTGTAGCCGGAGCCCAGGCAGGTAAGGGAGTGGCTGGAGGCGTGGATAGAGAGATAGGAAAGGCTGGAAGTGGTGGGCCTTGGATGGAGCTAAGGCCATGGCCTTGTTATGTTGTGTTGCCTCCAAAGGAGGTGAACGTCCTTTGGAGAGTTTCAGCAGATTTCCTCCTTGGCACAAACTCACGCTGTGGAATGACTCTTACCTCCCTCTGTTCCCAACTTCTCAGGCTATAAAAGATACACCCGGGGCAGAACTTTGCTTTGAGTCACCATTGGGGTGGTTGCTGCAAAAGTGAGGATCTCCAAGTAGGAAGATCGCAAGCCCCCCCAGAGCACTTGCCATTTAGAATTCCATTGTTGTCTCCCCTGGACCCCCTTCTCCCTAATCCAATCCATCAACAAATCGTGTCCAGTCCACTTCCTAAACAGTTCCTGTATTGGCTTGCGTCTCCCCATCTCCAGTTTCTGTTGCCTCACCTGGGTCGTAATCATCTCCTTCAAGTAGCACTGTGGTAGCCTTCTAGGTGCCCACCTGCTTCCATTCTGTCCCCACCTCTTCCCCGTGGAAGCCAATCATTAAAAAATGAACAAAAGCATAGATCAGATTAGACCATCCCTCTGCTTTAAAATACTCCATGGCATTTGGAATAAAACTCAAGCTCCTGACCTTGGCCTCAAGGTCCTATGAGATTGGTACCTTGTCTGCCGGGCTCTCCTGTCTTGCTCTCCCCATTCCTCACCACGTTCTCAACAGTGGTCCCTTTCTCCTCCTGGCACATGCTGGGCCTGTTTTAATTCTATGGAGTCTCATTGGAGGTTTTTAATGAGAGATTTGACCTGAGCTGCTGCAAGTGTTATCTGCCGTTAGGCTGACGGGAAAGTACAGAGAGGAGAGAGAGAGAGGCTTGGACATTGTCTGGCAAGATGCCAGAAGGACCAAACAAGGCAATTGACCCCAGAGATGAAGAAGAGGGAGCAGATGTGTGAGTCCTCCTAGAGCTGACTTGCTAACTCTCTAGGGCATGGGGGTCGGCTAGATGTGAGGGATGGGAAACCACAAAATGGCTTTGGGATTTCTAGGACTGGTAAGTGAGACTCGGTGTCAATAACAGAAATTGGGAAGTCAGGAGGAAGGGCTGGCATGATGGGAGAAGAGGAGAACTGAATTCTGTTTACTGACCAATAGCTGATGTTTCAATGATAATAATAATAGTAATAATGATAGAAGCTACCACTTACCAAACACTTTCTATGTGTTCGATACTATGCTTTGACACGTTTATTTGCTTTTCACAGCACTCACTCACTGTGAGGGAGATGTTAAAAGTATCATTCCTGCAGTGATGAAGAACTGAAAGCTCATAGAAGTTAAGTAATTTGTCCAGGCTCCCAGTTAAAAAACAGCATAATTGGGAATAAAATCTGGGTGTATTTGACCCTAAAGTTCTTAGAAGGTTTTCTTACCTCTGCAGTGATTCTAAGCATTCTACACATTTGAAAATCTCATAAAGACTTCAAGCTTAACATCTAAGGCTGCACTCGTCAGAGTCCCCCTGAATCAACACCCTGTCGTGTGTTCTTCAGCTCAGGGATGAAATAACACTGCAGTCCAACCCGATGCAAACCTGAGACTGGAGGGTCATCCTTGATTCCTTCCTTTCCCTAACCTCTCAACCCTGAGTCAGGCACTACCATTTCTGTCCAAAACTGCTCAGTCATCGAGCTGTATGCCAGACACCTCTTAACTCTCCTCTGTCCCACAACCTCTCCTCAGTTCTGGTCACTACCATTTTTTGTCCCACCCCTCTTTCCTCTGCCTTTGTAGCCAATGAAAAGACCCAGGAATTAGGAAGCAGTGAGGAGATTGAAGAAGTCCTTCAATGACAAATTAAAGGAAGAGTCCTTGTAGTGGAATCTGAGATCAGGAGAGGAACAAAGGCCTTTTTAGCTTAAAAAAGTCAAAGTTATAGAGCAGAAAGGTAAGAATTATGTAGAGGGAAAACAACAAGGAGGAGAAGCCCTTTCATCCTGGGCCTGAGGACTTTCTGTGTGAGGCACAGCCCATGACATCCTCCTCGTGTCCAGACTGCAGCATCTTCCTGGACAGGGGTTAAGAAGTTCCCCAGGAAGGACTCAGGAAGGCCTGACTCTGCCTCTTAAACTTCCTCAGACCTGCTGTTTATCACTGATTTGCTCAGTGTGTGAATATGTGCCAAACACTTACAAAATGTTGACAATACCAAGAGCATCATACTGTTTTCTAGCATCTCATGACTGTGATGGGCAAATGTGGAACCAACTAAGTAAAATGCAGTGTTTTAAGTGCTGTGACTTTGCACAATCTTCTGTGAGCACTTACTCCAAGAGTCAAAGTCTGACACCACACCAAGGGGAGGAGGCCATACTCCCCTCCCTACCTCAGTGTGGAACCAGCTCCTTCCTCTCTCATGAGGCTGGAGCTGGAGAGCACCTGGGGCAGAATCTTTTGCACAGACAGCCCTTTCCTGGTGTAGGGGTTGGAGGTGCCTTCATCAGTGATGCTTAGCCTGAAAGAGTGATGCATGCAAGGCGTACCGTTACCTGCATGAGGCTGGTGATGCCCTGTCACTGCAGAATCAGAGGGTGGCAGAGCCATGGGGGAGAGAGGGTGTAACTCCAGCCTTTCCCTGATAGCTACTGACTCCTCTGCTCAGGGCCCACAGGCTTCCCTGAGGCAGGGAGAATCTGCCACCTCCTTCTTTTCATTCCGTGTCAGGTCATTGCACCCTGTGCAGGCAGGGCTGGGCTCCGAGATGCTGAAGGAGGGAGAATGTTGAGCAGCCTGGAATGGGGAGTGCCAGGTGGAGCAGGGACAGATGGTGGGGGTTAGAGAGACCTATTGTTTCACAAGACCTTTGGCCACCACCAAATCTACCATATCCAAACCGAGGTTTTACCCAGGCTGAGGTCTTTCCTGAGTTTATCAAACCTGTGCTTGTGTCTGCTCAACACTAGGGCTCTCAGATAGATGGAAACATATCTTAGCCTGAGGCCAAATTTTTCCATCCTGGAACATCAGTGTGTATGCCTATATATGTATGTGAGCATGTGTTTATTATGTGTGTGCGTTCATGTGTGTGTTAGGTGTGTCTGGGTGTTATCTGACTCAACATCCTTTATGCTTCTTGGCTGAGGACTACCTAAGAATTTCTCAAGCTTTGGGTTAGCAAATAGCCTGTCCATAGCTATGAATCCATATCCTGCTATAGTATGAGTCCTGTATCTGCATCCACCTCTTCAGACAATCCTATCTCAGCCAGTTGAGCTGGGCTGTATATTTTGGAGCAGACTTGACATCAACCCCATCTTGTGGACTGTCTGTTACATTTTTGTCCCCAAAGTCTAAAGAACTGGATTTCCATGAGCGTTGGAGGGACAATTGATTTCCAGTTTGCCACTTCCCCAAGGCTTTAAAAAATATTTAATTCTATGAACTCACATGGTGTTGTGTTGGTTTGACTTTAGCTCAGGCTCTATTAGGTCTTTTTTTTTTAATTTCTTTTTTTTATTCTAGTAATACATATATAACATAAAATTTACCATTTTAACCATTTTTAGGTGTACAATTCAGTGGAATTAAGTACAATCGTAATGTTGTGCAACCATTTCCATGATTCATTTCCAGAATTTTGTCATCATCCCAAACAGAAACTCTGTACCCTTTCGACAGTAACTCCCCATTCTCCACGCCCTGAAGCCCCTGATAGCCTCTGCTCCACTTTCTTTCTCTCTGAACTGGACTGCTAAAGCCTCATATAAGTGGAAAAATACAATATTTGTTCTTTTGTCTCTGACTTATTTAACTTAGCATATGTTTTTAAGGTTCATCGAAGATGTAGTATGTATCAGAACTTCATTCTTTTTTAAGATCAAATAATATTCCTTCGTATGTGTATTATACATTTTGTTTATCTATTCATCTGTTGATGGACATTTGGATTGATTCCACCTTTTGGCTGTTGTGAATAGTGCTGCTGTGACTATGGGTGTACGAGTATCTGTGTGAGGCCCTGCTTTCAATTCTTTTGGGTATATACCTAAAAGTGGAATTCTATGTCTTTTCTATTTTTTAGTTTTAAGAAATAGTCTGGCTTAGGTCTACTTCAATATTATTTCAATAATTTTCACTCAATGAGAAATGTCACTCGGTTTGTGTGTCAAGGGATGGTTTCCATAGTGGGTGGTTAGATGTAGTCAGTCGATGGCTACACTTTCGTTCAGAGATATTAGAGATAGCACTTGCCTTCCCCAAATGGGGTCCTATTGCAGTTATGACTTACAGGATTTGGAATCTTAGTGGTGTAGAGTTTGAAAAGCAATATTAAACACATTGAGCTGTGCTGAAAACAAGTAATTTAGAAAGAATTCTAGAGCCAGCCCTGATGGCCTAGTGGTTAAAAGTTCAGCACTCACCACTTCAGTGGCCCGGGTCCGCTTCCTGGTCACGGAACCACACCACGAGTCTGTCAGTTGCCATGCTGTGTCAGTGGCTCACATAGAAGAACTAGAACAACTTACAGCTAGGATGTACAACCATGTACTGGGCTTTTGGGAGAAAAAAAAAGGGGGAAGATTGGCAACAGATGTTAGCTCAGGGCAAATCTTTCAAAAAAATAAAAGAGAATTTACTTAAAAAAAAAGAACGGGGCCAGCCCAGTGGTGCAACAGTTAAGTTCTCACAATCTGCTTTGGTGGCCCAGGGTTCGCTGGTTCAGATCCTGGGTATGGACCTATGCACTGCTTGGCAAGCCATGCTGTGGCAGGTGTCCCACATATAAAGTAGAGAAAGATGGGCATGGATGTTAGCTCAGGGCCACCAGTTTTCCTCAGCAAAAAGAGGGGGATTGGTGGCAGATGTTAGCTCAGGGCTAATCTTCCTCAAAAAACCCCCAGAATTCTATTACTTGCTTTGAAGTAAATCAAGATAGTCTGGTGGTTGCATTGATGGTCCTACAGCCAGACTGCTGTGTGACCTTGACAAGATAAGAAAATGTGCAATGATTTTGTTTCCATATCTGTAACATGAGATAATAAGAGAACCTACATCCCAGGGTTGTTGGGAAGATTAATTGAGGAGCTATATGCCAAACAGTTAGCACCAGGCCTGGCTCATAGTAACTGCTAATATTTACTATTTGATCTTATGATTACCTTCATCTTCATCCATCTTCATCCTTCTCTCACTTCCACCTTCTTCTTCCCAAGTTTCTCACATCAAACACTCCCAGACAGAGCCTCAGCACCACTTCTCCTCTGATTCTGCAACCTCTTCAGTCTTAACTCTCACCATGTGCCCCCAGAGCTTTATTGAAGAAACTGAGTTAATAATCACCCTGAGGACTTCCTTTCCTCCCCTGGTCTCTCAGCAACTTTTCTGCTAGTTTTTGGGTTCTTTGTCTTCCCACTCCCTGTCTCTTAGTTGGGGATCCTGGAATACTGTTTCATACTCTGATAGTGGCAGTCACGTCCCCACAGACTCCGGTTATGAGTGAGAGTATTTCTTACACTGTGTTACAGAGGAAAGAAGGTCTTTTACTGGTGTGGGGTTGAAACTAGTACCCCTGCTCTTCCCGTCCCAACAGAAAGTTTTCTTACAGGCCCCTTTGAAAAACTGGAACTGTTATTTTTCTAGTCTAGGGTCGAGATCTGTTCCTTATGCAAAGTAGTGTTGGCCGGAGGAGCAGAAGGGAGGAGAGACTCACAGAGCAGCCTGGGTTGGAGAAAAGTCAACAACAGCCTAGTGGTGCTAAGGAAAAAATACTTTATTTTCATGGGGTCAGCCACAGGTGATGACAATTGATGGAGCAGATATTGCAAGTTCTGGAAGATACCAAGGTGGGCATTCTGTGGGATCCTGGAGAATAGATAGGAAAAGCCACTGAGGAAAGCTCAGCTGCTGTCCAGGAGCATCTCAGTGCTGGCCAAGGGCATGGAGATGGGCATATTGGGAAGTAACACACTAGGCTGAGATGGTCCTTAGAATTTTGTTTCCTCTAAAGTTGCTGGTCTCAGCATCAGAAGCCCAGGTCAGCAACAGCCCCCAGAGCCCTGGCCACAGCCTGAGCCCCCGGACTGCTGACCGCTGCCACGGTCACAGGAGTTGGAGCTCCGGCGCCGGCATCGGTGGGACCTGCGGTGCCCATGGTGGCTCAGGCAGCAGCCGCCCTCGGAGCTTGAAGCACAGCCCGAGGAGGCTGGAGGTGAACACTGTGCGGGGCTCTTTGGGGGGCACTTGGGCGAGGGGCACTTGGGAGGGGGCTGGCACTGCTGCTGGTGCTGCTGGGAGGACATCTCGGCGGGAGGTGAGTGAGCCTGGATGGATTAAAGGAAATGTCAGTGCAAAACATTGAGGCCAGTGTCTCCTCTATGAGTGGTTTTATAAAGCCCTTCCTCCTAATACCAGCTGCTTCCTGAGCTGTGGCCTTCAGGAGAAAATGGGAACCACTCTCAAGTTAAACTGACGCGGCAAGACATTTCCCTTACTCAGCCCTCCTCCCCAAACCAACGATGATACCTTCTAACTGGCCCCAAGTCTCTCTGCCTCCATAGAAACATGGAAGCAAATACGCCCAAGTGGGTAATCACTCCTGGAGAATGTCTCTGGGCTTGTGTGCATCTTTCAGGATAAAGAGTGGAGGGGATGCTGAGAGCCAGGACTCTGGTGTGTTACAGACCCTGATGTCGCAGACCACAGAAGTTGCTTGCTCACTGTCCCCACCCTTTCCCCTCAGCCCTCCAAGGTCTCTTCTTGCTGTCTCTACGTCAGACACCCCTGCTTCCCTTTTCCCCACTCAAATCTCAGCTTGTCTTCCCAACACTCCCAGCTGAGGTTCTGTCCCCTTCCAGACACTCACCGATGCAGAGGAGGCAGGAGAAGGCTGTTCCTGAGGAGGCTGTGGATGAGGAGCCTGGGGCAGGCGCCCTTTTATTCTGTGCTGGGTTTGTGATACACGGCCTGAGCATGCAGCTGCTTTCACAATCAGAGAGGGGGTGACAGCACCACACACTCCCGTCAAAGGTCTCCAGCTTCTTCCTGCATGCTTGTGAAGATGTCTGGCAAGAGGGAACCGGGAAATCTTGATGACTGCTCACCAGGTGTGTTGGGGACCTGTCATTTCTCCTTTCACTAATTCAGCTCAGATGCTTTAACTTCAGCTCTGCCCCTTGCATTTTTGCTGGGCAGTGAGGATGTAGAGACGTACATGACACATTTCCTGACCTTGAGCATTTCAAGTTTAACTGGACAGACATCAGAGAAGAAAACATATGCCTCTGATATCATGTGATTCATCCTGTGATAGAAATGTCTCAAATATTCGTTTTTTTTGACTTCTTTCCTATTGCTCTGCATATTCCCCAGGGTAATGATTTTTTCAGATGTAATCAGCTCCTGACTTCTGGGGTTGTTGGGTGATCTGAGACTACTGGACCCTGGGAATGAGACATGTTAGAAAATGGACAGAGGATGGGATCCAGGCCCTGTCTGGAGCAGGTGGGGCCCTTCAGAGAACTACGGTAGGATTATATAAATGAGCAGACAAAATATCAAAAGGACTTACAATAGTTGAGATCACAAGACTTAAACTTAGTATGAGAAAAATCCAGTTTGTCCCTATTTAGTTTTCTGTGGGATATAATAATATTGATTATCAGAAAATGAATGATCTATGAGTGTGAAATATTTTAGCTAATTGATGGGGTCATGAGGATGATTTATTAAACATGTTGTTAATGATGTTGATGATGGTGGTGATGTTATATGCATCACATTTAATAGAGCAGATCTGACCATTTCTAAGGATTGTGTATGGTGATTTTTAAAAATAAAATCTGAATTCTATTTTCCCATTGAATTTTATTACAGTACTAGAAATGAATTTCCAATTGACTTAATCTCTACTATCATAATAACTGCATTTGCTATTTGTTTCCAAAACATTATGGTCAGAACTACAACAGAACATTAATTATTTATATTTAAGTTAGATGGTTAATTTAAATAAAATATTTTTATGGTAAATATTTTCTTTTCTGTAGTCCATAGTTAATCGCTTTTAGACACAAAATTCTTTATAAGAACATGCACTTCAAACTTTCTCACTTTAAAACATAGGAACTCCATGATTTATTTTGAGATGCCTGTGGGAGAATGAATTGCACTGGGTTACAAGGAATGGTGGCTTGGGATGGAGGAAGGGGGAAAGGGTTAGAGATGGCATTGACTGTCTTCTCTGATATTCTTCTGTCCCCAGAAGGAGTCTCTTGCTGAGGGGATGTATGTAGGCTTGGCTCCAGGACTCTGCTAGGGTGTCCATTTTCCTCACATTGTTGAGGACCCCACCAACTGATGATTCTTTGGAAGGAATTACTCATAAAATGTGAAATGGATACTTTCTCATACCAGCCTGCATGGTAAAGCTGAAAAGGGACACAAAGTGTTGAAAACCTCATATTTCTCCAGTTTTGCAGGTGATGAAGGCTAAGAGAATGCTAGATGGGAATGGGGCCATTCTAATGAGGGTGTGCTGCTGGGGAACTCTGGACCTTCTAAAGGGTCCACCCTGGTCCCTGGTCTATGACTCTGGATGGAGACATCAAGTTCTGTCTTTCTTCTCATAGGTTCAGTATTTACCTGGAGCCCCCTGCCCTTCCTGACTGCCACCACCAGCCCCCTAAGAAAGTCCTTCTCCTTTAAGTTATTCATTTCTACATGCCCTCACTTAAACTTTTTTTGAACATCGTCAATATTTCCCATCTAAAAACTACCAGAAATACAGTAGAACAAAGTGGATCAAAGTTGTGTTGATTGGCTTATTGCAATGAAGGAGACAGTACACCATCGGGAAACATTGAGAGGTACTTATTGCAGGATTTGGGCTTATGTTATGTAATTTTGGGGAGAGCTCAAGAAAGTGAACCTTTTCTCTGGATTGGATGCTGTCAGAAAAGGGCATTTCCATGATAGGATGTCTGAAGACTGTCGGCTCTCCGTACCCACAGGTTCCACATCCAAGGACTCAACCAACTGTGGATGGAAAGACCTGCAGTGGTTATGTCTGTACTGAACATATACAGACTGCTTTGTCTTGTTTTTATTCCCTACACAATGTAGTATAACAACTATTCACTTAGTATTTATATTGTATCAGGTATGATAAGAAATCTAAAGATGATTTAAAGTATAAGGGAGGATGTATGTAGGTTATATGCAAGTACTATTCCATTTTATACAAAGGAATTGAACATCCATGGATTTGGGCATCCCCAGGGGGTCCTGGGACCAATCCCACAGACACCAGGGGATGACTGTAGTTTTTAACTTGACAGCAGGGGCAATGGAGCAAAGCTGTAATTGGTAAAGAAGCAGCAATCCCTCTTGTTAGCTGAGAAAAGGTGATGTTTGGTCATCTTTGTGGTTTGGACACTGGTCTTGTTTTGTTGGCGCTCAGAATGGTCTTGTTTTTGTCTTGCTCCCTCATAGTCACACAGTTAGCTTGTCTGATGTTGGAGTTCTGTGAATTTGTTTATAGTAACCAGAGAACACATGGCTGAGCTGTTAAAACCAGGCCAGCTTGTAGCCAGAAATCTGGGACTGTTCTTTCTTTTCTCAGCAACAGTTGTGGGCCAGGCTCCACGGCCAGCCTTGGGAGTAGAACAGCAAAAAGGAGAGGCGCGGTATCTTTCTTCAGGGGGTATGCAGTCTAGTAGATCGAACAAACATAAAGAATTAATTACTCCAGTGACAAATGGTCTGCATACAGAGTTCAAGTGCCATGGCCCATGTAAAAAATAAGATGTTGAGGTTTAGACTTTGCTCTAAAAATGAATATTTATTTCTGTATTTCTGGGTTATCAGAAACAAAACCTGTCCTTATGACAGCAGCAAGCATGGAAGCCATTTATCTCCCCATGGGTTGCAACCCTGAGTCATTGGCGGTGGTGGGGTTGGGGGTGGAAGGTAAGGGAATGGGGTGGGAGGGTAGAGGAGAGACAAGGGAGCAATAATTGAAAAAGTAACACAAGTCACATACTCTGGGCACATTTCAAAGAATCAAAACACCCTCGTCAATGACTGTCAATGGGCAGTTTTCCCTGTCCTTCTTGAAACACTAGTCTCTCAGGCTTTGCCCTAGTCCCATCTGTGACTGCCTGTCTTGGAAGGCTCCACACAAAACCTGGAGATGGAGATTATTAATCTCACTTCCGCTTTGCTGAGTTGCTCCTCTCCCTCACCCCTCCTTTTCCTCATGAGATCAGGTGCTCCTCAGGTCCCTCGTGCAGAGCAGCCATCTAGTGGTGACAGAGAATCGCCATAAGGTCATGGCCTGGTCACCTCCCTCAGAGCATGAGGGCAACTCCCTGAGAGTCACCAGTTTCAGGAGTCCCATCCCAAGAAGCCTTGACTTCCTGTGGTACTGAGACATCAAGGAAATGCAGACACTGGTCTGGCTGGATGAATCTTGGGAGAACTTCATGACTTAGTCATTACAGTTGGTACAAGAATGGGCAGTGCAGGATCTCAGGTTTATCTCCTTGGAGTGGATTTTGGACATTCCATATCAACAGTCCAAGATGAATCAGCAAACACAAAATCCTTCTCCCTTTGCATACAACTCACAGTTCCTTCTCGGTTCTGTCTCCTCTTACTCCCATAACAATTGTATTCCATGGCAAGCAGCAGAGTTGTTCTTAGGGAAAATGGGAAGGGGTAGCCAGAAAGTGCCACATACCTTCAATGCCAATCTGAAGAGATGTATCCTTAAGGCTCATATGTAGATCCCGATTTCCCCTTCACAGCTGAAGCTATGGTGGCTCCCAGAGCTGAAGTTTAGCAGGAAGGGACTGCACTTGGGCACCTGGCAGGATATTTGAGTAGGAACTTTGGGGGGACACTTGGGAGTGGTTTGATACTATTCCTAGTTTTGCTTCCAGGACATCTTGGGAGAAGTATAGTGACTCTAGAGGAAATAAAAAGGCAAATAATTACATGTTATTGCATCAACTTAAAAAATGACTCTTTCTGTACTTATTTTAGAGCTTGGGGCTCTAAACCCACAACTTAGGGAAAATCCCTGAGTAAAGAGGAGTAGGGAAATAGAAAGTAAATTGAGTTGAAGGATTCCGATTTCAGTGAGGACTGAACAAATCTTAGAGCTCTTTTGCCATTTTGGTTTGCAGGCAAGAAATGGGTGGTGGGATTGGGAGGCAGTGAGGGTGGCCAGTCTTATTTTGGGGGCAGCTTCTTACACTCCCCAACCCCAGGCCCTTTGCGTCTCCTTGACAGATGTCAAGAGTTTTGAGGAGAGAAGGAATCCAAGAACCTCCAAAACTGCTCAAACATCTGTGCCTCAGTCTTCCTGTAGGTCTTCCCTTCTTGATTTTCATCAATTTATTCATAAAAATCATTCATTCTTTCAAGGCACTTATATTCAGATAGTACATGCTGTGCTGGGCAAAGGAGACTCAGGAATGAAGAAGATGCTATCCCCATCCTTAGACTGACAGTGTAGTGAGGCCAAGAGGCAAGTAGTGAAATAAGCATGAGCCAACTGAGGATGTTGTAATACATGTGTGTGGGGAGTCTTGGGCCTGAAGTCAGAGTTTTTGGGCGTCAGTCTCCTGTTGCTCTGTGGTGACTCTGAGTGAATGATGCATCCAGATGTTGTCATCTGCTATCATTTGGGATGGTTGGTGAGATGAACAGAGAGGTGGAACCTGTAATCTGTCTAGGCACAGTAAACCCAGGCAAAGCAGCTAAGAAGAGCTTGCAGAATCCAAGAGACATCCAAGCATCTACGAGGAGGAAGAGATAATGCTGGCACGTGGGAGGGAGAGCGGGGCTGAGGGAACATTGGCGGCTTCTAAGTCCTTGGGGGCAGAATAACATGCTCATTAAGAGCATCTACTTTGGCAACAGAAACTGCCAGACTTGAGTCTCTCCTTTCTTCTCTTACTAGCTGTGTTAAGGTAGAGATGTCTGAGGAAAGAAAAAACTATTCGTAGAGAGGCATAATGAACCAGAGCTGTCACAAGTAAAACTAGAGATGGGGATAAGAAATCTACAGAGGCTGTGGTGACGTGCCTGACAAATTAGCAAACATTTAAGGGCCATTGTGTCAGTATCTTAGTGACTGTGGTATTGATTCTAAGAGAGCCAGGAGTAGTAACTCAGAGAAGAGGGTGATTCAAATTGGCTGGGATGGCTAAGAGAGATTGGACCAAAGATGAACGATAATTGGTTGTGTGAAGATAATTAGGCTGATAATAGTAATAATTGTACGCAGCTGACGTAAAGTGGACCAAGCTTGTGGAAAGTGCAGTTACGTCAACTGTGTAGTATTTTCTCATTGCATCTATTATGATATATCTCCTCCTTAATTATGATATGTTGAAAGTCCCTAAGAACAGGACAAATCATTTACATTTCAAATGTATCTTAAAATGACAGATTTCGACAAAACATTATTATTGTGTTAAGTGCATCTGATTATCCTGATACAGGAAAGGCTGTAAGTGTGGCCATCCTTTTTTAGTGCTCTCATATATTGTAGTCAAGTAGAAAACAGAAGCGCTTTCCAGAAACTTGTGCAAATGTGTTTTTTTTTTTTTTTTTCTGAGACTTAGGGATTGAGTAAGGAAGCCCGGGAAGGGGACAAGAAGAGGTCAATTTTCAAACAAACATTTCACCATGGGTACCAGCAATTTCTCCCCTTGCCTTACTTAACTCTCACCTTTGGTGGGAAAGCAAACAGACGTTAGATGTTCTTTTTGTCACCACCAAACCAACAGCATCCGGTTCTCAAAATTTTGCTCATGAAGAGTGTTTTCACTAGGTTTAGCAACTTTTCACTAGTATCTATCCAATGCCTAAGGAGGAGAGGTCAAGCGAGTATAGAACCACTTTTGTTTAAATCTGGTGGCTTGCAAGGAAATCAGAAGATGCTTCCAATGGACAAACTGGAATGTAAACTCCCTGAGAGCAGGAGTTGTGTCTGTCTTGTTCCTCACTAATTCAAGCACGTAGACCAATGCCACATAAATACTTGCTGAACGAATGAATGATTGAACAAATGAGTTTTGGGTTTGGCTTGGGAAGTCCCCAGGTGAAGACTGAAGAATTTGTCTTCCTACGACTACTGAGAATTCACTTGTGAGGTCAGCTTTCAGTGGTGGAATCATAACTGACATAACTTCTGGCTTACCCCGATTGTCTTGGTGTCTTAAATATAAACTTTATTTGTTGATTCTGGTCCCATTTCTATACACCTCTGAGTAGATTAACCAAAAGCAGGAATTCTGGTGGCACTTAACTGGCACTGCTGAGTCTCTAGCCTTGTTCTAGAGATCCCTGGTAGAGGACACTCACAGCCATCGGGGCTCTGGTGCTGGTGTCAGTGGAAGAGATGGTGCTGTGGTGGCTCAGGCAGCAGCTGTGAAAGCTGTGGTCACAGCGGCCTCAGAACCACTGCAGCCCCCAGAGCTGGGTCCATAGTAGGGAGAGACTGGAGGAGGACCTGGGGCTGGGCAGTGGGGTGGGCACACTGGAGGGCATTTGAAGGCTAGCACTCCTGCTGGTTTTGCTAACGGTGTATCTCAGCAGGAGTTAGTGACCCTAGAGAGAATAAAATAAGCATGGTATTGCAAAGACCTCTGGCCACCGTCTCTTCTCTGATGGATTTTATAGACCCTGGACTCTACTTTCGAACTAAGAAATGTGGAAAGAAAACAAATAAATTCAGAGTTAATTTAGCATAGGAAGATGCCTTCCTCTTTGGCCTCTTGCTAGAACAGAACACTGACTCTTTTCTGATTGGACCCCCACAGCATCTTGTCTCCATGTAATGATTGAGGAGAATAAAAACTTTGGGATAAACCTTCCTCGAGGATGTCTGGTGGGATAAGTGCATCTTTCAGAACATGTTTAGGAAAAGGATGAGGGTGTACTGAGGATCTATGGCCTTTGCAAGTCACCGAATCCCTGAAACATCTCATAAAGATGCTCATTAAGCCCATACTCTTCCTGCTGCCTCATTCTGGATCCTCTGCTTCCCTCTCTTCTTGAGAAGGCCTGGGTTTGTCTTCCCGACACTGCTAGCTCAGGTCCTACCCTCGCTGGGCATTCAGCTATGTCATGGATGCCAGAGAAAGCTGGTTCTGAGTCGGCTGGGGACTGAGGAGCCCAGGACAGAAGCTCCTGGGTTTGTGATGCATAGCATGAGTGTGTTGCTGGAGGAGGGTGACTGCACAAAGCACTCCCAGCCCAGCTCCAGGTGCAAGGCAATATGTTTGACAACAGGGAATCATGAAACCCTGGTACTTGCTCAAATACCTGCCACACAGGCCTACATATGTTCCTAACAGAGGTTGTGTCCTACGTTCATGCTTTGCAGTAGAATGTAGAGTTGAATATGACAATAGCCTGACCTGTCTAATTGGACAAACAGACAAGTCAATAAGGAGTCTGCTCCCATGCGGTAAGTGCTGTAATGTAAGTGACTAACCACAAAGTCAGTATTTCTTTAGGTGTTCTCTTTTTTCCTGTATATTCTCTATGAAAATTGGGATCTAGGTAAATCAGCTCTTGCTCTTGGGCATGGTGACTGAGCTGAGAACATTGGACATTCAGAGTGAGCTGTGTGTGGGAAATGGAGAAAAAGGTGAAGCTAGAGGAGGAGGGGTCCCTAAGAGAAACTTGCTGGAACCTGGGAAACAATAGGGGATCCATGGGCAGGAGAGGAGTGGAGCCAAATCAGTGCTTGAGAGCGAGTATAGAGAAGGAAACGACAACTGGAGTGACAGGAATCACAATTAGCATATTATAAAAGGCATGGTATTTCTATCAAGATCCCAGGGAATGTGTGTTCTTCATTCAAAGATCATAAAAATACAGAGTCAAGAGTTGTTCATTTACTTGAACTAGTTAAGGAATGTCTGCAAATGTGAATAACTGACAGGTTTGATGGAGATGATTTTGTTGAACGTGTTTCTGCTTATGAAGTCTGTGGTAGTGTTGGGTGCATCTCCTCTAATGGAGCTGGCCTCATTATATCTATGTTATGTATATGATAAATTGATGCAAACTGAGTGCTATTTCCCCTGTGAATTTCATTTTAATTTTAGAGATGAATTTCTCATTCAATTAATCTCTAGTATTAAAATAAATATATTTTGCTATTTTTTTAATGATTGGCACCTGAGCTAACATCTTGTTGCCAATCTTTTTTTTTTCGCCTTCTACTCCCCAAACCCCTCAGTATATAGTTGTATATTCTAGTTGTAGGACCTTCTGGTTCTGCTATATGGGACGCCATCTCAGCATGCCCTGACGAGCGGTGCCATGTCCGCGCCTAGGATCCGAACCGGTGAAACCCTGGGCCCCAGAAGCAGAGCCCGTGAACTTAACCACTCGGCCATGGGGTGACCCCTGCTATATGTTTTTCAAGATAAATCATAGTTAGGATTATAACCAAACTTTACCCATATTTAAATTAAATTATAATTTTAAATAAAAATTAACTTATGCTCATTGCAAAATTAAATTACTTTCACTACGATTTTCATCTTCCCATTCTACCCAAAACTTGCGTAGCACTGCTATGACTTATTTCAAGTTGCCTGTGGGAGTGTAATTGCACTGGGCTACAGGAAGGAAGGCTGGCTCTGAGTGTGGATGGTGAAGAGGAAGAGTGGAGGCATTTACATCCTCACCAGCCTTTTCCTGCCTCCAGCATGTGGTCCCCGTCCTCTGCTGGGAGGTATTTTCAGAATCACCCCCAGAACTCTGATTGAGTGGTCACTGAGCTCATATTGTTGAGGTTTCTTTCAGTAGATCCTGGACTGGAAAGAGACACTTCAGAAAGATGGAATGAGCACTTTCTCATGGTAGCTGCATGGGGGGACTGAAAATAGCTGCAGAGTGGCCACTTTTGCTTCTTAGGCGTGAAATCTCCAGTTACTGGGAGATGACAGTTGGAAAGTAAGTTCTAAAGTTTCTAAACATCCCAGAACTGTCAGTGTGGAGTGAAAATGCAGTGAAATGCAGTGGATGTCTGTGGGCCTGTCCACAGACCCATCCTGGATGGCCTGGCTTTTTCAATCCTGGATATGGATATGGAATCTGCTTGAGATAGCGGTAAGAGAGATTTAACACAGCACAGAAAGCGATGACTGAACAAAAAAAAACTGTTTCTTCTTGTAACTCACTGAATTTAGATTGTTCCATAAAGCAATTAGAAGGCCTTCTGAAGGTCTGTGTTTCAAGGGTTTCTCTGGGTTTTGTCTCCCTTTCCACTAGCAGCCAATCAGTAATGAAATTCCGAGGCCTGGGCCATGTTTCCCTAACTATGTTTAGGAGGACTGTCCTTCTTGGTGTTATTAACTGTAATTCCAAGACATCAGCATTTCATGGTTAAGGAGTCTATGAAATGCTGCATAAGATATCAACCCTGAAAAGCTTTATATCCTCAGATCTCACCTCACCTCCAGGCCCTCAGTTCCTATGGGTCACCTGTGGGTGGTCAGTAATCCATGTCCTCTCTTCTTTGGCATTGCTCCAGGCTCCAACATTACCTACAGGTCAATGTGGGCCTGGAAGTGCTGAGGAATGGGTGGAATCCCTGAAAAGCAAGGGTGGGGGTTTCAGGTGCAAAGGACAGGCAGAGGGCAGGTGGGTGGCATTGAAAGGAAGAGTCATTAATTCACAAAGTCATACACTTTTACCTTACAGTATCCAGGAAGGGGGAGCTAAGCAGTTATAGAGAGAGGGGTATGGGTTTTCAAAATCAGAGAGGATGAGACTTCTGGAACAGCTTAGAACCTTCTATAGGAACTTCTTAGATCAAGTCCCATGAGGTGGAAAAGAGACAATTAGGGAGTTAGAGAGTGCGAGCATCAATGTGTTACTCACCTGTCATCCACAGAATAACCCGAAATCTCTCTGCCTCAACTCCTACCTTCATTTCTCAACTCCGGTTCCTCCAAGCAGCATATTTTCCTACAATCTCTTACACATTCTGACTGCGGGGAGGAAGGTGGGCACACGAAAGTCCTGGAGGACTTATGCCTGCACTCTGAGCAGGAAGGACAACTTAGTGACTGATCCTGGGTTCTCGGGGTCCTCCTGGCACCCTGGCAGAGACACAGGCATCACTTGGAGGTGTGGAGCTCTCCACACCACTCACCATGGGTTTCCATGTCATGGTGGTTGGGAGGAAAGGGGGAAAGGGAGCAGGAGCTTTTCTGATGGCAGGGAGCCCCCAAACTGTCCAAACACCCATCCTTTAAACTTTCTGTGAGCCTGTCATTTCTTACCTTTCTTTCACTCTATATTCTTTCCCCCCTCCCGCCCTCCTTCCCTCTGTTCCTTCCTTCTGTACTTTCTTTCTCTCTCCTTCCCTCCCTTCCTTCTTTACTATATTTTGAGCTGATTCAGCTTCTTGTAATCTCCATCCCTAGGTCCTTGGTATCTTCCTGGGCAGGTGGAAAGACTTTTCCTGTGGGGAAAGTCACAGGGCTCTTCGAATACCTGTGCCTCAGCTTTCCGATAGTCATTTTAAGTTTTTCATTCATTCACTCATCCATCCATCCATTTTCTCAAGTATTCAAAACAGGGTGTGTTGCATCAACATGGTGGCACATCATGCATTCTGCTGTACACAGGCAATTCAGAAATGAATAAGATTTGGTCCCCATTCTTGAGTAGCTCACAGTATAATGGGGCAGACAGATAAGCAATAAAATAAGCTTGATCCAATGTGGTCAGTGCCATAACACGCATGTGTGGGAAATCCTCAGGGCCCAGGTCAGAGTCTTTGGAGCTCAGTTCCCTTTTGCCTACAGTGACTCTGAGGGAGAGGTTGGCTAGATGTCATCACCTGCTATCACTTGGGGCTGATAGATGGGATGAGGTCTCTGGCTTGTGAGAACGGTGCTTGGACAAGTGGCAAGAGCAGAGGTATAGATCCTTGTTCTGTCTATGGGCAGCCAGCCTAGATGGTCATACCAAGAGGAGCTCAGAACCCGGGGGGGTCCTTCCCAGGAGGAAGAAATAATGCTGTTGCTGAGGGGGAATGGACCTGAGGGGGCACTGGAGGGATCTGAGACAGAACAGGGGGCAGAATAATGGGCTTCTTAAGCTTTCATTTGGAGTCAGACATTCCTAAACTTGAATTCCTGCTTCTCCAGTTAACAGATGATGTCTGGGGAAAGAAAAAGCCATAAAGTAATGGAGGTACAATGGACCAAGCATGCGGGGAGTAAAATCAGAGATAAAGACAAGAAATCTATAGAATCTGCTGTGGCATGGTTTGTAAATTAAGATACATCTGAGGGCCATTGTGTCAGTATCTTAATGGCTGCGATGTTTATTCCAAGAGCTCCAGGAATAGTTTGGGGAGGGAGTGATTCAAACTGACTGGGGTGGCTAAGGGAAATTAGCTGAGCTATGAATCATACTTAATGGGTGCAGTGATGACGAGGGTGATAATGGTGAGGCTTGTGAACACCTGAGTATCAGTGGTTGACCAAGGATTTGGGAAATTACAATTGTGTACGCTGTGTAGTATTTTTCCATCACCTTTTATTACAACATTAGAGATGCATTGCTCTCTGAAACATTACATTTAAGAATGGCACAAATCTTTTAAATCACAAACATTAATTACAATGATGGCAAAGCATTATTGTTTTTTATAAACATTGATGAAGATTATGTGTCTGGTTATCCTTTCACAGGAAGGCCTATAGGTGTAGCCATCCCCTTGTAGGTGATCAAGTAAGTGACATTCATGGGAAGAAAGAGCACCCCTGGGAGATGTGCTTTCCCTGGGCTCTGGAGTGAGGAGGGGGACTGGGTGGGGCGTGAGGACAGAGGTTTGTGTGTGCACTAACATTGTCCCATTAGTGTTAACAATTTGTCCCTTCTCCTTTCTTGGCTGCTGTCTTTTGATGTGGAAGCTAACACTCAATGTCCTTTTTTGTCACCTCCAAGACACTATCTCAAAGCCTCAGTGTTTTGCCCAAGCTAGGTGTCTTCTCTGGGTTTATTGAACTGACACAATGTCCTCACCCCCAGGGGAGGGGAGGCCAACTGAAGAGAGAGCTACTGTGTTTCACTGTCTGAATTTCATGTAAAATTGGGGGCTGTCGCCTATAGACCCATGTGAACGTAAGATCTCGAGAGGAGAAATTTATCCCTCTGATTCCCTGCTGTATCCTTAGTGTCTAGAACTGAGCACATAATAGATGCTCAATGAAAATGTGTTGAGTGAATAAATGGGTCCAAGGCAAGGACTTGATGTCACCCTGATGAGGTTTGGGGAATCTATTTTTCTTCACTACTGGGATCTCCCCTTTTGGGCTCCACTTTTAAGATGTTCTTTTATTACTTCTAGCTTCCCAAGAGCTCTTTGGTGTCCTAACCAGGGACTTTATCAGTTGACCCTGCTCCTTTTTCTCTTCACTCAGATTCGATTCAACCACAGTCATAACTCTGTCGGTTATTCAAAGTGGCAGTTTAGGGGATTTCTGAGCCTCCAAGTCTTTTTCTAAAGGCCCTGTCAGATGGCATGTTCTAATTCTCCAGATTTGTCCATCCTGTGGAATACCATGTCAGGTCTGCACAGAATTGTTGGGTCTCTATGTCGACAGTCCTCACACCTTGCATTCGAGGTTTGGCAGGCCCTATGAGGCGAGGCAAAGCTCTTCCCTAGGAGCCAGGCCTGTCATCCTCTTCACTGGGACTCATGTTGTTTTTGTCCCTGGCTGAGGGATCTCTGGTGATTTCAGATCACACTTAGACTAACAGCTAGAGCTGTGACTCCTACTTCAAGGAATTGTTTCTTGGTTTTTTGGATACGGTTGGTGTACGTCTGGTATTAAACTCCTCTCAAGGTCTTTTTGATCTCAAAATTTTAATAATTAATTTCCGGGTTTGATAAATCATTTTTTTAACTTAGTGAACTTATAAGATTATCCACAGTTATTTTCCTCCTGCTTGCTCTGCTCAGTCCCTAACATCAATGTCACTTACTGTTTGCAATTTGACTCTAGCTTGAGCTCTCTGACATTTCTCTGGCTTTCTGGCAATGTGAGACGTTACTCTCGGCTCACGTGTAGGAACATTATTTCAACCTCAGGAGCATCTAAGTTTCACAATTTAGGTCCAAACATGGACTTTTATTGAAGTTCATGGTAAAGTTCACAATTTAATAAATGTTTGCTCCTTAGATAACACCCACTTATGATTCCAGCAACACTTCTCATTTTCTCTTTCCTAAAATTATCATTTCCCGCACTCCACTCATCTCCTCAACTAAATTCCAACCCATGTTGTTCCCCCTGGACCTTATTAATTTAAATACTTCTCTCACCTTTCATCTCTCTCCCTGCGTTTTCTCAGAGTCCACTGAGTCAACCTGCCTTCCTGAGGTTCACATCTCCTTCCTCCATCTTTTGCCTTCTCCTTCCTCTGCCTGTTTTCTTTCTTTGCCTCATGATTCCCTGTTTCTTCATTAGACACAGAAATAGCTTATCAAAATAAAATAAAAGTATCACATCACACACTGGCAGTTCCCAGGTTGTATCAACACCCACTCAGGTTTCACAGAGAAAGTCACTGAGAGTGGCAGGGCTTCAAACCCATACAACTCTCACACTTCTCTCAGTCGCCATTCCAACTAAAAACTCCACAGCCCTTCTATGTGTGCAGGGGAAACTGATCTGCTGTTTTTTCCTGGTCCAGATCTAAAGTTCTTCCCCTAGAGCTGGATTTTGTTGATCAAGGAACTGAGGGGAGGGATAGAGTGAAGTGACACGTGGGCTGCCCATGGTAATGAGGAAGAGAAGCTTTATTTTTCACAGTCAAGCACAGGCCCTGCCAATCATTGCACATGCAGGGGGTGGGGGAACTGTGAGATCCTGGACATAGGACAGAAAGAGCCTTCCGGAGAGAGCTCCAAGTCCTCCATGGAACATCCCCAGCTCAGGCTGGGAAAGCGAGGATGTTGTATCTGGGAAAGGATGCGTCAGGCTGGGCTTTTCCTTGACCCTTTGGATTCTTGTTTCCTCTAGAGTTGCTCATCTCAGCATCGGGAGCTCAGGTCAGCAGCAGCCCCCAGAGCCCTGGCCACAGCTGGAGTCCCCGGACTGCTGACCACTGCCACGGTCACAGGAGTTGGAGCTCCGGCGCCGGCATCGGTGGGACCTGTGGTGCCCATGGTGGCTCAGGCAGCAGCTGCCCTCGGAGCTTGGAGCACAGCCCGAGGAGGCTGGAGGTGAACACTGTGCGGGGCTCTTTGGGGGGCACTTGGGCGAGGGGCACTTGGGAGGGGGCTGGCACTGCTGCTGGTGCTGCTGGGAGGACATCTCGGCGGGAGGTGAGTGAGCCTGGACAAAGCAGAAGCCCCTGTCAGTTGAGACTCCACAGTTCAATATCTCCTCACTCTTGGTTTCCTGGACCCCTCGCTTCTAAGACCAGCTTCTCCCTGAGCCAAGGCTGCAGGAGGGGTGGGAAACTGATGTGGAGTTAGTTTGATCATACAAGATGGCTCCACCTTTGCTCTCCACCCAGCACCCAGTGCTGCCAATCTAAGTGGGCATCTAGGGTTTTGTATCTTAAAGGAAACACATAGGGGATGCACCTGTTTGGGGAAAGTTTTCTGAAGGATGGATGAAATGTGTGTTCACACAAATAGAAAGAACAGGGGAAGGAATCTTGACTTCCTGTGGCCATGTATGTCCCAGAATTTCTGTCACATCCCACAAGGACTCCGTCCTGGCCCTCACTTCTCCCCTTACTACCCTCTCTGTGGCCCCTTTTCTGGGATTTCATTCCAGACTCCTCTGTTCCCCTCTCTTCAGCTGTGACCTTAGTGATCCTTTCCAGCATCTCAACTAGAGTCTCTTCCCCTCCCAGACACTTACCAGATACAGAGGAGGCAGAAGACTGTTCCTGAGGAGCCCAGGACAGGAGTCCTTTTATCTTGTGTTGAGTTTGTGACGTATGGCCTGAGCATGCTGCTGCTTTCACAGCCTGAAGGAGGGTGACAGCCTGACACACCCCCAGGACTGACTTTCCATTTGTCGTCTTCCTGTGAACTTACCAAGATGTCTGACAAGAGGGAACCAGGAAGTTTTGATGACTGACTACCTTCATCTCACTCAGGCCTACTGGGGGTTGCCATTCACCTTCCTTGCATCATTCATTCAGCTCACAATCTTTAACACACGTACCGCCCAAGGGCCTTGTTGGGAACTAGGCATACATGGATGAAGATGTCATTTTTCTGTTCTTGGGTACCTCACAACCTGTCAGGAAGGAGAGAGAGAAATACTAATGCACACACATTTGTAAATATACAATTAAATATCAAGTGCTAAAGGTTATAATACAACTATGCATAACATCTTCAGACTTGAGGTCATGGTCTTTGGTATTAGCCTTCCTCCACCCTGCGCATAACCCAGAGCACCCTGGCACATGAAGATGTAATTAGTTACTGTTCCCTTGAGCTGTTGGCAATGAGATGAGCAGGTGAAAAATGGAGGAATAGAGCTGAGACCCTGTCTGGGCTAACCAGGGGCCCTAAGAAGATCTTGTGGCACCCAGGAACCTAAACATAGGGTTCCTGGGAAAGAGGGTCATAGAGCTGAGTTAATGTTTAATGAGTAGAAAACCTGACAATATGTGAAATTTGAGTATGATCTATTTATGTAAACTGAAGACTTTTCTCACTTGAATTTGCCATTCGTTATACCACATTTTCAAAGAAAAATAACTATCAACAATCAAAATTTAATACTCTTATTTAAATTAAAGATTTCCTTATTCAATTATGTTATTTATGTTTTATGACATGGAAAAATATTCATGACCTATTTATAACTGATTATAGCAATTTATAACTGATTAAAACAATATACATGTTCATTTAATTAAAACACTTTTATGGTAAGTGTGTTTCATTTTCCTATGAATATTAAAGCCTATATGACTGGCTACCTGTTTTTAGAGAAAAAAATGATTTTATAAGGGGGTTTAATTTCCTTTTATATTGTTCCACTTTCTAAGTCATCCTCTTTGAAACATAGAGATTTCATAAGTTCTTTCTTTAGAGATATTTGTGGGAAAATGAATTGCTCTGGGTCAGAGAAAATGGTGGCTCAGGATGGTAAACCTGGAAGAGGGTGAGTGAAGCATTTACCCCCTCAGTTTCATTTCAAACTCAGTGGCCATTATCCTAACATTGTTGGGTGTCCCACCAGGTATACTATTCAGGAAAAGGAATGTCTTTCTATTACACTGGGTGGTAAGGCTGAGGACGGAAGTGGAGTGGTGACAACATGACCCTGTATTCACCAGCTTTGCCAGTGCTGCTAAGCCTCAGAGAATGCCAGATGAGGGGAAGGGCAGAGTTCTGTGAAATGAACTCTGGGCCTCATGCCAAGTCCATCGGGTCTCTGGTCTGTGATCCTGGTAGGAGAACCCACCCACTTCCACAAGCTTAACATTTGGCCTGAGCCCCTGTCTTCCTTATTGTCATCCATATTCACCCTTCCTGGAATTTTCTCTCACTTAAGTCCATATATCTTTATTCAAAACGTTTCTGTGGAGTGTGTACCATGGGCCAGGCCCCGTGGACCATCCTGAGAATATAGTAGGGAAGAAGGGAAACCCCGTCTCTGCTCTTAGGGAGCTGACAGCCTAACACAGGCGGCAACCATCAAGGGAGGAATGACAACTGTTTCCAGGGGGATGCTTGGGGCTGAGTCTTGTCTCAACAAGTCTGAGGGTTCAGATCCCTGCAGAATTGTAAACACTTATTTTACATATTTTGTGATTCTCCAGAAGCAGAGATGGAAGCCATTTGGGTCAAGTGGGTGAAATCTTCAGTCATTTGGGGGCAACGGTTGAAAAGCAACCCCAATCATAGTTTTGGCAAGTTCCAAATTCAAAGCATTCAGAAACTATCCGTGGGGAGTTTTCTGTGTTCTTTTTGGAGTACAAGTCATCTTCTGTTTGGCTTCCCTCAGCTCCGTTCCTACCTACCGGTCTTGAATGGCTCAACATCCTATTCCTAGCCTTTAATTCAGGAGAAGGAGCTGCCCTTCCCCAGACATGCAGGTAGTATGAGAGTAACTCTACAAGGGTCATCACTGCCAGTCCAATCCCCAGGAAAGTAGGCATCCCATGATCCAGAGATTCTAGAAGAAACACAGAGATTGGTATACATGGGTGATCTTAGGAGGAGTTTTTGACTTATTAATGCTAACTGGCATTATGGAGCATGCATTCAGCCTCTCAGGTTTACCTCCTTGGATTCATTTTAATTAGGCCACGGAGCTTATACACCAATGATGAATCTTTTTTTCCAACCCGTCAGAGTTAATTGTCAGTTCAAGAGTCTCCTGTCACCTGTCACCAAAAGTATGACTCAGATGAGTGTACTTGGGAACACTCATCTGAGTCATACTTAGGTAGGATGAGAGGAGAGAGATGGAAAATGCCACCTTTTTATTGTTGTTGAGACACAATTTACCATAAATTCCACACTTTTAAAGTGTAAAATTTGGTGATTTCTGGTATATTCCCAAAGTTGTGCAAACATCATCACTGTCTAATTCCAGAACATTTTTATCACCCCAAAAGGAAACTTGTAACCATTAGCAGTCACTCCTCCTTCTTCACTGTTCCTCTGCCAACCACTAAGCTGATTTTTGCCTCTGTGGACTTGCCAATTCTAGATATTTCTTGTAAATGGGATCATACAATATATGAGCCTTTGTGTTGGCTTCTTTCACTTAGCCTATTTTTTTTTTTTTTAAAAGATTGGCACCTGAGCTAACAACTGTTGCCAATCTTTTTTCTTTCTTTTTCTTTCTGCTTTTTCTCCCCAAATCCCCCCGGTACATAGTTGTATATTTTAGTTGTGGGTCCCTCCAGTCATGACACGTGGGACGCCACCTCAACGTGGTCTGACGAGTGGCGCCATGTCCACGCCCAGGATCTGAACCTGTGAAACCCTGGGCCGCCGCAGTCGAGAGCATGAACTCAACCACTCGGCCATGGGGCAGGCCCCGAGCCTATTGTTTTTAAGGTTCTTCCATGTTGTAATGTGTATCAGTACTTCATTCCCTTGTATGGCTGAATACTATTCTACTTTATGGATATACTACATTTGTTTATCCATTTATCAATTGACAGACATTTGGATTATTTCCACTTTTTGATTATTAAGAATAATGCAGCTATTAACTTAATCTTTATTATTTCCCTCCTTCTGCTTTAGGTTTGTTTTTCTCTTCTTTTTCTAGTGTCTTAAATAGAAGATTAGATTATTGATTTGAGATTTTTTTCTTTTTCAATATAGATAATTACAGCTATGTATGTCCTTCTGAGTAGCCCTTTTGCCATATCCTATACATTTTAAAAGTATGTTGTGCTTTCATTTCAATTCATCTCAAAGTATTTTTTTAAGTTCCCTTGTGATTTCTCCTTTGAACTATTGGCTGTTTAAGAGTGTGCTGTTTAAGAGTGTGCTGTTTAATTTCCACATGTTTCTGAATTTTCCAGTTTTCCTTCTTTTATTGAATTCTAGTTTTATTCCACTGTGATTAGAGAACATATTTTGTATAATTTCAATCTTTTTAAATTTAGTGATATTTCTTTGTGGCCTAAAAAATGGTCTATCTGCAGAATGTTCCATGTGCACTTCAGAAAAATGTGTATTGTGCTATTGTAGTTGGAGTGGTCAACAAGATGTCTGTTAGGTCTAATTGGTTTATAGAGCTGTTCAAGTCTTGTATTTCCTTATTGATCTTCTGTGTACATATTTGGCCATGGTTTTTTTGTATTATTATTATTATTATTATTATTTTTTTGCTGGGAAAGATTTTCCCTGAGCTAACATTTGTTGTCAATCTTCCTGTCTCTCTCTCTTTTTCCTCCCCAAAGCCCCAGTACATAGTTGTATATTCTAGTTGTAAGTCCTTCTGGTTCTTCTATGAGAGCTGCTGCCACAGCATGGCTACTGACAGATGAGTGATGTGGTTCCATGCCCAGGAACCAAACCTGGGCCTCCAAAGCAGAGCAAGATTAACTTTAACCACTAGGCCATCAGGGCTGACTCTGGCCATGTTTTTAAGACTTCAGAAGGCAGTTTACAATTCTGCCTTAGGTTTCAATTGCTGCTTATGCAGAACTTCAAGTTCAGTCAAAGGCAAGATGTTAGTGTTTTCCCAGGTCTTTGCAGGGTTGTATACCACCCTGTATATCTAGATGGTCTCTTAGACTCCCCGCAATATGTCAGAGCTTTTCAAAGCTCTGATGGGCATCTCATGCCTAGCTTTTCCATTTAAGGTTTTTGGTCAGTTTCTGGCTTGCCCAACTGTTCTGTGATGTTAAACAGTTGTCACTAATTGTTTTTGACAAACACCCTGGGGTAAAACCTGTTTGCAGTGAGTGAGGTCTGAGTCAGGTGGAATAAAGATAAGCTTTGCTAGTTGGGATTTCCAGAGAATTTCCATATAGATCAGAAAATGACAATTCTCTGTGGATGGGGCTTTTGCAAATTCCAGACCTATTCTATTCTCCCCAGTGGTTACTAGGATTTTGATTTTCAAGGCTGCTATGGATCTGGGGACAGGGGGATGGGAATAGGGAAGGTTAAAATATCACAAAGTTCACTGTTCCTACCACTTTTCTGGAATGGACACTTCTAATATTTTTTGAAAGTTCCTTGTTAATTTTCAGAGTTTTGCAAAAGTTGATTTGGGCAATTTTTGCAAGTTTTCTAGATGCTTTTATGCAGAAGCAGAATTTTAGAGAGCCTTGCTCCACCATTCCCAACTTTGTGTTCTTACTTGAAAACATTTGTCCTTAATTTCTTATCTGGGCCACAAAATCCTCATCCAACAAAGTTTATCATTTTGAGATATATACTCTTGTCATGACCACTGAGATGCATCCATGTATATTCAGACTGTATGAGGAAGTTAAATTAATCTTTTCCTGTTTTATTGAGGTTTGACAAGAACAACTTCCCACTTGTAAACAATAGAAACTAAGAACCCTCCACCTTGTAAAGAGAGGTTGGAGGAACCCTGCTGCCATTACTCTACCTCCTACTATAGAATATATGATTTTGGGGCTGAAAAAGAGATGAGAAGTTTTCAAAGTAGGATAGAATGCTGTGGCTTTTCCTTTATATTTCACATCGGGAGGGGGACAGTTTAGTCCTCCTACCCTCCACTAGAAGAAAAGTATAGAAATCTCAAGGGGAAAAATTTTAGAATTTAGAGATGCCTGAAAAGCACAAGAGACTGAAATTTCATATCTCAGTTTCATCATTGGACTTGCTGAATATTTCTCGGTGGTTATTCTAGAGGGCGGAAAAAGAATTGGAAATAGAAAATAGGAAGGAGAGTAGAGAAAAGGAGAAGCAGCCATCCCACCACAATTTGATATGGCCAGAGTTCATGAGTTTCTCTGAGCCAAGTGGACAGGTTGGAAGTCAGCTAGGCATGAGCTGTAATGCCAAGGTCTTGCTAGGAGTATGGCTGGCAGGGTGAAAGACCTTAGCATCAAGACATTCTGGCTTGTATCAATGGGAATGGGGGTTTCGGGGAGTGTCTAAAGAGTTCAAACATTCCGTATCAGGTTACGGTGCTATGAGAATACCTCCTTGAAAGACTCCCTAAAGAACCAGACACTTGAGAGCCCTCATGGGCATTCAGCCCAGATGGGAAACAGCCATCAAGAGACACATGCAGTATCAATCAGTTATGAAGTGTTTACCTCCTTCCCATTTCCCTCATCCCAGTCCCAACACACATGATGAGAAAGGGAACCCACAGGGTAGAGAAGGAGGTGAAGGAGGAATGATAGAGCTGAACACGTCTCTTTCCCACTGCAGTCCCTTAGAAGAGGGTTGGACTGTACTGGGAAAAGGGGAGGAGTTAAGATTCTTATACTGAGCTATATTCAGCTCAACAGTATGGGCTAATCTCTGAATCCCTGAAGATGGCTAGAAAGTTATGGGACACATCTGCCATAGCATCCAAGGAGAGCCAGTGTAGCACAGTAGAAGGCAGTGACTGGAGGGGAAAAAGTCCTATTTACACCCTACTGTGTTCAGACTCTTTAAACTTGTTAAAAGGCCCCTGGAAGATTTTTGAACCAAGGATCTCTCTTGGGTCCTCCTACCTTTCCACTATCAGCCAATAAATAAATCAGTACCCAGTTTCATAAGTGATGTCATATTTCCCAAAGTACATTTAGGAAAACATTCATTCCTGTAGTTAATAATCATCACTCTATAAAATCAGGTTTTGTGATAAAAAATGTGAACGGCTTCAGATACAACACTGGAGAGTTTTCTGTTTCCAAACCCCATGTCACCCTCCAACCCTTCAGGTTTTATAAGCCATTGTGGGAGGTCTATAATCTGATCTCTTTTATCTTTTGACCCTTGAGTTGGGCTGCAGCACTCACTGTAGGTCAGTTGCCACCTGGAAGAGCTGATGAATGGGCTGAATCATCCAACAGCCAGAAGAGTTTGAGTTGTCAGGAGAGGCTTAGAGTTGGCAGGTGGAGTTGAAGGAAGTTTCATTATTTTACAAAGTCAAACACAGGAGCCAAAGAGTATTTAGGAAGTAGAATTGGGGATAGGCAGTGGGGAAAAGATGGGTTTTTGGAGGTCATGGAGGGTGAAATTTCTGGGGAGAACTGAGATCTTCATTAGAGATTCTCAATTTTGGCTGCGCAGTGGAATCATCTGAGAAGCTTCTAAAAAAATACTGAACTCTGAGCTCCACCCCCAAAGACTGATTGACTTGACCTGAAGTACAGCCTAAGCATCTGGATTTTTTATATATCCCCAGGTGATTCTAATGTATATCAAGGTTTGAGAAGATTGGATCATATGAGGTAGAGCATAAAGAATTGGAGGTTGGAGAATGGGATTACTTGTTGCTTTGCCTACCTATTGCTCACAGAACAAACACATTTTTTTTTGGCAGGCAGTACCAGTTTCTGGCCAATCAGGAATTGGCTGACTTCTCTGGTCTCAATTCTTGCCATCCTCTCCTCCAAATCTTACCTCCAGTTCCTCAGCTGTGACACACCAGGGACTGAAGGACCTTTGCCTGGGCCTGAGCAGGAGAAGACTATAGTGACTGATGCTTGGTGCTCAGACAGTATCTGTCTGAACACCTTGAGGAAAGATGTAGATGTCATGGACAGTTCTGGCTCATAGAGAGTCTGGATAGGACCTTGTCACCAGGTCCTGTGTCAATCACTTATAGGCTGCAGGGTTATGGTAGCAGAGAGGGAAGGGGGAGAGAGAGTAAGCTTTTCTAAGAGGAGGGATCTGGGATGCCCCAAGACTGTCCAAACACCTATTCCTTAAGCTTCTTGTGGGCTTGTTTTCTTCCTTCCCTCCCTCTCTCCCACTCTTTCCTTGTTCATTCATTCTTTCCATCCTGTTTTTCTTTTATTCTTTACAAGAAACAAACTGATAGTGCACACTAGGCATTGTGACAGATACGGGGAATCATAAATAAATAAGATACAGTCCTGGTGAAATAGCTCATAGCGTAGTGGTGCAGACAGACAGGTAGTGAGATAATTATGACACAAGGTGATGAGTGCTGTAATAAATAAGTGTGGGGAATCCCTGGCTTAGGCGAGAGCTGTTGGTATCAGTCTCCTGTTGCCTTGATGTGTTCATTTGGTGTCACGTGCGGGTGGTTGAGATGAGGTCAGATGTCCGTAGGGACTGACATTGGGTGTGCAGCAGGACCAATGGGATGAGTGCCTTGACCTGCACACGGCAGCTGGTTCAGGTGGGAACACTGAGAGGATCTGGTGAAACCAGGAGGCAGATGGGTCCCTGCAAAGAGGGAGGTGTCAAAGCTGGTGTTTGAGGGCAGAATGTGGCTGATAGAAGAGACCAGAGTGACACGTTAAAAGCACTGATTATAGAATTAAATATTCCTGGCTTTGTTTCTTTGCTTTTTCAGGTGACAGCTGTCTGAAGGTAGAGGTATTGGGGGAGAGAAAAGGCTATAAAGTTATGAGAGGACAATCGACCACAGATTATTATAGTTGAAATCAGAGGTGGAAGTAAGAGACTAACATACATTTAATGAATGGTGTGTCAATACATCACTCACTCTATGTTTCTGAGTTTCAAGAGGAGCTCAAGAGAAAGAGGTGATTCATCTAGGCTGAGATAACAGGGGGAATTTAGCTGAAAGGTGAATTCTAATTGGTAGGTGAATAGCATTCGATAGATGTGGTAATGTTAATATGTATGCTTGACGTGACGCAATTGATGTGACTGACTAATTTCTGTGGAAATTTCATTTAAATCAGCTCTATAGAATTATCATTCATTTTACTGTAACTCTAGATTTTACTATAACACTGTATTTTCCTCTGAGATAAAAGCATGCTTAAGGATAGGGCAAATATTTTATATCACACATGTAATTAAAAATGATAGTTTCAATAAAACATTATTAAAAGCAAATGTGTCTGTTTCTTCTGCTACAGGAAAGCCTACAGTTGTGGCTGCCCACTCTGAGATGCTCAAATATGGTATAACAGGGCATTCCAGGAACTCTGCACTCAGTGGTCCTCAGTTCCAGGAGAAGTGTTGTGGTTCTGTCCAGATTTGCAAGTTTTATGGCTCTGGGTCCACCAACCTTCCTTCATGTGAAGCAGAGTAAGGGCTCACATACGTGGCAGTGACTCTGACCTCTCAGCCAAGCTTACTTATCCTGAACGTTTTTTGAGGCATATTTCCACCATGAGTCTCCACTGTTTTGGTCCCATGGAGGAGTGCTGCCCAGGAATTTCTCAGGTTTTGAGTGACAAGTAGCTCGTGGTGATAGATCCAAACATGGCAGCTGTGGTTCCTACCATAGAGAATTGTGCTGCGCTGGAGAGTGGATCATATATGCTCAGAGTGTCTCACAGCAAACTCCTTGGGAGCCTTTTTCTTTATTAAATCACAAAGATTTTAGAAACTCTGAGTCCTTAGATATTAAAGTGAAAGTAAATAGTTTGATATTCTCCAAGAATAAAAAAACATATATTTGATTCAATGAACTCCCAAAGTACTACACAGGATTCTGTTTTTCCTTGGTATCTCCAGCCCCACACTGATTTCTCCCAAGTTTTCAATTTGAATTTAGTTCAGGCTCCATGATGTCCCTTTGACTTATTCTAAGAACCGTCCGGATGCCTTGACTGCACTGCTCCTTTACGCCAGTATTTCACCTCTGGCAGGCAGAGTGAGGTGAATCTCTAACCAGATGATTTCCACCTAGGGGGGCAGATGAGTTTCATATTTTAGGTCCTAAATATGAGGAAGTAAATTAAAAAAACGTCTAACAAAGTTATCACTCACACGGTTTGGTTCTTAGCTCTATAGCTTTTAAAAAACAAAACAAAAATAAGAACAAAACACAAAGTTAAACAGGTCTAAATAAATATTAAGTGAAAAAAACTAATTGTTTCAAAGATCTCTTGAAAAGTCTCAAGGGGTGCCAAGTGACGGTAACCGAGAGCATGGCCTCCACAGTCCGATGGCTGAACCACTTTCTGGCTGTGTGGACTTGGTCATGGTACAAAACTGTCTGGATCCTTAGTTTTCCCATTTGTAAAATGGGGTTATTAAGAGCACCTACCTTCTAGGTTGTTTAGAAAATTAAATGAGAACATTTCAGTCACTTAGGGGTTCCTAGTATATGATAAGCACTAAGTTTTTGATGTTATAATTATACCAAAAATCTATAATCTTAGAGACACTTCTTATGCTCCCTTCCCTTTTTCCTAAGTGTCTCCTAATCCACACTCTCCACATTGTCGCATTTCCTAAACTCTCAGCCCTGTCCCTCCCTCTAACCCACAACTTCTTTAGCTTCAACTAATTCTCTTCCCCTCCTCTGCCCCCACCCCCAGCTCTCTCTGGGATTTTTGTTGAGCAGATGAGCAGATGGAGTTATCTCTCCTTCCTGATGCCATCCCTTCCTCTTCCTGCCTCTTTATTCTACTCTTAGGATTTTCAGCTTTGGCATTTCAGTCCAGAGCATTCTCTGTAACGGGGTGGGGACTGTTCCGTGTTTTGTGGCATGTTTAGCTGCATCCCTGGCCCCTATCCACTAGATGCCAGTAGGATTATACCCTCCAGCCTCAGCCTCTACAAACAACCAAAAATGTGTCTAGATATTTACAAATGTCCCTTGGAGGGACAGATTCCCCTGGTTGAGAAATGCCCAATTCTTCCTATTTTCTGAGAAGATAATTGCCTGCCACACATTCTCTGTTTCTCAATGGGAATGCCAGAAACAGTACAACAAGCAAATAGCAGCTCCTCATAGGAGCGTGGGGAGCCCATTGTGAGAGGAACCCCCACCTTACATTTCATAAGAAAAGTCCTTCCTTTTAGTGATGGTTATAGGCCCCCCATTCAATCTCCTCCTCTCACCCACTGCCTCCCAGTCCAGCATAAAAAGACTGGCAGACCTCTATTTTTTCTAGTCTAAGCCTAGGATTCTGCATCCTCTCTAGGGCACTGCTGCACCTGAGGGGCAGATGGAGGGGCACACATCCAGCCACCTGGGGAGGGACAGAGTGAAGTGACACGTGGACTGCCCGTGATAACGAGGAAGAGAAGCTTTATTTTTCACAGTCAAGCACAGGCCCTGCCAATCATTGCACATGCAGGGGGTGGGGGAACTGTGAGATCCTGGACATAGGACAGAAAGAGCCTTCCGGAGAGAGCTCCAAGTCCTCCATGGAACAACCCCAGCTCAGGCTGGGAAAGTGAGGATGTTGTATCTGGGAAAGGATGCGTCAGGCTGGGCTTTTCCTTGACCCTTTGGATTCTTGTTTCCTCTGGAGTTGTTCATCTCAGCATCAGGAGCCCAGGTCAGCAACAGCCCCCAGAGCCCTGGCCACAGCTGGAGTTCCCGGACTGCTGACCACTGCCACGGTCACAGGAGTTGGAGCTCCGGCGCCGGCATCGGTGGGACCTGTGGTGCCCATGGTGGCTCAGGCAGCAGCTGCCCTCGGAGCTTGGAGCACAGCCCGAGGAGGCTGGAGGTGAACACTGTGCGGGGCTCTTTGGGGGGCACTTGGGCGAGGGGCACTTGGGAGGGGGCTGGCACTGCTGCTGGTGCTGCTGGGAGGACATCTCGGCGGGAGGTGAGTGAGCCTGGACAAAGCAGAAGCCCCTGTCAGTTGAGACTCCACAGTTCAATATCTCCTCACTCTTGGTTTCCTGGACCCCTCGCTTCTAAGACCAGCTTCTCCCTGAGCCAAGGCTGCAGGAGGGGTGGGAAACTGATGTGGAGTTAGTTTGATCATACAAGATGGCTCCACCTTTGCTCTCCACCCAGCACCCAGTGCTGCCAATCTAAGTGGGCATCCAGCGTTTTGCATCTTAAAGGAAACACACAGGGGATGCAGCATTTCCAGAAAGCTTTCTGAAGGATGGATGTCACAGGAAACATGTGTGGACGTGAATAGAAAGATCAAGGGAAGGAATCATGCATTTCTGTGGCCTTTGTAGGTCCCAGAATTCCTGTCACAGCCCACAGGGACTGCTTCCTGGCCCTCACTTCCCTCCTTGCTGCCCTCTTTGCAGTCCTATTTCTGGGATTTCATTCCAGATCCCTCTGTTTCCCTCTCCTCAGCTATGACCTTGGGGTTCTTTCCCAGCATCTTAGCTAGAGTCCCTTCCCCTCAGACACTCACCGGATGCAGAGGAGGCAGGAGTGGCTCGTTCCTGAGGAGGCTGTGGATGAAGAGCCCAGGGCAGGATCCCTTTTATCCTGTTCTGGGTTCATGATGCATGCCCATGCATGCTGCTGGTTTCCCAATCAGGGAGAGGGTGACAGTCTGGCACACCCCTAGGACTAGGCTTCCCTCCTTTTTCCTGGGCACTTGCATAATGTCCAACTAATGAGATTCAACCAGGAAGCATGGTGACTGTCCACATACCTCTGCCTGGGGCCGTCTGTGAGCCTGACCCTCTCCTTTCCATCCTTCCTTCTTTTAGCTCACATGCCTTGGTTCAGATTCTGTCTCATGTACTTTCCTGGGGACAAGTTTGTCTATGAAAGAATTCTGTTCTTGCATTTACCAGTCTACCAAGACATATACACAAACAGACGAATAAATCATAAAACAAATTCCAAGTGATAAATGTAATTAAATGCATACAATGTCTCCAGGCTGCCCCAGTGGCCATGATCTTCAGATATAGTCCACTATGCCTCCTGAGCTCATGGCAATGAGATGGGGGACTGGTGTGGAGCTCTGCCTGGGGGAAGTGAGCCCTTTGGATGACTCGTGGTACCCAGGGAGAAGCATGAGTTTTCATTCATGAAAGGAGCAGAGCCACATTAGGTGCTGATGGGCAAATAAACAAATTGACTAGAACTGAAAATGTGTATGGTTTTTTTAGTGAATTCATCCAGACTCAAAACTATTTGCATGTTTGAATCTATTATACTATCTAGCTATAGTCAAAGAAATGCATAATTAGGTCTATAAACTAATAATCCATATATAATTTAAATAATTTTTATAATTACAATGATATATCATGGATTTATATTTTCTTACAGAGAAAAATGTTCATAGCCTATTGTTAACTGGTAAAAAGCAGGTAGTAAAGCAGTACACACAGTTAATTAAATGATACTTTGAATGAAGTCTTTTTTTTTTAATAGGAAATGTGTCTTATTTTTTTATGACCATTAAAACCTATACGACTGGCTTCCTGCTTTGGACAGTTTCATTTTTCTCACTTCACTGTAGAACTCACCCACACTAAAGCATAGAGATCCCATGAGTTATTTCAAGACCCTGTGGAGGAAAGATTTGTGGTGGGCCTTCAGAGTGTTAGCTCAGTATGGAGGAGGTGGAGACAGTTGGGGAAGGAATTACGCCCTCACTGACATCCTCTGTCTCCAGAAGAGGTTCTTGACCCCCTTGAGGCCATTTCTCTCACATCATTGAGAATCCCACAATTAGACACTGGGTCAGAAGGGGAAAACATGAGTGATGAAAAGGACACTACTTTTCACGCGGACTCAGTGGTGAGGATGAAGAGGGAGAAAATAGTTGGAAACTCATTTCTGTCTTCATCAGCTTTGTTGGATGAGGCTAGCCTTGGACAAAACGACAAAAGTAGGCTACTCTGCCTCCTGATGTACCTGGGACCTCCTGCTTACAACTGGTGTCCTAATGTAATTGCCCAGTGGTGTCCTGGTCTGGATGAAAATACAGAGAGAAGAGATCAGCCTAACGGAAGTGGTGCTCACATCATGCTCGGGGCCCCTCTGAAGGTTCAGCCTGATCTTGGAGTGTGACTGGGAGAGGGACATCATCCACTGTCTTTTCTCCCATGGACTTGAGCCTCCTATTACTAGCCCTTCCTCCTGAAGCTCATAGAATTGTACACTTAAATGGGTGTTTTTTTCCGTATGTAAAATATACCTCAAGAAATCTGACTTAAAAATAACAAAAAATTTTAAATAGTGATTTTTAGGAATAAGTATAAATGTGACAAAAATATATAAAAAAGAAAGCAAAGAATGATAAATATAAGATTCAGGATGGTAGTTACATTAGCTGGGACAGGCAGGGGAATGCATGTGGGAGAAGTAAGTAGGTACCTATAACTTACTATCAAAGTTCTGGTTTTCACTTGGGGGTTGATTTTTGTGTGTTTGTTATTTGAATAATATATAGTCAGATAAGCAGAAGGTAAATTAACTAAGAGGGCTTTGCACGGACCAATGATGTACACAAACCAAGGATTATTGTTAATCCAGATCTGTGTACCTGAAATCTGATAACAAGAGAACTAAAGGCTGTGAACTCCAGGAGTAGTTGTCTCCCCAGCACGCCACATTCGGCCTTGCTCATCTCATTTTCCTCTCTTCACAGCATCGGTCATAAATTGCTCAGGAGAAGGGCTGACCCTCGTCTCTTTGTTTGCTCATTTATTACTAATATGCCTTGCTCAGAAGGCTCACCCTGGAGCCGGGCCTTGGATAAAGTGCTTCCTGTTCCAGAGCTAACACACGTGTAATTAGGCCACAAAATCCTCATCGTAGACCAACCAGGAAAATTTCTTCCCCATGTGATGTCCCAGATTCCTACTAAGACATCCTCGGACTACAGCATATTTGGAGTCGCCTCATGCTCTGGGCTGTATGTTCAAGTGTCTTCTGTCACCTCAGGCTCATTGTGAACTCTGCTCTGAGAAGCAAAGGGTGGACTGTGAGGTGGGGCAGCTTCCAGGAGGATGGTGTGAGATGAAGGAGCTCCATCTCAGAGAGGAAAAGAATGAGAACATCAGGATGTGGAGACAGGGACTAAGACAGGGACTTGGGGTGGAGGTGGCAAGCACTTCTGCTAACAGGCTCTGGAATGGTTTGAGCCGCACTGACCGGGGGGCATGTGTTACACACAAGGTGTAGCCCCACAGCAATTCAAAATCGCTTATCCTTGAGATTAAAAATGGCCTCTGGACTTATTTCTGAAAAACCACATTTCACAGAAAACTAATTCTTCCTTTCTGCATCTAGGCTTGAACCCTGAGACAAAGTCAGTTCTCCTCCTGTCCATCCTGCAAACCCCTGCAGTTTGCCTTAGGGCTCAGTCATCACAAACATAAATATTTGTTTAGTGTTCATCCTACCTGTGACACCGGGGGTAAAGCACACCCAGAGTGGAAGCGGGATCTTGTTTTGAAGCAGAGAGGACATGGAAACCTGCCCAGCTCTCCTGTGCCCACCATCAGACACCCATCTCCATGTCCAGGACCATTCAGGTTTGCACACATAACTTGAAAGAACTGTTGGAATCACTGATTCAAAATGAGTAAATTGTAGATTGGAGAGAAAAAGGAAACTGTGGCCTTTACTATTAATTTGTATCTAAAAACAGGTAGCCAGTCCTTTAGGCTTACAGAAAATCAGAATGTAATATATTACATTAGCTGTGATGAAGTTTTATTTAATTTCATTCAATTAAATTTAAGTACGTGAAGGTTAAAGTTCCAATGATAATTTTTTTTGGTGAATATAATGTAATATATTTTATTATCATATTTGAGACCAAATTTGATGAGGAATACATTTGTAACACCACAGTTGAATCAAATGGGAAGACAGTATTCAGTTTACGTAAAGCTTAGCCATTATGAGGTCTATGCTATCAAATGAGCTACACGTATCACCTCCAGCATCGTCAACCTTACCATTATCAACCATTTTGAAAAATGGTTCATTATCATCATTTGCACACTTTTTCCTCAACTCTTCCAAGCACATGAGCCATTTCCTTCCATCAACTTCTACAGAGTTAGAATCAATAGCACACGTCCCACAGGTAGGCAGATGAGGACGCAATGGAGCCACAGTGAAGAACTGGATCTTCTTCTCCCCATCTTCCACCGCCTCTTCCCACTTCTCCTCCTCCTCCTTCTTTTTTAAAATTATTTTATTTTATTTTTTGAGGAAGATTAGTTCTGAGCTAACATCTGCCTCAAATCCTTCTCTTTTTGCTAAGGAAGACTGGCCCTGAGCTAACATCCGTGTCCAATTTCCTCTACTTTTTATGTGGGACACCGGGCACAGTATGACTTGACAAGCAGTGCATAGGTCTGCACCCGGGATCCGAACCAGCAAACCCCAAGCTGCCAAAGCAGAACGTGTGAACTTACCTGCTGTGACACTGGACTGGCCCCCTCCTCCTTCTCAATAATATCAAATATGAATCTTGTCACATCTAGAGTTGTAAGTCCCTTCTTCACTCTAACTCCTCTGCTGCTCCCCATGGTGCCATATGGGGACAAAGAGGTCCTCTTAGGAACCTTTCTGTCTTTGACAAGAACTGGCTCCAAACTTTTATCCCTTACTCCAGACATCACACTCCCACAGGACGATGATCTTGTCCAATTGTCAACTCCAGAGAACAGCTAAAGGCTCTACCACCCTTTGAGACTTAGAGTGTAATGGGGGATTGACCTCCAAAAGCTGGAATCTTAGGTTTGAGGTCTTTGTAAGCACTTCTGTGATACCAAATAGCCCATCAGACCCAATGTATTTACTCATCTAAGTGATGGTCCATTTAGGCTGTGAGGTACTCAGGGAAGAATGGTATCATATAGCTCTGTATATTATTACTGGTGTGTGAAGTAAAAATAACAGAGCCTGTGTCAAGGTGTGTAAGTGAGTGAATGAATAAAGGGGCAGCAGCTGGTCCAGGGCAGATCGGAGTAGGAAGTAATTGGGCAGTCACAAGGATATCCTGGTTCCACTTTAATAGAACTCTAGTCTGCTGTCCAGGAAGATACTGGAGGGAGGCAATTAGGAAGTGTGTGGCACTGTCACGCTCCCCCGGTTGTGAAAGCAGCTGCATGCTCAGGCCGTGTATCACAAACCCAGCACAGGATAAAAGGGCGCCTGCCCCAGGTTCCTCATCCACAGCCTCCTCAGGAACAGCCTTCTCCTGCCTCCTCTGCATCGGTGAGTGTCTGGAAGGGGACAGAACCTTAGCTGGGAGTGTTGGGCAGATGAGCTCAGACTATAGTGAAGAAGGGGGAAGCAGAGGTGTCTGATGTAGAGACAGCAAGAAGAGGACCTTGGAGGGCAGCTGGGGACAGTGTGGGGACAGTGAGTAAGGAAGCTCTGTGGTCTGTAACATCAAGGTCTGTGACACACCAGAGCCCTGACTCTCAGCATCCCCTCCGCTCTTTATCCTGAAAGATGCACACATGCCCAGAGACATTCTCCAGGAGTCATTACCCACTTGGGCATATTTGCGTCCATGTTTCTATGGAGACAGACAGACTTGGGGCCCAGTTAGAAGGTATCATCATTGGTTTAGGAAGGAGGGCTGAGTAAAAGAAATGTCTTGCCACGTCAGTTTAACTTGAGAGTGGTTCCCATTTTCTCCTGAAGGCCACAGCTCAGGAAGCAGCTGGTATTAGGAGGAAGGGCTTTATAAAACCACTCATAGAGGAGACACTGGCCTCAATGTTTTGCACTGACATTTCCTTTAATCCATCCAGGCTCACTCACCTCCCGCCGAGATGTCCTCCCAGCAGCACCAGCAGCAGTGCCAGCCCCCTCCCAAGTGCCCCTCGCCCAAGTGCCCCCCAAAGAGCCCCGCACAGTGTTCACCTCCAGCCTCCTCGGGCTGTGCTCCAAGCTCCGAGGGCGGCTGCTGCCTGAGCCACCACGGGCGCCGCAGGTCCCACCGATGCCGGCGCCGGAGCTCCAACTCCTGTGACCGTGGCAGCGGTCAGCAGTCCGGGGGCTCAGGCTGTGGCCAGGGCTCTGGGGGCTGCTGCTGACCTGGGTTCCTGATTCTGAGATGAGCAACTCTAGAGGAAACAAGAATCCAAAGAGCCAAGGAAAAGCCTCAGCTTGACGCAGCCTTTCTCAGACACCCTAATCTCCCTTTCTGGGGCTGAGCAGCTGTGATGTTCACAGGGGCGGGGTGAATTCTCCCCAGAAGGCTCCACACATGTATTTCTAAGGGTCTGTGGGCTCCCCCTCCTCTGTGCCTCACAGTGTTGTCACCTGTGTCTGATCATTTAGAGAAATAAAGTCTTGTCTCACACCATCTGCCTCTCACTTGTTCTTTGATGGCTCCACCCAAGGCTGTGCAGTGGGCTCCCCTCCCTCAGCTCCCGAGGGTCCAGCATGTCAGCACCAGGGAATAATCTTGTCATGGGGATGGAAGATTAATGGGTCAGACTTTTCTTCACACAGAGGGGTCTTGTGGGAGCTTTGAGGTTGGGAAGGTGGGAGGAAAGGTAAGCGTGGAGAGTTGCTGAGAACACTCTCAACAGAAGACTTGACTTTTCTTGTGCAATCTGTGAGGAGGAAGGGTCTGACATCAGAATCCCCCTGTTGTCATGTATCAGAATCTTAGTTGAGGGTAGTATAGAGGGTCAGAAATTGAGAAGATTGAGGCCAAAAAGGATGGAGGGCATGGAGGTAGAAAGAAAGATCTGAGGGAGGAAGATCAAGTCAACTTATGAATGATGGACTTTAGAGAGAGAGCCGAGTGGAAAGCTGGTAAATTCTGAAGAAACTGGAATTGAAGGTTTTGCCAGAAAGAATGCATGGGGCATTCATCACTGAGAAGTTCTGAACTCTCAAAGAACTGAGAAAAAGAGGACATGAGAAATGTCTCAGAGGGTTACAGATTGGATACCTTAAACTTTTCTCAAGAGATTTTAGATAGAATGGAACTCATTTTCCTTATTTTTTGTCTGTTGAATGCTTCCTCTCAAACTCAGCAGCATCAAAGAGACATAGCTGTGTTACGGTCACATCGGATTCTTTTCCTGCCCCAGCTTTCGAATAGGGCAGTGTTTATCTATACCCCAAACTGAAATGGTCATTCTCGATGTGAACCAAGAGTGCTGTTTCACTTGAATTGCCAAATTTTTGAAATAAAGGTGCAAAAGAACAGGGGTCTGTTAGATCCAAGCCATAATGGTTCTTGAAATAACTTCACAAGGATGAAAATATACCATATAACTGTGGGTACAATCCAAGATGAAATTTTTGAGAGAAAACAGAATTTGAGTGTGAAAATTCTAGACAGAGGACAAAACCTATGTGATATTTTGGGAATTCATCTGAAAGAAATAAGTTTTTTGTTATTTCATTTTTTAAAAAGTGTTTTAAAAAGTGATAAACTGGAAGTTAGTTTTGCTCCAATATTCTTGGACATATAATTTCTCAAGAAGCTGGAACAAAAAGCGTCAACATGAACCCTGATTGGAGGTTGAAGCCCAAAATGGGCTGCCAGTGAAATCACTGACCTTGCCGAGTTGGGGTTCCCCGAGGAAGTGGCCACAGATGTGGGGATTATCCTCGAGCAGGCTTTGGAATCCGTGTGATGAGCTACTTTCTCCTGGACATTTAAGACATTCTTGGAAAGTATTCTTTAAAAGTCAGAATTAATTACATAACAGAATAAAAGAAAAAGGATGGGCAAGCTCTGTGCAGAAAAGATTTGGGAACCTCAGTTGAGAACATGCAAACCCCACACTCAGCTATGTTTGTGCATTCGAAGCCATAAACATTGATGAATCTGTGCTGGTTGGCCCCAAATCCATAGGGACCTGTGTATTTCAGGGGTGAATGGCAGCTGAGACACATCAGTCAAATTCTAGCTGCATATCAGCAACTGAGGAGCAGTATTCATCTTCCTCTTTTCCTCTCTGCCACATGTCAGACTGGGCTCCCAAGATGGTACTCTGAAGGATCTGGACTTCCCATGAAGCTCATTTCCTTTGCTTTTCAGAGCTCTGTTTACTCCTGACTTGTGCCCCTGTCTTTGACTTGTGGATTTATAAAGATTTTCCACTTGAGTGCCATCTGACAGTGGGTTTGTACCACTCCACTACCCACTCGCCCTTTTCCAGGCAACCCAGGGTTTTCCCTTCTTTTTACGTCCCAGAGAACAGCCCTGCACTGCAAGTTTTAGGGACCACAGGACCAGAGGAGGGGGAGGAAGTAGGTTTTCCCCCACTCAAAGGGTGTCTCTGGAAACTGAGTTCAGTGAAAAATCAAAGATTGCCAGTGAACGGCCTCCTGTGATTTGAGCCTGGTGTGAGTGTCTTTGCTACCCCCATTTCCTCCACTCCTGAGCAGCGCTCCTGTCTATTACCTTCTCCCATTGACCCAAGCTATCCCTCCTGCATCTTCTGCCCAGCCCACACCCTCCAGAACCCCTCGTTTATGAACTTTCTCAATCTGTCTCTCCCTCTGTGCCCCAGTTTCAAATTCGTCACCTTTCATACTCTACCCTCTCTCCTCTCTTTCTCAGTCTTCATTTGAATGGCTATTCTCCTCCTCCATCCTCTTTGGTCTTGTTCTTCATTGCTCATTTCTGATTCTCTGTCCGTCTCACCCCTGTCATACAGTATTCTTACAGAGCCCAGAACAGTATTCTTACAGGAACTCCATGAGCAGACGCTGGGGACTGCAACATGAGATCATATCACATCTCATTTCACACAGGAAAACTCAAGGCTTTCACTAATTCGTTCCCACCAACACCTCTCCCTAACCCGACCTCCATCCTAATACACAATCTCCTCCAAAGGCTCTTGTGAGGTGAGGGGAGTCTGATCTGCTATGTTTCTGTTCCTGAGACAGGATTCTGTAACCAATGTTGGGCAGCCTGGGTGGGGCAAAGAAATGGCCATGTTAGACAGAGGTTGCACTGTGAAAGGAAAGCTTTACTTTTTCACAGGGACGTAAAGAAGGTGAGGGGAAGCACTGAGTTCCTGGAGAGCAGTAGGATCAACCCTCCATGGGAGCACTTGAAAACCTTCAAGAAATATCTCAGAAACAGAGAGAGGGGACAGGAACAGGATGCACAAGCTGGGGTCGGTTCCACTCATTTTGGAGCTTTCAAATGTTTTTGCTAATCTCATGATCCAGGTCAGCAGCAGCCCTCAGGGCTCTGGCCACAGTGGGAGCCCCCAGACTGCTGACCACTGCCACTGTCACAGGAGCCAGAGCTCTGGTGCTGGTGTTGGGGGGACCTGCAGTGCCTGTGGGGGCTCAGGCAGCAGCCGTCCTCAGAGCTGGGGCCATAGCAGCCCCCGGAGCTTGGAGGACAGCCAGAGGAGGCTGGAGGCAAACACTGTGTGGGGATCTTTGTGGGGCACTTGGGAGGGGCTGGCACTGTTGCTGGTTCCGCTGGCAGGACATCTTGGTGGGAGGTGAGTGAGCCTGGGCAAAATAAATACAAAACAAACTATGTGTCAACTTAGAGGCTTCAGGTCAAAGTTTCCTCAGTCATTGGTCTCCTCATTCAATGGTTTCCTCATTCATTGATTTTGAGTTAAATTGGCCCAGTAAGCTGTCCTTCCTTCCTCTTTCCCAATGGGAATGAAAGCTGGCAGACTTCTAGACGAGCCTCCAGGGCCACTGCACATAACCCCACAGCTGGTCTGTCGCACAGACACAAGGCGAACAGTGCCACCTGCAGGTATTCAGTGCACAAAACACACACTGTCCCATAACCATCCAGGGCTTCTCTGGACACCTGTGAGGAGGATGACAATCAGCGAGGGTGTGAGGAGGAAATGAGGGCATGGCTGGGAAGATAAGGAAGAGAGAGCCTGAGGTAAACTGCATCACAGGATCCCTGACGTGGCTCGTGTATTCTTCCTCCTCACAACCCCATCCTTCTCCTGCCCGGCTGCCCACCACGCCCCATCCTGTCTTCCTACTGCTCTCTCCTTGCTGAAGTACAGACACATCCGCTCAGTCCTTCCAGGTCAGGCTCTCCCCACCACTGGACACTCACATGATTCTGTGGAAGGAGGAGAAGGCTCTTTCTGAGGCGATTGTGGGCCAAGGAACCCAGCACCTGAGCCCTTATGCTGAGTTTTATGATGCACAGCCCAAGAATGTGTCTTTGTTCTCAACCCAAGGTGACAATACCACATACTCCCAGGATCAGGCTTTCAGCATTTTCCTAGGCACATATTTTGAGGAACGGCAGAAAAAAAGCAGGAAATCTTGATGATGGTCCAATTACCCACAGCTCTGGCCCACTGGCTGACATTTCGCTTTTATTTATTGATTTAGCTCTCATGCCCTGCAATCAGGAAGTACCTTTGTGGGCATTGGTAATGTGGAGGCCAACAGAAGTGCTCTAGACTAGCTCAGAGACTGTCAGGAAGACATTTGGACAACTGAAAAGTTAAGTAGATCCCATGTGCTAAGCGTTGCAGCACAAGCGTGTGTAAAGGCATCAGGTCCGGGGCTACCGCCTTTGGGTGTCAATCCCCCGCTACCCTGTAGAGTCCCTCACGGGGATGAGTGATCAGCTCCTGTCTTAGGGGTGTTGACTAAACTGAGCTCACTTGGAAATGAGTGGGTAAGGAGTGGAAAAATGGAGCTGGGACCACGCCTTGAGAGGCACAGCCCTTAAGAGAACCTCATAGCATCTGAAATGCAGCACGGGGTGTGGGGTGAAGGAAAGTAGAACTGGGGTAGGTCTTGGTGAAAAAGCAGATGATCTCAAAATGTGAGCTCCATCTGAGGAACTGATAGAAGTCACAATTAATAGAAAACAAAAGACATCTATTTGTGGATGTCTGGGATGTGTGAGGCTGAATCTAATTCTACTATATTATATTGTAATCAATGAAGATTTTCTTAAATTTGATGATAACAATGAGGTTGATGGAGTTGTATGCATTTCAGTTGCCAAATAGCTATGATAATGCTTGAGGTTTGTACATGGTGAGTTCGTGTAAGCTAAATATTATTTTGCATTTGGTTTTAATTATGATATTACTGATAAATTCATCATTGAAATACTCTGTAACAATATAATAAAATAAATTAGAGCCTCCAAAAAACCCCACTGTCATGAATTTAAAAAAAGCTTTATTTATACTATGTGTTTCCAAAGAAAAGAATCACAATTAAGATGGTATTTTCTAATAATCATAAATTTAAATTATGCTGTAATTTTAAACAAAACATTGTTTTGATCAGAGTTTATGAAAGGCTTTAGGATCAGATACTTGTTCTTTGGCACAAAATACATTGTAAGGGGATGTTAGTTCCTTCTTCTTCCCCTCTGCCTATCACCCCACTTTAAACAATTGTGATACCATGAGGTCTTTCAAGAATTCTGTAGAATTGTGAATGGAGGAATGGGAATTCCAGATGGAGAGGTAGTGAAAGGCTGGGACAGGCATCATGTTTTCAGGAATGGGGTCCTCAGGACACCATGTTCTGATTTAGCCTCAGAGCTAGGCTGGAAGCGACATTGCCCTTATATTATCAAGTACGCTGCCCATCCCCTCTACCCTCACATGGAAATACTATAATAAAAAGAGACAATTACAAAGGATGAAAGTGGGCACTGTGAAATGCCAGACTAGGTGGCGTGGCTGAGGACAGAAGAGAGAGGAAGCAAACATAGCTCTATTCATGCTGCACTCCGACTTTGTCAGGAGAGCTGGGCATGAGAAAATGGCAGACAGGGGTCAGCCCGAGGGAAAAGTGTGCTTGCAAGGACCTTGGGCCTTCTGTTGGCTCGGTCCTTATCTGTGTCCCTGTCTTACCTCTCACAGCCTGAGGTTTGGCCTGAGTCATCACCTGCTCTCTGTTCTGGAATTCTTTCTCACTCATTTAATCCCATATTTCTTTATTGAAGAACCACTTCTTGGGCATCAGCTATAGGCCAGACACCATCCTCAGCATCAAGGATCCAGCAGTGAAGGAGAGAGACACAGTCTCTGTCCTCAGAGAGCTTAGAAACTAGCAAATTGGGCAAGCATCAAACACAACAGTGATGAGCCATCCTGGAGGAAAATTCAGCTCTTCTGTGGGGAAGGAGGCTGACCTAGTGTGGAGCTCAGAGAGCTCCAGGGGTAGATACTTTCTTTTTTCATCACTCACAGTTTTCAGGAACAAGCACAGGCAATTTTCAGTCCAAACTTAGGCAGTCTTGGATCTTTGCAAGGAAGAATCAGGGCATGATATAAGTCGCACAGATTGGTCAAGATCCAAAGGACTAAAACATCTCAGAGACATTTCATGGAATTGTTATTATGAAAAGCAAATGGATTTCTGGGTCACTTCCTTAAATCCCATCCTTGATTCCCTATGTTGATGTTTTTGTGCCAATTTCTTCCCATCTCTTCATTCTGGAGAAGATGAATCATAATTCCCACTTTAGAGCCCATCCTTTTGATCGTCAGAGTCAAAGATTGACCGACAGGCAGAAGTCCTGTGCTGACAGGAAAAAGACTCATCAACCAGTAACTTCTCCCAAAGCATGAGGGCAACTAGGGATGGAAAACACATGAGCATTCATCCTGAGTGGTCCTGACACTCTGGGGTCCTGTGGAAACATAGTGAAGACTGAACCTGCTTTAACTAATTGATTTTAATGATGGACTTTGCAAAAGTCCATCATCTGGTTATGCTGACTGGTATAATAGCAAAATGCAGTGCAACATAGCAGATTTTTAAAATACTCCTTCCAACCACTAAGTTGTCTTTATTAAATGGAATATTAAATTAGAGGCAAAAAGTGACGTTTGCAGATTTAATTCCAGGAAGTGCATTTGACCAAGGTGTATCAGTGGCAAACTAATCAACCATCCGAGGACTGTACATACAAACACATGTGGAACACTTTTTCCTTAATCAATCAGTCCCTTCCTGGCCAAGTCTTCTCCATCACTAAGACCATCTACATCCTGTGAAAAGCAATTAAATCATTTACAGGGAAGGTGGAATTAGGGAGCCCGGAAATGCTGCCTTGGCTTCCAAGTTAAGGATGCTTTTCCCTGAGTTCTTCTCTGGGTCCTAATTACTCCATTTTGTATATAAAGCACTGACTCATTTCTACTGAAAATTCTGAATCAAGCTCTAGTAGAGTTTTGAAGGTACATATACTCTTTTGTAAGGATTTTGGCTAGACCTCAAAGGTTGAAAACAATAGAAGACAAAGTGCCTCTCTTTCTAAAGACAATGGATATAAATGGGCCTCATCATGTAGTGGCAGAACTGGCCCTGCCACCATCACTGCTCCTGTCCTCCACCTGCATTCCAGCCTATATAAAGGGGAGACTAGGAATAGGGAAAACTGTCATGTAGTGCATCACCATCTTGAGGAAAAGGTCTATGGCATTTTTCTTCTCCTCCACAATGTAGTAGGGAGCAGGACACTCCTCCCACACAGCCAAGTGAAGAGGCTCTAGGGGGCCACTCATAGATGTCAGATGTGTCTGCAACAAAGAAGGATGAGTATTTCAATCCTTGCTTAGGTTATGGCATTGCGTCTGTTCTCGGCATCTATTGTGATGGGAGGAAAAGAATGGGCAGTTTAGAAAACTGGCAGCATGAAGCCAGTTTATATGCTTGCTGTTTGATAGGGCAATTGGGCACTGGGAAAGGAAGCCAGGCTTGAGCTGTTGTGCCAGTGTTCTGCTCAGGAGGGTTGTCTATGGGCAAAAGGATGGTGATGTTGGCTGATCTTGCCACCAGACTGTCGGGAGGTCCTTGCAGGTCACATATCTCCTTCATTTCCTTCAAGAGTTAAAAATGGAGAGGGGAATTGTACTGCAAGACCAGTTAACAAGAAATATTTCATTCTCTCCCTATCCCCCTGCCCTTTGTCTGGCCTCAAGTTTACATGGGAAGATAAAAGCCTACCCAGAAGGTGAAGGAGAAGGAAGTCCCATCAACTAAGTCTAACTTGCACTGGGGGAGGGGAGGATTTGAGATTAAAATTTAAATTGAATTAAGTTGAACTGAGCTGGATTCTTTTCTTTTATTTTTTTTTTAAAATATACTTAGAAGTGAATAGAAAGGCATGGAATGAGACTGAGATATCTTCCAGTGATTATAAAGGATGATTTATCTGAGCATAGGACAAGGCAGCATTTGGGAAAAAGTAAAAATGTTTTGTGTTTGTGCAGAACTGAGTTCAGACTATTCATCTTTGTGCTAAGTGCATTTCTTGGGTCCTCCTCCATATCCACATTGAAAGATGAATGCTACATTGCTTAACTAGGGCTATGTCTTCCAAGAATTAGTGCTGTGAAATCAGTGTGAGTATGTTTATCAAAAAGGCTGGGAAATGCTTCACATATATCTACCCATGAAATTTTTGTGCTGACAAATACACGCCTTCCCCCTACCCTCTCAATTCCTATAGGTTACCTGTGAATGAAGGAGAGTCAGATTTTTAAGTTTTTCTTGTGTTGAACCAGGCTTCCATACTTAGTGCACAGCATTGCTGTATTTGGCAGAGTGAAAGTGTAGAAAGCATCCCTGAGCAAGGTGGGTGGGGATGTAAGTACATAAGAGACAAGGAGTACTCAGAAAAAGAAGCCTTGTACTTTCACATATTCAGATGTAGGTTCAGAACAGGTCTAGGAAGCAGGGATTGAACTGTTCTAAGGTATGGAGAAAAGGACATGGTTTGGAAGATCATAGTGATACTGAACCTCTTAATTTCAAGTTTGTGTGCCTGATGTGAAGTAAGCCAACCACTGAGACATTGGTCCTTGGAGATGGAGAAAATTTATTCAAATTGGCCAAAAAGAGAACACAGGATGATAGGTTCTCTTAAATCTGCCTTAACAAGGGAAGAAAGCAGGGGTTTTTATAGAGCTAAGGGGTTTAGCAGGAGGAGTTTTGGAGAAACAAAGGGGTAATCTGTGTTTCTTTCACCCCAGATAAGCTCTTGGGCAATCTGACATCTGGCGATCATAACTTCCTTGGAAGCATTCTCTTTCTTCTGTAAAATAAACTCACAAATCCTTGTGACCTCTAAGTCACCCCTCAGATTAAACAAGACATTGGCAAGGTTAACTTATTTTAATAACAAAGTCAAAAGATAATCTTACTGAATATTTACAGTAACCCTGACATACCTGGCTTCAATCCCCACTCGCTTTTTTTCCCTTCCTCATTCTTGTAGGAAGTGGAGCATCAATCATTCTCGCTACTTCCTGCTGAAAGGGAGGCAAAGATGGGGAAAACAAGGAATGAAAATTTTCAACCTGAGGTTGGAAATACTCTCAGGTACCAGGTTATATTTTGCATCTTGCGTTATTAGAATTTTTGCATTTCATTCAACAGTTTTAGTATAACATTTAAAAGGACATTTTACCATCAAATGTCTGGCCAGAGGATAAGAAGACTAGGCAACCCAAATTTTATTAGCCCCTGAAGAATAGATCTAATCCTTTGGGGAATATAAGAGAACAGTTCTGAAAACTAGTCTGGACATTATAAACCAGAATTACCAAGGAGTCCTCATGGTCATGTACTGAATAGGGTTTGTGATGACATATCAAACCTTTGGAAAGATTACTTGCCTTTGCAAACATCTGAGAAATTCTAATAACCCAATTGTCATTCCAGGGTTGGGGGTCAAAGTCAACAAGGAAGTATAATAGCCAGTTTAAAGATAGAAAACAAAAACTTCAAAGACAATTTATATGACTAGAATCTAATATTCACAAGTGCGTATTATAGTGATACAGGCCTAAAGCAAAGTTCACATGAGGAAGTCATATTGTAGCTTAGAATAAGCTCTACCCAGCTCACCCAGCTGTACACATTTTAACTTGCATGTAGCCTGGGTGATAAATAGCTATCCTCTGGGAAATGTGCATGCCCTGTAGATTTTATAGTCCTGGCTGACACATATACCTACCTGTAGTGATAGAGAATAACTTTGTTCTTTTGAGTTTCTTAGGAATATGACAGCCTCCTCAAAGAAGAACTTCTATACTGACATCCATAATCAATGACAACTGAAAGACTTGGTGTGATGCCTCCAGTTGCCAATGCCAGGTGGGCAACATTCGTGAGCCCCTCCTTCATATCTCACTAGCCCTATAAAACTACTTAAACTTTATGCTTGTTTAAGATAGTCTTTGGGACATGACTTTACCATCGTTTGATTTTCCTGCCTGATCGAATAAAGCCCTTTCTCAACCACTGACTCATCTTGCAATTGATTGACTTCAAGGTTGTGGTGAGCAGAATGAGTCCTTGCTTGGTTACAACAGTTTCTACTTGAACATAATTTTCCTCATTTTTACCAAAGATAGACAAATTAAGATTAATTGGTTGGCTTGACCCAAATTGTTTACATATGTATAGCAAGAATAGTCATTGATCATACAGGCTCTTTTAGATCTGCTTTGCTGAAAATTCTTATAAGGAATCCCAGATTGAACTTTAAAGGCTCTTGAGGCCAGGACAAGCCAAAGACTTGTCATCAGACTCTGTCTGCAATACTTATAGATTTGAGAGAATTCCTCTCTTCTCTTGAGTTTTCTCCAAATATCCTGTGGTTCTTTGCACCTGCCAGGAAAGTGATCTTCTTTACTCAACTGGTAAGGTTACTGGGAATCCTGTAAGCAAGGTACCAGGGCAATATTTCCAAGTTGCTTTATTTCATAAATTCAATCTTTGTCCCTTAGCTGTCTGGTCATATCTGAGTCTGCATGTTTCTTTCAAATGTAATATTTCAGTCAAAGCTTTAGTAATGTAACCATTGTTTCCAATTGTGTTCTGTTATAAGGAGAACAGATTCTTATTGAACTTATGCAAATAACTATGTTGCCATGATTCATTCACTAAAAGTTTCTAAATTCTGGAAGGATCATGCAGGGAGAAAAAGATAAATGTTTAAATTCTACTTACAAAAGTATACTTTACCAAATTGCTATAAGCCATAGTTACTTAAGAGAAAAGAGAAAAAGGTTTTCTTAAATTTGAAAAGACAAAACATTAAAAAATAAGCAATTTCAAACAGAAAGTCACAAAAATTATAGTCATCCTCATCAGTTCATTTAGTTCCATGTAATCAACTCTTGATCTTTTGTTAGCTGTTTCATGATTCATATTTTTCCATTAGAGTTCTGTTATTTCCTACCCAGTTCAGTTTTATGATGTTCATCAGGAACCTGTACTCCAGAGTAAGTGTCAGAGTCTTTTCCATGAATCTCTCTGAAGATGAAACATATTTGCAAAAGCAGAGCTAAAATTATGATTTATATGCTGTTTTAGAATATCAATAGTGGGGGGGAATGTTTCCCCCAGTGAGATACGATATCTGTCCACACAATTTATAATACAATGTTGCAAATGAGATGTAATCACTTAATTCCATCAACTCATACCTCTAATCATAGCTTTCATTAGGACTTCATCAACAAGTTCTGGTCTTATAATATCGGGTATGGGAAGCATTCCCAGTCACACACAATGCCCATTTTGAAAACACATTCAGGCAAAGTTGATATAATCTCTTTATATAAAATTAGCTCAAACATTCCAACCTTTATAATCTTATCAATACTTATACATTTTTTTCAATTTAATTGTAGTCTGAGTCAAGGTCTTAAGGCCAGTCATTATTTTTTGTATTTCCTTTTTAATTTGGTCTTTTCATAGGTACCAACAAAAAACAATTATGATGAAAGCTCTCTAAAAATTTTTCCACTTTCAAAGTTTTCCAATTTAAGGATTCATCATCTGTCCAATTTTCTCTGGAGTCTAAAGAATACTGTGGCCATGTGCTGTTATAAAAAAAAATCATCTTTTTCCTTTTTCATGAGCTTGTAGCTAAAAGTCAGTAAATTTTGGAGAATGTAGCTCAGGGGGCTACAGTTGGGGATCAAATTAATATTCCCCATAGCTGATTCACATACAAGATAAATGCACCCACGCAAAGACAAAATCAGACTCCTGCAGGACAAAAACAAAAGGCCAAGTTCAACAATCCCCTAGATATTTCCCAAATGAGTGTCTCCTTTCCAATCACACAAAATGCAAATGGAGAGACAGAGAATTGACGACCTTGCATTTTGTGGTGACTTACCTGGCAAAAGCAGAACCAAAGCTACTCACATACAAGACAAACACATCCGCACAAGGACAAAATCCAACTCTTAGCAAATACAAAACTGAAAGTATACTGGGGTCTAAAACATTTTTCCACTGCAAGAGGAATCTGCTAAGGGCAGTCCAGATGTCCCCAGGGGAAAGATGCCTGGGTGCTGCTGGTGACCATCAATGGCTTGAACTCTCACTGGGGCAGTCCATCCATGGGCACAAGCCTCCTGGCTGGTTTACGAAAATTAATACCTAACCTCTTAATCTCAGGGAACCTCTTAACCTCTTAATCATACTGTTTGCCAGATGTGCAGTAAGCCAATCAGGGAGACATTGGTGCTTGGAGATGGAGAAAAGTTTATTCAAATTGGCCAGTATGAGAAGGTAGGAGGATAGCTTCTCTCAAATCTGCCACAAGGGAAGAAAGTAGGGGGTTTTAAAGAGCTAAAGGGTTTAGCAGGAGGAGTTTTTGAGAAACAAAGAGGTAATCTCTGTTTCTTTCACCCCAGATAAGCCCTTAGGAAATCTGACTCCTGGGCATCAAAGGCAGCTGGGGGCTGGTTATCTGATGGCTGTAACTTCCCTGAAGGCAATCTCTCTCTTCTGTTAAACAAGCTCACAAATCCTTGTGACCCTTGAGTTACCCCTCAGATTAAATGACAAAAGAGCAAATTGACAAGATTAATTTCTTTTCATAATGAGGTCAAAAGGTAATCTTATGGAATATTTACAGTGACTCCCAAGTACCTGGTGTCAATAGCAAGTGAGTCTTCTGAGGAGAACCCTATGCCTTCTCCAGATATGATGTAATCAACTCATCCCCCAAAGGTTGAAGAGAACGGATTGGAAAGGAAACTACCTGCATCTTGGACTTTTGGTTCATCTAATACTGTTCCTCTGAGACCTTAGGCCCCAGATCAGCAATAGTCCTGGGACCTGTGGCAACAGCTGGAGACCCCAGCCACTGACTGCTGCACTTCCCTGGAAGTGGGAGCTCTGGTGGCAATGGTAGGATTGCAGGCACCAAGTCTACTCAGGCAGCAGCCATCCCCAGAGCTGGAGCCATGGCAGCAAGAGACTAGACACAGAGATGGACACAAGAATGGGTGTATGAAGGGCTCTTGGGGAGCTGCTGAGGGGGTGCACTTGGCAGGCGATTGGTACAGCCGATGGTTTCATCAGCAGTGCCTATTCAACATCTACTGAGATGCACCAAATAATAACCAAACTTTTTTTCTTATGAAATTAAATCACATTATGTGGGTAATATATGGGTAGAGTAAACAAGTATCAGAAGAAATATACCTCCATAGATCTACATGGCCTTGGCCAGACTCCCAGCTACTTGTAGAAACTCAGCCACTGGAGGCTGAAGAGAGGCTGGCCTGAATCACTTTACCTTGACCTTCAAGGCTATAATTCCAGGGCTGGCTCCTTCTCTGCCCTTCTCTGGACTTCTGTCTATTCTCCATTGTCTTCCATTTTTCTTTGTGCCTTCATTCCCATTTCTTCTTCTAAGACTTGTGAGTCCTGATATAGAGAAGCTTCCCTGATTTCAGAAAAGACATTTTTCCTGTGGAGTTAGATTACACGAAGAGCTTGTGATGAAGACACCTTTCCTGGGAGATCCCAGGCTCAGGCTCAGGCTCTGAGATACGGTATGACTCTTGGAGGAGAAGTTGCAGCCTCTTCCACAAGAAGGGTGGGTGAGGGCCTTTCCTGGCATTCTCCTGCCTCCTTGCTCATCTCTTCCAGCATGGCACCACAGGAGCTCCCAAGTGACCTTTCTGATGTTTGCAGATGAGACGAAGATTCATCAAAGCACACCTTTTTCTCAGGCTGGGTCCCCACTGAAGCCTGGGGATTCCAAAGGAACCAATAATTGAGTTAGAGATTTTGGGGCTCCAGGTCTCAGAGGATCTGTCCTTTTTTAGGAAACATCTGGATACACCCTCTCCTTTAACTTATTTGAAAGATGGCAGGGGAAAGGGAGATCTGTTGGTGTCATGGGCTGAGAGAATGGCATGGATTAAAAGAGACTGTGTAGGAGGTATATACAAGACATAGTGAGTCATTGCCTATGCAAGATGGAGAACATAGATGAACCAAGAATGATGCTGTTGATGTCCAGCTTGATGGCTAAAGGAATAGAATGATCATGAACAAGATCAGGAAGCAAGGTGGAGGGCTCTTTTTAGAGAATTTTGAGCTTGAGATCACAGCAGCACTCTGAGGTAGATAGATCCCTAGGATGTTTAGAGAGGTGAACCTGGAGCCTGGTGACATTCTAGTCAAGAGAGACCTAGAAAGAAACTTCTGAAATGCACTCTGATTATTTTCTTCCTTCTCTCCTCCCTCCTCCCTTCCCTTCCTCCATCTTCTTCCTTTTTCCCTTCCTTCTTTCCTTTCTTCCTTATATTGCCTTACTCACCAAGAACCTACTTGATCTCTTGTATAACAGAACCAGTGTATAGCAACCACAATGTTTCTATAGTCATGGGGTCTTCAGTCAGCTGAAAGTGGAGGGTGGGTAAAAAAAATACCTAAAACTCTAAACCACTGATTCTAAATTCATGGAGGAAATGGCCGCTTTATCAATAGAACAATGTTTCTAGTAGTTCCAAGTTTATGGTACAACTGTGAATTTCCCTGGAGGTTAAGGGCTGCATGCACTAGAGACTTCTCATGTCCCTCTCTGAGCACACATATGCATACACATTCCCCACATATGCAGACACATACACAACTCCCTTGCTATTCCTTTACAAATGACTCTGTCAAACAGAATGAGGAAACCATGGATGACATAACCAAGGCTATTTCTGGATTATCCTGTCCCCAAAATCTCATTGGAAAGAATGACTCAGAACTGTTCAATCCTCAAACCCACGCACATGATGTGTGTGCGCGCGTGTGTGTATGTATCGTAAGATGGCTTTCAAAAATCCACTGAACTATGAACAACCTGGAGTGGGGATCATGTGTTATCATCTTTGACTTCCTAAGCAATGATGGACTGAGGATTGATCACATCAGTGTATTTAATTAACCTTTACTGAGTTAAACTCAAAGCTCTGAGAGAACAGAGACCGTGTCTGCCAACAAATTCAATGAGAAATTGGAGATCATAAAGCGAGAGTCACAGAAAAAAAAGGGTTTTAGCTAGAGGCAGGAATTCCCATGGCACATCCCTCATGCTTTTGCCCCATGTCTGGGCTTCTGACAGCTGAGTAGTCCTGCCCTACTCACATAGTCTGCTCTGCTTCTGCCTCCTGAATTTCCATCCTCTCCAGATGGGACTTGAGTCTCAGCAGGTATTTTGGTGTCGGGGTGAACATGCTCCCCTGGCCTTGGAAGAGCTTCCTCCTTGCTCTGTGCTTAGATAAAGCTGGGGAGGCATTGAGCCCAGAATAGAATCAAGGGATCTAACAGAAGAGATCCTGTTCTGGGCAAGGGTGTGGAAGCAGGAAGCAGCATCTGGAGTAGGCTGAAGAATCTCGTCATTGGGATATTCATGGGGTCCCAGCAGCAGAGAGTCAGAGAGAACTAAGGAGGCTGAAGACTAATTTAGGACTCTGGGAGAGGAGTAGAGGCAATATTATCATTTTCCTTCAGAAAGGGGGGAGGGATGCCTGAAAATGTTCTGCTCCTATTTCAGGATTCCCTCACATGAACACAATAATATCCTACTCTTTATTCATTCCTTAGGAAAGGGATCTTAGGGATTATATTTAATAAGAAAATAAATGTTAGAGAAAAAGTTGTCTGAATTCAGCTGAACAATCTCTGAATATTCTCTAAACCATATAGGATATCTATGGGATGGAATCAAACTCTGCCGCTGATGTGGGTAAGGGTTGAGCAGACTGAAGATAAGGGCATTTGTGGGAGAAAAAGCGTCGAGGTGAAAGGTGTGATAAAGAGCTGTGCAGGATCTGGGGTAAACACGGAGGGAGCCTCTATGGGCTTCTGTAAATTTACTTTTTGTAAATTACTTAACTTCTCTGTGCCTCAATTTGCTTGCCAATAAAGTGGGGATTAAACTGGTATTGTGGAATACAAGCACTTAAGGGTAAAATAAACAAGGCAATGAAATGGATCCCAAAATATGCCTTTGGACCAGAACCTCTGAAGAATTGTTGCTTGATGTCCATGGGTGATTATTCAGGGCTCTCAGATATCAATGAAGGGTCCTCCCAAACTAAGTCCTCATCTTTGCTGAGCTCTCCAAGAAATGTCAGTGGGCCCCTGGGCTTCCATACTCAATATGGACAGATGGACCTGAACTTATGCATTTTGGACTAGTTTGCTCTCTATCAGGGTTATTTAAGCCCAGAGATGTCCAGTAAAGCAGTGTTACCTCCCTCCCTAGTGCAATTTTTTTCTAGCAACAGGCATAGAGTTATGGGAAAAAAGTCATTTATTATAGAAAGAATTTCCATTTGGAGAAAAGCTATGAAAATAATATGGAATGCATAAAAAATTAGCTACTTCTGAAATCATTGCAATTTGGGGCCAATGTAAGCTATTTGGCAAAACTTTCATTTATAAATTTACTTATAAATTTATTCACACAAACCAATTGAAGATAAAATAAAATATCTGAAATTCATCTGTGTATACGCTCTAAAACATTTGGGAGTGAGAAATGTCATATCTTTAGGTTTTTTCTAAGTTGAATTAAATCTGGCTTGCCCCCAGTCAGAGTTAGCAGGAAATCTTCTGTTAGCCTTTTGGTTAGGGGCTCTCCCTCAATGAGATTCTATGAGAATCCTGGGGCTCATTAAGTCTAAGAATTTTGTGGGGTGCTCTTCTAATTTTCAGTACACTGTGGTCACTGTATAAACAAAACATTAAATAGAATTGAATAATTTCTTGAAATTAATCACTGGGAGTTGTATCAAATTATTCTTTAACTTTGAAAATGACTGGTGAATCTAGTGCTGGCTGACACTAGTTTCCAAATTAACACACACATTTAAATCCTGAGACTTGTAATATACCCTTCTAAAGAAATTAAAAGAAAATTTACAGGCAATTTAAATGACTTTAGGCATAGAAGCAGGGATTTACTTTGGATTGAAATTTACACTGAGAGTAACTGCAAAAACTAGATAATATGTAATAAAATGTCTGTCTGAGTGTGTCACAAATCTATCAGTCAAGTGAAGATTTGAAGATCGAATTCTAAGAGAGAAGAGAAACTGAGAAATTAGCCTAGGCATTTAGTGTAGATTTTCCCTTGATGTTTTTGCTATATTGAAATCCATAGCTAGGAAGTTGAGAAGTGGAGCATATCTCTCAAAAAATTCAGTGGAGTTGGGTGAGTGAAGGGCAAAAATTGGAGCTCAGGGCTGTCAAGGATCAAGGACTTTGGTAAAAACTCCAGGCTTTGGTCAGCACCAGAAATGTTATAAACTAGGAGTAAAGAGAACCAGAAATAGACCAGCCTGCAAGGAGACTGGAGGTAAGCATTGAATGATCTCAGTCCCTGATCAGATTAATATTATCTGGGATTGACTGTTCTTCTAGCCTAGATGCCTGCTAGAAATAAAAAAAGTCAATATTCAGAGACTCAAATTGCCTCCATTATTTTTTCCCACAAAGCTCTACAGTTATTCCCCGAACAACCAAATATATAAGAAAAATCACTGGACTGAAAAACCAAGAGAAAAACAGACAACACAAACAGACCACAGGAAGTCTAGCTAATGTAGTCATTGGACATAGACTTGAAAATATCCATGATTAGTATGCTCAGGAAATGAAAAAGCAAGGTGGGGAGCTTCTGCCAGAGATGTAGAAATTATAAAAAGTAACAAAATGGAAGATTAAAACTGAAAAATAAATAGCTGAAATTAAGAACTTAGTGGAGAGGTAAAATAGACTGGACACAGCAGAATAGATAATTAGACAATCGTTATACTGGATAGAAGAAAATAATGAAGCATGAAAAGACAAAGGGTTGGAAAATACAGAAAAGTACATAAGAGATATACAGACTATGGTGAAAGGTCTAACACATGGGTAATTCTACTTGGAGTCCCAGAAGAAGAGAACAGAAAGAAGCAGTATATGAAGAGATAATGCCCCAGAATTTTGCCAAGCCACAGGTTCAAAAATGATTGTGACTCCCAAGTGCAATAAATGCCAAGAAAATGAATCCTAGGCATATCCTATTAAAATGGAGACAACCAAAATAAATAAAAATTTAAGACTTAAATAAAAGTCCCTCTAAATAAGAGGGAAAAGGGAAAAGATCTTCAAAGGAGCAAGAAATCAGATTGATAGCTGACTTCTCAACAGAAATAATGGAAGTCAGTTGAAACTATTAATGACATCATCAACGTGCCTAAACAAAGTAACTGCCAACTTACAATTATTTATTGATCGGTTATCTATTGCCAAATAATGCTGTGTAAAAAACAACCATAAATCTCGGTAGCATGGGACAAGTACTCATGAGCTACACATCTGGATTGACTGGGCAGTTTTGCTGATCTTGGCTAGACTTGCTCACATATCTGTGAGTTAGCTCTTGGCAGATCTAGGTTGGACGAAGCTGGGATGACTGGAACATCCTGGCTTTGCTTCATGATTCTCTGATCATCTAAAATATTAGATAAGGCATGTTCTCATGGAAATGGCAAGGCAGAAATGTGCAACACTATTTTCCCAAGCTTCCGCTTATCATGTTTGCTAACATCCCATTGGCCAAAGCGAGTCACAAGATGACACAGAAAATCAAGGATTCTGGAAACATATTCTATCCTTTGATAGAAGGAGCTGCAAAGTCATGTAGCAACAGGCATGAGTATAAAGAGGAGTGAAGAATGGAGGTCATTAGTGCAATCAATTTAGCACTTATACATGCTGGAAATACCATTGAAAAACAAAGGCATTTTTATAACAAAGAGAGATGGAGATAATTATTAGCAGAAGACCAGGCAGAGGGAAATATGAAAAAGAGATCTTCACGCAGAAGGAAAATAACCCCAGGTATTAGCTTAAAGTTGTAGGAAGGAATAAAAAAACAATAAATCTAGATGGATGTTGACTGAATATAACAATAATAAATATTTACAGAACCAAATGGAAAAGTAAAACCACAAATATATTAGTAGATATGGACATGTAATATTTCAGTTATTGATGGAAAAATCATTAAAAACTTCAGTGAGGATATAGAAGATAGGAAAAACATGATGAACAAATTTAATATTTTGGGCATATACAGACACAACAACCAACAATGACAGGACTCATATTCTTTTTTCAAGTGCATTTGTGCATTTACCAAAACTGACTATATTTGGATCATAAAAGGGGCCTTAAACATTATGAAGCATTGAAATCTTTCAGGATATGTATATATATGTATAAAACCACAGTGGATTAATAACAAAAAGGAAGATAAGTGGAAAATCCCCAAGTGTTTTGAAATTACACAGTTACTTCTAAATAACTCATGAATCAAAAACAAAGCACAATGTAAATTAGGGATTGTGGATTAAGTGATAACCAAAATACGATAAAAAAAAACTTTGCGGAAAATAGCCAAATCTTTGCTTAGAGAATAACTTAGAGACATAAATGTAGGTATTAGAAGAGAAGAAAGACAATATTCTAAATAAAAAAGCAATCAATAAAGACAGTGATAAGAAAGAAATCAGTGCTTTAAATACCTATCTCAAGAAATTAGAAAAGAAGAGAAAATTAAACTTAAAGATAGAATGAAGGAAAATGAGAGAAATAAAAAAGTGAACAAATGTAAGATATATAAAAATCGATAAACCAATAGGTGATTCTTTGAAAAGATTAATAAAATCAATAGAATTTTAGCAAGGCTGCTCAAGAGAATCAAGAGGAAAAGCAAAATTTCCAATATAAAAAACGAAAACAGGACATCATTATACGGATCTTACAAACCTGACAAAGATAGTAGGAAGACACCATAAAATTTTTATTTCCATACATTTTAAAATTTAAATGAAACTGGCAAATTTCTAGAAAAACATATAACTTCCCCAAACAAATACAATAATAAATAAAAAATGTAAATAACCTTATATATATATGCACACATACATACATGCTAAGGAAATGGAATCTATAATATTAAGATTCTTTCCAGAAAGAAATCTCCAGATGCAGATGCCTCCTTAGGTGAAGTTTAGCAAACATTTAAGGAAGAAATGATATCACTTTTACACATACTTTTCCATATGGGAGACTTTCAACACATTGTATTAAGCCAGTATAACTATGACACCAAAATCTGGCAAGAATATCAAGGAAACGAAAATTTCAGGCCAATGTTTTCATAAACATACATGCAAAAATCTTTAAGATCCTAAGAATATTAGTACATTTTAACGTAGCAATATACATTAAAAAAGCAGTGCATAATGACCAAATTAAGTTTATTTTTGGAGTGAGAGATTGGTTTTATATTTGAAAGTCAATTAATGCAACTCATCACATTTACAAAATAAAGAGAAAATCATGTGATTGTACCAATAGATACAGAAAACCGGTTTAGTAATATTCAACATTCATTCATTATAAATTAAAAAAAACTCTGCTAATTAAAAACAGAAATGAAGTTGCTCAAGCGAATAAAGGGTGGCTAAAAATGTTGAAATCTTTCTGAGATAAGGAACTCAGTTTTACATCGTATTGGAGATCATAGCCATAACCCAGGGCAACAGGACAGAAAATATAACAAATAGATAAAAACTGCCATTATTGTAAAGAACATTGCACTAGAAAGAATGAAATGGGCCAGGAAGACTTTATTTAAGACTCGCAATAGGGGAGTGAGACTGAACTAAACTCTGCTGGAGCAAAAGGTGGGAGGATCTTTAGGCGCTGGAGCAGTTAGTGGAAAAGTACTGGAGGGCTTTAGTGGGGAGGATGGCCAACGTGATTAGACCCCCTGTGTTTGCTCTTTGGTGCTTGTTGAAGTTAAGCTCCTATCTTCTCACAGAGACTGGGTGATCGGGGCTCTATCTTCCTTGATGATTTCCTTTCAAAGGGGTAACTCTCAGGGCCTTAAGAAAGACATTCCTGGCTTGTGAAACAGGCAAGAGGCTGAGAGAAGACTTACATCTTAAAGAAATGGAGAGAGAATTTGCAATTGCAAGTTTTCTAAAGTAAATGCTCTAAGAAAAGGGAGATGGGGCCTACAGTCAGAAAGAAACCTGTCTAAAGTTTGATCAAGATGGCAGAAACTTCAAGGCCCTCATCATCATTATTCATGGACAAAGTGATAGTGTACACAGAAAATGGTAAAGAATCTACACATTGGAATTAAAATGTACACAGAGCAAGGTCGCTGATGCAAGGGTTCAGTCTCATGAAGGTCAGTGTATCTCTGGTTTGCCCTTCCTTCAAGTGTTACTCCTTGGGGCTCCAACTGAATCCTGCTGTTTTCCTGTGCCCCTTGCTTCTTGGTGAGCTCTGGACTCCTGTGGATTCAGCCTCTCAGCTTCTTAGTCACCAATTTCTCTTTCAGAACCCACAAATGACTGGAGGGGGTATGTGTCCCAAATACCAGCCTCGCCCTGTTTGGCATCCTTCCATTTCCAAATCTTGGCACTGCCTGTTCTCATTGCCTCGATGTAGGCTTGCCAGGTAAAATACAGGATGCCTAAGTAAGTTTTAGCTTCAGGTAAACAGTCTGAAGTAGCTTCCTCTAGGACAGCCTTTAGCCAACAAGTGACTGGTGTGGGACTATGAAAGGCCACCTCTACCTCCTCCAGCTGAGACAACATCTGAGCACAGACTCTCACTCCAGAGCTCCCCTGCAGCTGACGCAGCAGCTACTATCCAGGGCACTTTGCTGGGGGTTGCACCTTGCGTGGCTTCTCCCGGTTCTCTGCCTTGCTCTCTCCCTCCCTTAACAGTTTCTTCTGGAAGTCCTACCTTAAAATATCTCTTGCACAGAAATTCTTGTCTTAGGGTCTGCCCTGGGGAATCCTTTTCAATACTTTGATCTGTTGTGCAACAAAACAAATGAAACCTAAACTACTGTTAATTGAAAACTCTGAAAGAGATTTGCTGAAAGCAAAATGTGTATTATGTTTTTTTGAGATGTATAAACCTTTATCCATGTACTTATTTTCTTCAAGTAAAATTGTCCTTGTGCCATAGGACACATGAATTCTAGCAGCGCAATGCCCTGCTTTTTCACGTTCCAACATGTTAAGCGCTCTCAGAATAACTCTGATGGGTGGAGAGGAAGGAGGAAGGGGGCTATTCCAAACATGGGGAGAGGATGAGCATGTGCTGAGAGGCAGCCGAATGCAAGATGCTCTCTGGGGCCAATGAATGGGGATGGCAATGGCACTGTCTGGGTCATGGGATATGTGAGGACGATTGACCTATTCTCTGTTTTCCTATAATTTACAGCTGTTTTATTTTGAGCACAAATTATTTTTACAATTTTAAAGTTGATTGAAAAAGGAACCTAAATGGTTACTTGTGTACTATGCAGGATATATTTGTTGGGGTAAGCCTGCTGGCAGGGCGCCCCCAAGCCAGCTGTTGTTCTAGGTCAGGAGATAAACCTACGCTGTGGTTGGTGGCCACGGGGGCAGAGGAGAGCAGACGGCCGTGTCGTATGCAGAGCCGCTCTGTTATCGGGATGTCTGTTCAATTTGAGTCTAGAATTTTCCCCACACAGATTCTTCTCAGCCTGGCACTATGGAGAGTTGTCTTCGTTTCCCTGTTGGTACCTGAGCCATGTTTTCCCACATTCTGCTGAGTCATGAGCCCTGTGGGCCCTGGAGGATTAAGCTGGGGGAGAAAGAAATGAAAGGAGAGGCTCTGGTTGGATCCTGGGGCTTGCAAGTGTTCCAACAATTTATCCCCACCTCTCACCTGCTCTTGGCCCCAGCAAGCAGAGAAGACGAGCGTGGTGGCCATCAGCTATTGCCTCCTCTGGGAGGCCTGTTTGCCAAAAGAGTCCAAATGGACATTGACCCACACTCCTGGTCCAGTCCCTTTGGCAACCCAGACTCACTTTTAGCAACAAAACAGCAGCAGCAACAACAGCCAAAATAGCTAACATTTGTACAGGCTTCCTTTGGAGACAGCACTGTTCTTCACACGTTACATATACTAACCTTTTTAACTCACAACAACCCTTTAAGGAAGATACTGTTGTTATCCCCATTTTAGAGATGGTGAAACTGAGGCTCAGAGAAGCTAGTAAGCAGAAGGGCTGGGATTTAAACCCAAGAGCTTTGGTCCAGAGTCTGTGCTCTTAACAACCAGGTGACGCGCCAGGCTGGATTCATGCAGGCGTCTGGACTCACGTGTAATTTGGCCCACTTGAATCTGTTATCATGTAATTATTTGTTCAACACGGATTCAGACGAGAGAATGAGTTCTATGTTAGGGAAGGCTTAAGCAAAAAGATGTATTACAATTGAGAAAAATAAAGTTCTGTAGTTAGCTGGGAATTTACTCTTCTTAGAAGGCAGTTTACGACCATGGTGTTGTGATCAAATAGCACATTCTCACTTCCACCTGCTTCCCCATTTCTGTCATCAACATACGTTCTCTCCTCCAGACAGACTCTGGTTAGCACATGTTCCTCAGTTTCATTACACTTCTGGTGATGTTTTCCCATATCTTATAAAATGAAGCCCTGGGAAATGCCCAGCTACCCACCCCTTAGCCATGCCCTGCCCTTGTCCCAGGCCCCTCAGAGAGGGGCTGACTGAGGGAGGCCTGAGGGAGTGACCAGGACACTTTCTGAGTAGGAAACAGAAACTTTATTTTTGCAAAGGTAATGCAGGGGAAGCAGAAATTTCCACGTGCAGAGATGCCTAAGTTAGCATAAGACCTGTCAGCTCCAGGATGTCAGGATATCGAAGTGAGGGAGTGGGAGGAGGGGAAGCAAAAAATTTGGTGCTTTGTTCCACTTGTTCTTCCGGGGTCCTCAGGGCCCAGGTCAGCAGCAGCCCCCAGAGCCGCCACAGCGGCCAGGGTCCCCCGAGGGCTCACCCTCACAGCAGTCGGGGCTCTGGTGCCTGCGCTGCCGGTGGAAGAGACGGGACCTGTGATGGCTCAGGCAGCAGCCCCCTCCCCCAGAGCTGCGGCAGCCCCCAGAGCTGGGGCCACAGCAGGAGGAGACTGGAGGGGGACACGGGGCTGGACACTGGGGTGGGCACTTGGGGGGACATTTAGGGGTGGGGCACTTGGGGAGGCACTTGGGAGGAGGCTGGCACTGCTGCTGGTTCTGCTGGCAGGACATCTCAGCAGGAGTTCAGTCAGTTTGGAAGAGAATAATGACTTAGTTTTGACAGGTTCAATCAAGGGTGATGAGCTTTACCTTCTTCAGCATCAATCCATGGTAGATAATATCTAGAACAGACGAGTAAGTATCCAGAAGGAAACAATATAATGGTTCCTCTGGTTAAAAGTATATAGACTTAAATCCAGATGTAAACATTTTATGCCCCTTGGAAGCAGGGATTTCTCAGTCTTCAGGGTCCTGCATGCAGTGCTCAAAAGTCTCTGAAGTGCCATGGTCTTAACATAGAGATAAGCCCCTAATCTAGATGAGGTTGACACACTTGCCTGCTAGGCCAGGTCAGTTTCCAGAATGGCCAAGTGCCAGTGACCTCTTAAGCCACAATATGGTCTTTTCCTCTTCTTCTGAATTTTATTCCTGCTCAGTGTGGCAGAAATCAAAGATGTCACCCCCGGGGTCAGTCCAGTGGCACAGCAGTTAAGTGCACACGTTCTGCTTCAGTGGCCCGGGGTTCACCGGTTCGGATGCCGGGTGCGGACATGGCGCCGCTTGGCACACCATGCTGTGGTAGGCGTCCCACATATAAAAAAGTAGAGGAAGATGGGCGTGGATGTTAGCTCAGGGCCAGTTTTCCTCAGAGAAAAGAGGAGGATTGGCAGCAGTTAGCTCAGGGCTGATCTTCCTCAAAAAACAATAAAGATGTCACCCTCTTTCCTAAGCCTCCCTCCTTCCTCCCCATCCTTCTGTTCTGCTCTTCACCTCTCAGCTGTCACCTCCTTCCTTGTCCTGCTCCGAGTCCCCTCTGAATTCCATATTCCACTCACCCGGTCACAGGCAGGATCACAGACTCGTCCCTGGGGTGTCAGAGCAGATGACATGCTGGATCCAGGTCATGTTTTATAGGCCTCAGGCTTGGCTCTGGGAGGGGCAGGAGGTGGCTCTTGCACAACCAGGCATGTGCTAGGTCATTCGTGACATTCCCCTGCCTCCTTGTTCCTGCCTCCCAGGAGGCCTTGGGATTTCCTGGGACCCTCATCTGGGGCTGGAGTCTAGAGAGGTTTTACCAGTCACAGTGTCCCGTAGGCTGGAGCCTTGGAGAGTTGACTTGGGACTCCCAAGGGACCAGTGCCTGGACAAAGACTCTATATGTCCTCTGGGAAACCTCAGTTCGAAGCTGTAGGTTGTTTCATTTTTGATTTTTTTGTCATTGGGGAAATATTCCATTCTGATTCCGTCCTACACTCCAGGTTGTCTTTTAGGTCTGCTTTCAGTACTTACCATTCCCAGGCTGGTTGCCCAGGAGCCTTTAACTGGGACTAATTCTCTCCATCCACACAGCCTTCCTGGGTCTGCTCTTCAGTGGGGACCCTGAGTCTCTGCTTCTCCCTCTGATGCACCCTGAGAACTGGTCGTGTCGACTTGATTTCCTTTAGTTGTAAGGACAGTGATGAGTGTCAAGACAATGAACACTTAACTTGGTGAGAAGTAGGCAGGCTATGGAGGTCAGACCTCTATAACTCTAGCCAGGAAGCTGGGGTACGTTTTAGCTCTTTACATGACCTTTGAAATATCACTCATGTTTCCTAAATATCACTGTTCTTTTTTCAAATGATGATTTTATTCATTGATTTGAACATTAAGAAATTAAAAGATGTGTCGTATATTTGGCACATAGAAGATGCTTAATAATGTTTGTTAAAATAAATTACTGGCATCTGGACCTTATGTGCAGTCTAGAGATAGGCGCTTATGATCGCAACTCTCAAGGAGCGTATCCCTAAACTACAATAGGAGCCCTGGGAGAAGTTCATCACGCTGGGCGTCTTTTGAACTGAGAGCTCAATTATCGCTGGGGATGGGTATGGGTAGGGGGTGACGTTGACTGAGAGATTGAGTTCAGCTTGTCAGTGAGTGATCAGGGAAGAGTTTGGACTAGATAGATTAATTTATTCACTTGTTGAAAGCATAAGATGTGCCACTCATTGTGCTAGTGCTATGGACAGGGACAGCTGCGAACAAAACAGAGATGGCCTCATCCTCATTGGGGTCCCAAAATAAGGAGGAGATGGAATAACCTGTAAGTCCATTTTAGCCCAGAGGTACCCCATCTCTAATTTTTATTATCTATTTTCAGACATAGAGCCTACTCTCCAAGAGCTTTCAGGTCGAGGGTGAAATGAATCAACACACTAACAAAGTATTTGGTTAAATGGAATTCATTTAGCACATCAGCTCGGGTCTGTGTAAATCTGTTAGGAATTTGGGATTCAGAGGTGAATCAGACACAACCTCTGCCCTGAGAAGTTCATAGTTCACTGGACTTTTTGGAATTCTTCTTTGCATGAGAAAGGTCCACGAGAGCCAAAGAAGATGAGTTGAATCTCATCTCTTGAATCACTATTTCACAATGAGATTTGTGGTTAGTCTACTCTGTCTTTGCTGTTGTCATCCTGAGTTTCCTCATTCTCTGAGAAGAGATGTTTGTAACGATGATGGAGTGAGAGTAAAGATAGGGGTGTGTGTGTGTTTATTTGGGGGTCGAATAGAAAAACACAGAAAAGCCAATTCCACCGGCTGGGGGATAGAGAAGCACTTCACTATAACTTCTGTCAAATTTTCTTTCAGTGTGCCTCATCCTGTACCATGACCTGAAATGAGTTTGAAACAGTCTGCTATTTCAAGAGTGGTCCCTGCCCCATGGGTCTTGCCGTCAGTATTTTAAAATATTCTAGGTATTTGTGTTTATCTCCACAGTGTGGATCCCATCAGAATGTGAGACCCACTGAATAAAGAAACCTTCTTCTTCTGGGGTCCAGAAAAACGCCTGGCATGCTTGGTTGCTCAAATAAATAAACATATTGGATGTACATATAAATGATGATGAATGCCAGGGTGAATTTTGCCTCCAAGTCCCTTTAGCCTGGGAAATAATAACCTCCAGGCTGGTAACTCTAAATGTCTCTTGGATCTCTCTACCTGAGTGTATTACTAGGACCTCAAATCTATACCCCTCCCAATATTTGTTCTTTCTCCATCACAAGATCATTTTCCTGGTCATGAGATTTGATATCTTGGTATAATTCTTGATTTATCCATTTTCTCCATTGTACACGTACAAAGAGATATCAATTCTTACAGATTCTTCCGAAAAGTTCTCTTAATCCTTTCTATCCTCTCATTCCTACTTCTCCCATCATATGCCCCACCTCACAAAGCCTGGAGTGAAAAGTGTGACCATATACCTCATGAGAAGGGCCTGGCACACAGTGACCCAAGACCCTGGAGTCTCAGCCCAGTGACCAGCTTCTTGGGACTCTCAGGTTATCTGAGGCTTATCTTAGGGAAAGGGTGTGACTGGTTGAAGGCCCATTCAGTTCTTGGGTGCTAGTGAGAAACCTGGGTGTTCCTATAGCTTTCTGGGAAGGAGACTTCCAGGAGGGCAATGTCAGGAATGGCCCCACACATTCCTTGGTTATGTAAGAGCTTCTGCTGCTCCTCCCAGAGAAAAGGCTCACCTCTAAGCCCATGATGGGGACTCCCTATAAAAGGTTTCCTTGGTCCTTCTTCCTCATCCTCTCTGACGCCTCAGGAGCCTGAGCTGACTCTGAGTCTGGTCCTGGTGAGTCTGTGCAAGCCCAAGGGAGGGTTCTGGGTTTATAGAGAAGAAGGACCTGGAGAATATCCCAGACATGGTGGATGAAAGAACAGAACAGAGTGAAGAGGAAAGGTCAAGGGTGGAAACATAGAGGGAGTTCTAGTGTGAACAGGGATTAGCCTTGGGGATCACAGTCCTTGTGACCAGAGGGAGAGGGAGCAGCTCCTCCAAGTCTCTGTTGATTGTCCCCTGGGCAGATTTCACACATACACTTGATGTGTCTAAAGACAATGGACCTCTGTCTAATTGTGAATTCATTTCATGGGTAGAGGCACGTGGATAAAATGGTGACAAACTGATCTTTATATGTAGCATACATTCTATGCACAGAACTTTAATGTCAGCTGCACACACTTATAGGACTTTTGTTCTGGAATGAGAGTACGCCTAACAAACATGTTACTAGCACAGTGAAAATACTTTGAGAGTAGAAGACATTCTTATTCTACGTGTGATGTATTTTATTTGGTTTTAATTTTACTTTAAGGTTGCTTTAATTCCCATTGAGATGTCCTGCCAGCAGAACCAGCAGCAGTGCCAGACTCCTCCCAAGTGCCTCCCAAAGTGTCCCACCCCTAAATGTCCCCCCAAGTGCCCACCCCAGTGCCCAGCCCCGTGTCCCCCTCCAGTCTCCTCCTGCTGTGGCTCCAGCTCTGGGGGCTGCTGCAGCTCTGGGGGAGGGGGCTGCTGCCTGAGCCACCACAGGCCCCGTCTCTTCCACCAGCGGCGGCACCAGAGCCGAGACTGCTGTGAGGGTGAGCCCTCGGGGGGCTCCGGCTGCTGCGGAGGCTCTGGGGACTGCTGCTGACCTGGGCCCTGAGGACCACTGAGGAGCAACAAAGGAAGAACCAAATAATCATGGACCCTCCACAACCTGATGCTTTCTCCTCACCCCTCTCTTCCTATAACTTGGAGGCTGAAAAGGTCTGGGGAAACTTAGTATATTTTAATGGTAGATATTTCTGTTTGATCCATTATCCCAATTGTTTACTAGACTTTTTGAATTTTGCCTCTGACTTTTTCCTGAAGTGACAATAAGCCTCCCATTTTCTGCTTACATTGCTCCGTGGTCTTTATCATTCCTTCATCCTTTAGGGTCAATTACCAGTGACCTACCCACTCCTCACTCCCAAACTCAGCAGAATTTTTACCCAAACTTCAGCTTCCCCATTTATTCCTCCATTAAGAGGAGCCTCCAAAATCCCAGCCCATCCTGGGCTTTCACAGGGGACACTAGGTTCTACCCCCTGCTCCAACCTGCATGACCCTGAGCTAATGGAGCTGGGCTCACAAAGTGTCCCCTCCCAGGCCCTGTGGAGAGGTGACCTTCTTCTGATGCCACCTTTTTCTCTGCTCCCTGAGTGCTTCTCACCAAAGTGCTCCTCCTGCTCACGGGTCCATGCCCAGGTCCCTTCTTTCTCTGCTCTGTGATCCATAGACAGTTGGTAAAAGTCACGTGGGGATGTTGCAAGAATAGAACCCAAAGGATCTCACGTTTCTTTGCATTACAGATTTTATAGCCAGAGAGAAGAGTGCCTGCTATCCTTTATGTTTAACTGTTGTTAAAGCATCAGCAGTATATGAGCCCGACTGCCTTTTTCTTCTATGTGTCTTAAGAAATCTCTAAGGCACACAGTTGAATTAATCATAATCTTTGGTCCCAGGCACCCTCTCGTGTTTGAGGCATAGGGCCCTGTTTATGTACTCATGTACCTGTTCATCTAAATCTATCTATCCTTCTAGCATGTATTTTACTTAATAATTAAAATAATTATTGTTCTTTTCCTTCCTGTTTATTGTTTTAACACATTCACATGATTGATTTCAGTATGTTTTTATTTTTTAAAATATATGCTGTACATAATCTTTTTATACTTAATGCTATAGTTCTAAGATTTGTCCAAATTGCTGCATTTCACTGTAGTTCATTTTGACAGCTGAGTCATATGGTATGCACGCATCCTAGTTTTGACCCTCTATCTCCTATAAAGTGGCAATTTTTGCAGTTTTCAGGTTTTTGCTATGCGCTAACATTCTTGTACACGTCTTCTAGAAGAAGAATTGCTGAAACTTGGTGTATTTAATATTTAAGGACTTACATTTACAAAAAAGTGCTTATCTATTTTAAAAAGTGATTGTATGAATTTTATGCCCACCTTCCTTGAATAAATTTGAAAAGATACAGTCCTTTAAAATTTTTACTACTTGCGTATAAAACCATCTGTGCTGTTGTTAATTTGTAGGAATGATTTTAAACTGTACTTTAGTTTCTTTATTACTTATAAGAGTATTCATACTTTTTGTTTCTTAAACTTATTTTAGTAAATTATACTTTTCTATGTATATTTCCCATTTTTTCTAAGCTTTCAACGTTATTAGAATATAGTTATTGATAGCATTTTATTTTTATCTTTTTATTCTCTGCTTTATTGTAGGTTTGAAGATATATAACATTTTAATTCATAATATTCTTTATATCTTCTCTCTGTTTGTCTAGTGTTGCCAGGGTTTTTTGTTTATTCTATAATTGGGATTTCCCTTTATTTTAAGGATGAAAAAAATTGCCAAATTTCAATTTCAAGCCTGAGTCTCGCAGCTATGGAGCTGCTAAGGAGGCTTAAATTCCCTCAAGAGTAAAGTCAGCAAACACAGAGAACCCTGCTCCCAGGAGGAGCTCAGAAAAAAGGTGGAGATTAACTCACTTTGGGTTTTCACATCCCTGCCTCCCCTTCTTCAGCTCCCCAGAGGGTGGTGGATTTCAAAATAATAAGTAGGCAATATTATCTGCCTGGGGCAGGGGAGGTGAGCTGAAGGTAAAATTTTGTCCTGATGAGTTGATTTTCTGGTGCTTGCACTTTATAAATAGGGCTCATTGTGCACCATCTAGTCCTTGGCCTCATTTTGGTTTGGAGCATTTACCTTGTAATTATCTCCATTGAGAATCTCCAATACTCATCAGGGAATATGAACTCACAGGCCCAAATGACAAAATACATAAGGGTCACATACATTTAAAAAGATTCCATTGAGATCAGAGGTATTAGAAACGACTGACCAATACTTTTTAAAAAGAGTATTATAAACATACTGGGCATGGGAAGAAACTGAGGAAAAAGACAAAATCACCTATGAGATACTCTAGGAAGAATACATATAACTGAAAGTACAGTTAAAGGAGAGAGAAGATAAAAATGAAAAGAGCAAAAATATGAAACCGAAAAGATCAGAGAAAAAGTGGTAGATAGAAGATCTCTCCATATCCAACATGCATATGATTCGTCTATCTGAAGAAGGAAATAAAAACAAGGCATTAGAATTACTACTTAAACTATAATTCAGAAATTCTCATCCTGAGTAAGATAGAGTCAACGTCTCTTCCTCCCACTAAATAAAGGCATGAAACCTGGACAGACTGCATAGAGCGAGTCTTTTTGAGAACTCTCAAACAGCAGCAGGCAGATGGGGAAGAGCACCAGAATTTAGAGTGGAACTGAGATGGTGATGAGTTTGCCATTTTTCCTTTGGTATCTCTTCACCTGAACTTAACACAGCTGGAAACCTGAAAAGGAGCACTAGGGGCAGATAGAGACCTTTAGGAGAAGCCAGCTGGTTGTGGCTTAAGGAGCAACAAGGGTAAATCCCTTGTTCAGAGAGTGTGGAAACCCCCCATTTTTTCTTGCCTCTTTGTTTTCTTACAATCCATACCTTAAGCAATTCCATGGTGGCAGTCAATAGCTGGAAAGGGGGCCAGCGGAGCCAAAACAGTGAGGAGAAATCCCTTTTCATTTGGTGGAGCTGTGATCTCACAAGGGTGGGGCCAACCTCCGTTGTTCTTTTTTTCTCTCTGTCCTCCCTGTTCTTAGGCCTGGACATGGGCTTTATATGGTTTATAAGTGTGTGGAAGAGGGGGGTAACTAGAACCTCAATTTCTGGCAGGATCATAAAGGGGTTCCCCGGGGAATCAGACAGTATGGGGGAGACTGCAGAGAGGAAGAGAGAAGCCTAGGAAAGTGATCTCATAAAATTGTTTATGAACCCCAGGGTTCACCCCCAGGACATACACACATGGATCTGATCCCCATTAGCAAACAAAGACAAAATGAGAACTTAACTAACAGAGAGTCTACCGCCCTGGTCCCAGGCTGGCCACTGGTTGGCACTCACTCTGGATGGATACAGAGAATGCTTCAAAGCTTTTGAAAACTTTACTGATATTGGGACCACATCACATAGAAGGTGGATTGGAACTGGTGAAATGAACCCAATCAGGTTGATTGCCTGTTAAAACAAACAAAAAAAATCAACATTTTTCATAGGATTTAAATAAGACCCAAAGTTTCATAGCATAATGTTAGAAATGCCCAGGATACAAACTGAAATATTTGGCATAAGAAGAACCATGAAAGTTTCAACTCACATGGAAAGAGACAATCAACAGAAACCAACTCCAAGATGACACAGATGTTGGACTTATATGACAAAGATTTTAAAGCAGCTATTACAAAAATGCTCAAATGAACAATTATGAACACTATTGAAACAATGTTATAATAAGAAGTCTCTGCAAAAAAATATATAAAAATGAATCAAATGGAAATTTTAGAACTAATAAAACAATAATTGAAATTTTAAAAAATCACTGGATGAATTCAATAGCAAAATAGAAATGACAAAAGAAAGAGTCTGTGAACTTGAAAATGGATCAAGAGAAACGATCCAATCTGAACAACAGATAGAAAAAAAACCCTAAAAAAATTAATAGAGCATCAGGGACCTGTGGGACAGTAACCAATGGTATAGTATTGATGTCATTGGAATCCCAGAGAGGAAAATGAATGTGGGACTGAAAAAATGTTTGAAGAAATACTGGTTGAAACTTTTCAAGTTTAGTGAAAGACATGAGCATAAAGATTCAAGAATTGGAGTGAACTCAAAATAGGATAAGCTCAAAGAAACTCAATCACATCAGCTGAAAACTAAAGACAAAGAAATAATCCTGAAAGCAGCCAGAGAAAAATGGTGCGTTACCTAAAGGGAGACAAGGATTCAAATTCCTTGCACATTTCTCATCAGAAACCACAGTGGCCAGAAGGAAATAGCTCGTCATTTTTAAAGAACTGAAAGAAACAAAAACAAAACTGTCAACCAGATACCTATATCTAGCAAATACTTCCGTATCTTTCAGGAGTGAAGGTGAAACAAGAACAATCTCACAGGAGGAAAACTTAGGGAATTTGGAGCTCGCACATGTGGCCCACCTGGTAGCACTTCCAGCTCTCTGCATGTGTGGGCCACATGGCTCCAGTCACCCAAGGACAGCCTTCCTCCTGATGAAGAGCCGCAGGTGCTTGAGATGAAAAAGCACCAAAAGGTGGGCGATCAGGCGGGCCATGTGCACCAGGGGAGGGGAAAGGGATTAGAGGGGATCCTGACAGTAGGCTTGTGTTGACTGCCCAAATTTCCCTTGCAGTATGCCATTTATATATATATATATTTTAGAGATTTTATTTTTTCCTTTTTCTCCCAAAGCCCCCCGGTACATAGTCGTGTATTTCTTAGTTGTGGGTCCTTCTAGTTGTGGCATGTGGGATGCTGGCTCAGCATGGCCTGATGAGAGGTGCCATGTCCATGCCCAGGATTCGAACTGGCGAAACCATGGGCTACTGAAGCGGAGCACGCAAACTTAACTGCTCAGCCACAGGGCCAACCCCTACATTTTAAGAATCCTAACTGAGCACTTATATTGCTCACTCCCAGTCTCCATTTAAACTAAATATATATGCTCGTCGAAGTTCATTTGTTCACCATTCGTTTTCACTCATGTATGTTTTTGCTTTACTTATGGTAAATCTTTTCCATGTTTTGAAAAATACTGTGTATTTTTCATTGTCTTCTGGGTACACACATGTTTTCATTAGTTTGAAGTTTCTAAATTATATAACGTATAACGTACAACATATGCATACTTCTATTGTTCTATATACAGATATGCTTTTTTTCTCTTTCAAGCCTTTGACACTTCTAGAACCTCTCTGTGGCGTTCAGTGATGCCCCTGCCTCCGCTCCACTGTGCTGGATTGCGTTATTGCTCTCCCTTCCTCACTTGCCCCTGTGTTGATGTCCTTATGCCTAGTGACTTAGCAGTGTCTCCCACTAAGCGGGCAGAACATATTTGCTTACCCTTTGACCTTGAGTTTGGCTTGTGACTTGCTTTGGTCAATGGAGTAAGGCAGGGATGATAGTGTGCCAGTTCAGAGTCTAGTTTTTAAGGAATTTTGTGTGTTTCCATTTGCCCGCTTATGCCTCTCCCACCCCTGTGAGAAAAGCATGCCCAGGATAGCCTACTGGCCCCAAAAGGAGGAAAGAGAGATGTGGAGCATAGCTGGACCACCCAGCTGAGCCCAGCGTAGGTCAAACCACACCCAACCTTGAACATGCTGTCTCAGGAGCAAAATAAATAATTGCTGTATTCCTTTTGTTTATTATGTTGTTGTTTGTTATACAGTGAAGTTGAAGCCATGGTTAACTGATATATTCCTAAACTATAATCTTTTGTCTTATGAACCACTGAAAGCTTTGCAGTTTTTCCTAGACATTTTCCACTTAAGTTTTGGTTTATTGTCCTACACAGCCCCAAACTTGGCAAATATCCTTAGGGGAAAATTGACTGTGTGTGTGAGGGCTGCCATATCTCTGCCCAAAACTCCACTGGTATTTTGTCTCTCAGCTGTGTGCCTCAACAGGCTTAAAACCTGATTCTCAGTGTTGCGCCTGCTCAGAATTGGCAAATGCTCCCAGTGTAACAGTGGCTGCAGAGTCAGCTCCCTTCCCTGGGATCTTAGCCCCTCCAGTTCACGTTGCCTCAGCAGTTCTCTGCTTTCTTCCAAAATACAAGCTCTGATGGCAGCTGGGTTTCCTAGTGAAGTTAGTTGGGAGAACTGGTCTGTCAGTCGTTACTTCATCCCACCCAACAATGGAAACTTCCAATGATGTTTCGTTACTAGAAAAATCTATCAATGTGATTCAGTGTTTTTACAGATTAAAGGAAAAATAAAAAATATTATCTCAATGGATGTGAAAAAAAGCGTTTAATAAACTTCAATACCACTCACAATCTAAACCTCTGATCACCTGTAACTGAGCAGAATATTCTTATTGTACTGAATGGTAACTAGTAGAATCCTGCAGGGTGTGTTCAATCAGTCTTCTTGAAACAGAACTCAAAAGTGTTTTCCCTTAATTTTGCTTGACAATGGAATTTTATTCAACCATTTTGCTATGGCACACAATCTAAAATATATTAGGATGATAATGTTTCCCCCTTATTGGAGCAATAGATAAGCAGTTCATTTATAAAATTATTTTCATTGTACTGCAATTATAAACAATTTTTTTTTCTTGGTGAGGAAGATTGGCCCTGAGCTAACATCTGTGCCAATCCTCCTCTATTTTGTATGTGAGATACCTCCACAGCATGATTTAATGAGCAGTGTGTAGATCCGTGCCCAGAATCCAAACCCATGAATCCCGGGCCAGCAAAGCAGACCACGTGAACTTAACCACTATGCCACTGCACTGGCCCCTATTATAAATTTTTAAAGTCAGATGGACCTTAGATGGAGAAGCTGATGCTCATGGAGGTGAAGTGACTTATCGAAAGTCACAAATGAAAATACTGGCAAAGCCAGAGCTGGAACCCAATCCTTTGATTCCCAGTCTACTGCTGGACCCTAAACACTTTGAGGCTTGCACAAAACTCTGCAGTATCTCTTTACTACTGATAGAAGGAAACCAAGGAAATAAAAATTATTCTCCTAATACTCAACTTCATCTGCTGAATATGACTTGGTTTTCCTGTATTATCACACCCTAACCCCATTATTCAGGTAGGCAAACTGTCAAGTGGAGTCACACAGATTACTTACTCATCATTTTCTGACTTCACGTTGCACTTTTAAAGCATGGAGTCATGTTAGCATGCCTTCCTGCAACACTGTCCTGCATCTTCTCCATCTCTCTCAGCATTCTCTCTTTATCATTAAACTCTCGTCTCTCAGTTCCAATCCTACACTTGTATACTCTATCTTATACACTTATGCTGCTTCATGGAGTCCCAGCCTAGGAAACAATGCAATTTAGTGGGGTTTAGGACTCCAGCTTCAGAAGTGTAACTCAGGCTCTCCCTGGGAAGGATAGATTGAAGAGCCAGGGAGTGGAATGTCAAGAATTACCCAGCAGGTGCCCAGGTGTGGGCGGAGCCACTTCCTGCCCCTCCCAGAACCAGGGCTCACCCACAGCCTAGTCAGGCCGGAGCCTATAAAACACATCTCAGCCAACTGCTCCTCATCTGCCCTGAACCTCAGAGACTGCTCTTCCACATTGGGTCTCTCCGGGTGAGTGGGTCTTTCGGCTGAAAGGGTGAGGGGCTGCTGGAGATCAGGGGGAAAGGAAAGGAGGAGGGAGGAGGGGAGATGTTACCTTGGGTCTGGTAGGATCTGGTAGGAATTTTAGCCCCTAACCTGGACGGTGAGTGATCAGCCAGCCTAAATTCTTGCCAGTGTCTGGCCTGTGGCAACTAAGACAGCTGGCTGGGGATCACGTATCTGTGGCCATTTACCTCTCACAGACACATTTGTGGATGCCTAGACAGGATGGCAGATGCACACGGAGAAAACAGTGACATGACATATCATCTGGTGTGCCTCCTCTACCTCAAATATAATTTCCTGCCTTCCACCTTGCCTGCCTTTCTTTCTTTTCTCATTCATTTATCACTCATATATTATCCATATATTCAACAGTTATTTATTGAGCTCCTACCAATTACCTGGTGCTGTTCTAGACACTGGAATGTAGAAGTGTGCAAAAGCAGAGGCGTGGAAATCCCTGTTCTCATGGAGCGTCCATTTTGGTGGAGGATCTACATTCACTGGGCATCTTCTATGCGACAAGAACTGTGCCGTATGGTAGAGAGATAAATGTGAACAAGAAGGAGGCTTTGGCTTGAATTTGTGTGTGTGTGTCTACTTATGATTAGTTTCAGTTATCAGCAGCCCAGGGGTAGATTCCAAAGGAGGACACAGTGACCTAAGATTTCACAAGTCCATAAAACATCTGTTTGGGTTTCAGGTGAACTGAACTCCCACGTAGATGTCCTGCCAACAAACCCAGCAGCTGTGCCAACCTCCTCTTAAAGGGCCTACGACCCAGTGCCCCCCAAAGTGTCCCCCTAAGCACCCTCCCAAGATGCCCTGCTCCAGTCTCTTCCTGCTGTGGCCCTAGCTCCGGGGGTGCTGTGGCCTCAGCTAACAGTGGCATCAGAGCTCCAGTTGCTGCCACTGCTTTGGGGCTGCTCCCCACCTGGGCTCTGAGCATCAGCTGAGTGACTGAGAGGCCAATGACCAGCACCAGCCTTGTGCTTCTTGTCCTTCAGTCCCTTTCTATCCCTGATGAGCTCTCACCTGAAGAACATGCCCATGCTGGGGCTGTGCCACAGAAGCAGCCGTTGGCACAGCAACTTTGGGGCTGGGCTCAACTTACTTCCCTGATGTGTGGGTGTGATGGCTCTGAACAAGCTGCTTTCCTACAATAAATACTTTAAAATCCCTTGGCCCTGCGTGTTTTTTGGTTCATGTTTCCACTCTACTTACCAAGTCCTCCTCCTTCTCTCTTAATAGATGGTTGGGTTCTCAACTTTGCCTGAATAGGAGAAAAATCAATCTGCCAAAGAGAAAGAAATTAATTTTTAGATACACATGTATACTTTGTTTTAACAAACCTAAAATGTAGACAAATTACTGAAACAAATAAATTAGGGATATACCAGTGTATCAGGGAGAAACTTACTACAAAAAAGTCTTTCCAAAATGTCCCTTTAAATAATCGTCTTTTAAGTGTCTATAACAGAAAATGTCCTTTTATGTAAAAAAAGACATGCATTTGGACATTATTTCATAAATCCCCTTTCAATAAAATGTGATATTTGTAGCCACCTCTGACACAGGAAGGGTTAATAATCACTGGAAAAGGCTTGCCAACAAACTGTGACCCAGAGGTGAGAAGGCCGGTCAGCCAATGACGGATAAGACCTCCATGGGGAGGCAACCTAAGACAGGCACGGTCACTTGGGGGCACAGATGGAGACATGATATCGATATCGGGAGCAGTAGGGGCCGTTGCCTAGGAGGCCTTGCCTGCTCCGAGATAAAAATATACGAGCACAGCAATAACATGATAATATCAAAACAGAGGCTCCTTGAGAAATCACTAAGAATTCTTGGCATTTGCTAATTACTTCATCCAGAACACCTGTGTATATTTAACAGATGTAAGCTATGTATATATTGAAACGCTGGTTATAATAAACTCAGAGTGGCCATCAGCCCCCTCTGCATCTATCCTGATGTGTACAGTGGATTGCGACACTGACATATGGTGACCCCAACGAGATCTAAGACTGGCAGCATTATTGGTGAGTAATGATGTCGGGGATTTCAATTGCCTTTCGGGGGTCCGCTGTGAGAATGATGGGCCAACAATTGGCGACCCAGCAGAAATTATACTTTAAGACACTTCAGCGGCTGCTGAAGGCGATTTCAGTTTCGGTTTCTCCTGCCGAGTTACAGAGGATATTGCTGGCAATATCTCTAATCAACCATGACTTGGCGTCCAGAAACTTGAAATGGGGCACACTCCCCAATGCCCCGAAAAACCAAGTTTGAGGAGCTCTCAATCAGCAGGCCGACTCTATGTGAATGATTTAGTGGCGGCCTCGTCAGGAAGTGCCGGAGTGGATCTCATGGCTTCAGAGACAGTCGTCATAGATTGTGCTGACAAAACCTTTCTTGTTCCTACCAATGTATGGGGACCCTTTACAATCAGGATATTTTGGGTTATTAATGAGATGCTCTAGTTCAGATTTGAAGGGCTTAAACATCATTCCCGGGGTAATTGATGCTGACTATCAAGGTGAAATAAAAATCGTGGTCCGTTCATCTAGTTATTATGTGATAGAAGCTTTTACGAGGATAGTTCAGTTGATATTAATACCTTACTTGCCCCCTGCTCACGCCTCGATTTCAGTTTCTGTTCCTCCTGCCGAATTACAGAGGATATTGCAATATCTACACATTGCCCCTGGTTCTCTGAGGACGGCACCTTGGACATTGAGTTGTGGGACAGGGCTGGCAAGGCACTAAAGTCTTGCTTTGAGCATGGTCTTTTAAAGGATGTACATATCTTAACGACTTGGGGAACAGTACGTACTGCACTGTTCCCTTTGTGGGATCTATCGGATGAGGAAAAATCGGCCTCTTCACCCGAGCGCCCTTCAGGCAAAGCTGAGGAGGCGCCGCCACTTCCTTCTCTGCCTTGCTTGCTGCCAAGAGACTCTTTTAAAAAGGCAGTTAGTAAGTCTCAGACAAATTTTGAACAAATGTCCTCAGACGATGACGATTTACCATTCCCCCCTCCTTTAGAGAGGCGTTTCGCCTTCAAGAACCCTCATTTCTTGCCTATTGCTCCTCCTTGTACTCCACCAGCCCCGTATGTTGATCCCAGGCAGTATAGTATGGTTCATAATTGCCTTCAGGAAGGATTAAATCATGGAGATCCTGAATTTTTCCTGTGCCTTCCCCGTGATGGTCAATCATGGGTGAAGAGAACATGAATCCCTTCCTTTTGGGGTGTTTAAGGAGCTGAAAAAGAGCATTAGAGAGAATAGAGTGCAGTCACCTTTCACTGTTGGGATGATAGAGGCACTGGGAGTCAGTTATCGTATGCTACCCTGTGATTGGCTTTTGCTCGCAAAGACTCTTGTCGCATGCTGAATATACTCTTTTCAGGTATGAGTATAACGAGATACCTGTATCCCGATCTATGGATAATCTATCTTTAAACCCCCCTCTCCCAATCAGTGCTGACATGTTACAGGGGGTTGGCCAATATGCGACGCCTCAAGCACAGGCTGAGGCAAATGGAATGTTGCATAGACAATGTTCAGAGGTGGCATTAGAAGCCTGGAAGGCAATTCCCCCTTCAGGGGAGAACAAAGCCACCAATTCCTTTGTGAATGTCCGACAAGGGCCAAAAGAGCCAAGCATAGAATTTATTGACCGTCTCCAGCAGGCAATTGAGAGACAAATAGCTCATCCTGAAGTGGCTCAAATTATCCTGTTGAAAATAGCTTTTGAAAATGCTAATGCTGATTGCCAGTCTTCTATGTCTCACCTTAAAGGGCGAACTCACACCTTAGGGGATATGCTGGGAGCCTGTCAGGAAGTAGGAACTCATAGTCATGTGGCCAAAGCAATGGCAGCAGCGTTTTCGCAGCTGCCCAAAGGTGCTTTTTGATAATGCCTGTTTTAAGTGCGGAAGACGTGGACACCATGCAAAACAATGCAAGTCTGGTCCAAAAAATATCCCTGGTAAAGGAGGGCCAGCTGATATTAAAAAGCCGCCTTCTAAACCATGTCCTTGGTGCTGAAGGGGATTCCATTGGACGAATCAATGTTGCTCTAAAATTAATGTAGATGGTAATCTAATCAACTGTGACTTGGCGTTAGGAAACTCGAAAGGGGGCACACTCCCCAGTGCCCCGAAAAACTAAGTTTGGGGAGTTCCGCTGCCAAGAGGGGGGCCAGTGGCTTCGGCCACACTGGCGAGGGTGCTTTATAGCCTCGCCCACTTGGCCCTCCCCATTGGCCTAAAAAACAAACCTCTGCATCTGTACAAGGTGTAGGGGGGCTTAGGACGCCTACGACGCCTGAGGGAAGTGATTACGTCCTCAAAGTCAGAGGACCTGAAAACAGAATTGCCTTAATTACACCCTACATTCTTCCAACTCCATACTCCCTATGGGGGCGAGATTTGCTTTCTCAATGGAAACTATCTCTAAACGTTAAGCCTTTTTCCTAGGGGCAGCTGATGTTATTAACATTCCTCCCATACCTATTCAATGGAAAACTACCACGCCTGTATGGATAGATCAGTGGCCCCTTCCAAAAGAAAAATTACAGGCCTTAAAGATGCTAGTAGAGGAGCAAGTAAAATTAGGCCATATAGTACCCTCAAACACCCCAGAATTTGTGATAAAAAAGAAATCTGAAAAATGGAGATTACTCCAGGACTTAAGGGCAACCTATGGGGGCTTCACAGAAGGGAGTGCCAAATCCTTCTTCAATATCTGAGAATTGGCAAATTGTTGCTATTGACATTAGAGACTGTTTCTTTTCTCTACCTTTGTGCACCACCGATAGGGAAAAGTTCGCATTTACTGTTCCAGTTTATAACAATCAAGAGGTCCCCCAGAGATATCAGTGGAAGGTCTTGCCTCAGGGCATGAAAAACCGTCCTACTGATGCGGGATCGGTGAGCCGAGGAGTCGAAAGAAAGATTTCTTAGACTCTCAAGATCTGGCAGTAGTGCTCTTTTATTTAGAGAATAGTGTGGAATAGCATGGGGACAGGACCCATGGGCAGTCGGAGCTTCTGCTGCTGCCACTGCTGCTGCCCCCGCTGGCATGGGGACAGAGCCCATGGGCAGGCAGAGCCGCTGCTGCTGCCCCAGCTGGCATGGGGACAGGACCCATGGGCAGGCAGAGCTGGTGCGTGGGGACAGGACCCACGGGCAGTCAGAGCTCCTGCTGCTGCCCCGAACTGAGGGTTAGGGCCAAATTTAAGGCATAGGTATGTGAGTTATCTCTTTATTAGTGCCCGTTTGGTCTGGCCATTTGGCGGTCCCACAACTTTTAGATAAGAATCAAACCGGATTGAGTAAATGGTAGAAGTCACCGCTCAAATATTATCCTCGGCTAAAGACAAAGGAGGATTTTGGGGTGGGGGTCAGTTACATGAGGTTGCCAAACAGTCTTCAAAGATAAGGCCATCCCCCCTTCCTCCTGGCTCAGAGAGGGAGGCATCTTCACAGATAGAGGTTTCCCTTAGAAATGTAAATGTTTTCCCAACAAGGGGCAAACAAATTCCAGAGAGGGAGGCATGAAGATTTCCTTTACAAATGCAATTGCCTCTGATCAAAGGGCAAACAAATTCCACTCCTTGGAGCCTGCTTCTTATCTGTAGTTTGAAAAGTAACCAGCCTAAAAATCCCCATCACTACCATATGCCAACAATTGGTAGGAGATGTGTTATTAACTTTTCGAAGCAAATACCCTACTATACAACTTTACCATTATATGGATGATATTTTATTAGCAGCACCAACTAAAAATTTATCATTAACAGCATACCAACAATTAATTGAATTGCTAAAAGGCAAAGGCCTGCTTGTGGCACAAGATAAGGTACAGTTTACCTCCCCCTGGGAATTTCTAGGATTGATGATCGATAGTGACAAATAAAAATGGCAAGTAATAGGATATATTGGAGAATATGAGGAAGCCATTTGGTGTAAACCTAATTCAGCCTGACCTTGTCTTTCCAAAAGGGCCTGACCGCAGCCATTGAGCATGCATTGTATATCTGCTTTAGATATTCCCTATGGCAAGAACAAAGGCCCTTGAGATAAAGGTGCAACTTCCCTCCCCCTCCCAACACTGGCATTCCCTTAAGGATTAAGCATCTTTCCTTAGGCTAGGAACCGATTGCTGCGCTCACCAGTGACCACCCAGCTCGAGACAATAGACTTGCCTCCTGCTATGCCCTCTGAGAAAGCAGACCCACTACCTGCTGTCTCCATCAAGTGCTGTGCTGACAGGGCAATCTTGTGACTATTGTGGGAGGGACATTTCAATCACATGTGAAACATCCTGTATGGGGGTATATAACCACTCTGTATACCTCACTTCTTTGGCGACGTTTCTTCCTTTGGGAAGAAAGGCCCCGGGCCGTGGTCCTCAGATTTCAGCTCAGAATAAACTCACCCAAATTTTCATTTATAGATTGGTTATGGATTATTTTCATCAACAATAGACACCTGGTAAAGCCATGCATTCCCTCTATTTCCATACCCAATACTTTAACATTAGTTACATTGCAACAGCTTTTAGGAAATATCAATTGGATATGTCCTTTTCTTGGCATCCCGACACATTCTCTGAGTCACTTGTTTTCCTTGCTACATGGTGACTCTTCCCCCTCTTCTACGCGCATTCTTATCCCTGAGGCAAAACAAGAACTAAGCCTAGTAAACAAGGCTCTAACCTCCCAATTTTTAAATCGCTTTGATCCGGAAATTCCCTTATACCTTTATGTGATAAACACACCTAAGAGTCCTACTGGTATCGTCTTTCAAAAAGCGGGCAAGGTTACAAAATGCTTGGAGTGGATATACTTGCCCCACACACCAGCTAAGGTACTCTATACACATTTTGATGGAATAGTGGAGGTTATTCAAAGGGGATGTTTACGGTGTTTACAATTGCAAGGCACTGACCCTCAGACCATTTTTTCACCTTGCACATCTTCTCAATTTGGTCATCTCTGTTATCTCTTCCCAACCTATTCCTGATGCCTTAACCCTGTTCACTGACGGCTCTGGAAAAACCGGAAAAGCCAGTATAGCTTGGTTTGCTAATAATGACTGGCAGATCAAAGTCTCTCACGGACATTCAACTACTCAAATTGCAGAATTGGCAGCTGTGCACCTTTGCTTCTGTTCCTTTGAATATTCTTACGGATTCTGCTTATGTAGCTAATGCTGTCCTGCTTTTGCCCGCCACCATTTTAAACTTTCATCAAACTACACAAGATATTTTCACTCATTTTCTGAAAATCAAGCAACTATTGTCCCAGTGTACTCTCTCCTGCTTTATTGCACACATAGGCTCTCACACTCCTCTTCCTGGTCCTTTATCTCAAGGGAATGCTATTGTTGATTCTGTTGTAGCCAATGTTTTACTTGACTGTCCTGTTTACACCAGCATGTTCGATTCACGCCTTACATCATTGCAACGCTCCAGCCCTGTGCTCGCGCTTTCACTTAACAAAACGACAGGCTGCACGAATAATTGCTGGTTGCCCAGCCTGTGAACAATCTTCCCTAGCCACCTCTCCCTTTGCTGCTGATGGGGTTAACCCTCGTGGACTATACAGCAATGATCTTTGGCAAACGGACACAACAATATTTCCGCCTTTTGGATGTTTCAAGTATATTATTGCTTCTGTTGACAGTCACTCTCGATTTCTTTTTGCATCGGCACATACAAAAAATACTGCTAACAAGTCATTCGTCATTGGCTTGCTATATTTGCTTTCGTGGGGTCTCCTACATGCATTAAAACTGATAATGGTCCCAAGTTCTCAGCGCAAATTATCCACCAATTTTGTGCAAATTGGAATATTATCCATAAAACTGGCATCCCCTATAATTCTACGGGACAAGCTATTATTGAGCAATGTCATAGAATGCTAAAGGCTGCTTTACAAAAAATGAAAGGGGGAAATGAGTATTATAAGAATGATCTGCAAGGTATTCTCAATTATGCCTTATTTACTTTAAATGTTTTGAATCTAGCGGAGGATGGCACATCAGCTGCAGAAAGACATATGGGTGAAACTCAGACCCATATGGCCCAACAAAGGCCGCATTACACACATCTGTTTTGACACAAAATCTTGGCAAAGTGTGGATTAAAACGTCCTTATACAGATATCTGGGAGGGCCCTTTTATGGTTAAATGTGAGAAGAGAGGAGCTCTTTGTGTTTTGACAGATAAAGGCATTGAGCGCATTCCATCAAAACGTGCACAGCCTGCTCTGGAATTACCGGAAAATGGACAAACGGATAAGTAAATCAGTTTTTTTCTTTTTCCTCTTTTCTTCTCTAACGCATGTTGAGGTGATTTCAGAGCATGAGAATCTCACATATTGGGCCTTTATTCCTAATCCTCCTCTCTCTACTCCAGTTACTTGGTGGCATGCTAATCCCCCTTTGTTCTCTAACGATTCTGATTGGACAGGAGGAACCGGGGTACCCCGACAACAACATACAGGCCTGCACCAAAAGGAAGAAGACCCTCTGGTGATGTATGCTAATGATTTACCTTTTCGTATGGTTTATCAAAACAAAAGCACAACATGTGTCACCTTTCAGGAACAAATGTATTTGTATTACCAACCTAAGAAAGGACAACAGGCAGCCAATGTGACATACATTACTGCTATATCAACATCTTACGAAGACAAAAGTAATGTCATACAAGTTCCTTCCATCCCAATTTGCCATCCAAAAACTGATTGGAGTTACAAACATTACTCAGTACAGTGGTCCCCTTGCCGTACAGCATATCCAAGGCGGGGCAACATCTTTGGGGCCAATGTGCTGGATTAGGGACCTCATGGACATCTTTTGAGTGACAATCATACTTGAGCCTTCAACAGATCAAGTCAGAAACCTATAACATGGAGCAAACACGGCCTATCTGGACCCCTTTTACAACTATCTCACAATGAGACAGTGTACAGCCCACTTCACAAAGGAATATGGAGGGTCGGGTTGCCTTTTATATCACGACAATTGTCCCATGGCAAGTATGGGAATGAAACTGGCAAAAATGTTTCTGATACCGTTATGATCTGTACCACCCATCCTTATGTGTTATTATGGGGAAACAGTGTCCCTGCTGTCCTAGAATCTTCTGGTATGTATGTGGTTACTATTTCTCCCCCATATTGGTATTTGGATTGTTTAACACATTATAATGTAACCTCATTGAATGTGACCTATGTAATGGTGTTAAAAAGAAGAGCACATATTTGGTTACCTGTTTCTCTCTAAATCGGACATGGTCTGAAGAGCACGCTCTACATATCCTCCTTGAGTCCATGAGAAAATTACGCCCTAAGTGGTTTTTGGCTATGCTAATTGCGTTCATTGTGTCCGTGGTGATTATCATTGCATCAGCCTCTACAGCTACTACTGCCTTGGTTAACAGTGTTCAAACAGCCCATAAGATGGAGTCCATCTTGGTAAATGTCACTCAAGAATTACAGACACAGGCGGATATTGATAAAGGGCTAATGTCATGATTGCAGGCATTAGAGGCAGCAGTAGAGTGGCTGGGAGAGCAGCAAAATGCATTAGAAATGCGTATGAAACTAAAATGTGATTGGCAATTTACCATGCAATGCGTTACCCCCCCTTCCGTATAATAGCGTGCTGACATCTTGGCAAGAAATAAAAAAAACATTTACAGGGGGCATTTAATACCTCCCTGGCCAATGACATCACTGGGCTACAAGCTCACTTAGAGAGGCAGTTACAAGAAGTACATAAGGTGTTCTCTCAACAAATATTTCAAGACATTGAAAATGGGTTACACTGGCTAGAGCCCTCCAATTGGTTCTCGGGCCTCAATTTATGCATATTTGTTAGTGCTGGTGTGATTTTGATATTATCCATGTTAATAGTTTATGTTTTACGTCTGCTGTGCTCCCTGAAAAAACAACAAAGACAACAAGAGCAAGCACTGGTTATGATGGGCCTTCTGGCCTCAGCACAACATGATGCCTTCCTTGCTTTAAAAAACAAAAAATGGGGAAATGTAGCCGCCCCTGATGCAGGAAGGGTTAATAATCACTGGAAAAGGCTTGCCAACAAACTGTGACCCAGAGGTGAGAAGGCCGGTCAGCCAACGACGGATAAGACCTCCATGGGGAGGCAACCTAAGACAGGCACGGTCACTTGGGGGCACAGATGGAGACATGATATCAATATCGGGAGCAGGAGGGGCCATTGCCTAGGAGACCTTGCCTGCTCTGAGATAAAAATATACGAGCACAGCAATAACATGATAATATCAAAACAGAGGCCGAGGGAGGGGTCCTTGAGAAATCACTAAGAATTCTTGGCATTTGCTAATTACTTCATCCAGAACACCTGTGTATGTTTAACAGATATAAGCTATGTATATATTGAAACGCTGGTTATAATAAACTCAGAGTGGCCATCAGCCCTCTCTGCATCTATCCTGACGTGTACATTGGATTGCGACACTGACAGATCTTAGTCTATAAGATTGTGCTCAGTCTTTGCTGCTGTTAGTTGTTATTTAAAAGTGGGTTTGTGCAAAAGAATGCCCTAGCTTCCTTGGATTAAGATGAAAGAGACTACAGCCACCTGCTCTGATTCTTAGCTCCTCCTTGTGTACGGTGAGGTTAATTGAATTAGGACCTCTTGACATCTACTCGTTAAAACAGATGCCCATTGTCAGGGGTGCAGAGATGAGAGGATGACTACATGGCTCTTCATTGTCCTTCCCTCTCTGCAACTTTGGGGTGGGGTGTCTCACAGACCCAGCTCCACCAGCCTTATGTCCCTCTGATGGATGTGATGGAATGAGTGATGAAGCTATTTTAGTTCCCATCCTTGCTGGACACCAGGAACTGTCATTCACAAAAAGCCTGAGGCATATAGTTTGGTCTCAGTGGGAATTCCCAGAACCATTTGAAGACCCCAGTGGAATGGCCACACTCATCTGAATGCTTATAATTACTAATTACACATTTCCTTTTGCTTGTCAAACTCTGTCTCTCCCTTGGAATACAGTGAAGGTGGACAGAGATTGTATTTCTTTTACATCATGTCGTATCTCCAGAGTTGGCCACATAGTGAGTAAATATTTGCTGAGTGTGTGCAAGAGTGAGATTATGAACTCTGATTCTTATCTTACTGGTAGAGACAGTCTAAGAAAGTCCTTAAATCTTTCCCATTGGAGATGCTTTGCTCTTTCATTCAGTCTAGCATACCCCTCTCTCATTTACACTCATGAGACCTGCTTGATCTTTATCTGGTTTGCTCAGCACAGAATCTTTGGGAATAGTTCCTAGGTCAAGGGCATTCCATGGCACAGAAATGCAATGGTTGACAAATGTTTTCTTAATGCTGACTTATTCATCTAAAACGTCTTCTAATTCCAGTGATTAAAAGGATACCAATATTGGTTTGTTTGCTTTTTTTTTTTTTTTGAGGAAGATTAGCCCTGAGCTAACATCTGCCAATCCTCCTCTTTTTGCTGAGGAAGCCTGGCCCTGAGCTAACATCTATGCCCATCTTCCTCTACTTTATATGTGGGACGCCTACCACAAAATGGCTTTTGCCAAGCGGTACCATGTCCCCACCCAGGATCTGAACCGGGGAACTCAGGGCCACAAAGAATTGGAACATGCGAACTTAACCGCTGTGCCACTGGGTGGGCCCCTACCAATATTGGAATAAGTGATGATAGGTCATGGTGTGTGTGTGTGTAATGATAGTATCTGATTAAAATAGTTTTATTCCACGATAGCCTATAAATAGTGCTATCTGAGTCATGAGAAATGATCGGTTCCACCTTTGTCTGGATTGACAAGCAAGTGCACAGATGTTGCATGAAGAAGGGGTGCAGCAGACGATAGGTTGTCAGGGACATGGTGTGAGGGAGGGATTTAGAGTGCAAGGTCATGTGATCTGGAAACCCCACCAGACAAAAGAATTGATAATCTGGGCCATACAGATGGTCTGACATCCTGGGACTTGCTGTGACAGTCACGTCCAAGGAGAGCTTAATGGACGTTAGATTCCCTCATCTCAGTGCAGATGGATTACATACACACTAGTGTATCTAATCTGCGTGTGAGTTTATGATCATTTCAGATGGAGAAACCTGTTAATGTTAAATGGAAATAATGGAGAATGAGTTGTGGGGTTTTCGGGGGGAGGTCAAATTATCTGAAGTTGATTCCTAGCTGTGTGAACTTCGGCAATTTGCTTAACCCTGGGAGCCTCAGTTTTTTCTTTAGTGTTCTGGGGATGTGAGTAGTACCTACATCACAAGATTGTTACAAGGATTAAATGGGATGATATGTGTAAAGCACTTAGAACAATACCTGGAACAAAATAAGTGGTCAATAGTCATTAGTTATTGTTGTTATTTTCTGTTATCTGTTATTATGTATGTATATGTATGTATTTTTGTGTATGTGGATATATATGTCTATAGCTAGCTGTTGTATTTTCAATAGCCTCTCTGAGACTCACCTGGGAGGGGCGCTGTGAGGTCACCAAGGTGCTGGATGATACTGCTCCCCAGGGAGTGGATTGAATTGCCAAGTGGATGGAGAAGAAATACCAAAAATACCAGGAGAAGATTAACACTTTGAAGACTCATCAGGCGAGTGTGAATTATTGACCTCAGTTTACCTCTGAGGATGAGCTTGTGGTTGTCCCTGTGGGGCCAATAGGACAGAGGAGAGAAGTTCTGAGAGGGTGGTTGGGAGGTTGTATGATTCCTGATTTCATGGCTGTTAAAAGCGTAAAAAGTGTGTGTCTTAGAATGGATGCATTGAGGTAAGGACAAAGTCCATCCTCCTTAGGTCCTACAATGTGTCCGTGACACTAGAAGGCCCAGACCTGCCCGTCCTCCGGTGCCAAGGCCCTCACTCCCGGCTGGCTCCAGCTTGGCCCCCAGCACCTGTTAGTTGTGCTCCCCCTCTTACTGTTCCTCTTCCTTCCTGCGCACTCTGCCCTCCCGGTGATGCTCTCTGGAACCCAGGGGTTCCGCTCAGTGCCAGTTCTGCGGCTCCCACAGGTACAGTCACCCTGGCAACCAGTCAAGGGAAATCACAGGTCCTGGATGAGACAAAGCCCATGGGGGACAGTGTCGGTGTATCTCTTACAAGGCGTGCTAGCACCGAACTCTGAGTGAGTTCCAGCTCTGGCAGGAGCAGGACAGGTGAATTCTCTCACGGTGCCCTACCTCCTCTCCCCGCCCCACCTGGAAGCCCTGGCCAAGTCCAGGTTGTCCCTCTGTGTTCATGGACTCGATGTGGCTGCAGCAGGAGCCGGATGGGACATGGGTCTGAGCCCCTACCCCTCTGTGTAACTTAGGAAATGGGTGATTAAAACTATCTGAAACTTAGAAATAAGGCAAAAACAGATTTCTGAGCAGTCTTTTTAATTTACACTATGTTCTAGTAACTAACAACCCTGCCTAAGGCTCATATAATCCGGGAGATTTTGGGAGGAGTTAGTGATTTTACTTATTCTATTTATTATTGATTAGATTTATTAGTTAGATTTGTTAGTTGGTTACATTTATTAGATTAGTTAGATTTATTAATGTAACTTTACCCCTGCAAAGTTAGATTTAACTTATAGATTTATAGGTTGCAGATTATTTATGTTCAATAGAAAAGATTACCCAGTGATTTCGTTACCCTTTAAGACATAATCAATTTTGTATCTAAATTTGCAATCTTATTCCAGCATTCTCTTTTTTCTGTCTGTATATCTGTATATACTTCAGTATCATATATTCATCTTGAACTAACTTTATCATTCTGCTGGTTCCCTTATTGATGAAAGAAATAAATTGAAATATGCCAAAATATATATATTTTTAAGAGTTATGTTTTTAACTCTTGAAAATTATAGTTTACCAAACCCTTATATCCACTCTTTCGAGAGGAGACCAGGGCTAAGACCAGACAGGGGCAGTGTGGACAAGATTATCAGAAAGGCTACCCCAACATAGAACAAGAAAGTCTGGATTAGCAATGGAGCAGATGAGCAAAACAGATGTGAGAGATCCATCAGGGAGGGGTGAGGCTTTTCCTGGACTATTGCTACAGTAAGGTTCCAGTGTTTGGTGGGGAAGAGTTTTCTGAGATATATTGAGTTCCAGTTCCCAGGAACCTTTAGATGAACAAATCAAGGAGACAGATGGAGAGACCTGCATGCAGGTTAGTGACTTTCTAGATAAAGTGAACTTCAAGTAAAGTTTCTGAAATCAGCCCCAGACCCTCCTTCACATGACATTTGCTTGTTCATTCATATGTGAATGAATGTGGTCATGCGTTCATTCACCCAGGCAACAAGGATTGGCAAAAAGCACTTGGCTAGTCTGTGGGGGAGCATGAGCAATCAGACAAAGGGTCTCTGCACTCAGGAATCACACACCGATGGTGTGAAGGCTGTAGAGATGGACGCAAGAATACCTACAGGCAGCTGTTTCTTCATTAACCTATAAGCTATTTCCCAACGTTTTCTGAGATATAAAGGGACACTAGGAGACTGTTAAAGGCTGTTTAACCTCCCAACTCTGGTTTCCCAGAGGATGGATCACCTTCAGTTGTTCCATCTCTTATTCAACCACCCCTTGATGCAGATGCTCGCGTACGTGCATACTTATGTTCATTTACACTTCATGTAAATGCAACTCATCCATACTCATGTACACACATGCCTGCACACATGCATGCACAGCCTTGCTTTCCTCATTATCCACTTACTCCGTGGTTACAAATGTCTTTCTCAAAGTGAATGAGGAAGCAGAGGATGATATCACCATGAAGATAGTTGAATGAACCAATGTGTTCCAATCTCATTGGGAAATAGTGACTCAGGAAGTTCATGCCCCAAATGTTATCTTCCTTGGTGCTGATGTTACACTGCAGTCATCTTCAGAAAGGCCACTAAATTCTCCAGTCCTTAAGGTCATGGCCACATATTATTCACCTCTATATCCCTATGCTTGGACAAACATGCTCTGAGAATGTTGTAGCCCTTCAAAGAATGTCTTCTGAATTAAACTCTTTGTTCACATTGTTGATTTACTTTATCTTTCAACTAAAAGCTCTCAGAAAGCAGGGACCTGAAAATAAGATTGGATAAATAGAGGGATAGAATCTCTTATTTAGAAGTGGACAATAAAGGACAATGCTCCCTACTCATCCTTCCCTCCCCCACCAATCAAGCATTAGGCAATGTGAGGACAGGGTCTATTTGTCTCTCTTAATATGAGGTGTTAACAAATCTTTTTTTTTAACTCATTATATTTTTTAACATCTTTATTTAGAAATAATTCACGTATTATATAATTTACCCATTCAAAATGCACAATTCAAAGATTTTTAATGTATTCACAAAGTTGTACAATCATCATCACAATTTCAGAACATTTTCACCACTCCTTAAGGAAACCGCATACCCAGAGCCAGCCATGATGACTTAGCAGTTAAAATTCAGTGTGCTCTTCTTCAGTGGCCGGGTATGGAACCATACCACTTGTCTGTCAGTAGCCATGATGTGGCAGTGGCTTGCATAGAAGAACTAGACCAACTTACAACTAGAATATACAACTATGTATTGGAGATTTGGGAATTAAAAATAATAAGACAGAGAGGAAGATTGGTAACAGAGTTACCTCAGAGTAAATCTTTCCCAGAAAAGCAAAAAAAAAACCCATACCCATTAACAGTCACTTCCTGTCCCTCTGTAGCCCCTGAAAAATACTGATCCACTTTTTGTCTCTATGGATTTGCCTATTCTGGACATTTCATATAAGTAGAATCATACAATATGTGGTATTTTGTGACCAGCTTCTTTCATTTAGCATAATGTTTTCCAGGTTCATTCTTAATATATCTTTTTAAAGTAAATAAATATATGGATAGATGAGTCTATCTAGTGCAACTCAGAATTAGAATACTGAGTTCATGGACCCCTGATTGGCCATCCCTTTCCTGGCAGGAAATGAACTCACTCTGCTTAGAAACCCCAAGGAAGAATTTATACTTACAAAGGAATTTTTCAAATCATCTAAGTATCTAGTTGAGTTCAGCTCTCTGAGGTCAGGCTCTTTATTGACAGTCAATCCCACATAATGTCTGGGCAAGTAGCCAAGACATGGCATCAAGTCTTTCCTAGTCTTTCTTTTAAGCACATGTTCATTAAGTATATATCAGGTGCAGGGCATTGTGCTAAGCCCCTTCCCACTTCTCTCTCAATATTCAAAACAACTCAGTGACGTAGGACTTGCCATAACCATTTTACATATGAGAACTGATATTCATAATGTCCAAGCAATTTTCGAAGATTACCCAGTTGGCAGATTGTAGGTTCTCTGATTCCAACAGCAGATCCTGTACAGCATGGTTCCTCTGACTAAAGCGCGTGCTTAGGTTTTAGAGGGATAGTTTATTCTCTACAACGCTAGACAGTGGATTAAGTCAAATTTAACCCAAGAATTGGCTTTTCAGAGTGAGACTGAGGGGACGCAGAGACTCAGAGGTCCAAGTGAAGGGCTGAGAGGAAGGAGACGGAGCGCGTGCAGAGGAGACACCCCTGATTCAAGGCTGTGGAGCCACCTGAGATGGCTGCACCCATGGCAGGACATGGACTAGAAACTTCTCAGGTGGGAAGAGCCAGAATGGAACATTTCCACAAGAACCGGAAGTTATGGCTAAGGACTGAGGTTTCCTCAGAGAACATGCCCAAAGGAGATGCATGGAACAAACTTGGCAGGCAGAGGTCACTTGGGAGCCCCGAGTTGACTATCTGGAGCTGCAGCCTTAGGGAAGGATGTGACTGATAAAGTCCCTTACACTCCTAACCCACGGGGGCATCCAGAGAGCTCCCAAGGCCTCCTGGGAGCCAGGCACAAAGAGGCAGGGGAATGTCGTGAATGACCTAGCACGTGCCTGGTTGTGCAAGAGCCACCTCTTGCCCCTCCCAGAGCCAAGCCTGGGGCCTATAAAAGACGTCCTGGCTCCAGTATCTCATCCTCTCTGACTCCTCTGTGCTCCTGCCTGTGACCAGGGTGAGTGGGATATGGAACCCAGCGGGATATGGAACTCTGAACAGGACAGGGGAGGAAGGAGAGGAGGGTGCTGTGGGGAGGTCTTGGAGGTGAAGAACAGAACCAAGGAATGAGGATAAGGAGGAGGCTGAGGAACGAGAGCTGTGTGTGCTTTGTGCCAGACCAACAGGAAGAAGACTCAGTCTGCCTTGAGTCTCTGGCTCTGTGTCTTGGATTTTGTGGAGTAGCTCTGATAGGCTGGGGGAGCTAACTGCACCCGCTTTTCCCAACTGTGTTCAAGGTCTTCACTTTGGTAGGTGGAAAAAAGCCAATTTGGGAATATTTACACATAGAAATTGGCAAATGCTTCAAAGAATGTCTTTTTCTGGAGTGCTGACTGTTAAACATATTCCAGAGCATCCCCAGTGTGTCCTGCAACATCTAATTGGGAGCTTAGCTTGTACTGAGAGAATGGGCACATCAGGGGTTGCAAATACTTGATGTAGGCTTGTGCCGATGGAGCCGTCCCAGCTTCCCTCTGGAAGGGAGAGTAAGAAGCTCATGCTATTGGTTTCTTAATCCACACACTTTTATCAGGAAGGACTTAATTTGTTTCTTGCAGTCATAGATGTATCTGTAGGATCTGAACATCATTCCTCTTCCATGTATATACTGATTTTAAAGGAAATATAATAATGACCTTTGATTTTGCATATTTAGAGTTTCATTATTGTCCTTTAGGTTGACTGAACGCCTGCTGAGATGTCCTGCCAGCAGAACCAGCAGCAGTGCCAGCCTCCTCCCAAGTGCCTCCCAAAGTGCCACGCCCCTAAATGTTCTCCCAAGTGTCCCCCCAAGTGCCCCCCTCAGTGTCCAGCCCTGTGTCCCCCTCCAGTCTCCTCCTGCTGTGGCCCCAGCTCTGGGGGCTGCTGGAGCTCTGGGGGAGGGGGCTGCTGCCTGAGCCACCACAGGCCCCGTCTCTTCCACCGGCGGCGGCACCAGAGCCCTGACTGCTGTGAGGGTGAGCCCTCGGGGGGTTCTGGCTGCTGCGGCAGCTCTGGGGGCTGCTGCTGACCTGTCCATGCAGAAGCTATTGGTGGAAATGAATGATCAAGAAGCCTGATGCTTCCCTCTGTCCACTTCCTCTTGCCCAATCCTTGGGTTGACAGGGACCACGAAGACTCATAGAGATTCCTGGGAAGAACCATGTGTTTGATCAGGCAGCCCAAATTCTCAGCCTGGATATGAGTTTTCTTTCCTCCTTCCTTCATGTTATAATAAAGCTCTGCCTTCCTACCCACAAAATGTCTTCTCTTTTCTGTGATCCCCAATGTCTCCCAGGCTCAGGGCCTCCGAAGCCTCTCTTTATGATGCCAGGATGGGCTTGATTAGGTGATAAGGGAAAAGCTGCTCTGAGGACCTGATTCCTTCCAACTGCAGGGCTGGTGGAGCTCCAGGAGGGTCCCCTCCAACCACAGTAGCCTTGTTTTTTTCCCTACTGAGCTATACTAAGGTTCTCACTGTCTCTGTGTTCTAGAAGTTGAGAAAGGTGGGGAAGCACAGCTTTGTAGACTTGTTGGAACCCTAGGAAGAGGGACAAATCTCCATCCCACAGAACTGTTCTTCTGTTAGAATAAGGAGTTGGGTAAAATGCTTGAAGAGAGTATTGAGACTCTCCCCCAACATATATAATGCATGCTCATTGAACTCCCTCCTAGGGAGGGGAGTCTGGTTCAGATCCGCCCTTTTGACTTACTGCATCAGTTACATGCTCCCTTGTCCAAGGAGTCGATCTGCTGCCTGAGGACCCTGTCCTGTCACCAGGCCTGTGCGCTGGGCCAGGTGAGTGTAGAGTGATGAATGGTGGGGCTTATTTATTAGAAAAAACACTAATGTGTAACTTAGAAAATAACAAGAAGAAAAGGTGGACAGACTCTAGGGAAGAATGGGGCTCCCATACTTTAATACTTGTCTTCTCAGCTCTGTCACCACAGACATCAGGGTGGAAAAGCACCTGCTCCAGGATGATTGGAGTCTTAGGTGTTCACAGGGAAAGTGGGGGGCAGCAGGGCACAGCAGGGGAGTGAGGAGCTAATGCTCCTGAGATTCAGGCTGAGAGGTGTCTGCGTGAGGATGATGGACTCAGCAGAGAGAGGTTCTGGTGAGGATGGAATCTCTAATTAAGATGCTCGGTCCCCTCGTCCCCCTCACTGCTGCTGACAAGAAACAATAGCCATTGTCTAAGTGGCCTGAGCTTATCCACTCTGCCCCGTTCTAAATCACCTCTCTGCTGAGTCACTTTCTTTCGTTTATGCTCTTCCTTATTTTTGCCAGTCTCATTATTAATTGAATTTTCAAGTCCCTGTAATCATTTTGGGCTTTTAAATATGTGTTTTTGGTCATTTCTACAAAATTTATGACACTGTTTTGTTATTTTCTTGTCAATTTTCAAGAGCTTGATATATCATGGATTTTTTACCTTGATCTGTCTTTGTTAAAATATTTAATGAATTAAATTTTATTGACTGTATTCCTAATGACTTTTGTTATAAAAACATTTTTAGTTTTTGCGTAATAAATTATGTCTGTCTTTGCCTTTATAGCTTCAGGATTTCTTGAGCAGATTAAGAAGTTTTCCCTGTCCTTAGTGTTTACGTGTCAGCAAACAAAACAGACACAGCTCCTCCCTCAAGAAATAAACCAGTATAAAATGGGCCCACTGAGCAGGGGAATTTGGTTATTCTGGGGGTGGGGATGCTTAAAGGGAGGTGAATCCTTGAGTCTGTGTCAGGGGCTTCTGCTGTGAGTAGGAGCAACTCACCGTGGCCTTCCTTCCCCACTGGGCTGTTATCTGGGCTCCTCACACTCTTTTCACAGGGAGCAGAGTCCCTTCCCTATCTTGCCCTCCATACACAGGAGATCTCCTCATCTAATATTTGTTTTTAGTTGCATCTTACCTTGTGTTTGGTATGTGTGCCTGTGTGTTAGAAATTACGTTCTGCCGCTATATCAGAAACTTAAAATTGCAGTGATTTAAATAGAAAGCAGACTATCTGCACTCGTGTACTATGAAGTCAGAGGTAGGCATCCCATCGCTGCTGTGATGGTTCCATGGAATCATAGGAGAGGATGCTCTTCTATCTTATTATTTCATCGTTCGGGCGCCTGCTTCCTACAAGGCATCTGTGATCTCAGATTACTGATGGTGTTCTGAGCAGCAAGGCCACGTTTTAGGTGGGAAGAAGAGAAAGGGTGGGTAAATGCTATCCCAAGGTCATCAGTCCTTTACTGAGCTTTTCTAAAGCCCAACAGGTCCTTTAATCTCATTGGCTGCCTGGATGCACGAGAGAGGTGGACAAGGGTGGATTTTTGTATCTGGACCTTGTTTTGTGTCTGGCCACAGTGTAGAGATTCTGTAGTTAGGGACAAAGGGGGAGAATAAACAGTGGGCACACAACCAGTTGATCCTAGTTGTTACCACTTTCAGGGAAAGATGGCTGCGTGGCTGGGTATCTGGAATCAGTGACACAGACCCTCCCAGATGTGCTTCCTTATATCTGGAAGAGTCACACAGGTGGCCCTTAATATAAAACTTAGGAACACCATACCCACAGTGACACCTGCATGGGCTGTGAGGTGTGCACCAGGGCAAGACCAGGCAGAAAACTGATTAGGCAGGAAAGTTGGGAGTTCCCAGAACCACAGCAGGGAAAGTCTGGAGTGCTGTGCGGAGCTCCTTGGAGAGAAGCACACAACCTGGCTTATCCATACATGAGGGAGACTCGGGGTTACTTCTGCCTGCCCCTTACGTCTGTCTACCAGTCTCCCAGTCACCCAGTCAGAGATGGGCCAAGGAAGGTCTTGATCAGTCTCTCAAGGGCAGAAAGAGTATGAAGCAGAAGCTCAGGGCACCTGAGGCTCTGACAAGAGCTGTGCAAGCATAACACACGTTAGGCTTTTATAGCTCCGTCCCCTTAAAAATAATCTAGTAGGGCATTACTATTATTATCCCTTCATTATTCTTTTAAAAAATATTAAAACTAGATTCACATAATTAGGCCTCTATATTAAGTCAAATCCTTTTCTCAAATACTGAAATACTCAATATAATTTTCATAGAGTTGCACAAAAAGTACAGTGTGGTTTTGGAAGAACTGACTACTTTATAATATCCCTTCTTCCCTCCCAGAGGAAAAGTCTGCTTCTCTGTTCAAATTTTATTTTATATCTAAGAGCGCAGTTTTGTAGTTTCCTTGATATAAGCTTTTAAGTTTTTATTGAGGTGATTTTTATTAAGATTTTTTTAATGAGGAGATTTCTGAGCATTTTTTTGATTTTGTAGTTTATGAAAAATGTGATTTCCTCTCAAAGCTTCAAGCTAGATTTTGCTGTTTTATAGTACTTAGTTTGAGGGATTATTTTTTTTTAACTAACTTTAAGGATTTTCTTGTTTATTCTTGTGATGTTCTAGATTTATAATCATGCTAGATGCAAACAAATATATTTTGTTTTCTTATTTTTAATTACTTTACCTCTATTTCTGTTTATTTTTATTTCTGTTTGCTAGACAATTCAGGCCAATGACAAATTAAAATGGTGATAGACATTCTTTATCATGTAGTAGAAATTGCTTTCTCCCAAAATTTTAAATGTGTTTTCAATTGGGACTTAGTGTTGAATTTTATCAAATTCCTTTTCAGAAAGGCTGGGTTAGTCACGTCTGCCAGACTTCGAGCACTGTGGGGGCAGGAAATTTTTCTGTTTTCCTCTGATGCCTCAGACCAAGAACAGAGCCTGTCATCTGGTAGCTGCTCAATAAGTATTTTTTGAGTGAATCAGTTGATGAATGAATCAATGGGCCTTTAAGTAGAAATTTTCACTACAATCATAGATTCGTAGAGTGAAGAGAAAGTTTAGATGAAGAAACCGAGGCACAGAGCAGTAAATTGACTTACAAAAGTCACAGATGAAAGTATTGGCCAAGTTGGGACTTGAGCGCAATTCTCCTGGCTTCCAAGCTAGTGCTGATTCTCAAAACCTCATTTCTTACCTGCTCAGAAACTTCAATGGCTTTCCCCTGCTCATAGAAGGAATTTAAAATAGTATATTAAACAGTCAAGGCCGTTTATAGTCTATTCACAGTATGAGTTCCCAACAACACAATTAGCCCATCAAAATCCTCTGCAGAAATTGCGCTGGTCAGCTGCTTGCTGGTTGCGCTCACCTGGCTCTCCCACGAAACCCTGCCTCTTCCCTCTCCATTTACCCTGGCTGCTTCTAACTAGTTAATATGGTGCTGCAGCTGGAAGGATGCACATAAATATTTTTATGTAATCTTATTTCTGAGTTTTTCTTTAACATTTATTTGCTATTTCCTTCAGTATATCATCTTTTATCATTGGTCAATGCATCAGTCATGATAAGCGGTTCAAAAATATTTGAGTCAAATAAAACCTTAAAATTTGCAAGATTTAGTATGTTTCTTTTTTTCTGGGAATAAGGTAAACTGATATTTTTCAGTTCTTACAAAGGAAATACTTCTACACATGGGATACCAGTTTTCCACAAGAACATATTTTTAGAACTCCTATATGTATTTCAAAGTCTTATCTTCAGTTTGCCCACTTCTAAGGAGCCTTCCCAGATCCGTTCTGATGGCAGAACGACTTCCTCTCTGTCTAGTCTGGAGGTTTTTGACTTTCCTTGCACTTTAGAATCATGGGAGAGCATTTAAAAAATACTGCTGCCTTGGCTCCATTACCACATATGCTAGTATTAGAAATTATTTTTTTCTCCTTTTTCTTCCCCCAATATTATTCCTTTCTGGGGCCAACCAGAGGGAGCACACTGTGAGGTCACCAAGGTCCTAGATAATATTGAAGTCTTCCTTGCAATAGAGTCAGATGCCAAAGGGATGGAGAAGAAATTCCAAAAATACCAGCACCTAATCAGCCTTGTTTATTAGTTGCCCTCATAAGATTCCAGTAAGGCTGAGTTTGCGGCTGTCCCTGTAGGCTGATGGGAGAGGAGAGAAAGAAATAATGAACATCGTGGCTCCAGGAAAGGGGAGGTGGGAAATGTGGAGGGAGATTCCACTGGAAGTTGTCACCAGGCACAAGTTGCCACAGCAAATTCCAAAGAATGTGGGGACCAGAGCTGATAAAGGACCTTTGCCTGGGACAATGGGCATGAGGAGCCCTTAGGTTAAAGGTGTTTGGGTCCCCCATCAAGCCTCTGATAAGAGGCAAATGTGGCCCTCAGGAGGTCTGAGGATCTCTGTTTTTCCAGGACTCAGCTCCATAAAAACTTGGATCTCTGATGAAGTCTGGGATGGCATTATAACGGGAAGAGGGGCAGGATTCCATGGGTACGGGAATCCGTGTTTTGGAGAAACACAAGTGGGTGGGAGGGTAAAAGGATGATTAAGGATTCCTGTGAGTTGGGGTTATCGGAAATACAACTCAAGTGAGAAAGGGTAAACAGCGGGAAAAAGAAAGGGTAGAATGATTTTCACTTATGCCGGAATCGCTAGAAAGCACTTCCAACGACATTGAGTAGAAAATTCTATCTGGTAAACCTGAGTCCAAAGAGGGTCAGCCAGGAGCGGGAAGGGTAGAAAGGAAGCATTGGGCCAGAAAGAGTTCTTGGCATTTTCGTTTTCTCAACACTGACCCTCTAAGGTCAACAGCTCTGGCAGCAACCAGAGTCTTCAGACTCTCATTGAGGCTGCCACAGCTCTGCGGCTAATGTTGGTGGCCTTTGTGGTGCCTGTGGTAGCTCAAGGAGTAGTTGTTGCCAGAGTTGGATCAACAGCTACCACCACTGCTAGGAAGACATGGGAGCTGGGCACAGAGACAGGCATGTTGGCAGACCCTTGGGAGGGACTCTCACTGCTGCTGGATTGGCTGGCAGGATTCTCATCATGAATTTAATCAAGTTGAGAGTGAACTAAACGGCAGAACATACCTATAAACCTAGTATAAGGATGCTTTGCTTTTCCCAAACAACTCTCCTTGTGCTTGTAAATAATGAACAAAACCATTACTATTCATAAAGACATTACCCGTGCTACCATTTCCTGGTTGTCTCATGGCCTTGCCAGTGAACAAGCGCTAAGTCAGGTTTCAACCCTAGTCTGCCACCATCCCAGCCATTTTTCTCTGTCTTCACACCTAATTCAGAGCTATGTAATTATGATAATTCTAAACATTTGATTTGTCTTTATTATGTGACATGCACTCCTCTAGTTGTTTCATATGTAAAAATTTACACAAGTAACAATTGATTTACACAATTAATTCACAGAATTTACACAACATTGCTTTTAGGTATTATTATCCACACTTCACACATGAGAAAACTGAGGAGGCACAGACAATTGAAGGAACTTACCTTAAGTTTCATAGCAAGTACCTGGTTCTCAGAATTCAAACCCATGTAATTTGGCTTCAGAGTCTGTGTTCCTAATCAGTACTCTGAAATTGAACTTGGAAGGCACACACTATTTATAGTATGTGAAATTCAAACAACTTAAGGTAAGTTCTGCTCAACAAGCTGGACTCAGAGTAGCTGTTCCCATGTTTTTTGGCTCCAAGTACTGTTGTTTCCGGACTAGTTCTCATGTTGCACAAAATACCCCTCTATTTCTCATGCCCTTCTCTTCTGCCTTGCCCTTTTGTCTTTCCTGGAAACCCACTCTCTCAGTGGGGTTATTTGCCTGCCATCCTGCTGCTCAGAGCCCCTTCCATGGCTCCTGTAGATAAATTCTCAATGATGACAGATGAAGACAAGAACAGGTGCTTGAGAAGACAAAACAGATGAGGGGGCAGGAACAGGGCCAGGGATGCCTTTGATAGGGGATGCTCTCCAGGCTTCCTGCCGGTTCTAGGAGGAGCAGGAGGTGACTTACTCATTAAGGGTGCATGCATGGTTATTCTTGATATTCTTATTTCCTCCTCTCTCCCCTCCTTGGAAAGGCATGGGAGATTCCAAGCTGCCCCGCCAGATTCTGATGGCCAGAATTTAGAAATGACTTCACAGGTGACTATGCACTCATTCCTTCTCAGGAGACTGGAGGTCACACCCTCACCTCCAGGTCATCTCTGTGAGCTGGTGGTTCAGGACTGGGGTTATCTGTTTTCAGTGGGAAGGAGAGGTTGAAATGAGCTAAGAGACAGATTTTATAGGAAGAAACTTTAAAGTTATTAACCCATTACTTGTGGAAGATAGAGAAGAGAGGTGAATGAATGACATTGATAAAGTCTCATGTCTGGTGGATAGGAAAGGTGATGTCACAAAGAGACAACATGTTTTGGGGGTAAGTGGGTTTTGAGGTGGAGCAAATTTGAAGGCACAGCAAAACTTTTGCATCTTTAAAGACATTTGGTGGGATTAATATGTAAGTCAATGAATTTCTAGGCAAAGGAGAGGTGGTTCAAGGAGAGTATCTTAAATAACTCCCAGGTCATTCTTTTAATAACCTTTCATTTATCCATCCATTCATCTAATCAGTATTCCATAAGCAATTGCTAGACAAGCCAGGAAAAGAAACAAGGAATAAGACCTCATTCAGAGTCCTCACACTCTGGTGATACAATGACTGTGGACCCAAGAATACCTGGAATCCTTAGGCATTAGTGTGAAAGGCCATGGGACTGATCCTCGACAGTGGCTGGTCATATCGGATCACAAAAGGAAAGGACATTTTATCCCCTGAGACTGGCTTTGTGGGTTTATGAGTCCCCCTTCATCTTTGCAGTGTTCGATCCAACTCCATATGCACACTTCTGTGCTAATGCACGGCCTTGCGACACACATCCATGCACATGCTTCACACACACACACACACACTCATAAAGGCACAGTCTTTCTCATTCTCTCCCTGCATGGTTACTATCATCTTTGTCAACGAGAATGAGGAAACCTAGAATGGCATCGCTGAGGCCATTGCCAGGTAATCTGGTGTCCCAACAATATCATTGGGATACTGTGACTCAGGAGAGTGCCAGCCTCAAACTCATCTTGCATGCACATGGCTTTTCACAGTGGTCTTCAGAATATCCCCTGGATTGTGAGTCCCTGGAGGCTGTGACACACGTTATTTACCCCTGTTATCTTGAATGTTTGCACAAAATGTGAGCTGAAAACCTTGTAGGTGATCAAACAGTATCTTTTTGGTTAATCGCTATATGCATATATCATTTTTTCACTCTTTTTTATTTAATCTAATTTTTTTATTTAATTTTCTTTTTGAGGAAGATTAGCCCTGAGCTAACATCTGCTGCCAATCCTCCTCTTCTTGCTGAAGAAGATTGGCCCTGAGCTAACATCCGTGCCCATCTTCCTCTACTTTATATGTGGGATGCCTGTCACAGCATGGCTTGATGAGCAGTATGTCAGTCTGAGCCTGGGATCGGAACCTGTGAACCCTGGGCCGCCCAAGTGGAACGTGCAAACTTAACTGCTGTGGCATGGGGTTGGCCCCTCATGTTTTCCCCTCTTAATCAAGAGCAGGGGGCTATATCTGAGACTAGAAGATAAATAAATTGAAGACGAGCATCTTTTAGTTGATAGAAATTTAGAGATCATATACTCTTACCCTCTGGATAATGTGTATGTAAAGGAAAGGACTGTCTCTGCTTTTCAAAGCTGTATTCCAAGTTCACGCTATACAATAGGCCCTCAGTAAACGTATGATGAATTAATTTCATGAATTAATTAATGGGCCAAGTTGTCTAATCTGAAATCGTATTGGAGTCCTTACTCTCCTCTCATTCACTAACAAAATTAAATGAACCATTGAGTTTCCATCACCCTCTTGACTAGAAATAATTATGCTTCTCAGAGCCCTGAAGGCATTACATACATTCCCAGGAGAGTTTTCACTAGCCTATCAATATTTTGAAATAAAATTTTTGAGGGCAGGAACTGAATATTTTCTGTCTCTCCATCTCAGATACCACGTAGGCAAAATGCCTGAATCCAGCATACAGTATTTTTTAAAACTGACATTTTTAAAGCATCTTTCGTGTGCCTACTCCTGTACTAAACCCCATTTAATAGTCCCTAAAATGCAGTAAGAATAGTACTAATTCGCCCATTTTACAGTTGAGGATTTATACTGTCTAAGTGAAGTCTTGACGTCACCCAGCTCATAAACAGCAGAGCTATAATTTGATCCCTGATGTCCTGATTCCAATTTGAGGGACTATTTCCTTGTAATAAAACCATTTTATAAAATAGTAGACATTTGATTTCTAAGAGAAGAGGTTTAATTATAATAATCATCATCACCAAAGGAATATGAGGAAACTACTTGATCACCCAATGAACCTGTTAGCAGTGACCTGCGGGCGGCCGGGGACACGCCATCAGGAATGAGGGGCTGGCCAGGGAGGGATGGATGTGTATGGAGGAGTGTATCCTAGGAGGGAAGCAAATGGTCCCTGATTCAATGCCCCAGAGACACCAACCTGGCCATGAAAGCAGGGCTCACAAAAACATTCTTGGAGATGAAAGAAAAAAGGAATAAAACACTTCCATAAGGAAGCTGTAGTGTGGACCACTGGTTTCCTCAGAAGTCAGTTCCTGAGTCTTTGTCCAGGCACTGGCTCCTTGGGGATCCCCAGTCAGCTCCTCAGGGATTCAGCCTGAGGAAGGCTGTGACTCGTAAGGTTCCTCTAGATTCCAACCCTGGTTGGGGTCCTGGGATCTCCCGAGGCCTCCTGGGAGGAAGGCACAAGAGGCAAGGGAATGTCAAGAATGACCCAGTGCGTACCTAGTTGTGCAAGAGCCACTTTCTGCCCCTCCCAGAGCCAAGCCTGGGGCCTATAAAAGACGTCTTGGCTCCAGCATCTCATCTGTTCTGACTCCTCAGGGACGAGTCTGTGCTCCTGCCTGGAAACAGGTGAGTGGGAAATGGAGCCCAAGGGGACTCTGAGCTGGATAGAGAGGAGTTGACAGCTGAGAGGGGAAGAGCAGAACAGAAGGGCGGGGAGGAAGGAGGGAGGATGAGAAAAGAGTTGTATCTTTGATTCTGTCCTATAATGAGAAGAAATAAGACTCAATCTGACCCAAGTCTCTGAAAATCTTGCCTTGGACTTGGAGAAGTATGGGTCTCACAATTTTGTTAGGGATTTATTCTTATATTAAGAGAAAAAGCACTTGAGTCGGGTGTGGATGCTTTATGTAACTTATGTTGATTAAGAAATACTGGCTATCTATTGAAAAATAGAATAAGAAGTTCCTATTACATCTGACTTTTCAAACCATAGATTTTTATTCAGGAGAAAGACTTAAGTTGTTTCTTTTTATTTACTGATGTATGCATGGTAGATATCGTTAACCATCACCATATGATTTAATTTTAAAAGAAATTAAATTACCATCCTTGGTTTTACATAGCTAAAGAATTTCATGATTAACTTTCAGGTTGAAAAGTCCCACCAAGATGTCCTTCCAGCAAAACCAGCAGCAGTGCCAGCCCCCTCCCAAGTGCCCCCCAAAATGCTCACCCAAGTGTCCTCCAAAGTGCCCGCCCCAGTGCCCAGCCCCGTGTCCCCCTCCAGTCTCCTCCTGCTGTGGCCCCAGCTCTGGGGGCTGCTGCAGCTCTGGGGGTGGCGGCTGCTGCCTGAGCCACCACAGGCCCCGTCTCTTCCACCGGCAGCGCAGGCACCAGAGCTCCGACTGCTGTGAGTATGAGCCCTCAGGGGGCTCCGGCTGCTGCGGTGGCTCTGGGGGCTGCTGCTGACCAGGAGACTGGGCATCACGAAGCAATCCTAAGGGGAAACCTCAAGGCAAGGACCTGCTCTAGAGTTGCTTCTCCTACTCCCTCTTCTCTTCGTGGAACTGATGGAGCCTATGAAACGACCTGTTTGTTCTCATCACCCAAGTGTCCATCCTGGATCCTGATCTTCCTTCCTCTTCTCCCTCATACAACAATAAAGCTCTGTTGCCTACTTAAGAGGTCTCCTGGTTGTTGTCAATTGTTTCATTCCATTTGACGCTGTTAAAGCCCAGAGCCCCTGTAACGCGCTGTAAGATGCTCTGGTAAGTGTGGAATCTGAGGAATGCTTAAGCTAGGAGAATTTTCCAGAGGGGCAATCATCCATGGGCAACCTCACAGTAGTATACCAAAACTTATTTATCCATTCTACTATTAATGGGAATTTAGTTTGTTTCTAGTTTTTGACTACTACTTCGAATTCTGTTATGAAAATTCTTATATATGTCTCCTCGGACATATTTGGAAACACATCCAGGAGTGGGATTACTGGGTAGTCATATTTTCAACTGTCTGGATAACAAGAAACTGTTTTCCAAAGTAATTGCACCAATATCTACTCTGATCAGGAGTATATGTGAATTCCTGGTGCTCTGCATCCTCGCAGTGGTGGTATTAACAGTCTATTGGAATTTTGCTAATGTGGTGGGTGACAATATATCTTATTATCTTTTTAATTTGCATTTCCTATGTTAATTATGAGGCTGACCACCTTTTCGTTGGCCATTTGAACCTCCTCTTTCGTTTAGTTTCTTTTTAAGTCCTTTGCTCATGTTTCTATTATGTTGTGTCTTTTCTATGATGGTGAGTGCCGTTTTGGTTCTCTGTTACAGGTTCTAGACTTTTATCAGGTATCTGTAATGCAAATATCTTTTCCCACTCAGTGGATAGTTAGCTTTTTAATGTCTTTAAATTTTCATTTGAATAACCTAAGTTCTTAATTTGTATGGAGTCCAATTTATTTCATCTATATTTTCCTTTGTAATAAATGCATTTTAGGTCTTACTTAACTAATCCCTTGCTTCTCAGAGGTCCTGAAGATTATCCTCTATGTAATCATCCAAATGTTTTATCATTTACCTTTCACATTTAATTTTTAATCTACCTGGAATTGATTTCTGAGGATCGTAGATCTTTCTTCTCTGTAGATAACCAATTACTCCAGTAAAGTACATTTATATTTTGTCCTTTTACCACTGATCTGCAATGTCACCTATGTCATATATCAAAGGTACAAATGTGTGTGGGTCTATCTCTAAGCATTCTATTCTGCTCCATTTGTCTATTTGCCTATCCCCAAACCAAGGCCACACTGCCATAATTATTATCACTGTATGGTAAATCTTGATATCTGGTCTCATGAATACTCCCACCTTGTTCGTCTTCAAAAACAACTTGGCATTTTCTGGCCCTTTGTGCTTCCATATACATTTTCATTAAATTGTCAAATTACTTAAAAAATAATGAAATTTATATGGGGATAAAAGGGCCCTGGAATCTTGAAAAGAAAAAGGAAAAGCTTGAGGATGTATACTTCCTAATTTCAAAGCTTACTTTAAAGCTACAGTAATCAAGACTGTGTGGCACTGGTGTAGAATCAACATAGATCAGTGGAATAGAATTGAAGAGTCCAGAAACAAATCTTTACATATATAACCATTTGAGTTTTGACAAGGCCATCAAGACAATTAAATGGGGCAAAGAATAGTCTTTTCAAAGATTTTCAATAGTCTTTTCACAACACCACCATTGCGAGGATGCAGAGGACCAGAAATTTTCATATGCTCCGGCTCAGAGTAGAGAGCAGTAAAATCCCTTTGGAAAACAGTCTGCCCTTATCCAGATAGTTGAATTTTGAAATGTTGAAAAGAATAGTCTTTTCAATAGTCTTTTCAAAGTTGAGACAACTGGATATCTACATGTAGAAGAATGAAGTTGGACCCCTTCCTCACACCATACAGAAAAAGTAACTTAAATTGGATCATAGACCTAAATAGAAGAGCTCCTGCTCTTAGAAGAAAACATAAAAGTAAATCTTCACGACCTTGAGTTAGGCAATGATTCCTAAATATGACACTAAATTCAAGTAACAAAAGAAAAAAAATAGACAGATCAGATCATCGAAATATAACACTTTTCTGCTTCAAAGAACACTATCAAGAAAGTGAAAAGACCACCCACAGAATGGGAAAAAATACTTGTAAATCATAAATCTGATAAGGGATTGTATACAGAATATAGAAAGAACTCTTGTAACTCAATAATAAAAGAGACATATAATCCAATTAAAAAATGAGCAAAAGATGTGAATAGAACTTTCTCCAAGAAGATATATAAATAAACAATGGGACACGAAAACACACTCAATATAATTATCAGGGTAATGCAAATCAAAAACACAGTGAGATTCCACCTCACACCTACTAGGAAGGCTATAATAAAAAAAGCAAAAAATAACAAGTGCTTACAATGTTGGGGAGAAATTGGAAAACTCACACCTTGCTGACACAAATGAAAAATGGTACAACTACTTTGGAGAACAATTTGATAGCTCCTCAAAATATTAAACATAGAGTTACCATATTATCCAGAAATTCCACTCCTGGGCATATCTCCAAGAGAAATGGCAACATATGTCCGTGCAAAAATTTGTACAAGAATGTTCACAGCAGTTCTATTTTTATTTTTTGAGAATAACTTCCATACCATTTTCCATAATGGTTACACTACTTTACATTCTTACCAAAAGTTCTGCAAGGGTTCCAATTTCTTCACATCCTCACCAAAACTTGATATATATATATATATTTTTGTACTAGCCATCCTAACTGATGTGAGGTGATGTCTCATTGTGATTTTGATTTGCATTTCCCTGGCGATTAGCGATGTTGAGCACCTTTTCATATACTGTTGGCCATTTGTAAGTCTTCTTTGGAGAAATGTCTTTTCAAGTCCTTTATCCATTTTTTAATCAGGTTATTTGTTTTTTTGCTTTGGAGTTCTAGGAGTTCCTTATATATTTTGGATATTAACCTCTTATCAGGTATATGGATTGCAAATATTGTTCCCTATTCCGTAGGTTGCCTTTTCACTGTGTTGCTTGTTCCCTTTCCTGGGCGGAAGCCCTTTAGTTTACTGTAGTTCTACTTGTCTATCTTTGCTTTTGTTGCCTGTGCTTTTGGTGTCATATCCAAGAAATCATCGCCAAGACCAATGTCTAGAAGTGTTTCCCCAATGTTTTGCTCTAGGAGTTTTATAGTTTCAGGACTTATATGTAAGTCTTTAGTCCATTTTGAGTTGATTTATGTGGATAGTGTGGGTCTGATTTCCTTCTTCTGCATGTGAACACCCAATTTTCCCAATACCGTTTCTTGAAGAGACCATCTCTTCCTCACTGTATTTGCTTGGCACTCTCGTCAAAGATCAGTTTATCGTATATTCCTGGGTTTATTTCTGGGCTCTCTATTCTGCTCTGTTGGTTTATATGTCTGTCTTTATGCCAGTACCATGCTGTTTTAATTACTGTAGATTTGTAATACATTTTGAAATTAACAAGTGTGAGGTGAGGTCTTCAGCTTTGTTCTTCTTTCTCAAGATTGCTATGGCCACTCAGGGTCTTTTGTGGTTCCATATGAATTTTATGATTGCTTTTCTATTTCTGTAAAAATGCCATTGGGGGCCAGCTTCATGGCTGAGTGGCTAAGTTCATGGGCTCCACTTTGACGGCCCGGGGTTTTGCCGGTTCGGATTCTGGGTGTGGACGTGGTACCACTCATCAGGCCATGCTGAGGTGGCGTCCCACATAGTACAGCCAGAAGGACCACAACTACAATATACACTATGTACTGGGGGGCTTTGGGGAGAAGAAGAAAAGGAAAAAAAATGCCTTTGGAGTTTTGATGGGGATACAAACTATCACATAACCTAGCAATTTCACTTCTGAATTGAGATTAGAATTTTGAAGAGAGATCTGTGCTGTCATGTTCATTGCACATTATTCACAAAAGCCAAGATACAGAAACAACCTAAATGCCCATTGACAGATGACTGGGTAAAGAGAATGTGAATATTGTTGGATATTCACATTAGTGGAATATTGTTTAACCTTAAAAAAGAATGGAATTCTTCCATATGTAACAACATAGGTAAACCTGGAAGATATTATGCTAGTCACAGAAGGACAAATACTGCAAGATCCCACTTCTATGTGGTATCTAAAATACTCAAATTCATGAAAGCAGAGAGTAGAATGGTGGTTATCAGGGACTGGGAGGAAGGGAAAATGGGGAGTTGTTGTTCAACTGGTATAAAGTTTCAGTTATGCCGGATGAATAACTTCTAGAGATCTTCTGTACAACACAGTGACTACAGTTAACAATACTGTATTTTACGGAAAATTTGTTAAGAGGGTAAATCTCAAGTAAAGTGTTCTTACCACACACAAACAAAAGGAGGAGGCCAGGAGAAACCTTTTGGAAGCAATGGATATGTTTATTACCTTGATTGTGGTGATAGTTTCACAGGTACATGCATATGTTCAAACCCATTAAGTTGTATACATTAAATGTGGGCAGGGTCTTTTTGTACATTAATTATACCTTAATAGAGCTGTTAAAATACAAAAACAAAAAAGAAATGTTCATAACAGCATTGTTCATAATAGCAAAAAGTGAAAACAATATACCAACTGATGAACAAAATGTAACAGCACTATGCAATCTAATATTATTCAGCAATAAAAAGGAATGAAGCATTGGTACATACTATGACATGGATGAACTTTGAAAACATTGTGCTAACAGAGTTACAAAGAAGCCAGTTACAAAAGACCACATATTGTATGGTTCCATTTATACGCAATGTCTAAAACAGACAAATCCATAGAGAAAGAAAGTAGATTAGTAGATGCCTAGAGCTGGAGAAAGAGGAAATGGATATAAGGTTTCCTTTTAGGGTGACAAAATGTTCAGTAATCAGATTGTGGTGATGGTTTCACAGCTTATAAATATGCTAAAACTACTGAATTGTACACTTTTAATGAATGAATTGTGTGGTATGTGAGTTATATCTTAATAAAACTTTGAAAAAATCTATTGCAATTTTGAATGAGATTAAAATTCAATCTATAGATCAACTCGTATGGAATAGCATAACTCTTCTATTGAGTCCTGCAGGCCGTGAGCATACTGTATCTTTCTATTTACTTAAATCTATAGCGTCTCTCAAAATTTTGTACTTTTATTTAAAAATGTTTGCAAATCTTAAATTTAGATGTTAGATTTATTTCAAAATATCTTATATTTTTAACAATAATATAAATGAAACTTTTAAAAACTTTTTCTAACCATTGGTTGATTTTATGCATGAAAACAATAAATCCAATCTTGATGGTGTACATATCTATGTATTTATTTGCTTGATTTTTCTATGTACAGAATCAAACTATCTAAAGTAATGAAAGTTTTGTTTTGTTCTTTCTAATCCTTATACTTTTTATTTCTCCTCCTAGATCAAAGGAAGTTTCATTTAAAAATTAAAATTTTAAAAATTTATTAAGACATTCTAGTAATTAGAGCTGTTTGATAATGCCATAAAATCAAATGTCAGACTAACACACCAGTTAAACAAAAAAACAGTGTGGCAACAGATCCGTGAATATATGGAAAATTGATGTGTGATGAAGTTGGCCTTTGAAGATACAAGTCCTTAATATTCACAAAACTAAATTCTGGTATGTTTTAAACACCTCAATTAAAAATCAAAACTCTAAAAGAATGGAATAAAACATGGGGGAATGTTTTTATAACCTTTGGGTAATATGGGCTTTTAAAAACACGATACAAAAGAAAAAGCTATAAAGTACAAGGGTAATAAAAATTTTCTATGCTGCCACTGTTATTCTTTAAAAGGCTGAAACATCATCAATAGATTGAAGGAAGATATTTTTCCCTACACTCTACACATAATAATCAAGCAAACACATTTAGTATACAGAAATAATTCATATAAATTAATATTAAAAATCCTAAGAAAACTGGATAAGTGTATAGTAGGGGTTTTTGCAAGAAAAGAAAAATCACGTCAGATGTGTCAGATACGTGTCAGATGAGATGCTAAACCACATAGGTACTTGGAGAACTACAAATTAAATAAAAAATTTGATATCACTTTTGCTCTTCACTTTGGCAAACATTAAAAACAAGTTTTATAATATTAAATACTAACTGAGCTAGGGGAAGAGATATTTGTGTAGACCAAGGTGGGAGTGTCAATTGGCATAGTCACTGGAGTTAAATTTTCTGTAACTATTACAATACATAACAACATATTCTCTGTCTCAACAATTTAAAGTTTTGGAATCTTAACTAGTGAAACACTTGTATATGCGCACAAGGACACTCATTTAAGTGGGTTGACAGCACCATTTATAGTTAAGGAAAAATCTGTTACAATCTAAACGTCCAAGTTTGAAAGAATAGATGCATAAACACTGATATGTTATTCAAGGAATATGAGGTAAGGGAAGGAAAAAGAGAAGGTGTCATTGCCAAGGCCATGACGTTCAATGAACAGGCTCTTTACCACCAAGTGATGACAACCCACAGGGAAGCATGGGCAGGCAGAGGCTGACTAAGAGACTTGGTCACCGCTATCACAAACATCACGGTCATCATCAGCAGTAGCCACAGCCTTGACAAACTTATCCTCAATTAACACCTAAATTGCATACCTTGCTTTCTAAAAATGCTCTTCCTGTAATCACGATATAAAGCTCTTCCGTTCTTTTATTATTTATCTGTTAACTAAGCGTTCACGGGAGACCTCAGAGGAGACAGGCGTTGTGCATTGAATGTGTAGCTTTTAGACCAGAGGAAGAGACAGAATATTAAATAGCTCCAGTAAGGATTGTGTCTAAAAGCATTTCACAAGGCCTCTAAGTTAGTCTGAGGTCAGGGAAGGTCTAAAAGGCATCGGATACCCAGGTCCACTTACAGGGACTTTTTTCCTAAGTGAGAATAGCCTGCCTCTTCTCTCGCCTCTTCCACACGTAGCGTAAGCTCTGGCGTGTCTGTATTTGTATTATACCTTGTTTTTGTGTTTGTGTATGTGTCTGAGTTAGAAATTCAGTTTGGCTTCTAGTAATGGAAATTCGAGTTAAGAGCACTTAAATAAACTAGAAGATTAATTTTATTTCACATGCTGAACATCTGGAATGATGTAGTCCAGGTCTATTCGGTAGCTCCATGATGTCATCAAAGACCTGGGCTCCTTTTCCTTTGCTCCTCCTCCATCCTTAGTCCTGGCTTCCAGCCATAAAAGTGCCAGAGCAACAGGGTACTGGGTTCTAACCATGGTGTCTGGAACTCAGGCAGAATGAAGAAAAGAGGCATGGCAAAAAGTATCCGCAGTTCACTGAGCCCCTTCACTGAGCTTTTAAAAGCTCCACCTTTAGACATTTTAATAGTTTTCCTCTAGTATAGATAAGGCCAAGTCAATGGGTTCCCCCCCAGGGAGGGCCCCACGGCATCCCCAACATGTAGTGCACACCCCTTTCAGATCCACACCTTTGGAAATTCCCAGGGTGATTACCAAATCAACTTTTCCACCCTTACCCCAGGGCATTGGCATGTCCTCAAGTCTGGATCCACGGAGGTGGCATCATAGGTATGAGTTTCCCTACTTTTTGTGATGAAGGTCACAGGTGTGATTCTGTCAGATATAATGCAGCACATGCAGGATATGCTGCTTCTAGATAGATATCCAGTGGGCCAGCCATTTTTTAAGAAAGTCATACTGTGATCAAAACTGCTAGTCCCCCCCAATATTCTTCTCTCCTCTTTCTTTATTGTAAAACCTCTAGATTATGAACAACAGTCATAAGCCCAGCATGGGGAGGAGGTACACTTGAAGATGCAACCCTCAGCATTACTCTTCCTTTCTCCCCCTTCCTCTACCTCTCACTGCTACCAGGTATAGGAATGCATGTCCCTGGCAGCCTCCCAGGGTCTGTGGAAGAGGGAAGCAGAGTCTTAGAGCCCTAGGGGAAGAGCTGAGCAGAGTGGGGGCAGGGGAGGAGCTGAGAGGTAGAATAATCTGGAAGTGTGGGTGCCCAAAGCATGGACTGGGCTGGGCATTTGGGCAGACAGAGAGACATCTCCCCAGGAGCAAGGTAAGGGGCCAGAGCACCTTTGATTTCTTAGCATAATAGTGATCTGAGCAAAAGCTCCTGTTCCCAGGATCTAGGAATCTCCTGACTGGCCCATGGGACTCTGACCTGAGGAAACAGATGACTTTCCAAAGCTCAACCTACAATGCTGGTCTGAGAGGAATTCCGGTCATTCCCATGGCCTCCTCAGTGGAGATAGCAAGGTGGCAGGGGAATGCTGACAATGACCTGGCATGCATCTGTTGTGCAAGGGCCATGTCCTGCTGCTGTCAGAGCCCTAATGGCTCACCCGGGGATCCCTGGATCCGTTGGAGGCATGCCCAGAACTGTCTTGTCATTCAGGTCAACTCCTCAAAGACAAGTTTGTGGTGAGGAGTGAAGGCATTGTGGGAATGAGCAGGAGGCTCTGAGCAGGAGGAGGTGGGGGCTGGATAGGCACCAGTGGAGAAAGGCTGTGGGGCCCAGAGGGAGAAGATCAGCATATGAAGAAAAAAATACTGTTGTAAATTGGGTTTGTTCAAATTGTCTCTGAAAGGAAACCCAGCACCTCCAGAAAGAAACTCAATAGCAACATGGTGCCCCACTGAATTATTTACATTTACAAACACTTTCAAGTGTCTGCTGTGTGCTTGTCATCTTTTCCGGGCAAGGGAAAATTAACATTCTTAAAGGGATCTATAACCTGTCTGCAGCCTGGCCGCTGAGGAAGGGCTGTTCAGGCCCCTGGGGTTTTTTCTCCACGTCTGTGCACCAAGTCCCTTACAAGTCAGGTGACACACCCTCTCTCCCCCTTCTTAACTCTCTGTGCACGCATGTCAGGGTTTAAATATGTACAGCTGAACAAGAGGATGGAATAGGAGTATTCCTTTTACATCAAATTCCAAAAACAGAAGAAATACTTGCTCAAATATTCTTTTAGACTTTATTTAATATTTCCATGTGAACTAGTTTTAAACAGAGAGACAGTAGCATAGGCTGGATGTCCCCGGAAAACATTTGTACTATGTTGTAAGTTGACTAAATCTCAACAGTGATGTCCTGCTAGCACATGAGAGTCTCCCTCCCCGGGAGAAGGAGCGGTCATATGGGACCATAGTGCATGCTTGTAGGTATCACGCCCCACCTTAGCCTCCCCGTGGACCCGTTGTCAGACTTCTTTGTGCCTCTGTCCACCATCTGCCTAGAGGACCAGAGCTGCTCTGCACCTGTCCTGTCACTCACAGAGAAGCTTCTTCATTTCTGTTGGATAATGAAGACCTTATAGGTAATTTCCCCTCCCTCATCCCATTTCTAACCAGTTCTTGGGTAATTAGGGAGGGGGAAGGTAAGGAAGAAGGACACGTCTTGAAGAAGGAGGGAGCCCCTGTTAGACTTTATGGTCTCTCTCTAACGAGCCTTGAGTTGAAACTATCTGCTACTGAGGAAATTTAAGAGGCCTAAATTAAAGCTTTGTGATGAAAACTTAAGACACTATAAATGCCTCCCTCAACCTCACTGTGGGCCTCTACATTTTTAAAAAAATAAAGTCACTTAATGCCAATTTTCCAAAAACAAAATTTTTGCTTATCAAATTGGCTTGAGGTAAGTTGGCTATAAAACATATTGGTGTTTTATATGAATTGTAGCTGAAAATGAGCTTGCTTCCATGTATATTAATGTCATCTATGGCCATTTTTAGGGTTTGATTTATATTTTTCTACTAGTTGAAATTCAAAGCTTTTCTCTCCACCATTGCCTTAAAAAATCCACCAACATGGATGGACCTTGAGGGTATTATGTTAAGCGAAATAAGCCAGATAGAGAAGGACAAACACTGTATGATTCTGCTCGTACTTGGAAGATAAACAAACACATGGACAAACAGAACTATTTAGTGGTTACCAGGGAGAAGGAGGGTGAGGGGTGGGCACAAAAGGTGACGGCGTGTACCTATACGGTGACTGACAAATAATAAGGTACAACCGAAATTTCAAATGTTGTAAACCACCATAACTTCAATAATAAATAAATAAATAAAAAGAAGCTCAATGTCATTAGTCATTAGGAAAACGCAATTTAAAAGCACAAGGAGATTTCACTTCAAGGCCACTAGGATGGCTATAATCAAAAAAACAGGCAATAAAAACCATGGGAAAGGATGTGAAGAAATTGAAATCCTCACACATTGCTGACAGGAATGTAAAATGATCTACTCACTTTGGAAAACAGCTTGGCAGTGTCTTAAAAAGTTAAACATAAATTTATGTTTAACAACCTAGTAATTTGGCTCATAGATACCTACTCAAGAGAAAAAAGAACATGTGTCCACAGAAAGACTTGTGCATGAACGTTCAAAGCGACATTATTCAAAAAGGCCAAAAAGTGGAAACCATACAAATGTCTGTTAACTGGTGAGTGGGAAAAACCAAAAGTGGTGTATCCATACAATGTAACACTATTCATCAATAAGAGGAATGAACTACTGATACATGCTACAAACATGGATGAACTTCACAAATATTATGCTAAGTGAAAGAAGTCAAAGAACAAAAAACAGACTATATATCATATAATTCCATTTATATAAAATGTCCATAAAAGGCAAATCTGTGGAGATGGGAAGCAGATTGGTGCTCACCTGAGGATGGAGGTGGGAGTGGGGATTGACTAAAAATGGGCACAAGGAGTTTTTTTGGGGTGATAGAAACCTTCCAAAATTGGATTGTGGTGATGATTGCGCAACCAGTAAATTTACTAAAAACATGCAACTGTATGCTTAAATGGGTGAATCATATAGTATGTAAATTACACTTAAATATAAAGCTTTTTAAAAAAATCCACCAGATAATTGTTCCAAAAATACGAAATGAGAAAGGAAATGGGAGCTCACAATGGATAAGAAAACCAATGGCTGGAGAGTGAGAGAAAAGCACTGAGGTGGGCCAGTTGGGAGAGCCAGGGAAGGAAGAATTTCAGGAGCTGTGACCCAGGCAAGGTGAGAGGAACAAGCGCAGCACGAGGGCTGGGAAGGGACCACCAGCCAGGCATAGGGGAGCCAAGGGAACTGGGAGAACAGGTGAGGAGGGGGAGGATAGTCCTTCCAGATAAAGGCAGGGCCCATGGAAAGCCTGGCTGAGGCAAAACCGAGTTCTTATGTAGAGGATTAGGATTTAGACTGAGGAAGCTCAGAAAGAACTCTAAGGACAGAGGAATCACGTTGCTAAGGAGTGATCTCGCTTCTCCCACCTGGATGAGGGACAGCCAACAGACTGGCCTCACTCCTGCAGGCATTCCTCCTCTAACTCATCCTGTTCCCCATCAAGGTAGCCTCCTGAGTGCGTGCGTGTGTGTGTGTGTGTGTGTGCGTGCGCGCGCGCATATGTTTAAAATGTAAATGTTCATTTTGTCTTATTATTAAAAGGAAATGTACTTTTTGTAGAAACCTGGAAAATATGCAGACTAGAAAATACAAATAATCAGAAATTCCTACCCACTGTTAACTCTAGGGGCTTCCCCTTCTATTTGTTCCCTTCTATTTGTATTTCTGCATAGCTGTGATTATAAGATAAATGAAATATTTTATTTTGCTCCGTTCACTGATTTTACATAAGCAGCAATTTTTATTCCTGTAAAATATGATAGAAGCTTAGTTTCAAATCTTAACCAATTTTCCTCCGGGAAGCTATACAAAGCAAAAAGGAGCATGAGACACATACACACAGATAGATGCACACACTACTTCAGTGAATCTCAGACACAGAGAAACCTGCAGACTCTGAATGAGGTGTGGGTGTGGGCAAGGTGACAGATCCCACATGTCCTGTCCTGCATGGGCAGCTGTGATGGGGGCCATGGAGAACAGCAAGGGCAGAGGGGCTTAGCAACACAGTTCTCGGGAATCACCTGTGAGTACTCACTCCCAGGAGAGGGCTCCACCCTGAGTGGGGGCATCTATGAACAGGAGAGAGATGGAATTGCGGGTGTCTCTGAGGCACTGCAATTGCTCAGGGCAGCCTAGGGCAGAAGATCTCAGGAAGCAGCATCTTAGCAAAAGGAGTAGACCTCCTTGGAGTGGAGAGGTGGGTCCCATGGTCGCAGTGGCCAGTGAAATATGGAGCTGAGGGTGGGCGGGGCCTCAGGGTTGGCTTCAGGCTCCTCCTGAACGCTGTCAGATAATGAGACTCCAGGGAATATGGCTACGAGTGCTTCACTGTAGCAACAGAAGGGGGAGTCCTTGAGCAGAGAAACCTGGAAAACTACCTACCAGGTTCTTCCCTGCTTCTACTCCTTCCACAGAAACCTCCTGCTAAAAGGTGACCCAGGAAAATCCAGTTTTGCAGGTATGTGTAAGAAAGAAGTCATACACGGGCCTTAAAGGCATAAGATATAAAAATATTGTGAAAAAGTGCACTGGAGCTCCATTCCTACAAAAACACACAGGAGACAAATGTCACAGCAAGGAAGATGAAAAGAATTTGAACTATTTGGACATGAATGTTAAAATGTTCATGAAACAATTGAAGCTGTGAAGAAAGGCCACAAAGAAGAAGAATAATGGTAGCAACAACAACAACTTAGGAAGGATATGTCCAGGGAGTAGAAACACAAATTGATAGGACTCAGGATCAGCATAGGGAAAGAAAAGAAGAAAGGAAGAAAAGATAAAACCATTTCAGAAATAAAGAGAAGACGACAAAGGACACAAAGGAAGGTCAAAATAACAGACAGCACAATAAGGGACACTGAGGCGAGAAACGAAAAAAGAAACAAGAAATGTAAAAATTACAGAAAAGATTATGGAGAAATGATAGAGAAGACAAACAACGGAAATCTATCATATATGTAATTAGAGTCTCCAAGGAAGTAAGCTAAAAATTGAAAGAGAATAAATACTTAAAATACAATTCAGAATATTTGTTCTGCGGTACGAGAGGATTTGCATTCCTGTTTTGAATGAGCACATCGTGTTAAGCTGGTGAGGCATATCCTGGTGTAACTCTTACTCTTTGAAAATGAACAAAGAATTCTTTGGTTGTGCAGACAAAAACATCAAGTCATGGCAAGGGAAAGAAAATGGGGTTTCTCCACAGCAACATTCAATGTCAGAAGGTGATGAAGTAATACCTACAAGATGTTTCAGGGATGGAAGTGTGAACCAAGGATTTGATTCAGTCCAGCTATCCTTCAACTAGACAGACAACAGACAACAGTTCTAAACTTGCGAGAGCTCAGTGATTTTGGCTTGAGGAGCTCTTCCTAAGGAAATGGCCTCTAGTCCATTGGATAACGCCAGGGGAAGCTTCAGCAAATGGCCTGGGGTGAGCTGTAATAGATTGAAGACTCAGTCAAAGGTGGGGGTAATAGCATCAAAAAATAAGGATTTTCATAAAATAATGTGACCAACCTAGGATCAACAGTCACCATGTCATAAGAGTAAATGCAAATGAATCTGCCTGAAAAATAATTTAACAATTTAGATCAGCTCACAAAGAAAAATTCAGCTCTATGCTGTATTCAGGAAATGCATCTAAAACCAAGTAATTCACAAAGTGAAACATAAAGGGCTAGATAAATGTACACCAGGTAAATGTAAACAATAAGAAAGTGAGTGATGTTATCTGACTACGGGACAAGGTATAATTCAAGCTTCAAAGAGTTTAAAAGACAAAGACACTTTATTTTGCTAGGGGAAATAGTTAACATAAAAAATATACTAAGTATATGCACCAGTTAGTATAACAAACTTTTATAAAGCATAAATTATAGGATACATGAGGAGAAATAAAGAGAAGCACACTAAAAATAGGATATAGAGAATCTAAACATTATAATCAATAGGGTGGATCTAATATATATATACACCAAATGCATATGCTGACAATTGAGAATACACCTAATTTTTAAATATCTGTGAAACTCTCACCAAAAAATGACTATTATACGTCCACAAAGATCACCTTAAAAAACCCCATAGTACAAAGAATAAGGATAACATTCTCTGATTACAATGAAATAAATCAGAGATTATTTAGAAAAATAAGAAAACTTCAGAATCCTTCCTCTTGTAAGTTTAAAAAAAAATCTGTGCCTTAAATACACATAGATCGGGCTAAAATCTGGATTGGAATTGGGGGAGAGCTAGAGGCTTTCCATTAAATTCAGAAAAAAAGACAAATATGTCCACTATCTCCAGTGTTTTTTAACATTGTATTTAAGATATTAGCCAACGAAATTAGACAAGAGAAAACAATTAGAGATATAAAAATTTGAAAGAAATAGATAAAATTAACTGTTTGCAAAATGATATAATGGTATATCTAGAAAACCCTAAAAAGTCAACGGAACGACTACAAACAGTGTGAGGAGTTAGCAAAATGGCAGTTTCTGAATTCACCATAGAAATGAATAGCCTTCATGCAAAGAAAAACAAGGTAGAAACGGTAGAAAAAGTGAAAATCTTTTTATGGCAGGAAAAAATTCACATGTGTAAACTCAATCAGAGATATCCAAAACCTATATGAGGAAAACTATAAGCACATTGGAGCATACTGAATTTAACTACTAGGCCATTGGGCCAGCCTCTCTAATTTCTAATTTAACACAATTCCAATTCCAATAAAGATATCATCAGGTTTATTCTCCCTGGAGCTAGGTAAATTGATTATAAAAAGTTGATTTTGAAGAACAAACAGTAAAGAGTAGATAAGACTACCCTGGAAAAAATAACAATGGAGAGGGATGTGAGCCTTACCAGATATTAACACATATTATAAAGCTTATAAAATTAAAATAATGTGCTATTGGTGCACGAATAGACAGACCAAAGGAAAAGAAGAAAATCCAGACATTGGTCCAATTGCATATGAAATACAGTATTTAATAAAGAAATAAGTGGGGGAAATGTGGTTGTTTCAATAAGCGGTGTTGAGATAATTGATTAGCTAAGTGGGAAAAGATAAAATCTGAATCTATGCCATGCCCCAAGATGAATTCCAAATACATCAGAGACACAAATGTAAAAGTAAAACCATACAGGTACTAGGTTTAATTTTTTATAAACTAAGAGTAGAGGAAACTTTCCTATTTATGATTCAAACTCTAGATGCAAAAAACGAAAATAGTAATCTGATGTGTGTTTTCCAACACCACCAAGTAATTCACCAGTCCTCAGCCGGCACTGACTGGGTATGTTATAAATTTAACTCATTTATAACATTATTTACCTGACGATAGGATCAGATCCTACAGGTTAAAGGCTCAGTCCCATAAGACTTCAGACACCAATCCCAAACTAGGTTGTCACCTGTGCCTCTGATTGACTGGCTGTAAACCAGAGGTTCCCATGACTCCTCCTCAGATTGGATTAATTTGCTAGAGAGCTCACAGAGCTCAGAGAAACACCTACTTACCGTTACCAGTTTATTGTAAAGGATAATACAAAGGATACAGAAGAAAAGCCAGATGAAGAGGTACATAGGGTGAGGTCTGGAAGGGTCCCAAGCACAGGAGCTTGTGTCCCTGTGGTCTGGGGTGTGCCACCCTCCGGGTATGTGGAAATGTTCATCAACCTGGAAACTCATCAAACTTTGTTGTTCAAGAGTTTTTATAGAGCTTAATCTCCAGCATCCCCGCCCCACAAATTTCTAACCCTCTGATCACTTGGTCTTTCTGGTGACCAGCCCCATCCTGAGGGTATCTAAGGGTCCCACTCTAAGTCACCTTATTAGCACAAATGCAGGTGTGCTCAAAAAGGGGCTCCTTATTAGTAACAAAAAACAGTCCCATCACTCAGGAAATTCCAAGTGTTTTAGGAGCTCTGTGCCAGGACCCAGGGACAAATATATTTATTATACCACAATTGATAAATTCAACTATATCAAAATGTATTTTTAAATTTCAGGCAAGATAACATATGTAACTAAGTAAAAAGACAAACGACAAACTGGGGAACCAATTGCGGTTGAATTACAAAAATAGTTGGTGACCTTAATATAGGAAGAGCTCTTAAAACAGGGAAGGAAAAGAACAAGAACATGAAGGAAAATGGCATCAAGTATGAATAGAAAATTCATAGAAAGAGAAATGCTTTTATCCTTTGACCTAGCAAACCCACTTTTAGGAATCTATTACAAAGAAACATTGCAAAATATGAACAAGAACCAAAACATGTTAACAAAACAATTCTCATTCTCATTGATCATCAGAAAAATGCAAATAAACCTATAATATGGCAACCCTTTTATACATCCACTTGGCAAAACTTTAGAATGAATGGTGATAAGTGTAGATCAGGATGGGGAAAATATTATTTCCTCAGACTATTTGTGGGAGATGATTGGTATGGTCATTTAGTGCTCAATTTGCATATTCAATTAAAACTGAAAGTTAACACCCTATGTCCCAACAATTTCACTTTTGTTATCTTCCCTAGAAACATACTTGTACATGTACCTGTGGATTTCTCTTTATATAGGACAGTTGGTGACAATCTTATAGGGAAAGGAGATGCATAAATAAACTATTGTACTAAATGTCATGCATTAGGAAAAGAAGAGAGGGAAAGAGAGAAAGAATGGGGAGCGGGGGTTGGGGGACATGGTCAAGGCTATGATGTCTAATAAGCAATTCTCACCATTCTTCTCCATTACAGCATCCTTAGATGATAGTGATTGATGTGAGCAAGGCCATGCAGTTACTTGTTTTCATGAGGGTTCAGAAAATGATCCAGAAATTGGTCATCAATCATTGTCATTACTGTTAGCATCATCATCCTCTTCATTGTCACTAGCACTAGCAGCATTAAAGTTATCTTCAGTAGGAATCAATGTAGTGATGTTTTCCTAAAAGTCATGCATTAACTCAGGAAACATGTTTTTACTAAGGACCTGACATGAGACAGATTCTTGCTGTCAACATGGAGCTAAAGTTGATCTGTGCTGAGTCTTAATTTATAAAGATGACAACATGGAGAAGTCAATGTAACTGGAAGAATTTATTACTTACATTTCCTAAGAGAAGGAGGCACATCATGTCATGCAGGGTCACTTGGGGAAGCGTCAGGTTTTGGTTAGGAGGCAGCAGCAGGAGTGACAGGAAAGCATAGGCTGTAGGCTTTACTGTGTTTTCCATGGAGAAAGAAAGACAGGGCAGGGGTTGGCTAGTTTGAACAATTCCAGCAGGCTTTGGGGAACAGGGGCTGTCTCTGCTTGCCTGGTACCTGGCCCTGGGTTGATTTAGGGCGGGGGAAATGTTGGCCTGGTGAATGAGAGTTAGATGAAGGAGGTGGGGTATGGACTTGGGATTGGGTGGTTTGTATATGAAATGTGGGCTCACCAACAAGTTGTTTTACTGTCTCTAGGAAGTAGCTAGCCCTGGGAGGGGCAGTCTCTCCCAAATATGAAATCTGGAGGTAAGCAGTCCAGCACAGGCAAAGCAGCCCCGTGATGTCATCAGGAATTCTGGCTCCTTCTATCTTTCTGCCTCTACCGTCCTTAGTACTGTCTGCTCCATGAGGCAAAGACAAAACAGCTGGTTGAGGTTCAACTGTTACATCTGGAAAAAGTAGGAGGCAGACAGGACAGGTCCTTTTTAAAGGGCCTTTCCAAAGCCTCACTTAACGACTTCTACTTTTATCTCTTTACTTATCCCTATAGACAAAAGGATCTGTGATATACAGTTCTTTAGCTGAGCATATTGCTAACCAAGAGAAATGCAAGGGTTCTGCATGTTAGAGAAAAAATATATGAAGTTGGAGACTGATAATTCCATTTGTGTATGTATCAAATGCTTTTGTACCACTATGTGGCAGGTAATTTTCTAAGTAATTTTTAAATATTAATTCATTTTATTTCCATAACAGTCTTTTGGAAAGGTACTATTATAATCTCCATTTTAGAGATGGAGAAACTGAGGAGCAGAGAAGTTAAGTAACTGGCTCAAGGTCACACAGCTACTACATGGTAGGGAATCAAACTCAAGCAGTCTGGCCAAGGTCCAGTTACCTAATCACTGTTTTCTGTTGTCTCTTTCTCTTGTAAAGTGTGGCTTTCTAGAAAAGATGGTTGGATTCCTGGGTATCTCAAAACAGAACTACAGCCTCACCAGCTGTGCTCCAGTACACTTGAAAGAGTCACAAGGTTGACTTTTAACACAAAAAAATCGTACATTTGTACCCACTATACCACCTTCACGGGCTCTAACAACAGCAAAGACCAAGTGGTCTGAGGCAAATCTGGGGGCAAGGAGAGCTTGGCATCCAGGCTGAAGGCAATCATGAAAAGTTGACTCACAATGGCATTTCAGTATGCTGTGGCACCTCCGGAGGCAGACACCCTGACTTGGCCTATTGGTAAGGGAAAACTGTGACAGTGGAGGGCTCAGGGTTACTGCTCTCTTCATCCCTGCCCTGCACCAATCAACCAAACAGGAGGGAGGCCCTGACCAGCCCCTCAGGGGGAAGGAAGCACCATTCAGAGTATCAGGCTGAAGGCGATGAGTGGAGGACTCATCCTGAAAGTTTCAGGGGTCTAAATTTAACTTCCTTTAGCCTTTTCCCGTTTTCTCAGAACATCTGCTGCTGTATTTTCATCATTGGGTGCCCCTCAAGTCAGTCACTGAATTTCATCCTTTAGCCAGCACATATATATTATGGTCAATTATCTTACGATAGTTTTGACCCTTAATCTAACAATAATCCGCTCAGAGTGATGACTCTGTGTTCTCTTGATATAATACTTTGTCCCTGCCAGTTATACATCTACTTCATGTCCTCTGATGACCCAGATCAGAATTTCCAGTTACATACCATGCTATGTGACACCAGGCACAGGATCACAGTGACCTGAGCAAAAAGATCCTGGTCCCAGGGCTTGGTCGATAGGACTCTATCCTGAGAAATGCCCAGTCACAAACCCTGACTCCAGCAGAGGGCAGCTGGAGATCCCATGGCCTCCAGGCAGCTGGATGAAGGACTGTAGTAGAGACACAACAAGGAGGCAGGTGGATGTCAGGAATGACCCAGCACATACTCTGGTTGTGTGATGCTGCCACCTCCCCCTTCCAGGGCTGTGGCTCACCATAGAGCCCAGACCGGGTTCTCTCATATGAGATGTTCCTGGAACTGGGTCCTCATTCACTCTGACTGTCCTGACACCTGTCCACTTGTCCGTGTTGGGGTCTGTAACCGGGTGAGTGTTTTGGGGAGCCCAGGGCAGTCTCTGAGCATGGGTGGAGGTAGAGCTCGTGAGTTTTCACAGGAGGCATAGGAGGAAGAATCAGGGAACCACCAGAAGCGTGATATTTGAAGAAGGAATGTGAAAAATGGATTTGTTTTATTTGGATCTGAAGTAAAATTAACTTCTTGACAAAGGAAGGTAGAAGTGCAGTGTTTCTAGGTGACATTTGTCAACAGCCTCACCTGGAACTGGCACTTTTACCAGATTATAAGAGCAGCTGTTCTTGAGTCCATGTCAACATTGCCCCAGGCCCTGGCTTCCTAAAGCCTTGTCTCTGAAGAGTGCCCTTTTGTACCTGGGCACGCAGTTCCCATGGGAGCCTGGAAGGATTGACATCATTCCCACTTCCGAATTCCCTGCAGAAATAAAATTCACCCGGGAAGTGGAATGAAATACCGTTTTTTTTCGTTTGTTTGTTTTAGCTAGATCAACACAAAGCTCATTAAAATTGCAAAATGACTTCTTAAATCTTTTCTAAGGTCAACTCCTTATTTCCATGAGGAAAGATGCAAAAGTGAGTTGGGAGTGACACTACTTAAAGTTTAACACATGTGAAAATATTTTATCTTCTCTCTCAGCTCTGTTGATCTTCTGCCAAGATGTCCTGTCAGGAGAACAAGTAGCAGTTACAACCTTCTCCAAGTACACCCCAAATTGCCCTCCAAAATGCTCATCCTGGTGCCCAGCTCCATGTTCCCTTCAGTCTCTTCCTGTTGCGGCCCCAGCTCCAGGGGCTGCTGTAGCTCTGGGGGCTGCTGCAGCTCTGAGGGTGGCAACTGCTGCCTGAGCCACCATAGATGCCATCTTTTCTACCAGAGCCAGCACCAGAGCCCCAACATCTTTGAGTGTGAGCCCTCGAGGTACGGGGGACTCTGGATGCTCTGGGGGCTTCTGCTGACCCGGGCCCTAAAGACCAGAGAGAGTAACCTTAGAGAAAACAAATGTCAGGGACCATCCCAGTCTGATCCTTTTTTCTCTTCCATGACCTTTTGTCCTCTACCTTGTGGTTTCATCATGCTTTATGTAGACTCAGAAGATTTCCTAACTAAAATTCTCAGCTATTTCCAATCCCAAAAGTTTACTTGGATCCAGCTTTGCTCTTGTTCTTTGAAATCTATTTAGAAATAAAGTTCAAATTTTATGACTGAGTTGTGTGTCATTGCATTTTATTTAAGCCCCTTCTCAGAGCTAGAATCCTTAGAGTCTACTTACAACGAGACCTTTAATTTGGTGGACCTCTTCCATTGTGGTGTGGAGCAAATGAAAAGTCAGTTCCATCTTCAAGTCAGAGCCGCTTCAGTTGATGGTAGAAAAAGTATGATAGGGCTCCATCTGTCAGGGCAGAGGGTAGACTTAATTAGTGTGTAGTCCCAGACACGTAGGGACAGAAGGGAGCCACTACAAATCTCTTAGAAATTACTTTCTATATAATGACCATTTCCCAGTGGAAATAATACTGCAGACTTACAACATACTTCTTTAATCAACATTTTATTGTGCAATATTTGTTTCTAGAGTTTGTCTGTATGGGTTTATGATTGTAAATAACACAAAATTGTGTTATTATCTAAAATCATCTATTATCTAAAAGTCAATTTCCAGATTTAGAATTGATCATAAAACTGTTGCAACAAAAATACATGAGGGTTGTTTTAATTCATCTAACACAGAATTGGTAATAAATATAAAATTATGCTTTATTATTTTCATTTGTATTTCTTTGTTTCCAAGTATTTATTGCTCCTTTGAAATTTCTCTTTTGTGAATTTTCCCTTTTTTTGGTGATGATTGCCGATTTATCTCTAAGCTTTTAGTATTTTCTTATTGATCATATAAGATTTTGAAAGTCATTAACTCAAGTAATTTAGTCATTTATGTCCACAACAAATTCTACAATTTGTGTTTGCTGTTTGTTAACTATGTAAATTTTTCTTCTCTTTGAAATAGATGGTGTGACTCTTCATAATTTAGCTTTTCTGCAGGTCATCTTATAGTTTCATTCATATGGGTCCTGAATAATTTTTATTCAGGTGATTTCTAAATATTTCATGCTTACTGTCTCTTACATAAAGGACCATTTCTACTCATAAATTCAACAGGGAGTTTGCTTATATATAGTGTGTGGTCAATCAAAAAATTTTCTTACTAATTCTAACCATTTTCAGATCAAATATTATTGCTATTCTTTTACTTTCTAAGTCTATAATTTTTTTTTTTAAGATTGGCACCTGGGCTAACAACTGTTGCCATTTTTTTTTTCTGTTTTATCTCCCCAACCCCCGCTCCCCCCCCTACACAGTTGTATATCTTAGTTGCAGGTCCTTCTAGTTGTGGGATGTGGGACACTGCCTCAACGTGGCCTGACGAGCGGTGCTGTGTCCGCACCCAGGATCCGAACCCTGGGCTGCCACAGCAGAGTGCGTGAACTTAACCACTCGGCCACGGAGCCAGCCCCCTAAGTCTATAATTGTTACTTGCAAATGATGATAGTTCAGCGTCGTCCTTTCTAAAACAAACACACCCATATACACACATATATCTGTATTATTTCATCTGTTAGAATTTCAGCACAAAGCTAATTTATAATATAAATTGTGTTCATCATCTCATAGATAATCCATTTACTCTAAATTTCCTAAGATCTTTTTGTTGAGGTCCAATATTGAATTTTATTAAAATACTTTTTCAGAATTTATGGGAACAGTTATGTATATACTTTTCTGACTGACATTCAAAGTCTTTAAAAGGTAGAGTCTTTGAGTTTGAAAGGAGCACAGCTGAAGAAACTGATGTGCAGAGAGGTGATATCAGTGACACAAAGTCATGAGTGAAGGCAGTGGTAAGGTTGGGACTGGGACTCCACCCCCACACTCAGAACTATGGCTCCTGACTGCATGTAGAAGGAAGGCAAACTTACTCAAAATTATTGAGCTCTGAGTTAATTATGTCTTTGTCCACGTTATACCTTCTCAATCTTGCCTTCCTCATCTTGCCCATTGAAAACCTCAACAGAAGCTATCTCAGAGATCTATTGTTGTCCCTTAGTTCATCCTGTTAGGAGACTCTGCCTCCCGACGCTACTTCTTTCCCAAGAGTCTCTCACTGTTTAACATTGTGAAATATCTGGAACAATCATGTGTGCAAGTTATCAGAGTCTTGAGTTTTCCTATTTTTTTCCTTTTTATTCATTATTTTGTTTATGATGCTTACTTGTGTAGTCATTAGGAAATGCCAAAGGTTTAAATGAAAATATATTTAACACATAACTGATAATATGCTGAACATTAACTTTTTGTGAATTGAAAAAAGACTGCCATGTGTTCATTTTCTTAAAAAATGGAACTCTTCTTTATAACTCTATGATGCTAGTCTCCTACAGGAACATAGTATGACAACCATTACTCTCATTCTTGTACCTCCTTCAATATGCAGTGGCTGCCTTGCCTCTTCCATGAAGCCTTAAAAGATTTCTTCACCTAACATGGATGTCTTCCTTGGTGTCTAGAATGATCGATGGCTTTTATCTCTGGCTAAACATTATAATTGACTGGTTATCTTTTTAAAAATACTGATATGGAGCTCTATTCTCCACTGTGGAGTCCTGGCATCATTTTTAAAGGCTGAATGCTGAGAAACACTGGCATAGAGGCTTGATTTTGCCTTCAGTCATGCCTTGTCTACTGGTTTCTCTTGTGTTGAGGTCAGTGTTACATTCCAACTTCTCAGGTGTCTCTGCTTCTCTTTCCAATTTACTGTGAGCTCCATGAGGGCAGGAGCTGAGGCTTATTTGTCAGTGTTTTTCACAGGACTGGGGCAGTGTTGGTGACAGATTAAAGGCCCAGATGTGGTTAAGGTTGTTTGTTATGATAACTGTTCCTTGTATCCCATGATTTCATCTCTATTTCCATGAGACTCTCCTCTGAGTTTTGAATGCCATCAGATTGGGGCATTGAATTAGTGGAGAGAGAGATGGGGTTACAGGAGGACATTCTTAGAGAGATACTTGCCAGGAAACTCTTTTCCCTCTCTACTTTGACACATGCATTCTGAGACAGTAGCAGAAGTTACCACAAAGACACTTAGTTCCTGGTCCTTGGAGGGAGGAAATGCAAGCTTGGAGTTTAGTCATCTTTTGTCCTTGTTATCAAGTTCATCATCAACACCAGGATCAACTTCATCATCATTAGGCATCTAGTTTCCATAGTAGATGTTTCTAGAAGTGCCTTTTGAGACAATACATAAATAAATATAACTTATGAAAGTATATGAAAAGAGTTGGCTACCAAAGGGAACTTTCCATAAGTGGAAACATTCAACACTAAATTGTCTCATCTTAGGTGCCTATGGTCTGGGATAGAAGGGAAAGTTTTGTTTTTGTGGGTTTTTTTTTTTTTGCGCTTGTTTTGTTGTTGTTTTGGTTTTATTTTTTAATTATGGGGAGAATTCCTTCTGGACACTCATTTTCTTGGATATTAAGAAAACTCATTTGTTTTCTTAATGGTTACCACAGTGTTTGTGTGCCTGTGTCTCTGTGTGAGTGTGTGCGTGTGCGTGTGTGTGTGTGCATGCATATGCATAAGAGAGAGACATATTGAGGGAGAAGCGGGGAGGGAGAAAGATGGTGTGGGGAGAGGGGAGGGAGAGAGACTTTCTAAGAAACGTTACAAGTTAGTAAAAGCATAGACGGTGCTACTAGGCCTCTCATTGTGAATGCCATGAGACAGGGCAGAGTCATAGGACAAAGCTTAACAAAAGTCAACACGCTCCCACACATAAGACTGTTTTATATCCTCATCTCCATAGGTTAACCCAAGTACAAGTACAAATGTGCTAGCCTTTGAGATCCAATCTGAGGGCTTCTTACAGGAGCAGCTCTGTAGAAGACTTTGGTGCACTGATGGAGGGAGTCTATTCCCACACATAAGTACATCAACTTGACCTAACTAAAAGTAAAGGCAATATTTACTCCAAGGAAATGAACTGAGACCTGGAAGGTGAGAGGCTGGTAAATGTTTAATAATGGGATTTCTGTGGAAAAAAGAGACATGAATTGTTGTCAATTTCAGTGGTGTAAACATTCCCACCGTGGCAGATTTCAAGCTACCAAATTGATGACACAGAACGCAGAGTTGGGAAGAGATGCACAAAATTGGCTGTCCAGCTCATCACTGGACTTGGGACACCAAACCAAACATGACTGGACCTGTTGGGAAGGAAAACCTCATGGCACCTAGTAAAACCTTGTCTCAAAGCTTTTGGAGCCCAAAGCAGAAGTGGATCTAAACCCCATGTGGGCAAAAGGCTCTTTCTCAAGGATAGACAAGAGTGAGTTCAAGACAGAGGTTGGAAAGAAGGGCATTCACAACATTCAAAGAAAAAGAATTCCAGACGCCACAGTACTGGAATCTTTTATGGAGAGGCCATGGGTTCCCCAAAACTCGGGCCATAGCTGAGGGAAAAAGTATTATTTACAGAATTCCACATATAGAACAGCTCCCCCAAAGCCCTGACTCTAAGTAGGCATGCTGGGAGTCCCACTGCCAGCTCAGTGTGGAAAGAACAAAGAGGTAAGAGTATGTGAGGAATAACCTGCACGTGACCTACCTGTGCAACAGCCATGTCCTGCTCCTTCCAGAAGCATGGCTCACCTGAAGCCCAGCCCTGGAGCCCATATAAAGTGTGCCGCTGCTGCTGGCACCTCATCCACTCAGCCTCCTCGGGTTGTGTCTGTGGCTGTCTGAGACCAAGGTGAGTGTTTCTATGGAATCCAGGGGGGCTGCTGAGCAGGATCGAGAGTCTGGAGAGTCACTCCGGGAGAGGGGCGGAGTGGAGTGTGGAAGAAGAGGACAAAACAGGGGACAAGGACAGAAGGTCAGGACTAATGGTTGCTCTGGACAAAGCGGGACCCACCTGGGAAAGGCTGTCCCTGTGGTCAGACAGGGAGATGATAAGTGACCTAGAAATGCTGCAGTCCTGCAATGACTGGCTTGCTAGCACTGAGCCCATTGCTCTGAAAGAAGCTTTTCCGTGACTGCGCAGCTCTGAAATTTATATTGTGCATATATGTCAGGAGATGACGGCTCTTCCACCAATTTCTGAAAAATATTTCTAGATAGGTTCAAGTAGGTAGAATTGCAATGAACTTAACATGCTTTTGAAACGAATGAGATATCCATTCTAGTACTTCAAATATTGCTTGATTTACTAGTTTAGCAGGCATTTATTAACCACTTGAGAATCAAGAGCTGTGGATGACTCTAGAGGTACAAAAGTAAAGACAACGTACTCATTGTCTCAAGTAGGTTTCCGTCTATGCACATATTTTAGATAGCCCTCCGCAAACTTGGGGAAAGATTTCAAAATAGAGAAAAATTTAAGGGCTCTGGATATTGAGTTTCTGGCTATGTTTCTATTTTGTCATTCAGGTTTACTGAAATTCCACCAAGATGTCCTGTCAGCAGAACCAGCAGCAGTGCCAACCCCCTCCCAAGTGCCTCCCAAAGTGTCCTGCCCCTAAATGTCCCCCCAAGTGCCCACCCTCATGCCCCCCTCCAGTCTCCTCCTGCTGTGGCCCCAGCTCGGGGGGCTGCTGCAGCTCTGGGGGTGGCGGCTGCTGCCTGAGCCACCACAGACGCCAGAGATCCCACCGCCGCAGACACCAGAGCTCTGACTGCTGTGGCAGTGGCAGTGGTCAGCAGCCTGGGGGCTCCGGCTGCTATTCTGGGGGCTGCTGCTGACCTTGACCCTGAGGAGCACTGAGGAGCAGCGTTGGAAGAGTCACAGCACAAAGGACATACTCCAGCCTGGTGTTTTACTCCCTCTCTCTCATGTCTTCCCCTTCTGGGTCCCAATCAATTGAATAAACATGCAAGCTTTGATTTTCAGAAGCCCCAACTCAGTGCCTTGGATTTGCTTTCTTTTGGCCTCAGGTCAATATCTATATTTCTCAGATTGTTGAAAAATATTCTAAAGAATGTGCTTTGCCACTATAGATTTACTTTCCAGTCCTGATTTGATTGGTGATTTTTATCCCACTTTTCTTCTCTTTTACCATATCTCAATTCTGCTCCCTGGATAGGAGGATAGACTTACAGCTTTTACTGGACTGGAGAAAAATCAATGAATTAAAATTTAATCAATTAATTTTTATTGTAAGCATATTTTCAAGAAAATCTAAAATTCTACAGTATTTGTGTGAAGCCAAAAAATAAGGGTTAACTAGAATTAGTAGATGGGTCTAACTTTAAAAGAAATATTATCAGAGGGTGGGGGAAATGGGGAGATGCTGGTCACAGAGTAGAAACTTTCAGTAGATTTTAGAAACTTTTAGAAGATTAATAAGTTCTGGGGATCTAATGCACAGCAGAGTGACCATCAATAACACTCCACTGTGTACTTGAAAGTTGATAAGAGAGTAGATCTTAAATGTCCTCATCACAAAAAAGAAATGGTAATTACATGACATGAGGGAGGGGTTAGCTAACACTACAGTGGTGATCATATTGCAATATATAAGTGCATTAAATCAACTAGTCATAAAATTTAAACTTACACAGTGTTACATGTCAGTTATATCTCAAAACATCTGGAAAAAATATTAGTGATGAAAAATAGCCATGAAGGGGCCAGCTCCGGGGCTGAGTGGTTAAGTTCGCCTCCTCCGCTGCGCGGCCTAGGGTTCGGATCCTGGGCGTGGACATGGCACCGCTCGTCAGGCCACGTTGAAGCGGCGTCCCACATCCCATAACTAGAAGGACCTGCAACTAAGATATACAACTATGTATCGGGGGAGAAGGGGTTTGGGAAATAAAGCAGAAAAAAAACAAAAAAGATTGGCAATAGTTGTTAGCCCAGGTGCCAATCACTAAAAAAAAAAAAAAAAAAAAAAGAAAAAAGGAAGATTGGCAACAGTGGTTAGCTTAGGTGCCAATCTTTAAGAAAAAAAAAAAAAAGAAAAATAGCCATGAAGTGGTTTGGACAGAAGATCCTACTTATTTAAGTAAAAATGCACTTATTGCTTCATACATCCATCTTTAAGGCAATATTCTCCCTCTCTCGCTCTTTTGCTGTGTTTAAGAGAATTGAGATGACAGAATAGCCCCAGCTCCTTCTGGGAGGTGATCAAGAAAGCTTACTTATCTTTGTAAGTGTTGTCTTTAGTTGTGCAGTGCACGTACAGAAGTCTGGTTAAATAAAGTACTATTGAAAGCCAGACTTTTAATTTTTTTTCAAATGACTGTTTACAGGCACCCAGCCGTCAGGATTGGAATCCAATGAAGTACATTCCTTCTCTCTCCCCTTGTTAGAGAGCTCTGCTGATATGGGGCTCCCTCTGAGGCAGAAGCCTTGGATGTGTCAGGTTAGATATTGCAGACCCATCTTAGCCTTGTGGTCATGCAGGGAGCTTAAATGAATTCACTGAGAGGAAACACTGAAGAGCATGGCTCCCTCAGGCCTTCCCAGAAACCCCTGTTGAAATAAACCTGGTTTGTTGTCATTCTTGCACTTACTAAATAATTTGAAATTACATATTTATTTCTTTTCATTTGTTAAACGTTTCTCACCTTATCCCTGGAGAAGATTGTACTCTATAATTTCTATTGTGCAAGCTTCAGGATGTCAGTGTCCAGTCGTGAAAGCAAAGACCACTCTGGCTATTTGAAGCAGGGAGGGACCTAATGCAGGGAATTTGTTATAAAAGTCTTGGAGGGGCTGAAGAAGTAAAAGGGGTACTAGGAGACGTGCAAGCATCAGGGGCAGGGCAGACCTGCAGCCCCAGAACTTGCCAAATAGCCATGGCTGCTCGGGAGGGCACCGGAAATACAATACTCCTCGATCCACCTTCATAGAAGGCCGTGATTTGAAATTGTGGTCCTGTGCTTTCCAGAATGATGCAGTGGGACTAGGAAAAGGTGGCTGGCATGGCCAAGGGGCTGTTGCGATAAGGTCACAGCCTTCTGGGATGCAATTCATCTGAATTAAAAGAAAACCCCTATTTCTCACCCTGTGCATTGCCTTCAGTCTCTTTGCTCAGGACTGTCCCTCCTCCAAGCTTTGTTTTTCTCCATAGAGTTTATAACCACCCAACACGTTACACATATTACATATGCATATATTTTCTGTTTTCTCCCATCAGAATGTCAACTCTATCAGGTAAGAACCTCATCTCTTGTTCACCGTTCCATCCACGATGCCTTAGTCAAATGCTTGGTGAACTCAAAACACACCTGTTGGATGTGCAAATAGCGTATTTTTTCTTATTTATTTTGTTTGTCCTCTGTCTTCCTTATTAGAATAAGTTCAATGAGGGGAAAATGTTTATCTCTTTTGTTCAGGGCATGTCAGTGGTATGGATTATAATTTTAAACAGGGTCACCAGCAAAGGCCTCCCTGAGGTCATATTTGAACAAAAACTTGAAGGAGGTGAGCAAGTTAACCACTTGGGTATCTGGGAGAAGAAAATTTTAGGTAGAGAAAGAAGCAAGAGGGAAGTTTCTCAAAGCAAGAGTGTGCCTGGTATGTCAGATGAGCTGCCAAGAGGCCAGTGCGGCAGAGGTGGAGTGACGGAGGAGTGCAGGACATGGAGTCTGGGAAGTGGGGGTGGGGTCATGCGGGCAAGTCTGTGCATCCTTTTGAAAGCACTTGTGAGGACTTGGCTCTTACCATAAACAGAATAAGAAGTTGTTAGACTGTTTTCAGCAGATAAGTGACATGATCTGACTATTAATGTCTCCATTTTACAGATGAGGAAACAGATTCAGAAAGTTCAGCAAATTACCTAAGTTCGCATACTGGGAATTGGCAGAGCTGTGATGAGAACGAGGTACTCTCTGGCAGCGAAAGGCATAAATTCATAGGACTGCTGCTGTGCCTTGGTGTGGAGGTCTTGGAGGGGTTGAGACATAGGACAAAACGTGCTATTTGCACTGGAGGGATGGATGGAGTGGTTGGGAGGGAGAGGTCCGAGAGAGACTATGATCGAGTGGATTCTATCTGCAGGGATATCTTAGGGGAACATGGAACTCTCCTGTATCCCTCTGTATCCTGAAATGCAATGATGAAGCATTTTCTATTAAAAATTTCAGGCAATGATTATTAAGACCAAACGCAATTAAATAGCTCTACAAAGTGGTAGGTAAATGTGAGGCACTAGTTACCTAGCGTGTTTTCTAAGAGAATAAATGGGTTAGGGAAGAGCTGGCAGAGGTTCAAGGAAACCAGCCCCACTGGGCCTTTCCAGGAGAAGGAGGAGTATTTGGGCACCATTTTTCCCTCACCTCTGCAACCAAAAGGGCCCTGGTGCTGTCTTGCCCTGTGTCCCTGGCCTAGACACAGCCCATGGGACTCTGAGCCAGGTGGGGCTGGGGTTCTCATGCTTCGATGACCCACATGTGCACACAGTGGGAGAACTGTGTGACCCTCTCCCACATACGGGAAAACTCTCTCTGCTCCTCTCCTTAGAGGATGACCCTTAGAAGACTTTCGTTGGCTCCTCTTGTGATTGTCTTGGTGGGGTTAGAGGCAGGGAGGGAGGCAAGGATGAGGCCAAGCGAGGGTGCTCCCTAGCAAGCTTATTCAGTGGCCATGTCTTGTAATGGAATGTGCCCTGGATGGAATTCAGAAATTTCTGTCTAGTCTGCTCCTACCTGGCTGTGTGGATTTGAGCAAGGTTCTTCCTTCTCTGTGGGCTTCAGTTACGATACAGGGCCTGAGCTCTATGCTTGTAGCCGTCCTCGCCAGCCCTGCATTCTGTGGTTCTACAATACAATCTCCCAATAATCTAGGAGGAACTCTGGATTGCTGTTAGAATGATGGTGCAGGGGATCTCTGGTGCAAGCCTCAGAGCTGAGCCTGGAACAGAGATGCACACAGATCTCTGCACTATCTCCTCAGATGCAGAAGTGAGATTTTTCGCTGGATACCAGCTTTCCCGTGTCCTCCATCTCCTGGGTGTGTGGTTTCTCACTTCCTCTCATTTCTTTTCCACAGAAAAGGAAGGACCCAGACTTCCCTGAGAGCATCTCCCAGTTCCTGATCAAGGAAAGCTCCCAGGACGAGGGAAGATCCAGGTTCTGCTCTCAAGGAGCAATATGTCAACTTGGATTCTTCTCCCTCTGATCTCCTGGTCAGGGCTAGGGGGACCACTGAGTTGAAATCTTAGTTCAGCACTCAAGGGAACAACTTTAAACACATGATTAATGTCAGGATTTGTGGATGCTGGTGCTATATGGGACCTTAGAGATAATATAGTTCCTGACTATCCAGATGGTAAGTCCTGAAATGAGCTAACCAGAGGGACTGCAGAGAGCTTTTAAAGACTGGAAGATCTTCCTAAGAAGAACAGCCCATTAGGCCAGATGACACAGATATTGAGACAGGTATTGTCTTATGATAGGGGTCAGACCCCATGACATGTTTTATTTCCCTCCTTCTCGGAGATGCCATGATTCTGAATCTGTGATTCTGTTATTCTGTGAATTCATGATTCTCTCCACCTATGACCCTTCGAGTCTACTGGGATCTTATTGCATGAGTCCACAAGTCTCTGATTCAATGGGCTTGTGTCCAAAGAGACAAATGGGGCCTTTGGGGATGACCCTGTGACTCATCCTGGCACTTGTACCAGTCATCTCACTTCTCTGTGCCTTGTCTTCCTAGCCTATAAAATGGGTGGGGCACCCTTACCCACCTGTTTTGGTGTCACATGTAACAGGGATGTTAGTGCTGCCTGAAGATGTCAAACCCATTAGTGGCTCCTGACCCACAGAGTAGGAAGCCAGCCAATAAGAGCTCACAGATAGCACAAGATGCACAAATTGGCTAATAGCAGGACGTCTCCATGCCTCACTACATGGAGGAAAGAGGTTGGTCTAGGCTGTACTGCCAGTGTAAAGCACCCCCATTCATTCCCTTGTTCATTCATTTCTCTAGTCAGTGGTCCCCAGGTCTTGTGTTAGAGCCAAGTGATATGGAGTGAATGTGTCCCCGGTCACCAGTGCATAGAAATTACAGTCTAGTGGGAATAACTCCATGGACAGCCAGGATGTGGAAATATACGTTTCCTTTGTAGAACAAGCCCCCACAATTACAGGATATCATAGCCGGAGGGCCTCATCTACCCTCTATTTTAGAGTGGAATAGGAAAGGCCTAGAGACAGCAGGGCATAGTGGAATCACTGTGAGTTGGTGGCAGAATCAGGACAAGAGCTTAGTTCTGTTGTTGCCTTGAACTCTTTCTCTCCTGGCTTGTTGACATACCCTAAAACGGCTGGCCTTCTAGGGCATTTTCTTCCCTGTAAAGTGTGGCTGTCCCATCCTACATGTAAGATATAGGGCTTATTGCCTGAATCTGTTAGGCACCTGAAAGGTATGGTTCCTAAAGCATCATGGATTTCACACTGGAAGCAGCATGATGTGGTGGAAAAACACATTTTGAAGTTTCATATACCTGGGTTCAAATTCTGCATGTACCACTTCTAGCAATGTGAGCTTAGGCAAGTTTGTTTGTTTACTTATTTATTTTAGATGCTATTGTGGGGACTAAATTTGATGAGATATACCACGTGGAGTGTCTGGCCCCAATAAAAGATTGTCCCTTTTCCCTCCCCTCCATGAAACATCAGGTTTGGTTATCAACTGTGGTGGGACACTTAAGAGAGCAGTTAATGGAATGGTCTGAAATCACATCCTTCCCCACTTCACCACCACCTTGGGAAGATGGACTGGTGGGCTTCCCAGAGGGAGCTATGGAGTGTTACAAGCCCATCAGAGGCACAAACAACAGGAGGAAGCAGGAAAATTTCCAAGCCTGGGGCAGAATTCCCCTTCTCGCTTCCTCCACCTTGTTGAGGGGCTGACCCTGCAAGACCTAGCTTGGAGTGAAGAAGTGTCTGTGAAGTCGTGGGAGTTTGTGCTTCCCTTATTTAGGTAATTTGGGAGACTTAAGGCTAATGGGTCCTGGGGAGTTTGTGGATTCATTTATAGACAAATGCAGGAGCACCTTTTACCCCTGAAGCCACAGGGGCCAAGGTGGGGCCTGGACTGGCTGATCTGAGGGAGTGGCTGTTTGGAACCAGTGCTAGACTCGGGATCAAGATAACCTGCTACATTGGGCAACCCTACATGGTTCAGTGGGAAGAGTGTGGGCTCTGAAACTAGACAGGCTTGGTTTCAAATGATACTCTGTTGCCTACCAGTGGGTTGACCTTAGTGAAATAGGCCTCTGGGTCTTAGTTTCCTCTTTTGTAAAAATACGGCTAACAGCCTACCTCACAGGGTTATTGTGAAGATCAAATTAAATAACACAGATAAAGACATAGGATGATATTCCGTATATAGAAAGTGTTCAATATTTATTATCCCCGCCTCTCTTCCTATATCTACTGCGCTGGGGAAAGGAAAGGACACAGAGATTCAAGGACAGTGCTATGTTCAGAAATAAAAGGTGACATCTTGTAGCGGTAAAGACCATGGCTTATGAAAGCAGACTGGCTGGTTTCAAATTCTCACTTCTCTGCTTACTTGCTTTGCGACAATGGATAACATCGTTAATCTTTCAGGGCTTCAGTTACAGGGCCATCTGTAAGTGTACATGCCTCATAGACCGTTCGGCACATAAAAAATCATTCAATTAAATGTTAGATTCTACTATTATTGCTATCACACAGAGTTCATTTGTCTGGAATTCCCCCTGTGCTGGACTTTTGGGGATCTTGGCCTGGTAGAGAAGTTCAGGAAGGTGAGGATGAGGGAACTCACAGGGCATGAGGAGGTGAGGATGGGGGAGCTCACAGGACATGAGAAAGTGAGGAGACACAGCCTAGATTTAGGGCCTGGGGTCTGAGACCATCAAGCAGTCACTCAATTTCACAGATAAATTTAGAATGACTTGCCAGTCTATGGAACAAACCATTTCTTTAGGGCCTTGTTTCCATATTGAGGCAGACACCACTGGGCCAAATTCCTCGTGCCCAGAAACCCAAACCAGCAGGATCCACCATGGAAGCCCTCAGAAAGAGCTCACCATTTATGCTAGGAAGATTCAGTGTAGCTTTTGGCACAATGTATGAAAAATTGATGCTAAACACATCTTGGACAAGTCCTTGAAGACTCAAGAGACCTAGAAATAGTTTCAGAGGGACAGATCTCATAGTCGTCTCTCATAACTTCTGGGGAAAGAAGGTTGACTTGTTTCCTAAAGATGGCACCAGGAATCATTTATCTCGTGTTGGGGAAAATTCAGTGTCAAGCAGAGACATGCCGTATCTCTGACTGAAGAGCCAGGCTTATGGGGGAGGAATCCTGCCAATGCAAATCCTTGTAATCTCTGGTGTTTCATTCAGATGCCATTAAATTGCTTCACTGCCGCGCTATAAAAGTCTCCCCAAGCACCAGTCCCTCAGATCACTGGCTTCTTCCAGTCTTGCTCCTGTCAGCAAAGAGGGTAAGTCTCTCTGCCTGGGATAGTGACATAGGATGAATGAGAGTCTCCGTGAGCTTGGTGTGGAGAACATGGGATGGAGGGTGATCAGGGCTAGATGCTGCTAATAGCCCCGAAGAAGGCTTAAGGTAATAGCTGATAGGAAGCACGGAGCCTAGAGCGTGAGAGGAGATGGAGAGGCACACGCTGAGTTGTTAGGTCTGTGGGAGAAGAGATTTTCACAGAACTGGGTCACCTCTCTCTAAATGCAGTTGTGCAGTCCTTTCTTGGGTCTGCAAATGAGGTAAATTGTTAGTCCAGCTGATCCAAAGAGCAAATAGTGGACATTTACTCAAATCTGGCCTTGCCAGGCTCTGTCAGGCCTAGCTTGAGACTCAACGTTGGCTCAGGGTCTATTGACATGAATTTGCCTTCCCTGAGTACTGCCAGGCCAGGCAGGAGGAAGGGAAGCCACCCTTGGGAGAACTGGTGGTAAGCAGAAATCAGTTGGGAAACAATTTCACAAGGAGAACTCACAATGCAGACACTAAAGAGAGTAAGGAGAGAGGGGACTTAGAGAGTTGGGTAGAAACGCAGACATCACTCTTTCAAACCCTTCATTTCCCATTCTGGAAACTGAGGCCAGAGGTGAGTGGCAGCTTGTCCAAAGTCGCAAAGCCAGGTGAAGGCACAGGCGCTGAGCCTAGGATCCCTGGCTCTGAGTCCACCCTAATGCCAGCTGTACAGCTTCTGGGTGCCTGTGGCCTTCCCGAAAGGTTCCTACTTACAGACCACTCTATCCAAAGGGGATGCTGCCAGTGTCCCTGGAAATCTTCCTAGTTCTGATGAAACCTTTCTTTTCAGATTTCTCAAAGCCTTGGAAAGATGTGTGACCAGCAGAAGCAGCTGCAGTTCCCTCCATCATGTGTGAAAGGTTTGGGATTGGGGGCTGTGCAAAGTACCAAATCTACCTCTGAGAAATGCCCAGCTCCAGGCCCGACGCAAACCTACGTGAAATGCCCAGCTCCAGGCCCAATGCAAACCTACGTGAAATGCCCAGCTCCAGGCCCAATGCAAACCTACGTGAAATGCCCAGCTCCATGCGCAACTCAAGCCTACGTGAAATGCCTAGCTCCAGGCCCAACGCAAACCTATGTGAAATGCCCAGCTCCAGGCCCAACGCAAACCTATGTGAAATGCCCAGCTCCAGGCCCAACGCAAACCTATGTGAAATGCCAAGCTCCATGCACGACTCAAACCTATGTGAAATGCCCAGCTCCAGGCCCAACGCAAACCTATGTGAAATGTGCAACTCCTTGTCAGACGTATGTCAAGTGCCCAGCTCCGTGCCAGACAACCCACGTGAAATGCCCAACTCCCTGTCAGACGTATGTGAAGTGCCCTGCTCCCTGCCAGACAACTTATGTAAAATGTCCAGCCCCCTGCCAGACCCAGGTGTGCTATGTCCAGCGCCCTTCTCCTTGTCAGACCTACTACGTTCAGGCTCCTGCAAATGGCTCGGCTGGGCAGTGCTGTGTCCCTGATCCATGCTCTGCTCCCTGTTCTACTAGCTATTGCTCCCTGGCGCCCCGGACCTTCGGGGTGAGTCCTCTTAGACGCTGGATCCAGCGGCCCCAGGACTGCAACTCAGGCTCATCTGGCTGCTGTGAGGATTCCGGGTGCTGTGGCTCCGGGGGCTGCGACTCGGGGTGCTGCTGTTTGGGAATTATTCCCATGAGGTCCTGTGGTCCTGCATGCTGTGATTCCGAGGACGACTGCTGCTGTTAAACACAGAACAGCCCTGCTCCAGAATTCACTGCCCTGCTCTACCTTCCGGAACTTTCACCAGCCTCTGGCCTCTGTCCTGTACTCCCAATGATGTAGAACCTCCTTGCTTCACCTCTGTACTTTGCTTCTTTATCAAGGCAGCCTGCCAGAGTTAGTGCAACCCCTAAACTTTGGCAAGAATAAAGCTCTGAATGCAATTCACAGTGATTTCCTGTCTGTCTGTGTGGTCCATATTCATCCTTTTCTATCAGAAATTCTTCTGCCTTCCCCTCTTACTCTTGCTTCTCAACAAGATGAGAGCTCGTCTGCATGGACGTGAACAAGCAGACTGAGTCGGTAAGATCCCAACCTGGGATCCCTATGTGTTCTGGGATGCTGTGAATAAACTTCCCCATCAAGTTAGTAGGATCCGAGGCTGGAGATTTTGGAGTTGAGGGATGCCTCCTTCCTGCCCTCTGCTCAGTCTGAGGAGAGGGTTTGGCCACAACGAGGCTCTCATGGTAGGATGCTTGCTGTGCGTAAACTCAGAGTTCATCTTCCCGGTTGTTGAAGGGATTGTGCAACCAGATGTGCTCAGGAGCATCACGGGATGATGTCCCTGCTGCTGTGCGAGCGGCTTGGACCCATGGTGTCTTCATGGATTACATTTTCTCACCGGATGGGCTTGCTCTCCTGCAGCCACTGGGGAAAGGCCTGAGGGAGGAGGCTAGGACTCCCCTGAGGCAGGTAGACATTCCCTGTGTCAGCCCCAGGGAGACATCCTGGTGGTGAGTGGGCAGTCTCCAGGAGGAAGGCGAGCCTCCTGGGATAAGCATCTGTGTCCCAAGGCTAGGCACCCTTCCTCATCAGCACTTCCTCCTGCATTGCTTTGCTAATCTTGGTGGGTTTGGAGTGGGTTGTTATAACTAGAAACTGTAAACCCCAACACTAAAAAAATAGATAGAGGGATAAGTACTGTTCAAAGCAACCCCACCAGGCCCGGTGCATGGGCATAGGAGACAATATGGTTGGTGAATGGACAAACGAATGGATGAATGAGAGCGGAGAATCTCACGTTTGTTTCTAAGCCAGCTCTGTTGGGTCACCCTGGGGCACTCAGAGAAAGTCATCTGCCTTTGAACATCTAAATCACCTGTGGCTCCCCAAATCGTGCTCCATGCCTCCGTCCAAACCCCACAAACTTGCAGCCCAGTTACTGGACACCCGCTGAAAGCTGGGAATAGCCTTGCCCAGGACTACAATTTCTTTTTGTACCACGAAGTGACAGCCACAATGTAGGATGTCAATTGCTGCTTTTCTGCAATTAAAATGAGCATGTAATCCTTTTTAAACTTTACTATTTAAAAAGTAGATAAATAGCATGAACTATGTTAAAATTATAATAGTACAGAAATTTATGGATAAAAATAAAAGTTACCTTTCAACTTCTATTTCCATACCCTTTTCCAGGGATGATCGTACTGAGTTTGGACTATATCCATCTAGACCTTTGTGTATGGTGTATACATAAACCACATAGGGCTAAAAAAAATTCCAGAAGCCCCTGTGGTCTAGTTTCTGCAGAGAATGGCATCCAAAAAGCCAAGCCTAGGTTGATGTATCAAAAATATTGTAGGGAATCCACTTCATAATTTATAACATATTTCCAGAAATCCCATTTTCTCTCGTCTTAATCCTCCCGCATCGCACAGCTGCTCAGGGGCCTGTCACTAAATGCCCAGAATGCTGTCCAACATCCAGACCTCGTGGCTTCTTTCAGCTCCTTCTCTCCCTGCCCTTGTCCTGCCTTCCCCCACCTGACTCAGGTCTGGTCTTGGTTGTGTAGCCTGAGTCTCTCTGGCTCATTTATTAGTTTTCTCTATACTTCACTTGATACTGGGATGCTCTTTTCCAGAGGGACAAAAACCTCTTCCTTTTGCTCCAGCTGTTATAACCGTCCCTCTAGCCCATTCTGTTGAGTTTGTACAGCGAGGACAGAGGGATTATAAAGCTTAAAAGGCAAACACATAATTCTCTTTGGGAGGGACTGTGAGTAGAAGGAAAGGCAAGGAGAAACACACACATTGATAAATCTCCACCGACTGCCTACCTTAAAGATGTGCCCTCCTTATTATATAGAATCACAATATACATTGCTCCATGATTACCTGCTTTCATTTAATAACTGAACATTGGACATCAATTTTGGTTAGTGCATGTAATTCTATCTTGCTCTTTTTGCTGTTTGTTTTCTCATATTTCCATAGTGAGGCTAGTCAACAATTTATTTAACCACCCCCTTATTGCCCTTTATGATATGTTTTGATTTCTTTCTCTCTCTCTCTTTCTTTCTCTGCCCATCTTTCTCCCTCTGTCTTTCTTTCTCTCTGCCTCTGTCTCACTCTGTGTGTCTCTTGTTACTATATAAGTTGTTATTAAGGTCTTTTTAAAGACATTTTAAAGCTTTATATTGAAATCTAACACACTTACAGAAAAGTACACATCATAAGTGTATTGTTTAATGAATGCACCTGTATAACCACCACCTAGACCCCAGACAGTTAATCTCATGTTGAAACAAATAAATCAAAGTCCGTGATCCGCATGAAACAGGGGGCTAAGTTTGGAGGCATAAGGTGGAGTGGAACAGAAATATCTTTCGGTATCTCCAGAACTTTGGAAGAGCCCTGCCCGATTGTTAGGCGTACACGTAGACAAGACGATGTAAAGAGAAGCAGCGGCTGATGGAAACTAGGCTTTCGAGGCATCCAGAGTTTGTGCCCAGGAGCACCGCCCAGTGTGCCCCAGCACATGGCAGTGGAGATCCCATACACAGGCCTCAGGAGACTGAGCAGCCTGACATCAGGACTTGAGAAGCTCTCATTAACTTGGCCAGTATGGAAGGTCTAGAAGTAACTTTTATGTGTGGTTTTCATTCATTCATTTAATAAATGGTTATCGAACATCTGTTTTGTTCCAGGCACCATCTCTACTGAGTTGGCGTTTACAGCAGAGGGAGAATAAACAATCAAATAATCCTGTAAATACGTGTAAAGATGCACAGCTATGAAGGAGGGGTACCAGGTGCCCTGACAGCCTGCAATATGCAAACTTTACCTGGTCAAGGAGATCAGAAAATACTTCTCTCAGAAAGTACTTGATCCCCACATTGAGTAGGAGTTGATCCTAGAGCAGTGAGGGAAGACCTCCAGACAGAGGCAAGAGCATGGAGGAGCCTCTGTGGGAGAAGAGAGTCTAACAAGAGTAAGGCGCTGATGGGAGAGAGTGAAAGGTGAGGCAGAAGGGGCAGGAGGGTGGGGTCCTGCTACGATAGTGTTAGTGGAGATATCCATGGAGTCAAACGGAGCCAATGCAAGGTTTCAAATAGGCAGTGATACCATATAATTTGTGCCTATTAAATTTTATTGTTCTCTGCAGAAAGAAATTAATATTTTTAGAGCATTTTAGGGGTAATCTAAAACAATTGCCCACTAGCATTAGCTTATCTGGTTCTCTCTTAGCCCTGCTGTGTGTAGCTATTCCTCTCTGGGTCTAGTTTGCACAGCTATCAAATGTCGGCATGAGGGGCCAGCCCCAGTGGCCTAGTGATTAAGTTAGGCGCATTCCACTTTGGCGGCCAGGGTTCAATTCCTGGGCTTGGACTCACACCACTCATCTGTTAATGGCCATGTTGTGGCGGGGGCTCACATAACAAAAAGAGGAGATTGGCAACAGATGTTAGCTCAGGGTGAATCTTCCTCAGCAAAAACAAAAGAAAAAAAAGAAAATGTCAACTTGAGTAAAGCACACTCAAGTGCCAATGTCAGGTGGGCTTTGCCTCCTGGCACAGTGATGTTCACATTGCACAATGCTGGTGCTCTTATCTCTAAAACTGATGGGTTAAAGAACTTCAGAATATTCAGTTTCAGGACACTTTTAGGCTAATCAAAAGTTCTACCATATCTTGTTGTTTATAATTTAAAAAATCTTGATGTGGCATTTCTCATGTAAAATAATCCAGACTTCCTGACTCCTGGTCCCTCTACAATATTTATAGAGGACTTAACTATGAATGATTTAAAGAGAACAGCAAGTCCAGAACGTGGAACCAAACACCTGGGAGGCCTGGAAGATTCCATGGATAGGCTGAGATGCTGCTCTCCTGGGGTCTACTATGACTCTGCTTCAGCAAAATTTTTCCGGAATAGAAAAATCTTCTGAGTAGAATCTTAGCCCCACTTCCCAGAAACAGGATAGTTTTCAATGATGTTTTCTCTTTCAGGAAAATGCCCATGCGAATATTACTGACAAGTGAGGCTAACACATACAGAGAGACTCCATAATATTTCCCAAAATTAATAAATAAAAATATAGTCATATACATCTAGATTTTTGTATCTTAAATTATATGTTGTATATGAATGTATAGCCAATATTATTAAATACTCATAAGAAAAATGACTCAAATCTATTCTTGACACCTACAGGGAAGGACAGAGGGAATTGCCTTTTATTTATTGAGGGTCTACTGTGTGCTGGACACTGTGCTAATCACTTAACACATGATGCTTCTCTTATCTGAACAATGAGATGACTGATCTGAACTGCCTGGTGCGTGTGGGGAGAGCAACAGCCAGTGTTGTGGTAAGATCGGGGCTTTTGAGTCCTACACGTCCATTTCCTGACCCTACGACTTCAGACAAGTTATTTGGTCCTTCCACTCAGAGGGATCGTGTCTCATAAAACTGCCTAAAATAGTGCCCAGCACATATGAGGTCCACGTTACATTAAGCCATTTCCCTCTTCCTGGTCGGAGGAGTGTTGTCAGTAAATCTGAAAGGTAATTTGAGAGAAGGACGATCACATCAGATGAAAACTGTTAGGGATTCTCATGGTTTGAAATTTTGTTGTTGTAAAATAAAAGGCAACAAGAGAAGGTTTTCTTTATGGATAAAATTATGAAAATGTGTAGCCTGATGTTACAAATGACTGTTGTCTCCCAGCTTCTCCCACCTCTGTTTTTATCCCAGCTCTGTCACAATTCTTTTTGTAACATTGGATAAGCCATTTCACCTCTTTGGGTCTCAATGTCCTCCTCTATGAAATGAGGAAGTTGGGTGAGATGATCACTAAGGGACTTTTGTAGTTCTGACAGTCCACACTTCCAATTTTTTGAATCTTCCTCAAAGTTCAGAGAAGTATCTTTACGAGAAAATGGAAACGGGCTAATGGTTTGGTGGAAAACCAGTCACATCCCTTAAAAGGGCATAGGGAGTGGGGCACCCCGGTAACAGCTCCTGTCCTGGACTCAGTGCTTGATAAGAAGGAGGAATCTAGGCCAGGTCTTCAGACAGAAGTTGGCTAGGGAAAATGTCATAATCAAATGTCATTCCTTATCATTGGTGTAAGCATCTCCACCCAGCTGATGGTTGCTGATGACCTAATTAGCAAGTTGGCTGTGTGAGACAGGTAGGTGTTGGAGTGGGCTGGGCCACAGGGGGAAGGAAAGGGGGTGTAATTATATGTATAGTTCCAAAGGGCTGAGAAAGGCAGATAGTGATTAGTATTCTCAAAGATCCTCGTGGCCAGTCCTCATGTTCAGCTCACATGGGCCTTCTGCTGGGAGACCTATTCTTAACCTATTAGACTCGGCACCCTGTAGGAGCTGATACTATTTGAGTTGATGTCCCCAGAGCCTAGCACGGGGTGGGATTCAATATATTCTTGTCAAATAAAGATACAAATCTTCCTCATTTATGTGTCTATTCTATGGGAATTTCCTGGATTGTTTGAATCTGGTCATTACCCAGGGAACACTAGAGAAGACTCATAGCATAACTTCTATGGACTTTTTAGACAGAAAAATGTCAAGCTAAATACCGTCTACTTTTCATTGAGCCTGTGTCAGCGCTAAGCATTCCACATACCACACCTCCGACCACCAGACTCAGGTAGTGCCCTGCCCCAGCTTCTCACCCTACCCTGCTTCATTTTGCTTCCTAGACCACTTTACTACCTAATCACATAGTTATTTGTTTAACATTTTGCCTTCCCACTAGAGTGGAAACATCCTGAAGGCAAGGGTCTTGTGTATCTTATTCACCATTATATCCTGTTGACCTTAAAAATTGAATAACAAGGGCTTTTAGCTAGCCAAAATGTGTTTATTTGGGAATAGAGGAGGAATTGCAATTCAGGACAAGCAAACTGTGGCAAACCATAGGCAAGTGCGTGACGACAAACGGAAGTCAGCTTTTATTAGGTTTTGGGAAGAAATTAGGGAAGGCTGTGGCAGTTTTTCACTGGCTTCAAGTGGTGGGCAGCTTGTTGTTTCTGGGTCAGAAGGAAATCTTTCCTCCTGCTGGGCCTGCAAGCTGTGGTGAGTGATCCGTGCATTGGAGTCTTCCCTTCATGGCTTTCCGACTCCATTTTGATTTAGATTTCCTTTGTTCATTTTCACATTTCCTCTTTTTGATCAAGATCTTTCTTTGAAAGTATCACTGATCAAGAGTCAGTTATCCAGTTTTAGTAGAATTATGTTTTGTCCCTTGGCGCCAGGAAGGACCTTTCCTGGATGTCATGTCCCATCTCGGAGAGAAAGTACATGGTGATAGAAAACAGTTTGAGGTCCCATTTGAGCAACAAGGAAAGTAGAAGGGAGAAACTCTCAGGCATTTTTACGCTTGAGATCAAATCTTGTCAATGTTTTAAGCATTGGCAATCAGCTCAAAGCATTGAGCCAACATCATTCTATTCGTTGCATCATTTCTGCAGAGGTTTGACAGGCGACAGGTACAAGCTTTAAAACATAATTATACAAAGCAGAATTAAAAAATAATATGATTAATCCAGTTTGTATGATGGTCCCAAACCAGGAACCTGGACCTGAAGATAGCCAACTGAACAAATCAAAGGACCATGGAGAGTCAGGTGAAATTTGTTATAACCATTGCACTTGTTCTCTGCTCTTATGTAATTGAGTTTCTACTTATCCAGAGGTGTGTTTATCCACATGATATTTGCTTTTGCACAAATGCCTTCTTGTTCAGCAAGCGGATAATCAAAGGTTGTGTGATTGTCTAAAACTACTTTAGCCAATGAGTTAAGTGATTGTTATTGGGCTGCCATTGCTTTGGCTGTGGAATTGACTAACCCTCTTAATGTTAGGGAGAGATTTCTGATTATATGCTCATTAGCACTTACTCTAACCCAAAGGAGAAAGGCTCTCCCTGTGGAGGCAAATCCAGAGTCATTATGTCCCCAGGTATTTCCTTTTTAAGACGCTTATGAAGGTTTAGTGGGGCAACGAGTCTGAGCAGCTGGTTTCCCTTTGATTCAGCCTTACTCTGAGAAAGCCCAGCTGACTGTAGGAGGGTCCTCATTTAGACCTCTCCCATTGTGGGGTCTGGGCTCTGCTTTTTGTCCTTCTCACCAGGTAGATTTTACCCTTAGGGCAAAAGCAGCTTGTTTACTCTGCTAATCACTCTGGTTCTTATTTTCTCTTTAGTTTTTGCCTAGTAATTCATATTTGTAACTACTATGTGTGTGTGTGTGCACACACACATATATATATATACATACACATGTGAGAGTAAGGAATATATATGCACATATATAGTATATGTACGTATATATATACATTATATATGTGTGTATATATATTATGTATGTACATATATATTCATATGTGAATATAAATATGTAGATTTTTATTCATAATTTCAGTTGTTTTTATTAGGATGGTTTATCTGAATAATATTGGCCCACTACTACTCGAACCTGCAGGTTAGATCCGGGCATCCTAAATTCTGTTCCTCAGAACACAAGCCCCATAAAATTTGCCATAAAGAAAGGTTTGTATGCTTAAATATGTCAGGAAACAATGCGTTGTTTCAAATTTTGCACTGTAATGATCTTCATGACTATTCATGTGTGTGATTACATAATAAGGGTCTGAAAAGTCTGCCTGCAGAGGAAGCAGTTTTACTTTATAAAACCTCATGCTTCTAAAATAATTTGATTATAGAGCTCCACTCTGTGTGTGTGTGTGTGTGTGTGTGTGTGTATGTGCTTGTGTCACTGTTTGACATTGTGATCTGTGTTTATAGAAATGCTGCATTAAACACCTGGACTATGGAGTAGTTTCTCAAAGCAGATATTTATGTTTCCGGCAGTTCCATCCTTCACATTATTAAGGAGTATGGCATCAGACAGCACTGCCCCTTTAAAGATCTGAGCTACTTTCTCAACAGAGATAAGAAAAGAGGATCTACATACTTCCAATGCCTATGACCTTTGAATTATCATACAGTTTCACATCCTCAGGGTATTTCTGGGCCGTTGGATGTTTGATGGAGTCATCTTATGAACAGCTATGAGTATATTTATTGATATTTATCACAGATGCAGGTAAAAACCATTCAGCATCTCCTACATGCTGGGCATTAGCTAGGTGTTTTTTTTTTTTTTTTAAAGATTGACACCTAGGCTAACAACTGTTGCCAATCTTTTTTTTCTTTTTTTCCTACTTTATTTCCCAAACACCCCCCCAGTACATATTGTATATCTTAGTTGCAGGTCCTTCTAGTTGTGGGATGTGGGACGCCGCTTCAACGTGGCCTGACGAGCGGTGCCATGTCCACGCCCAGGATCCGGACCCTGGGCCGCCGCAGCGGAGCGTGCGAACTTAACCACTCAGCCACGGAGCCGGCCCCCTAGGAGTTTTTTATTTAAATCAATTATAGATATTCAAAATTCCCTATAAAATGCAAGTAATAGGTATCCTCCAAATTCCAACAATCTGTATACCAATCCTTCTATAGAATAAAGTATACCATATAAAGTCTGCCTTGCAAATTCCTCTCGGTGTGGTAGACCGGAAAGAGCACGAGCTTTGATGTCAACTGGCTCTGGAGTACAACTTTATCTTTACTATATACTAGTTCAGTGAACTTTGACAAAATACTGAAAGTTTTTCAGTCTTAATTTCTTCCCTTGTGAAACAGAAAGAATACTTCCAGCCTTGTAGTGTTATTATAAGGGTTAAGCAAATTAATATATGTAGACCTTCTGAGCCATTGTGGGCATTCAACAGTTGCGCTCCCTTCCTCTCTATCTGCCCCCTTTGATGGTCATTTTGTGTTTCTAATCTAATTCGTGGCATTTATTTTCTTCCCCTTTGCAACCCTCTCTCCCAGGTGGCACACATCGTCCTGAAGTCTGTGCAAGGAGCTTTTTTAGGACCAAAGGGACTGGTGGCCAAGCTCTTTAATAAAATGAGTTCCCTGCTATTGCTTCTGTGTTATTTTTTTGGGAAATGGCAAATTAGGCTGAACTGTGATGTGGTTGTCTTGGAAGTGCCATAAGCGGCCCATGGTCCTGTTGTTGGCGGGTGGACCATCCCCCTGAAGTAGAGAGAGATTCTTGGTCTCAATCATTTATGGATAAAATAGATGTTCTGGTAGAAAATGATAACTTTGAAGACTGAAGTAGGCATTTCTGTCTCTCTGTGGCATCTAGAATTCCAGGGGACGGGTAGAAGAATGTTCCCGGGTGTGGGGAAAGGTGACATCTGCCACACAGTAGAATACTGTGCAGGGAGAGGGAGAGACCCCCAAGCTGAGGAGAAGGAAGCTCTGTTGTGAGCAGAATTATCTAGTAGCAGTCACTTTATATACTCTTTCTCCTCCATCCCCTTTTCTAAGTCCCCTCATCTTTAAATTAGTGTTGTATTTTTAACTGGTCCAGTCCATTATCATTTTGCTATGGAGGACTAAGAAAAGAGTTTAAGGGCTATTTTTGAGCTTCCACCCTGCTCTGGAATTAGAGATATCATTATGGGATTATCCTCCTGCTCAGAACATATGATTGGATATCAGCTCCTGACAACATGTGCATACCCTCTGGCCCTGTGGGCACTGGGGAAGTGTGGCTGAGAGGAGTGCTGAGCAATGAAGGGGATGCAAAGAGGAGTTCATCTGAAGGAAAAGGAGACCTTTAGAATCAAAATTTCAGCCTTGGAAAAAGAGCCTTAATGATTTCTTACACCCTTCTCGTTTACAGAAAGCTTAACTGTCTTCCTGAAGAAAAAAAGCCTAAACTGGCTGTAATTTTGGGGTTAGGCTCTGCCCTGGATCATGATTCCCGGTCATGCATTCTTTCCACATTCACTAATGCCGAGGAATAAAAGGAACAGAGAAAAATGGTATGGTGATTTCTGCAAAAGAATTAAAAAGTGGATATATGAAGGAGGTATTACAAAACCAAGCTGAGCTCCATTTATAACTCAGCAAAGACCAGGGAAGAGAATTCTCCTTAGCAGTCTCTGAAGATTGCAGACACGTGGTAAACTTCGCATTGTATCGCTTGTGCTTCATTATTGGCCCCAGAGTGCTGTTGGAGAAGGTCCCAAATTGTAATCACTGAAAGATGAAAGTGGGTCACCAGTCAGCAGAGAAGTATAAAATTCTCCCAAGATTCAGGCTAGGCAGACCCATCAAGATCCTCACCGTGTTACCTTGGGTCCTCAGAGTTTCAGCATCGCTAGAGAGGAGCCTAAAAGTGGCAAGAGTCTGGGGTGGTCTTCCTCCTCTGTGCGTTGTGGGGTGATGCCCTCTGTTCTCATACTCATGCTATACCTAAGTTGGAGAGGTTGAAATTTCCCCCTTCCCTTATAGGTTTTGTTCGTTAGTCTAATAATTAAATTGACACGAGACATTAGCAGGAGGAAAAAAAATTAATTTGTACATAGGGAGGTCTCATAGATAGGGGACCTACAGAAATGATCAAAGCAGGCAGCTTTTATACTTTTTAGAGAAAGAAATGATAAATTTTTGAGGAATTGACTAGACAAATCAACTTAGGCTTGGATCGTAATTAGTGAAGAAACTAATCAGAGTTTGTTTACACAGCCTTCTCTGCCCTGAATTCCCCATCTCTGGCGATAAGGATGTCTCGCTACCTCCTGGTGCAGGGAGGGTAACTTTCACATAGGGCATTTATTTACTGCTTTCTGGGGCACAAAGGAGGGTCAGAGTATCTTTCTTGTACTGGCTGTTTCTTAAGTAACTTCAATTCAAAATAATCAATATACCAAAGTGGCACAATTTGGGAAGGCAAATGTTGCTTCCCTACACCTGCCATTCCTTATGACCATCATAAGTTGGAACATCTGCTCTGCAGGGGCGACCTCAGATGTGGTGTCTCTCCTGGTATGTATGTACGTATGTATGAATGCATGTATGCACGCATGCTTTACGTATGAGCTGTGCTTCACTCTATAACCTGGACTTTAAAAAAGAGGCTATATGAGAGTAGGAGCATGCAGAGATGTCTGAGATTGGGAGTCAAGGATGGGGCTAGGGGAAGCCAGATAGAACTGCATTTGGATTTCATGAAGAAGAGGAACTCTTCCCACAGAAATTTCCCGGATCTTTGTGTGTTGCCCATTATGTGTGATTTATGTCGCTCTCTGATGGTTGCATTTCCCTTAAGAATGAAAAGAATCCATGTGCTTGTTTATGAAAAATAGTGTCCAGTGAATTAGCATTCTTTCCTGTGGCCAGACTTGGAAGGAAGACTGCAGGGAAAGCGTTGGGATGTAATACGGCTTTATGGTAAAGAGTGCAGGCTCTGAAATTAGGACGCCTGGGTTTCAATCTCTGGTCCACCACTAATTTTTTGGGCGAGCTGCTTAACCTCTTTTTGCCTCAGTCTCCATCTACACTTGCATAATCTGAATAATAATGGCACATTATTTAGTATGTAAAGATTAGATGAGACATAGCATGTAAAGTGATTAGACAGGCCCTGGCGAACAGTAGGTGTCCCATAGATGTTATCTGCGATTATTCTTGCCTGCAGCTTGAGAGGAGAAAGGGTCAGACAACAAAGAGTCATCTCCATCCAGTGATCCAGATGTGGATGCAGACTTGGAACAGGAGCCCAGAAGTCACTGAGAATATCTACCTTTGCCCTTGATCCTGTCGATCTCCAGCCACCTCCCTCTCAGGCTCAGTCTCTCTGCAAAGCAGGTGTCAGTAGAGCTGTGTTCTTTCCTATTTTAAGTCATTTCTTCTTTTAGGGGGAAACTTAGCAAGGTGAGAACATAAGTAAGCCTCAATTACTATAGATGCTGATGTAAATAACCAGTTATTACAGTTAATAATCAGAAGCGTGGTTGAAATCTGTAGATGAATTTTACTGTTGCTTGCAGGGTGGGGAAGGATCAGTGAACGGCTCTGATCTTCATTCCCGTTGCACAGACTGTGCTGTAAGCATCAGAATTGTCATACGAGGTCAGGCCTGTGGGCCAGACAACACAGAACTTGGGTTTTCCCAGTATATAACCAAGGAAGAGGCAAGGACAGAGCATGGTTTTGCTCCTCCCATCCCCTCAAAGGATTGAAGATACAGCCCCAAATAGAGGAATCTGTTATGAATCTATCATACAGCCGTGGAGTTGTGCAAATTTTTCTATACGAAATCTTTATTTTCAATCTTTATCAGCTCTTAGTGTTAAAATATCTTTGAAGGAGCTTAAAGAGCCATTGCATTTCTTTGTGGTATGCCAAATGGAAAGATTTTTCTTGAGGTATGATTGACAAGTAAAAACTGTATATATTTAAGGTGTGCAACATGATGTTTCGATAAACATATACTGTGAAATGATTACCACAATCAAGCTAATTAACATATCCTTTACCTCACATAGTTATCATTTGTTGTTTTTGTGTGTCTGTGTATGGTGAGAACATGTAAAATCTACCCTCTCAGCAAATTTCAGGAATACAATATTATTAACTACAGTCGCCATTCTGTATAGTAGATCCTTGGAACTTATTCATCTTTTGTTTTGTTTCAATCTAAGAGACAATCAAGGAGGAGGGGGAAGCGGCCCTAGAGATTAAGTTACTGTACCAAACATTGGTTCCCAAACTTGGGAGTTCCCAGGGTGAAATCTAAACTGGCCTGGGAACTCTGGAACGCAGAGGGCAAGGAGAGACTGAAGAAAGAGGCAGACCACTCCACGTGCTAGGTGGCAATTTTAATAAGCAAAGGAGCTTACATGCGAGGCTTGTCTTGGGTGGCCGCAAGAGAAGTCGATCTCCGCATTCACCCACCAGAATGCGTGGTACTATGCTCAGTGCTTTACAGGCAATATCTCATTTTATGTTTACAGATGAGGAGTGTTTTGTGTATATATATCATAGTGTGTGTGTATATATATATATATATATACACATATATATACTAATATAGTATATTTACTATGATCACTAATTTGCAGACAATGAAACTGTAGCTTATAAAATATAACTTGCTTAAAGTAGAGATGCCAACTTAAGTCTTTTTGACCCCCAAACTTTCCTTTTAAACTAATGTCCTGAAATACCTCCTATTCATCTTAGTGCCTTCTTTTCTTTCAATCCTCTGTTCCTCCAATGTCAGCTCCAGCCTCTCTTGACTGGAAGTATGATTAAGGACAGTATCATCATCACTTTCATTAATTGTCATTGGCTTTTGAACAACTCTTTCATAAAAATCCCAGTCAGGGGCCGGCCCAGTGGTGTAGTGGTTAAGATCACACACTCTGCTTCAGTGGCCCAGGGTTCTCAGGTTCAGATCGCAGGTGTGGACCTACACCACTCATCAAGCCATTCTGTGGTGGCATCCCACATACAAAATAGAGGAAGATTGGCAAAGATGTTAGCACAGAGCCAATCTTCCTCACAAAAAAATAAAAAAGAAAATCCCAGTGCAAATCAAGGTCTCCCCTCTTTGAACTGCTGTGGTTTTTTGAATCAGCACCACACATCTCAAGCCAATTTGACGTCCTGACCTTATTTTGACTGCTATGTATAACACTAAAATGGTGCTTTCTTCATTCAGTTTTTTTCTAATTCGTTACTTATTTATCTCTTAAACTTCTTGAAATAATGATTTTTGTTTATATATATTATTCCTTTCCAAAATTATTATAAAGTAATTTTAGCCCTCAGCATTAAAACTTTTATTTCTGAAGTCATCAATGCCCTTAAACTTGCCAAATCTAATGCATTCAGTCTATACAGTGTTTGACAAGGTGGGCACCCTCTCCCTTTTCGAAATTTCTTTCCTATTTTTCCAAAATATCTTGGTTTTCTCCTGATTTTTCCAGCTAGGTATCTCAACTTTGTTAGACTCCTAAATTTTTACATCTCCTTTGCCAACCCATTAAAAGTTGGAATACCCCCAAGATTCTGTGCCTAGTACTATCTCGTCTTGTGTGTCTCTCTTTTTTCTCAGCCTGTGTGCTTTTCTACAGTGATCTTATCAACTTGCACAACTTCAAGTGGTTATTTAATTACCAGGGAACCAATCCAGTACGTGTTAGGCAGTGCCCCTCTATACATGCATATTAAACCCTGGCAAACCCCTATCGGGGGACTTCTCTGTTCTCTAAAAAACGCCCCGACTATGACGTCAGCTCCTTAAAGTTAGTGATAGTTTCTTATTCACAGCAGTTTAACCCTGTGTTTGCTAATTAGTTGATATTCAAATAATGGCAACTTAAAGAAATTCACTTCTGTCTTAATTTATTTCTCTTCTCTATAAGTATCCACCTATAGAATGTGATAGCTCAATAACACACCTCCTCTAATTCACAATCACTTCCAGCCCTCACCTAAAACCTTGAAGCAAAAGTCTCTGAGAACTTCCAAGCTCCTTCATATCTCAAGTCTGCCCCGTGCACCCACTGCCCTCCAGGGACCATCAGGCCCTCGAGGCCTTTACTTTCATGACCCCTGTAGATTCCTCCTGGTCCACATTCAGCACACCTGGTTTTATTCCCACAGAGCTATACTCTCAATAATATAGTTCTCAGGAACTAATTTTCTGTGTTAGTGGAAATACCATTACACTTCCCTGGGAAACCGTCTTGCTACAAGGGACTCTGGAAGCCAGCAGGCTGCATGCTACTGCCTGAGTCTGCCTCAGTGTCTCAAAAACAACTGCCGTCCTCTTTCCTGATGTGCATCTTAAATTTATTGTGCCAGATGCTGTACCACACACACGTAATACAGAGATGTGTAAAACATGTACTGCTTTCCAAGGGTTCTGAGTCTAAATAGACACGAGGGAAGACTGTGAGGCTGCACTGAGGTAAGAGCTATGAGGAGCATGAAGAAAGGATGAAGCTCATGTGGCGTGTAACTCCCAGGTCATTGCTGACAAAGTCATCCTCCAAGACCGTCAGCTCCTAAAGCAATCTGTGTCATCTTCGTGTCTTTCATGTCTTGCAAAATTCTGGGCCTGAGATAGACAATACATATTTATTGAATTTGTGAATGAGTGAATGCGTGCAGCTGGAATGGCTGGCCTGCAGCAGGCCTTGGGGGAGGGTATCTGGGCGGTCTTTGGCTTCTGGGATTCCTCTTGGCCCCGTGCAGGGAGCTCCTGGAGCCCCAGGGCTGGGAGGCTGAGGAGAGCCACCTCATCCCAGGTTGTGAAAGTGACTGTTCTGCATACACAGGCTGTGCCTCATTCCTGGGAAGACACCAGGCCCAGGATAAAAGGGCTCCAGTGCTAAACTCCTCAGTCCTCAGCGCTGACAGTGACAGCTCCTGCCTCCTCCACTGACCCGGTGAGTGCTTGGCAAAGGAGGCTCCAGGGGCAGGACTGCAAGGAGAGCAGGGCAGAAGAAGGGAGGGAGAGAGAGAGGGGTTACCATGGGGTGTGGGGGTGGGAGTGGGAACATGTGAGGGATTCTGTAACTTGCAGATGCTCCTGGTCCAGGCTTCTCTTTATAAAGCCTGTCAGGACATCCTCTCTTGATCTCTCTTGGTCAAGTAAGTATCTGGTGCAAAGCGAGCCATGGGGCTGGGGATATTCTAGGTTAGGGAGAGAAGGGCAACAAGAAGACCCGCTTTGTGGGCCATGGGAAGGAAGAAGAGGAGAAAGAAGAAAAAGCAGCAGGCAGAGGTTTGAACTGCTAAGATTTGAGCCATCAGTGTCTTTCCCTCTCATTCTCCTCCGATAACTGTGCTCAGAGATGACAAATATCCACCGAAATGTTTAACAATGACTGATCCATCCTGGGAAGGATTCTGAATTATGGCCAGTGATGTTTCCAAGTGTCTGGGAGGCCTCGCATGGGGCTGACTTCAGGGCCCATGTAGGAAGATGATCAGAATCTTGGACTGAGAAAGAACAGAAATGGGGAAAGCGAGCTCTACTGCAGTGAGCTGCACTTCCCGCCAGTTTCCAGATTCTGTTTATGATCTTGGTCATGAAGCAGCTTGTCTTGGGTGAGGAGTTAGTGAAATGCAGGGTAAAGGACACATCTGCTTCTCACTTGCATGCTGATGACTTTTTACATTTCTCCCTAGGGTCACTGACTTCTTCCCTAAAATGTTCTGCCAGCAGAGCCAGCAGCAGTGCCAGCCTCCTCCCAAGTGTCCCACACCTAAATGTCCCCCCAAGTGCCCACCCCAGTGCCCAGCCCCATGTCTACCTCCAGTCTCTTCCTGCTGTGGCCCCAGCTCTGGGGGCTGCTGTAGCTCTGGGGGAGGGGGCTGCTGCAGCTCTGGGGGTGGTGGCTGCTGCCTGAGCCACCACAGACGTCGAAGATCCCACCGCCGCAGACAGCAAAGCTCTGACTGCTGTAACAGTGGCAGTGGTCAGCAGTCTGGGGGCTCCAGCTGTTGTCATGAGTCGGGGGATTCTGGCTGCTGCTCTGGGGGCTGCTGCTGACCTACACCATGAGAACTTTCAACAAGCAGAGCTGGAAGACCAAAGTACTGAAGACCCACCCCAACCTGCTGCTCTTCCTCCCTCTTTTCCTGTCTTCTGTGTCCTGCAGCCTGATCCACTGAAATCTTCCAAAGGAATCTTTTGCATTTCCCCTAAAAATTTCCAGGCCCATCTTCTTATGAATTACAAACAATAAAGCCTTCTCCATTAAGCCTACCTGCCTCTTGCTTATTTTTGCCAGCAGCACCCCTACAGGTCAGTGTTAGCAACCTGGGTCCCCACCCTGCCTTGCCAGGGACAGAAACCTGGCTCAGGAGTGGTGATCAACTGGTCAGTGTGTACTCACAGGATGTCCCTGGAAAGATATCAGTTGACCTTTCCTGCACACAGAGAGGACCACTCTAATTTTCAGTTGCCAGTTGAGGATGTTCACCTCCCATGGGTACACTTGAGTTTTCGCCTCTACTATATTTTTTTTATTAATAATAACAATGACAACTCCTAATATTAAGTGAAGAATTAAAAAATGCTGGAACTGTACCCAACAACTACAACCTGGAAGCAAGTCAAATGCCCATCAGATGGAAGAAGGAGGAGGCGTTGTTAGACACTCACATGCGGACTGTGATTCAGTAATCCACAGAATGGACTAAAGCAACACAAAGCACACAAATAAGTGAAAAAAAGCACTTCCCAAAATTTTACTGACAGCGTGATACCCTTTTTATAAGTTAAAAAACAGTAAAATATATCCTTTTTGGCTGTTGTGCATATGACTATGAAATAGAAAATGAGATATGGATACAAAATTTTTTTGAATGATAAATACTTTGGTGGGGAAGAGCTGGGGTAGTTGTGTGGGGTAGGAACATGTGGTTGAAGGTGGGTTGTTGTTAACATCCTAGCTTTCATTTTGGTGGGTCCTCTGTTCTTTCTATATTGTTAAAATGAATGAGGGAGTGAATGAACAGATAGACAAATCAACAAACTAAATAATTAAGTGGTCTACGCATGGATCAATGATGACAGTGTGTCACGGTTCAAGAACTTCTGATTTCTCCAATTCTATACATTTAAGGTCCTGTTTTTCCAAAAAATGTGTTACAATCCTTAACTTACATAATGTTCTCATTTTATTCTCACAACTCTTTAAAATATATAATTTTGATTCCCCATTAATTTTATAAATAAGGAAATTAAGTTTCACAGAAGTTAAATAATTTGCCCAAGTTCACACAGTAAGAACAAAGCCAGACCTTTGTCAGTATCTTGAGTCTTTCACCTCTGCTCTCTTCTCTTCTCTCTTTCTTCTCACCTCTCCTGGGCAAGCGTATCTACTTCTGTGACATCAGTCAACACTCTTATGCTGATGGCTAAGAAGTTCCTTCTAGAGTGGCTTCATTGACCCCTCAATCTAAAATAAACCCCTTGTCTCTCAGGCACATCATGCTGCTTCATTTCTTCATTTTACTTATCACTAACAAATTGTTCCTTATTTATTTACTTTTTTTGTGCCCTTCTCTTCCCACTTTAACGTAAACTTTTTGAGAGTGCAAACCTTGTTATCCTGTCCAGTGTCATCTTTCCAGTATCTAGAATAGAATATTGTGGTTGCGTGAAAACTGTCCTTCGGCTACGTAGCTCCTAGGTCAATATGCAAAGTCCATATGTGTTTCCTGAACTTTAGATTGATTCATTTGGCTGTCTTTCAGATTTTACCAATCAAGGGTTCCATTCTTACCTCAAACTCAAAATTCAAAAAATAAAACCCATTCCTAATCCTCCGTTCGTCAAACCCCTTCTCTGTTGATTTCCAACTCAGTGAATAGCACCATCTGCCTAGTTCGGAAACTGAAAACATCTTGGATTGTTCTCTCTCTTGTAACCCCCATCTCCCCCATCTCTTGGGTGTTCATTGGCCAATGACAGGCTGAAATGTCATTAAAATAAATGATACTCAGGCAAAAGTCTAAGAATATTTTTTTGTGAAATAATGATTATTTCAGTTTAAATAGTCATTTTAGGTGTTTTCGTACATTATTGGAAATTATCTCTCATTGTTGATGTGTATGCATTGGAGACATATGTATTATCTCAATAAAATTCTAGTTTGTGTCCCTGAGTTATTAACTTCTCTTTACTTAGTGTACTCCTCTGTCAAAAAGGGCTAATAAAATCACGCAAGTGATAGGGTTGTTGTGAGGGTTAAATGAGTTAATACATGTAAATACACAGCTTAGGACAGGATAATAACATTTTGCTCTCAGGTGACACAAAAACCCCAGGAATACATTTATTCCACAGAGTGAGGACTTTTTGCCATCACCATCATGATCACACTTATCTTCATCGCTAACATCAACATCATCACCATGATATGACCACTCCCATCAATGATCTTTGTTCTTTGAACCAACTTGGTAACTAACCCAGCCCACATTATTCACTTCCTTTCTGAATATCTAAAGTTCCAGCAATCAATTCCACACATTCCGTACTCAAGTGAGTACTGTCTTAATGGACTTTATGTTTTTGTCTTTGTAAGCTCAAGAAATGATGATTTTCTTATCTCTGTCCTTTCTAATTTCTTACAAAGTTGTCTTTCATTTCTCAATTATTTACCACTCTATTAAGCCCATTCTTTGATAGAATGATTATAAAAGGGCTTCTGCTGTCACATCTCTGAAATCAGTCTCTCTAAGATTACTATTGATGTCCTAACAACCAAATGGAGTGGGCTCACTGGGGCATGATGATCGTCTTCTCCTTAGAACTCTCTCTTTCTTTGAATAATAACACACATTTTAAAAATCTTTTTCTTTCTTAGGCTAATACTGACTATTCCAATGCAGTGTCCATTCTCTTTGCTCATCTGCTATCCCTTAATGAAGTCTTGGGGCCTTCAGTTCTCTTTGATCCCTGTGAGCGTGATGACGTCATCCTTGCCGTAGAATCAACTAGGTACCATATTCCTCTCCAGTCTGAGTTCCATGCCCTCCCCTAAGCTCCAATAGGACCCAGGGCTTAGGTCTAACAATGAAGTCACGTTTCCTCATCTGTCTTCCACACTGGCTTGTGACAGCCTTCAAGGCAGGGACATTTATCCGTGTATTTTGAGTACTTAGTAGAGTGCCCATTCCAATGTAGAACACAGCACATATCTGCCTAATTAGGTCTACTTGTCTCTAATTTCAGACGTCAATAAGGCAAAAATATGTATTTTCACATATCTAAGTATTGCCTACCCTCATACTTGGCCTTAAAATCAAAGTTCAATGGAATCTCCTATGAGTAAATGGCAACATTTGTCATTTATCTTTTGCCTCCCCTGCCCTCCATTTCATCCTATTATAGCACTGACTATTCATCCCTTAGGCTATCTCCTGCCCTTCACTTGGCTGTCCCTTGAGTCTCCTTCCCTAGTCAGTGACCTGAGCTTCAACCCCTTTCCTGGGCTGCTTACACATTCCCACACTCCTTTGGAATTTCATTCCCTCGGCCTGTGCTCTCATTAGATAATATTCTGACCATTGACAGATGATGACATCCAAGGTCATGTCCCATTTGACCCAGTGTGTGCTCTCATAAGGGTACTTCCAGAGCCCAAAGAATGGATTGAGACTGAGTCACAAGCTTCTACCTTGGGTCCTAAAATACAGTGCCTCATTCATTAGTTAGTCAATCAGTATCATTAACTATTTTCTTCTTCATACTTATCCCCATTCTGTTAAACGCAATTTCAGGGGAAATGGAGATGAATAAAGTCCAGTGCTCACCAAATTCTCCATCTGGAAGAGCAGAGAGACATGCAAATGGACATGTCATTGTTCTAAGATAAGAGCTATTAGGAGCCCAATATGGGTCACAGGGCCTCTTACAGCACATAGGAAATTGACTTATAGTGCATTGTATACATGAATGTCCTCAAGGAAACCTGGCTGATATTTATGACAACAGCATCTTGCAAAATTCTGGCCCTAAGACAGACAATACGTATATATTGATTTAATGAGTGAATGCATGCAAGTGGAATGGCTGGCCTGCAGCAGGCCTTCGGGGTAGATATCTGGGCAGTCTCTGGCTTCTGGGATTCCTCTGGCCCCATGCGGGGAGATCCTGGAGTCCTAAGTCTAGGAGTGTGAGGAAACACCTCATCCCAGGTTGTGAAAATGACTGCTCTGCATACACAGGCTGTGCCTCACTGCTGGAAAGACACCAGGCCCAGGATAAAAGGGCTCCAGTGCTAGACTCCTCAGTCCTCAGCCCTGACAGTGACAGCTCATGACTCCTCCACTGACTGGGTGGATGCTTGGCAAAGGATGTTCTGGGACATAAGACTGCTAGGAGGGAGGGGCAGAAGAAGGCAGGGAGAGAGGAAGGAGTCACTGGGGGTCAGGATGTGAAGGATCCTGCAAATGCAGAGGTCTTGGTTCTCAGTATCATCTTCTAATTTATTCTTTGGAAAAAAAATGTTTTTGGATATGTCCTACCCCCATCTGACATCTTTGAGATTAAGGGTCAGAAAATGACTGCATTACCTTGTTTCTTTGGGGACAAGAAGGTTTATGTAGGAGTGATTTTGGAGCCCACATAGGGAGATGGTCAGCATACGTCACGGGGATCAAAGTGGACTGAGAAGAGGGAATATTTATCAAGGTTTGTCTTCCTCCAGATCAGATTCCAAATTGCATTGTAGGACTTGGTTCATGAACCAGTCAGTTGTAGAAGGTCGGTTTCTATGAAATCCAGGGGAAAGAAAATAATGAGAATGAATCCTTGAGATTGTGCGCTGATTTCTTTTTGTTTCTGTCAGGCTAACTGAACTCTTGCCAAGATGTGCTGCCAGCAGAACCAGCAGCAGTGTCAGCTCCCTCCCAAGGACCCTCCAAAATAACCCCCTAAATGCCCGCCCCACTGCCCAGCCCCATGTCTCTCTCCCATCTCCTCCTGCTGTGGCCCCAGCTCCCAGAGCCACCACAGGTTGTCTTTTCCACAGGCACCAGCACCAAAGCTCCGACTGCTCTGAGTGTGAGCCTTCAGGGGGCTCCGGCTGCTGCGGTGGCTCTGGGGGCTGCTGCTGACAGGGATCTTGCCCACAAAGGAGCAGGAATGGGACGACCCAAGTAACACGGATCCTTCCTCTGAACTTTTCCTCTCCTCACACCCTTTCTTCTGTTCTGGAGTTTAAGATGCTAAAAATGAAGTCTTCTCACAGGCCTCATCCCTGTGCTCCCCACAAACGCCCCGTCCCCTAACCCAGCCGCCCCAGCCTTGGAATCATTAAGCCCTAAATCCCACCACAGGAAAAATAAGGTTTCTTCTTCCAGCACTTCTGCTCCTTGCCCTTGATGATCTGACACACAGCAGCACCTCCCTGCCTGACCCATGCGGATCACTGCTTCTCCAGGCACAGTTGCCCAATTCAGTTCCAGACATCCCAGGGAGCAAGCTGTTTTGTCCAGACAACCCCCAGGACGGTGACCCAGAGCAAGTTCAGTGACCTTGTTCTTGAATTTGGAAAATGGACCTTCTTCCCTCCTGTCAGTCCCAGGGTTGGGCACTGGAAACGCCACACATGTGTAGGGGCAGTGGCTCTCATGCTGACTATGATTTCTATTAATTCAAAGACTGTTCATAATATTGAGCATTTTTAATTTTTATAACATTCTTTGATAAATAAGCAAGAAAAACACAATCGACAGAATATATACATGAAGATACAGAGATTCAAAGAGGCCACAACATAGAGTACAAAGGACAGCTGGGCCCAGAGCGGGAAGCTCCAGTGTCTTACTTTTTAAGTTATTTCTAAAGTCACGTGATCAGGCCTACATGATTTCCTACGTAGAATAATTTTGGCTCATTGCAAACTGTTTCATAAATGATTATTTTTCCATTGGGTGAGCATCATGATATACTAAAAACAGCTGTAACATTAAGTAATAATAATAATATAATGATGGTAATAACAATAATAGCCTTTATTGAGGGCCTATTCGTGGCTTGACTCTTCACACACCTTTTATTTAGCCTTTACAACAACCTGTGTGGCAGAAATTGTTTCCATGTTATATATGATGAAACTCACCAAGGCTCAGAGAGAGTACATGATTGCTCTGCCCCACAGCTGGCTGGAGGAGAGCCATAGGATAAGCCCAGGCCTGTCTGTCCCAAGATAGCTTACTTACCATTTCCCTAGGGCACTCAGCCTCCTAATTGCTGGTTTTACTTCTTGAGATCAAATGGGATAGAGTGATGATTGTGGCTGAGGGGACCTAATACCGGCATAGGGTCAACAATCCATTTCCTGGGTTAAGACAAACAGTCTGCACACCTGTGCCCCTGCTTCTGCCCCAGCTCTCCCGCGCCGCCCCTCACAGGGCACCAGAGTCTGATCTGGTCACACTTCTGCTTAAAATAGTGGCCAGTGATCTGAGGATGTGGACCCCCGGTGGCCCCTTCCTCCTGCTTGCACTCACTGGCCGCTCTCAGTTCTATGAACGTGCCACACTCCCTCCTGTCCCCAGTGCTTCTCTTTGCACATGCCACTCCCTCATTCCAGCATGCTCTTCACACTCTTCTGCTCCTACTTATCCTTCAGATCTCAGCCCCACATCCACTTGTTCAGGAAAGCCTTTGCTGGTCTCCCTGGCCAGGTGAGCTCTCCCCCATTCTGTGAGTTCCCAGCCCTCAGCAGCTCTCATCGCTCTGTGGACTCTCCTGTCAAATGCTAATCAGGGATGCCACTGATGATTTATCTGTGTGGCCCTTTGATTAATATTTGTCTCTCCACTTCACCAAAATCTCTCTAAGAACAGGGGAAACACTTGTTTGTTTGCTTGTTATCTTACCATTGTATCCACAGGGTGCAGCATAATGCTTTTTACACAGTAAATACCCGATAGCTGAATGAATCAATGCACGCGTGGGACAAAAAAGAGTCAGTATCATCAACCTTATCACCATCTTCCTTTCAATCTGTATCAGTGTTGAAATATCTTTCTTAATTGTTCCAGCCCCATGGGACATACATATAGTAAAATATATTGGTAGTCTATCTGAAATTGAAATTCAACTGGGCATCTTGTACTTTTATTTGCTGAGTCTGGCAACTATACCAGACACTTGCCTTTTTGTGCTGTGCACCACACAATCTCATGTTTAGAGGCTTGCAGTCCCATTCTCCCACTAATTATGTGTGTGGCTTGTTCTCCTGAGTGAGAAGGTAAAGCCTTTGGAAGGCAGTGCCTCCTTTCTATGCTCCTACTCTGTGCTTCCATCGGCTGGAGCCCTCATTGCACTGTTTACGAGCAACTGTTTATGTATTTTCCTTATGAGACTGTCAGCTCCCTGAGGGAAGAGGCTGTGAGTAGCTCCTCAGAGTGTTTGTTGAGTGAATGGATGATGACTGTTCTTAATTCAGTTCTAGGAATCCGGTAGGTAATCTGTACTTACCTGTTGAGTGAACAGGATTTAATAAGCTCCACTTCGTGAACTAAGGTCTTATCCATTTGGTGTGGAGCATTTGAAATAATGACTATTAATAGGGAAGACGTAAACAAGTAGTCATCGCCAAGAGGAATACACTGTTTCCTTGGGTTACAGGTCAGCTTCCAGGGAACACGTCAGTCTGGGTGATTTGTATTCCAAGATGCTTAGGGAAGATGCCTGACTGAGGTTCAAGAAGAGACTGATCCCTAGGGATGTTGTAAAAGGTATCATGTGTGGCAGAGACGTTGTAATTCTATGGTTCATGAATGTGATTTAGGTTTGACCAAGATTTAAGGGTATATCCCTACACATGTGTGTGTGATATATGCAAATATCACAAGATGTATGCATACATGCCTAGACACACATACAAATGCATATGTATCATCTTTACTGAGACATAATTAATATACCATGCAGTTCATCCACTTAAAATTTATAATTCAATGTTTTTGGTATATTCACAGAGCTATGTAATCACCACCACAGTCTAATTTTAGAATATTTTCATCACCCAAAAACCAAAATCCTCTGGCCATTAGCAGTCACATCCCATCCCCCTGAGTCCTGCTTTCTGTATCTACAGAACTGTCTATTCTGGACATTTCATACAAATGGAGTCATAGAATATGTGGTCTTTTGTGACTGGCTTTTTTCACCTAGCATAATGTTTTAAAGGTTCATGCATGTTGTACCATGTATCAAAATTCATTCCTTTATATGGCCAATTCATATTCCATTGTATTGATATACCACATGTGTTTATTCATTCCTCAGTTGCTGGACACTTGGGTTGTTTCTGCATTGTGGCTATTGTGAATAATGTTGCTAGGAAACATTCATGTACAAATTTTTGAGTGAATGTTTTCATTTTACTTGGTGGGATTTTCATTTTGCCAGGAGGGGGATTGGTAGATCATATGGTCAATTTCTGTTTAACTTTTGAAGAACCGCCAAACTGTTTTCCACAGTGGCTGTGCCATGTACATTCCCATCAGCAATGTATTCAGAGTTCCAGTTTCTCTATACTCTCCCCAACACTTCTCGTTGCCTATATTTTTTTCTTATAGTCACGCTAACGGGTATGAAGTGGTATGTCATTGTCATTTGGCTCATCTTTTCATGTGCTTGTTAGCCATTTGTGTATCTTGTTTGGAGAAATGTCTGCTCAGATCCATTGTCCACTTTTGAATTGTGATTTCTTTTTAATATTGGGCTGTAAGGCTTCTTTCCGTATTTTAGATACAAGTCCCTTTTCAGATAGATGATTTGCAAATATTTTCTCGCATTCTGTGGGTCAACTTTTCACTTTCTTAATAGTATTATTTACAGCTCAAAAGTTTTTAAATTTTTATTAAGCTCAATTTACCTATTTTTTACTTTTCTTACTTATGCTTTTGGTGCTGTATCTAGGAAACCATTGCTTAATCCAACACCATGAAGATTTACTCCTAAGTTTTCTTCTAAGAGTTTTATAGTTTTATAGTCTTATATTTAGGTATCGATCTATTTTGAATTACTTTTTGTATATGGTATGAAGAATCATATACTTTAACCTTAAGTTTACTTATATATTCTTATGAGCAATCTATATAATCTTATTGTACAAATTTCTCTTCTCATCTTTCCATATCACGTATCTAATGCTGACAACGTCTATCATCATAGTCTTATATTTATTTATCCATTTCTTTCATTGTTATACCACAATCTATAGTTTTATCTCTCTTTCTCTTTTTTTCTAACTCTATCTCTATAATTTGAATTTAATATTAGGATCAGAAATAACTTCAGAATTTATCTAGTCCAATTGAGATTCAGAGAATTAAAGTGATTTGGCTGGAGGCCACACAACTTTTAATGTCTTCTTTGTGTTGATGAAAGAGATTTATAATGAATAAAGTCATTGTGCAATAATAAATTAAGCTCAATATTAAATTTAGGCAAAAATATATATAATAAGGTATCAAGTCTCTAACCTGGAAGGCAGTTTATCTTTGAAACCTACAGCGAACAAATAATTCAAACATAAAAAGTTAACCTGTATCTTTATATTCAATTTAATAAGTGAAATCTCATCTTCTTTCTAGCCAACTTATGTCTACTGAAGTTGTTCCTGGTATCCTATCCGACCACTAACTCTTTTAATTGACCCCTGGGACTTATTACTAGACTGATTTTCATTCAACAAACACTTAACGGGCACTTCCTAGGAAGCTGCCTTTCTGCTAGACATAGTCTTCTGCCACCAAGATGCTCATCATCTCGTGAAGAAACCAGACACATCAGCCAAGAAGTGCAGTATTTGTAGGTTCTATAAAAGACGACTGTTGGGGGGGTCCCAAAGTGGGTCCTTTTACCTGGGGTGGTGGTGAGAGTAGAGCCTGGTAAGGCAGATGGAGACATTGGTGTTTGAGCTAAATACGATGGAAATATTAGTAGATGTTTAGAATACAAAAGGACTAGGGATGGGTGGGGAGAGAGGAGCAGGAAAGAGCATTCTGAGAAGAGAAAAGTATTCTTAGAAAAGGCATTTGAAATGAAGCAGCAGCTTATATTGAGAGTAATTGTGAGGAGTAGGATGTAGCAAAAGGCTTCTTAGTAACTGAAGACAGATTGGCATTTGATGTATCTTTACCAATAATCCCCCTTTACTCTTGTCTAGTACCCAATAATTGATAACCTAGTGATGCTATATTGATTACATTTTATGAGACTGAGCATCCATTTAAGCAGGACTCTCCATTTGCTATGGTGGCAATTGTCTGAGAGTTTACTATGATTAAAAAAGTAGTTGGTTTAGTTCTGCACTAAACTCAGAATATTATTTTTATTGTATGTGTTGTAAGAGAGCTGGCAAGCCTTTCAGAGGCCCCAAATTCTCTGTACAAGCAGAAGTACCATTTGCTTAGCCTAGTTTTTATTCTGCCAATGAAACATGCACATATTACTACTTAACTGAAGAAACATCATCAAATTTGCAAAATGTAAAAAGAGTTAAAGTGGATATATAGCTTTACTTTGCGTCATTATACCCACTCCTTTGTTTCCACACATTTTCCATTTATGCATTTCCAACTCCAACCTCTCTCTGTATCCCTCTATGTCTTGACATCTCCTTGCATGTGCATTCAATGTTCTCCATCATTATCCTTATTGTGTTTGCTTTCTCTTTTATCTTTTAATGCCTCTGTTAAAGGTGGTTGCAAACAGAATTGGAGAGCTCTTCTGCTCTATCTAGTATCAACTTTTCTTTGTTCTCTCTGACACTGTCTTTAGGTGTCCTTGTTTCTTCACCTGCTAAACAGCCATGTGCTGACAATCTGTGATACTATTTTTTGCCTTTACCTTTACCCTAGTTGACACATAGGTATTATGTGGTTTAAATATGCATCTGATTTATTGAAGCTGGGCTTAAGGAGGAAAACTCAGTGGTATCCTAGTGACAGGGTAAAACAGTGACTACTTCAATTTTTGAGGGTAGAGGTCACAAGACCATAAGAATTCATCAGGAAAGATTAGAAGATAACTCAGATGACAAATATTGTCTCCATTTCAGGGAGGAGACCTGGGACCTCTGACTATTATAGTGATGGGAGGGGGACTAAAATGAAGATTGTGAAATGACATGAAAGGAGAAGTCTCTTATTGAATCTGTTGAAAACATACATCTCTGCAAACAGAGGACAAGTATTTATGTTCTAGCTCTCAGGATCAGGGCATCCCTAAGACACCAGTAAATTCCTTTTAAGGTTCAGCAAGCCAGGGCCCCAAAGGATCTCATACTACAGTAAAAAGGATCTCATAGTACAGTAAAACATAGAGTGCCTCTCTGAGTATCTGTAACTCAAGATAACTTCACGTCATTATATATCTACTTCCAGAGGCTTCTATTTCTAGACAACGAGCTATGAATCCTGGTTCTGCCATTTTCAAGCTTGGGACCTATAACAAATTGCTACCTCTTTGAACTTTTATTTTCTTGGTTATAAAATAATGATAATAATATGTGCCCCAGGGTTCTTTTCTTTTTTTTTTTTATTAACATTAGCACCTGAGCTAACAGCTGTTGCCAGTCTTCTTTTTTTCTTTCTTTCTTCTTCTACTTCTCCCCAACCACCCCCCCGCCCCCGCCCCAGTACATAGCTATATATTCAAGTTGTAGGTCCTTGGCTTTGCTACGTGGGATGCAGCCTCAGCACAGCTTGATGAGCGGTGCCATGTCCGCGCCCAGGATCCAAATTGGTGAAACCCTGGGCCACCGAAGTGGAGCACTCGAACTTAACCACTCGGGAGGGGGCCGGCTCCCCCACAGGGCTATTTTAAAGAGCAAGGGAGTTAATATATGTCAAATTCTTAGCCAAGTGACATTTATGCAGAAAGTGCTCAAGGAATCATCTCTAGACTTATGTGTGTTCTTCAAGTTGCCTCCATCTCTTTCATTAAGGCGTTCGTATATACTGTGATCCCTGTGCCTCTAAGTATCCTTCACATAATCTATTCAACTTCCAGTTTGCACCTTTTACACTTCTGTATTTTTTTAAAATCTGTAACTTCATCTCTATTTTTGCTCTATAGCTCATTATACCTATCTTAATTTTTATATTTTTTGTAGATATCTATATACTAGACTCTCTTTTGATAGCTTTATATCAATTTTGTAAATCACTAGATTTTTGTCACTTGTTCCTAGATTTATATCATTATATTTCTGGCTATGTATATTTCAACCTACAGGGTTTTCTAAATAGCCCCATATATTTATAGATACTGTTGAAAACTCTAACACCTAGCCTCATTGTCATATTACTTTCTGGGCCCTCTCCTCTGACCCTTCTCCCACTTCTCTTTGTAAAAAACAGGAAGCAGGAATTCACAAGGGTTGCAGCGCTCTTTGGTCTCTGGAGTGGACAATATCATTTCTTCTCCAGTGGTTGAAGATGTGGAAACCAAGCCCAGTTTCATGCCATCTTTCCACTCATCTATCCATCCATTTATCAACAGACTCATATTGTCAGGAATCTAAAGATACAAAGATGAACAAGATAGAGATTGTCCCTTCAAGAAGTACACATTCTATCAAGAAATGAGTGGGAGACACAAAGCTAATAGGATTCAATAATTTGTATTCTGATGGGGTCAGCTGGTCTATGTTTTCTGTTTTCCTTCTCTACTGATTTCCTGACTATCTTCTAGGCCAACCTCAAGCCCAGGGCTATCCAAGTTCAGAGCACCTTGGCTGAATTGTGTGATGAGAGGAATAATTTCTCTGTTGTAATGGAAAAAGTCCTGGTCTGGGACCAGAGCTACCTGGAGTCTTGTCTCTTCAAGGCAGTCATTTGCTTTAGGTCCCCACAGGTTCATTTGTCTGGGATTCAGAGTCCTCTTCTGTAGAATGACAGGGTGGGACCGGACTATTCCTGGGGGTCTTTGTAGCTCTCATCTTCTGAAGGTCTACGATCCTACTCAGGTTTGGAATGGTATCTGGAGAATCCTTTGGAATGAGTGATAGGATCCAGAATTCCTACTCTGAAGTCAGGTTGATCTGGGCAGACTTCCCCATAGGAGGGATTTCGTAGACATGATTGGCATGTGCTCTGTAGGTCACAAAGCACTTTCATACCATTATCTGATTTTATCTTTGTGAGAAACTGATGAAGCATCTTCACTGCCATCTTCATATGAGGAAACTAAAGCCCAGAGAGCTAAATGGCGAATTAAGTGCTAAGTACTTTCGATTAGTTATCTCACTTTAGATTAATTACCTCATTTAATTCACACAATAATCCTATGACTTTTCTAATTCTTCTTCTTCCTCATTTCATTCTTTCTCTTCTTCTTTATTCTTCATCCTTCTCCTCTTTCTCTTCCTTCTTCTTCTTCTTTCCATTTTTTTTTTCCATTTTATAGATAAGGAGGCCAAGGCTCATGGAGGTTAAGTAGCTTTCACCTCATTAGCAAGTACTAGAGCTCCGATTAAATCACAGATCTGTCTTAACGGAAATCTCTGCTCACAAGCTTGGTCAGAATCTTAAATGCCTCTAGGGGCTGGAGGGTTACATAAACAAATGAAATGACCCAGGAGGATGGATTATTTCACTTTCCTTTAATTTCACCAAAGAAAAATAAGACCACAAGTAAAATAATGAAAGGGAATTCACACTTTACATTTCATTGTAGATATAGTAAAAAATGATGGAGAATTGTAGAACATAAAAGTATATCTCCTATCTAAGAAGGACAGCTGTAAATCAGGTTGATGGAAGGTAGGCTCACCTAAGCCAGAAATTTTGATTTTAGAAGAAAAGTTAGATATCTGGAATCTTAAGTAAAATTTCTCTATTTCTAAATACCAAAGATTACTTACAAATTTATGTAGGCAACAGATAAAAAGTTATCCCATCTTGTCTGTATCTGGTTCACAGGATGCCAGTTTATTATTTCTGTCCTGCACTGCGCTGTTTTCAAGGGCCACTCCATAGCATTAGCTGAGCACCTGCTGTAAAGCCATCAGGCTACCCAGCTCAGGACTGGGATGCAACAGCCAGCCATCGATCCAGCTGCGCCTGTTGCTTGTGGTTAGCATTTACTGTGAGCAGATGTTCGATATTTTGAATATCATTCTTGGCTGGATGCTTTTGTATAAAATAATTGTCTTAGTCCTTACAACAACTCAGGAAAGAAAACTTAATTCTCTTCATTTTGCAGATGAGTAAATTAATACTCAGGTAGGTTTTAACACAGCTGTAAATAGCCAACCTGGAATGTTAGACTCAGCTCTGACCCAATGTTCTCTTCATTCTGTAGAGTTGCCTCGCTCTTTGAGGTGATTTTAATTGCTTTGAGTCAGGAAACTTATCCTCTTTTGTATCTATCTGATTAGAATCTGAGACGAGGAGGAAGGTAGGGGCCTGGAGAGAAGATACCTTTGCCACCCCTCATCATCCCCACCACCAGATCTGCTAGAGATGTAAAAGAAACCAAGAGGGTGGAGAAAGAGGAAGAAAACAAGAATCTGCTCCTTCATAGTCCAGAAGTGTCAACACTGGGGCAGACACTCCTGTACTCTGTAGGTGACTGCAACAACAAGCATATAGGGAGGGGACCAGCTGCTGGAATGCCAATTTGGGTGATGAGCCAGGCAGATGCCAACGAATTGTCTCATGGTCTAAGCCAAACCCAGAACCATTTATATAAAGACAGCCCTCTGTCCAGACACCTCAGCCTGAATGACTGCTTGCCTGTGAGGAGGGTGAGTCTAAACGTTTGGTACTGGGATTGGGATGGGGATGATGCTCAGGGGTACCCAGATTCACAAGGGTGAGGCATAGTGAGGGGAGAAACTGGGAGCAGGGGAAGAGCAGTACATCTGCCTGAGAGAAAAGTCTAGTGGACTTTTGGAGACATAAGAAGAATATCCATGGAGTTTGTGTGAAGAACTGGGTCACAGAAGTCAGCATATTTGCCTTTGATAACATGGCTTCATCCTCAGGTACCATTTTCCTTCATCAGGACCTCTCTCATTGGAAAATATGCATACGTAATTTACACTTTGTGACCAGAGTTGTGTGTAGGAGGGTTACTTTCCCCAAGGGCATATGTATTTAGATATCCTGCACAAAAGGAGAATGGAAGGCTTTGCCCTTTATTAGAAGCGTTTTCAGCATTTCAGAAGTTTACTGAGAACTGTTTTGAGCTAATAGTCAAATCAGCCCTCCTGCTGTGCTGGTTTCTTGGCTGCCTGTACATGAACAGGCAGATTTGGGGAGAGGGCGCAAGAGTGTGGACTGCCCTCTGCTTCTCCCTGGCTAAGTGTGTTGTTGGTTAGTATGCCTGCACCCACCTGATTGTAATGTTTCTGCTGAGTAGAGCTTTACATGGGGCTGAATGTCAGTCTTGGAATTTAGGAAGCTTGTATTTTCTGGATTATAACCACACCCTGCCTCTCAGAAGGGCCAGGGGGAAAATATTTCTGGAGCTAGCCAATTGTATCACTTCAGGTTATTAATGACAGCAACCTCCCTGGGCAAGTTGTCATGTTGGTTCTGAGCCTTTCCAAAGCTGACATGTTTTGCATATGTCCATGCAGGCCTGTTTAAACAAATTCACCCAAAAAGATTGAATATAGAGACACAAATGTTTCATGTTGGGTTTGAGCTGCCCAATAACTGACTGGATCCTTCACTTTCCAATAGATGCTCGAAGTGCAGACTATTCCAGAGTGCTTTTTCCCATCTGTGCATTTTTATATGTTTGTACATATCTGTGTGCTGCCAGCACGCGTGTGTGAGGATGTCCAAGCTCCTGTGAGTGTGGAGTCTCCACTTTGGGCTATGGCCTTGGGAGGACTATGTTATTTCTACTTTCTGCAGAGCTCCCTCTCACCACTTAGGACCTGGGAAAGTGATGGGAATCCTCTTGTCATCAGCAGCCTCTTGTGCTGGACACTGGTATGCCCACTCTCCAAGGGGAGACCCTGGACACCTGCAACCCTGGCTGTGCCTTTGAAACTCCCTTAGGTCAGGACCTCAGTGTGACATTTGTGTGACCTAAAGACGACTAATTTTGAGTTTGATTAACTCAATAAGGTTGAGGGTGGAGGAGGAAAGGTCAGGGAAGAAACAGGGTGTCTTCCCCTAGGTCCTGACGCCTTCTCCCCAACAACTCTCACCCTCCTGACCCTGGTCTTTCTACCCTCAGGTCCCGCCCACCTGCCTGCATCAGAACCATGTGTGACCAGCAGCAGATTCAGTGTTGCCTGCCACTCCCCAACTGCTGTGCGAAGGGTTCCTTCTTCTGCCCTTCCCAGGCCCCCTGTGCCAAGAGCCAGCTGGTGGTCCAAGTCCCTTGTGAGGTGCAAATTGTGGAATGCCCCGCACCATGCCCAGCTCAAGTTTCCCAGGTGAAGTGCCAGGCTCCACGCCAGTCTAAGACGCTACAGGTGAAGTCTCAGGCACCATGCCAATCTGAGACCAAACAGGTGAAGTCCCAGGCACCATGTCAGTCTGAGACCACCCAAGTGAAGTGCCAGGCTCCATGCCAGTCTGAGGTTTCCTATGTGCAATGTGAAGCTCCATGTCCTGTTGAGACCTGCTACGTAGAATGTCCTCCAGTTTGTTACACAGAAACTTATCTGGAATGCCCTATCCAGACTTATATACCGTGTCTAGTTCCTCAGCCTGCCCAGACTTACATAGAGAGTCCCCCAGTGTGCCAGATTGAGGGATTTTCCACCCAGGGCCCATATCAGGGCTCCTACAGCAGCAGCGCCCCCCAGCGTCAGTCCCGGGCTGCATTTAGCGCTTACGCACCCCAATACCAGATCCAGGACTCTTACCGGAGCTTCACCGCACAGCGTCGCTCTCAGAGCACCGGCAGATGCCTCCCTCCTCGCCAGCTGCAGCCTTCTTACCGCAGCTGTTCCCCACCACGACGTTCTGAGCCCCACTACAGCAGCTGCCTGCCATCAAGACGCTCTTCAGGTTCCTATAACTACTGCACCCCACCCCGCCGCTCTGAGCCCATCTATAACAGTGACTGTTCTCGGGGTCCTTCTTCAGGCGGCTCTCAGAGATGCGGACCCAAGTGTCGAATAGAGATTTCCTCCCCGCGCTGCCCCAAGCAGGTTCCCCCACAAAAGTGTTCTGTTCAGATTCCTCCCATAAGACGCTGCTCTGAGAGTTGTGCCTCACGACCCTCCTGGGGTACCTCCTGCCCGGACCTGAGGCCACGTGTAGAGCCGCATCCACTCCCAAGCTTCCGTCCACCCCGGCGTCTGGACCAATGTCCAGAGCCATCACTACCGAGATGTCCACTTCCTGTCCCACGTCCATATCCACGTCCAGAACCATGCATAAGTCCAGAGCCCCGCCCATGCCCTCCACCACGGCAACTTTCAGAACCCTATCTGTGTCCGGAACCACGTCCAGCCCCACGTCATCGCCCAGGGCAGTGTGAGCTTCCAGAGCTACGTCCACGTCCGCAGCCCTGTGAACGCCCAGAACCTGGCCCGCTTCCGGAGCCAGTCCCCCTTCCAGCACCCTGCCCAAGCCCAGAGCCATGTGTGGAGCCTAGGCGCTATCCCAGCCCGTGCTTGGGCTCAAATCCAATTCCATACCCAGAAGACCTAGGCTGCTGTGAGTCCAGTCCATGCCGCCTGGACACAGAGGCCCCCAGCTGTGGCCCAGCTGGTTATGATCAGTGGCGAGAGAGTGGTGCTGGCTGTGGATCTTGTGATGTGTTTCCAGAGCCGTGGGGTCTGGGTGGTGGTGGAGACCAAAGAGGCACTTATGCTGGAGTGAAAGGTGGGGCACCTGCTGGAGCAAAGGGTTCCTATTTTTAAAGGAAGCGTGCCTGAGATGTTCCTGTCTCCTGCCCTGAAAACGTTGCTCCTCCTTTCCTAGGAGCCACAATTTCCAATACGTGCTTGTTTGCATCTCTCCAAAGACATTCAGAGGCTCCCTGCTGCCGAGGTGATGTCCAAACTCCTTTGCATGTCATCTCAGGATCCACACCTGGATATCAGACACCTCTCCAGTCTGACTCCTCCTCTGTACACAGTTCTAGCCAGACCAGTCTGGCCACCGGGCACATCTTGGGTGTTCCTCAGGACATACCTTAGGTGTCTCTGCCTCCAAGCCTCTGCTCATTCTTTCCCACCTGCCTGAACCACTTCTCTGCTACTCCCAGCATCTGAAACCCAATCCATCTTTCAAGATCTCTTCCTTGGAGCCTCTTTTGCTTGCTCCTACCCACAGAAGCCTGTGCTGACTTCCTAGAACTCATTGCCTTGTCCACACCACCCATTTGGCAACTGCTTTGCAACATGTCTTGAATTATTTTTTCACTTTTCAGGTGTGTCTGTCTGACCTTCCCAACTAGGTTGTAAACTCCCATTTGAGAGGAGCCTGAATATTCCTTAAGTCCATGCTTCTCTTGGGGCAGGCAGCTGCTCCGCAAGTCTTGCGAGTTTGCAGCTTGAGCTGTCCTGATGGTCAACCCCAGGACTGGGCACAAGAGGAGACCATGCAACAATAAAGATGATGATACCCTCATAGCCTGTGTCCTGCATACTGCCTTTGTGTTACTCCTTCCTGACTCTCGGGATGAGCTTTTATTTTTTTATTCATTATTTTTCTTCTTGGGTTTATTGCACCTGTGGCTAAGCTTTCCTTAGAAAGACCAGGTGTGCTACTTTGTGGGTTTTCTATCTCCTGTCAGTGTCCCCGGCCCCTGATGGGAAAGGATGAATGAAAAGGCGTGAGTATGAGGAGAAGGGAAGATAACTCTTGCTCCTCAATCTAAGGATAATGGTCTTCAGGCCTGGGTTGGGCAGGTCATCCAGCTCTGGGGCTGTAGTCACAGCCATGTGACCTCTGCGGTGTCAGGGGAGGGGAGAGGGAGTCTGTGGGGACTCTCTGAGATACTCTGCACAGGATGCACTCTTCTTTCTTTCAGAATAAACCATTTGCACTTTTTTTTTGACACAATAGAAAAAGAAGCATCTGAGGCTGACTCTGCATTCCTTCATTGCTCCCAAATCTCGTTAGTCATGGGTGGTCTTGGCAGCATGAAGGTGGGGCTTGGAGAGGCGGAATAGCCAGGATCTGGCTGGAGAATGAGTGTTCCTGAGGAGAGCCTTTCCCCAGAGGGAGAAAGTGCCCTGAGGCAAGCAGGGTCCATGGAGGCTGAAAGGGCTACTTCTGGGAGGATAGCAGGGTCAGCTCTGGCCTGGGCCCCTGGAGGTCTGATCCAGTGCCATATTGCAGAGGGCCCCGCAGCTCCAGCTCCATCGTAGGACACCACAGAATCAGGGTCTGGCTCTAAGTATGTCTTTCCTCTGCCCCAGGGATCTAGTCCTGCAATGTCAGTGGTGGAGACCCAAGAGGTAAAATCCTAGGTTATATAAAGGAAAACTGAGACTTTTTATGTGAAATCCATTCATTCATTTATTTATTGACAAATGTTCATTGCTTACCTGCTAGGAAGGCACTGGTAAAAGGGACAGACATAATCCTTGTTTGCTCCCAGAGATCTTATATCCTAGCACGTTCTCAAAGTGTGGTATCTGGACCAGCAGCATCAGCATCACCTGGGACCTCGCGAGAAATGCAGTACATCACCCCAGACCCACTGAAGCAGAGACTCTGGGAGTGAGGCCCTGAAAGCTGTGTTTTAACCAGCCCTCCAGGTGTTTCTGATGTTCGATAATCTTTGGTTGTTACTAGTTTAGTTAAATATCTTATGAATATTAAATATAAAATATGAATATGTATATGAATATGTGTGTTTGTGATTATATATATATCTCCTCTAATATCCACAATTGCCCGTCACACAGGCATTAGTATCTTGCCCTTTCTCAGAGTTGGAAACCTAAGCACACAGGATTTATGTGACTTGCGTAAGATTTACAGCCAGACTTGATTTTAAGCCTACACTCTTTTCTGCTATACATGGCACCTTTCGTCTCAGTCACAGTCCCTACCTCTTCCAGAGATCTCTTCTGTATCAACCAGTCATTTTTCTAATACAATTTTGGAGTTATCTCATTTATTAAACAGATTATTTTCCTCAGTTCCACATTTACCCTTCTTTTACAATCCAGGCTGCCCTAGGACTGCATCTGCTCTGTGGCACATGCCCCCAGGGGCCTGGCAGGGCCTAGTGGCTCCCACAGGACATCCTTAGGTTTCCATTGCCCAGGACCCTGGGTGGGCGTGAGAAGGCAGAATGAGGAGAGGCTTAGAAGCTCCAGAAAGGGGATTCTCATTAGATCTCTCCCCCTGTTGTCTCAAACACAGCCCTGGACAAGGATCCCCTTGTCTGGAGGATGAGTGGGGAGCATTCCATCCTCTCAAGGTACAGAAGAAGCACAGACTTGGCTGTGAAAGGACACTCACTTCTAAGAAGCCCACCCTCCCCTCCAGCTGGAGGCTATAGGTCATGACACAGGCTCTTTATTGTAATGACCCATGACCTGGACTGTCAGGGATAGATTCTGGTCTCCGGGATAACTAGGCCTGGATATGGAAAGGGACTGGATGATGGTGGGATAGAGGGGTCTCTCGGTGAGTCAGGATAGGGCTGAGCCAAGGAGTCCCTGACAGCCTGGTGCTCTCTCCCAGAACAGGACTGTGCGTGAACCAGCCTCAGTGCCATCTCTGTAGCCAGAGGAGCTCAGGGCCAAACCCTCCTCCTGGGAAGGTAGTCTGAATTGACCTCAAAGGTCCTCCACTTCCTCTGACAGGATGCCCAGCCCTGAGCCCCCAGATAGGCCCACAGTGAAAAGTTACAGCTCATCTATAGCAGCCCAGTGGAAAGTGGCACCAAGAATACATGTGTTGCATGTCCTTTTGTGGGCTTTGCATGTTTCTTTGCTTGTACCTATGTGTCTGTTGCTTCTGTCTGTATGCTTTAAAAGCTTGGGGCTTTAAAAATGTATTGGCAATGGAGACTGTGACCTTGGGATCATGGTTCAACATTGGCTCTGGACGACCCTTCTCAGTCATCCCTTCCACTCCCCACCCTCTACTCTTTCACTCAAAACCTGCCTCCCAGCTCCCTGCCTTTCCTTCTATGGCTACCATTTTAACAAAACTTAAAGTGTCCCTAGGACCAGGGCTGAGAATTCGAATTCCAGAGCAAAAAGGACCATCTACAAAGCCCTTTAAAGATCCTCAAATACCTGCAAGAGAGACACCCTTTTGAATCTCACACTAATCTGAGGCAATACACAATAGCATTGTCTCCATTTCACATTTTGGCAGACTATTGCCCAGAAATGCAACACATGGGCCAAGTCACAAGCAATGTGAGGCAGAGGTGAACCATGCTCCTATGCCTGACATCCAGCCATTTTGCCACCAAATGAGGGCCTGGCTTCCAGAGATGGGGCTTAGTAGTCCAACTAAATGTCAAAGAGATCAGGTCTAAAGATCATGCTTCCCATCTTGGAATCCTGCTTATATCTCTCTTCAATTCTCTGGTCTTTCTTCTTTCTAAAACTCCCTCCCTGGGATTAGCATCCTCACTGTAGAATAAGGGAAATGTACTGGCTGTGTTCAGTGGTGTCTTCCAGACCAGGGGAGTTATCCATAATTCCTCTTTGTCACAGGCACTAGGCTAGGATGAAATGACCTTGGAACACACTTAAAGATGCAGAGTTCCAGGGTCATTCCAGATCTATTAATTTGAATTTCCAGAAAGAGAATCTAGGACTTCCATTTGAAAATTATTCTGATCAGGTGGAGGTAGAAACCATTGCTATATGAATACCCAGCTTTATGAGCTTACTGGATGTCTACAAGGAGGGTTGAAATGAGTGCACATCTGACCACAGCATGAGTAGGATGTGGGCATAGTGGCAAAAATGGAATTGACTGTTAACTGTTTTTTTGTGGGAAGTTTTATGTAATTACCCTGTATACGGAGTCAAATTTTCTACTCCTCAGTCTAGAAGCACCTCAAGACTAAGGAGCCTCTACTTTTCTCTCAGTTAAATCCCCGACTCTACTGCCGCCAAAAACACCCAGAATGGGGATCTTGTGCATTGCTGAGGGAGAGAGGTTGTCTGGTATATGTTACAGATATTTTTACTGGGAGAGGGTAGGCCTAGTTTTGGTATATCTCTCCTTTACCTAGGCATTACCTCAACACTGATAGGGAGAAATTCCATATCCCATATTTTGTCCTACAGACTAGGATAGTCTTGGATGAACAAGCAAATAGAACTGTCATGCATCAGGGAATAGCTCACCTGTTTATAATGGGATAGAAAGGTAGATAGTAGTAATCAGAAGACAGGCAGTACACATGTGGATACTTCATTGACGTGTAGGAGAATAGCCAGGCGGTGAACAAGGCTTAGTCCTTGGCCATTGCATACTCCTGATTTCTGACATCGTTGGCCATCCAAGAGGATTCACATGCCTATGGCCTGAAACTAGTTAGAAAGAGAGAGTGATGCATGATGATCCATGTGCTTCCCCATCATCAGTGACCATCAAACCCATTCATCCAAAAGATGAAGCTTCCTGACCTGGAAGACTAAACTAGAAGTATTTGGAAGCCTAGGATTAATCCAAGCTGTGCCAAACCTATCCATCATGTTCCTTACCACGTCTTGTCATAGGAACCCTGAACTGGGTTAACACCTTTCCTGTGTTCTCTAGTGTTATATGTGTCAGGAAGAAAGCTACTTATCAACTTCCATCAATGTATCCACTCATTTGAGAAATATTTATTGAGACTCAGCTATCTGCCAGGAACTATTCTTGGTCTCAGAAATACAATGGTGAGCAAGGCAGACACTGCCTTGTTCACATAGAGTTTGAGAGACAATAGAGTGTGTGAGAGCTTCAACCTGAGACACACAGGGTACCATGGAAGCCCATAGGAGGGGTATTTGAGTGGGTCAAGTGCCTAGAGGAGGCAACTACAATCAGAGATATGAAAGATAAGTGGGAGTAACCTAATGAATGGAGGAAAGAGGATTGTGTTTCAGGCAGAGACAACAGCAGGTGTATTGTTAGCATAACTGACATGATGACAGACAGCCAGGCAGGGGTATTTCCTACTTACCTGATCATAATTCCTGGTTCCTAACATGCGTAAGGTGCCAGGACTCCATCCTTATCCTGCTCTAATAAACTTCTCAACATCTTAGAGGAAAAGTTGAGAAGAAACTGACCTAAATTTCAGATGACTCCAAGTTATGAGAGAGTATTGAAGAGTAGACATTTGATTCAAGATGGGTTGGAATAATAGACTTAATCTGACAAGATAAAGTGTAATTAAGATGAATGTGAAGTTCTGAATTTAAGGTAAAGATCAACTGCATTTGCTGAAGATGAGTGGGTATATGTACAGCTGCACATATGGAGAAAGCTTGGTTGATTAAAATCTTAGTATGGGCCAAGAGTGAGATTGGCTGTGGCATCTCTTGTTCATGGTGATGAATTCTTGCTCTTGGTGTTCAACTCTTGTTCTTAATAGTTAGGCATGACAGCGCTGCCCTGCTTGGCCCAGACAATGCACACCTGGGCTGTGTGTCCAAGATGGGTGAAATGGGAGTGAGGCTGTAGGATGATGATTTACTGTGCACCAGCCACCACCTGATGAGGAAACCTACATCCTTCCCCAAACTCACAACTTGATAAGGTGCTATTATTTGCTCCAATTGATAGACAATGTCGCACACACACACACAAATCCAGCGAGGTTAACCAATTTATCTGGTCACACATCTAAGACCTGTTAATTCCAGAATCCAAACCCAGGCTAATCTTGCTCCCAAACTGGTCTACCTTCCTGTGGAAGGAAGAGAAATGTTGTGTTTTAAAAGAAGTAGCATTTCCCATTCTTTGAAAGGCTTTCTTTCAGAAAAAATAAAACTCAAGAGCTTAAATCCAGTGGATGGAAACCATAAGGGAAGGATTCTGGCGAGAAGTAAAGAAAATAATCAGAACTGTTTGGAAATGGAATGCACTGTTTATCCATGCATTCAACAGATATTTACTCAAATATTAATTGAGTTCTTACTATGTGCCAGGCGCTCTTCTGGATGCTTGGGATATATCAGTTGAAAAAGCAAAGATTCATGTTCTTAAGGAGTCAATATTCTAGCGGAGGAAAACAGATAATAAACAGCCAACACATATTTTTAAAAATTACATAGCATATTAAAATATCCAAACTTCTTTGAAATAGGAACAAATATAGCAATGAGATGATCTGGGCAGGCATCCCAAACAGCATAAGAAGGGAAGGAGGACCGAGTTCCGTGTGTGGGAAAAAGGGGCCCAGAGGGGTGTGGAGCCATGAACCAGTGTGCAGGAATAGAAAGGGCATTGGAGAGGTGTCATGAGGCGTGAGTTTGATCCCACCTCCACCACTTACTAGAAGAGACGTCTTAGCTTAGACAATTTCTCTGACTCTCAGTTCTTTCATCTATAAAATGCAGCTAAAAACATATGTATACCTGTCTGAGTCACAATGAGGCTACAATAATTTGTTAAAAACGCTTTGTGTGGGCCCGGTGGTGTAGCCATTAAGTTTGCACTTTCCACTTGGGCGGCCAGGGTTTCGCCAGTTGGGATCCCAGGCACACACCTATGCACCACTTATCAAGCCATGCTGTGGCAGGTACCCCACATATAAAGTAGAGGAAGTTGGGCGCGGATATTAGCTCAGGGCCAATCTTCCTCAGCAAAAAGAAGAGGATTGGTGGTGGATGTTAGCTCAGGGCTAATCGTCCTCAAAAATAAATAAATAAATAACTGCTTTGTATATTACAAAACACAACAAATATATTTGCTTTTGGCAGTGAGATGTTCAATCCTAAGCAGAGAAGTGGAGGAAAGAGATGACAATTGGCTCTGAGGAACTGCCCATTTGATGAGGGAGGTTGGCCACAAAGGCAGGTCAAGTCCAGGCCTAAGCAGAGGCAGGAGAAACGCAAACAGGAATGAGTGTGATCAGCTGGGCCAAGTCAGGAGAGGCTTGGGGGAGGAGGAATTAAAGGAGTGATGGGACATGGAATGGCAGACAAGAGAGAGGTGGGGTGATTGGTGATGGAAAATGCTCAGGCAAATGCTGAATCTAAAAGAAGTAAACGATTTTGGAACAGGCAGCTCAGATACCATGGTGAACCTTGAGTTCAAGGATAGTGAGGTCAGCAGCTATCACAAATTGTCACCAGTATGTCAATGCCACCTAGCCACTTTACCAGTGGCATGATTTCTCGGGTCAGCCAGAGGGAGAGGACGTACCAGGAGGGAGGCTCTCAATCAATCAGAAATACTTATTAGGCTTGAATCAAGATTGGGCCCTTAGTCACTGAAAGGCCTTCTGACTTGACCCAGCCTGGATAAAAAGGCTGAATTGAGCAATCATTTATTAAACAGTTATTTCCACAGCATCTCATCAGCATTCTTCAGAGGTTTGCTTTGTTCAGTCAGAATCTCAGGAGCTGTTTCGAATGAGTATAGTCTTAATCATCCTGGAGCAAAGCAGGATTTCTCACCCTCAGCACTAGTGACAATTTAGACTGGATACTTCTTTACTATGGGAGTGCTGTCCTGGTATTGTAGGGTGTTAAGCAGCATGCCTGGCCTCTACTCACTAGATGACAGTATGGAACACAACCCCTCCCCAACAGCTATGACAACTGAACAGGTCTCCAGATTGTCAAATCCTCCCCCTGGAGGCATGGGGATAGGAGTAGGGTTGGGCAAATTCCACATAGTCTCTCTCACTGAGAGCCTTTGAGTTAGAGGAAGGGAATTCAGGCCTTGCCCTCAGGGCACTCCCAGTCCAACAGAGAATCCCATCCTCCCTTGATAGTGCAGTCCAGTGGGTTTGACTGTGTACAGCAGAGCAAAACTCTGCCTGATCTTTTTGCCCAATCCTCCCACCTTCCAGGTGCTATATCAGACAAAGTTCCACTGCTGTTCATAGGGTTTTCACGGCCAATTTTTTCAAAACTGGGTGGCTATTTCCTTCTTCCTAGTCTGTCTTTGTCTGGAAGTTCCACTGTAACCTGTCCACCATGGGTGACCCTGCTGGTATTTGAAATACCAAAGCAACATGCAGCCACCACGGCGTGACAACCAACAGGCAGGTGGTATGTTTCCCTGATGGGGAAACGAACTGGGGCCACAGTGGTGAAAGCTCAAAATCTTAACCACTCAACCACTAGGGCTAGCTTAAGGATCTATAGAAGCTTCTTACTGTTCCCCTGAGGGAACTGAGTTCTGATAATGGCAGGGTAGATAATCTTGGCTATTATGGCTATTGTGAGTAGATTATCTGTGACTATAGTTGTTATAATTGTCTGGCAAATTTATCCAATAGCTCAGAATACTCTCCTGCTTGATTTGCCAAGGACTGCAGCAGCAACCCAAAAAAATTATAAGTAAGGATTTCCATTGTCTTAAAAAATCATTAACAAAGGACATTTTAACACAAAGAGAAGACATTTGTTAGAAGATAGTTGGTTAATATGGTTTATGGGTAAAACGAGAAAGAGAGAAAAATGCATTGGGATCTTCAATAAACATCTCCACTCTTCTGTTCTTCTGGGTCCCCCAGTGAACATAACCAAATAATTGAAAATAAGTAAAGAAATCATACCATATAAGAATGCATTATGTATTAAGGTTGATGGTATGATTGAGTTTGGAAAATCTTGAGATGTCAGTTAAAACTAGGGAGAACCTGGTTGCTTAATTCTGAGAATTTGGGCAGACAGACTGGTACAACAAATCTCTCTTAGTCAAAGTAGTGATTTTAGAGATAAGTTGATACTCCTGAAAAACCTTAGAGTTTTGTCTTCCTCTAGTGACCCAAGGATAAATACTACAGACCATAATTCCTTATCTGAAACCCTTGGCGCCAGATGAAATTGAGAACATTTTTTCTTCTTCAAGGAGGGTAGTACAGTGAAGATAATGGATTAGTGACGCTACAGGTACGCTTCAGAGTTGGTCATGTCCAACCTCAACAGCACGGAATTCAAACAAAGGAGCCTAACACCTTGGGTGGGCATGATGTATGGTTCCGATCTCCCACACCCTACAGCTTCAGGGTTCCTTTCCCCTTGGGGAGGCCATTAATATTTCTGCAACAGAACATATGAATATTCACAGTAAGGTGAAGTGACCTGACTGGCAGTTCAGGTCAGTTTTTTTGCCACCAAATGAGTGTCGTCAACAATCAGACGAGAAACTCAGTTTTCAGAGGTCTTTGGATTTGGGAATTGTGAATAAGGGATTGTGGATCTGTGGTAACATTGGGGGATTATCAGCAATAGTGTTTCCTCACCTCATTCCCTACCGCTATTGTCCTCTCTCCCAGGGTCTCCCACACGGGCCCCTTCGATATTAGGGTCCAACACTAATGTGATTATCCTTACTCTCTGAAAATGACAAACATACAGGTAACAATAGTAAAATTAAACTAAGACCTTCAGCAGACTTCTGGTGAACATTCAGTAAAACCCTAGTGACTGATCCTGGCCATGGCCTCCCCACAACCTGATCCTGGTCTTCTTTTCAGCTTCATCTTGCGCCTCATTCTCCCTCCCCACTGCATCTCATCTACATTCCACTCAAGTTGGACCACTCACTACTCACAGAGATCACCTGCATCCTCCCGCCCTGCACACATTCTCACACTGCTGCTTATGCGTTGAATGCCCTCCTTCCTCCTCTCCACTGTCTCCAGGGATCAAAGTCTTACCACCTTTTGAAGCCTATGTCCTATCAGACCTCTTTGCCGAATCTTTCCTGAAACACTTCCTCAGAATTCCTCTCTCTTTCATCTATTTTCCCAGACTAATTTGTATCCTCTCTCTGAACAGGCTGTACCACTTATTGGCTCTCTTTTTATTTATCCCACTTGGGATTTACTAGTTTTTTGGTTCTGTGGGTTGATGGTTTTCATGAAATTTGGAAAATTTTTTACCTTTATTTTAAAATATATTTCCTCCACATTCTATTTATTTTCTTCTTCTGGGACTCTAAGTACTTGTGTATTAGACTGTTTGCTATTATTTAACAGATTACCAATTACCCATTCATTTTCTTTCAATCTTTTTCCCTTTTTTTTCTTTTCAGTTTGGATAACTTCTTGAAGTTCAAGTTCACCAATCTGTTTTTCTGTAATTTGCAGTCTGCTAAGATCATCAAATAACTTTTTGACATATTTAATTTTGCCCATATTTGTTTTTTAAGATATTGTGTTTTTCATTTTTAGAATTTCCATTTGGTTATTTTTGAGCATGGGAAACACAAGAAATTTATATTGCAGAAAGCAAGCAATTTTAACTTGAAGATTGAGTATGGCTGTTCTTAAGTTCACCGGTGACACCACTTCAAGTCACTATTTAAGGAAGCCTGTGTGGCTGCTCTCTTCTCTTCATCTTTCTCATTTTTATTTTACCTCAACCCTTCAGATTTGCCCCAGGAAACTGAAAATTCTTTTTAGGCTATAATTTAATGCAATATCCCTATCTTTAGTCCTCTTTTCCTATATAGTCACTCTAGATCTACATTTATAAGGCCAAATTCACTGAAGTATATCGGAGGATGAAAATGACATTTAGTTTGAACAAGATCCACCTACTTTGAAAGGTATCTTTTATTCCCACTGTCCATTAAAATCTATCTTTACATATATTTCTCCTTATGTCTGTCTATCTATCTACCTACCTAACTATGTATCTATCTATCCATCTTCTGAATGTCACCAAGTACAACAGACTATCTTGCCTACTTCCAATTTGCTGTCTTAATTAATTTGTAGATCCTGCAAAGAAGATATTTCCATCATTACCTCCATTTAAAAGATCAGAATGCTGAGGTTCAAAGAAGTTGAATACTTTGCTGAGGTCTCTAAGGCCTCTTTTCTCAACCACTGTGCCACACACACACACGTAACTTAGACATGTAGATTTTCACACCAAGCCATATAGATCCAAGGGTCCAGATGGAAAATTAGTATCCATGTTGAAAAGAAAGGAGGAGTTGTGTGACCAGGGTCCATAAGTGTGAATAGACGGCTGTGAAGAGGGCCATATCCACAGAAAATAAGATACCTGAGGACTCTGGGAATGGTGGTGTCCCTTTACACCCACCACAGTCCCCATCTTAAGCAGGTACTTTCCTAGCCAGAGGCGGCTACCATGAGCTTCACGGAGGGAGGGGCTGCCAGTCATCACCCAGTCATAGGACACTTGTGGGTGGCAGGAGGCAGTCCTCTCATGCCCAGGTCCTTTCTCACATGTTGGGGCAAGAGCCCAAGGCTAGGATAAAAGGGCCTGTGGCCAAAGCACCTCCATTCAATCCCTCCTCAGGAGCTGACGAGCCCTGCACTGCTTGTGCACCAGTAAGTGTCTGCTGGGAATGGGAGCAGGGCCTTCCACAGAGGGATGCTCAGACCAGAGTGGGAGGGCAAGCAGGGCAATACCTTGTGACAGGGAGGCCACTGTGTCAAAGGAAGAGGGTTCTGGAAAACTGAGGGAAGGGTGTGGGGAGGGATCTGGTACCAACTGGAGACATAGGTAGAAGTGTTGGTGGCTGTGCCTTTGGGCTCTGGAGGAAACGAGTTGATCTGCACTGAGATGAGCTCAGGACGGGGATACTGAAGCACAGACACTGTGCGCCATTCTGACAGATTTCAGGAGGGAGTTCACCTTTGAAAATATAGCCCTGTCCCTGTCAGCTAAGGAGAAGTGCGTTGTGGACAGGGACCTTAGGCTCCTTTGGGCTTGTTAAACCCATGTATCCATGGGTCTGGGAATGTGTCTACAACCTTTCCATGTTGATTAGGACACAGCAAGTCTGAGAGTCACTATACCAACCCATCAGCTTGAGGAGGTAGAGAGAGGAGACTGAGCTCTGGACTAAGATAAGGAGGTCAGTGTCCAAGTCCCAGGTCTATAGTAACTGAGAGGTTTATCAGTCTCTTCTTTGATAATGTGAGTTTACTGAGGTGGATAATCTCCAAGATCCTTTGCAATACTGACCTTCCAGATTAAAATCATCTTGGAAGTTATGACAAGAGAGAATGATTACCATATTTTTCCCTTAAGAAATAATATTCCCTTAAGTGGCTTAAAAATTGGACAATTTCAGATTTGGAGGGTATGATTAGAATCAATTCTATGTCTGCTTACAAGACTTCAGACTCTTGGACATGTTTTGTAATATTGCTGAGTCTCAGTTTACTACTTTGTATAACAGATGAAAGTTCTTGTCTGACTTGCAAGGCTGTACTGAGGTTCCAAAGCGACGATGCAAGAGTATGGGACGATCACTAAAAGTAGTAGAACTACGGGAGATTATGTTTCTATGATTATAAGTGATGCTAAGCGGGCATGAAGGGGCAAGAGTAGGCTTTGTGTGCTGGGTCTGACTTGCTGTTTGACTTTCCCTCAGCTCCTGAACTCCTGCCCACCAAGATGTCCTGCCAGCAGAGCCAGCAGCAGTGCCAGCCCCCTCCCAAGTGCCCCACCCCTAAATGCCCCCCAAAGTGTCCTCCAAAGTGCCCTCCAGTCTCTTCCTGCTGTGGTGTCAGCTCTGGGGGCTGCTGTGGCCCCAGCTCGGGGGGCTGCTGCAGCTTTGGGGGTGGTGGCTGCTGCAGCTCTGGGGGAGGCGGCTGCTGCCTGAGCCACCACAGGCGCCGCAGGTCCCACCGCCGCAGACACCAGAGCTCTGACTGCTGCAGCCAGCCCTCGGGGGGCTCCAGCTGCTGCGGAGGGGGGAGCGGGCAGTCCTCTGGAGGCTGCTGCTGAAGTGGACCCTGACCTTCTCTTCCCTCTGAGCTCTTTGAATGGCAGAGAGGTCCCAGTAAAACTTGAGCTTTTACCTAGAGGATCCCTCCACCCTGGTGTCCAGAAGCCCAAAACCTCTCTCTAAAATCCAGTTACTGGCCTCCTTCCCCATGTCTGTGGCTGCCCTGGAAATCCCAAAGCACAGACCCCATGTCACTACACAGCTTATGTTATTGTATTGTGCCACCTGAACTGAAACAATAAATACAGAAGCTGCTCACTAACTCGGTATAGAGGGATTTAATTTCCTGTTTTTGTCACCATTGTTCTATTCTCCTCTGTCCTCTGCTAGTAGCTGTGGAGGCCTCAGTGGACAGAGGACAGGGTAAAGGATCAGGAAAGAAAAATCTGTATTTTTGTATATTTCTATTTTTCTCTAATTCTTTGTTTTCCCTTTTAACCAAGGCTCTGAAGCAGCATTCCTTGTGATCATTGCTCCTTTAACTTCTAGTTCCCTTCACATGTCTAACTCTGTCCCTCAGGCATGGCCAGGGGACAGACATCATCGTACTTCCTCCCACCGTCATCTCCTCACTCATGTGCTCCCCATTCCCCACCCTTCTCCTAATCAATCTCAACTTGACTCCTCCTTCAGTTTAAGTATACATACACACACACACACACACACACACACACACACACAAATATACATGGAATAAACCCTTATTTTTTTAAATTTTAAAATCACTTTTTTTGCTGTATAATTTATACACAATAAAATTCACTCATTTCTAATATACAATTAAATGAGTTTTGTCAAATATATGCAGTCATGTAACTACAAATACAATCAACACCCTAAAAATGAAGTTGTTAGGTAATCATTATTTGGGGAAAGTTTTAAGAATAGCACAAAATCCATAATATATAAAGGAAAATTTGGGTACAAGTAATCGATGTGGTTAAATGTGGAAAAATTAAATTCTAAATGGTAGAAAGCACTATTAAAAAGATGGAAGGATACAAAATGAAGTTGGTGAGAAACTCAAATCTTTCCCTCTAAATCAGGTACAAGGCAAAGATGTCCCCTGTCACCACTCCTTTTCAACATGATACCAGAAGTTTCAACTAACATAAGACAAGAAAAGTAAATTAAAGGTATATAGACTGGGAAGGAAGAAATAAAGTGTGGTTGTTCACAGATGACATGATCATCTATGCAGAAGATCTGAAAGAATCAACAAAAAAGCCTCCTGGCACTAACAAGGAATTATAGCAAGATGCAGGATACAAGGTTGATATGCAAGAATCAATTGCTTTCTTATATACCAGCAATGAATACAATACCATTTACAATGGCACTCCCAAAAATGAAATACTTAGGTATAAATCTAACAAAATATCTGTAAGATCTATATGCGGAAAACTATAAAACGCTGAAGAACAAAATCAAAGAAGGACTAAATAAATGGAGAGATATTCCATGTTCATGGATAGGAAGACAATATTTTCAAGATGTCAGTTCTCCTCAGCTTGACCTAGACTCAGCACAATTCCAATCAAAATCCCAGCAAATTATTTTATGAGTCTCAACAAACCGAGTCTAAAGTTTATATGAAGAGGCAAAGACCAAGAACAGCCAACACTATACAAAAGAAGAAGAACAAAGTAGTAGGACTGTCACTACCCGACTTCAAGACTTACTATAAAGTCACATAATCAAGACAGTTTGGTATTGGCAAAAGAGTAGACCACAGATCAGTAGAACAGAATACAATGGAACAAAGATAGTCTTTTCAACAAACGATGCCAGAAAAACTGGACATTTGCATCAGAAAAATGAAACTAGACATAGAACTTATACCCTTCATACAAATAAACTCAAAACAGATCATAGACCTAAATGTAAAATGAAAAATTATAAAACTCCTAAAATATAACATAGGAGAAAACCTAGATGATTTTTTAGATATAACACCAAAGGCGTAATTCATGAAAGAAATAATTGATAAGCTGGGCTTCATTAAATTAAAAACTTCTGCTCTGTGAAATACGATGTTAAGAGACGGATAAAACAAGCCATAGACTGGGAAAAAATATTTACAAAAGACACATATGGCAAAGGCAAAACTATGGAGACAGTAAAAAGATCAGTAGTTGCCAGGGATTGTTTAGGAGGTGATTGGAAGAGGAGAGATGAATGACAAAGAACAGAGAATTTTTAGGGCAATGAAAATATTCTGTATGATGCCATAATAATGGATACATGCCATTATACATTTGTCCAAACCTATAGAATGAACACCACCAAGAGTAAACCGTAATGTAAACTACGGACTTTGAATGATGATGCAGCAATGTAGGTTCCTCAAATGTAACAAATGTACCTCTCTGGTGGGGGGTGTTGTTAACAGGGGAGGCTATGCACGTGTAGGGGCAGTGGGTATATGGGAAATCTCTGTACCTTCCCTTCAATTTTGCTATGAACCTAAAACTGTTCTAAAAAAAAAAAGTTTAATAAAAAATAATTAACTTGAAAAATAGATTACATATAATAGTTATAGAACTAATATCCCTAATAAACAAAGAGGACATATAAATTAAGAGTAAACAATTAAACATTCCTATAAAAGATTTGGAAAAGTCATGAATGATCAATTCTAAAAAAAAAAGAAATATTTCTAATTTCCACTGAAATTAGATTGGAAAAACAGTTCTACTTCATTAATACAGAAAAAATATAACTTTTCTAAGGAGAGAGATTTTAGATTCATAATACATTGTTAAAGATTTAAAAACCTCATAAAACTCATCCCCACTTATTCTTTGTTATTGAGAATGTAAATTAGCATAATAATTCGGGTGGCTCATTCATTCATTCCTTCAACAAATACTTACTGGGGTAGATGAATTAAAGTTTAAAACAAATATACCATTTTATATAAAAATTGTTTTAGCATTTAGCCAAATGAGATAAAAATATAAAAATGAAAGAATGGATGCATAAGAGTGTTCACTGAAAAATTTAGAAGTAACGGGAGAGTACAGCGCAGTTGCAGCATACGAGATAAATATAAAAAAATTACAACACAAGTAACACTCAGAAAATATAACTTTAAAAGATGCTATTTAAAATAGTAACTGAATTTTCTTCTAGACTTTAAGAGTATTGCTCATTACTTATAATTGTTTAAAGAGTTTATAGAGACAGAGAAAACAAAAGAAAGATCACCAATTTGCTGGGTGCTTGCTTTGGAGCACAGAGAAAAAACAATTACCCAGTTTGAAATATTTCTGGTTAGAGCTCAGATGTGTTTCCTTCTATTCCATGAGATGGTGGAATGTTGAGAATACAAAAGTACTAGGAAAGGTAGTCACATGTGTGCAGTTTTTCCATCACTACTCAAGCATATAAAACAGCCCTTGGGATTAGAACGCTTCTTTACCAAGAGGTAAAGAGCCCACACAGCTTCTGCTGGGCTTACCACCCTGTGTGAAATATCTTTCTTTGTTTCAGGCTCAATGCATGTTCTTTTGTCTCTGCTTAAAGCATGTGCATCAAATGATACCTGGTCAACCCCACTGTTAAATCTGTCCTATGAGGGGAGGGACAGGGTGAGAGGGGTGCATGTAGGCCAAGTGCCCTCTTTTGGTCCCTGGGAAAAACCCACTGGCCATGGGAGATGGATGCCCACTACTGAAGCTGATCTTGCTGTCTCTTCTCTATGTGCCTAAAGTGTTGTTCCATCCGATGCTTGACCGTGTTGTTTTCCTTGGCAACTCCAACACCAAGATACGGTGGGCAGAAGTGTTGAGTCCTCCCCTAGGATTGATAACCTCTGCATGGTACTCTGCTGGGCAAAAAGATGGAGGCAGCAGACAGTCTGGCAATAGAAAACCTCAGAAAGTCAATGGTTTGCTGCTCAAAATGTTTATATTGAACTGCTAGCAAAGCCATGAGCTCTCATAGCCAAGGCTTAAAATCCTGTCTTCATGACACAACCCCCGACTCATCACCTACATCCAAGTCAGGTCAATTGAGGATTTGGCTGTCGTCTTGCATAGAGGCAGAGGCAGGGAGCAGATGGCATCTCAACTCCATCATCCCAGAAATCAGGAGCAGGAATCCATGTCCTGACCACTTCCCCATTGCTAAGACCACTGGAACAACCTGAGCAAGAGAACAAATGTCATATCCAGATGAGAAAGGGACAGAGCTCTCAGGATGATGTGGCCATCACTCCTCCCTGTGCTTGTCTCAGAGTGTGTTCTCCTATGAGTTTGACCTAATCATAAGGAATAGCTGCTGTAAAGTCAATGCTAATGCTGGTAATAGGGTTTCAAAATCATTAACTGCTCACTCTGTGCATAGCTGTACCTCCAGGAGCTAAAGGAGGTGCAGAAATATAAGACCCAAGTGAGGATGTCAAGAAATTTATTCTGATCTCACTTGAGAGATATGTCACATGAAAGATAAAAGAGCAGGTGGGATTTGAGCCTCACTGTTGTGGCAGGGCAACAGCCGTGGCATGCAGTGCAGAGAGAAGCATATCAAAGTCTAGGAAAAATCTAGATCAGTTTGAGTGTATTTCTGAAGATGGGTGGCAAATGCTTAAACTAGAAATAGAACACAGATTCACATTTCACAGTGGGATTTTGGACCTTCTCCCATAAATAGCATGAAGCTCTGAACAAGACTTTGTCAATGATTTGGTATTAATTATTTATGAGAATGGGAGAAGCTTTTCTTGGATCTTATAGTGGAACAGAATCAAGGAGGCCCTTTTATCCTGGCCTTGAGCTCTGCCTCAGCATGTGAGAAAGGGCCCAGTATGACATGACCCACCTCCTGCGACCCACATGGGTCCTGTGACAGGCGATGACTGGCAGCTAGTTCCTCCTCTGCCTCCCTCACTGGGGCCCAGGACATTCCCACCATCAGTGTCACCTCATTCTCCTTACAGCCGATTGCCCCTCACACCTCCTTCTTGGAGTTTGGCCTCCTCATCTTTTCAATTCCTCCTGTCCTATTTCCTTGAAGGTCTGCTTTGGACTAAGACTCTCAGAAGCCTCTAAATATCTCCACTTGTGTCCCAGTCACCCGGGCAGATGCTCTGTGTGTGTGTGTGTGCGTGTGTGTGTGCGTGTGCATGTCTACACCATCACAGCTAAAAGCCTGGATTAGGAGTGAGACACACCTGGGACAGAATCCTGGTCCTGCCACTTATTAGCTGTGGGACCTTGCAAAAATCACCTAATGTAATCTCTTTCTCAATTTCCTCAACTTTAAAATAGATCCTAAAATTTACTCCCAACCATGTCATGCGGGTCGACAGAATCAAGGAAGGAAAATGCCTGGAAAAGGTCCTGTAACACAGTGGATGCTCATAAATGAACTCTCTACGCATCAATAGATGGATAATTAAGAGGGAGTGAATTTTTTTTTAGATCACAGCTATTTACTAGGAAAGGTATATTGGACTTTTAAAATGACTATTTTTTTCAGCTGAAGTTCTTCAGACATTTTCATATAAAACTATCCCTGGAAAGGAGCTGGGGAGAAAAGCTGCGCTGCTTTGCACAGTAGAATGAGAATTTGTTTTGCAAGGATCTTACACAGAGGAACAGAGTAAGCCTGTGGATGAGAAAGCAGAAAGGAGAAGAGACAGTGGCAGGGCGTCAAGCCTGGGGCACATGTCGGAGGAGGACCCTATGGAAATGAGCCCCCAGGTCAAAGAGGCAGGAAGACCTTACAGAACAGGAGGACTTGGGATTCAGTAGGAATCTCTAGTGTTACTGCTTTGTTCCTATGTGGACGCAAGGGTTCCTTGAAGGTTTATTTCATTATTTTTTTATTTAACATTTGTAGGAGATTAAGATAAAGACTCATGTCAATTTGGTTTGTAGCAGGTTCTCCTTCCACGTCTAGAAGGCAACATCATTAAAAAATAAGCAAATTAATTATATTAAGGCAAATTATACATAGGAATATTATGAGAAGAAAGTCCTGCCTCTAGAAGTGTCCAAAATAATCTTCCAGAGCCTGAGATGAGGTATACATGAGTCAATAACATCCATACCTAGGTCATAATGGGCAAGGAGAGCCAATATCTGGTGAAATGTATGTGGGCATGTGATTACGGGTATTTTAGCCTGCTTAACTGATTTTATGTATACGCATACATACACACGTGTGTGTATGTGTGTGTATATACGTATGAGTGTATGTGTATATAATTATATATACTATCTAGACATAGACAGATATAGATATAAATACAGATACAGACACAGACACAGATAGAGAATCCAGCTCGCTTGTGATTCTCAGCATCAGGTATCTCCAGGCGCCCGACTTTCCCTGAAACTCCACGGCCCTCAATCTGTAAAGGTTTCTCCTTGATTCTCATCTTCACTGGGATTCTCCCTCCTCCATCCCCTACTCCAGGAATCATTACCCCTGACTTTTAAGGAAGCCTCATCTAGGGCTCCACACTACGTTCAGGATCAAGGCCAGCATTTTTGCTGACGTCCAAGGCTCTGTGCAGCAGGACCCTGCACAGCTTCTCCAATTTCTGCTCTGCTTCCCAAGTAGAACTGGAGTATTTTAGCTGTACTATAAATTTGTCTCTCTTTACCGTACTCTTATGTTTATTCCATGATATTTTCCATTCTGGGGACAATTCAGTTCAAATCCTACTTCCTCCATATCCTTTAGGTGACGTACCTTACAGATGAGATTGTAATAAACCTTTTGACAGCACAACTTGTGCCTTGTATTTCTTATTCCCCTCAGCAACTAGTACAAGGTTATGCACACATGGGTAGTTAGTAGATTTTTTAACAATCCTTTCATTAGTGTTAGCACTGACTTTACAGTTTACAAATAGCCACTCCCTATGACTTAGGTCATCCTCATAGGAGGCAGCACTCTGAGACAGGCACAGTGTATTGGGATGGCCATGTCACCTGCAGAGGTATGCCACTGTCTCACCCGGCTATAACACTTGCTCAGGTTGTTCCAATGGGCTTAGTTATGGTGAGTGGCCAGGATATCTACCCCTTGGCTCACACAGCAGCCCAGCACCTGATTCCTAGGATGATGGGGTGAAGAGGTCATCTTGTCCATGTCTTCACCGCAAGGCAGGGCAGCACCCGAACTATCAATCTGCTTGGACTTAGAGGGTGAGTCGGCAGCCTGGTTGCAACCATATCACTTGGACTGACCTTTTGACCTTGGCTGTGAGCTATCAACGGTTTTGAGACCCTTTAATAAACACATTTGACTAGCAAAGTCTTTCTGAGGTCATCGATTCTTCCATCGTCATTCTCTCAGCTTCCCCAGGGCTCTGGAGGGGGCACTGCCGAGATTGTATAGGAAGTGATTCGGACTGAATTAATTTTCCTCTGTGCCTTCTCACTCTCCTCCCTTCTGAGCTACAAACTAGCACATTAAAAATTTAAGTGTTTTTGTTCCTTGCAAGTCTTTCTTTTAAATTATAAATGATGAAACAATACTCTAAAAAAATAGAAAATGTATATGATTGTTGCTTAATTATTAAGCGGGGGAAGGTATTTTAAGAATGGCACAAAATCCATAGTATATAAAGGAAAGGACTGATAAATTATAGAGAAATTTACCATATGGCAAAAAATACCCCATATAAAGCAAAGAGACAAATGATCAAATAGAGAAAAATACAACACATGTGCCAGCTAAGGAATTAAAGTCCCTAATATAAAATATATCTTAAAAATTAAAAAGGAAATAAAAATACAAAAAAATCTAATGGACGAAGGAGAGAGACCATTCATTCTCTCTCACTCACGTGCATATTCACACACACACAGAAAGGAAAAGAAAATTTGAAAAAATATTCAACATTGCTAATATTAAAAAAAAACAATCAAAACAGTGAAAACACATCTTATATTTTAGGATGTGGTTTATCAGATTTACTTTTTTGTTTTAAAGTAACAATGATTGTAATAGCTAACAATACTCAGAATATGTGAGAATTTGTGATAATACACACTCACATTTTGCAGTAGCAATAGAAATTGGCATAACTATTCTGGATGGCAGTTTGGTACTTACTAGGGTGTAATCAATTTAAATTTAAAATGAACATATCCTTTTACACAATAATTCTTCTAGGAATTTAGCCTAAGGAAACAAAGATATGATATAGGAGAGATAAATGCATAAAAATATTAATTGCTGCAAATTAGATATAAGAGTTCAGCAAGGTAGCAGGATATAAGATCAATATATAAAATACAAATTATACTCAATGACGCCAGCAACACCATAGTAATAATTGTTTCATATAATAATCAACAGATGCCAAAAAGTTTTGGGTAAATATTTGATAAGATATAAGTATTTAAATACTATCACACTATCTCCCATAAGCTATTAATTAAAAGGAAAAATAGGGACTATGCAATGAAGAAACTTGGCAGACATCACCTAAACCCAGTAGTCAAAGTTACATCACCGGGAATGGGACAGTTAGACAGATGAAGCTTGATACTGGGCTCTAAGAAGGACACAGCTCCAGTTTGGCGGAACCCCTACAAAAGTGCTTAACAAAATCTAGTCAAGAAGAAACATCAGACAAACCCAAACTAAGGGACCTTCTACAAAAATGAAAGGTTATGAAAGACAACGATGAAGACAAAAACCCTGAAGGACTGTCACAGATAGGAGACTAACGGGTCATGTCACTAAGTGCAGAGTTGGATCCCGGACTGGATTCTGAAACAATAAAAATTGGCTTTGCTATAAAGGACATTAGTGGCACAAGTGGCAAATTTGAACAAGGTCTGTAGATACTGAGGCCTCAGGGGAACCAGGAGCTGAGGACAGAGTAGGAGAAAAGGATGACATAAGTAGGCATAACAATCAGTCAAGGCAAGAAGGAATGCAGATTTCCAGTTTATTGTGTCACATCAGACTGGGGAACGCAAAAAGATAAGCTGAGGAGGGACATGGGGTCTGTGCTTTGGGGTTCCCAGGGCAGGCACACACAATGGGAATATGGGGAAGGAGGTCAGTGAATGGGTTTCGGGGAGCGGCTTTGGGCACCTTGGACACCAGGGCGCAAAGATCCTCTGGAACAGGGCTCAAGGCCTCAGCCAGACCTCTCAGCAACACGGGCAGGCCCAGCAGGAGGAGCAGGAACAGGAGGAAGGATCTGGTCATTTGCTGCCCCAAGTCAGCTTTTCTTGGCTCTTCTTGGTTCAGGGTCCACTTCAGCAGCAGCCTCCAGAGGACTGCCCGCTCCCCCCTCCGCAGCAGCTGGAGCCCCCCGAGGGCTGGCTGCAGCAGTCAGAGCTCTGGTGTCTGCGGCGGTGGGACCTGCGGCACCTGTGGTGGCTCAGGCAGCAGCCGCCACCCCCAGAGCTGCAGCAGCCACCACCCCCAGAGCTGCAGCAGCCCCCAGAGCTGGGGCCACAGCAGCCCCCAGAGCTGACACCACAGCAGGAAGAGACTGGAGGGCACTTTGGAGGACACTTTGGGGGGCATTTAGGGGTGGGGCACTTGGGAGGGGGCTGGCACTGCTGCTGGCTCTGCTGGCAGGACATGTCTGCAAGTGGGCGTTCAGGAGCTGAGGGAGAGTCAAATAGCAAGTGAGACCCAGCACACAGAGCCCATGCTGTCCCTCCTTGTCCTTCCAGCATCATTTGTAGCCCCTCTATTCTGATGAACTGTCTAATGAGGTCCTAGACAATTAAGCATTGGAAATTTCATTATTTCTAATAGTTAAACAAATGCTCTCATATCTTCTCTTTTGAATTTAATTTCTTATGCAGCTTTTTCAACTATTTTATTGTTAGAAAACTGAGACCACAAGATGTAAAGGATATATTCTCAAAGTCAAATATCCAGTTTCTAGAGGAGAGTTCTACTGCAATTATACCACGAGTATCACGGAGACAATTAATCTAGGAAGTAGTTTAGAAATGAAATAATTTCTTTAGGGAAAACAGTCATTCCGTCTTGGAGAATTTCCTAGATCATCTTGTTCTTAGGGATACAGAAGTTCACAAACAAAGAATGTTGGAGATTGCCTGGGAGGACTAACTGAGGAAAAGTGTCAGTTGGCGTAAGCTGGGACTTGCACCCAGGCCTTGACCCGGTCCAATGCTCAGGCGTTCTCAGCAGACACTCACCTCAAACGAATACCTCAGTCCAAGACGTGGGTTGCATCTACTCAAGTCTGCAGACTCATTTATCTGAGTACTTAAAACAAGTCTGTCTGCTATGATTTCCTCTCTACCGGCTGAGAACCACCGTTCCCATCTCAACTTTTCCAGGAGAGACACTTATGTTTTCAAAGATAATCTTTCCTTTTTGAAAACAGTTATAGGTTGGTATGACGGTCAATATTGTAAATCCTTCAGACCAGAGACCCAAGTACAACACATCAATTTGATTTCTCTAGAGCACTAAGCCACAATTATGCGTCTCCTCCTCCTCATGCTTCTAGCCTTCTTCGTTGCCCTCTCCTCCCTCAGCTTCCTGAGACTCGTTCTTTTGCTAATATGGACATAGCCTCATCCTCTTCTCAAACTGCTCCCTACCACACACTGCAAAGGCCGTGCTCCAACCTGCCCTTCTGCCTGCCCTCTCGCTCTGGTCTGGATGTCCCTCTGTGGAAGTCCCTGCTCCCTTTCTAGTGGATGCTTACCGGTGCACAAGCAGAACAGGGTCTGTCAGCTCCTCAGGAGGAAGTGGATGGAGCTGGTCTGGCCCCAGGTCCTTTTATCCTGGCCTTGGGCTTGGTCTCCAGCATGTGAGACAGGACCTGGGCATGAGAGGACTGCCTCCTGCCACCCACACGGGTCCTGTGACTGGGTGATGACTGGCAGTTCCTCAGCAGCCTCCCTCTAGGGGATCAGGGCAGCTGCTCCCAGCTAGGAATAGGGCTGCCTAGAAATGCGGGTGGGGCGGCAAAATCCCTACCATCACTCCCACCTGTTCTCCTGGAGGGTGCCTCCCTTGAACGTTCCCATCTCTCCTTTTTGGAACTCCCCACTCCCAACACTTCCTTCTTTGCTTCCTTAATGTTAATTTAATGACTGCATACAACCTGATCTGAACCAAGCTTTCAAAATGTTCCTTCATACTTTATTCCATACTGGTAACTCTGAAACAATATGTATTATAGTATGTGTGGTTTCAACTTAATGAAAATGGCATCATGCTTGAGGTACTCATCTGTAACTGGCTCTCCTCCTTAGCGTTATTTCACAGAGTTATTCAACGTGATCTACATAGCTATAGTTTGTTAATTTTAAAAACTGTATTGTGTCCATCTTAAGAGCATAGCATGCTTTTGTTATCCTATCTCTTTTGGATGGACATTTAGGTTGTTTGCACTATTTGCTGTATAAATATTGCAGCAATGGAAATTTTTGTGTGTGTCTGCTTGCACATATGTTGGAGAGACGCTCTAAATTAAGTGCCTATAAGTGGAACTGTTGGATTTTAGATTATGCCCATTTCTCAGATTTGTTCTTGTCAATTTCTGTTTCCACTTACGATACATGAGAATGACTCCTCCTGTACATTGTTGCTAAACTTAAATAATTGCCACTTGATGCATGTGAATGGTTTAACATTGTACTTTTAATATGTGTTTCCTGCTTGGTAATGATCGCGAGCATCCTTTTATGTGTTTATTGATCATTTGGGTTTCTTCTTCTGTAAATTGTCTATTCTTTTTAAAAATGATTTTTCTATTTGTCTCTTTTTGTTAGGATCTGTAAGTTTTCTTTGCACAGTCTGGTTTCTAATGCACTATTTTTCAATGAGTTGTGAATGTCTTTCCTCAAATTATTTTCTTGTTTGCTTTTTAATGGTGTCATTTGATGAACAGTTGTTTTATTTTTAATATAGCTACACTTCTACAATATTAACTATGTTGTTGGCATTCATCATGATTTTAAGAAATCTCAACCATTCATAAGCTCTACTCTTTTCTGTTTTCTTTAAAATGTTGTAAACAACAAACAAACATGTAGACAGAGACTAGATTGGTGGTTACCAGAAAGGAAGAGAGGGAAGAGGGGGAAAGGGGTAAAAGGGCAGATGTGTGTGGTGATGGACGCGATCAGACTTTGGATGGTGGACAGGATGCAGCCCACACAGAAACAGAAATATGACAATGTAAGCTTGAAATTTATATAATGTTATAAACCAATGTTACTTCAATAAAAAAAGTTGTAAAAATGTGCTTTCTTTTTAAAACTAAAGTCTTTATTCAAACTAGAAAGGAATTTTTATACATTTTATATTTATTTTAATGTTTTTTCTAAATAGATAATCAATTGGCTCCATGTCATAATCAAATATTCCACTTTCCCCACCAATCTGAATATCTCCTCAGTCATAACAGAGTTTCCACATGTGTATAGATCTGTAATTGTACTGATCATTCTTTTCCTTGCCAATTTGTCATCCCTGTGGGAATATCCTGCTGCTTTAATTACTATAGGTGTATAGTCAATTGTGATATCTAATTACACAGGGTCCATAATTTTGTTCTCCTCCTTAAGATTGTCTTGGTGATTACTAGACCTTTGCTCTTTCATATTAACTTAGGGTCAGCTTGCCCTGTCCCACAAATGAAAATAAAGAAAAATAAAATAAAACATCGTTAGAATTTTGATGAAAATTCCATTGAACGTATGCCTTAATTTGTGAAGGGTTGTCAAATTTTTGATAATTTTCCGTTGCGTACACCCATGAATATGGTATATCTCTATTTATTTTGGTATTCTGTAATGCCTTTTAATAGAGTCTTGTCATTTTATCAAATATATTTTACACTCAAATTATGTTTAGACATTTCCTATTTTTTTTTTTTAGGAAGATTAGCCCTGAGCTAACTACTGCCAATCCTCCTCTTTTTGCTGAGGAAGACTGGCCTTGAGCTAACATCTGTGCCCATCCTCCTCTACTTTATACGTGGGACACTTGCCACAGCATGGCTTTTGCCAAGAGGTGCCATGTCTGCATCTGGGATCCCAACCGGCGAACCCTGGGCCGCCGAGAAGCGGAACGTGTGCACTTAACTGCTGTGCCACTGGCCGGCCCCCATTGTGTATTTTTTGCTACTTAAAATACCAATTCCTGAAATTATATTTTTGAATTATTTATTATTGGTTAATATAAATCTAATTTATTCTGTATTCTGATCCTATATCTTGCAACTTTTCTAGCTCTTACTATTATTGTAATTTCTTTTAGCAATCATTCTTATGCACATATCTTTTCTTTATCAAGTCTTTTCTCCTTAGGTTACATTCTTAAAAGTCAATTGCTACATAAAAGAGTATGCTAATTTTAAATTTTAATTTCTATACATAATAATAATTATTTGTTGAGCAATGAATCTCTAAATTTCCATCCAGATGGTTATGTCACTTTATATTTCCACAAGCACAAGACCCATTTCTGATCACCTTCAGCATTACTGAGTTTTGCTATCCATTTTAAGTCTTTTTCAGTTCAACATTAAGGAATAAGTCTGATAAGCTGCATCCCTGAAAAGTCATCCTTGTTTTATATGCAGTTCTTTGGTTATTTGTATGCCCAAACAAAAACAATAAATTTCCAAATTTGTTGGTCATTTATATTTCTCTCTAAGCTGTTTGTTTATGTACTTTGTTCATTTGTAGATAGACATTTATTTATTGCAAAATTGTAGGAACTTACCGTTTGTATAGATTTTAATTCTATTACTGATTTGTATATTTTATTTTTCCTCAGCTAGTTATCTAGTTATTTATTTTTTCCCATCTTGTGTGGTTTTTTTTTTTTTTTTTTTTGGTGAGGAAGATTGGCTCTGAGCTAACATCTATTGCCAATCTTCCTCTTTTTTTTGCTTGAGGAAGATTAGCCGTGAGCTAACATCTGTGCCAATCTTCCTCTATTTTGTATGTGGGATGTTCCCACAGCATGGCTTTCATAAGTGGTGTGCAGGTCTGTGCCCACCCGGGATCCAAATCCATGAACTCTGGGCTGCCAAAGTGGAGCTGGTGAACTTAACCACTATGTCACCAGGCCAGCCCCTCTCATCTTGTTTCTTTGATACTTTCTAGCATTCAGATTGTTTTTAACTATGCGATGAAATTTATCATTATTTTTTGCCATGCTTAAAATATTTTACCCAACTACTTATAAAGGAATAATTAGGTACATTTTTTAGTAATTTGGAGTACAAATTTATTGTTACTACTATAAATAGAAGTTTTCAGTGTAAGGAAACAAAGTAAAAATCACTCAAGTGTGCAGTGCTGGCACTGGGACACAGAGTAAAATTCACTGAATTAATTCTCACCAGGTCTCAGCATTCTTCCCTTCTATCTCTGGGGATTACGAGAGCCTGATGACATAAGGAACATAATCTCTCAGAAAATCAGTCCTTTGCTGGTACACATTGTTTTCATTAGAGTGGTACCTGAGCCATTGAGATATAACACCAGCCCTCAGGATGTCACATCATGCTGCTATTTTATTACCTAAACGCAAGTCAGATTAATTGATGTTTGGGGTGCTGCCCTTTGTGGTAGCAGAGGCATTCACAGAATAGCTTCTAAGTCTCATCATCCTTAGAATGGATGAGCTGGGCTCCTGAATCAAAATTACCTATGTGAGCTAAGTAATCAATGTCTTGACTACACTCTTTGAAACAACATGAGACATATCCAGGTAATTCAGTGGCAGCTTTCTGCAGGGTGATAAGGCTAGTGCACTGTAATGTGAATATCTCAGAGTGAGAATTCTGACAATGATGGCTTCAACCATAATGAAAGTAACGTTATGGCTAATGTTAATGAATAGATTTTTTTTAAGATTTTATTTTTTTTCCTTTCTCTCCCCAAAGCCCCCCGGTACATAGTTGTATATTCTTCGTTGTGGGTCCTTCTAGTTGTGGCATGTGGGACGCTGCCTCAGCGTAGTTTGATGAACAGTGCCATGTCCTCGCCCAGGATTCGAACCAACGAAACACTGGGCCGCCTGCAGCAGAGTGCGCGAACTTAACCACTGGGCCACGGGGCCAGCCCCTAATGAATAGATTTTTAAACTCATCACTCATTGAATGCACTGACCCTGTATTAGGAGCTGGTGAGGGACACAGAAATATAAAATCCCAGGTGGAGATTTAAGGAGAGTTTATTATAAGTGCATTTGAGAGAAAGGACTCATAAAATGATATTACAGCAAGTTGTATGTCAACAGAACAGTTTTAGAAGTGCATAGATCATGGAATGAAGCATGGGAATTTGACGGGAAGGAACACATTCAAAGATAACTTGTTCAAAGAGAATTTGTTCAAATTCAAAATAGAGAAAATAGGCCATTTCAGCTTAAGAAGAGCATTTCTAACGGCAGGTAGCAAAGCCTGAACTGGAGATATAGCAAAGGGTCACACTGCACAGGGCTCAAACATCAGTCAATAGAGATTGGGGCTCACCATGGACCCAGTGGGGACCCCAAATTGAGACTTATTTGATGGTTTAGGGCAATTATTCCTGAGGATGAGGGATGGAACCCAGTGGAGAATAGAACTCAGTGAAGAATTGAAACCTAATAAAGAAGAGAACACAGGAGAAAAAAGGTAGATAAGAGGCAGAACAGTTTAGGGAAGGCTGGACACCAGGCAATACCAGTTGCTGGGAGAAACATACATATGTGTGTATATTTGCATATTTAGTCTCTCTCACAGGCTCTGTAATATCTCTAAGTAGACATATACACAAGTATATACACACACACGTATTTCAACCACATACTAGTAGGGTTCATACTGCACAAAGTGACCTAGACATTATCAAATCAATATCCAGTCACATCTAGAGAATTCCAGAATTCTTCCCCAAGCTTGGAGGGAAGTGGACTTTCTTCATATGATCATCCCTAGCTTGACTTCTCCTTCATCTGATAAATTTCTCTCATTGTTTAATAATCTCGTACTAGGATAGGGCTCTTGTTATCTGACTCATTACCAACCCAGGTGTGAACTCTGGCCCTTTCCTTTAATATCCTAAAAGTGTGAAAATATCAATATTTCTTTCAAGAAAAGCCTGTGTTCATATAGATAACCGAATTGAGGCCCTAAGAGCCTAAGTGTTGAGAGAGGCTTATAAAGCAGAAAGAGACAAAAAATCATGTGAAATATTAGGTATTCCTGTTCTTAAACGTCTGCCAACATCCACTCCACTAGAAGTGTCTTTCTCCTCGCTCCTTGACACCAGACGGTATTCGGCCTTCACTGTCTCACTGTCTCTTTACTATCTTTCCTTTTTCCTGTCTGTGGACTTCACTTCAGCCCTCCTACACAAGCCCTGGAAAATCTTAATTCTCGCCCTAATTAGCAGTTCAGTCCTCTCTCTCTCCAACCTCTGTAAACTTCATCCCTCATTCACATTTTCTTATTAAAACCTAGTGATAACCTCAGTAAAACAATAGGGTCTTATATTTTCTAACAGATCCACTCTCCTTAGAAAGTGGCTATAATTGTTTAAAAAATGAATGCGTGGTCACTTGTTTAGAGAATATTGAATGTTATAAAGTCTCTACCAGAAATTTCCTTTGCGTTAGCTCACTGACTCACACACCGCCGGACAGTTATTTTTATATTATCTCTACTGCAGGTTGACAAAACTGAGAACAAGAAGGATACAGTATTTTTTCAGAAGGTCATGAAGATAATAGGTGGCAGAACCAGGACTCTCTATTGGGCCTCTCTGACTCTTTAACCAGGGTCTTAATTCCTATAATACATATACACATGCATGCACATGCAAACACACAAACACACACACACACACAGTCACACATAAGATAATCAAGAGTTGGAGGATTCTATGAAACTTGGTTTAAACGGATTGCGCAGAGCCACTGAGTCAAGATTTGTGAGACGAGAAAAGAGTGCTTGGGAACTCAAGCTCCAAAACAAGCAAGGCAACCACCCTCCAGGGAGAGTGAGATGGGAATGATTGTAGGGATTTTTCTTCCTGCCTCCGTTTCTAAGCAGTCCTATTCTTAGGTGGGAGCAGCTGCCCTGGGACCCATGGAGGGAACCAGAGGAGGAGTTGCCAGTCATCACCCGGTCACAGGTCACAGGACCCATGTGGGTGGCAGGAGGTGGGGCCTCTCATGCCCAGGCCCTGTCTCACACACTGAAGGCAGAGCCCAAGGCCAAGATAAAAAGGCCCAGGGCCAGAGCACCTCCATCCACTCCCTCCTGAGGACCTGACGAGCTCTGTGCTGCTTGTGCACTGGTGAGTGTCCTCTGGGAATGGGAGACAGCCTTCTACAGAGGGATGCTCAGACCAGAGCAGAAGGGTAGGTGGGGCAGGGCCTTGTGGGACCAGAGTCCTTGGGGACTGGGGGAGAGAGGCCTCAGGAAGACTGAGGGAAGGTGTACCTGAGGGAGTAAGCCAACTGGGACCCCAAGGGAGAATTGGATAGCTGTGCCTTTGTGCTGTACCAAATTGAGCTCCAGTTGGCTGGGCTCTCGGGTCAGAGGGGATCGAAGCACTGACCATCAGCCTTTACTAGGACAGCTTTCACAAGTGGATGTCAACTTTGAGAGTAAAATCATGACCCTCTTTGCAAAGAAGAGCCAGAGACAGTAGTTCTTACCAATGGGGAAAGAGCTGCTCAGATGATGCTTCGGGGCTCTTTAAAACCCTCATGTCAGCCAGCCCCCGTGGTCTAGTGGTTAAGGTTCCATGTTCTCACTGCCGTGGATGCTGGTCAAGGAACCACACTACCCATCTGTTGTTTGTTATACTGTGGCAGCCACATGTTTCTGTGATGTTGGAAGATATGCCACTGGTATTTCAAATACCAGCAGGGTGACCCATGGTGGGCAGTTTTCATTGAAGCTTGTAGACTAAGACAGACTAGGAAGAAGGACCTGGCCACCCACTTCTGAAAAAATTGGCCATGAAAACCCTATGAATAGCAGCAGAGCACTGTCTGATATGGCGCAGGAAGATGAGAGGGTGGCCAAAAAAATCATGCAGGGTTCCACTCTGCTGTACACAGTGTCACTAGGAGTCAGAATCGACTCCCTGGTACTAACAAAAAACCCACTGAACTGGAATTGGGAATCTAAGAAGGCAGACACAAGTTAAAAGTCACTGCCAAGATATTAGTGTGAGGCCTTGGTGTGCTGAAAATGGCAGAGCATCAGACTGGAGCCAGGAGACCTGACTTCAAATCCCCTATATGCACAAAAATACTCTTCTTCAGCTTCTTTGATAAGAAAGCCACCCAATGAGACCAGCCAGCCTCCCAGACCATTTGCAATCTGCACGTCCAAATCTTTACAGAACAAAATCATCAAGGAAGTTACTCCAAGAAACAATCTTTAATTTTATTTCTTCAAGAGAATATTTACATTCTGAACTGGTTTCCAGACAGAACAGTTTCAGGATTCTGGTTGACACAAAGGGAGACATCGTCTTTTTCACTTACTAGATATTTAATTATGGCAGGTTTTTCTTACTGATTTTTGCCTTAGTTTCCTTCTTATAAGAGACATAATAATCCCTGCCTATCTTAAATAGAAATTATGAGACTCAAAGATTAGTGTGAGAGCATTTGCCTAACTATTGGAAATAACAAAACTTCCAGTGTTTAATTATCTAAGACTCCATTTAAACAGTTCAGAATAGAGGGGCTACAAATGATGCTGAAGGGACAAGGGGCAGCATGGGCTCTGTGTGCTGGGTCTGACTTGCTGTTTGACTCTCCCTCAGCTCCTGAACGCCCACTTGCAGACATGTCCTGCCAGCAGAGCCAGCAGCAGTGCCAGCCCCCTCCCAAGTGCCCCACCCCTAAATGCCCCCCAAAGTGTCCTCCAAAGTGCCCTCCAGTCTCTTCCTGCTGTGGTGTCAGCTCTGGGGGGTGCTGTGGCCCCAGCTCAGGGGGCGGCTGCAGCTCTGGGGGTGGTGGCTGCTGCAGCTCTGGGGGAGGCGGCTGCTGCCTGAGCCACCACAGGCGCCGCAGGTCCCACCGCCGCAGACACCAGAGCTCTGACTGCTGCAGCCAGCCCTCGGGGGGCTCCAGCTGCTGCGGAGGGGGGAGCAGGCAGTCCTCTGGAGGCTGCTGTTGAAGTGGACCCTGAACCAAGAAGAGCCAAGAAAAGCTGACTTGGGGCAGCAAATGACCAGATCCTTCCTCCTGTTCCTGCTCCTCCTGCTGGGCCTGCCCGTGTTGCTGAGAGGTCTGGCTGAGGCCTTGAGCCCTGTTCCAGAGGATCTTTGCGCCCTGGTGTCCAAGGTGCCCAAAGCCGCTCCCCCAAACCCATTCACTGACCTCCTTCCCCATATTCCCATTATGCGTGGCTGCCTGGGAACCCCAAAGCACAGACCCCATGTCCCTCCTCAGCTTATCTTTTTGCGTTCCCCAGCCCGATGTGACACAATAAACTGGAAATCTGCATTCCCTCTTGCCTTGACTGATTGTTATGCCTACTTATGTCATCCTTTTCTCCTACTCTGTCCTCAGCTCCTGGTTCCCCTGAGGCCTCAGTATCTACAGACCTTGTTCAAATTTGCCACTTGTGCCACTAATGTCCTTTATAGCAAAGCAAATTTTTATTGTTTCAGAATCCAGTCCAGGATCCAACTCTGCACTTAGTGCCATGACTCCTTAGTCTCCTATCTGTGACAGTCCTTCAGGCTTTTTGTCTTTCATGAGCTGGTTATATTTTAAGAGCCATTAGTTTTTGTAGAATGCCCTCATTTGGGTCTGTCTGATATTTTTTCTTGACTGGTGATGCATTTTTGCAGAGATCCCACTGAAGTGGTGTTGTGCCCTTCTTAAAGCTTGATATCAACCTTCATATGGTGTCTAACTGTCCCATTCTTGGGATCCTGAAAATTGGAATGGGGACATTTGGGAAGATCCTGATAAAGCTGGGATGCTGAATTTCGTTTTTGTCTTTTTTTTTTTGAGGAAGATTAGCTCTGAGCTAACTGCTGCCAATCCTCCTCTTTTTGCTGAGGAAGATTGACCCTGAGCTAACATCCATGCCCATCTTCCTCTACTTTATACATGGGACGCCTGCCACAGCATGGCTTTTTCCAAGCGGTGCTGTATCCGCCCCTGGGATCCAAACCGGAGAACCCCAGGCCACACTTAACCACTACCCCACCAGGCTGGCCCCTGATACGCTGAATTTTTAAGTTCTGCCAAGTCTTTTTTTGCCTGTAGAAACAGGCTTACTACCCCCATCTGAGGATATTAACCCTGCATTGCCCAAGGAAATTGTAATGGTCTTTCCTGTAGTAATTGTCTTGAAGGACACTACTGGTTCTCTTCAGGACCCATCCCACCATCTTTCTTTGCTTCTAGACATATAACTGCACTCAGGTCCCAGTAGGCCCCAAAAGGTGTAGTGAAAAGTATGACCCAAGATTAAGTGTACTACACTCCAAAAGAACTACATGATTTTTCCCACTTTACAGACAGAAACCCAGGGAATATGTGTGGAATTGATATTAAGGGTGTGAAATAATTAAGACAGGAACTTAAAGTTGGATTAGGCTAAATTTATTGGTATAGACCCACTAAGCAAATATTCTAGACTAAATGTTTGTAGCTTGGGTAGTTAGACAGGGCTCTAATAGTTTGGTTGGTTAGCTGAAACCTGGACCAAAAGGTGGCCTACGCTAAATGAAGAGGAAATATCAGAACTGCCATGTATACTGTAGAGAAAGGGATCCAAAGGCTTATGGTTATTGGAATGTTAGAGTGGAGTTTTCATTGAAGATCTGCTCATCCACCTCTAGAAAGATCCAGAGAACTCACCTTTCATCGTGACTGTGAGAAATACATTTATGATGGGAGCTCCAGCATTCGTGAAGAGCTCTGTGATTGTTCTTGTCTGTAGGTGAGAAATTACAGTGGGATCTGATATCACAGAATTGGGAAACCTAAATTCAATAGGGATAATTCAATCCCAGGGTGGCAGGGGCCAAGTGGCAACACTTAATCACCAAAGGCCAAGTGGGTGTGGTTACTATAATGGACAGCAGAGTGAAAGCAGCAGTCAGAACATTCTGACGCACAGAGAGCTATGGCTGTGGCTACTTGATCATGGTGTCCTTAGAAGTAAAATAGATAGGAAGTCTACTAAATTCTTACTTGATTTGGATAAGTGGAAGAGTTCTAAGTCAAGTGAACAAGACTCTGAGTCATAAAAACAGAGAATCATGGTCCCTCAATCAATTCCTAGACCTGAGCTTGTTTACAGACCCAGAACTCCTGGAACAAAGGGGAAGCTGGGTCATCTTGAGGAAGGACCCTCACATACTACCAAAACATTATACTGTTACTCTTTCCCCCAGCCTTCCCCAAAGGGACCTGCAGCCTTTTACCACGGTAATTGTGCACTGGAGAATAGGAAATAATCAGACATTGTAGGATAACTGGACCCTGGCTCTGAATTGATACCACTTTTGTCCCTATTTTGTCAGATACGGGCTTATGGAGGTCATGTAATCAATGGAGTTTTAGCTCAGGTCCATCCATAGTGGGCCCAGTGGGTCCTGATCCCACCCCGTGGTTATTTCCCTGGCTCTGGAATGCATAATTGGAGAAGACATACTCAGCAACTGATAGAATGCCCACATTGGCTCTCTGATCTGTGGAATGAGGGCTAATATGATGAGAGAGGTCAAGTGGAAGCCATTAGAACTGCCTTTACTGAGGAAAACAATAAATCAAAGGCAATACTGCATTCCTGGAGGGATTGTAGAGATTAGTGCTACCATGAAGGACTTGAAGGATGAGGGGGTGATGATTCCTACCACTACATTTCTATTCAACTCACCTATTTGGTCTGTGCAGAAAACGGATCTTAGAGAATGACAGTGGGTTATTGTAAGCTGAACAAGGTGGTGAGTCCATTTGCAGCTGCTGTACCAGATGTGGTTTCATTGCTTAAGTTAGCACATCCCCTGGTACCTGGTATGCAGCTATTGAACTAGAAGATTTTTTTCCATACCTATTAGTAAAGACCACCAGAAGCAGTTTGCTTTCACTTGGCAAAGCCAGCAATATACCTTCACTGTCCTACCTAGGGGTAGGACAACTCACCTGCCCCGTGTCATAACTTAGCTCTCAGGAATCTTGATTGTTTCTCCCTTCCACCAGACACCACATTGGTCCTTACATCAATGATATTATACTGATTGGACCTAATGAGCAAGAAGTAGCAGCTACTCTAGACTTATTGGTAAGACATTTGCATGTCAGAGGGTGGGAAACAACTCTGACAAAAACTCAGGGGCCTTCTGTCTCACTGAAATTTCTAGGGGTCCAATGGTGTGGAACATGTTGAGATATCCCTTCTAAAGTGAAGAAGTTGTTGCATTTGGCCCCTCCTACAACCAAAAATGAGGCACATTACCTAGTGGTCCTCTTTGGACGTTGTAGGTAAGATATTCATTTGAATATGCTACTCCAGCCCATGTACTGAGTGACCCAAAAATCTACTAGTTTTGAGTGGGGTTCAGAACAGGAACAGATTTGGCCTGCTGTGAAAGCTACTCTGCCACTTGGACTATAATATGTAGCAGATCCAGTAGTGCATAAAGTGTCAGTGGTGGATAAGGATGCTGTTTAGAGAATTTGGCAGGCTCCTATAGTTGAATCACAGTGAAATCTTTAGAATTTTGGAGAAAAGCTTTGCCATCCTCTATAGATAACTACTCTTCTCTTGAGAAACAGCTTTTTTCTTGCTCCTGGGTCTTAGTAGAAACTGAAAACTTGACCATGGGTGAATAAGTTATTATGAAACCTCAGCTGCCCTTCACGAACTGGGTATTGTCTGCCATAAAGTTAAGCATGCATAGCAGCACTCCAACATCAAATAGAAGTGGTAAATGCAAGAATGAGGTTGAGCAGGTCCTGAAAGCACAAGAAAGTAAGTAATTTCATGAAGAAGTGGCCCAAATGCCAATGGTTTCTCCTGATAATTACCCTGTGTCCCCCAACCTGCACTTACGTCTTCATGGGAATTTCCTACAATCAGTTGACAGAGGAAGGGAAAAGTCCGGCCTAGTTTGTACATATGTAGGCAGCACCTGAAAGTGGACGTATATAGGACTACAGCCTCTTCCTGGGACATCTCTGAAGGAGAGTGTTGAAAGGAAATCCTCACATTGGGAAGTACTTCTAGAAGTGCATCTGGTTGTTCATTTTGCTTGGAAGGAGAAATGGCCAGACATGCAATTCTATGCTGATACATGGGCTCTGGCCAATGGTTTAGCTGAATGGCCAAGGACTTGAAAAGAACGTGACTGGAAAATTGGTAATGAGAATGTCTGGAGAAGAGATGTGGACAGACCTCTCAAGTGGGCAAAAACGGCAAAGATATTTGTCTCCCATGTGAATGTTCACCAAACAGTGACTTCAGGAGTGGATTTTAATAATTAAGTAGATAGAATGACCCATCCTATGTATACCAGGCAACCTCTTTCTCCAGCTACTCCTGTCATTGTCCAATGAACTCATAGTCAAAGTGGCCATCATGGCAGGAATGGAGGTTATGCATGGGCTCAGCATCACAGATTTCCATTCACCAATACTGACTTTTCTACAGCAAACATTGAATGTCTAATACTCCATTTAGTAAATACCAACATTGAGTCCCCAGTATGACACCATTACCCCTGGGTGATCAGCCCACTACCTGGTGGCAAGTTGATTATATTGGACCACTTCCATCATGAAAGGGGCAGTGTTTGTTCTTATTGGAGTAGAGACTTATTCTGGATATGGATTTATCTTCCCTGCATGCAATTCTTCTGCCCAAGTTCTCATTCATGAACATACAGAATGCCTTATCCATTGTGATTATTCCATACAGCATTATTTCTGTGATGGTTAATTTTATGTCAACTCTACTGGCCATGGGGTGCCCAGATTAAATGTTATTTCTGACTATATCTGTGAGAGTCTTTCCGGATGAGATTAGTATTTGAATTGATGGATTTAGTAAAGTAGATTACTCTTCCCAGTGTGGGTAGACATCATTCAATCTGTTGAGAGCCTGAATAGAACAAAAGGCAGAGTATGGTAGAATTTGCCCCTTTTTTTACTCCTGCCTCATTGCTTAAGAGGCAGGAGTCTTTTCCTGACTTTGGCACTCCTGGTTCTCAGGCTTTCAGACCCAGAGTGGAATCTGTACCATTGGCTCCCCTGGTTATCACACCTTTAGACTTGGACTGAATTATGGCACCAGCTTTTCTGGGTCTCCAACTTAAAGATAGCAGAATGTGGGACTTCTCAGCCTCCTTAATTGTATGAGCCCATTCCTTAAAATAAATCTCTTTATATAAATATAAATATATATATTTATATTTATATATATATAACCACATTCTGTTTCTCTGGAGAACCCTGACTAATATAACTAATACAGCAAGTAAAGTGTGGCAATGGGCCCACGCTCATGGAATTCACTGTTCTTATCATGTTCCCTATCATCCTCCAGTGACTACCTTGATCAAACTATGGAATGGCCTTTTGAAGATCTAGTTATAGTACCAGCTAGGTAGTAACACCTTGCAAGGTTGGGGCAAGGTTCTTCAGGAAGCTGTATGTGCTCTAAATCAGCATCTAATATATGTTTCTGTTTCTTCTATAGCCAGAATGTGTAGGTCCAGGAATCAAAACGTGGAAATGGGAGTGGCACCACTCACTATCACCCCTAGAGATGTGCCATCAAAATTTTTGCTTCCTGTCCCAGTGACCTTACACTCTGCTGGTCTGGAGGTCATAGTTCCAAAGGGAGGAATGCTTCCACCAGGAGACACAATGATGTCATTGAACTGGAAGTTAGGACTGCTACCTGGCCACTTTGGCATCTTCATGCCTATGAATAAACAGGCAAAGAAGGAAATTACTGTGCTCAGTGGAGTGATTGATCCTGATTACCACAAAGAAGTTGGACTGCTACTCCACAATGGAAGTAAGGAAGAATATGGCTGGAATACAGGGGATTCCAGGGAGCATTTCTTAGTACTACCACACCCTGTGATTAAAGTCAATGGAAAACTACAACTCAGTTCAGACAGGACTACTAATGGACCAGACCCTTCAGGAATGAATGTTGGGTCATCCCACCAGGCAAAAAGAACCACGACCAGGACCTAATTATTATGAGTATTTCTTCCTTGCTTTATCACAAATGTGTGTGTGTATCTTAAGTATCTTTTTCCCCCTTTCTTACCCTCTTATCATATAACATAAAATATATTGACTTATGTACTTAAATATTGTTCAACTTTACATAGTATTTAAGTTAAGGATCTTGAGGAGAAAAGTAAACATGACTCAAGGGCTTCGCATCTTCTTCTCAGGAAAGGGTTCGTGCATCTTCTGTTGTACACAGCATAGTTGAATCATGGTAGCTGGATGTGTGGCCTTGTCATTGTCTTTATCTGGAGATTAAATATCATTTAAGGAAATGTGTATGGGTGTCAAGTTGACAAGGGGTGAACTATGATTATTATCTTAATTAATTTTATGTGTTAACTTGGCCAGGCCATGGTACTCAGATTTTAGGTCAAACATAAGTCTAGATCTTGCTGTGAAGGTATTTTTTTAGATGTGATTAACATTTAAATTAGTAGACTTTGAGTAAGACAGATTACTCTCCATAAGGTGGGTGCACATCATCCAATCAATTAAAAACTTTAAGAGAAAAGATGGAGGACTCTAAAAGAAGGAATTCTGCCTCCAGACTGCCTTCGGATAGAGGCTATAACATCAACTCTTCCCTGAGTCTTCAACCTGCTAGTCTGCTCTGCAGATTTCAAACTTTCTAGCTCCCACAATCATGTGAGCCAATTCCTTAAAATAAATCTCACTATGTATATGTACAATCCTATTAACTGTTTCTCTGAAGAACCCTAATATAACGTGTGTACATATGTGTGTGTATGAGAGACAGAGAGTGAGACAGAGAGAGAGAGCGAGACGGGGGTGGGATGGGCTCTCTGTCGTCTGTCCATCATATTTTTGTATGTTTACTTATTTTTGCATTTGTAACATATATTTATATATTAGAGATATTAGTTCCTTACCTGGCATATGTATTTTTCTCTAGTTAATTTTGTGTCTTTTTACCTTGTATGTGTTACTTTATGCTATATAAAACAATTTTTTTTGTTATAGACTTTTTTTATTAAGATTATGATAGTTTAAAACCTTGTGAAATTTCAGTTGTACATTATTGTTAGTCATGTTGTAGGTACACCCCTTCACCCTTTGTGCCCTCCCCCCACCTCACCTTTCCCCTGGTAACCACCGATCTGTTCTCTTTGTCTATATGTTAACTTCCACCTATGTGTGGAGTCATATAGAGTTCGTCTTTCTCTGTCTGGCTTATTTCACTTAACATAATACCCTCAAGTTCCATCCATGTTGTTGCAAATGGGACGATTTTGTCCTTTTTTATGGCTGAGTAGTATTCCATTGTGTGTGTGTGTGTGTGTGTATATATATATATATATATATGTATACACCATATCTTCTTTATCCAATCATCAGTTGCTGGGCACTTAGATTGGTTCCATGTCTTGGCTATTGTAAATAATGCTGCAATGAACATAGGGGTGCATGGGACTTTTGGAATTTCTGATTTCAGGTTCTTAGGATAGATACTTAGTAGTGGGATGGCTGGGTCATAAGGTATTTCTATTTTTAACTTTTTGAGAAATCTCCATACTGTTTTCCATAGTGGCTGCACCAGTTTGCATTCCCACCAGCAGTGTATGAGGGTTCCTTTTTCTCCACAACCTCTCCAACATTTGTCACTCTTTGTTTCGGATATTTTTGCCGTTCTAACAGGAGTAAGGTGATATCTTAGTGTAGTTTTGATTTGCATTTCCCTGATGATTAGTGATGATGAGCACCTTTTCATGTGTCTATTGGCCATCCTTATATCTTCTTTGGGGAAATGTCTATTCATGTCCCCTGCCCGTTTTTTGATTGGGTTGTTTGATTTTTTGTTGTTAAGCTGTGCGAGTTCTTTATATATTATGGAGGTTAACCCTTTGTTGGATAAATAACTTGTAAATACTTTTTCCCAATTAGTGGGCTGTTTTTTTTGTTTCAATCCTGTTTTCCCTTGCCTTGAAGAAACTCTTTAGTCTGATGAAGTCCCATTTGTTTATTCTTTCTATTGTTTCCCTCGTCTGAGGAATTATGGTGTCCGAAAAGATTCTTTTGAAACTGATGTCAAAGAGTGTACTGCCGATATTCTCTTCTAGAAGACTTATTGTTTCAGGCCTAATATTTAGGTCTTTGATCCATTTTGGGTTTATTTTTGTGAATGGTGAAAAAGAATGGTCAATTTTCATTCTTTTACATGTGGCTGTCCAGTTTTCCCAGCACCATTTGTTGAAGAGACTTTCTTTTCTCCATTGTAGGCCCTCAGCTCCTTTGTCGAAGATTAGCTGTCCACAGATGTGTGGTTTTATTTCTGGGCTTTCAATTCTGTTCCATTGATCTGTTAAAATTTAATTTTTATGTAATTTATCAGTCCTTTTCTTTATATATTATGGATTTTGTGCCATTCTTAAAATACCTTCCGCCACTTGACAATTTAGCAAAAATCATCTGTATTTTCTAATTCTTTAGAGAATTGTGTCATCATCTATAGTTTAAAAGAAAGATTTGCAAAGAGGGGAAAGAACTAAAATTTGTTGATGTGCTAGTTTGTATCTCAAAAAGGAGGAGAGTTGGAAGGCACAGAGGAAAATTAATTCAGTCTGGATTATTCCCCATATAATCTCAGCAGTGCCCCCTCCAGAGCCCTGGGGAGGATGAGAGAATGATAGTGGAAGAGATAGACCCCTTGGAAGAATCGGTGACCTCAGAAAGCCTTTGCTAGTCAAACATGTTTATTGAACCATCCCAAAGCCATTGATAGCATAGCTAAGGCCAGAGAGCTGCAGTCCAAGTGATGTGGTTGTAACCATGCTGCCGACCAACCCTCTAAGTCCAAGCAGATTGATAGTTCGGGTGCTGCCCTGCCTCAAAGCAGAGGTGTAGGCCAGATGACCTCTTCACTCCATCATCCTAGGAATCAAGAACTGTGCTCCTGTGTGAGCCAAGGCATGGATATCTTGGCCACTCCCCATAACTAAGTCCATTGGGACAACCTGAGCAAATGTTATAGCCAAGTGAGACAGTGGCATACCTCTGCAGGTGACATGGCCATCCCAACACACCATGCCTGTCTCAGAGTGCTGCCTCCTATGAGGATGACCTAAGTCATAGGGGGTGGCTATTTGTAAACTGTAAAGTAAGTGCTAATGCTAATGAAAGGACTTTTTAAAAATCTACTAAGCACCCATGTGTGCATAACCTTGTACTAGTTGCTGAGGGGAATAAGAAATACAAGGCACAAGCTGTGCTGTCAAAAGGTTTATTACAATCTCATCTGTAAGGTACGTCACCTAAAGGATATGGAGCAAGTAGGATTTGAACTGAATTGTCCCCAGAAAGGAAAATGTCATGGAATAAAGCGTAATAGTATGGTAGGGAGAGACACGTTTATAGCACAGCTGATGCTCCAGTTCTACTTGGGAAGCAGAGCAGAAACTGGAGAAGCTGTGCAGGGTCCTGCTGCACAGAGCCTTGGACGTCAGCAAAAATGCTGGCCTTGATCCTGAACGTAGTGTGGAGCCCTAGATGAGGCTTCCTTAAAAGTCAGGGGTAATGACTCCTGGAGTGGGGGATGGAGGAGGGAGAATGCCAGTGAAGATGAGAACCGAGGAGAAACCTCTACAGATTGAGGGCCGTGGAGCTTCAGGGAAAGTCGGGCGCCTGGAGATACCTGATGCTGAGAATCACAAGTGAGCTGGATTCTCTATCTGTGTCTGTGTCTGTATCTCCATCTCTATCTGTATTTGCATCTAAGTCTATATGTATTTATGCAAGCACATATAACCTTTGAAACATGATCAGTCTAAAAAATCCACATGCATGTGTACATATATGCTCACAAGACATTGCTTATTCTTGCCCATGTGACCGAGATATAGATATTATTGAGTGAATTCATATCTCATTCCACTCTGTAAAATTATTTCGGACACTTCAAGGGAAGAGTTTCTTCCCATAATTACTCCTAGCTCTAATTTGCCTTCATCTAATTAATATGTTTAGATTTGTTTTTTATAATGCTGCCCTCCAGATATGGAAGGAGCACCTGCTATATACCAAGTTGAAATTAGTCTTTATCTTAATCTCCTAAAAACGTTCAAATACAAAAAGCCCTTGAAGGAACGCTTGCATCCACGTAGGAACAAAGCAGTAACACTAGAGATTCATCTTGAATGGTGAGCCCTCCTCTTCCGTAAGATCTTCCTGTCTCCTCGAGCCAGGGGCTCATTTCCATAGGGTCCTCCTCCAACATGTGCCCCAGGCTTGAAACCCTGCTACAGTGTGTTCTCCTTTCTGTTTTCTCATCCACGAGCTGACCCTCTTCCTCTGTGGGAGATCCTTAGAAAACAAATTCTTGTCCTACTGTGCAAAGCAAGGCAGCTTTTCTCCCCAGCTCCTCTCCGGGCATAGTTTTATCTGAAAATATATGAAAGACCTTAGTTGAAAAAAATGGACATTTTAAAAGTCAAATGTACCTCTCCTAGAAAATAGCTGTGATATAAAAAAATCTACTCCCTTTCAATTATTGATGGGTAGAGAGTTCATTTATGAGTGTCCGCTGTGTCACGGGACCTTTTCCAGACATTTTCGTTCCCTAATTCTCTTGACCTTCACGACACCATTGAGAGTAAATTTTATCATCTATTTTAAATTTGAGCAAACTGAGAATGAGAAAGGTTAGGTGATTTTCACAAGATCACACAGCTAATAAGTGGCAGGACCAGGATTCTGTTCCAGGTGTGTCTCACTCCTAATCCAGGCTTTTAACTGTGATGGTGTAGACATGCACACGCACACACACACACACACACACACAGAGGATCTGCCAGAGTGGCTGGGACACAAGTGGAGGTATTTAAAGGCTTCTGTGAGTCCTAGTTTAAAGCAGACCCTCAGGGAAATAGGACAAGGGGACTGAAGAGATGAAGATGAATGAGTGAGGGACAGGCAGCTGTAAGGAGAATGAGCTGACACTGATGGTGGGAATGTCCTGGGCCCCTGTGGAGAGATGCAGGGGAGGAGCTGCCAGTCATCACCTGTCACAGGACCCGTGTGGGTGGCAGAAGGCAGTCCTCTCATGCCCAGGCCCTGTCTCACGCACTGAAGGCAGAGTCGAAGCCCGGGATAAAAGGGGCTGGGGCCAGAGCACCTCCAGCCACTCCCTCCTGAGGAGCTGACGGACCCTGTGCTGCTTGTGCGTGAGTAAGTGTCTACTGGGAGCAGGAGACAGCCTTCCAAAGAGGGACGCTCAGACCAGAGTGAGAGGGCAGGCACGGGTAGGGGCTTGGGGGCTGTGGTCCATATCATTAAAGACAGACAAGGCCGGAAGGGACAGAGCCGGGGGCAGGTGGGAAGACAGTGAGAACAGTATGAGTTCAGCGATGGCTGAGTATGCTGAGGAACCCACCAGATCCGCAGCTCTGTGCGACTCACAGGATGAAAGAAGGAAACCTCGGCTGCTGTGATATTCTAGGAGACGCTTCAGAAATGGAGACACCTTGAGAAACCACTGCATCCTTAAGGCATGATTCGGGCACAGGGATTCTCAAAGTGAAGAGAGGATCAGAGGCATTTTTGGAGATTGTTACACATATGGGTATAGGACAAGGCCTGGAAATACATTTAAAAGCTCCAGAGTTGGAAAAGCACAGAAGTTTAACCATCTCATGGTCAAAGTATTAGTGTAAGAGGTGGTATTTCTGAGACCATCAGAGCACTGGGCTGTGAGTCAAGGGACCTCTCAGCTTTCTCTTTAGTAACGTGAACCAGCCAGGAAATCTCTAAGATCCTCTTCTATTTTGATCGTGTAAATGTCTAAAATGTGAAAGTGTTTAGGTTGTGAACAGGATATTTTTTTCCATAAAGAAAAATATTTCAGTTCTAAATTAGTCTCTATAGAACAATTTCAATATTTGGATGACATAAATGAAAAAAAAATTGTTTTTCACTTTCCTGACATCATTTGGTCTCAGTTTTCTAATTGGTAGAACGGATGATGATGACTTCCTACTTTAAAAGGATAAACTGAGGTTCAAAGGAGACGCTGTGAGAGTAGTCGGTAAGGTGTTACAAACGATGAAAGTGGTAGGGATTTGTTTTCTCTGACTGATCTTAAACAGGTTATTTAAATGTACATAGTAGAAATGATGTTGAAAGGACAAGAAGGGGCAGGGTGGGCTCTGTGTGCTGGGTCTGACTTATTATTTGACTCTCCCTTAGCTCCTGAACATCCACCTGCCGACATGTCCTGCCAGCAGAGCCAGCAGCAGTGCCAGCCCCCTCCCAAGTGTCCCACCCCTAAATGTCCCCCGAAGTGTCCTCCAAAGTGCCCTCCAGTCTCTTCCTGCTGTGGTGTCAGCTCTGGGGGCTGCTGTGGCCCCAGCTCGGGGGGCGGCTGCAGCTCTGGGGGTGGTGGCTGCTGCAGCTCTGGGGGAGGCGGCTGCTGCCTGAGCCACCACAGGCGCCGCAGGTCCCACCGCCGCAGACACCAGAGCTCTGACTGCTGCAGCCAGCCCTCGGGGGGCTCCAGCTGCTGCGGAGCGGGGAGCGGGCAGTCTTCTGGAAGCTGCTGCTGAAGTGGACCCTGAGCCAAGAAGAGCTAACTTAGAGGCAACAAATGGCCAAACACTTCCTCCTCCCCCTGCTCCTCCTGGGCTTGCCTGAGTGGCTGAGATGTCCCATTACAGGTTCTGAGCTCTCAGCTAGAGGGTCTCTCTGCCCCAGGATTCAGAAGCCTGAATCCTCTCCCAGAAATCTATCTGCTGACCTCTGACATCAACTGTGTTGTCTCCCGTGGGACCCCAGACCGCAGACTCTAACTCCCTCCTCAGCCAGTTGCCTTGCAATCTGCAACCTCAAATGAATCAATAAAACAAGGAATCTGCTCACCATCTTGTTCTAGACTCTTCCTTGTCTGCTTGCATCCTAATATTCTTCTCACTGCTATCCATTCTCTTGCAGGAATCAATAGAATCAGATATTTGGGGCGGGGGGGAAAGTGGCTCTGCCTTTCCTCTGACACCTTCTCTCGGATGAATCCTATGCAGGTCTGCTAGAGCACAGCCTCCTGATGTCTCATGAACACAGTGCCTTGGACTTTGGACTTTCTTCAGGGTCCCACCCCGTCCCGGGCAAGGCAGGGAGACAGATGTGTAGTCCTCCCACCTTCTCTTTGTGATACTGCCCCAACTCACCCCCAACTTTCTGTCTTTTTCAGCCCAAAAAAATTGTTCAGAAAATTATACATGAGATTTCTGCAAGTAAACCATGAATCTTAGTTAATTCTAACCAGAAACACCCATTTAGCATGTGGCAAAGATGGTAAAAAGTAAAAATGCCTATAAAAGGAATCAGAGACTTAAAAGAAAAATCAGTCACTTCTCCCTTTTCTCTCCCTGAGTCCCAAATCAAATAGTTCATCTCTATACTTTGTAAAGAAATCTTGATTTTTCATCAAAATTATTTTCAATTACAAATTTCTTGTGATTTTTAATCATTGTTAATTTTACTTTGAGTTTACTATGTCTTGATAGTCTTATTATGAACTAGATAAATAGCTAACACCTTGAATTTATGTTTTAGTCCATTAAAAAAGCACAGGTGTCTGGTGGAGCAGACGGCAGGAACACATGACAGGGATAGTGTGGTTCACACCTCACAGCTGCTGTGATTAATACGACCTCTAGATGTCCCTGTGTCTTTAGTCAGTCACTTAAGATTCAAAGTTCCATAAGGATCGTTACAGACAGTGATCCTCAGCATGTGCCTGCCCTTTGGCTAGTCCAGGAAGCTAGAAGAGGAATACATTCCCTCTGGTTTCAAGTAAGAAGAGAGAGCTCAAACACTACGCATATTTGGGGGTCCTCTCCAAAAAATGTCAACTGTCATGCTAACAAGTATAGAGTTGATTGCTGGCCAAAGTGACAGATGACCACCGTGCTGTCTAAATAGGAATTCTCAGACAAAAGGAGCCTATATCCCTCAGAAGTGTGATGTTTCAGTTGAGACCAGGTTCACTCTGCAGTCGAGGCTCCCTCTCCCCTCTTAGACTAGATGCCTCCTAAAGACAGATGCTGTATATCCATCTTACACTCAAGTTTCATGAAAGCAGAGGTTGTTTCCCTACAGATTGTGAAGAGTTTCTTGTATATTTTCTTCTAAGAGTTTTATAGTTTTAGCATCTCAGTTAGGTTTTTGATCCATTTTGAGTTATTTTTTAGAATGCTGTAGGTAAGAGTCAACTTCATTCTTCTATATGTGGATATATAGTTGTCCTAGCACCATTTGTTGAAAAGACTTATTTCCTCAGTGAAATGTCTTGATACCTTCTCAAAAATCAATTGACCATATATTGATGTATTTCTTTCTGGACTCCCAATTCTCTTTCATTGATATTTATGTGTATTCTTAGTTGACACTTTTTTTTTCTTTTTAGCATTTTAAAAATGTCATTCCGATGCCTGCTGGTCTCCATTGTTGTTTATGTCATTTGTTAATAGTATTATGGTCCCTTGTGATGAGTCACTTTTCTCTTGCTATTTTCAAGAGTTTCTCTTCATCCTTTCTTTCAACACTTTTACTGGAATGTGTCTGGATGTGGACCTCTGTGTTTATCCTACTTTGATTTTGTTGACCTTTTTGAATGTATAGATCGGTTTTCACCAAATTTGGGGAATTTTCAGCCATTATTTTTGAATACTTTTTCTGCTTCCTTCTCTCTCCTTTCCTTCTGATACCCACATTACATATATGTTGGTGAGCTTAATTTTTCTGAGACTCTGTTCACTTTTTATCATTCATTTTTTGTCTATGACTCTATCTCAAGTTTTCTGAGTCTCCTTTCTACCAGTTCAAATATACTGTTGTGCTCTTCTAGCAAATTTTTCACTAAGAATGGAAGAAAGAAAGAGAGGAGACATCTATTGCTCCAAGAAATAGTGTCACAAATAGGGACTGGGAATGAGAAGAGATGGGTATTTCTCAGGGATGACCTCCTGTTCCCAGACCAGGATGGGATGCTAATAACAATGGGAGCCACATATTCAAAACACTATCATTCTAGTTTGGTAAATTTAGGCTGACTAGTTCCATTCTCAACCCATACCCAGAATTCGCCTGCCTCTCTGTTTGCCTGTATTTAACTTATTGTCCTGCGTTATCTATTAATGTGTCTACATTATCTCTAGAGTTAAAGCTTTGAGGCATGGGATGGGTTTCTTATTGCTTCCTGTATCCAGCACATGGTAGGTGCTTAATAAATATCAAATCATAGAATTATACTCATAGATACAACTGAACCTGGAATAGAGATCAAGTGGGACTAGAAGGAGAATAGTAAATTTCTGGGGTTCTGACTTGGAACTGGCTGGACTTGTAAATCTAGTGGGGGCACAGGACAGCTCAGGAAGGCCTACTTTAGGGAATGAGCAAAGGTAAATACTGATCTTCTCCACTGAAAGTGCTAATCCTGGTGGAGCGGATCACCAACACCATCCTATATGTGATGAAATTCATTGTACTGGAAGTGACTGGACCTAGAGATTTCTGTGGGAAATTATCATAAGGAGTGATCTGGGGGAGTTGGAGAGGAAACAGAAAGCTTGGTTCACCCAGGGAAGAGACTCCAAGAAGAACCCTCAGCCCTTAGGGAGGGGCAGTAGAGTTTGGGTAGTTGTTAGTTAACCTCAGGGAAATGCATTTGTGATGTGTGAGGTCTCAGGAGCATGGGTTTATATGATGTGGGTGTGGGTGGGGAAAAGGAACAACTGGTATGTTGAGACCAGAGGTACTTTGACCTCCCACTAATGCTTAGTATACGTGAAGCCTTCCTGAGAAGTAGTTAGAATTTTTTCTGATACCTGAGGGGGAGTAGAAGAGGAGGAGGAAGAAGAAGAAGAGAGAAGAAGAAGGAGGAAGGGAGAGAAGAAGGAGTCTGATCTCTGAGGCCATAAGTCAGATGCTCTCTCTCCATGGTCCTGTTCTAATGGGGTGAGATAGGCTTCATACCATTCTCTCACCTTCTGTTTCACTCATAAGAACTTTTCTCTCCCTTCATCCAAACTGCATGTCAAAGCTTACCTGCCCCCCGCCTCCCCGCCCCACGACGAGTGCATTCCCAGATGAAGAAGGCAAGCCCTGACAATCCTGTCCTGCTGGATTTGGGGTTCCAACAGCTGCTCCTCTTCTGGCCTTGTCCTGTTCCCCACCCTGGTTATGTACTTATCCCTCGTCCCACACCCCAACCCTGCTTACCTTTGTCTTATATATGATTTAAAGCCTTTGAGGACAGCCCATCTAATCATAATATCCCTTGTAATTGCTCTTCTTTTTCATTTACTCCACTGTTTCCTGAGTCCCTACTGTATGTCAGGCATTGGGAACAGAGAGGCAGGCGAGACACTATCCCTGCCATCAGAGAGTTTCATCAGTGCCTTTTTACTTAGCTGTGCATATCAGCAGCAGTTCTGAGATGGAAGCATCCAGAGATGAGGAACTATATTCAGATGAGAGTGTTTCCACTGTAAGCACAGCCAACATGTGCTCATATTAATTTTCATGAAAGGTGAAGGAAAACTTTTCACCCTGTGGAAAGTTTTTCCATGGGGTCCCTTGATAACTACAAACAGCTCTCCTTTCGCATTTAAGAGATAGCAGGGTTTATGAATGTTTTATTCTCCGTATTATTCTCAGCCTGTCCTGTAACGTGAGGTCCACCCACAGATTTCTCTGTACTATTTATAAAAGGGTGTTCACAAAGGCCTTAGGTGAGGAGGGTGAACACAAGAAGTGGAGAACTGATTCACAAAACAAAAAGGCGTGGGATTTTGTTTTCCTCCTATTTTTTGTTTTCTCAAGACAAAAAGTCTATTCTAATGGCATATGGATTGTTTCATTCGACAAATATTAATGAGCATCTTCTTTATGTCAGGGACCGTATCAGACCCTAGGAATGCAGAAGTGATAAAGACAAGGCCCCTGTCATCAGGAAACTGTTTAATAGAGGAGATAGGACAAGTATTTAGGTCACCCTGACTTTGAGCAGCTATAAAGGATGTGAGGGGTCTCTATGAAGTTCAAAAGAAGAAGGACTCAGATGTGACTGGGAGACCAGGCAAGTCTCCGTGGAGGTGATGGCATTGAGTTGGATGATGAAAGTCATGGATGATGGGTGGGGGCTGGACCAGAAGGGTCTTCCTCAGACTTGGGTAGTATTGAACTTGGTCCTCTCCTCCAATCTTAGATAGAACTCAACAGCTGTCGTATCCTCATTCAGTCCCCAGGAATGTAATCCAGACTTAGTCAGTGTACCTACCTTCACTCAGGCCATCTGAAGGCTCCAGCCTTCTGGTCACTCACTCACATGGGAATCCTTTTGGTCCATGTCCCAGCTGTGTGTAAGCGAGGAATCTAGCCCTAGGAATTATGAAACATCCGGATAAATAATCCACTCCATGGCTCCTCTCCAATAACAGGTAGCCTGGAGGCTTCAATTGGAGGATGTATAAAAGGCCTCTTCCTTCCCAGCCCCACAAGGCCTCCAGACTCCTCCTGGGATGACTTGCCCACACATCTTCCTGTAGGGTGAGGATACTAATGTGTAGAGAGAGACTTGGATGTCCCTCACTTAGATGCAGCTAAGGAAGCTCTGATCTCTCCTTTTGTCTCTTAACAAGGGATAATAGGTAAGCTAAGTAGGAGAGGTTTGGGGCAGCGAGAAGGGAAAAGAAGTGGTTCCTTGCAAAAGACCTCAAATGATCTAACATGAGAGAAAGCCATAGAAGCTAGGGGGTCAGAGAAGCAGAGAAGGTGCATGCAGGTTTAGGAATCTCAGGGTTAAAGAAGACTGAGTGAAGAAAAAGCAGAGACTTGGTTCTCCTTTAAGCCTGACCATGGTGGACACTAGCCTGGGAAAAGTGGGCTGTCAGCTCAACTGGGTTGTAGTTTGTTTTTCTTGTTTAAGAAGAGTAAGTTATTAGCTTGGTTATTGGTGAGTGGGTCCCCTGGGAGTTCCCACCATGATTTACTATCCAGATGTTTAGCCCTTTCAAATCCATTTTTTCCCCCTCCTGGGATGGATTTTAGCAGATTGTAAAGGCTAAGGGTCCATTTTGTCAGCCCCAGCGCATGGAGAAGTGAAAAATATACCCAAGGTCCTGATCTAACCAAATGCTCTTTTCCCTTCCAGCTTCCACCCGCTAGCCCAGTGATGTCACAGCAGAAACAGCAATCCTGGGAGCCTCCTGGTGCTCCCCAGTGTGCCGCTCCCCAGTGCCCAAGCCCTTCCCTGGCTTCCCGCTTTGCTCCTTGCTGTGCTTCCCATTCAGGAAGCTGCGGTTCTGGTTCCCGAAGGCCCCGGGATCAGAGCCCAGCTCGCTCCGAGAGGGCTCACCGAAAGCCCCGCTGCCTTAGTGGTGGCACAACCTACCACATCAAAGAGGAGGAGTGTTAAGGTGTCTGTCCCAGAGGAGAGAGGCACAGGTACAGTTGCTCTTTCCCCACCCGGGTCTTGTGCATTTATTAAGCAGAGAAGCTCAGGTCCTCGCCTTCTCATTTGGGAGGAGAAACACCTCCTGGCCCCCAGCAATTAAGAGGAGAGAACTACAGTATGCTGCACTTCTGCTTCTGTCTTCCACCCACCCCTTCAGCTCAGCAACAGCACAGCTGCTTCCTTTGGAGCCGTGGCTGCTGTGAACACTTGAAGTGTCTGCTTGGACGTGCTGAGACCTCCTCAGGTGGATGCTATCCCTTCTTCTTCCCTCCTAAGACAGCGGACGACATTTCAAAGAGACAGATGGTTTGAGACTTATGCCTGAGTTCTCAGCATCGTCACAGCCATCAACCTACGTCACATCATGATCCTAGCACTGAAGCCTTCAGTGTAATAAACATATGTTGAGCCCCCGCTGTGTACTGAGCTCTGTGTTCACAGATGTAAGCGGGAGACTTGTCTCTGCTCTAGAAAAGCTTACAAGCTAGTGGGAGAAGCAATGCGAACTCTAGATTGAAATATGTGTACGAATAAATATAATTTTAAGCTGATTGACATGCTTATTTTTTTTCTCACTTTGTGCCCAAAAGAACTTAAAGGAGAAAAAAATGTAGAAAAGGTCAAGGACAGCAGGGTGAGACTCATCCTGGTGGTGTGGATCAAAGGCGGTTTCTCTGGAACAGAGAGAGCATGCCACTTGAGGGGAGGAGAACAGGCTTCCTGAGGAGATAGGATTTAAACAGGGCCTTTAAAGAGAAGCCAGTTTTGGCGCTGGGAGTGGAGTGAGGAGGAAGAATCTTCCAGGTGAAAGATAAGGCATAAAGGAAGGCATTACAAGTGAGGTACTTGCCACTGGCATGAATTTCAATTTGGCTGAATTACCAGGCATGAGATGACAATGTGGGACAGTTCATACCCCCAATTCCTTATGAGAACTCAGACCAGCTGAGTTTACTGAACTGAAGGTATAAAACACCACCTACCAAAGAATTGCTGCTCTGGAAATAGTCTAGGCCCAAGTTCAGGGTCTATCTGCCTGGGGTTGAGGGGACCTGAGGTAAAGGATAGGGGCCTGGAGGTGCTTGAGGCTCAACGTGGTTGCCTGTCAATACAAGCGCGATGTAAACATGTTAACTGAGTCTCATTTCTGGAGGACACTGGAGATATTTTTTTAAGCAAGTACCCAATCAAATAGTTATATTGCCCGGGTTCAGAGCAGAGTATCAGCCTGTCTATAATTTCCAATACACAGGATGCCTATTTCCAGGGCTTAGCAATCTTCCTGATGGCTGGGACCTGATTTTGTCTCTCTTATGATATACCTATATATAGGCATATAGATATAGCATAATTATGTGTGATTATAATTTTAAATGTGTAATTTTTCTCATTACACAAAAGATGCATACTTGTATAGAGATGCATTAATGTAGATAAGCATAAGGAAGATGATTAAGACCAACCAAATGTCTTATCACCTAAAAATAATCACTACTAATAATTTCATAGATGAAGTTCAAAACTTTATAAAAATCACAGAATGGGATTATTTCAGAATATCTTATAACCTGCTTTTTTACTTAACAATATCATTGTCAATACCCTCCCATGCTGATAAAGATCGGTCAACACTGTTGTGCTCTATTGCGTGAACACACCGTGATTCGTGTAACTGGTTCCCTGATATTGGGCACTTACGTTGCTTCTATTTTTTTGCTGTCTAAACAACAGGAAAATAAACATTCTCATCGTTCATTGTGTTTAGTAATTTTCTTAAGATAAATTTTTAGAATTGGAATTCTGGAATTGTCAAAGACTATGAAGATTTTTTTCAGACTTTCCAGGAAGATCACATCTTGGGAGCAATTAAAATGCCTCCATTTAAGAAAATCATTTGAGGGGAAAGGATTTCATTTATTCAAGGGCAGGAATGAGTACTACATTAAAAAATTACCCTAGCTAAAGGAAAAATCCACTTTGCAAAAAGAAACACTTTCTGAGAAACTTATCTACCTATTTTACTTTCATGAAATCTATGCTTTAAATAAAACAGTAGATACTTTCTCCTTTTAAGGGGAAAAGTTGCTTTATATTATATAAAGCATATTTTATGAATTTTGGCACACCATGGCTTTAAAGTCCATATTTAACCAATAGGTTTTTAAATATTCTTGATTTAGATGTTCAGCTACGTTTGTGTGAGAGATTTCTGGGGAAAAAAATCTCATTTTTCTCTAAGAAAAAAGCAAAATATCAATGTTTGGTTGATTGTGTAAAACTTAATGTCTAAGAATATCTATTTTTCAATTTTTTTAAATTTCTTCTCTTTACTGAAAACAGGTATCCACCAAACAACGATTAAAAATAATTTTGACATAAACAAATTTTCTTTGACAAAAGCACTATGTAATATTTTGGCTTATTGGGATTTCCTTAGCCAGTGCTTAGATTCTCTGTGCTGATTATTCAACTTGCATTTTATTGTATAGATACACTGTCTAGTCTGTATCAAATTGACTTCAAAATTGCTGCATTGAAAATAAACTAGTGATTCGATCATTGTTTTTCTCCATAAAAGTCTGCGTTTGGCATCTTCACGTTTTCTAAATATATCTTTTTTCAGAAATGTCAATATTACAAATGCCTTCTTAGTGTGGCTTTAGTGTGGTTTCATTTTAATATTGTAGGTACATTATACCTTTGTTTTATGATAATCAATAACGAAAAATGTGGACTTCACATTTTGTGCAAAATCTTAAAAGTTTACAGGAACAGCAAAAATAGGTAAGCGGCACAACCATTTTTTCTTTAGAATAAATCTAACTCTGTGCTTTTAATGAATGTTAAATATTTATATATTTTTAACATTTTCCAGCTAGAAAAATTTTATTTTGACAGAGCATTTGATATTTAATATGCTCTCATCTAATTTTTTAAAAAATGTTGTTTTCAGTATCATATAGATTAAATAAAGAATATATAAAGTAAAAAGAATGAAAGAAAGTTGCCAGATGTTTAAAAGAGCTCCTCAAGGGACTTTGAAAGACCCTCGGGTGAAGGTTTCAACAGCGTGTTGTCTTCTCTTAAGTCTCAATTCCAGCCTTCCAGCGAGCAAGTCCTTCTCCGGGAACTGAAGTTGGGCTCAGTGACCTCACGCCAGGTCAGCCCGTGCCTCAGAGTGCCCAGTTCTTCCTGGATCTCCAGTCAGGACACACATGACCCTCGTCAGCCTGGCCCCAGGGTCAACCCCAGAGAGGCGGGCCTAGCCCACCTGCTAAGTCTAACGCATTTTCAGCAGCTCTCAGTTTACAAAGTCTGACAGACCACATTTTGTCACTAGATATTGCATACTTCATGATATAGCCCAAATAGTAATAAAAAGTCCTTGATTTTATTTATTCCTCTAAAGCTGTTACAAATAAAATATTAAAATCCCCCCAAGGTGAAAGAAACTATTTGGTGCTAACTTCTTCTCTTATTCAGTGGGAAGTTAAGAAATATTGCCTAAATTTGGCAGATGAAGAAATGTAAAGTTATAGAGGTAGTCAATAGTAGCATGAAAAATAAAATCGTGTCTGAATAAGGAGGAGAGAGAGAAGGGATGATGAATGTGAACTTAAGCCATTGTGTTTCACTGGTGGCGTAAACAGAGACGTCTGAAAGGAAGCAAAGAAATAAGTAGAAACACAGATTGTTTAGATTGAGACAGTTTTTTGGTATTACAACCTATTGGATTAACTGATTTTTAATTTTCAGGCAAATGTATTATTTATTCTAAAAAAATCATATTCAGTTTTTACACACATCTACAATGATCCTAGGCCAAATCTTCCTTAACAGGGTGGGTTTAGATTCAGACCCCTGTTAGATGAAATCCTATTTCAAATCTGATAACTCTGTGATCTTTTCAGATTTCTGTGCCTTCCTATGCCTTGTTTTTTCATCTAAAAATTAGGCAAATAATAGTACCTGCTTCATGAGACTGTGGAGAGGATTATAGATGATATCATAGGTGACATATTTAATTCATATTTAGTTCAATAAATGTTAGTGGCAGCTTACATTTGGGGTGTACTTTATTCTTTTTTAAATAGACTTTTTATTTAGAATAGTTTTAGATTTACAGAAAAGTTGCAAAGATAGTACAGAGAATTTTCCACCTTCCCTGCATCCAGTTTCGCTGTTGTTCAGATCCTACATTAGTGTGGTACCTTTGTTACAATTAACACATCAATATTTATACATTATTATTAACTAAGGTTCATAGCTATACTTTATTCAGGTCTCCTTAATTTTTACCTAATGTCTTTTTATGTTCCTGGATCTCATCCAGGACACCACATTGCATTCAGTCTCCTCTTGACTGTGACAGCATCTTAGACGCACCTTATTTTTGATGACCTTGACAGTTTTGAGGAGTACTGGTCAGGTATTTTGCAGAATGGCTCTCGGTTGGGATTTGTCTGGTGTTTTTCCTCGTGATTAGAATGAGATTATGGATTTTTAGGAGGAGAATCACAGGTGTGAAGTGCCATTCTCATCTCATCATATCAAGGGTGCATACTGTCAACATGACATCACTGTTGATGGTGACCTTGATCATCTGGCTGAGGCAGTGTTTGCCTCTACTGTAGAGTTATGCTTTTTCTTTCTCTTGCCATACTCCTCTCTTTGGAAGGAAGTTACTATGAGCAGCCAAGGGTAGGAAGTTACACTCTCCCTCCCTGAGAGGGCAGTGTCTACTTAACCAATTTGGAATTCTTTTGTATGAGAGATTTGTTTACCTCTACATTTTTTAACTTACTCAATCATTTATTTATGTCAGTATGGACTCATGGCTATTGGATATCTATGATTTATATTTTAGCTTATAATCCAATGTCATGTTCTTCATTTTGTTGTTCGTATTGTTCTGGCTTTGGGAACTCTTTCAGGTAAAAGAGCTCCTGTGTCCCTTTGGCATCACCCCATTGGATTCTTTTTTGAGCACTTCCTTGGCTTTCTGGCACTATAAGATACTTCAGGCTCATTTTGCATATTGTCTGCCCCAGACCTAGTTCAGCCATTTGTCTAGTGATCCCTGGTTTCTCTTATTGGAAAACTGTATTATAAACCAAGATGTGGGTGCTGGTTTTGCCCATTGCTACTGGAGTGTCATGGCTTCTAGGCCTCCTCAATGAATGGAGCTTGGAAATATACGTGTGCATACTAACAAACGTATACACACATACTATAATTATTTCAATAATTATCCACCCATACCTGTATTAGGCTAAACAAGAGTTCATACTGATGTCTTCAACTCTAATTCAGCATCATACAGTTTATTTTAGCTTCTTTCTCTGCTTATCTGTAAGTTCTCACTCCAACAGTAAGGAATATGATTCTCACCATCTACCTCACATTCACTAATTTGTTCAATCCCAGTACGCATGTATGGTGTATTTTATTTTGAAAACAATATTATGAAATGCCCAGGAGTCAGTGTGGGCTGTGTGAGCAACTGTTTTCCTGCCTCTGGAGGCTATATAGACTATTGATTGAAGAGGAAAGAATGAGTGAGTCACGGTACTTGAAGCTGGGTCAGGGCAAAGACAGGGCATCTTGAAGATGAAGGGACTGAATTGAAATGGACTGTCACTCCATGAGGACCTCCAACCACCAGAAATCATCTGCCAAACATAGACTCTGCTCAGCTTCCTCCTCCTGTCATCCCACCTTAGCAACCCACTTGGGTTGGAAGCGGAAAAGCTTCTATCATATGGTTTGAGCACACAGGGTGAGGTCAGGGAGACCTTGTGTGGGGCTGTGGGCATGAGAAAGCCTCACTCTTTACCCAGACACAGGTTAGAGCCAGTTTGGATTCTCCTTAAGAACCAAGGCAGGAGAGGGCATAGAATCTCTGTCTCAAAACAAGTAGGAAATCAGAAAGTGGTAGAGGTCTGCCTGTGGGAAGATAAAAGAGCCCAAATACTCAGTTTGGGACCTACCTAGTTACTCTACCTCAGACTAATGATTAGTTCTGAACTTCCTGGAAGATAGACTATAAAAAGACGAATGGTCAAATATACATAGTCTTCAAGGAAAGGATTGTCTTCCCTAACAGTGGATTCTAAAAGAAATTGTTTGCAATAACCAGTGACACACTTAACAACACTCTTAGAAAAAAATCACAGATGGATGACAAACCACTATCGTTTTGCCTGTCATTGAAAAAAAGCACATCACATTGAAACAAAATGCTGCTTATAATATGGTAGAGAGGGCTAACCAAGTACAAGGAAGCAAAAAAGCAGATGCCTAAAAACAGAACGTCTCATAGGTGTAGTCATAGTTTGGCTCACAAAGGGTATAATTCACTCATCTGTGAATTGTGGCCAATAAAAATACCGTCATTCTTCATCCTGAAATGTTGCTAGAATAAGATAAAGGGGCCTGGATAAATGCGTTTCATACTGCTCCATTCACCACCCTGATCAGGCATCATCAAATACTTAACAAGTACAGAACTCCTTTCTCTCTCTCTATCCCACACAGACACACAGATTAACTCCTAGACTTCTCTCTCTGTAGCAGCTCAGCCAGTCCTCTCAAGTCTGGTTTCTCACTAATCCCAGTTCTCCTCTCCTGATCTTCAGTAAGCCCTCCCTACATGGATCCATAGGTGTCTCCATTCTTCTCCTTCTGATTGTAGATCCCGGAAGTTCTACCCTTATCTCTGACAGGTTCTCTCTGTCCTTTGATTACCAGAGGAGTAGAGGTGATTGACACAGACTGAACCCTATGCAAACTCAGTCCCTGCCTGGATCAAGCACTAGGCATACTTATTGCTTTAGTATCTAGTTAGTTTGCTCTCACAGCCTAAAGGTGAGTGATTTTTAGAGAATTTTCTCCAGAATAGCTTTATACAATAACCCTGATAAATGCAAACCATTCCCAAAATATGTGACTCCACTCAACCTTGAACCATTGCCTGATCCATCTCAATGTCCATTGTCACAGCTACAGCCCCAACCCATGCATGACTCCTGGGGATTTTTGTAGAAGATGGTGGTGGTCCTGTGGGTGGGCTGGGAAGAGTGTTGTGAAGTTAGACTTTCCCCATCACTGACATGGTTTCTTGGCATTCAGTGATATTTTAAAACCTTAGGAGAAAGAAAAAGATAGATCCTTATCAATGAGTGATGCTGAACTAGCCTAGCAACAACACACAGAGCTACAGCAACAATCTGCATTTATATAGAACTTACTGCTTACAGGGAACTTCTAATCACTGCACCATATTACTCATTTAATCCTCGCAACAGCTCTACGAAGTAGATGCAATTTTTATCACCATTTTACAGATGAGCAATTGAGGCACAGAGAAGGTAAGTGACAAACCTAATGTTGTACACCTAGTAAGTGATGGAACCTGGATTTGAAGGTAGGTCACCTGAGAACAGACACTAGACACTTCACCACTATGCTCTGCTCCCAAGAAGACGCTGCTGGAATGAACATGCTCTCCTCTTATCACCTGTGTCCCCTCTCCTCCTCTGCCAACCCCAAACTTGAACACTGATTGAAAATCAGCCCTTAGGTTTAGTCCTGATTCTGCCCCTATTTTAACTTTGTGAATTGGATAAGATGACTTATCTGAACCTTCAATTCTCATTTGTGAAATGAAGGCATACATCCAAGCCAAATGACATATTTTATTGGCAATTAATTCATTCATCCAACCAATAAATAAGTACTGACTATATATCCAGAACTGCTTTTTGAGGAATTATCAATATTTCTTTATTAGTAGAATCCACGCATTTATTAGAGAAAACTTTCTAACAATGACAACAGTCTGAAAAGAAATGAGCTGACTTGTGAGATAATGAGTTCTTCAACTGAAAGCATTTCAATTTGGGCCAGAAAGCTCATCATTAGGCATGTGGGAATGGAGTTGTAGCATCTCTAGAAAATTTTCCACTAGATGCTTGCTGAGACCTCTCCAAGACTGAAAGATGTTGTGCATGGCCTGTGCTCCTTATATTTTTCAAGTGTCTATGAAGATCCTTGGAAGAGCTTGGAGGAAGATAGTAGGAGGCATGGAAATGTTACCAGAATGTTCTGTGGGCTGGCTATAGTCTATGGTACTACCAGAATATCCCAGGATGATATTTCCCAAATAGCAGAATCACGCGGGGAATATTTAAACAATACAAATGCTTAGGACCCACTCCCTGGAGATTATGACTCTATAGGTCTTAGTTGGGGACCAGGAATCTGCATTTTAAAAGTGCTTCCCAGATAGCTCATATGCACAGACAGGCTTAGAGTCCCTGATCTATAACAGCACCAAGAGCAAGACTGAAAGAGCAGCTTCCTTGCTTCATGCGATTCCTTGCTAAGTTGGCCCTATTGCTCTGGAACCTAAAGACTGTGTAGTCTGAACTCACCCTTAAACTTTCAAATACAGATTTTTCCATATGCAGTAATACCGAACTCACAGGGTTGTTAAGAGGAGAAAATAAAACATGTAAAATATGGTACAAATGTTGGGGGATGTAAGGGACTCCCCTTCTGTGACCACTACCTCTGAAAGTATGAATGGCTTAGAACTGCAGGTTTATAGAATATCTTGATGTCACTGATAAGAGGGAAGGCCCAAAAAGTCTGAGCAACTTGCCTAAGGCTTCTTAATGCCTGCCCCCTATACTCTTATTTTATAATACTGGTCTTCCTAAGTGAAGATAACACTACTGGTCCAACTGGAACCAGGCTTTATGGGGAAGGGTGGTGGTAAAAAAGGTTTCACCAGCCTTGCTTTTCTCTTAAGATGTGTTAATTGCAGAATAAAGGATACTGCCTACTGGGTTATCTCCTTTAGGTACAGTGGGAAAAGATTGATGGTGAGGTCATAAACATGGGGTTGTGATGGGCCAGAGATTTTATCAGTACAGCAGTCTCTAAGAATGGGAGGATGATGGAGCCAAAAGTCTGTTCCGCTCACCGTGGGGGGAAGAACCCACTTCTAACATTAGAAGAGAGAGATGATGTCACACAGGAGTAAGAAAGTTCTGTCATTATAGGCTGTGGGGTCTTCTTTCTCAGAAGATTTAGAAATATCTTCTTGGGATCATTGCCTGGTTGAAAAGGATAGGCAAATCGATCTCTTTTCATGCCTTCCTATCTAAGGACGAAGAGGCACCATTTGATGGTAACATTTGCAAATACAAGACCCAACAGGAGGTTTTACATATCGCCCCACTCACTGAGGTCAGCTGAGGGGCCAGGGTGAAGTTGGGATTGAAAGAGGGGATCCTTACATTTGTTACATAGGAGAAAGATCATCACGACTATGAAAGATGATAAATCAGGGGGTCACCCAGGCTCTAAAATGATCCAGCAGTCCCAAGCACAGAGTTTTCATCGTTACCTCAGAGATCAAGATATAAACAACAATATTCATTTTACAATTAAAGACACTGAGGCCCCCAAGAGGCAAGTGATCCACAGCTGGTCAGTGTCAGGACTGGGCCTGTGCTCCAGGGATGATCTGCTACTTCAACACAAGGGAGTTTTCTGCAGTTGGAGACATTAGAGAAGATAAGGGCCATAATGCTGACACTAGAGGATATTGGCATGTGTTCCCCAATCCCACAGGAATAGGACTCAGAAGCTGGGGAATATCTGGGACTACAATAAATAATGATAAGGCTTATACTGTCACTACAACTTACAAAATACCTATTGAATGCTGGGCACAGTGTTGGTTTCTTTGCTCATATATCTCTTTTGACCACCATATTATATATGGCGGGGGTGTGTCTACCTCACACTATACAGACAAGGGAGGGTGATTGGCTTTTGAGGCCACCCCACAGAAGTGATTGGAATGTGTTATGCTGAGTAGGTCTTGTCCCTTTCATCTACCCACTAATTGGGACGGGCTCAGACCCGTTAGGCCAGGTCAGTGAACATGGGTCTTGACTGCTCCCTCCACCCCAAGAGAAGCACAAGCAGCGTCAGTGCTTCAATGACCCAGGTAAAGACCCCATTGCCCTTGGGAGGGCTGTGAATCCTCTCCCAGTGCTGTTTGTCAGGGTCAGACCCACATGTCTGCCTGACTACTGGGCTTCTGGCCTTAGGAGGACAGTTCAAATGTCTGACTGCTCAGCCAGAGGAAGATCTTTGTTTTCCTTTCTTTCATCACTTGGGAATTAGTTTGATAAGAATCTCATGCATGCCAATGCCGGCCTGGCTGGTACCTCACCCTTCTATTAAGGAGCACACCTAAGACAAGCAGGAATCTACAGCATGCTTGAGTCCTCAAGCAGGCAGGATGGCGAGGAAGTGCTTGGGCAGATGAGAGCAAAGTCCGGGAATGCATGATCTGTGCCTATATAGTTCTCGGCCAAGTAAAGACCCTCCAATCACCTTTCAAATAGCCCCTTTGTCTACAGGCTCATTAACAAAGTGCTTGCCCAAGTCCAGCTCTGATTCCACATCAAACTTGTAGCCCGGCCATTCACCACAGACTTCAGCTTCTTAAGTAACCAAAACAAGGCACCTAAGGTCACATGACCAGAGTAATTTTTCTAAAATGTAAATCTCATCATGTCCCTCCCTTGTTTAAATGGTCAAGGATCGTCTCTGGTGAAACTTTTTTAAACAGTACGATGATCCTGTTTTCAAATTAAATCAAATGTACACCTCCTGGTATAAAGCAGGTAAAGGTATAATGACTTTGCAGCAGGAGGTAAGTGGAAGGTCCAGACTGCTGTCTGCTCAGGCTCCCCCTCCCAGGCAGCCCAAATAGTCAAAGATGAAGGATTAGTGGTATTTTAAAATGTGACTCAAAGTTTTTAGGAATCCCCATATAGGGAGGATGATATGAGAGAAAAGAAGGAAATTAAAGTGTATTTTCAACCTACTATCTGTCAAACATTATTTGCATTATCACAGCACAATAGCTTTATGAGTTTCTTATTGTTAATCCCATTTTACAGATTCAACAAAAAAGATGAGGCTCAAGAATAACATATCCATGGTTCAAATGCCAGTGCTCCGATTCTGAGACCCATCTTCTTCCAGCTTCTATGCCACATAAAGACATGAAGCTGATGCAACAGACAATGGTGGAGTGATGGAGGGAGGGCTGGGAGCACCCAAAGCACGGCAACTCCTACTGTCTGGAGGTGTGGCTCTTGGAAGAGGTAATGTTTAAACATTCTTGGCAACAGGGTTCCAAGGAATATAAATTGGAAGCCACTCATCTATAGGCTAAAATACACAACCCAGCAAGTAAAGTTCTTAATGTTTTGGGCCTTTCTTTCCTTTCTGTCCAGCTAATGTCCCACTTCTTGCTCTTATCCAATATTATGGCCACTATGTTTCCAGGAAAGATCAAGCCCCTTCACATCTCTGTACATGTGCATAGGTTCTTCTTCCCTCTGTTTAGAATGCCAGTTGCCCCTCACTCCCTGAACAACTCCCACTGTTTTTGAGCCTCAGTCTTTTTTATCTGTAAAATGGGTTTAACAATAAACACAGAGAGCCATCACGCTGTGAGAATGCAAACAACATGTTTAATGGATGAGGAGTTGAGAGTAAATTTTAATTCCCTCCTTTCCCTCATATCATCCCACTTGTACCATTCCTTAAGGGCAAAGAAGTATCTTAATCTTTGAATTCTCAAAACCTTGCACAAAACAGGCATTCTGCAAAGAAATTAATATCCTTGAAGTGACATTTGCAAAGTTACTACAAGAAAGGAGTTTCTGCTGGGATAAATAATTTTTCATTATTGAACCAGTAGTTCACTGATGGTATTAATCAATACAATAGAACAATGGTTTCCAACATTTTAAAATTATTTGTACTATTTTGGTGGGGACCATGCAGGGTCATAATATTTTAGCAGGGTTCATATGCAAGGAGCATAATACTGCCTATTCCCTACAGATCTGCGCTTCAATAGCTCATACTCTCAGCCAGGAGAGGCAGGATTAAGCAAGAGTCACAAAAATACACAAAACTCTACTTTGGCACAATAAGGCAAATGTTAAGTAAGTAACTTCCTCTAATAAGTGGGATGAACTGAATAGACTATATGGTGCTCTTCCCTCATGGTGTGACTTACCTTCAAATATTTCACATGCTCACATAATCACACACCAGTCATCATCTCTCCCCTCTTCATCAAATTCACCACCACTCCCACCCCCAGATAAAATATCTTCAGGGAAAAGAAGGAACCAGGAAAGGCAGCACTTGGGCTGGTATTAGCTTCTTGGAGGTCTGATGCTCACAAACGCAAATATAGACTTGAAAATGTGTTGAGATTATCAGATCAGCTCATCTGAAACCCAGAGGGAGTAGCAGAGCTGGGATCAGAGCCCTAACTTCCATTGCAAAACTCTTGCTGCTGGCCAGTATCAATGACTCCATCCTGGGAGCAGCCTCCTACACCTGCCCCATGTGCCCGCTGCTGACCTGGCCTCCCAAGGTACTCTCTCTCAAGGAGTGAAAGGAGGGAGAGCTTTGCCTTAACTTCAAATCACTCATTAATTCGTTGAACAAATATTTTGGGGCATTTTCAATATGTCAGGCACCGTGTTGGTGCTAGGGATAAACAGCAAACTGGTGAACACTGAGATTCCATCCTATTCAGGATAACAGATATTGAAAAATGAATACAAGCATGTTATAAGGGATACAGGATACCATGCAGGCATTTCATAGGAAACACAAGGATTCAGAGCAAAGGAATAGAAATAGGCTTTAGAAAAGTAAAGCAGCCCCTCCTCCTCTAACACAGGGAGACATAAAGGATGGCTGCAGGTGTAAGTAGGTTTGAAGACTCTGTAGTAGGTAGTAGAAGTACTTACATCTGACAGCTACATTTGCTCCACGACATGGAGGCCATATCACCTATCTAGAGGCAGAGGTGAAGGTTTGGAAGATTCCAGAGTGGAGAAAAGGCATGATGTGTGTGGGTAGTGAATACAGAGAAGTATGTGGGATTGCCAAGCAGTGTTGTGGACCCAGTTTGGGTGGATGATCATGATTTATGATGATGCCAACCTGTCAAAATGTCTTTTTTGTTTTTATTTGTATAGCAGCCAGTCATGGCAGCAAAGATTCAGCCAAGGTTGGGGTGTTGCCAATCAAGTACACTGACCCCAAAGAGGCAAGAATGTTTGTTATATTGGCGAAAGACTGGTTGAAACAGTGGACTGACAAAAGCAAACTGGGTGGAGAGTGGCATGAACAAAGAAGGGAGCTGGTGGGCAGGGAGAAAGTAGATTCTAGTGGATATAACCAATCAAGTTGAAAAGAAGGGACTATGATCAAAGAAAGGGATGCCTGGATTCACAATCTCAGAGAGTCAGGAGACTTGGCTTCTAGTTCAGAGTCTGCAAAACTTTGAGCATCTCCTTTGTATTCTCTGGCTCTCAGTTTCCTCATCTATGCGTGCAGTGTAAGCAGCAGCTAAAACCCTTTCCAAGTAGGGCTTTCTGTGATACTACATTATCGATCAATGTTTTAGGCACTTCGGGATCTGAATCAGATACACTGATCCTCCAGTAGTGACCCATGGGTGCTTAGATTATTGGTTCTAAACCTGTTGACAGAACATACAGAAATTCCCGTGTATGTCCTGGATTGATCCAATATTTGTGGCTTTAGATTTTCATCTCAGGCATGCTTTGGATTCCTCCAGAAACCCTACATTCAACCCCCAAGCTGTGCCATTGGAGACTCCTTGTAAAGCGTGATCTTCTTATCTTTATGGAAATACTTCCAGGGTTTATGGAGGGGAGGGATGCTCTAGGGAGATACTCATGAGGACCTAGTAGTGACCCAATATGACAAAGTGACAGAATGACAGAGCCACTGGAGGTGGGAAGTTGTCGTCATAGCCACCTGGTTGGAAACAGCTTTCATATCATCACGGCCCATTTCCTCGAGTTGGGTGCAGGATATGTATAAAAGGCCTCACATCATACTGTCTCCTCACTTCAATTAACATACCCATCGCTTGCCTGAGGTTAGGAGAACAAGGTGAGTGTCTTTACCGATCTGATGGCAGTTTGGGGATGGCCAGGACTGCCACACCTCAGCTGAATGGGACAAGCCACTCCAGGGTGGAGAGAATGGGAACTAACTGGTAATTGCAAGAAGATCAGGCTCATGGAAATCATTGGGGTGGCTCAGAAGTAGTAGCAAGCCCAGAAATGATGAATGTTAACCAGAGATTGGTGTCAGGGTGGGGGAAGCCAGTTTGTAGGACAAGAGACAGCCATACAAGGCAGAAGAGTAGGTCTAAAGGCAGAACCTACGATGTATGAAAGAAGAAAAGGGAGATGATGAAGACAGGTGATGTAACTCTCTGGACTCAGGCTAAACACATGGTTTCTGGAATGAATAGATTAGAGGATGCTTCAAAAACAATTTAAGACTTAGGGAACTACCTGGTGCCCTGAGTTGCTGCCTTTGAAGTCAGGAGTCTTGGGAAAACCACAACAGGTAGAATAAGGTGTTACCAAATTCTAATTTACCCACTGCCTGATTTCTCCCGTGACAGGAAAGTAGGGCTACACTGCTTTAAAGGAGTCCCTGAAGCCGTAGAATCATTTACGGAACTTCAGACTCTGTAGAAAAATATTGACACAAATAAGGTTTATATTCACTGGACTTTCAAAATATCTGTCTTGCTTTTTAGAGTAACTGAACTTTCTCCAAGATGTCCTGCCAGCAAAACCAGCAGAAGAGCCAGCTCCCTGCCAAGTTCTTCCCCAAATGTCCACCCAAGTGCCCTGCTCAGGCCCCTCAAGCCCCTGCTCCCTGCTCCCCTCCCGACCCCTCCTGCTATGCCCCCAGTTGCTGTATTTCTGGCTTTGGAGGCTGCTCCTGTCTGGTGTCTCATCGGTTTCCACGCATCTGCCTATGCCAGCCCCAGCCTTCCGACTGCTGCGTGAGAGAATCCTCTGGATGCTCCAGTTGTTGCCATGGCCTTGGGGGTTGCAGCTTTTGAGGAACCAAAGATCCACAGCCAAGGACCAGCCTAGAATGGACGTCTTTCCTCACTCTAACCCTTGTCCTCCCCTCTCCTCCTGAACTAAGCTGCCTAGATGTGTAGATGGTGGATTCCTCTTTTTGCTGAGAACCTCAGACCTCATGGCCTTGGCTCTTATCCTACATCAGGGATACCTGAATACTACAGAAAACTCTGCTTCCCAAAGACTATCAATGTGAAAAAATAAAGCTTGTTTTTCCTGCTACCCTGAACTTCTTGGTGTTTGTTGATTCTTCCATCCTCAGCTCTGAGGAACTCCCATTAAGTTGGATTCTTTAAGCAGACCCCTCAATGAGCCAGCCAGATGGGAAATTCCCACTGAGGTAGACCCTAGGTCTGAACAATTTGATGGGGCTGTGAAAAGGAAAGATCTAGAGGGGAGCAATAGGAGGATTTCCCCAAATGTCAGTGACTCTGATCCACTGCTGCTGCTGCAGATGCCGCCATCACTGAGGATTCTTCCTACTGATTAAGGACACTCTGCTTCTCAGGCCCAGAATTTAGCCTCCAGACCATTAGGACTTGGGGGAATCTCATGCTCAAGCAAGAAACGGCACAGGGATATTTGTAATTTTCAGATCTCTGTTCAAAAAGCCATGATGATACTCTCCTTGAGCATATCCACCTGATGAGTCCCTCGCTCCTCTTCACAGAGGAGCCAGGATCTACGCAGTGGCCCACTTAGCACAATATCCCTGGGAGACTTTTTTCTACCTACCCTTGTGGTTTCCTTTCCTCTTCTATTCAAATGGCATGGGTTTAGGGGCAAGTTCTCAAACACTGTCCTTTCCAACCCAACATTTTCTTTCCAACAACAGGGCATAGGCAATAACAATGCTTCTGCTCATCCTCCGGGACTGTGGGCCTTAATGACAGTACAAGACACACTGGTGCTTATCAGGCTGGTAGGATCCCAGAAACTGCACACGATCCACAGCTTAGATTAACATGGTGGGGTGTGTCTCATGCATGAATGCCATCCATTAGGTGTGTGGTAGCAGAAGAGAGATTGATGGACGCAGCTCCTGGCCATCCTCTTGGACCAAAATACAATAGTTTAAAATTGCAGTTGGCGAGGGGCATCCATGTCACTGAGAGCTTTCGGGGTTAGAAGAAGGTGAACCTGACCACCTTGTTCACATCTCAATCGATACTCGGTCCAAGGAAGAGAACTTCTAGATCAATGGATTTCAATCTCTGACAAAAGGAAGAGTAGGAGTCCAGAGAAGTATTTCAGGGATTCTTGAGACGTCTTCAAGAGAAAAACAGTGTGTTTACTCATTTAAAATGCTGAGATAATATCCAGCATGCTTACTCAAGAGTGTTAAATAACTGGCGATAAACGGCTACATCTTGGAGATCACCAGGCTCTCCAGGTAATCTGGGCTGTTAGCCTAACTAGCAGACGTCAGAGGAAAAATATTGTAACATCTCAGTGTGCATTTTTAAGGTCTGAGTCACATTTGTTGATTTAAGGGGAAATATTCTTTTTACCACATTATATCGTTATTCTTTAAAATAATACCTTCTATCTCAAACTCACTATTGCCACTGGAGAAAGTGTGAGTGATCTGACAGGTGAAATGGCGAGAGTCTTACTTTTATTTATGTGTGCTTTTCTCTTTTGTGTTTTGGTAACATTGATTTATAACATTGTCTAAATTGCAGGTGTGCACCATTCAATTTCACCTACTGTGTAGACTATATTGTGTTCACCACCAAAAGTGTAATTGCCCTCTGTCACCATGCGCATGTGCCCCTTTACCCCTTTCACCCTCCCCCCACCCCTCTTTCCAGTTGGTAACCACCAATCTGTTCTCTGTATCTATGAGTTTGTTTGTTTATCTTCCACATATGAGTGAAATCATACAGTATTTGTCTTTCTCTGTCTGACTTATTTTGCTTAGCATAATGACCTCAAAGTCCATCTATGTTGTGTAAATGGCAAGATGTTTTATGGCTGAGAAGTATTCCATTGTGTGAGTGTGTGTGTGTGTGTGTACACTACATCTTCTTTATCTATTTATCTATCAGTGGGCACTTGAGTTGTGTGTGCTTTTCTTTTGTGCTCATTCTCAGTAGCTGGGGGAGTGTCTCTCTGTGGACCAAGTTCTGTAGTAATCCCGTTCCCAAGGTTTAGACTGTGGGATAGATATTATGGCTTCCATTTTGGCCATGGTAAGACACATTCTCCAACACTCTGCTCTACCAACCTTCTGGCTTAAAATAACGTCTCTCTCTCAATTGATTCAGAGTTGAGAGAGGAAAATAATATGATTCATTAACCTTCCCCAAATCTCAATATTAAGAAGAATGTAGCTCTGTACTAGATCCACCCCCATTCCTTATATGCTACATTTAGTACATACAATTTTACTCACACAAAACTGTACTACAGCCCATTGCAGTAAACGTGATACCAAGTAAGTCCAGGGGCATCAGTGCCTCATGGTGAGTTATTTTAATAGCTGGTAAACAAGTCATATGCCCCGTCTAGTAATATAAGGCTAAAGCTAATCTTAGCACTTAGTATACGTTTTCTTATCTGACTTTATATTTATAAATGCTTATTTTACGTAAAGATAAAATAATGCCTCTTTATGTTAGAAATTGATCACTGATTAAATAGAGAAAATTTTAAAAGAATAAAATCCCACTGTGTCCAGCAGAATGTTCAGGCTCAAAATAAGATAAATTATTCAGTATTGGTACTAGATGATTTTCAACTAGCAATACCATGTTGATTACAGTATATAAAATTAATGCCATGTGCCCAAAATTTAACTCTAATTTACCCTAAAATACTACATTGTAACTTTTTTTTAGCACTAGGATGCGCCTTTTATAGTGGTTAAAAACAGGTTAAATCTCTGACATGTTTGTTTGCTTGTGAAATTTCACAAGATAGCTTATTGTCAGCTATTTTCTCACAATTAAACATGTTATTTTTTCCATAAAGTGTAAAATATATTGACTTGAAGTAGCTAAATGTTGATTTAAAAGTACAGATAAATTCAAATCTGGCAATGAAAATACATTATATTATAGTTAAAATGGGTTTACACATTGTACACGAGAGAAAAACATACACCGCTAGAGAATAGCTTGTTAAAAACTACAGGCTAGTGACACTGTAAGAAGGATGTTAGACCACCAGCTGATTTAGAAATACAGTTAGGATCATTTGCTGATAAAGAAGGTCTGAAAGATTCCAGTATGATATCAATCATACTTCATGAATTATTCTAAAGGTCAAGATCATGAGATATTGACAATAAAATTAAACAGGAGTCTGGATGTTGAGAATCTTTCCATTTTTCTTATTTTGCTACAATATGTTCAAGCAAGTAAATATAAAGATGATTGACATAGACTCAACAGAAGAAAACAACTTTTATATTGAGATCAGATTTTTAACACATTATTAAATAAATAGGCAAAAGTGATGTTTATATGATATTCCAAAAGTCAAGGCAAGAAAAGCTGTATGGACTGTGCTTTTAAAGACACTATTGTTAATATATGCTTAAGGAATTGTCACATGTTGCATGAAAAAAATGGATTTACTAAGACACTGACATATAAAACAAGGTCTGACAAAGCCATTCATTAAGATTGTCTTTAAATTGCCAGATTTCCAGTAACATTTGAATGAAGTGAAAAGAAATGGCATTTACTTTTTCATGCCACAGATGATTCCCAACACAGAAGCAACATCCTGGCATAGATATTTCAAATGCTATAAGAAATAACCATTTTTCTTGTTGATAAACATCATTATGGTTGATAAATATATCATAGCTGTATCAGCTGCCAAATTTTGTTCATCTGTTTAATAAACTCAACATATTGAGAAGAAGCTCAATATATACAGTATTGAGATGTCATGTTTAAAACAGCAAAGTATAAATAATGAAATAAAAATTTTTAATTCAACACAGAAAAAAATAAATTCAACTTTTTAAAATATTTAATCATTACTAATTCATTAATTGAATATTTATTAAGCACCTAACTGTGTGCTGGGCATTGGTCTAGGAGCTGAGGCTACAGCTATAAACAAAAAGAGAAGTCCCTGCTTTTAAGGAGCTTAGAGTCTAGTGGGAGAAGCAGCCAATAACTGCATAATGTTAAATGCACAATGTATTAGATGATACTAAGTGCTAGGGACACATAAGCAAGGTTAGGGGAATGGAGAATGCTGGGGCATGCCCGCTAGTTTATATAGGACGGTCAGGGAAGGCCTGTGTGATAAAGTCTCCTTCACAGCAAGTGAAGAAGTAAGTCGCATGAATATCTGGAGAAACAGCATTTTAGGCAGAGGGAACCACGAGTGCAAAACTCAGGCGGAAACAGGCTGATGCTCTTGGTATACAAACAAGAGGCCAGAGTGCTTGGAGGGAGGGAGTGGGGCACCTGGGCAGCAGTAGAATCATAGAGATAACTTGGATTCAGCTTATGAGGAGCTTACAGGATTTTGGCTTTTATAATGTGTGCAATGGGTATGCATCGAAAGGTTGGGAGCAGAGATGTGCCATTACCTGGCTGGTGTTTTAAAAGCATAATTTTGGCTACTTTGTTGAGAATAAACTGTAGGGATTAAGAACAGATCAGGGTGACCATGTAGGAGGCTGACACATTAATCAGGGCAAGAGCTAATAATGGTGGCTTGGACCAGAGTATTTGTGCTGGAAGTGCAAAGGAGTTTTCAGATTCTGGATATATTTTGAAGACTGAACCAACAGGCTTCAATGCTAAATAAATATGGGTATATAAGGAAAACAGATAAATGAGAATATAAGGAGTCAGGGATTGCTCTCATCTGGTCGATGGGAAGGATTGAGTTACTTTTCAGGAGATGAAGAATTTAAGAGAAGTGGGTTCTTGAGGAAAGAGGCACACTTTGACACGTTAGTGTGGAGAGAGAAAATCAGGCATCATCACCATGTGGCTGAGACAGGATGATAACACCCACAGGCTTAATACAGAGAGAAGAGGAGATATTCAACAACTGAGCCCTGAGATGCCCCAATATTTAGAAATCAGGGATATGAGAAGGTGGCTATCAAAGGAAATTGAGGCAAAGTGATCAGTGAGGAGGATGAGAACCAAGAAAGGGTGGAGGTCAAGTAGTCAAGTGAAGAGAGCACTTCCAAAAGGAGGTAGCAATCATTTCAGTCAATTCTGCTCGTTGTTTTAATCACACTCATTATAATCTGACAAAAGGGAGATCATCAGTGACTTTGACAAGAGCATGTGGGTGAAGTCATGGGGATGAAAGCTTGATTGACTAGGTTTAAAGAAGAATTGGAGACAAGGAGTACAAAGAACACTTTTGAGGAGTTTTATGGTAAAGAAAACAGGTAACTGAGTGCTGACTTGAAGTGGATGAGAGATCAAGGGAGAGAGAGAGACAGAGAGATAAACAGAGACAGAGTTTTTAGATGAGAGTTATATATATATATTTTAGATGGGAGATATAATATTTTTATATGATGATGGGAATGATCCAGAATAGAGGAAAAAACAATTCTGAGGAACAGAGAGGAGACAATTGCTGGTAAGACACTCTTGGGTAGTTGAGAGGGATGGAATCCAGGGCACCAGTGGAAGGGCTTGCCTCAGACCAGAGCACAGGCAGTTCATATATGGTAGCAGGAGGGAAATCAGAGAATAATGCGGATAGGAGAGTAGACTAGAATATGTGGATGTTCTCTTCTGATTGCTTCTATTTTCTCAATGAACTAGCAAGTATGCTCACCAGCTGAAAGCGAGGACACAAAAGGAAGTGCTGGCAGTTTGAGGAGAGCTTGGAGGTGAACTGAGTTGTCTAGGATAGTGAGAGAGTGATTGGACTAGAGAAATGTAGTAAGGTTGTTGAGTACCCTTAAGATTATGGTCATGAAATTAAAGTGAAATCAATTCAGCATGATTGTGCATTTTTATGTAGTCACATTCTGTGGTTTGTGGTTGTAAGAGAGCTAGATTTAGCCAGGTTTGGGGTTTTGCTGATAGAATTCAATGGATGGGCAAAAGAGCAAGAGATATTCAGGTTACGCAAGGGGAAGAGAATAAAAATGTGAAGGAGGTAATGCCCAGTGAAAGTGTTAGAGTATCAACGCATTGTTGCACCTGGTGCAGTCAAAAACCTCTTAGAGTTGAGATACTGAAGGAATAAAGTTGAAAATACAGTAGGTGAGGTTTGGAGAATGGGTTACTTGAACATGATATTATGGAGGGGTTGCAGTTGCTAATGATGAGCTCTAGGCTGGTATGACACGGGAGTGGATGAAAGGTAAAGTGAAGGGCAAACCCGTTAGAGGTGCAGAGGTCAATGAATCATGAAGCGATTATTAATGGATTGATTTTTTTGAAAATTAAAATCACCAAGGATCATCACAGAAATAGTGTTGGATAGAGCAACAGTGAGACAAACGCTAAATGATAACCTGAGAATCTGTAACAGAGAAGAACAGTAGGTGGTATAATGGATACCTGACCCATTCTTGGGCCCAATGAGTATAATGGGTATGGGAATGAAGTAAACAGCCACCCCATGGAGGACTATGGGGGAACCCAAGTTTCAGTTAGAGCAAGAAAGTGGAGGGGCCTCTAGAGAAGAGCTGGTTGATAAACTGTATTTTGCTGATGTAGAACCATGAGTCCTTGAGGGCCCTGGGGGAGGTTTGAGGTGCTGGCAAAATGATGGAAGATGGGGTCCCTTTAGGAAATGTGAAGATGTATAGGGAGGGGGGGGATCCTAGTGATGACAGGTGATCGGGGAGTCCTAAGCTTCTAGTTGTGACTGAGACTCACAGACATGGAGGGCATGATGAGGGTAGTGCTGAGCATCCTCCAGGCAGAGTGTGGTGGAAGGCCATCAGTGCTGAGGAGGAACCAGGAGGGCAGGCAGAGCCCTGCCTCCTTCCCCTCCCCTGCCCCTATTGCCACCATTTCTTCTGGTTGTGGCTGAATTCCTTTTAAGAAAAGTTTACAGTTAAGGACTAAGGAATCTTAGAATGTTAAGAATAGCATTGGGGATTATCTCCAATATTATAAATGTGCAACAATTATATCACATTGTAATATATCACATCGCATCATATGATGTCATATCGTATCACATAGTTCTATAGTCAACAATGATTTACATTGTCTGACATACTAAATTTTTAAATCCTTTTGACATTAAACACTTTCCAATTAAAGAATGTAAACAGTCCCTAGATATTGCTATTGACAATCTCCAAACCATCTACAAATCCTTTCTCAAATGTTGAGATTAATCTAATAGAAAAACATGCTGAAATTGAAAACTAAGCTGTTGAAACCAAAACAAACCAACCCTAAAGCTGTCAGTGCTGTCTGAGACATGGTGCTTCTCTTGCCCCCTGGGGCTGTGCAGTACACAGTCTGCGCAACTCAGAGCGAAGACCCTGACTACCAGTTGCGAAGTTGTAATTATGATTTTACCAATTCTGTTCAACCAGAAAAAAATCGAGAAATAGAGTGGATGCTAAAACTAATCATGAGACTGCCACTGTCGTCTGTATTTGCATATTCATCAAAATAGCCCAATTTTTCTTAATTGATTGATGCAAATTTGATTGTAAAAAGTAAATTTAAATGCATAAACTCTTATCTGTTTTACATATAGTGGTCCCATCCAATGTAAGATTTTATTTGAAAAATGGTCGCAGTTTTTAAAATATTTGAAAACTTCCACAGAATATTAGAGATCCCATGCTAAGTCAACAGACATTCTATTAAAAAAATAATTGCAAGTGATATTGTCTTCACAAATATTGTAAACAATATTTGTAAACAATCGTTGTAAACAATCATTGTGATATAAATGACATTTACATTATTTGAATTCTTACATACAATCTGCATTTAAGAAGGTAATATGCCTACCCAGGCAGAGCAAGGAAGTCACTGACAGATTATCTGAGCTGGGAGCACATAACCTTTAACCTGGGCACTACTTCACATGTAGAATTTCTGGGTAATCTCTGCCTTGATGTATATTGTCTAATGAACGGGAAAACTCATAGTGTTATTTTATAATTCAATATCAGCATATACTTGAGGTACTATTCAATGTTATTAAATAGGCATTTTACTACAGAAAAGTTTGTTCCCCTTTGATGTGTTACTGAGAAAACAAATTTGTAGGACTTTTGTTTTTTCTCCATTTTAACACAAGAGGGCATTATGTGTGTTTCTTGAACAAAGTTAAATGCATTCCTTCATTGTTAAATTAAAAATATTATGTATGCCATGTTCAAATTATTTGGAGAAATGCAGTTCTGGAGCAATGTTCATCAAAGTTCTCTCTGTAAACAACACACACACTTTATTTTTTTTAATAATGTGCAGGCAGTGCTTCATGATCAGCAAAGCACTTCTTTTTCTTTTAAAGATTGGCACCTGAGCTGACATCTGTTGCCAATCTTCTTTTTTTTTCCTTCTTCTCCCCAAAGCCCCCCAGTCCATAGTCATATATTCTAGTGGTGGGTCCTTCTAGTTGTGGCATGTGGGACGCCACCTCAGCACGGCCTGATGAGCAGTGCTAGGTCCGCGCCCAGGATCTGAACTGGAGAAAACCTGGGCTACTGAAGCATAGCATGTGAACTTAACCACTTGGCCACGGGGCCAGCCCCATCACTTTAATTTATTAATAAATTCTATGCACATATGACTGTGTTAATTTTAAGACAACATAATGCATAATAAAAAATTAAAAGATGGAATCATAATTAGAAACATTTTCTCTTGGAGTCGTGTTGGACACCCGTCCGTGCTGTGTAGAGTCTTCTTTGGAGACCAGAGTTGACTTAAATGAAAACAGAGCCAGAATTACCAGAGCTAAACTCTCTGAGGTGCCTGAAGTATCAGGAGCTGATGTAAATCACACCACAAGAGGGCAGTGATGGACAGACACAGGATCTGGGGGCAGGCGAGGCCCTCCCTTTCACAGGCTAGCAGTATGGCTTTCAACGTGTTTCTGAGCCTCATCTTAGACATTTTAAAATGGAAACAACAAAATCAATAATGACAATACATACAAAGTTGCTTTATTAAAGATAAAATGAGACCCTGTTTGAAAATTGTTTCTAAATGGTAAAGGGCTGTATAAAATATTTGTTTTCAGTAAATTAGAGGACCATTGCCTACTGATCTCTTTTGCATTTTGCCTGATGTGTTTATGTTCACATTTCTCTTTGCCTTTTGTTCTAGCTGGCATTTTTCTGGTTTATTTTCCTTTTCTGAACTTTTTCGTTCCTGTTTGTGTTTCTGTCTCCTTAACTGGCCATATCTAACTAACAATGCTTGCTAACCCTGTGCCCGAATTCTTCCAGGGGCCTGAAGTGTTCTGTGCTGTGTAATCCTCACAGCAGCTCTCTACTAGAGCACCGTCTATGTTCATTTTACAAAGTAGGAATCTGAGGCTGAGTCATTTGTTCAAAGTCACAGAGATGCTAAATCATAGAAGCCAGCTTTGAGTCCAGGTTATTTGACTGTAGTAGAGGGTCCAATCAGGAGATAGAAACCAACCAGTAAGTTAGACGGGGTGGGGGGGAGTTCCAGATAAGAATAAAAGAAAGAGGCTGAGGGAGAATACCCAAAGAATGACAAACTTGAAGGGGTCCATGTGATTGTAAAGGTGTGGTTCAGCCACCAGCTAGTAGAAGAGTTCTCTGGTTCAGCCAGGCCAGAGCTGGGCTGAAGTTGCTGGGAAATAGGCCACCTTCCCAAGGGCAGTGCAGTGGGGGTGGCGGGGGGAACATCAGGAACCCATGGTGGCCTGCGTGTGAGTGGGAGTCCTGGTTCTGCCTTGAGGGCAGAAGGCCTTCAGAGGAGGCTTGGAGAGGCACCAGCAGCTCTGTGTGGACAACCCCCACCCACCTTCATACAGGAGTCTGTGTGCATCAGGCCCCATGGGGGCTTTGGTTTCAGGGATGAGAGGGCTGTGAAAGGTCATGCTCGCGTGGAGGCTCCAAGGTGGCAGAGAAATCCTGCACTGGGTGCACGGCTGGGGCAGGCACCATCAGATATCGTCACACTGTCCTGGTCCCCTCTGTAGTGGAAACTGCAGGAAGTTTCCTCCTCCCACAATGTCCCTCCAGCCTCCTCTATGGAGAAAGTTTAACATCGTGCTCACTTCAAAGGAGAAATGCTTAAAGGGATTTCTGTTTATCATAGAGCTTATAATAAATCGTGCTTTTAATAAATTGATAACTGACGTACTGGCTCTTTCTCTTACACACACACACACTCACACACATACACACAATGCCACAGAGACTTCTCTTTCTCTGACAAATGGACTGCATCACTGTCCTGAAAGGACTGTTGACAGAGACAATGACTCGAAGTCATTAAATCAACTGAAGAGGTTTTAAAAAAACAAATTCAGCTGGGTAAATTTGAAGATTTGCTTGGGTTAACTAAAGAACTCCCTTTGTCCTTCAGGAGAGAAGAAACCAAGAGGAGTCCAGCTGTCAGGCCAGCAGGGAGCGCTGGTGAGTAAGTCATAATCACAGAATCTTGGGACGACGTGTCACAGAGGCTTGCTTTGAACATCAGAATCTTGGCACTGGGAGGGAAGAGAAAGCATTTGGCTCAGAAGACTTTGGCTTCTGATAGTCATGGATTCACTAGGCTGCTGAGGGAGGGTCATAACCTGTTGGAACCATTTTTCGTGAGAACCTGAGCATGGAGACTGTGAATTGAGACGAGACCAAGAGAAGTGACAAGACCAGGTACCCCTTTTCTTTCGGATCCTCTCTTCATGACTTGTTCATTCATTTATTCATTCATTCCTTACTTATTCAGGCCCACATAGTGTCATACAGTGTGTTAGATGCTGAAAACAGTGGCCAGCAGGATAGCAAGGATGTCTGTGCTCATGAAACTAACAAACTAGAGGAGAAGTCAGACAATCAGGGAAATCATAATTATGACAGAAACATAATGAGAGATACAAGGAGGCCCAAGAAGGTATATCAGGGACACCAACCCTATGGGTTAGGGAAGCTTTTCTGAAGGGAGTGGTGTTCAAGCTGAGATTTCAAGTTGAGTAACACGTGGTGAGGGTGGGGGATGGGAACCAGGGAAGGGTGTTCCAGACCATGGGAAGAGTACCTGCCACGACCCCGACAGAGGCAGCTGGAATTTAGCAGAGGTCTGCTCTGAGCCAGTCTGACAATCATGAAAGGAACAGTGGCTGGAGGTGAGGCCAGGCTGGTGGGCTGTGGTCAAAGACAGGTCAGCCTTGCCAAGACCTTAGGGGTCTTGGATCCTGCTCTGTATTGATCCTCACAGAAACAGAACAGTAAGAAGACCTTAGAAGGTGGCCCTGGCTCTGTCACAAGTGTCATGACAAGGTCTGGCAGGCATCCTTGGGGCAGGCTATGTGGGAGGAGGGGCACAGAGCCGGGAGAATCTTGACCTAAGGAGGAGAAATTGCCTTGCGGGAGGCAAGGTGGTCCAGCAGGCAAGTGTACTAGGCAGGAGCCAAGGTTCTGAAGGCAGGTAAAGGAGGATAAACTACACCTGGATTAAAGCAGCAGCACCAGTCACGGGATCTGTTACAAGGGACATCTGCTAGTTAAAGGGGCACAGATACCATTCACCAGGCAGCAAGACAATGGAGACAGCGATGACTCAGGAGGCAAGGGACCTGAGCGAACTGTCATTTCCCTCCCTGTGCCACAGTGCACAAGACTGATTCCTAACCTACTCTCCATCTTTGACGTGGCAAGTGCCGCCCCACCCTCCCCGATTTGGGACCTGTTCCTGGGATCTGCCCACAGAGGACGTGCTTGGAGGGGGTATCTGTGCGAGCAGCCAGGTGAACCCCTGGACAGGTACTCTGGGTGCCCTCTGGTCACCAGGATGAGAAATGCTTCTGTAGAAACAGCCCAGCCCAGACTTGGAAGGATGGAGCCCAGCACACTGGACTTCTAAGTGGACGGGAGGCTTGGCACCATCGTTTCAGGGGCGCTCATCTTCAGGGGGAGATAGGTAAACTGCAGACACAGAGGAGGAGAGAAAGAGAGAGAGAGAACGAAAGACAGTGCTAGAGACAGAGACAGAGAGGAGAAATCAATCCCAAAGGAGGCATTCACAGACAGAGGAAAGCAGCAGAAAATGTAAAAAGAGGTGTGCTCCTCCCTCTCCTCTCCGCCTCTCAGAGCCTGGACTCAGGTCTGGCGCCCAAGGGTGTAGATTCAGACAACAGGGAGACAGAGGCAGACGCCAGGCTCCCTGCACACACACACACACACACACACACACACCAAACAGCCCCCTGCGGTGGCCGGGCGCCCAAGCACACACACTTTCTGTCCAACAGCTTTGAAGACTGCAAAGGAGGCAGAGAGAGAGGCTCCTATGGCCCTTTTCCCTCCCTCCTGTTCCACATTTTTGCGCTCATGTCTCTGTTCTATTTTCATGTTTGGTATGTATCTGCCCTTTGCTCTGCCTCTCTCCTTCCTCTTCCCTCCCAGGCAAGTCAGGGCATCAGCCAGGCAGATCTCTGCCACCTCAGCCTCTTTGCAGTGTCTCTTGACCTGGAGGGAGGGACTGTGTGACTTGTCCCCTGCTCCTCACCTTTAGGAAAAGTGGTCCAGCATCGTGTTCCTAAAAATAAGAAGAAACCTCTTCCCAAATGACAGAGTTAATTCCTGAGTAACTGGCAAGCATAGAGTCACAAATGAATTGAGGCCAACACCATACCCCGGAAGTCACTTTCCCCTCACGGCTAGAGCCTGCTCCTGACCCAGTTGAGGCTGCAGCCCAAACAGCCAGGGATTTAGGAGTGTGGAGGGTGTAGACCTCGTGGGAGAGGCCTTGTGAGGTGACCCTGCCTCCTCAAATCTCTTTCATGCCAGGTGCTCTAGTTCAGGAGATTCACAGCATAATGGACCCCCAGGGGAATTACCACAGTCTGCCACTCAGACAGCAGCAAACAGCACAGTGACAGCCTTCTCAGGCACATGCCAGGGGCTCCTTCCCACAGAGAAAGTCCAAGACAAGGTCCTGATACTTTCAGAAGCTGAGGTGGAGAAAGGCTGGCCTGGAGCAGGGCCACAGCTGGTCAGTTTGAAAGTTACTGTATCCAGTGGGTGGAGGTGTCAGCCACACCCGGCTCAGTGGGACTCGGCTTAGACAAACCAGCTGATTGAGGTGGATCCCCAGATGAAAAGGGTTCAGGTTAAGAGCCAGACATCCATCATCTTGAGATAGTCAAGGCCCTGGATCTACAGCAAAGTAGGTCATCTGACAGGTATCCTTCAGGAACTACCTAATTTGGGAATTCTGTATGACTTCAGTGAACCAAAGCTGCCTTCAATGGCAAGGAGGGGATGAGAAGACTTTCCATTCCACTCAGGTAACCCTCAGGAAGTCTTTGTTGTGAGAGGGACTTGTGGTTCCTATTCCTAGGGGTCCCACCATCCTCAGGACACAGAAAAGAACAGAACAAAAAGAGGAGAAAGATGGATTTCTAAGCATCAAGTGGAATATTTGGAGCAGGGCTGGGAGGGAGCGGCAGGAGGGCAGGTCAGGGATGGGACAGATGACGTGGAAGGGTCCACTGGCAGGAAGGACTGAGGCCAGAAGAGAAACGAGCATACAGGCTCCGATTTGAAAGTCTAATGAACAAGTACAAAGAAATTTCCATTTGGATCAGCCACACAGCCATCATCAGAAACCTCAAAAGTTCTTCCTTCCTTGTGTTTGTGGTTCAGCGCGGACACACAATACACACACGTGGGTACGTGTACGCAGGCACACACAGATGTACGGGCAGGTTTGCCTTGTGGAAAGCCCACAGCAGTAACTGGTTCGGTTTAAAAACCAGTTTGGGCCAGAGACTTATCTGTAGGTGCTGGAGGCCAGAGGGTGGTGGCAACTTCACCTGAGCAGTGTCACTCCTGAGCAGTCCCACACCCATCCTCCTCCACCTGGGTGACAGGGCTCTGACAGACCTGGCATTTCCCCAGTGTGGGTGTGTGGCCTTGTGGGACGAGCCCCCAGCTGGGGGTACATACTCATTTCCCTTCCTTCCACAAAAGCCCTCAAGGATGGATGACTCCCCGGGTCGCTCTCCCTGCTGATTCCTGGCCACTTCTAGACCCCCTGTTCTGCTCTGGGGACTCAACAGTGGTTTTTATCCACATGCCATAGGAGGGATGGGACAGAAACCAGAGAGGGGCTGCCCCAGGGGTCACATATAGTGGGGCCCAGGCCTAGGGACCTTGCCAGGATAACTTGGATTTCCTGGGCGGAAGGAAGGCAGGTTACTAAGAAACAAAGAAAGGGTTGTTTTGGTTTTTCCTACTCCTAGAAGAATCAGGAAATTACAAAAGTCCTGAATGGTTGAGTCTGAGGACACCTGTAAAGTCCAGCTCACTCCTCCAATCCCGACACTGGCCCTGTGCAGAGGAAGAGATAAAAGCCCAGAAGGATGAGGAGAGCTGCCCCTGCCCCGTGGCTTGGAGTTGTAAAGCCAGGCCTGGGACTCGGCCAGCGACGCCAAGAGCAACGCTCTTTCCACTCCCTGTTGCTGTAAGGGCCCCCACAGCAGCTGACCCTCTATTGGCTGAGAAGCGTGGAGTGAGGATGGTGCATTCAGGAAGGGTGTGACAGTTGGTCACTCCATGTGCAAGTTGGTCACGACTCGTGCAAGATTCGTGTTGCCACTCCCTGGGTGCCACATTAGAGACCAGAACCAGCATGTGCTCTGAGCTGGCATAGAACCTGGCTTGAATCCACTTAGGAACAACTAAGATTAACCTCTGAACTTCAGTTGTTCTCCTAGGTAAAATGGGGTAAAAATGCTGACTTCTTAGGCTGGCTGTGACTGTTCATGAGAACGACCACAAACAATGTTTGTGAACATTATCATACTGGACTCAGACTCAGGCTACTAAAGGTCACACTCTTCATTAGCTAAGAGACCTTATGCACATTTCTTAGATCTTCTGGTCTTTGCATTTCTATCTGGAAAATCGCTCCCTAGTGAGGAACTGACAGACTGACACATGTGAAGGCACAGAATTGTGGGTCTGCTCTGCCCTCTGAGGCATCCAGCCCGGCTTTCCCAGTCCTGGTCTGAATCATCACTCTAAAGGTGGATGTACTTGAGGGCCAAAGAAAGGGGGATGAAAACAGACAGCCAGCTTTCCGTCTGAGAATGTTGTTCTCTTTTTCCAGGACCTCCCAAACTCCGGAAGATGTGTGACCAACCAAAATGCAACCCATGCTGCCAGCCCAAACCCCAGTGTTGCATTCAGCCCAAGTGCTGCGCTCAGCCCAAGTGCTGTGCTCAGCCCAAGTGCTGCACTCAACCCAAGTGCTGCGCTCAGTCCAAGTGCTGCTGTTTGGAGCCTAAGCCCGAGTGCACGTGCCTGAATAAGGAGGCTGAGCCCGTGTCACCCCAAACTCTGAACGAGAGCTCCCAAACCCAAAAGCAGACTCAAAGTCCAAAACAGGGGCCCAAGCCAGGTACCCGGGTGCAGACAAAGCCAAGCAAGTAGGTTGCCCCAAACAAGAAGATGGGCCATGCCATTACCGGTGGGGTCAGGCTAGACCTACATTTAGAAAAGCTGTTTCTCATTGACCACCATTTACTCCCAACCAGTAGCCCCTATTTCCCTTCATAGCCACCTCCCCACCTTAGGGAGGCCCCCAACTGGAATGGAAGGTTGAAGAGACTAGAATCATCTTTCCTGGTGATCCTGACATTAGACAGCACAAAAATAAAAGAGCAATAAAAAGAGTGTTTCCTGTGTTTTCTCTTTAACCTGTTAAACCATCTCACCTGTCTGGCATAAGTCCAAGAAAATGTTCTGGGCATGACATAAAGGGCTGAAGAGCAGAAAACCGGAGTCAAGAAGCACAGGGCCTCTGCTGAGGCAGAGTTAGGATGACTGATTGTCCTGGGTTTAAAATGAAAGTCTTGCATTCCAGGACCCCTCCAGTCCCAGGCAAAGGGTGGCGGGTATTCACCCTAAGTGCAAGAATTCCAGTGTCCCTGGGTCCCTGAATACCACATTTGAGACCAGAACAAGCAAGAGCATGTCCCTAGGAAAGATTCCCCTCCCCCGTCCCATAGATTTTGGGTGGAGGTAGAGCTCTGAGGACCAAGCGAAGCTCCGTGACTGTCACAGGCAGTGCAGTCTTAGGGCATCAGTGCTGGTTCTTCAGTCCTAGAGCAAGTCATTCAACCTCTTTCAAGCGCCATTTCCTCATCTGTAAAATGAGGCTAATGGTACTTCAAAGGATTTTTATGAGAATCCCCATTTGGGATAATTCATTTAAAGCGCTTAACATAGGGTCTGACATACAGCAGATATGGAATCCATGGTTTTCCTCAAACTTTTCTGTCACCAGGTCCTTATTTTCCTCCAAAGTAGCCAGCATGCTCCAATAATTTGTCCCCAAAACACACCTCCATTAATGCAGGTGGGCAGGTAGAAATATAGAAATCAGCCTCATTCACCATACTTGAAAACTTCAATTTTTACTGCTTTTTGGGTATATAATTGACACATCCATCACCTCTAAAATTCTTCTTATGCCCCTTTGTGTCCTCCCTCATAATTCTCCCTGCCTACTCATCCCCAGAACACAATTGGTCTACTTTTGGTCCCTATTAATTGGTTCAAGAATTTTATATAAGTGGAATCATCCAGTAGGTATTCTTTTATGCCTGGCTTCTTCCACTCAGCAAAACTACTTTGAGATTCAAACAAGTTGTTGCATGAATCAATTGTTCATTTTTACTGCTGAGTAGTAAATGCCCTTATTGTACGGATATGTACCACATTTTGTTTATCCATTAATCTTTTGATGGGCATTTGGATTATTTCCAACTTTTGCCTATTACAAATGAAGCTGCCTTGAACATTCATGACAAGTCTTTGGATGGACACATGCTTTCATTTCTCTCAGGTAAAGACCTAAGAGTAGATTGACTGTATATAGTAGGCATATATTTTACTTTTTAAGAAACTGCCCAAGTGTTTTCCCCAAAATGGTGATGCCATTCACCTTCCTGCTGGAAGTAAATTGGAATTCCAATTGCTGCACGTCTTTGCCAACATTTTACATGCTCACTTTTTCTATTTTTAGATGTTTTAATAGATATGTAACATTATTTTCTTGTGACTTTAATTTGCATTTCCTTAATGGCTAATGATATTGAGCATCTTTCCATGTGCCCTCATATCTCCATGTATCTTTGGTGAATTATCTGATCAAATACTTCCTCCATCATTTTACTGAATTGTTTGGTTTCTTGCTATTAGATTCTGAGGGGTTTTTTAAAATATGTTCTTGATACAAATCTTTTATCAGATAAATTATTTGTATATATTATCCCCAGTTTGTGGCTTATCTTTTCATTCTCTTAAACAGTTTCTTTCAAAGAGGAGTCTTTAATTTTGATAAAATCCAATTAATCAATTTTTTTTCTTTTATAGATCTTGTTTTTGGTGTCATATCTAAGAAATCTTTGCCTAATCCTAGGACATAAAGGTTTTCTCTTATGTTTTCTTTTATAAATTAATTACTTTATAAATAGTGACAAGTATGGACAAAGGGGTTTTTTTGGAGGGGGGCAGGACTTTGGAGGGGAGCATATGGATATATAATTGTTCCAGATTATTCTTTCTCTACTGAATTATCTTTGCATCTTTGTGAAAAATCAACTGGCCATATTTGTTCGTTTTTATCTCTGCATTCTTGTTTTGTTACATTAATCAATTTGTCTATCCTGACACTACTGTCTTATTTACTGCAGCTGTACAATAAGTCTTAAAGTCAGATATGTAAGTACTCTAATTTTGCCTTTTTGAAAGTTGTGTTCGCTAGTTTAGGTCTTTTGCATTCCGGATGAATTTTAGAATAAACTTGCCAATTTCTACCAAAAAAAAGCCTACTGAGATTTTTTACTGTGATTGAATTAAATCTATAGATTAAAATTGGAGAATGGACAGTTTAATAATATTGAGTCTTTCAATTCATGAACATGGAACATCCCTCCATTTATTTATCTCGTCTTTAATTTTTCTTAGGTTTTGTAGCTTCCAGTGAACAATTTTGCACATATTTTGTCATATTTTCCCTAAGCATTTCATATACTTTGATCATATTGTAAATGATATTTTTAATTTCCATTTCTGATTCACTGTTAGTGTATAAAAATTCAATTATTTTTGTATATTAGTCTTATATACTGCTTATTAGTTTCAATAGCTTCTTGTAACTCCATAGGATTTTCTACATATACTATCAGGTCATCTGAGCACAAAGAGAGTTTTACTTTTTCCTTTCCAATCTGGATGACTTTTACGTTTTTCTTTCCTGCCACTTGAGGATGTTCCTTCTCTTCGGACGTTGTCAAGAGTTTTTAACAAAAATGGATGTTGGATTTTGAAAAAATACTTTTTCTGTGTATATTGAGATGATCATACAATTTTTCTTTTTTAGTTTATTAATATGGTGAATTACACTGATTGATTTTTGAATGTTGAAATAACCTTGCATTCCTGAGATAAACCTTATTTGATCAGGTTGTTTAATCCTTTTTACACGTTCTTAGATTTGATTTGCTAAAATTTTGTTAATAAGTTTTACCTCTGTGTTATTGAGGAGTATTGCCCTATAGTTTTCTTTTCTTGTAATGTATTTGTCTGTTTTGGGTATCAAAGTAATGCCATCCTTATAAAATGAGAAATAGTCCCTTCTCTTCAATTTTCTGGAGCATTGTGGAGAATTGGTATAATTTCTTCCTTAGATGTTTGGTGGAATTCACCAGTGTAGCCATCTATGACTGAGAGTTTCTTTGTGGGAAGGTTTTTAATTGAAAATATGATTTCTTTAACTGATTTAGAGTTTTTCAAATTATTTCCTCTTGAGTGAACTTTGCTAGTTTTTGTCTTTTAAGAAATTCATCCACTTTATCTGTTTCTAAATTTGTTGGCATAAAGTTATTTATAGTATGTCCGTATTATTTTTTAATACTCATAGAATTTATGGTAAAGTGAGCTCTTTCATTCCTGATATTGGTAATTTATGTCTTTTTTTCCTGTTCAATCTGGCTAATATTTTCATTAATTTCATCAATCTTCTTAAAGAACCAGCTTTTTGTTTCATTAATTTTCTATTTCATTGAGGTCTGATCCCATCTTTATCATTTCCTTTCTTTTGCTTACTTTGGGTTTAATTTGTTCTTCTTTTTTCTAGTTTTCAAGAGGAAAGCCAAGGCCATTAATTTGAAATCTTTCCTCTTCTAATATGGCCATTTACTGCTATGAATTTTCCTCTATTGTTTCAGCTACGTTCAAAATTTTTGATATGTTTTCTCCCTTGCTAGTTCAAAAGACTTTTTTAATTTCCTTTTTGATCTATCCCTTGGATCCATGAGTTAGTTATAACTGGGTTTTATTTTTTTTCCCCAAAAATGTTGGGAGATTTCCAAAAGATCTTTCTGTTATTTCTAATTTTATTCCTCTGTAGTCAATAGTCAAATAACATACTTTGCATGACTTGAATCCTTTTAAATTTATTGAGACTTGTTTTATGAACTAGAGTATGCTCTATTTTGTAAATGCTCCATGTGCACTTGAAAAGAAGATGCACTCTGAGTTGTTGCATGCACGTTGTATAATGTCGATTAGGCTAATGTGTTTGGCAGCATGAGTTAAGTCTTCCACATCTCTACTGATTTTACGGCCACTTGTTTTATCAAGTATTAAATGAGTCGTGTTGAGACCTCTGATCATAACTGTGACTTCTTTTATTGTTTCTTGTAATTCTAACAATTTTGCCTCATATATTTTGAAAATCTCTTATTAGATGCATAAACATTTAGACTTTATTATAGCCTGTTTATAAATTGCTTCTTAATTATTAAAAAGTGAACTTCTTTATCACTGGTGATATTTTTTTGCTCTAAAATCTACTTTGAAGTCAATTTAGCCACCTCAGCTTTTTTTTGATTGATAGAAGCAAGACATTTCTTTTTCTATCACTTTAATTTTAACCTATTTGTGTCTTTATATTTAAAATGCATGCCTTCTAGACAACAGATAGTTGAATACTTTTTTACTCAACCTGACAATCTCTGCCTTTTAATTGGAGTGTTTATATCAATACTTTTCATGTGATTATTGATATGGTTGAGTTTAAATGTACCATCTTGCTATTTGTTTTCTATGTCTCACCTATATTCTGTATTCTTTTGCCTCTTTCTTACTTTTGTAATGATTCTTTCATGTAGTCCCATTTCATCCCATTTATTGACTTATTCTCTAAGATTCTGTTGCATAGTCTTGGTGGTTACATTAGGATTTATTGTATAGATCTTTAACTTAGCATAGTTTACCTTCAGGTCATACCACTCCACTTACAGTATAAGAACCTATAAACAGTTACTTCCATTTCTTTTCTTCCGAACTTTGTGCTACTATTGTGATGCATATTTTTTCCATGTATGATAAAAACCTCATAATATATTGCTCTCAATTTTGCTGTAAATAATCACTTATTCTTCAAGTACGTTCAAAAAGCAAGCAAAAGTCTTTTGTTTTTATCCATGTAGTTACTATTTGGAGTGCTCTTTCTTCCTTTGTGTGGATCCATAATTTCATTTTACATAACTTTCCTTCATCCTAAAGGACTGCCTCTTAACATTTCTTATAGTTTAGAGTCTACTTGTTTAAATTATTTCAGCTTTTAAATGTCTGGAAAAAGTCTTTATTTTATCTTCCTTTTAAAAAGATATTTTACTGGATATAGAATTCTAGTTTTACATATATATTTTTTCTTTCAATATATTAGGAATGTTGCTCCACTGTTTTCTGGCTTGCATTATTTCTAGTGAGCAATTTACTCCTATTTGTGTCTTTTTTCCCTCCATAACATGACTTTGCTTGTGCAATGTATCTATTTTCCTGTGGCCATTTTTGTGATTCTTTTGTTTATCACTTGTTAGAAGCAATTTTATTATGATGTGCCTTGATAAAATTGGCTCGATGTTTCTTGTGCTTGAGTTCGTTAATATTTTCACATTTGTATAGAGTTCACCCCCCAATTTTGAAATATTTAGGTAATTACCCTTCTACCCCATCTTTCACGGACTTCAACTACGCTTGTACTGGGCTGCTTTGTTCCTTTTTTTTTAATTGCCTTTTTTTCCTGTGTTTTATTTTGGATAATTTATATTGCTATGTCTTCAAGTTCACTAATATTTTATTCTGTAGTATCTAATGTACTTTTTATTTCAGACATGGTGATTTTTATCTCCACAAGTTTGATTTGGGTCTTTAAATATTTCATATCTCTAATGAAGGTGCTCAATATTTTCTCTAGCTTCTTGAACATGTGGAACACATTTATCATAATGGTTTCAACATCCTTGTCTACTAATTCTCTGTCTTTTCAAGGTTTTAATTTATTGATTTTTTTCTCTCATTATCAATAGTGTTTTACTACTACTTTGTATGCCTTGTAAGTTTTAATCGAAAGTCAGACACTGTGAATTTTAACTTTTTGGATGCTGAATAATTTTTGCATTCCTAAAAATATACTTCAGATCTGTATTAGATGTAGTTAAGTTACTTAGCAACAGTTGGATTCTTTCAAGTCTTCTAGTGGGAACAGGAAATATTCCTGGCCCTGTGTAAGCTCCAAGGATCCTTCCTTATAATCCTCTCAGGTGGTCCTTTCTCCTGTCCTGGGTAATTTCTTCACACAAATACACCAATCAGTACTCAGCTGAAGACTCAAGGGGACCTTCTGCAGATCTACAGAGTTCTGTCTCTGTGTAGGTTTGTCCTCTCTGGCATTCTGAAAACTCTTGCTTCCTTGGCCTCTCCAGCTTCCCAGTTCTGTCTCCTAAAATCAGAGAGACAACCAGACTCTGTCTGGATTCCCTTCCCTGCACAGTGGCCTGCAAACTCCCTTTGTGAGGTAAGCTGGGGCACTCATAGGGCTCATCTCATCTGTTTCTTGTCTTCAAAGATCATTGCCATTAATTGCCTGATGTGTCTACTATTTTGAAAACCATCATCTCAAGTACTGACTTTTTTAAAACTATTTTCCAGGTTGAAGGGTAAATCTTGTCCCTTTTACTTTATCTTCACCGGAAGTGGCAGTTCACTTTGTTTGACCAATCATTCTGAGCACCAAATAAGGGCCAAGTTCTATGCAATACTCTTCCAAAATAGAAACAAATACATCAAATCTGTTCTGTGGTGCTTACAGTTTAAAGATCAAGACAGGCAAACAGAACAGGTATAAATGCTATGATGATCAGAAGCAATTTTTTTTCACTCCAACAACGTAATCCTTGGTGGCAATATATTTTTTCTCCAGACATTTCCTTGGATTCTTCCCTAAGGGCACCCTTATGGAGTGTAAAGCAAAGTCAGATGCTCTTTGCTGTGGCTGCAGTGGATATGAATCTGGACATGGGATGTGTGCCAAGACCTGGATGGCTCAGGAGGTTAAAAATAAGGCTAGAAACTTTCAACAAACGTGGTGAAGAAGTCCCTTGGGTCTTGGACTAAAGGCTGGGGTGGTAAGAATAAATATTTGGAATGAGAAGGAAGATCCCTGAGATTCAGAGCCTTGAGGCTGCCAACCTATTCCTGAGTCAGGAGACAGGAATCCTAATGTTAAGACAGTGGTCCACTCCACTCTTAGAGGCTGGACATGGGGGCAGTGAGGGAGGGAAGGTCAAAAAAGCATTTCTATCTAGAGGAATAATTTCAAATGGAATAACTATCTTGAGGAGATATCTGCACCCTCATGTTCACTGCAGCATTATTTACAATAGTCAAGACATGGAAACTAGCTAAGTGTCCATCAATGGATCAATGGATAAAGAAGATGTGGTGTATGCATACAATGGAATATTGTCTGGCCATGAGAAAGAAGAAAATCCTGCCATTTGCAACAACATGGATGGAGCTTGAGGGCATTATGCTAAGTGAGATAAGTCAGACAAAGAAAGACAAATGCTATATGTTCTCACTTATATGCAGAATCTAAAAAAGCCAAACTCACGGAGACAGAAAATGGAGTGGTGATTGCTGGGGACCACGGTGCGGGGGGAGTGGGGGGATGTTGTTCAGAGGGTATAAACTTCCAGTTATAAGATGAATAACTTCTGGGAATCTAATGTACAGCATGGTGACTATAGTAAACAATACAGTATTATATACTTGAAAATTGCTAAGAGAGTAGATCTTAAATGTTCTTACCATACACACAATCAAATGGTAATTGTGTGACGTGATAGATATATTAACTAACCTTATGGTGGTAATCATTTTGCAATATATATGTGTAGCAAAGTATCACGTTGCACACCTTAAACTTACATGATACGAGCCAATTATACCTCAATAAAGCTGTAAAAAAAAGGGGAAAATTTCAATGACAGAAAATCCAAGTTAGGAAGGTGGCATATAGGATAGATTTAAATGTGTCTTTAGAAGTCCAATACAGCTAGTTTCCTCTCCCTTCCACCTGATGCTAGATCAATTCCTGTTTGCTTGGTTAAGCACTGGATGAAGTGATTGAGCTGCATTTAGGAGTCACGGACAAAAATTACAAACTATGTTTTCAAACTCTGATATCATGCTGCACACACCAGAGGTGTTCATACTATGAGATGACCAGGAAGTCGCGATGGCAAGTTAAACATGGGAGGTTGGGCTCCTTGAACTTTAACCAGACTGAATGTTCCTGCTTCGCCTGGTAAAACCACAGCGTGGTTCCCCTGGCTCCAGGCCCCTTCCTCTTTGCCTACCTCCCAGAGGTGAGCACAGCACAGACCCGTCAGGAGGGCTGAGGTTGGCTCGGCTCTATAGGCCACCCAGTACGTGCAGAGATGCCAGGATTGCCTGTCCACGCCCTGTCCCTGAACACAAACATCACATTTCTGTTTGACCTCATGGCTAGTTAGCTTCATTTGCTGCTTGGCACTCCTTAGAGGCAGGAGCAGAGGATGACTGTAATTCCTGCTACTCCCAGGGCTGGAGGGAGGGAGTGGAGGAGTGAAACTCTCAGCACAGAAATACCACCAGCCAAGTGCCAGGGCAGAGGCAGGAGGAAAAATGGGGTCCTGTTTTTGCTCTTGGAAGCTTGGGGCTATTAATGGAGGAAGGGCTATTTATAAAGTCACATGATCACCACTGCCACAAAAAATGAGAGAATACAAAGTGGGATGAAGTTTTGGAATATTTCAATCCCATCCCTTCTCTCACGCAAAGCTGCCTGAAGGGCCATCCCCTGTCTAGTGAACAACACACACCAGGGGAGGGTCTAGGGCTGGCTCTTCAAAACAAAAATGTTTAAGTTTCTAAGTAGACTTTTGGGATTCACGGCAGAGATCTAAATCTTAAACCTTCCAGAAAGCAAGCTTAAATAAATCTGAGGGGTAAGAGCAGAAGGAGTGGGAGAAGAGATCCTACGCTGCCTGAGGTTAAGCCAGAGTTGACTGAGTTTTTGGGATTCGAATACATTGTTTTCTATCCTCAGAAATGGTGACTAGATATTAGAAGTTAAGTTTATTTATGGGAAAAGACATTTACATCTATTTAACATGAGTAGACTCATTCCTTCAAGAAGTATTTAGGAAGCTGACAGGTATAGTGGACATATTGGACAGACTATGTGCCAAGTATGGTTCTAGGCATTGGAGAAGTTGAGGAACGAACACAGTCAAGAGCCCTACTCTCAGGAACTTACATTCTAGTTAAGCAAGCACACAAATAAATAAAATAAATTCAAATAGTGATGAGTGCTATAATGAGATAAACAGTACGGTGGAGTGAGTAACCTAGTTTAGATAGGATGGCTAGAGGATCCATCTCAAGGAGGTGACATTTCAAGCGGAGGTCTGAATGATGTGCAGAAGCAAGTCATGGGGATATTTGCAGAAGAGCTCTCCAGGAACAGAGAACAGTGGAAAAGCCCCAGCCTGGATCCAAATCCTCCACAGGTAAGATCTGAGGAGTGGGGAGATGGGGTTGAAATGAGCACGGGTTGTAGATCAGTCAGGGCCTCATGGATTTTGGTCCGTCAGTGATAGTTGCTCAGTAGAAGAAGGATCGAGTCACGAATGGAGTTTGGAAGAAGCTGGAAGAAGGGAGCCAGCACCAGCTACTGTCTCATCTATCTGCTTCTCTTCACTAAAACGTTGTTGAAAAATGCTGTCTCTCCTTGCTGTTCCCAAGTCTTCTTTTCTCATTTGCTCTTGAAGCCACTCCAATCTGGCTTTTATCCTCACCACTGCATTTGGCTGCCTTTGTCAAGGTCACCAATGGATTCCATGTTGCCCAACCCAGTGGGCCTTCTTAGTCCTCATCTTTTCCCCAATGGTTCATCCCTCCTCTTCAACAATGTCTTCACTTGTGTTCCAGGATACCCCATTCTGCTCGTGTGTTTCTTACCTCACCTCCTACTCCTTCTCAGTTTTTCTTAGTTTTCCTGACTTATTCCTTTTCATCTGACAACTTGACGTTGGAGTGATTCAGGAGAGTGTTCTTGAACCTCTTCTCTTTTCTCTCTGTATTCAATCCCTTGATGATCTCATCCCAGATCATGACTTCAAATGCCGTTCATATGCTGATGATTTCCTAATTTATATCTACAGCATGCACCTTCTTCTGAACGCAAAACTAGTACATCTAATTGCCTACTTGATGACTCTACTTGGATATCTAATGGGCATCTCAAACTTAACGTGTCCCAGTGCTCACTGTCGATCACTCCTACAAAATCAACCCCTCCCATGGTCTTCACTCTCTCTATTAATGGCAGCTCTATCGTTACAGTCATTCAGGCTAAGAACTTCCGAGTCATTGTTTGCTCCCACCTACACCTTATATCTAATCTCTTGCTGAATCTTACTGATTCTATTGTCAAAACATATCTATAACCTGATCACATTTTCCTACCTCTACTGCTACCACCCTAGTTCCAAGCCATTGCTACATTACTTCACTTGCCTCTTACAGTCCTATTTGCTTCCATCCTTTCCAGAGAGATGTTTTAAAAAGTAAATCAGATGCCACTGCCCCATACAATACTCTCCAGTGGCTTCTCATCTCGTTCACCATAAAAGGCAAAGCTGCTGCATTTCTCCCACTGCCCACTGTCACCCACTCCTCCACCCTCATCTCTTACAACTCTTTCCCTCGTTCACATCCCCAGCTATCCCGGCCTCCTTGCTGGTTCCAGAACATACCAGGAACACTCTTGCCTCAGGGACATGGCCCCTGCTGTCCCCTCTTCCTTCCACTTATCCCCACACTGATCCCATTTTCTTCAGGTTCCCTCTGTGAGGTCTTTCCTGACTACTCTGTTTAAAATGAATAACATCCCCCCCACAGAACTCCATAAACCTCTTTCTTACCCTATTTTTCTACATAGTATTTCCAACATGCTTGATATTCTAGGCGTGTATTTAATTTATTTGTTAGCTGCCTCCCACACTGAAAAGAAAGCTTTAAGTGTGTGGGGGTTTTTGCCGGTTTTGTTCGATGCTCTACCTCTAGTGCCAAGAACATAGACACATGGAAGCTCTCAATAAACAGCAGCTAAACAAAAAATCAATAAGGCAGAAGGTGAAAAAGGTATTCCCAGCAGAGAGGATGGAAGGTACAAAGGCACAGAGGTGAGTAAATGTGAGCTCAGGAGACCTGGTCCTGGCCCAGACTTTCCCCTGACCCCTGTGTGACCCTGTGCACTCCCCTCCTCTCTACTCTGTGTCATCCTTTGTAAAGCCAAGGTTGAACTTGGAGACCCTGAAGGCCCCTCCACACCAGCTTTCTCAGACCTGGGTCCTAAGCTGGAGAGGGAGGTGGTTCTGGGGCGACTGGGGCCTGAGGCTCCTGGGAGACGTGCAGGAGGTTGTAGTACTGGGGAGAGAGAAGGGTGAGGCTGAAGCTGAGCAAGCAAGAACTTGCTCACCTTTCTCTCCCAGAGTACACTGACATCTCTCTCCCCTTCCTGCCCCCCCCCCCAACCCACTCAAAGCAGGCTTTCTAGCAAAACCTGAGTGGCAGGAAAATAACTTCAGATACTCTAGCAGTTTCCAGCCTGCTGGTCTTCTGGTTTGTGGCTCTCCAATCTTCCGCTGTGGCAAGGCTGGACTCCTCCTGGGGACACAGCAGGACTCCAGTATCTATCGCACTTGATGGACATCTCTGCCTTCAGAGGTGGAGAGGTTAGCCTAGGAGTAGAGACACCCGCGCTTGATCCACTTGCTAGCTGTGGGACCACTGGCCAGTCGTTGCACCGCTCTGAACCTCAGCTTCTTGTCTGTAAAGAGCAGAGGATTAAGTGAGGTAGTGGATGAGGCTTGTTTAGCACCGTGTCTGGTGAACGGCAGGCTTTGAAGCTTTTGTTCCTTTGCATTCTCCCCAGGAGACTCTTGCAGCCCTGGTCTGTTCACACCTGCATCCGTGCACAGGCCAGTCAGTCGAGTGCTCACATGGCATGCCACTGAATTGGACCCATCTCTCAGGTTCCACACCGGTCTCTCCATCAGAATGTAGTTTCCTGAGAGTAGGAACAGAGCCCCACCTAAATGTAGGGCTTCCTGAGATCAGGGTTTGTATCTCTGTGTCAGACTGGGAGGGTGGGGTGGTAGGACAAGGCCTTCCCCAGTCCCTGGCTCAGCTGGGGCCTCTGAGGCCAAATTGCCCTGACTCTGCACTGGGGCGGCTCAACGGGGATAGTAAGAAGGGAGGCAGGTTTTAGGCCAGAAAGAGTGGGCACTATTTTATACTCTGGACCAGACCAACCCATCTGGAGGCCTGGAGCCATCTGACAGCTTCACGACACAGTCCACGAATACAGAGAACAGATGGGGTTTGGAAGGGGCTGCACTGGGGCTGCTCACAGGGCTCAGCAGGACCTGAGCAAGGGAGGGAAATGCAGGCAACAAACTCCTCTTGGTGAAAGGCTCTTTTCCAGGACTAGATACGCTGCCAAGATCCCCCACTACACACACATGTGCACACATGCACTCATATATGCAAACACACACGCACACATGCACGCACACACTTACTCCACATACATCTGAGCGGCCTCTGTAACCACTTTCAGGAGTAACTTTAAGAGCAATTACTCCTCTCGGGAGGCAGTTGATGCAGGATCAGGTGTCTCCACCACTCCCTAATTAGCAGGGGAGGAGGAGGATGGGAGTGATAAACCAGGAGGCCGAGGCATCCCGGCCTCCTTGGACATGTGGTCTGACCAGTGAGGACACTTCGCACAGCTGGACTGGGTCCTTCTCACCCCTTTTGTTGCCTCTCCTCTCTCCTCTGTGATGTCCCACCCCTATTCCCTCCACCCATGGCCCTGCCACTCTCTCTGTCTGTCCCCTACCCAACTGGGCCCCTCCCACCGCTGCCTTCCTCTCCACGCACACACCCTTGTGAAGTCTTACCCCATGTTCTTCACCAATCGTCCCCCATTCCACTCACTGGCAGAGCCCTTACCATCCGTCTCTGGCTCTGTGTGGTGTCTGTGCACTCCTCACTCTATTACCTGGATTCCTTCACCCATACCAAAGTTAGACCCAAACTGCTGCTTCTCTTCTGGCCACACAGGCCCCCAGGCCCCTCCAGGTACCATGATGCTGTAGGAATGCAAACCCATTCAGATTCCTCAGTAAGCCTACCACGCGGGAACACAGTAAGTCCACACTGGGCCTCTTGAGCCCACAAGGGAGACACTCATGGGCTGAACTGAAGCATCACCTGAGGCCCAGCAGCAGGCAGGCTAGAAGGAGTAGATGGGAAGTCAGGAGACCTGGCTTCTATGTCCACTCTACTCCCATACCCTGTGTGACTCTGGGGCTTCAGGTTTTCCACTGGGAAAATAAGAACATTAAAGCTGATGACCTTGGAATAGCTTACATCCTTAAAACTCTATATTTAGGCAGGTCACATACTGTATTCCACCAGCAAACATTGGCCATGACTCCCAACAATAAAACAGTCTATTTATGAGTACAGTCTATGTGCTAACCACCTATACTACCTCACCAAATCTTCACCGAAATTGAAGCAGAATTTGTATCCCCATTTTATAGACAAAGAAACTGAGGGTTATAGAGGTAAAGTGACTTGTCCAGACAGCAAGAGGTGAAGTAGGATTCAAACCCAGGTCTGTCTGACTCCAAAGCCAGTGCCCATCCTTGAAGAGTAACACTCCTCCAGTTTGCGTCAGGCTAAACGCCAGCACCAGCCAGGAAGGAGAGCTTTCTGTCCCCAGGGCCAGTGGAGGTCATCTCAAGGGTATTTTAGTTGAATCTGAGGCAGAGAAGACTGGTCCTTCCTTAGAAAATCTAGAACTGACCACATTGGGGTCAGTCAGTAGATGGCTGACTCAGAGTTAACAAATGTCTGAAGTCACCTAGTGCAACCTGTCACACAGTCATCAGATGCTCAAGCACCTGGGAAGGCAGCTTGGTGGGGAAGGGAGCCCACTGAACTGGAGGTCAGGACACTTCCAGCTTCCCTTGGGCTATTCATGTGCTCTCTCCAGAAGTGAATGCCCACCTGTCAGAAGAAGGGACTGGCCCCAGTGGAAGGGACTAGGCTGTGTCAAGAAGATCCTATGTGCCAGGCACTGGGTGAGGCCTTCCCCATGCATTCTCGAAGGCCCCTCCAGCTCAGACATGATGCCACCTTCTGGTGCAGAGAATCAACCACAAGGAATGTGATTTCCCAAGCAGTGAGCTCAAGGGGGAGGGCATCCTGCCAGCTGGAGGAGAGGGCACTGAGCATCTCATTTTCTTCACTACTGAGAGCCCTTCTTGCCTTTGCTCCTCTTACTGCACCAAGAGCAGAACTGTGACTGTCCTTCCACAGCAATCAGATCCAAGGCCAAAGGCCTTGGGGACCGAATGTGGGAACCAGCAATCCCACAGCCAAGGAGTGGAAGCCAGAGGAAGATGTAAAAGAGGCAAGCAGGGCACATTAGACAGACCAACCCAGAAGCCCGGAGAGGAAGAATCAGCCCCTTGACCCTTTCTTGGTCTCATCTCTCTTCCTTGCCTTGTTCCCTCCTGGAGCTGCAGACAGACGAGGAAAGCCAGATGAGGAGTGGTCGGGTTCAGGCGCCCACGGAGGAGGACAGTGAGGATTCAGGGTGTGTGGGGAGCCTACCAGTGCAAGTTGCAGATTGAGATGATGTAGGCTACAGAGCACTGGGCATAGGAGGAGACTTATGGGGAGGTTAGAGGCCTCAGGGTGTGGTGGCATTGCTTCGCCAGGAAATAGCCTAGACATAACTACCCAAGATGGAGACCTCCTGATCCAAGTCACTTTCCCGGGACCATCTGCCATCACCCCATACTGCCATCTTACTAAGAGCTGTCCTCAACATCCTCCCTGCAGAGCAGTCAAATGCTGTGACCCATGCCTCCTTCCCCCACAGCTAAACAACAGTTCAAATAGGTTGCCTCACTTCAAAAGAAAGAGAAGATGGCCAGCTTCTGCCTCTGCAAGAGAAATAGCCAGAGCGTCCCCTTGGGCTAGAGAAGAGCTGGGGTCAAGGCCTCTGCATGTATCATGGGATATGAGCTCATCCTCATTACAATGGGCAGCAGTGGGATAGTTACCCAGACTTCTCATGTGGATCCTGGGGCCTATGAGGTCACTCACACAGACACTGAGAGAATCTCCCCCATATCCAAGCATGTCTGTCCCAGAAATGGGGCAACTTGAGGGCAAAGCATGGGGCCTCTGAGCCCCTAAAATACTGGGGCTCCTCCAGCCCCTCCCCTGTACATACACACTCACTCAGATCCATGCTCCACCCTCCTCCCCACACCCTAGCTTTGCCCAGTGGCCAAAGGCTCACATTCGTTGTCTTCTCCCCAAAGCTCTCATTATACTGTGAATCAGAGGGCGGGCGGGAGGCAGATCTGGCAGATAGGAGGCCCTGGAAACCCATAAGACCGGTGTGACTTCCTCCAGCAGGGTCTGCTGCCCTGGGACTGACTGTCATGGGCTGGGGAGAGGCAGATTCCTCCCATGTGAGGTCAGCAGCAGAGCACAGGGTATGGGTGTCTATGAGAAGGTGCTTGCTTAGTTCTCCATAAGGGAGGGGGAGGGCAGGGCGGGTGGAGAGGGCTCTCCCTGCCCCGGAAAATGGCACAGTCCCCGTTCTAGGGGGAGGCGGTGTGAGGCCCCAGGCGGCTTCAGGGAACAGAAAGGGCACGACCTGAGGGATTTATTCCAGAGGCAGGGGTCCTCCATTTGTCTCTCCAGACTAAGCCCCAGAAGCAAGGCAAAATTAGGACTGTGAATAGATCTATTTGGGGCTGGCTGGAGCTGCCTATCAGGAAAACCACAAGGAATCAGGATGCTTCTCAAAATTATCCCCAGAAATGAGTATTTGTCTTCATATCATTCTAATATTTCTTTTTGATTAGATTGTAAAGAAGAGAGTTTAAATAAATGATATCCATAAAATAAGCTATTAACCAATCATTAAAAAGACAGGCAAGTTACAATTCGATTTTGTTTATATACACACACGTACACACACATGACGCTAATGTTCAATAGTACGTATCTCCAGGTGGTGAAATCCACCATTCACTCATTCCTTCTATATTTATAGGGCTCCTTTTGGAGGCAGTTGTTATGTTAGATTCTGGGGACGTGGTAGAAAACGTACCAGGTGAGACCCCTGCCTATTCAACTTATTTCCCAGTGGGAGAGAGAGAAAAAAAACAAGTGAACCAATGCAAATAAAAGGGCCCTTGAGTGCTATTAGTGAAATGAAGTGACCCAGAGGATAATCCTCTACGTGTGGTAGTCAGGGAACGCTCTTTGTCAGGCCCCAACGTTTAAGCTGAAGCTGAGAGAGATACAAAAAGCCAAGGACCCTGGGAGATGCCTGCTGGTGAAGGGAGAGCAAGTGCCAGGCCCCAAGGTGGGGAGCACTGGACTTGTCCTGGGAACTTAAGACCCTCAGGGATCGTCTTTGAAAACATGGCAGTGAGTTTGGATTTTATTCCAGACATGCTGAGTCACCATTGGCATTGGGGGGTGTGGGGGGAGTGGACACAAGCTCCAATCCCCACTCTGAAAGAGTGCTTAAGCTACTTTTAGGGAATGGTTTGGAGAAAGCAAGGGATGATTTGTTTGTGATCCTTATAGCTTCAAGCATCTCCAAAAACGTTATAGAAAGTCTTTGTTTTATCATCATAAAAAGCATACTTATTATTTCATATATTGCATATTTAATGCCTGTTTTCTTGCCCAGAGTGGTCCATGCCTTTATGAGCGTGGCATTCTTGGGAACTTCTGTAACTGCAGCCATGAGCACGGGGTCTGGGCAGCCCCTTGTACACAGTAGGAGACCCCTATAAGCCTTCTACTTGACCCTTCTGGCCAAAGTTTGACCCCCTCAGGACAGGGCTTATTTCCACACAGGATGGAGTTACAAGTATATCCTAAGAGCAGATGGGCTGTGGGCTAGTGACCAAGAGAACGCCGACAACCCCATCCCTTCATGAGAAATGATTCTTCCCACTTTACACCACATACCCTGGCCTGGACATCCCAGACAGACACATAACTTTCCATTCTGTGCCCTTGGAAATAAATCTCTCAGCCTAATAATGAACATAAACCCATTTTACAGGTGGAGGAATTGAGATTCAGAGAAGCTTGGCTGAGGTCACAAAACAATAGGAAAAGGGGACCAGGTTCCTTAGATGGCTCCGTCACCTCCCTGTGCCCAGGCCACCTGACTATCAGGAGTGACTGCCCCCAGAGCCCTCTGGCCAGGCAGGAGCCATGTGTCTGTGAAAAGGGGCCCTGGGGGGTTTCCTGCTTAAGGTGCCTGTGATGAGTCAGGAAGGGGATGAAGGAAATTGACCAACTTGAGTGGTGAAACCAGTCCATCTCCTTCATCTTGGGAAGGAAGCCAGACTGGAGAACGGTATAAAGGGTGCCCTGGCCCCTGCTCAGCTCAGCACTCCACTAGAAGCCTCTCCAGCCGTCTACCGTGAGTCTGGTGAGTGTTAGCTGGCTTACCCAGGGATGGGGCTGGGGGCCTCCAACAGGCCGGAACCTGGCTGGGGGTGGCCAGCCCAGGGGGGTGCAGGCATCACTTACAGGCTGGACTACCTGTCCTTCTAGAAGGGCTCAGGTCACTGTACTGAGGGATAAGTGCCATGGCATGGAAACACAACACATTGCAATCCCCTCCTGTCCTATCTTTTCTTCGGAAAAGAATCCCAGGAAATCCCAATCCCCTCCTGTCTTATCGTTTTTTGGAATTTGCATGTGTGTGTGTGTCCCCACATACGCTTGTGTGTGTGTCTGTGCACGCTTGTGTGTGTGTGTGTGTGAGAGAGAGAGGTAAGATGGGGATGCAGGGGGAATAGAGCCAATTTCTTTCTTAAAATTGTTTGATTTGAGCTGGCTGTGAGTTTGCCGTCTTTATAGGGGCGGAGGTTCAGTGAAATGCTTGTAACTCTTGGCTGTGCTGCAAAAGGGAGAACCACAGAATAGGGAAAACTTTCTATTTGGAGAAACCCAGGCAGAGTAGGGGTGGGAAAACCCAACTTAGAGGTACAAGACTTGAAAGAACCAGCTCCAACTCTCAGCAAGCTTCCAGCCCCTCCCACCACCTATGCCCCTCAAGCACTGGGACTGCAGCTAAAGCTCAGAAGGTTGTGAGGGAAAGAAGCTCTGGGGTTGAATGGGCCAATTTGCTAATTTTACAGGAGAAATCTGAGGCCCAGAGGGACTAAGTGACTTACCCAGAAGTACACAGTATTGCATTGGGAAATTTAAGCTGAAAATATGTCATCTGACTCCAGTCCAGGGCTCACGCCGTGACCTCTCAGATCCTTGGCATGGGCCATTGACCTTCCAGAACTCTGGAGTCCTCCAGGAGACCCTTCCTTTCCTAGGACCTCATTTCTTCTTTTCATAATCCCAGAATCCATCTCTTCTTTTTGGTCAGTGGAAATCAGTAATAAGGGCAGAGGCAAGGATTAGGCAAGGGCAGGAGGTGATGGCACCCAGCCCACCTTGCAGAGCAGCTCTGAAGACAGACTTCTTTGCTGGCTCTTGTGGGGAACAAGAGGCTCCCTGGAGAGCCTTTCCCTGCCCCTCCCCATGCCTACCCTTCACTCTGGAGAATGACAGCCTGGAGTGGGTGGGAGAGTGTCCACCCAAAGGGGAGAGGGTGATGCTGAGAAACCAGGCACTGCTACAGATTTCCAGGGATTCACCTACTTCCTCTGCCTTCGAGTCACCTCTCTGACTCTTCCTGTTTTCCAGGTTGACCTAAAGCAGCTTCCAAGATGTCCCAGCAGCACATTCTGCCAGTGACCCTGCCCCCTGCTCTCAGTCAGGAGCCCCTCAAGCCTGTTTCTCCTCCCACTGATATCCAGCAGGAGCAAGTGAAGCAGCCAACTCCACTGCCTGCCCCGTGCCAGGTGGCCTCCGAGCTCCCAGGGGAGGTTCCCTTGGAGAATGGGGAGAAACATACACCTCTTGTGAAGGGGGTGCCCGAGCAAGAGTGTGAGCCGCAGCAGCAGGAACAGCATCTGGAAGAGCAGCAGCAGCAAGAGTCACAGGAGCAGAAACTGCACCTTGGACAGCCACAGCAGCAGGAGTCACAGGAGCAGAAGCTGCCCCTGGGACAGCACGTGGAACAGCAGCAGCAGCAGGAGGAGCCACAGGAGCAGGAAGCACAGAAGCAGCAACAGGAACAACACGAGGAACATCACAAAGTGGAAAACCTGGACCTGCAGCTGGAGCAGGAGAAAGCACAAAGGGAGAAGCAGCTCCAAGAACAGCTGGAACAGGAGAAGAAGCTCTTGGACCAACAACTGGATCAAGAGCTAGCAAAGAGAGGTGGGCAACAGGAGAAGAAGGAAGAGCAGCTGCTGGAGCACCTGGAGAAGAAGGAAGAGCAGCTGCTGGAGCACCTGCAGAAGAAAGAAGAGCAGCTGCTGGAGCACCTGGAGAAGAAGGAAGGGTCTGCAGAGCAGCAGGAGGGGCAGCCGGAGCAGCCTGCATTTGTCCCAGCTCCCGGCCAGGTTCAAGAAACCCAGCCAGTTCAGCCACTGAAGGGAGAGGTCTTGCTCCCTGCAAAACAGCAGCAGCAGTAGAAGCAGTAGGTGCAGCGGGCCCCCAAACATAAGTAACCACTCCCAGTGTCCCAGAGGCCATCCCACACAAGAGAAGAGAGAACCAGTGGCCTCGCTTACCTCAGGTCCCCAGCTTGGGTGGCCCACCTCATCTGTGAACCTGCCGGACCCTGTCCTTCTGCATATCCCTTTGACGGGGTGGAGGGGAAGGGGAAGTTATTGCCCAGCACCCACCCTTAATGATCCCAATCCCAACCTCAGGCGGCCAGAGCCTCTGCCTGAGGAGACAGTTTCTACAGCAACTCTGACTTCATCCCCAGTATTATAGCTGAATCTGTGAGCATGTACAATAATACAGAATAAATCCTGGAAGTCCTGGGATCCTGCTTTCTCTTTGGCTTATTCTCCACTGTCTCTCACCATATAAAAACCTGCATGACACTTAATGGTTGCAGTGATTCTCTTGGCCAATTCCCAAAGGAGGACAGACATCTTGACCCCTCTTTAATTCTGCTCCCAGAACCACTCAATACATTCAACAGCTTCTTAAAAGGAAACCAAACCAACACCAAACCAAAACAAAAAACAACTTCGCTCACACACCTGAAAGCAACACATGGCATACATGAAGAGGGGGTATGTTATTCTGGTTGGGGGAAGAGGATCTATTCTTTTCAGTCCGTCACTGCCTTACACTATACACACGGAGCCCAATCCTGGTTCATGGGTAAGGGAATGCGGATGGAGAGGGGCTTCATCTGGGTTCTGGTCCCTTCCTGAGTTTTCTCTCTGTAGAATGTCCTCTTGGTTTCCAAGAGTATTATGGACTGCCTACTTGGTTGAGGAAGACTTTAGGAAAGCAATAGAAGCAAAAGTGGGCAAGGTGTGGAGAGGAGAGACTCCCAGGGCTGGTCTCTGATGGAGAAAGTGATGGCATCACTGAAGGAAGTAAAGGTTGGGCCAGCTAGGATCATGGAAGACAAAATACTGGAGATATACAGATCCAAGGTCATTGCAGCTGTTACCCTCACTGATCTTTCTGTAGCCATTACTGCCATCAGTCACAGCAGGACTTGGGGCTCTCTCTTTCCTGGGAATCGCCTCTCTTTATTTAACGACATCATCTCAGGCAGGTTGTCTCAAGCTACCCAAAATTTTTTTACCACGGGCATAAGGACTTGTCAGGGACATCCCTATTGAGACTTGCATAGCTACCCCAACTGAATAGGTCTGAATGGCACTTTGCATCCCTTACTTCCCACTCACCCCAGCAACACTCACTTTCTTTCCTACTTAGATATCCTCTCTCTTTGGTAATGATACCACCATCTACGCATTCACTTAAGCCAGACACAATCATCATTCTTCACTCCTCTTCTCTTCTTCCCCAACCCCCACCAATGACCAAGTCCTTGCTATCCCTGCCAACACCTCCCAAGCTCAGACTGAGGTCATTTCTCACCTGAACTATTGCAATGGCCTTCAAGCTGGTCTCCTTTGCTCCCTGTGTCCACACACCCTGCAACCCATCTGCCACACAGAGGACAAGGTGTTCTACTTAAAATTCTGATCTAATCATATCACTCCTTGGGCTAACACTTGTCAGTGGCTCTCTGTACTTAGAGAATGAGAACACAAGCTCAAGTCCTCCTAACAGGACAAGAGTTAGGAGGAAGACTGGATAGGACTGGGTGGGAAGATTGGGGGCAAAAGGAGAAGTAATCAGAAGCACCCAAAGTATGTGCAAAATCTTTTTTGAAGTCATAGGTTTTGATTATTTTTAAATAGATCTTATTTTTTAGGACATTTTTGGATTTGCAAAAATTTGAGAAATAGAATAGAGAGTTCCCATACACTCCACACCCAGTTTCTTTGTTATTAACATCTTACATTAGTATGGTACACTTATTATTATAATTAACAAAACAATATTGATGCATTATTATTAACTAAAGTTCATGGTTTATTCTGATTTTTACCTAACGTCCTTTTCTGTTCCAGGATCCCACCTAGGATATGGCACTACCCTTCTTTGTCTTGTCTCCTTAGGTCCTCTTGACTGTGACAGTTTCTCAGACTTTCCTGGTTTTTGATGACCTTGACATTTTTGAGGGGTCTTGGTCAGGTATTTTGTAGAATATTCCTCAACTTGGGTTTATCTGATAATTTTCTCATGATAAGCCTGGGGTTAAGGGTTTTTAGGAGGTAGACAACAGATTTAAAGTGACTTATGCCATTTTCATCACATAATATAAAGAGTGCATGCTATTAACACTATTTATCACCTTCGTCACCTGGTTGAGGTGGGGTGCCAGGTTTCTCCACTGTAAAGTTACTCTGCAAATTCCCATCCTTCTATACTATAGCTTTTGGAAGGAAGTCACTATGCAAAGCTCACAGTTAAGAAGTCGGGGGTTAAGTTCCCCATCATTGAGGGTGAAGTATCAACATAAATTATTTGGAATTTTCTGTACAGAAAATTTATTGCTTCACTCTTTCTATTTATTTATTTATTTATATCAGTATGGACTCATACATATTTATTTTATACTTTGGGCTATAATCCAACAGTACTATATTTATCTTCTTTTTTTATTGTGGTAAAATATGGATAACATAAACTTACTATCTTAATCATTGTACAGTTTGGTGATGTTAAGTACATTCATGTTATGAAACCATCACCACTATTCATCTCCAGCTCTCTTTTCATCTTGCAAAACTGAAACTCTATAGCCATTAAACAATAACTCCGCATGACCCTCTTCCCACAGCCCCTGGCAACCACTGTTCTCCTTTCTTTCTTTCTTTTTTTAATCTCCCCTTTCCCCTATTACACCAGACTCTGATAACCACCATTCTACTCTCTGTTACTATAAGTTCAGCTTTTTTGGTCACAAATAGCAAGATTTCCTTCATTTTTAAGGCTAAATAATATGTATATTATACATTTTTATGTGCCACATTAAATATAATTATAATATATTATAGATATAATAATATATGTATATATTAGGTTTATCAGATATGTGTTTTGAAAATATTTTCTCCCAGTCTGTGGCTTAGTATTATCTTTCATAGAGCACAAGATTTAAATTTTAGCAAAGTCCAACTTATCAATGCTTTCTTTTAGGAATCATGGTTTGGTGTTTTATCTAAAAATTCATTGACAAATCCAAGACAACTTAGATTGTCTCCCAGTTATACTATAGACATTTTATGGTTTTTCATTTTACATTTAGGTCTATGATCACTTTGAGTTAATTTTTGTGAAAGGTATAAGGTCTGGGTCTCAATTAATTTTTTTGCATGTGAATGTCCAATTGCTCCAACACTGTGTTGGAAAGTCTGTCCTTTCTACACTGAAATGCTTTTGATTCTTTGTCAAAATTAGTTGACTACGTTTGTCTGGTGCTATTTCTGGATCCTCTCTTCTGTTTCTTGGACTATAGATCTATTCTTTCACTGATATCGTGATGTTTTGATTACTGTGCTTCATAGTAAGTCTTAAAATTGAGTAATGTCAGTCCTCTAACTTCATCTTTCTTTTCAGTTTTGTATTGGCTATTTTGAGTCTTTTGCCTTTTCATAGAAACTTCAGAATCAGTACGTTGATACCCACAAAATAGCTTGCTGAGATTTTGTTTAGGGTTGCCTTGAATCTGTAGATCAATTTGGGAAGAATTCACATCTTAACAATATTGAGTCTGAATCTGTGAACATGGATATCCTTCCATTTGTTTAGGTCTTCTTTGATTTCTTTCATCAGACTCTTGTAGTTTTCATGTCTAAATCTTGTACATATTTTGTTAGATTTTACTTAAGTATTTCATTTTTTTGGTAAGTGGCATTGTGTTTTTAATTTCAAATTCCAATTGTTCATTGCTAGGATATAGAAAAACAATTGTCTTTTGTATGTTACGCTTGTATCCTGTGGTCTTGCTGTAATTACTGTTAGTTCAGAAGTTTTGTTGTTGATTCTTTGGGATTTTCTACATAGACAATCATGGCATTTGTGAACAAAGTTTTATTTCTTCCTTCGCATCTATATGCTTTTTACTGCCTTTTCATGTCTTGCTTTCATTACAATGTTGAACAGGAATGATGAGAGGGCACACGAGGGCCTTGTTCTCCATCTTAGGGGGAAAGTGTCTAGTTTCTCACCATTAAGTATAATCTTGGCTGTAGGTTTTCTGCAGTTGATCTTAATCCAGATGAGGAAATTCTCCTCTATTCCTAGTTTGCTGAGCATTTTTATCATGAATGGGTGTTGAGTTTTGTCAAATGCTTTTTCTGTATTAATTAGTATGACCATGATTTTTCTTCTTTAGCTAGTTGATGTGGTGGATTACATTAATTGATTTTCAAATATTGAACCAGCATTGCATACCTGGGATAAATATCACTTGATAGTGGTATAAAATTCTTTTTATAACTTGTTGGATTTGATTTGCTAACATTTTGTTGAGGATTTTCACATCTATGTTCATGAGAGATGTTGGTCTGTAATTTTCCTTTCTTTTGGACTCATGGAATGAATTAGGAAGCATTCCCTCTGCTTCTATTTTCTGGCAGAGATGGTAGAGAATCAGTATTATTTCTTCCTTAAATGTTTAGTGAAATTCACCAGTGAAACCATCTGGGCCTGGTGCTTTCCTTTTTGGAATATGATTAATTCGAGGTATTTAATAGTTACAGATCTATTTATTTTTATCTATTTCTCCTTTTGTATGTTTTGGTAGTTGGTATCTTTTAAAGAATCAGTCCATTTGGTCTAACTTGCCAAAATGTGGGCATAGAGTTGTCCTTAGTTTTCCTTTAGGATCCTTTTAATGTTCATCGAATGAGTAGCAATGACCCTTCTTTCATTTCTGATACTAATAATTTGTGTCCCATCTCTTTCTTTCTTAGTTTGGCAAGAGATTTATCAATTTTATTCATCTTTTTAAAAAGCCAGATTTGATTTTGTTGATTTTCTCTAAAAATTACTTTCAATTTCATTGATTTCTACTCTGATTTTTATTTCTTTTCTGCTGCTTTCTTTAGTCTTAATTACTTTTCCTTCATTTGTTCCTTGTGGTAGAGGCTCAGATTGTTGATTTTAGATCTTACTTTTTTTCTAATATATACATTCAATATTCTAACTATCCCTCTAAGAGTGCTTTTGCTGCATCTCAGAAACTTTGATTATTTGTATTTTCATTCAGTTTAAAATATTTCAATTTGTCTTGAGACTTCTTTGGTCCTTGGGTTATTCATAAGTGCGTTGTTTAATCTCTGAAATTTTTCAGCTTCCATTCTGTTATTGGCTTCTAGTTCAATTACATTGTTGTCCGAGAACATAATTTGTATGATTTCTATTCTTTCAAATCTCTTAAAGTGTATATTACAACCCAGAAGGTGATCCATCTTGGTGAATGTTTATTTTGCTATTGTTTGTTGGAGTATTCTATAAATGTCAGATTCAGTTAATTGACAGTGCTTTTCAGGTCGCCATATGCTTACTGATTTTCTGCCTACTTGATCTATCAGTTACTGAAAGAGGAGTGCTAAGGTCTCCAAGCATGGTAGTGGATTTGTCTTTTTCTCCTTGCAGTTCTATCAGTTTTTGCTTCATGTACATTGATGCTCTCTTGTTAGGTGCATACACTTCAAGGATTGTTGTGCTTTCTTGGAGAATTGGCTCCTTTATCATTGTGTAATGCTTCTTTTTATTGCTGAATATTTTTCCTGTTTTGAAGTCTGCTTTGTGTGAAATTAGTCTATCTACTAATATACTATTATTTAGTTAGTATTCACATAGTATATTTTTTCATCCCTTTAGATACCTTAATGTTGTCTTTATATTTAAAGTGGGTTTCTTCTAGACCATATATAGTTGAGTATTGTTTTTTATCCATGCTTATAATCCCTGTCATTTAATTGATGTGTTTAGGCCATTCACATTTAAAGTGGTTATTAATATAGTTGTATTATCACCATGTTTAGAACCATTTTCTATTCATGGCACTTGTTATTTTTTTCTTTCCATTTTTTCTGCCTTCTCTGACTTTAATTGAGCATTTATATGATTTCATTTTATCTTCTCTGTTAGCATATCAATTATACACGTTTTTAAAAACATTTTCATGGTTTCCCTAGAGTTTAAAATTTACATTTACAACTTACAAAATTTAGTTATACGTTTACATTTACAGCTACTCTAAATCCACTTTCAAATAACAATATACTGTTCACAGGTAGTGTAGATAGTTTATAACATAGTATTTTCAATTCTTCTCTCCTATCCCTTATAATATTTCTGTCATTCATATCACTCATCTCTATGTGTTAATCACCCAATACATTGTTACTATTCTTACTTTGAACAGTTATCTATTAGATCAACTAAGAATAAGAAAAATAAACATTTTATTTCACCTTCATTTATTCCTTTTTTGATGCTCTTTCTTTCTTAACTTAGGTCTGAGTTTCTGTCCTATATTATTTTCCCTCTTATTCTTTTTTAGGAAGATTAAGCCCTGAGCTAACTACTGGCAATCCTCTTCTTTTTGCTGAGGAAAACTGACCCTGAGCTAACATCCATGCCCATCTTTCTCTACTTTATACGTAGGATGCCTACCACAACATGGCTTTTGCCAAGTGGTGCCGTGTCTGCACCCGGGATCCAAACTGGCAAACCTCAGGCCGCTGAGAAGCAGAACTTGTGAACTTAACCGCTGTACCACCGGGCTGGATCCTTCCTTCTTATTTTAACATTCTTTCTTCTTTTAACATTTCTTACAGACCAGGGTTGCTGGCAATAAATTTCCAGAACTTTGTTTGAGGAAAATCTTTATTTCACTTTCAGTTAGTAAGGATAATATCACTAGATATAGAATTTGAGATTTTCTCCTTTTAACACTTTAAATATTTCACTTACCCTCTTCTTGCTCATGGGGTTCCTGGCGAAAAGTCTGATGTGATTCTTATCCTTGTTCCCTATAGATGAGATTCTTCATTTTCTTTCTTCAAGGTTTTATTTTTTGTTTTCTGCAGTTGAGTAGAACAAGCCTAGGTGTAGATTTTTGGGTATTTATCATACTTGTTCTTCTCAGAGTATTCTGGATCTTCACTGAGAATGTGGTTTAATGTCTAACACTCATTTTGGAAACTCTTTGACTTAATACTTCAAATATTTCTTCTGCTCCATTTTGTCTTTCATCTCCTCTGGTATTCTGGTTGTACGTGTGTTACACCTTTTGAAATTATCCCACATTTCTTGGATATTCTGTTAGGGGTTTTTGTTTGTTTGTTTTTTGCATTTCAGTTGGGAAGTTTCTATTGACATGGTCACTGATTCTTTCCTCAGCTTGTTTAGTATACTGATCAGCTTCATTTCTGTCAAAGTGTTTTTGATGTCTGGTATTTCCTTTTGATTCATTCTGAGAGTTTCCATTTATCTACTTACTTTATCTATTTGTTCTTTCACTCTGTCCACTTTTACCATCAGAGCCCTTATATATTAACCACAGTTATTTTAAATTCCATGTCTGATAATTCGAATGTCTGTGTCATATCTGAGTCTGGTCCTGATGCTTGCATCATCTTTTCAGTCTGTGTTGTTTTGTTTGTTTGCCTCTTAGCATGCCTTGTAATTTTTTTTAAGCCAGATGTGATGTATCAGATATTAGAGACTGAAGGAAATAGGCCTTTAGTGTGAGGTTTTCTGTTAGTCTGGCTAGAAGCTGGTCTGTGTTTAATGTTTTCTATATCTGTGAGTGTCAGAGGATTCAAATTACTCTAGCGCCCTACTTTTGGTCTTCTCTGTTGTCCTTGAGTGTCCCTGGAACTCCTTAAATAGAGTCTGCACCAATACAATTGACAAATCTCCATCAAGAGTAATCAAGGGGGAAAAAGAGAATATACAAATTATTAATATCATGAGAGAAGTAACATCACTACAGATTACTCAGATATTACAATTATAATAAAGAATATATTTTACCTGGTGAAGGACAAATGTCTGACCAGGACATACTGTTTACTTGCCAATTACTAATCATGATGTTCTAATACATGATGTCATTAATGTAGCAGACCAGCATGACGTTTTTTGGAATGTCCAGATTGTCAAGATCTTTCTGAATTTATTGTATCAGAGAGCAAGAGAGTTAACATGGCCCAAAGGCAAAACCATAAATGTATATTGCTGCCCATCTTAGATGAATGCAAACTGTATTTACTCTCCTTCCTGCTCAGGTATTGAAAAAAATCCACGCATAAGATCTATAGCTGCACACTACATACTAGAGGCTGTATTGATCTGCATTATTAAGAATTTTATACGTCACAGAAGCTATAATTGTGGTTACCTCTTGGTTAAGTTTGTGGGACTCTACTATCCTTCTATTAGTTGGATTCTCCAGAGAAACAGAATCACTTATACAAAAAGAGAATTATACTGAATTGGTTCAAGTGCTTGTGGAGACTTTAAAGTCCAAATCTACAGTGTGGGCCAGCAGGCTTGAGACCTAGGGAAACCGATGGTGCAGTTCCAGTCTGAAGGAAAGCAGATGGAGAGCCAGGAGAGCTGATGTTCAGATGAATTCCATGGCTGTCTGCTGGAGAATATTTTCTTGCTCTGGGAAGCGGATCTTGTAGGTCAATTCAGACCTTCAGTCCTGCCCACATTATGGAAATCAATCTGTTTACTCAAGTTCACCATTTTAAATATTAATGTCATCCAAAAACACCCTCCAAGTTGACACATAAAATGAACCATCACAATCATTCATCATGATCCCTTGGTTTTTTTCAGAGGCGCCACTGCTGAGTTAAATAGGGACTTGTAAGAGCAGCATACTTTGAGATTGGCACTAATTTCTGCCATTTTTCCAAGATGTTGTATTGTTTTTTATTTACTATCTTGGTTAGTGTGGGGAGTGTGCAGTTTTGGGGATTTAAATTTGGCCTTTCTACTGTGATGGTTCTTACTCTAGGGATCAAGGAACAAACATGAGAAAATTGCCAGATCCTAAGTATGTTCATCCTATAAGTATGCATACAAGAACTGGAAAAATGGCCATGGTGTGTCCATGAACCTCTTGGACCCATTGTGAAAAGGATCTGGGCCAGAACTCAATTTATCACCTGACCTCAATATACATTTATTCTAACAGGAAGGCTAGGATGACCCCTGGGGCTCTTGACGTTAGTGTCAGTTCAGACTATACATCCAACACCCTCAAGAGATATGGATATTTCTTTTTCTCCAAAGTACAGTTACTTGGGAGATAATTGGGTGCATCACTACTGTATGCACTTGATGTGATGCTGTAGGGTCCTTCCTCAAGAGTTTCTTTTCAGTCAATGGGTTTTGGGTCTGAAAACTGCCTCAGGACTGGATCTTGGGTGACGAATTATGACTTAGCTTTGAGACGGCTGCTATCAGCCTTATACATGGAACAAATACATATCCCTAATGACTGTCCATCTATCTTGTCCTTAGGAACACCATCTTCTATTATCCTTTGCTCTAGATCCCTGTAAGTCAGGGCATGCTGGTGGACATTCGGACATTTCAGTCTTGCTGACTTTTATAGTAATCACATCTTCCTTACCTCTAATGACTAACTAATGTCACCTGTCCTCTGCTCTTCCTGAATCCTATAATTTTCATTGACACTATGGAGCCCAGTTCAATAAACATTTCCTACCTCAGCCCCAAGTTACAGAGGACAGCCACCATTGGGCTTCTCAGTAAGGGTGAGACACTCCTCACCAATACAGTCCTTATAACTTTAGTGAAAGGAGTATCTTCTGGGCCCTCCCAAAATACATACTAAGTTGATTGGTTTTGCGGTTATATAATAGATTCATGCTAGCACACTCACTTCTCAAACTTGTTATCCTTTTCTCAATACTCTGCTAAAGTGTTTCATTTTCACCTCATTTAATGCAGGGCCTCACTTTTCCCAAGGTGCAAAGACATCCCAGCAGCAAATTAGGACTGCTTCTGGGGAACTGAGTCATGAGTATTTCCCTCACATCAATAAACATTCCCCTAATCAGTTTCATATCCCACTCCACATGGTCGAATAACCTCAAGATCTTTCCCAGGGAATTCTCCCATGTGCTGGTCCATATTAGCCAGGTCCTGTAGATCATTCAGTGAGTAATTCTTCCTCCCTTAGGACAGCACTACTCCAGTTGGCTCTGCTGAGACTAGACCAATGGCCAGGAGAGGAAGTGGGGCAGACCTTGAGTTAAACAAGTATTGTCTTACAAGGCATCTGTTTCAGTTGAAACCTCTATAGCCTTTAGCCAATTGAAATGTGAGGACTGATATATTCTATTCAAGGAGAGTAGCCCTCTTCAGCAGGCTGAGAAAATTCAGAAGATAGTGAAATCCAGTGTTATCAAGCACATCGTGAATATGTTCCTATCCCAAGTCTTGAGGTTCCATTCCTTCCCTATCAGGACCCAACCTTTGGTATAAGAAACATGTGGAAACTGCATATTCAACCTTCTATGACAGTTACTATTAGGTCCTAGGCCTGGTGTTTAGCATCATCTGCCTTCTTCAGGAGATAAGGGTCTCTTTAAACACTGCTATGGAGGCCTTCTGACTTTTACATCATGTCTTAAGTTCATGAATGATGACCTGAATTTGTCATTTTTTCTCAGGCATCAATAGGGTCCAGCAACAATCAACCAATGCCACTGTTCTTATGGTTGCCATTTTCTCCATATACCTCAAATGTCAAGGATACTGCACAAGCCAGTGCAGCATCATCCACTATATCTTGCCCCAATTGACCATAAATGACAGGAAGTACAATGCCACAACATGCCAAGGGCTATCAACACTCCACTTACCACCAGTGAAGGGGTTCTTGTTTTCTTCTGGTCAGTGAGCAAGCCGCCTTCAGAATCCCACCTTTAGAACCTGTTTTCTGGGACCAAACTGGTATCAATTGTCATTCTTTGGGTTTCCCAGAAGCATTCCCTGAGATGAGGATTTGTTTGCAGGTGATTTATTAAGACAGTGTTTGCAGGGGAAACTAGTAAGGGAGCAGGAGAAGCAGGCCTGGGGAAGGAGAATAAACAATGTGGATGTGTGGTTTCAGGCACAAATGTGTGGAAAGTAGCTTCAACTTGATCCTACAGAAGAACTCTAGAGTGTAAAGGTCTCAGAGCCGTACTGACATGAGGCAAGAGAGCTAGGTTTCTGTACCCCTGTGCCCATAAGTCATTGGCTAAGAGCCACTCCAGGGAGACATGAAATCCCAGGTCCTTCAGGCTTTCTGCATGTGAGGACAGAGCAGATTCAGTTGCCCAAGGGCTCACCTAAAGAAGCATCACAATATGAACAAATGGAGGCGGAACCATACCGAGGCCTATGCAGTGTTGAATGATACCATGAGGATGCAGTCAGCAAAACATAGACCATGAAAAACTCTATATGACAAAGAATACAGTTTCTTCAATAAAAAAATTCCCAGAAGACAAAAAAAAAATGGACAAGGAATCTATAGATTAAAATAAATTTAAGAGATAGATTAACAAATAACAATGCATCTACCTTATTTTGATCTCAATTCTAGTAAATTGTTAGGAAATTAACGACTTTTAAGAGATAATTGGAAATGCAAATGCTTAGTGGATATTTCACAGTAAAAGACACTTTGTGTATTTTTAGGGGGTGGTAATGTTTTAAATAACTACCTGGAAAAGTAAAATGTACTTAATTTAGAGATATCTACAGATGAAGTGATTTGAGTCTGGAATTTGCTTAAAAAAAAAACACTGGAGAGGGCAGTGAGGGGGGATATAACTGAAAAAGATTAGACATAATTTGACAATTATTAAGCTGAGTGATATACGTGAGATTCATTCTAGTATTCTGTCCACTTTTGTATAAGTTTAAAATTTCCCATAAAATAGTAAAAAATAATTTTATTGAAAAATGCTAATATATACAATATAGAAAGTATATCCTTCACAACTCCTTAAATATACAGTAAAACATTAGATTTCAACTTAAAATGTAAAGAGCAGTGCAGAACTTTTCAAACGTTTTATAGAGATGTCTTTGTATAGAGAAGAGTAGTCTGAGACAAGAGAAGACATACAAGTAGTTTCTTTTGAAAAGTGACCCCAAGTAGAGGAAGTCAGGGGCAGTTGAAAGAACAAAACAAGACAGAGGGAAAGTCAACCTGAGGCTGTGTTGCTGAGCTGGGTGTTTCTGTGGGCACCTGGGGCTAAATCCCACGGGGGAGCTTCTAAAGACCATGTAGAATGTGTGTCATAATCACTCACCTCTGACACTGAAAGGATGTCATCTCTCCATGGCCTCATGTCTTCTAATCCTCAGCAGTTGTCCAGGGGCTGTTAAGTCCCTCGCGCTTCCACATTATGCTTGCACCAACATAGTGGGCGGGATCCTGTGAGCGTTCCAGGGGAGGCAGTCAGGAGACAGAAGAGATACTTGGTGTAGCTGAAGTGATGTGCGATCAGGTTACCCTGAGCATATGTGGTTGCCATAGCTACATATCTCTACGCAGAAAGGAGGTCGAGAAAATGGGAGATAGGGCATAAAAGTGTCAAGACTGTAAGCATCTAAAAAGTCTGACAAGAGACACTTGCGGACCTCATGGTCAGCGTCTTTCCCTTATTGCTGCCGTCCCTCTCGTCCTGTTGCAATGGTCCCTCTCCCCCCTTGCAATAATCATTTTGAATAAAGTCTCTCCTTACTAAATAAAAAAAAAATAGTAATAGTAGTAATAAAGTTTAACAGCAACTGAATTATTTCCCTAGCAATTTTTCTTTCTCATTTAAACTCAAACTTATTGTAAATCTATTTTTCTTTGTAGTTTCTGCTCTGACTATAGGCATGACACTTTTTTTATTTCCAGTATCAATTTTTTATCTTTTTTATTCAGGTCAATATTGTCAGTCTTTATTTTTTTCATCTTTTCAAAGAATCAATTTGACTTCGTTGATTCCCCTCTTGTATCTTTGTTTTCTGTTTCATTAATTTCCGATTTTATATTTAGTATTTTCTTATGTCTCCTTTCTTTAACATCTTCTAATTTTTTAAATTCTAATTTCTTATGGGAGAATTTTACATCATTAATTTTCAGTCTTTCACATTTCTATAAAAAGTGTAAACCTTGAATCCCCTTTCATCTTTTTGCTTTTACTGTATATCCCATGAGTTCTAATATGCAGTATTTATGTTATTGTTTATTCTATGCATTTTCTGATTTCCTCCAGCTTGTCATATCTGTCGGGGCATGAGGCCTTCTACAAAAGACTATAATGATTGCCTTTTGGCTTATGGGCTTTAGGAAATTTCCTAGTACCAAGGAATGAGAGTACAATTCAAGCAAGAAGAAACTACAACGGGTGGCCTACCACAGGTACAGGTTAGTCAAGAGGAAGAGCATCCAAGATAGCCTGCCAGTCTTCCAAAGGGTCTGTAGTCTCTTGCTGTCCTCTAGTGTCGTAGTGCAGAAGTGCAGACCTGGAAGGGAAGGGCTCCAGCCAAGAAGACGCCAAAGAGCAAAGCTTGGCTATCCAGGCCCTGTTTGAGACATCTCCAAGGAGACGGTGATGAATAGGGCAGTTTGTGTCCTGAAGGATACAGAGTTAGCAGGGATATGAGACAAATGCACAAATGACTCTATGAACAATAATTGCCACCATTTAGTGAGTGCTGGCCATGCAACAATCAGTGTCAAAGGCTTTACCTGCATGATCTCATCTTCCCAGAACACCAGTGCTATGACGTAGGTGTGATTATCCTCCTGACCTTAGAGACAAGGAGACTGAGGTTCAGTGAGGACAAGTCGTGCACCTAAGGTCACTCAGCCAGCCCCTGAGATTCAAGCCCAGATGTGTCTGAAACCAGAGCCCATGCCCCTGCAAAGGCTTTGGGGACTCAGAGTTGGGAAGTCACACAAAAGGTTAGTGGACTCTCAGAACACCTTCCTAGAGGAGGTGACATACAATTGGGCTTTGAAGAATGAGTACCGAGGAATGGATACCAAAACGGGATGGAGCAGGGTCCCCGATGGAACCACCTGAGTGAAGGCATAGATGGAGAGAAACACTGTGAGTGTGACCAGAACGAATGGTCCAGTTTGGCTGGAGTGTGGGAAGCAGAGAGGGAGAATAGAAATACCGGCTGGCCTTGATACTCTGTGTTCTGTGTTCTTCCCATCGTGTTCTTCCCTAAGTCTTCTGCTACAGGTGTGAGGCTGCTGAAAATGAAATAAGAGGCATGATTTCCAACCCGTGTGGAAAGACAGAACCCACAAGCCCTGTGTGACTCCTTCTGAACAGTAGGGATGACCCAGAGCAGCCAGGAACTCTGAGGGGCAAAGTGGGAGGCAAGTTAAAGAGTACGGTGGGCTAGTCTGGGATGGTAGTTCTGTCTGGGAGAAGGGTGGTAGGAGGAGATTCCTTCAAGAAGAGGCCACTTGACCCAGTGACTCTCTCCCCTGGACTTTAAATGGTTTAACAAGTTCGAATGTGTACAGATGGACAAAAAACATGCTTTCAAAATCAAGGCACTTTTCCAGAAAAGCTGTGATATAGAATACAATGCAAAAATACCTACACTTGGCGTCAGCAAGTCTGTCACTGTTACCTTACTAAAACCTGGTTTCTTCTTGGCTAAATTTAGAGTAGAAATACGCTCTCTGGGTTCTGATAAGAATCCAAGATAAGGGAGGGTGAGGGAGCCTTGACTCTTGCCTTGGTTCAGCCCACCTTCTAAGAGCAGGCAGAGTGATACTTCTCAAGCAAAAGTCAGATCCAGTCACTACACACTCAGATCCTTCAGGCCTCACACCCCATGGAATTCCGCCCTGCCCGGCTCCCTGAACTCACCCCGCTCCTTGTCCACCAGACTCTAGGCATGTGACGCTCATGGAACACATCATAAGCAGCCCCGTCTCAGGGACTTTGCATTTAATCTTGCTCTGCCTCTATCCACAGACCTTTCCATGACCATCTTATTATCAAGGCCTGTTTCCATGTCTCTTCCTTAGAGACGGCCTCCTTAACCACACTAATTGAACATTACCATGTCCTAGTTTCTTCGTAGCCCTCATGACTTACCAGAAGTTATATTATTTGTTTCTTGGTTATATATGCATTTATCATCTCTCTTTTCCTACCAGGATGTAAGATCTGAAGGAGAAGAGCCTGTGTGGGCTCTGCTGTGCCTTCTTTGCTCTGTCCCTAGACAGTGGCAGGTGCTTGGTAGGTATTTGTTGCTGCAGACACACTGACTCTCTGTTATCCAAGTTTTCCACGTCTGGGGTGTTCTTGGTGATTCCCCACCTGATTAGGCTTCACAAAGACCCTTGAGGTGTAGCAAGAACAGGCACCCATCCTGCAGCTCATGAGCCTAGAAATTGGTCAGTGCCTTGGACCAATTTCTGGGCATTCCCTCCAGATGCCCAACTCTCTTTTGTTGGAATGATGGTGGTGTGATGGAATGGTTTTCCAGAGAGTTAGGTAGGAGTGGAGGGGAAGCAGTGGGCTGGGAAAAGGAAAACTTCTCTGAGCCAGAGAGATGGGTGAAGTTATCTCCCAAATCAGGAAACATCTAGGAGAAAACGGAGGGTGACCTTGACCTTAATTCACTGTTAGTGCACTGAGGAGACAATATTTCCTCTAGAAAGCCTGTAGCAATGCCTCCTGGCTGGTTTATATCCTCCTCAACCTGCTGCAACAGCCTCCAAATAACTCTACAAAAGCACTTACTGTATACTATTCAAATGATTTGTATAGTCTGTTACCGGCTCTAGGTTCTGAGGACTTGCAAGGCAGAAACTACCTCTTATTTCTCTCTGAATCCTCAGAGCCTAGAACATAGTAGGTGTTCCCTAAATGTGGAGCAACTACATTTCTGAGGCTGCCTGAGTGAGCTCTCTATGCCACTCCTCCCCTACAGTCCCGAGGTGGACTTACCATGCAAACAGCTGCTCTATGTCATCGGCATCCAGGATTACACCCTTGCACAGACCCATGGGCTGTGAGGCAATTTCCCCAGATGCCTCACAACAGAAGGAGGAAGGAACCCAGAGAGGCAAATCTGGGACGTGCATCATGAAAGATACCATTCTATTTATACCCTTCCTTGAAGAGAAACAAACATGTCTATAAACACAAAAGATCTTCACACATGTAGGTCTACAAGTATGCGTGTGGGGGGTTGGGGTGTGTGTGTGTGTGTGTGTGTGCATTCACACATCTTTCTTGTGATAGAGGGTGAAGAAGCTGTTGCCTCATGACTGTCTCCCTCAGCTCAGCTTCCCATGAACTTCTATTTGGACGATTCATTCAACAAATATTTATTGCGTTTAGCTCCACATTCATTTGAGCTTGCTAGTAGTCAACCTTCAAAAACTAATACTTGGTTGCTTTGTTCCTTAAGACTGTTATTTAATTTTCCCAAAAGAAAACATTCCCTCAGCCACTGGTCTCATCCATGGCACAGCATGACTTCAATTCCTGGAACATTTACTGGGATCTTGTTATGCACCTGGCTCTGTGCTAGTCTTTAAGGAGGGAATTTGTGGGTCTATCCTCCAGGGTATAACACTATTGGGGTTAACAAATCTCATGCCCAAATACATACCCAAGAACCAAGAAGAACATCCTAGTAGATGTGGGGAAGGCTATGGAAGGCTATGGAAGAGAGAGACAGTGTCTTTAGGCAGAAAGGACATATTTCTTGGGAATGAGAAAGACTTTATGAAGAAGACACCATTTGAATTCTATATTTCAAGGGTATTTTTTCTTTCTTTTTTATTCTATATGGGAAACTCAAAATATCAGAAACTACTCATTTAAAATGTAGATGGCTAATTTCTCACTGTGTCTTCACTCCCTCCCTCTGGAGATATCTAAGCATCATTTCAGAGAGCAACAACTTGTTCCTTAAGTTAGCTTTGACCTCCATGCCCGACAGTACTTCCGTTCTCTCTTTGCCACTACAGCTCTGGGCTCTAGTGTCTCTGAAAATCTCCAATCACATCCGTGTTTTATCCTCTAAATCTCCTCCACTTGCCTCTTTCCCCTGCCCGGACCACAGTCCAAACTACCCTCCCCTCAAGGTTTCCATCTCTAGCGATTTGATTGATAGTGCTCTTGAGTTGATTCCAACTCAACTCCTCGCGACCCTGTGTACAGCAGAGCAGAGCCCTGCCCAGTCTTTTGCACCATCCTCTCACCTTCTGGTGCTATATCAGACAATGTTCCACTGCTATTCATGGCTAATTTTTTTTCAGAAGTGGGTGGCCAGGTCCTTTTTCCTTGTCTGTCTTAGTCTGTAAGCTCCACTGAAAGCTATCCACTATGGATGACTGTGCTTGTATTTGAAATACTAGTGGCATAGCTTGCAGCATCACAGCAACGTACAGCTGCCACAGTGTAACAGCCAACAAGCAGGTGGTGTGGTTCCCTGACAGGGAATGAACCCAGGCCACAGCAATGAGAGTGCTGAATCTTAACCACTAGACCACCAGGATTGACTTCCATCGCTAGTAGGGCCTTTCTATTGGCCCCTATGTGGTCCTCAGACCCAGGTCAGCCCTACTGTCTAATCCTGCTGCTCCTCCTTCTGGACCCACAGTCTTCATGGGGAAATGCATAGGTGCAGCCCTGGCCACCCCCAGTCCATTCATCCCAACCTCCTGCCATTCTATATATTCTTCCTTCTTGAGCAGATTCCTAAGGTCTTGTCCTCTCCTCAGAGAGTGTTATTCCTCTGTCCATAATCTGACTCTCAATGGAAACTGGGGAGTCTATATTTACATAAAAACTGAGCTCCCTTTTGCTCACTTTTGTTTTCTCCAGCTAGACTTAAGCAACTTGAGGACAGGATATTTTTTCACTGCTTCCGTGCTCAGTGGTACTTAGCCCTGTGCTTAGCTACTTGGTAGGTGCTCAGCAAACACCTGGGGTTGCATTTTATTTAGATGTGCTTCCTTCAGTTCCTAGCAAAGGACACTGTGCAAGAGAGAGTCCCCTGCATAGTAGTGGGGACCGACTGAGGGTGTGTGCACGTGTGTGTGTATGCATTTGTGTGTAGTACAGGATATAAAGAGTCTAACCCTCATGGACCCTTGATATGACTCAGAATTCCAGACACAAAGTCTGACCTCTCTACTTGGAAACAAACACGATACCTGCTTGTCTGGGTTCCACACGCCCACTTGCCAGTATTATCCCAGCTCAAGGGTGTGCATGGAAAAGGAGGAGGAGGCATTGTTCTCCACTGCCCCAGTCTACTCAGCCCCAGCCTCACTGCTGAGTGCAGAATGAAGTTAACCAGAGGCCAGGAACCAGGAGTAATGGGACCTGAGGCTCCTGGGATCTGCTCTTCCATGTTTTGTGGCATCACTATGTCTCATGCCCGTAAGTGGTGGGAGACCAGGACCCAGCCTTTTTGCCTGATTATTTGCTGCCTAAAATGGAACTATATTTCAAACTGCTTATTTAATGCATTTCTCTTCAGGTTTCTTAAGAACCAAGGAGTAAGCCTATATTTTAACATTGTAAGGATGCATTTTACTTAGGTAAAGAGTGATGTATTTATAGATTTCCATATACTTGTAGCTAAAATACGTTAGGCCAACTTTGGAAACTCTGCCTTGCATTTTTCATGCAATTTTTCTTTCTTTCTTTCATGCAATCTTTCTTGAAATCTGCATATAATTGGGCAGTTTTGTGGCCTGGGTAAGAGATGTACGACATTCAAAGAAATGCCTCAAAGAGCAACTAAATATTTTAACTTAAGATCACTGGAGAATACCAAGGGAAGTTTCCATCAAAACTCAGAGCAAAATTTCCTAAAATCACATTTCTTACCACCTTATCTAGATATAGACAGATAGATAGATATAGATATCATACAGAAAGAAATTGTCCCCCTCAAAAAAATCTCTCCTTCCTGCCTAAAATTGTGCAGAAACTGTACCAACACCCAGACACTCAGTGTGAGTATGCAGTCTCATTTCTCTCCCCCTGCCCCTTCTGTGGCTCAGTTCTTTAACATGGAGAGCTACTTAGCCTTTCTGTTTTCTTTAGTTTACTTTTAGTTTTTCTCACTTGCCTGTTTCCCTGACTCTGAACAATACAGAAAGACAAGTAAGAGCCCTCAATCTGGAGGAGTGAGATGATTCGTACCTACTTATGGTATCTTCCCTTTAATCTTCATCAAATCTAAACCTAGAAAGAAGACTCATGGTCCTCCTCAATGTTCCTGAGGGAACAATTTGTCCCTCCCAGGTCAGTGAATATATAGGCAGATGTTGCATCCCACAGACCTGGATTTTCCAGGCCGGAGGATGTCCTTCCTCTCCAGTCATGAGAGCCTATTGGAATATCCTCTTGGTTGGGGAAGAAGTCTCATAAATACTTTTTAAGACTAGATATAATAGCCAGTTGACAACCTTAAAGCTGGGGTGAAGGCCGGGATACTTCTAGGAAGAGAAAGCATGCATCTTGTCTGCCTCTTACCCCTGTCCCCACCCCTCTACACACACAGGTGTGAGCACACGAATGCCCCTGGCCTCCAGCTTGAACTTACTGTGCACTGTGCAGACTGGGAGCTTCTTATTCCCTCTTTAGAGGGAACTCACTGGAGGTTTAGTTGTCTCTTTTAAGAGAATCAGGAGTGGAAGAGGGCCAGCCTAGATGACAACTGTCCTGTCCCTGAGTGACAAAAGATAAAACCAAAGATACAAGGGTCCCCTTGGGAGAAATTGGTCTCACCAAAGAAACTCCTCAAGTTCTCTGCACCTATGTCTAACCACTTAGAATCAGAGGCTGTTCCTCATAAACCCTTGAGTCTATCGCAGGGTTAGGGAAACTAACCATAACCATCTAGAGGGAAAAGCTTATGGAGAAATGGGAAGCTCATCTAGCTCCATCCACCATTTCATGTGTTTGACGCGTTCCTCTGACACATCCAGTAGCCAGAAAGGGGCAGGCAGATGTTGGAGATTCCCATCAGAAAGACCATGTGAGCAAAGACTTCACAATGAGAAACAGCAGGTTGTCTGCCAGGAACTGCAAGCAGGTCATTAGTGATGGGGCAAAGCATGAGCCAGGTAGTGATAAGATAAAGCTGGAGGAGGTAGGCAGGGCTGTATCATATCAGAATTTAGACTTTATCCTGTAGGTAGAGGGAATGAGGGCCTTTGGGGGATCTATGTAGGAGAATGGCGTGGGCTCATTTACCTTTAAAATGTGTTTATTTAAAAATTGTTTATTTTGACAAAATTTCAGGCTTACAGTAAAGTGTCAAGAACTGTACAAAGAATTCCTGGATATCCTTCATGCAGATTCACCTAGATTCCCAAACATTGATCTATGTGTGTGTGTGTGTGTGTGTGTGTGTGTATGTATTTACATGTACAGATATATAGATATATATGTATGTTCAGGAAAAAGAAAAAACATATATATAGACAGATACAGATATATAGATATATATGGAAGCATATATACATGTGTATTTGGGTATACATATATATCTATATGTGTATATATGTATAGATAATACATACATATTTATATATCTGTATCTCTATGTATGTGTATATGCATGTATCTCTATCTATCTATCTACGTTTTGTTTTCTTTTTCCTGAATATCTGAGAGTAAATTGCAGGTATGCTGCCCCTTGGCCCTAAATATTTCAGTATATATTTCCTAAAAACAAGACATTCTCTTAAATTTTTTCGAAATTATCATTTTGACTTCTGTGTAGAAGATGTTTTCACTAGAGAGACTACAGACAGTGAAATGGAGTAGGGGATCTCTTCAGCAGTCAAGGCAAGAGTTGATGAAGGCCATACCAAGGTAGGGGCCTCTTGAAATCACATACATCATGTGTGGTATACATCACATACCTAGGTGATAGATTGATAGGACTTGGTGGACGGTGGATGTAGTTAGAAGTTGGGCCAGGTTTCTGACTGGGGCCGTGGGTAAGTGGTATATGGTAGGTGGTGGTGCTGTTCACTGAAATGGAGAGTGAGCAGGGGGAGGGATGACAAGTATAGCTCCAGGCGTGTTAAGACCAATGTGACTTTGAAACATCCAGATGAAGATATTCAGGAGGCAGCTGATGTACTGTGGATCTGAAGCACAAGGTAGATGCCTGGGCTGGAAATACAGATTAACAAGTCATTAGTGTAAAGGTAGTAATTAGAAGAACAGGAGTGAATGAGCTCACTAAGGGAGACAAGGAGCCTGGAGGCAGATCTCTGTGGAACCTCAACCTTTTGGGACCTCATTCCACATCTTGGGGCCATGCGGAACGAAGTTAAGCCTTCATCCCCTAAGGTAGCAAAGAATCCCAGGACATCCCTATTATGACAGTGAAACCACTGGTTCTGAGCATAGAAAAGCAGGCAGTTGAAGAGCCAGCTGTTGGGGACTTGGAGGTGAACTACTCACTTCTCACAACTAGGGGCCTCCTAAGAGTCAGGAAGGGGAGAAGTGATTTGAAGGGTTAATCCTCTCTGATCTGAGAGGCCAGATAAAGGCAAGAGAGAATGGATTCTGGCTCAGTGAGGTCAGTGTGTCCCCCGAGGAGAGGGGCAGGCCAGAGCCTTGCACTGCATTCTGGAGAGCCTGGGAGAAGACAGAGGTGGGATGTGGGTGACATACAGGCCTGGTCCTGTCGTCACTGCAAAGGCCTAGCTTTAAGGAGGGGTAGGGGGACAAGCAGGAGGGGAGGAGAATTTCCTGCTGAAATTTTGACATCAGCCAAAGTCCTGTTCCATTTGTTTGTTTGTTTGGTTTGGTTGTTAGACAAATACCCAGAGTTCAAGTCCTCTCTCTCACAACTGATAAGATGTGATCTCAAGTAGGTCTACCTCACCTCTTCCATATCTGTTAGCGATAAGACTGGATGGACCACATTAACAGTAACCCAGGCTTTTGGATTTCACCAAAACTATTTTTTTTTTAAACAATGCAATCAGTAAAGAGGGACAATCTTTTATTTTGTCAAGGAAAGGTAAAGGACCTTTATAATTACTATCATTTCAATAAATTAAGGCAGTTTTAAAATCAATAACTCTGTAAATCGTATAGTCTCAAAAAAGCAAACAAAAAATAAGACCATCCAAAGAAATAAAAGTCAGCAAACTTATACCAACCTCTATAAAATATAGTAACATTTCTCATTTCTCCATGGCTTGTTGAGAATGTCATCGAGTGTGACACAGCCCTTGGACCAAGAATTGGGACTGTTTTGTCTGGTTCGGGGCTCTATCTTCCCTTGTCTGGAATGTTCTCAATCATTTCACAAACATTTAGCTCAGAATCCGAGCTGGAACATTTGCTGGGTAACAGGATACAAAGATGAAGTCAGTGTTTCTGCCCTGAAGGAGCCCACACTCTAGGAGCTTTTCCTGTTTCCCCTGATGCATTGCTGTCAACGCGAGCCCATCCCATAGTGATGACCACTCCTCTGAGCTCCTGTGCCACCAGATCATCCCTCAGGTCCTGACTCATGGTGTCTGCCTCCAGTTCCAGTTCCTCTGTCACACTGGGCTGACCTTATCTCCCCAAGAGGATCATACACTCCTTGAGGGTAGGGCCTGTGCGTCACTCAGTTCCTCAGCTCCCAGAGTTACTTGGAATGGTGTCTGCTTCCTATACATGTGATAACTGACCGGATCCCTGAAAAGCTCAGCCCCTTGCCCCTTCGCCAGCTAGGTCCTGGTACTTCTCAGGCTGAATGTGCTAATATGTGCCTATAACTAGAAACCAAGTAAGCTGGTATCTATTTGTAAGCCAGAGACATCCTAGGAGGTAAGGTTCCCCTCCTACCTCTTTTTTCCAATACATACCTCTCATCCTCACTGTCTCACCATCATGTTCATGTTCATCCAAGTGAAATGAGGGTGAGATGAACACCATGGAAAACTAGAAGAGGGAAAAAATGTCCTCAAGAACCATATGGAACCTAGGGTATGAGAGCCATACAAAGGAAGTAGGGGTCATATGCCTGCTAGATATGGACCAATGGTAGGTAGTGAGTATGTCCACACGTTTTGGACATTGGTGGAAAATACCACCTCATCTCATCACTTCCATCTTATCAACCTTACTGGGAACAGGCCTTATGCCCCACTCACACTTGGATCTAGAATGTGGCAGAGACCCATGTGTATATATGCACGTGTGAGTGTGTGTGTGTATGCATGTTTGCATAAGAGAGACAGAAGATTGGAGAAGGAGAAAGACAGAGAGCAGTGCTAATGAAAACCAGTGAACAACACCATTCCAAGTGTCCAGGATAAGCGTTTGGTTTTATTGGTGTCTTCTAGATTATCTGCTCCTTTTCTGTCCTCTGGTAGTAGAAGCAATATTGCACAATGCATTCTTGAAGTAGCTGACTCTACCACAAAAAGTGTGTTCTGAGTAGTTGAGGCACATGAAAGAAAAGATTGACAGGATTTAACATCCAAAACTCATGAATTAGCTGATGCTCACACTTTTTCTAGCTATACAGGCATCACTCCAGTGATATTTAGGATTGATTTTTTCAGCTAATCCAAGTCAGACAGTCAAAAACTGTAAGAGTTGGAAGGAGGAGGAGGACGTTAAGCAGTTGTATTCCCCCTTCCCACTTACACAGGCCCAGTCACAGATGCAGACTTGCCACACTAAACCACACCCTCTGCCCTGTTGCCTTGTCAACAGCAAGGGCCTGGCTGTCCTTGTTCACCACTGTCCCCAGCACAGCACAGTGCCTGGCACTGATGCGAATGTAGTACCTCTCGATAAATAACTGGTTATCTTAGGATAACTACCCCTCATGGCCTTTCTTCTCTGCTATTAGCTGAGCTGAATCCTTTTCCAAGGCTATCTGAGGTTGCCTCTGTCAGAGTGACACCAGGTCAAAGGGATTCTCCCACCAGGAAGGCCTGGATTCCTCTGGGTCTGTGTTAGTTACTTGCCCACGTACAGCCTGTGATCTCAATGTGGCAGCACCATGAGTTAAGAGAGAGACCACTGGGGAGTGGCTCGGTGTCATAGTGGTTAACTTCAGGTGCTCTGTTTCCGTGGCCCAGGGTTTGCCAGTTAGGAACCTGGGCACGGACCTACGCATGGCTTATCAAGTCACGCTTTGGCAGGTGTCCCACACGTAAAGTAGAGGGAGATGGGCACGGATGTTAGTTCAGGGCTAATCTTCCTCAATTAAAAAAAAGAGAGAGAGACCACTGTCTTCCAAGCCTGTGTCTTCTAGTTGTGCAGCATGACTTCTCAAGCTCTCGGGATATTGAAAGCCTTTCAGCAGAGCTACAACTAAATTCCACGTCTGAGGTTTAAAACATACCATCTTCAGAACTAGCTTGCCTATTTCCATTTCTCTCAGTCAAGGTCTTATGACACTGGGTGGCAAGTGCCACTACTTGCCTTCAAATTTTGCAGCTACCTCTCCCATACTTCTAACAGTGTGCCTTGCCATGGTGTTCAGAGCCTAGCTACACGGAGCACCCAACAATTGATGATCACTTATTCTGTGCCAAACACTATGCACGTCCTTTACATATGTTGTCCACTTTAACCCTGACCACTGAGATGCAGAATGGTGTTATTGTCCTCTTCAGAAGTTGAGGAAATTGAGGCCCCAGGACATTAAGTGCCCAAGGCCACCCACCTGGGAAAGGTGAAAGCCCCAACCTGAACACCACTCAGAGATTTTTTAGAGATATGTCCCATGCTTTGTCAGATATGGGGAGCATCCAAGTCTGTGCCCTGTGCCATCCCTCTTTGTCTTGGAATCTCTAACAGGAGTGCGGAGGAAGAATGTAGACTGGGGCCATCAAAGGTGAGCATCCAGGACCAGCCCAGGTGACTCCTCCATGAGCTCATTCTAATTGAATGCTTCTTAGTTCCCCCACCCTCTCCACCTTATGATAATCATTTCCCTGGGAACCCTGGAGCCTGGGTGACTTATACATAAGTAGAGAGATACAGAGATAAGTACTGTCTACTGTAACCACCCAGTTTCTCTTAATGAAGCCTAATCATTTTCTCAATAGGAGGCAGGACAAAAAGCTGCATCCCCTTTTTATGCTTAAATAACAATAGGCACAAAAACCAAAGCCACTTGCCTTGTCTTCCCACCAGTTCAGGCCAAATGTGGCTCTGATCCTAGGTTTCCTCGGCAGTCACACTCTACTGAGTTTAATGAGCTTCCCAGAGAACCATTCACCCCCTCAGTCGTTAAGTTTCCCTTAAAACAATGCTGTCTGTGTACTCCACCCAGTCCACCCCCTCCCCTCTGTCAATCAGAACATCCTGGAACACTGCCCTCACACCCCCCACACCCAACATTGTCCTGAATGCTACCTTGGGACCATCCCGGATGCCAAGGTTGTAAGTCAAAAGTCCTGAGTGGGTTTGGAAATTCAAGCTAGCCAGGCCTCATAAAGTGATGGGGGAGGTGGGGCCAGAGCCACAGTGAAGGCACCATTGTCATCCCCAAGTGCTGCCATGCCAAGAGGGAGGCTGCCAGTCCTAGGGGGTGAGTAAAACCTGAAATTTGAGGAAGGACAGGTAGATCCTATTGTGATTAGGGACTAATTAGGACATCCTAATCCTAGGCCACCTCATGGCCTCAGGCAGGGATGTAAGATGTATAAAAGGTGGGCAGGCGCAGAGCATCCCAAACCCCTTGGCATTTGCAGGCTCCAGTCGCTGGTGAACTTGGGTAAGTCTGGCAAAGTAACGTCTCTCCTTGCAGCCTTGTTTCACATGTTCCCAAACTGTGACAGGAAGCTGGGGCTGGAGCTCTGGGTGGTTGGTCAAAGAAAGGCTTCCTTTGGGCATCCTTCTCTTCCGTATCATTTGGGACCAACCTGTCTTGGTCTGCAAATCATCCAGTCAAGGTGTGTGGGAAGCTGGCTGAGATGAGAGAGGAGGGTCTGCCAAGAGGCCAGTGGCTCGAGGTTTCTGCTGGCATGGTGTGGGTGTTGTGTCTTGCCATGCGCTGAGAGGGACTTGGTAGAAGGAGCGGGGTGGGGGCACCAGCTATGGGACAGAGCAGCCCTCAGAGCTGCCCTTTAAGGGAAAGGCAAATACATGGAGGGAGGAGAGCAGGCCGCATCAGGGAGCAGCTGTGCAGAGGCCCCAAGGAGCACAAGAGGATATGGTACAGTGGCAAGCTCCTACTCTGGGAATCAGAGACCGCTGTCCCCAGCCACCTGTGCTAAGGACCTGGGAGCAATCACTTCCCTCTCTGTGGTTTGCTTTCCTCAACTATAATTATGAATCAAGCTAAAAGGCCCATTCTTCTCTAGATTCCTCTTCTCTATAAATTCTCTTAAAGAATGATTAAGATGTTCCTTACCATCCTTTTTAAATTTTTAGAAACTTATTTAATAAATCAAAGCCCTTACACAGTGCTCATCACATGCTAGGTACTCTGTGTGTGTGTGTGTGCACACACACACATTTATGCATAGATGTATGCATGTTTGTATGTATGCATTTTTATATACTCATACAGTCCTTCCAACAACCTTTAGGGAAACAGGTATACAAAAGTTAAGTAACTTGCTCAAAGTCACACAGCTGGTTGCTGGTTTAGCCAGGACTCAGATCCCTTGCAATCCTGTTCCAGATTCCATAGCTTTTGCCATTACAGTATATTGCTTTTTGTTCTTTTTCCCTGTCTTTCCTTCTTACTCTCTCTCATTTCATATTCCTCTTTCTTTTCTCCCCCCGCCTTCCTTTTGTTCCTTCTCCCTTCTTCCTTCCTTCCTTCCCTTCCTTCTGTGTTTCTTCGTCTCAAAAAGAGTTGAAATGATTTACAAACATTTAGCTACAGTTTATACTCACACACACACATGCACACATTCACACACACACACTCCTTAAATTGGTGAAGCGATCAGGGCCAGGTAAAACAAGAGCAGGATATGAATATGGCAGGAGGTTCAGCAGGGCCCAGAGTCTCTCTATGGCTTGTGTTCCTCACTTCTGTGCTTTCTTCTTCCAGTTGCACATCCAGCCCAGAATGTCTCAGCAGAAGCAGAAGCAGTGTGCTCCCCCGAAGCAGCCCTGCCCTCCGCCTCAGCAGTGCTGCCCCCCACCTCAGCAGTCCTGCCCCCCACCCCAACAGTCCTGCCCCCCACCCCAACAGTATTGTCCCCCACCTCAGCAGTCCTGCCCCCCACCCCAACAGTCCTGCCCCCCACCCCAACAGTATTGCCCCCCACCTCAGCAGACCAAGCAGCCTTGCCAGCCTCCACCCAAGTGCCAGCAGAAATGCCCACCGCCTCAGCAGTGCCAGAAGTCCAAGCAGAAGTAAGCCCCCGGGCATGTGACCAGAGGCTAAGCCCCCAGGGACCACAGAGCGCATGAAGTCCACTTCCTCTCCCTCGGACAGCCGACTCTCAGCCCACTCACTCCCTGCTTCTGGAGGCCGCCACACTTAGGAAATGACAGCACCAAGATGGCGGCTCCGTCCATCTCTGCCTCTTATTAATTAGCAGCTGCAATTTCCATCCCAGGCAAGGATCTGATTCTAAACCATCTAATCATCTTTGCTGAAATGCATCGACATCTCCTTGTTGGCTTGTTGGAAACTTGGACAGCGTGCCTACACACTCCTCCTTCCTATCACCCTTCATTTCTGCTCTTGTTTTCCAAACAATTAAACATAATTCCTCTGGCACTAATGTCTCAGTCTGACTTATTTTGTTGTTTAACAATTTTATATTCCTGTGGATTTTGCAATCTGCTCCCCTACCCAGAGCCCTAGGAGAGCTGGGCATGTGGGTGCAGGTAGAGGAGGAGGCATGGTGTGAATGCACTTCTGAGCTGGGGGACATCTACAGTGGTCCTGCCAGGGTAAGGAGGAGAGGTGGGCACTTCTGTAGCATGGAGATACAGAAAATGAGAACACCACAAAGAACCAGAGGGAAAAGATGCCCATCCAGAGAACGTGTGCAAAGAAAAGTCATCCTCATAGAAAAAGTAAGGGAAATCTCCAGCCAAGAGCTACACAGTAGAGGAGAAGGGTTGAGGCAAATAAACTATAACTCAAAGAACACCCTCCAAGAGCTTATGGGTCAAAAGGAGTTGAGGATTGTCTTAAAAATTCTCCTAGGTGCTGGCCTGGTGGCGTAGCAATTAAATTCACACACTCCACTCTGGTGGCCCAGTGTTCGCCAGTTCAGATCCCAGGTACAGACCTACGTATCGCTTATCAAGCCATCCTGTGGCAGGCGTCCCACACAAAATAGAGGAAGATGGGTACAGATGTTAGCTCAGGGCCAATCTTCCTCAGCAAAAAGAGGAGGATTGGCAGTAGATGGTAGCTCAAGGCTAATCTTTCTCAAAAGAAAAAAAAATTCTCCCATAAGTAAAAGAAAAGACCAAAGTTTCTTCAAGCTAACTAAATGTGTAATTAAGAGACAGTCTATGCAAACATCATATGCCCAACACATATCCATCATCAATGTTTGATCAAAATCACAGCTCCCGTTATTTCTCCAGTTGAAGATTTTCCTGGGCTATTTTTCCCCCCACTGCCCTCCTACTTTCAACTCTCTAAATTCTTGGGGGATTGAGGTAACCAGATAATTCAAACCCACAGGTAATCCAAACTGCTGGTTTCTATTGCTTCCACTACCAACTTTCATTCCTCTCTATGAAATACCTCTCTTACAAAGTAGTCCATAAATTTGAACCTCCTCTCCTATACCTGCCTCCTCTCCCATGCCTCTGGTCTCCAGGGGAATCACGAAGAACCAGCAGAAGTACCAAAAAGGAGCCAGAGAGGAAAATAACATAAACTAGAAGGCTGGATTATCCCTAACATATACTGAAGACCCTGGAGAATACAGAGTTAGCTGAATAATGAAGCTTTTAGCACTGCTTCCTGGGATGGCTGGGCTCCTCCTCCTCTATTAGAACTCCTTCCATGCCTTGTCACTATGCTCCATCCATCTATCCATTTATCCATCACAATCCATCCATCCACCGTCAATCCACCAGTGCCCCCTTAGTGAGCAACTTCCTTCCCATTTGCTCAGAATGTGATGGGTGCTGTGAAAACACAGAAGCACAGCACAGGGCTCTGGGTCTCTTGGTTTAACAATCCCCATAAGAAGATCAAGCTAAGACCCTTGAGATAACAAAGAACACCTAGGCAAGGTGGCATCTAATTAAGATGACTTGGGTGGTATGGATGCGTCATTCACGGCCTTGGAATTCAGAGGAAACAGAGAGAGAACAGTGAGGGCTGTGGAGGGAGGAAGGAGAACTTGGCCATCTCTGTCACTGCAGCACCTGCCGCAGGGCTATCAGGAAACAGCTGTTCAGTGTGGAATGCCTGGAGCAGCTGGGATTTCCAGTGGTGGGATGGGGGGATTTGGTTGGGCAGGGAAGAGCGCATTCCAGAACTGGGCACAGCATGAGCCACAGCTGTGAATGTCAGGCATACCCAAGAAGGCCAGCTCTCCCGTGTCTAAGCCCCAGTCCATGGTGGTCAGAGTGTGGCCTCTGCAGCCACCCACACCAGCCAAGCCCCACAGAAAACTGGAACATGTCTTTAGTCTTGTGACCCACATCTGGGAAACATTTCCTCCAGAGTGTTGCATTCAACAGAAACTCAAGTATGACATAAAAAAGCATTGAAAGTTATGTAAACCTTAACTGAACTCCCGGAAAGCGATGAGAAGTTTAAACATTTCCCCACACTCAGATGTCTCATTCAGCGAAGCCTCCAAATGTCTCCTCCCTAACCCCCCACACACCACCTTCCCTGGGATCTCTCTCGATTGGGTTCTACTCCCTCGTTCCTTACCCTCCCTCACTCAGCAGCTTAGCATAAGGCATAATTTTGCCTCTCTGGGCTTCATTTAATTTTCTCCTCTACTAACGATCATAACTAGCACGTGTGCACATGTGCTAGCGTGTGATCATCATGCTGGTTTTTCTTTTATCACCATCATACTGGGTTTGGGCCCCAGAACCACGCCTCTTTCACTGTGTTATCTGAAGCAAATTACGTAACCTCTCTGGGTCTCACTTATCTGTAGTGAGGAGAATTATATCTGCCTCTTGGGGTTGAAGGGGAGGGGTTCAATGAGTCAATGTAAGTAAATAATCATAACCAAACCCATAATAACTGATGGATAAATGTTAGCTATTGCTTTTATTATCATTCTCCAAATTCAGAGCACAGTAGCACCCTCTGCTTCTTTCCACCACTTGAGGACATGGGATCCAGACCTTTAGCGATACAAACGTGTGAGGGACATGGCACATTTTGGGGTTAAGGGCAAGGACCAATTAAATAGAGCAAAGGTCTGAGTGGTGTTCATAGGGGGAAACAAGATTTAGTCTAAGGCATAATTACCCCATTTGGTGGTTGCCGTTTCTTCTGAAATCTTCCCTTTTTGAACACCTGCCCATGATGGATCCTGCTCTCCAGGCAGTCCTGGGCAGCTCTGGCCCGCGTGATTTCCACCTGTCAGGTTACAGTCAGCACGTCTTTTGGGACAGGCCACGCTCCCTGAGGGCAAGAACTGAGGCTGAGAAGCTGAGGAAGCAGGGACAGGGGCAGGGACCTGACCAAGATGGGGTGCCAAGCACAGACACACATTGACACCACTCTAGTGAACCAGGTCTTGCTGTTCCCATTAGAGGTGGGGGAACAGCAGCTCAGAGAAGTTCCTTACTTGCTCGCAGTAATAACAGCTTGTAGGTGGTAGAGCTGAGATTCAAGCTCAGTACCCTCTGGCTCTCTGGTCTGTATTCTTTGCAACATGGCAGGTCCTCTGACCATGTTAGTGACTGGAAGAAGCAGGAAGCCTGCATCCTGTCTTTCCAGAATTTACAATCCACCAATCCATTGGGAAGGTAAAGCCAGCATGGTCACACACAGTCACACATTGACACTTATTTGCACAGGGTACACATTCGTGCAAGTTCTCAAACTCACGTCAATAACACACACAAGGCTGTGACTCAAAGAAAATTCTACAACTTTGTAGACTGACATTGAGCATTGAGAGCGGAAGCTGGAGCGGCATTCAAGAGGCCGCTGCTGTGACAGGCATCGGCCTCCAGTTTCTTGGTGGTATAGAGGGCTGAGCTGGCTAGCCAGGGTGGTGGCAGGGGCACTGATGGGCAAGGGAGTTGGTGCAGTGGCTATTTGCCACCCGTTACAGAAGTAGTTTCAATATTTTAACCATGGATTCAGCAACACCTGTCATACCGGTGTGTACCTGCTGAATATCAGCCCTGTGCATGCTCACTCTTGCACACTCGCACGTGCATGCACACTCATGTTCTTATTCCCACACATATACATTTATGATCCCTCACATGAGGTCACAACTCACCACACGCTGACACACACTTACAGATGACTGAACACACAAACACACATGCTCACATTGTCATCCTGAGCCATGTGCATGGCCCCAGAGCTAAGAGGCCAGCCTCTGTTCTCATGTGCCAGTGGCGTTTCCTCTCACATTTCTCCAGGCTGCTGCCACATTCCAGCAGGGATGTCTGACCATCAGCCTTGAGTGAATTTCCACAGAACAGAGATCCCAAGATGAAGGGTGTGATGCTGAGGGCTTGGAAGGAGGTCTGCCCTCCTCAGAAAGGATATAGTTGTGTATTCCAAATGAAGAAATTCCCTGGAAGGTGGTATGGTGCAGGAAAAAAGAGCACCCACCCGTCTTGGAGCCTGATAGACCAGTGTTCAAATCCCTCCTTTCCTGCTTTTTCACTGAGTAGCCTTGGCCAACTTAACTTTTCTAAACTGTAAAATGAGAACAGCTCAAACTTCAAGGTCTGAATTAGAAACTCCAGCAGACAGGCAGTGGTGGTCTGCCTTTCTCCTGTCCCCATCTCCACAAGCCCATTGGGAAAGTGCAGCATCCCTCAGCTTCCGGGTTGCTCCACACACGCCCTGCTGTGCCCCAGAGGGATGCCCAGCCAGTGGTGGACTTCAGCAAAGAGGCTCAGCTCTAGCCACCAGGATCCCTCTAGCAGAAGCCCTGCTTGTGGGTGCGGCTGGTTTTGACCGGCTCCGCCTCCTCCTGCATGTTTGTACAGGTGCTCTGGCAGCCTGGTGTTCCTGGAGGAAATCACAGATGCCTGGCACCGAAGACTCAGCTGGCTTGGCCTGTGCCCAGGTCTGCAGAAACTCCTCCCGGTCACTGTGGTGCCGTGTGTGTGTGTGTGTGTGTGTGTGCAGGCGTGTAAGTACTGTTGTTGTCTGGGGGGTCCTGTCCAGGGGTAGAGAAGAGTCATGGTTGACATCTGACTCCGGGCTCTGTCTTCTGGAATTTTTATGCCACCTATCAGGTATCAGACAATGGCTGTTTCCATCTCACTCCTCATTAAAATAAAAAGGAAACCATTCTCTCTGTCTTCAGCTCTCCAGGCAGCCCTCTGGCTTGAGTCTCCTCTGTCCCCAAGGGCTGATGGGACGAGGAGGTTCACCTCCAGTGGGTTTTGTGAGGCACTCTAGTTCCAAATAAAGTGCACTGGACAGAGGGTCATGGGACCCAAGTGACTGCCTTGGTTCTGCCCTGGCCTCCGTGTGATCCTGAGCAAGTCATCTCCTCCTCCCAGGCCTCGGTTCCCTCACTGGCACGTGACAGTGTCAGGCTTGCTGGATTCTTTCTCAACTTCCTTCTTGTTCTGACTCAATATGAGGCAACTCACTAATCTTTATTTAATCTCTTCTTCTCCTAACTAGTCACAGTCACGGAAAACCCTTAAAGAGGTAAGGGTAGGGTGGAGCCACCCAGGTACCAGAACATTTCATATGGCTTCCTCACAGAGGCACAGAGTAGCTTAGCTAAAATCCACATCAATATTTTAAGAGCTCTCAGCCTTAGGAATGGCTCTCCTCCCTCCAGCGAACCAACACACACACACAGTCTGGGACTAGTTTTAGATTTATAAATACACACATATATATCAATCATACATATATCTGTGTACACACATATATATACACATATATCTACACACACACACACACATATATATATATATTTACAAGCAGTGGGTTACTACGATAAGCAAGGCGCTATTCTACGATTTTTACATTCTAGGATTTTACATTGTAGGATTTTAACATTCTTATTCTACATAATATTCATTACTACCATATAAGATAAAAATTCTTACTTTCAAAACGAGAGAAGTGAGACCCAAGAAGGTAGCAGACTTTGCCCAAGACCACACAGCTAATGGCTGAAGAGCTGGGATTCAGATATAGGTCCATCTTTCAGACAGGCCCACCCTTTGACTAATTCTACATTCCCCCAGTGGTGAGGCTGAAAACTTTTCCAGCGCAAGCAGAGGCTGAGTTGTTCTCGTTGCATTTCCTATAGTGCTTGGTGGAGAGAGGACACTGGGTGAAGTCTAAAGGAATGCTTAGATGCTAGTTCTGGCCTCCATGGAACTGGCCAGCAGCCATTTTTCTCGCTCATGATGGCACCAAGGAAAAAAGTAATAAAGTGTGAATGGCAAGACAAATGTGCGTGGAGCTAGACAGAGCTTTTCTCTTGGGAGAGGGTGAAAGATTAGCTAGTGGGGTTTTGTTTGTTTGTTTGTCTTTCTTCTTTTGCTCCCCAGACTCCCCCAGTACATAGTTGTATATTTTAGCTGTGGGTCCTTCTAGTTGTGGCATGTGGGGCGCTGCCTCAGCATGGCCTGACAAGCCGTGCCATGTCTGCGACCAGCATCCAAACCAGGGAAACCTTGGGCTGCCAAAGCGGAGCATGTGAACTTAACCACTTGGCCACGGGGCCGGCCCCCTTAGTGGGTTTTAAGACCGACAGCAGGCAGCCACATTGCATTCAGATCTTCACCAAATGCTCTTATTCCATTCTCTGCATGTGACTGGGTCAGGATGGTGGCCTGTGCCTTGGTCTCCTGCAGGCAAAGCATGTGTTTGTGTGTGTGTGTGTGTGTGTGTGTGTGTGTGTGCGCGCGCACAGGTTTGCACGCATGCTATTCTCTTTGTGGACAGTCAGGAAAGCACGACCAGCTACCATAAGCTTAATAAAGTTTCCTGCTAGTCTCCCATCATGTCTTGTATTATAACTAGGCCCCCTGCAGGGAGAATTGTAAAATCAGAATCTTGATTCTAAAGATGCTCATTTTGATACTCCTCAGGACAGACCATGGCTAGTTAATACAGCAGTGCTGGCTCTGCTGTCACAGGGAGCTGGTGACCCATGGCTGCGGGGCAGGTGGCACGTAAGGGGGGAAAGCAGAAGAGACAGGATCAGACAGCAGGGACCGACAACTTTGTACAGAGGGGAGCAAGGCCAGACATGTACCCAGGACACGCCTGCAGGTACCAACAAAGGGGCACGCGCAGCTCACATTGGGGCTGATTACAATCTCCTCTGCCTCCAGATGGGGCCAAGAGGGGCTGTCTGCCCCAGGGCTGGGGGCCAGAAGGAGTTTTGTTTTTAATTATTTTATTGGGGTCATATTGGCTTATAACACTGTGTGAATTTCAGGTGTACATTATTACATTTCAGCTTCTGTACAGACTGCATCGTGCCCACCACCAATATCTAGGTTTTATCCATCACTATGCATACGTGCCCTTTACCCTTTTTGCCCTCCCCCTACCTCCTTTCCCTCTGGTGACTGCTAATCTGTTCTCTTTGTCCCTGTGTTTGTTTATCTTCCACACATGGGTGAAATCATACAGTGTTTATCTTTCTCTGTCTGACTTATTTTATTTCGCTTAGCTTAATACCCTCAAGGTCCATTCATGCTGTCACAAATGGCACAACTTTGTCTTTTTATGGTTGAGTAGTATTGCATCAAAAGAGTGAAAGCAGACCATTATCTTACACTATACACAAAAATTGACACAAAATGGATTAAAGACTTGAATGCAAAACCTGAAATCATAAAACTCCTAGAGGAGAACATAGGCAGTACACTCTTTGACATCAGTCTTAGCAGGATCTTTTCAGAAGGAGTTTGTTGTGAGAAGAAGAATGGGAGCTGCGTGGTAATTGAAGCAGCCTCTGCGAGCAATCTCCACCACCTGAAATGAGAGACTGTCCTCTGAGGTTGCAAAGGGAATAACCCTGGGACATGACCTATGGACCTTCAGCCCAATTCTTACTCCTCAAGATTCACCTCCACCTGGAGATCTCTTGCTAATTGTGGCTTCCTCTTTTTAAGCCCTTGCGTTGGGACTAAAATGAAGCAAGAGCAGGCATTAAACAGGACTGTGCTAAAGGCTCTGTTAGAACCAAAGATAAAAGAACAGGGGGTGGCATGTAACCAGTCTTCTGGTTGATAAAGCTCAGCACAGGCTCCACCACGAGGGTGCCTTCCTGTCTGTTCCTGTGCTGCCTCCATGCTGCCTTCATCCCCCATATCCTCCCAATCCAGGAGCTCGCTCCAGCACTTTCAGGCTCTCCACAAGCCGGCCCTGTGCTTCATGACTTCTTCCCTGCTCCTCCAATGACAGTGGTTTGTCAGAGCAGTGATTTTTAAAAGACAAGATGACAAGGATCTACACTCAGGTGTCGCCTTGTCCAGAAGACTCTTGTGAATTCCCAGGGGAGATGTAAATGTCCTGTGGACTTCCCTGGTGTGCTGCACTTAGCTGGCCCGGAGCTTATCACACTGCTGTAATCACTCAGTCCCTTTTCCAGCCCCATGCACTGCCTGTTTGTTCACCATTCGCAGTTTGGCACTGATTGGTCCTCCATAAATGTATACTGTATTGCTGCGGGACCTGCATGTTTGAACGTCTGAGGAAGTGGTTTCACACTCAGTTGGAGCAGTCTATAATTCAGGCCCACTCCCTGCATACCCCACTTGTCTGCTCAGCAACCCTTCAACTGCATCGTGCGGCCTGTGCCTTCTGAACCCCGCCTGCCCACATGCCCTGTGCTGGAAGGATGCAGTCAAAGACACAGACAGTATATGGTTTTGGGGGGAGGCAGCGTGATGCAGTGCAGAGTTCAGTCTTAGAACAAAACTGACATGGGCTTGAATTCTGGCCCAATATTCACTAGCTCCATGACTTTGGGCCAGTTACTTAACCTCTCTGGGCGTCAGCTTTCTCATTTGCCAAATGGAAGTGGCGTTTCTTCTCCTGCAGGGGTTAGGGGCAACGCTGTAAAGAGCCTTGCATTTTAGGGGCTGGCCCCGTGGCCGAGTGGTTAAGTTCGCGCGCTCCGCTGCCGGCGGCCCAGTGTTTCGTTAGTTCGAATCCTGGGCGCGGACATGGCACTGCTCATCAGACCACGCTGAGGCAGCGTCCCACATGCCACAACTAGAAGAACCCACAACGAAGAATACACAACTATGTACCGGGGGGCTTTGGGGAGAAAAATGAAAAAATAAAATCTTTAAAAAAAAGAATAAAATCTTTAGAGAGCCTTGCATTTTAAACATTCGCCGTTCAGCAAATGGAAGCCATTTCAGCGAGAGCTTCTCTGGCTCTCCATCCAGGTTGGCTTTCCTGGACTCCAGCGAGTCCTTCCCCGCTCCCCACCCTGTGCACTGACTCAAACCAGGCTGTCTACGTGGAACCCCACACCATCTATGACTTGCAAGGGAACCTTGGAAAGGCACTGACTCCAATGGAGAAGTAGCCGGTCCCTCCCTCTGGGAGAAGTGTAGTCCAGCTTCAGAGACTGCAGGAGTGAGAAGACTACCTACCAGCGGAGGTCCTTAGTTTCTCTGCCTCTAAAGTGAAGTGAAAGGATCACTAGGGTCTCCTCTTGGCCTGAGGCTGCCCATCCTGGTACAGCCTTCTGAGGGAGCAACTCCCCTGAAATTGGAAACAGTTGTACTAGTTTTCAGGCCCAGCAGGTGGCACTGTGCCCTAACTGCCTAGGAGCTGGCTTGTGACATAGTTTGTCACAAGGTCCTATGGTCAGAGTGAGGAAAGAGAAGGTTTATTTAGCTTCTCAAGGAAGATAGAAGGTCATTTCTAGGAATATGTCAGTTGTCTGCAAGCAGATGGTCTTTGTTATGTACCGTGTGAGCCCAGGCTGCCTCCTGCATTTCCCTTCCTCTCCCCTCTCCTCTTACATCCTCACCTCTGGGTACAGGCACACACACACACACATGCATGCGTGCACACACAGGCATATACACACACACTTGAGACACTGTCTTGGCTACCAGTTAGTATACACTGGCCTTGAGCATTTACTTTCCCTTTGGCCAGAGTCAAGCAGAATTAGGAGAGGAATCTCCTTGGGAGAAAGATGTCTATTCTTGCATATCCCAGTATTTCAGTCAAGATAGGCTAAGTCAGTAACCAATGAAGCCCAAATCTCAGTGGCTTAAAAGAACAAAGGCTCATTTCCCACTCACTTTACATGCCCACTGAGCCAGCTGCAGCCCTGCTACACATTTATCTGCCTCCCAAATGCAAGTTCATAGAGAAGCCTTGATCTGGAACATGGTCAGTCTCATGGCAGAGAGGAAAGAGCATGCTGAACCACGTTTCTTAAAGTTTACATTTTATGGACAGAGCAAGTTGCGTGGCCAGGGTGCCATCATCAACAGGGCAGGGAATGATGCTTCCCGGGGGAGAGGGACACAGGCAGCAAAATCTTTATAAACACAGCCCAGTCCACCTCACTCACGTGCAGAAATTCTTGGATATCTGTCCTGTGGAATTACTGATCCTGGTGTCGTCTTCTTTTGAACTGGGAGTGTCATCCTAGAAAGCCCAACCAACCTCTGTCAAATTCTCTTATATGCAAAAGACTGCTAATGCCCTGAGGAGGACGGAATCAAGAGTGAGGAGGATAAGTCCCTGCTCTTCACAGGCCCACAGTCCAGCAAGGAGGAAAAGCACAGGCTCCAAACAAGCACACGGCAGGCAGTGAAACACACCAAGGAGAGTCCAGTGAGGTGCAAGACATGGGGCTCTGCTGCGTCCAACAGAGGGTGTAAGTGCCCTCTCACAGCCACACGTCAGAAGATCCACTTATGCAGATCCCCTTGACTGACCATGTATTTGGTTTGTTTGAACACACATTCCTCGTGTATCTATTGTGACAAGATCCTACTACATATACATGTACAGATACAGATACAGATACATCTAATACGCGCACACATATATACTACACGCGAAAGTCAAGGACAGCAGGGAATGAACGCTGCTGCCCTCAAGGAGGTCATCGTTAACAGAGGGACAGACCCACAGATATTCTATTCCAAAGCCACAAAATCGATGATAGGACAGGAGCCTCCTAAACAAACACAGGCACCGAATGCCACCAGGTTACACAGAATGGGGGGCGTTCAGGGAAGAAATGAACTAGTTTCTGAAGTTCTAAGGTTAGTCAGGCACAGATTAGGGGCAAGCCCTCCAGGCAGATGGATTAGCTTATTGGCAGAAGGAGAATGAGAAAGACAGAATATTACTTTCTAAAAAAACTGTAAATAGTCCATGATGGTTTATGGCAGGGACAGTAGAGTATTTGTGCAGAGAGAAAGAGGAGGGTGGGGTGACTGGGTCGAAAGGAGATTAGAAGCCTTCTCAGAGGGGCCAGAGTGTGAACATGGACCTTTTAAACCATGGATTTCAGCAACTGTGGACTGGTGGAGGGTCAGTGAAGGGTTTGGCATCAAGTGGCTTGATTGCTATGTATATGAGCTATGATCCTGCCCTCTCCTTTCTCATTCAGCTCGGGATGGACCACTGAGGGAAGGTGGTGTATTTGTGTATCAGTCTGCTGAGTATGTGCAAGGCCACTCACAGTGCAGGGTGGCAGCTCAGAGCTCTATGAGCCCTGGTCCCACCTGGGGGTCTCAGTCATCACCAAGCATTGTCTGAGGCTGATTCTGGCAGCACTTGCTTGCTGCCTTTTGCAGCCACTTCCCTAAGAAAGGTCTCTGTGGTCAGAGAGCAGGGTACCAACCAGACAAACTGGCCCAGCTTGTGGTATCTGCTAATTTGTCTGTTTGGTTTAGTTTCCTATCTCAGCCACCATCAGACACCGTCTGACCAGAGGGATGATCTGAGCTCCAGTTCCCCATCCCAAGGGCCCAGGGCCCTGGGAACAATCAGGCTCCTCAGTGGGAAGTGACATCAATGGAAACACCTTCTTGTCCCATCTTCTTCTAGGAAAAGAACTACTGCTCCACCATGGCTGCCTCTGGCTGGAATCCACTTGAGGTTAGATCCACTGAGCTCAGTTGACCAGGAATGGAAACCATAAAGAACTCCTAAGAGAAAGAAAGAAAGAAAATAATTAAGAAATGATTGTCCAGCTTATAGGATATATTTCTTAGGGGTTCCTATATTTCCTTTTGTTTTATACCATTAGTCTCACGTCCCCAGTGGGGCTTTCTTTGCTATCTACACTAGGATATACTTTTCAAAAGTAGCCATCAGCCAGTCAGTAAACTAGTCAGCCAAACAGTCAGTAAATCATTTGGTCAAACACTCAACCAGTCAGCTAATCAGCTTTTCAATGAACTAGCCAGTTAGTCAGCTAGTTTGTCATCTTGTTTTTTCTTTATATACTCACTCCCTCTGTCTTTCACTCACTCACTGACTCAGTCACTCAACAGCATCCTTTAGTAACTGGACCACCCACTCACCAACTAGCTAGCCTATCAGCTGGCTAAGCACCAATTTTTAGCAGGGTTTAAGTTCTGTCCTGAACATCCTTCCTGCCCTTAAGAAGCTTGCATTCTGGCTAGTATAAAGAATCTCCCCATACAAACACGCACACAAACATGTAAACATCCAGGCACCCAAGCCTTTTACAGGTAATGAATGATTTCAACATAGATCTTCAAGTTTGAGGGATGTAAAGACAATGCATCCTGTCTTCGGGATAAACAGGAAGAGCTACTTACAGGGGAAAGTATCAACCTGAACTTGAAAAGATGGATTAGTCCAAAAAGCATCTTAGCACCTCCTCAGTTCTGACTATAAAGCCAAAATGTCTAACTATGGGTTTGCCATTCAATTCAACTCATTCATTTATGAATCATTCACCCATTCATTTATCCATTTGTTTGTTCATATTTATGGAGTGGGTGTAATATGTGTTTGGCTAGTATGGGGGGTAGATGATAAACACGTGAATAAATGATGAGAGTGGGACAGCTCCTACCATCAAGGAACTTACATTTGATGCAAAGATAAGTATATATATATTTTACAGTTGATATGTTTGTCAAGTCAAAACATTATATGAAAAGTGATCCAAGTTGGTGTAAGTAAGAAGCTGTGTGTGTTGAGCAGAAAAGGAAAACACATCTTTTGGGACAGATTAAGGACTGAGGTCATGGAGAAAGTAATATTTAAAATGGTCCCTAAAGATGATCTTGAATTTCCCTGGGAAATCTGGGAGTAGAGTGCCGTCACAGATCGAATGATTTGAGGCGAGAAAGCGTGAGGCAAGTTTTGGAAGCAGCAATCCCTTTAACAGTGGTATTAAGACGAGGGGAGATAGATGGGAATTACAGGTGGTGTCAGCGTGTGCGAGGTTCCTAAACAGTTTATATCCTCTCTCCTTCTTCAAGTGTTTCAATTATTCTCATAAATCCTAGCATATCACTCCCTGCTTTAGGCCTGGGGGACGACTACCTGCGCTCAGTGGCCCCTTATTTCTCTCAGAGCCTACATCTCTAATCAATTATGGCACTCTTTGCAGTTGGGCCTGAGCTCAACCTAGTACACTCAAATCACTACCAATCCCACTAGGATGAAACGAGGCTGCCTTGCTGGACGTAATCATACATTTACAGAACGTTAGTGCTCAATCGAACCTTAGAGAAAATGCTAGCCCGTCTCCTCCTATTGGAGAACAGGAAAATTAAGGCCCCAAAACATAAACGGACGTACCCAAGATCTCACAGCCATAAGGGGGAGGATCAGCAGAGCTATTTCTTTAGTCCCTGGCCTCCTTCCCTCTGTCTCTCAACTACACTGTGTCTTGTCCAAGGAAAGGGTGACTAGTGCTTCGGGCCACGTGACACAAAGGGGCTGATCTTGGCACGCTTCCCGGAGAGGGGAGCTTTGCCCGTTCGTCCCCTCCCCTTCCACCGCCAGTCTTCAACTTCCACAGGTCTATGAGTGTTCCGTTGGAACTAGCCTCTCACCAGGTCCAGGACTTAATTCCTCCTCTATAAAGCTCCTGGGACTGTCGAGGGTCTTCTAGAAACATATCGTAGGGAGTTAAAGGGTGGAGGGAGAAGATAAATTAAACACACATTTCTGGAGACTATTCCTCTTACTCTTCTCTCCATGGGACTACTTTTAATACTATTACAGAGAATACTTAACATTACTCTCTGAACATCTCATGTGCAAACAGCTAAATTAGAGAGGGAAATGATTTATGTTACAAATTGATTTCCTACATTAAAAAAAGGTCACAAAGTCTCTTTTTTTTTTTTTTAAGATTTTATTTTTTCCTTTTTCTCCCCAAAGCCCCTCCGGTACATAGTTGTATATTCTTCGTTGTGGGTCCTTCTAGTTGTGGTATGTGGGACGCTACCTCAGCGTGGTTTGATGAGCTGTGCCATGTCCGCGCCCAGGATTGGAACCAACGAAACACTGGGCTGCCTGCAGCAGAGTGCGCGAACTTAACCACTCGACCACGGGGCCAGCCCCGGTCACAAAGTCTCTTTAAGCACCATCTTCTAAAGTGCTTGCTGGCAGATTGTTAAGTAATTAGTGGAGAGAAAGACTTGAAACTAAAATGTTCTAAGCCGTGACTGCTGGTTAGGTATCAACCAGAAATTAATATAAAGCAAATATGACATGATTATGATTTTTAAAATGAGATGTAACGTGCTCAGTTTGAAATTTTCATTTTAGTGGATGAGCAGCTAAAATATAGGAACACTGGCAGCCCGAAACCACCACTGTCCTCTCCACCAAACACAGTCCTTCTCTCCAGAAGCCTTTCCTGAGTAACCCAGAGCTCTCCTTTTTGTCTTCTCCTGTGTCATTCTTAGAAATAGCATAATCAATATGTTCCGTGTGTCTCTAAATGGAGCCATCAACAACCTTTCTTTTCCCCAAAGCCCAGAAACAAAAGTGCCCTGGTGGAGATGGGTCTAGATGGAGAGTTAGGTGATAAGCATTGTCTCTGGTGGGGTCCCCTCCCAGTGTCAGGTCTCTGCTGCCCAGTCACCCCATTGTTTGTCTGCAGGGTGGGGCTAGGGTTTCTCAAGCTTTGACTCACCTTCAGAAATGAGTCTTGCCTGTGCCCTTCCCTCCCGATGGAGTCATGGGCACACACCTGCTCTCAGGTGTCTGTTTCCTAGAGAGGGGAGATGCAGAACCTGGCCTACTGATTTTAATACAAAATGGTCCTTTGAGGATGAGAGTGTAACCGAAAGTTCGGTCCCTGAACCCGATGCCAATCCAAATAACGAGAACAGAGTCTTGAGTGGAAGAGGAAAGGTTTTACTATGCCAGGCACAGGGAGCAAAGCAAGGGCTCATGCCTCAAAAATTGCTAGCTCCCCGATGAGGAAGGGGTAGGGATTTTTATTCGGGTTTTTGGGTAGGGGAGGGGGAGCATGTAGCCTGTGCAGGTCAGCGTTTTTCCACTGGTCTGCCTTTGGCCTTGAGAGGCTGCTTGCAGCCTTGAGGTGGCGGTGCGGGATGGTGAAATAGGAGGATGGCAGGATAGCAGGTGGGTGTCCTTTGCCACTGTCTTGTCTTCCTGTTTGAGGCGGGTTTGAGCGCTGGGAGTCAGGAGTTGAGGTCTGGGAAGCCTCCGCTCCTTGATATTTTTGAGACAGCAGCTTTCCTGGCAAACTTCAAGGACACATGATTAGCTAAATTTTAGTGTGCCTCCAACTCCAGGCCACCTGGGCTGTTAACAATTTGTAACTTCCATTTAGTTGTAAAGCTCAAGGAGTCAAAGGTTAAAGAAACAGGTATTTACATATGAGTGAAGCTAGAGAAGCAGGAAAGGGGGTGGTGGGTTTTAGTTTTAACCCCATATATGCTGGGTTCAATGTGGGGGAAGTGATATCAGGGCTGATGTTAAGAGTCTGTAACAAGAGAACAGATACAGGACCCACGATTGGCCAGGCGACAGTCCCAAGGCCAGGCTGGGGAGGTGGGGGCAGGTGCCTGGACTGCAGAGTTGCCATCCCCCATAGCTTCTCAGGGCCCACCTTATCTGGAGGAGTTGTTCACATGGGATGAGTTGAGGGATGCCAGGAAGTCTCCTGTCCTCCTTTGAAAGAATAATCCACTCCCCGAGCCAGTCAGGTTCTCTAGAAATCAGCCATTACATATTTAATAGACTTGGGTCAGCCATCCCTTCTGACTTCTGGATTCAGCCACCAACAGAGCCACAGTATTCTCATCTCTAAAATTTATAGTACAATTACCATTCTTCATGGAGTATTGTGAAAACTGTATATGGAGGTACTTTGTAAGGTTTGATGACTAATAAAACTGCACTTGTGCCTGGCAGTATGGGGAAGAGGGTTTAGTTAGGGTCTCTTAGAAGATGGCGGGAGGCCCTATCTTGGTGGGTCCTCTTTGGTAGGAAAGAAAGCACCTGAGTGCCAGGGAAGAAGGAAGAAGAGAGACTAGTGCCAGAAGAGGTGGAGACCACCAGAACCAACTTCTTGACTTTGTCATTAACATAGCCTCTGCTAAGACTCTACCCAGCGGCTCGGTCACTCCGGCTACTGATAATAGCTGTGAAGTCAGGAGACCTGTGATCCAACCCTGGCTTTGACACTGACCTCCATGTGACTTTAGGCAAAGCATGTCCTCATTCCAAGTCTCAGTGTCCCCTTCTATAAAATGGGGATAATGTGACCAACAGGGAAGTTGGGTGTCAGGGTTTTGAAAAATTTAATGTCTTGGATGCGTATGAACTTGATTGTGTCTTGGATATTTGTGACCCAGCAGACACGGCCCCTTCAAGGCCAGCCATGTTTAGGTCTCCACCCCAGCCACCCCTGGAGTATCCTTTGAGATGATACTTGTGTTATAAGCCAAATTTTTTTCACTAGATAGAATTCTCAAAACTAAGTTGGACTTGTTTATTAACAAAGTAAGAGACCAATGAGCAGACTGGGAAAAACGAGGACTAAAGTTTCTTCCAGAGATGCCATGTGGGGGACTGAGACACAAGGGGATGGTGCCATCCATCTCCGCATATGCAACACATGTATACTGATGTCTTCTAGGTGCCAGGCACGTGAGAATGCCTTGATCTGTGCCCATGCCGAATCTGTCTGGCCGTATATTTCCCTTTTGGAGAGTTTGTGTCAGGATGAGCATAGTAGAGTGGGAGCATGGAAGCGAGGGTTTCAGGCGGAGAGGGTGTTCATCTTCAAGATGGAGCACAGACCCCAGACTCTGGAACCCAGAATGTTACATTCTTAAAGTTGAGGCTTGGGAGGAGGTGGAGGAGGAGGCCTTGCCTGGAGGGGAAATTAAGGGAAAGGTTAACTTTTAAGTGAGATTGATCTCGAAAAATGAGCAATATTCAGTCTGCTTATGACAGAGAGCTCAGAAAAGATCATTAGCCATGGTCCCTACGCAGTGACAGTCACTTGTCCACCACAGACACACTGGGCACTGTGATATAGTGGAAACGAGCCCTGGGCCAGGAGGCCCACCAAGCTTCACCCCTACTAGCTGCACGTTGTTGGGCAAGTCAGGTAACTTCTTGGATCTACTTTTTCAAACTGCAAAATCAGATTTACACTACCCGACAGAATTGCCATGATGATTAAATGAGACAAAGGGTTTGAAAAATGCTTTGGAAAATACTTTTAGGTATTGTTATCATTTCTCAGGCAGCCTTACAATTTGCTCTGGTAATGACAGAACTCAGAGCATCAGTGGCCTCTTGTCGGGCAGGATCCTGAGGTTTGAGACGCTGGTCCAAACGTAGATCAGCCTCCCGGAGCAGTCCTGCCTCTCTCCATCCCAGGGGCTGGGAGGCCAAGTGGAGCACCAGGTCTTTCCTCTCACCTGAATAGGTCCTTCAGTGAGGTTACCAGATTTAGCAAAGAAAAATACAGCCTCTCCAGTTAAATCTGAATTTCAGATAAACAACAAGTAATTTTGTAGTATAACTACATCTCAGGCAGTATTTGGGACATATGATACTAAAAAATTCTGTTTATTTCAAATTCAAATTTAACTGGATGTCCTATGTTTTATCTATAAATCCTACCCCCAGAGGGGTAATTCTATCCTACCCTCTTTGACCACTACTAATGCCCATAGGCAGCCTGACAGTGGGCAGGTGGGGGACACTGCCACTATGTTGATTAACCTTGGGGGCACCGTCCACATTCATCTACTCATGCTCAAAGGGGAGCCTCACAGAACACCATGAGAACAATCCCCACCGGACTGGAAAGTCATTAGCACTGTGTAATACGGCAGAATGGAGGAGGCACCTGTGGCTAGACTTTTGACCCTCCCTCTATAACATTTAAGAGTCTAGGTCCTTTGTATCCTTCAGATCTGAGTTCAAATCTTCTCTCTCCTGTTTACTTCCTGTGTATCTTTCCTAGTCTCACTTTTCTCATCTGCAAGATGGTAACAATGTCATTGCCTTATAGGGGCTGTAAAGAAAAAAGGAAACGATGGGTGTGAAGGGTAAATGCAGCTCCAGGTACCCATGAGCACTCAATAAGTGGTAGCAACAGCAGCAAAGGGGGTGTTCATATTTTTGTCAGAATTGCCCCACTCCATGTTCCCTCTCTTCCTCCTCCCTCCTCAGTGTTTCTTCTAATTCTCAGTGTGTAGACAGAGCCTCAGATTTGTTATATTTTAATGAGATTTTGAATCTTTGAGCTTGAGCAAACACCTGGGGTTGGTGAAGTCAGCTCAAGTAGACAGGGACCAGAATGCTAGAATATCTGATGGGTGGTTTCCATCAAAACGGGCCAGTAAAGCAGGTCCCTGGAGGAAGTGCAGGTGGAAGAAGTGGGTGAGGAATTTGCTGGGAGGTGGTAATCAGGGCCACACCAAGTGCCTGGGGCAGGTGGGGGCCCTTATCAGGTTTCCAGGAGTGGCTGGCCATGAATCTGTGCTCAGCTTCCCCTCCTAGGGTCCAGCTTGCTGCCCCTCGTAAGTGGGAACACAGTCACTCTCCTGGGATCTGCTGCCTGGAGCCGCTATGCCAAGCTCCTCTCCTATTCTTGGGAAGTCAGAGAGGTAACATGAGCTTCGTGACAATTAAGGAAATGTCACATTAATTGTTACTTGGGAAATTCTGTCTCCATTCTGCACCACTGCTAAGTATGACTAATTTCCTGATCCCGGGTTTGACTCCCTGGCAAGGGGATTTTTCTCAGTGAGGAGAGATATTGAGAGCTATAACATTTTGTAGCAATTCTGAGCCTCCTTCAATGCTTTCTTACTGCCTTTCAGGGGATACCGGCAAGCTGTTTGCAAACTTTGCTTTTAGGTTTATAGAAGCAAGTATATTACATATTGTATTTTATACTACACAGCTCTCCTGCCTCACTACTATGATTGCCACCTGAGACCTATACTTCCCATTTATAATCACAAATTTAAAAGATGAGGAATGTCGCCTGCAAAGAAAGCCAGAAACACACGTCAGAGCTGGAAAGGCCTCAGAGACCTTCCAGATCAGCATCTTCCAAATAAGCTCATGGAAGTCCAGAGAAGGCAGGTTGCCCAGAGGTATGCCTGGCCAGTGAGTGGCAAGTTTGGACCTAGAACCCATGCCTGTGCCTTCTTGGCCAATGCTCTTTCCTCTGAATCAGGCTGCCTCTGGTAAAACATCCTCCCATAACTCCAGGGATTTATTTGGCCTTCAATTCCCCAGTTCTCTGTGGAGGGCTAGAACCACTATTCTACAGCCACATTAAATGACTTGCCTTAGCATTCCGGGCTGAGTCAGGAGTGGAGCTTGGATTAGAACTCAGGTTTCTGAGTTCCTGGAGCAGGTTTTCTCCAGCCCCATCATTTACACACCATGACACTTCCCTCTAAAACAGAGACCGCACCTGACCTCTTCCTCATGCCCTTCCATCCTTGTCCACACTCATTGTCTGCACTACCCAAGAGAGCCACCCAAAATTGCACACTTATCAGCTAACATTTCATGCCTTAATCTTGTCAAATGCCTGGGCCAGCTTTTAATCCTCAACTCAGCACCTCTTCTTGTTTCCAGGTGAGACTGAGAAATAAATTATAAATTCAGTTAAGTTAGGAGTTCATGGGAGGATGAAGGAAAATAGGAAATCAGAACAACATAGGAAAAGGAAGAAAGAGAGAGAGGAAGATGGCAGTGTGTGTGAATCAATCCATTAATCCATTTGAGGATATTAACCACTTATCACCTCCTTGGCTGTGAGAGGAAAACACTCTTCTAGGAGTCAGACGAAAGAAGAGATGAAGAGAGCCCTCCTCACGGCGTCCCCACCCGGGTTTCTTTCATGCTTACCTTTTTCTGCAGCAATGTCTTCTCGGCAGCAGTGCCCACCCCAGAAGGCCCAGCAGCAGCAGGTGAAGCAGCCCTGTCAACCACCTCCTTTCAAATGTCAAGAAACGTGTGCACCCCAAACCAAGGATCTGTGGGTTCCCCAGGCCAGGAAGCACTGTCCATGCAAGGGTACTGCCATCCCAGCCCAGCAGAAATGTCCCTCGGCCCAGCAAGCCCCCAAGAGTAAACAGAAGTAGGGATGGACCAGAATACCATCTGCCCACCCTCCAGGCTATCAGATGGAGCCTTCTCTACTTCCTGCTCCTCTTCCTTCCAGCCCCCAAATTTGTCCTCGTCTCCAACCTCCTCCTACCTTGGCTCCAGTGAAGAGTCAGGAGTTCTTCCCATGGAGCACCTTGTCACACACACTCCCTTTGCTCCAAGTCTCCTACGCCCCACCCTGATGCTCTCTCAGTGGACGTGAGAGAGGCCTCATCTTCTCCACCCTCCAGCATGGGCGCAGCTATGGCCCCATCCAGGTCCCAAAGCAAGGAATACATCTGGACTTCTTCTAGGGCTCCATCCTAACTAACGGGAACACCAGACAATGATGCACAGCTTCTGTCTCATTCCCTTCCCCAACTCCTTCTCCCTGAGTTTCTCTCCTATTTCCTCCCCTAATAAATCTGTGCTTCATGTCATTGTCTATGTCCTGGCCCCGGTCTGTGGTCCATTCATTTGTTCGGAGGGGATATTTGGGAGAAGTAAGTGTGCAAGTACACATGGGCCTGGGATTGCATCCTCCTGGGCATAGCTGCTCTGGTAACTAATGACGGAGGAGGTTAAATCCTGATGCACGTCAGGTAAAAGAGGAGGAGAGAAAGCCCAAGGACTGTTGACAAGAGTCTGGGAGACTCGTGCTAACTAATCATATCTAGGGAAGTACAAAGGGAGGAAAAGTTTAACTCCTACCATCAGAAGCCCCCAGCCTACCCGATGAATGTGATTTTTGCCTCTTGGAAGTTGTCATTCTGAAAAAGCAAACAAAACATACATAAATGATGTAAGAGTACGTCAAAGCACTTCAACAAACATGTGCAGATCCATCTTCCATGTATTTGTTTATTTCTTGACCTTTCGTTTACTCATTAACTCACACTCACTCCTTCATTCACTCACCCATCTCTATCTAGCAAGTTCCAGGATGAGTTCGGTTCTCCACTCCGCCATGCTGATTTCCAGAGCTATCACCACATCGTCCATGCTGATTCTCAGTCTACTCTGGATGTCACAGTCATTTTCTTATGCATGGAAAGGTGTTCCAGGGATGGCCACGAACAGGGCATGTGCAATTTTACAACTGGTTTTGTCATTTAGTTCAACTTTGTACGGCTTATGGGAGACGTCCATTTTTACTGCTGGCTTCCTAACCCAGGTCGAGACTGGCTGCCTATAAAACAAAGTGGCAGCAAAGCTTCCAGATATAAAAAGAGATGAATCTTTGAAAGAGAGACCCTGTGGGTCGGGGGAGGAGGGGCGGCTCAACACACAGCCAGACTTTCTTCTCTTGAGTTTTATTTTTCTTGGGATGTGCTCACTGAATCCAGTTGCCACCATGGGAGACAGCAATAATCAATTTCTTCTTCAGTTAACACACTGGCCTGAAAAGGAATTAATAACCATTTTCATCCTTTCCCCTTAAAATCATCATCCATGGCTGATTTTTCCAAGTAGAAATTACTTTAAAACTTAGCGGGTACAGATATTAGCTGGGAAAGGCAAAGTATAGTAAAAATAGTTAAGATTCAGAAGCAAATGCTTCTAACCCAAAGAATTCTTTGACAGTCTGTCTGAGCCTCAGTCTTTGCATCCTGAAATAACTTTTTGAAAGTTATGACTTTTAAGATACCAACTGATTAAATAAAACTGGAGTGGAGAGTGGAGCCCAGATAGGGATATTTTTTTTAAAAATACCAGATGATGCCAGTTGCACCCAAGATAGAAAAGGCATTGGCTTTAGAATCCAGTGTTTCACAACTTGTATGATCATAAAATCCACCTGACAGACACTTTATGAATATAGATCCTGAGGCCCCTCCCCTAGCTGTTTCTATTTCATTCAGACAAGAAGTTGGCACTACGTTTTTAATAAACACCCCAAGTGATTCTTATGCTTGGGTCAGTTGGGAAACACTCGTCCATGATGGGTACTGGATCCCAGAAGCTCACAGAATGCTGCCTATCTCCCCACGAGAATTCATAAAGGCTGGGACTTCATGCTTGACAGTTGTCTGTCATTCAGCAAATATGCGTTAAAGAAATAACTGACTGACTACTTCACAAACCAAGAAAATTATGGAATGTTCTGAGCCACTGGAAATGAGTTTCTAATAATAGATGTCCTTCAGACCCTAAGAAGAAGAAATGTACTTGATATCTAGTATTCATCTATTACGCTCTAGTCACTATGGTAGTTGTTTTACATATGTAATCTCATTTAATAACAGCTCTGGAAGCAAATATTATCATTCCTAACTAATAGGTCAGATAAATTGAGATTCATAAAGACCTCAGAGTCACAGTGCTGGATTTGCATCTTGGCCCTGCCACCTATTTGCCGCATAAACTTGGGCAGGGGGACTTATTCTTTGGGCTTCAGCTTCCACATCTGTAGAGTGGGTGTAATGACCTGTTCCTCATGCTGCTACTGTAAGGATTACTGTCAAGCAACTAGAACAAAGTCTAACACTTTGTAGGTGCCAATCAAATGGGAGCTATTATTACTAAGAAACTTTCCCAATATTACACACACACACAGCTAGTAAGGAACAGAGCCAGAATTTGAACCCAGGACTTTGTGTTTTCAAACCTGTGATCTACAGAGGCCACTCTGCACTCTGAAGATGCTTGCTTTCAGAGGTGGATCAGGGACAAAGCAGGCAGAGCTGAACAAACAACAGGGAGAACCAACAACCACAAACAGCAGTCATCTCCAAGGGGGTGTTGGACCCTCTGTGGAAAATGTTTAGTGATGTGGTTGTCACTGTTCGCCTTCAACAGGCCAAGGAGCAATGAGTGATCGGTGGGGGAGAATGCCTAAGACATTAGTCTGAGCCATCCCAGGTTCCATTTCAACACCCTCAATAAAAAATAAATCAATCTGTCTTTGACCATCCATACTCAGAGAAACTCCATCTCAAATAGGCAATAGATAGGTAATTGATCAGTTCAACTGTGGGAGAACATCAGGGCCCAATCGGTGTCTCTTCTAAGAGTAGCCCTCTAGCTTATAGAATGCCCACTAGTATTGAGAAGCAACATGGCAGAGTTGTTAAGGGACTGTATCCAGGTACATCCTATCTTTATGACCTCTTGGGAGAGTTACTTAACATTTTTCTTCCTCAGTTTCCTTAGCTAGGGCATTCCCAGGTCACTGCATGATCACTGACAACTTTAGCCACCTCCTGCATCCCAATTCATATAAAGCATGGACTGTGCAGCCACTGTCCAGTAACTCGAGGTATAATCTGACAAACATGACCCTTGAAAGTTTAGTGGAAAAAATGAAGGAGGATAAAGCCATCACAGAGCCTATGCACATTGCTCCACCGATGAAGGGCGCCCTCCCTTCGGGTTCCTCACACATACACACAAACACACACACACAATGTGAGCAGAAAAAGGGAAACACACAGAGAGTGGGAAGAAATTTCATCTGATTTCAAGTGGAAGGAGAGGAAAGAATGAGACAAATTAGCAAGAATTATTATGCACATTTTTAGCCCCTTATCCTAAAAGTGTTTGAAGCATCATTTCAATTAATCTTTACACAATCTTGTGGGTATAATTTAAGGTTTCCATTTTAAAGATGAGGACATGAAAGTGCAGAAAGGTTAAGTAACCTGCTCAAGGTCATCCAACTAATCAGGGCATAACAAGGCTTTGAAACAGCTGGTCCAGACACTGAGCCTGGGTCCTTTCTTTTCTACTCGCCTCAAGTAAAAGAAGTCAGATTTAAATCTTGTCCAGCCCTTCAGGGACTGGGAAGAGCAAAGGAGGGAGGGGGTGTGCTCTGTTCTTAGGGAGACAGTGGTACAGACAGGGAGTCAGGTACCCCAGGTTTGTCTGATTCTGCTGGAACGAGTCCCTTCCCTACCCCATTTGTCTCTTCCCTTCAGCAGGATGAAGGGTTGGGGGGAGGCTCTGCAATGCTAGGATGTCTGTGCTCTCTCTGCCTCCGCATCTATGCTTGCAACCTTCACTTCTCCTGCCTGCTGAGCCAAAGTGTTCAGAAAGCTTATAAACACCTGGGATCTGGTGTTTCTTCCTCCTTTTCCTCTTTTTCAGATGGGGGACCCTGTGTGTAATAGAGATTTTTTTCCTTAATCATTGTGACATAAATTGGGCAGCCAACATTCTAGTCTCCCTAGCTCCTTGCAGTGTTCAGGGGGAGGGTGAAAGTAAAACTCTCAATACTGCCATTTCTGGATGTTACCGTATTTTAAATATGGGCTCCTATGGTAAAGTGACTGGAATTTGAATTCTGCATGACGTTCTCTGCATGCTCTGGGCCCTGGGAAGTAAAGGAGGAGAGAGGGACCTAAGTTGGGAAGATCCTGATCATCGATTAGGCTCAGGACTGCCGTCCACCCTCTCTCTGAGTGAGTGGTGAACAGAGCTAATGCAGGGTCTGTAGCTGGTCCAAAAGGGAACCACTTTTTGACCTGGGGAGAGCAGCAGCCTCCTGTGTCCTAAGGAGGGGCTCCTGTGAAAGGCTGAGAAATCTTGGGAGATGACCTTTCCATCAGAAGTCTTTCCCTTTCCTTATATGGGGAGTTTGTGAGGCCAGATTCACCAGCTAACCCAACGCTGATACTGAAACAGAGTTCCTCCAAAGAGGTGAACAGACTTAATACTAACCACTGAGCGAGCCTCAGATAAACAAACAGGGAGAACAATGTCAGAGGTCAAGGGAAAGTTCTAGAGTCAGGAGCCAGAGCAGCATTGGGTGGAGTGAAGGAAGCACAGGTCAAGGCAGGCAGGAGAGTCCGGCCAGGGCGGGGTACCAGGTGACAAAGATATTCCTTTGCATCCGGGGCCAAGGCCCAGAGGGAATGGAGTACCCCAGCTTCAGAGCTGGGTTCAGATCCTCCAGGGCCTGCGCCAAGCTGGGTGGCAGGAAGAGGAGCAAGAAGTAGGTTCGTTGGGGCTGAGAATCCTACCAGATGCAGCAGAACATTCTTCCTGAACTCCCCTGCCAGGGGCTCCTGAGAGAGGGTTTGGGGAAAAGAGAGGGACCCGGCTCAAGCCTAGAGGGGAGCTAAAGTAAGGCAAGGGGCTTGGAGCTCAGCTGTGGTTGTGGAGCTGGCACCAGCCCAGAGGGAGATGGGTCATTAAACTTCCTGACAGTGAAGCACCATCTGTCCTTTGCTGAGTTCTTATTTCTCTTCTCAGCTCATCCCAAAAGATGAGGAACTTTCCAGAAATCTCTGGGCCTCTCTTCGCAAATAATACCATTCATTCCTTCATCCACTCATTCAGGCAGTCTGTCATTCTATAATCGCCAGCTCACTGAGCAGCTACTGCACATTAGGCACTGTTTGAGGATGGATATGGACCAATGGCTATGGGGATACAGTGGGAGGCTGATTCAGGACTCAGTTCATGAGAGGTCACCCAGCTGTGGAGCCACAGGTGCTTCACAAACATTAAGATGTGTGTTTGGGGGCAAGGGAGGGGAATGAGAAGGAGGAACTATCCTCCACACACCTGGGTTTTAAGAATGATTTGGATTTTCCAAAGGCCACACCTAGTAACAGATTGTGTTTTGAGGGCAGCTCTGAACCGGTGACTTCAGTTTCATGTTATGTTGGTCAGTGAAAATTTCTGGTGTAATGACTCAGGGAATCCCCGTTCTTGTGTCCCCAGAAAAGAGAAGCCCATGGAAAGGAGAATCTTCATGGAGGGAAGGCATACCCAGGCAGGTGTTCAGGGGCTACTCACCTTCTGCCATTGTCAACATCACCACCGGTCAGGGTAGCCAGGCTCTGTCACTATGCCACCCTGGAAACTCCTCCAGAGAGAAAGTAACTCTGGTTCAAAGCAAGAATTTTAGCATTTTAGCCTGTCCCTTCCTCTCTCACACCCTGGTCCACTGAGTGATGACAAACTGAATGAGTCCCTCATTTCCACCTATGCTAATTCATGCCCCCTCCTATTTTTAGCACAGCTAGAAATACCTTCTGGTTATCCCCAAAGCCACTTCAAACATTAAGCAGCTTTATTCTTACTTAAGCTTTATTTATCTCAGCAAAGATTAAGGGCTTACCCAAAAGACATGGCTCTTTCTCTCTTTTCACATGGCCATTTATGCAAAGCTTCCTGAGGACTATAAGTAGACCCAGCTCCTAGCCAGGAAGTCTAAGCTCCCTCTTTCCCCCTTTAATCATTTTTCTACCAGGGCTTAATGTCTTCTATAGGCTTTACGAGTAGGGAGAGGTTAAGACAAAGGAGAACATAGGATTTCTGTGTAGAATTCCTTATCTCATGGAGCTTGTTGTTTAACCTTGGGTGAGTTATTTCACCTCTTGTGTGCTCAGATTTACCCGGCATCACTTGAGGAGTATGGATTAAAGGTTCTCTGGGCTCCATTAAATTAGTGGCTCTGAACTAGGCTGTATCTCACCCTAGGGAGTTCCAAGTCTGTTGAGAGGAAATGATCTCCATACTCGGATAGCTCCTGGAATGAAACATGCCTCACATATATTAGGGTCCCCCTCAATATTTGTTGAATGAATAAGGAAACAAATATTACCATGCGAACACCATTGTTTTGAGCAGGCACACTCTGATGCTCAGAGGGCCCCCAGGAGATGGAAAGCCAGAGAGAGGGGGAAAATATGGTGGCCAGCAAGATCTCCAGGTGTAGGGGCTGGAGTTGGAAGTGGATAAAAGGAAGGGGAGGACTCACCACTGAGGTCTCCGTGGATGGGGTTGGGGTAAAGGTAGTTACAAAAATCTTTCAGGTTTTCAGGTCATGGGTGATAGGTGGTAGGATTAGGAAGGAGGAAAGGGCCATGGCCAGAAGGTAGGGTAAAGTAGAGTGAAAAGGTTATCCCAGAAGAAGAATTATCCCTTGAAAATCTCTCAAGTAGGAGAGGGGTGAAGGTGTGGTTGGTGAAAGCAAAGCAGGTTTACCCAGATTAGCAACCAGTCAGGGAAGGGTGGAGTTGGTGGGGGGGGGGGGGGAGGGGGGGTAATAATTAAGTAGTTCGATGGAGTTAGAAGAAAGATGGGGGAAATAGACAAGGAGTTTATAATCAGTCAATTCCATGATCTCTAGCATCTATCTACCTTTATGAAAGAGACAACTCATGCCCACCTCCCCTTCCCACTGGTTCATGTGCCCCAATGTTTTTCATCCTACAGAGCAAGAGGAACAACCATCTTCAGGAAAAAGAGAGCAGGAAGGTGGCAAGACCACAAAAAGACTCAGATCTCCCTCCAGGGTTAACCTGTTAAACCTCCAGGAAGCCTGTGGCTCACCCCTCCCCCTACAGCTGAGTCTAAGGGCGAGGGTGGCCATGGGAATCAGGCCCAGGTGACATCATTGTCAGACAGCAAGTGCCAAAAAATATCAGGTGGGTGGTTTTCATCACAAAAGCTGAGCCAACTGGTAATTGAGGGGAGTGGGGTGAATCATGTTTGACAGGTAAGGAATGAAAACAGAGGGGCCTGAGGTGATTCTATTTCCGTGAGGCAGGGCTTATTTATCTTATAAAAAGCCAGCTTGCCGTTGACTTTACACCAGACCAGAGAGATCAGACATCCCATTCTTCTCTGCATACCAGGTGAGTCTCTGATTGGAAACCATGTGAAATTCTTATTTATTTTTTCATTATTAGGAGTGGGACAAAGGTAAGAGAATGTAAGAGAATGGCTATAGTGTATTAATTAGAGAGGGAGAATGTTGGGAGATCTTTGTTTTGACTTCAAGCACAGCTTGGGTTTGAAGAGACCTTAGAGGTGGTTCGGTCAGCCACTTCAGTGGACAGCTATGGAACTGGGGGTGGGGGAAGGGAACGGATCTGTGCAAGTTCCCACAGGAAGTTGACAGCAGAATTAGAACTAGAACTCGGGCCCAGGGCACTCTCAGCAGCACCACTATTCTCTGTTTAAAATACCTATTATAACAATTTTAATTCATTAGATGGACCTTCACTGAGCGTTTATTACATTTAAGGCACTATGTTAGGCACTTTGGATAACAGACCAGTATGGAACTTACTCAACAAACTTAGAGCCTAGCAGGGAAGATAACGCAGACACATAAATGGATGAAACACAAAGTTGATGGTGAGTGGTGTAAGGAGAGAGGAGAAGGGAAGGGCCGTGGCAGCTGGGAGAGACTTGCTCAAGAGCTCTAGTGATGGCACATGACATGAGCCATAATGGAGAAGTATTTGGACAAGCAGAGATGAGGAGGAAAGCACGTCAGAGGGGACTGTGTAAGCAAAGGCCAGAGTGACGTCTCAGAAGCTAAGGTTCATGCAGAGTCATCCTGTAAGTCGTGAGTTGTTCTGTGTGGTACTAGGAGTGGGCAGACTGCAGCTGTTTCTAAGACAGCACTTTCCAAAAGACCTGATTTGTGTTCTTGAGTACTTGCCAGTGAGGGATGTGACATGTCTGGGGAAGAAAGGGAGCCAAGGAATGAACCTCCACTGAAATGGAGCAGAACAAGTTGCATTTAAGCTCCTCCTCTTGAAAGAGCCCAGAAGTTATCAAAGCATATTTTACTCTCAAGCATAGGTGGACAGCCAGGGGAGAGGAGAGGCTCTCTCTTCTAAAGGAGCCTAAAACGAAACCTATTTGGCATTGAATATGCCTTCTTCCCTAGTTAACTCCTGTTTAAACATCTGTCTGTCTCTAGTCCGGCCTGCTTTGAAGCATGAGTTCCCAGCAGCAGAAGCAGCCCTGCGCCCCACCCCCCCAGACTCAGCAGCATCAGGTGAAACAGCCCTGCCAGCCTCCACCACAGGAAACATGCGCCCCCAAAACCAAGGAGCCGTGCCACACCAAGGTGCCAGAGCCCTGCCACACCAAGGTTCCTGAGCCGTGCCACACCAAGGTGCCAGAGCCCTGCCACACCAAGTTTCCGGAGCCGTGTCCCTCAAAGGTCGTTCTGGAGCCAGCCCAGCAGGAGACCAAGCAGAAGTGATGTGGTCCACAACCAAACCCTTGAGAAGCCGACCACCAGACACTGATTCTCCTCCCCCATTCTGCTTATGCATCGCATTTACAGTCAGCATGATGTCACTCTGAGTCCTAACCCCTCCCTCTTTTCACCCTCTAAAAAGATGTCCCTCACACTTACTCCTGAGCCTCTGAATAAGGCTGAAAGCCTCACTGGCCGAGCTAGTTTTCTAGCTTTTCAAGGCCCATTGAAGAGGGATTTAGGGGGGATCAAGTGAATTTTCCCTGCTCTGCTCCCATTAAATCACTTTTAACTCCATCGCTGGCTGTGTGTGTTAGTGGCTGACTCAGGGTTCTTCATTGTTCTCGTAACATGAAGCAGGGACTGCACACAGCGAGGGCTATAGCCAGAAAGTCCCTGATTCTGGCACTGGGAATGTGTGTGTGTGTGTGTGCGTGCGCGCTCTCATGTGACTGCTATACTCACAGGACATTCCTGGGCTGGCACTGCAAGAGCAGTCAAGGCCACCCAGAGGCTGTTACTGTGGGCAGCCTCAGCTAGAGCAGGGCTTTCTTCTTGCCCCTGAGTGAGTCACACCTGAATGCAGATGGTGCCTGCTTCAAGCCGTCCCTGACTCTGAGTCCTTGCTCCCAAATCACCCTTATTCTGTTCAGTTTATGCCTTTATTATTGTTGTTATTATTCCAAAGAAATAGTGCTTCTACATATTCCAACATGATTTTCTTCACTCATCCTCTCTTCCTGATGCCCCCAACACATGGGGCCAAGCACTTAAACACTCACAGACACAAATACACATCCACCCACATCCAAACACACACCTATCCACACACTCAAACACAGACACACACACAAATAGACTCCTACACACACACAGATCCCCAAAATCACAGGACGCACACACGCACATATACATGCTGATTTAATCACCTCAGTCAGTCTTTTTCCTTCACTGAACACCCAATATGAAGATCCTGATGCTGTAGCGGGAAGAAGGAGAGAAGGATCCACAGTTTCTGCCCTAGGAGAAGCCTAAGAGCGGTGAGCTTCTCCGCCTCCCCACGTAGACACACACTCACACAAATATGCACTGACGCAAAAGCACACATGCACTCTCTCTCTCCACACATACACACAAAGTAGAAGATAAAGGCAGTGCATCAATAGTAAAAGAAAAAGGAAAAGTTTAGGCAAGTTTTGGAAGGAAGTGAGGTTAATACAGATAAGACAAAAGTCAGCATAAAGTTGTGGAAGAACAGATCATTAAGATATAAAATATTACTGTGAAAGGAGATTTAAAGAGCATGTGGCACAGCCCATCCATTTTCCAGATAAACAAACTGATATCCAGAAAGGGGAAGATAATTCATGAAGTCACCAGAAACCATGTTTCTAAACCACATCCAGAGCCCGGCTCTTCAGATGCCAACCCTCTGTCTCTCGCCCCTGCAGTCCTGTCTTCTTGAATTTGCTGGTGACCAGTAGGTTTGAAAGGCTCTGCTGAGCAGGTCTGGGATACCAGGGAGCTGCCTCTAGAGGCTGGGAAACCAACAGAATTCTCAAAGGGGCTGTAGTGTGTATTGGGGAGTGAACCCCATTTACTGACAAGGTAGATGGTCCGTAATATCGAGTGTGTGTGAGGCAGGTGACAAGCAGCACCTGTGTGATGCACAAGCATTCTGGATAGGTTTGGAAAGAACTCCAGAGAAACTCAGAGACTGTAAGACAAAAACTGTCCAGCAAAGTTTTACAAGCTGATATATAATTCTCAGACTGGCAGGAGAGAATAATGCCACTTGGGTCTGTAAGGTTTGCACAGTTGAGAGATTTCAAACTGCTACTCATCGGCATGATGGAAAATGTCAGTAGTATCTCTAGAAGAGATCAACATTAAAGAGGCAAGCTGTGACTGGGGACTCTGACTAGTGATTCACAGCTGTTACGGGTGGAAAGTCAAGGAACCGTCTTAGAGGGGAGTTGAGCAAAATTAATCAAAACCCTTAAACATCTGCATACACTTGGCATTCCACTGGGAAATATGCATTCGTGTACACAATGATTTATTTATAAGGATGATCACTTCAACACTATATATAATAGCCAAAAAAAAAAAAAAAAAAAAGGGAAAGATGGGAGGGAAACAGCATAAATTCCCCAAAAGAGAAAATTGTTTAAATAAGTTATTGTGTATCTACGCCATGGAAGACACTGTGATCAGAAAATAATAATATTTAGTCATATGGAAAAGTGTTAGACAATGTCAAGATCATGTAAAATATTATGACATGTAATACATAGTTACATTTTTGTGAAACTGTGTGTGTATATATGCATAAATTTTTAAAAATCTGGCAGTAAATACAGCAAAACATAAACAGTGGCTATGTTTGGCTAGAGAGCAAAAGGTATTATTTTATTTTTTATATATCCCTATATTCTAAACATTTTCTACACCATACGTTGAAATTACGTTTATGTCTAACACTTCTTTTACATGTTTTAAAAACTCAAAGCACTCCAAGATGTTGATGAGCCACAGAAAATAATTTTTCCAGAACTTTCCTGAAGCCCTGCAGCAGTGTCCAGGCCAGCTGCCTAAAAGGTGGGGAGAGGAGCACCGTTAAGCCTTATTTTTAATGATATCCCACACAAACCCCAAAGCAATTCTAAATCTTTTCATGGGAAATCTCCCAGAACACCAGTCCCTCTGCCCTACTCACAACCAAGGACTCCAGTCTTGCCCACTGACTTTGAACCTGCGGCCACCAAGGGTTAAATGAGTTTATCTGGCAGAGGTGGAGTTATTCTCCCGCTCTGAGCTCCTCCTCTGTCCTCAGCTCCCTTCCTCTCCCATAAGTAGAATGCCACTCTCCCAGCCAACAGTAGAGGGCAGGACACTACTTTTGTGTGAGGAATTTGAGGTACAAACTCCACACAGGTTGGTGAACTGCAGGTTCACAGCTTGGTTGCAGATCTCACCTGTGCAGATAAAGAAATGCACATTTGATTCTCTTCATGGAGATGTCTTGGTTTCCTCACCCTGACGTTCCTCTGTCCTAGCAGCATCCTGAGCCTCCACCTGTGCTGAAGAAAAAAGATCCTATCTGGCTTAGATGAGAACTGTTCAGTAAGGGAGTTCCCACTAGACTACGGACTGTTTCCTCCTGTTTCTGACTCAGGAGAGTCTCTTTCCTGGGGGGGTCTATGCCGAGCACTTTCTCAGTTGGCTTCCAGCATCTCCCTGTGTAACATACTTGCTTCTCCACCACGTTGCTCCTGCTGTCCTCTCTTTGCCTCTCTTTTCGCTGTATATTTAACACTCCTCCACCACTACCATGCCTACACCTCTGCAGAACCAATATCTGCCAAATAGTAGGAGCTTATTTGATGTCTGCTGAGATGATGAGTAGTGTATACCCTCACCAGATGATGCTGTGGATTTAAGGGGACCACTCTGAGCCTCACTCTTTGAACACTCAATAGCCACTGTCGGGAGAGGCTGGGCCTCCAGTCCTGAGCCTTTGTTTTGTCCTAGCAGTATGGCTGCCCAATCCTTTTAGGAATATCAGAAGGCTTGTGTGCGAGTTGGATAATAACAGCCCAGCAGTTCCACTTCTCTATGAGTGGGGCTGCCTGACTCTATAAATAGCTATTCCTCATAATTGCCGCTCTTTTAAAATTTTATTCTTGATCTGTATTAGGGAATCAAGTGACCTGGAATTCTTGGTATTCATGTCTTTTTTTTTTTCAAGAAAACACATGACAGATATCAAAGTATGATCTCTTAGAACAGCATCTGCATCATTTTCTAAATCACTCTAGTTTCATGGCACATGCCAATGATAATTTCTCCTGAACACAATTTAGAATTTGAATCCTGGAGTTATTTACTGCAGTCAACCAACACTCGCTGTTTCACAAAAGATGAATTTTCTTTGAATGATGACAAAAGAATGGAGGATCTTTATAATATAGAACAAATTGCTGAAAAGAAAAAAAAAAGCCAAAAAATAAGAAATAAGAAATCATCATTATAATCATAGATTCAGGTGGTCAAAGAATACCCTCATAAACTAGACAGGGAACTTCCCAGCTCATTATATGAGTGCTGATTTCTCTTGCCTCTGCTAACTCCTTCACTTGTTTCCTTTGAACTTTCCAGAATTAGAATAAAAGCAAGTGGGTGCAGCCTTTTCTGTTACCACCTGTAATTCTACCCGAGTGTCCTGAGCCGTGTCCCCTCTAGAGCTTAGAGACCTGGACCCCAAAATGCCCAGTACCTTACGCACCTCCACAGAGCTCATCAGCATTTATTTTTTTGCTGTCTACCTATCCAGTGCTCGACACCTCCCCAGTGTCCACCTGCACAGGGCTCACCTTAGCACTAGCCATTTCCACAATGCCAGCCAATGTATTGTCCTATGAAACTAGCTGTAGTGCCCTCCAAAAAAGCAGGAAAAGCCTCAAAAGCTTGTAGGACTAAAACACAAGAAACATAAATGGTTCTTTCTTTTGGAGGATTTCTACCACATCCCCTTCAAAGCCTGTTATAGTGACATGTGGCATCTTCAATAGGTTTCATTCATGATTTCCTTGGGATGATATCGAGGAATGACTTCTTTCTTGAATTTGTTATCAGAGAACATTCCGGGAATCAGCTGAGAAAACATCATCTGTAGCCATGCAAACTTTCAGATTCTTGTGATGTCCTATACAACGTTCTATGAAGATGGAAATGTTCTTTATCTGTGCTGTCCAATACAGTAGCCACCAGCCACATGTGTCTGTTGAGCACTTGAAATGTGGCTAGTGTGACTAAGGAACTGAATTTTTAATTAAATTTAAGTTTAATTAATTTAAATTTAAGTTTTCAAATATATATTAATTCATTTAAAATACCAAATGTAAATCCATTGCAAGTTAACATAAAACAACTATATTTTCCTGAACAAAAGAATTAGTTGTAAGAGTAGTACTGTTTTAAAAATATCTTTAATGTCTGTGTTAGGAGAAAATAGTTGATTTCTCATATCTACTTCTTCATTCAGTCCAATGTGATATACTGTTTTGTCTGAAGTATATGAAGAAAAGCCAGCCTGAAACAGATATGTAGTTGGGAAAGAGGAGGATTTTAATAGCTCTTTCATATAATTGTGGACTTTTTTGACACTACACCAAAACTCAGCAAATAGTAGTTTCCTAAAGATCAGCTGCAATGTGAGATCTCAAACTGTATTAACTGTTTGTATTTTGTTACGCTAAAATCTATTGGTCTGAAAAGAAGAAATAAAATGGTCTCTATTTGCAGACAGCATGATTTTCTACGTAGAAAACGCTAAGGAATTTTTTTAAATCGTAGAACTAATAAGTGAACCTGGTTGCAGGATACAAGCTCGACACACAAAAATTAGTAGGATTTCTACATACTAACAGTAAAGAAATAGAAACTGAAATAAAAAATGCAATTCCATTTAAAATTTCTCTAAAGAGAATAACATACTATAAATGTAAAAAAAAGTGTACAGGATTTGTATAATGAATGTAAACAATACGGGTGAAAGGAACCAAAGAACATCTCAATAATTGGAGAAACATACTGTGTTTATCTATTAGTTGACTCAAAATAGCAATGATGTCAATACATTCTAAACAGAACTATAGGATTAACACAATTCTTATCAAAATCTCTGCAAGGCTTTTTGTAGACACAGGTAGGCTTATTTTAAAATTCATGTGGAAATTAAAATGTCCTGGAGTAGCTAAAATAATTTTGCAAAAGAAGAAGAAAATGGAAAGATTCATTTTTTCCAGTGTTAAGAATTCCTATGCAGCTACAGTAATCAAGACAGCATAGCTCTAGTGGAAGCGTGGGCACTTTCATCAATGGAACAGAGTAGAACATCCAGAAAGATAGGCCAAATTAATTTTTTTAATGAGACAAATTTGGTTTATAACATTGTATAAACTTCAGGTATACATCATATTTTGACATCTGTCTAGAGTACATCGTGTTCACCACCAAAAGTCTAATTTCCATCCATCACTGTATGCAAATGCCCTTTTACCCTTTTCGCTCTCTCCCCATCCCTCCTACCCCTCTGGTAACCACTAATCTATTCTCTGTATTTAGGTGTGTGTTTGTTATAGTTTTGTTTTATCTCCCACATATTAATGAAATCATATGATATTTGTCTTTCTTGTGTGACTTATTTTGCTTAGCATAATACCCCCAAGATCCATGTTGTTGCAAATGGCAACATTTCATCTTTTCTTATGGCCAGATAGTATTCCATTGTATATATATAACACATTTTCTTTATCCTTTCATCTGTCGATGGACACTTAGGTTGTTCCTAAGTCTTGCCAATTAACTTTTGATAAAATTGCAAAAGCAATACAATGTAGGAGGTATCGCTTTTTCAACAAATAAATGGTGCTACAGCAATTGGACAGCCATGGGGAAAAAATTAAACTAGATTTAAACATCTCATTTTATACAAAAACTAACTCAAAATGTTTCATGTACTTAAATAAAAGTTATAAAACTGCCAATTATTTAAAAATAGGAGTAAACTGAGAAAGTACTGTCCTCAGCCACACTAACTTTTCCAGAGAGTCCAAAGGCACTTAGATCAAGTCCAACCTTCTTACAGTGATCCATCTGTCCTTCTGTGCTCTGGGCATGGCAACAAGTTCAGGAAAGAAGGCTGTCTCTGTTAAGGGTCATCCCCAGGAGAGTGGAAGCTGATGCTTGGTGAAGATGCAACCTCTGACACGTGGTGAGAGGTGAGATGCCACCTGTCACCATAGTTGACTGTACATGTGTGGACTTCATGTCTATCTATTCTGCTCCATTGGTCTGTATGTCTGTCTTTATGCCAGCACCATAATTTTTTAATTATTGTAGCTCTGCAATATAGTCTGAAATCAGGAAGTCTGATGCCTCCAGCTTTGTTCCTCTTTCTCAAGATTGTTTTGGCTATTCTGGGTCTTTTGTGGTTCCTTACAGCTATTATTGAAAAAACAAAAGGTAGGTGTTGACAAGGTTATAAAGAAATTGGAACCCTTGTACGCTGTTGGTGGGAATGGAAAATGGTGCAGCACGGGAGGGAAAAGTATGGAGATTCTCCAAAAAATTAGAAATAGAACTACCATAAGATCCAGACTTCCCACTTCTGGGTATATATCCAAAAGAATTGAGATCAGCCTCTCTAGAAGGTATCTGCACTCTCATGTTCATTGCAACACTATTCAGAACAGCCAAGATATGGAGCAACACAAGTGTCCATCAATACACGAACGGATAAAGAAAATATGGTCTATCAACAAAATGGAATGCTATTTGGCCTTTAAAAAGAAGGAAACCCTGCCATTTGTGACAATATGGATGAACCTATAGCACATTAAGCCAAGTGAAATAAATCACAGAAGGATGAATACTGTATGATTCCATTTATATGAGGTATCTAAAATAGTCAAACTCATAGAATCAGAGAATACAATAGCGTTTTTCATGGATGAGGCGGTGGGGGAAATGGAGAGTTGTTATTCAATGGATATAAAGTTTCAGTTGTGCTAGATAAGTAAGTTCTAGAGATATGTTTTACAACACAATGCCTATAGTTAACAATATGATATAGTGTACTTAAAAATTTTAGAGGGTAGATCTCATGTTAAGAGCTCTCACAACAAAAAAAAAAAAAAGAGAGAGAGATACACATGCAAGGAAACTTTCTTGATTGTGGTGTTGGTATCACAGGTTTTTGCATATGTCCAAACTCATATAATTGTACATATTTAACATGAAAAAAAAGGTATATCTCAGAAGGGTTTTCTCTGGGTCTGAGAGAGGGAAGCATTATCTATCAGCTCATGTACTCCATTGGTGAAGTGTGGCCATCGAGCGTTAACTATTCAAGCCTGTTCTTCCACAGATGCATTAAAAATTCCCATAGACATCTCATGCTGTGGCTTCCTGGAACCTAGGATCAAGAAAGGAAAGGCAGAGTCTAAGGGAATGTGTGGGAATGAACCATATAGACATGACTGGCAAAAGAGCAAGACCCAGAAGATTTGTAGAGTGTTTAAAGCTACCCAGTACCATCCACATACAAGTCCCAAGGAAAGCCCAGGCCATTGATGTGGGAAGAGTGGCAGCCTCCTGCCACCAGGAAAGGGGGCCAGGGGGAAAGATCAAGGTACATCTGAAAGTAAGTCTGTATGGGGACCTCTGTCTGGGGGTCAGTGTTCTTAGTGTGTGCAGTGCTAGTGAGGAAACCAAGTTTCTCTGAAGGGCAAAAGGAGCCTTAACACTCAGCCACTGAGCGTGCTTGTCCAAACAAACAGGAATAACAGGGTTGGGGTAAATTAGAAGTTCTAGGGGCTGTTGCCAGAGAGGTATTTGTTATGGTAAACAAGACATCACGTAGAACAGAGCAGGAGAGAGTCCATCCAGGGGAGGAAGACAGGATATGAGAAAGGAATTTCTTCTAGGACCACGGTCCATAATCAAGAAAGGATACATGAAAGACCCACATTCATACAGAGGAACAGGAAGCAGATTCCCCTGGAGATAAGAATCCCAGGTGGAGCAGCAGGGTCTGGTCGAAGCTGCCTGTATTGAGAGGATTCCTGAGAGGTGATTTTGGAGAGAAGAGGGACCCAGACCCAACTGGAGAGGAGAGCTAATGTGATACCAGAGGCTAAAGCTTCAGTGTGACAGTGTCACTGGCCACACCCCAGAGGGAGGCACTGGTCAAACACCAGCAGAGAGGAAAACAGATGGGTGGGGAAGGAAGCAGGAAAGCGGGTGGTGAACCCTCACCCTCTTCTCAGCTCCTGCCATGAGCCTGTCACAAGGGAGTGAATCATTTTCAAGAAGTGGCTTTATGATTGACAAAGCATTTTATAGACATCCTTCTAAAATAATGCTTTTCTCTCTCTCTTTCTCTCTCCCTCTCTCCTTCCTTCCTTCCTTCTTTCCTTCCTTCCATGAACCTACACATCTATTAGGGAAAGCAACAGTTGCCCATTGACTGAGCATCTACAAGACAGCCTGTGAGGATAAAATGCAACTAGGGCATTGGGGAACTGACAAAAGGAGCTCATGGTGGTGGCTGTGCCTGGGACTCAGTTTCATGGGAGGTAACACAGAGGTAGAGCAGTGGGAAGGGAGGAGCCATCCACGTGCCTGAGTTTTAAGGATGTTTAGATTTCCTAGGGGCCACGCCTAGTAAGAGGTTGTGCATTGAGGTCAAATTTGGGTTAGTGACCTTTGTTTCAACTCATCATGATCAGAGGATATGGTTGGTGTATGAACTCAGGGATTCAGAGCTCTCTTCTTTCTGTGTTGCCCCTAAAAAAGACAGACTCTATGAGAGGCAAGGTCTTCAGGGTGTGTCATCACGTCAGACAGATCCAGTCAATCTTTACTGTCCATTTCTAATGACATTTACTAGCTGAAGTCAGGATGGCATCTTAAGCCTCTCTCCAGAGTGAAAACAATTCATTTCCAAAGCAGGGGTTTTAGCCTTTTCTTTCCCAAGCCTGGCTCCTCTGAAAGATGGAATATCAGATGATTCAATTATTCCCTCTTATTGAATATTCACTTAAGTGAGTATCATATGATTCACTTATCTTTCTTCAGAGCCGTCCAGAAGAACCAGCAGTGCCTATTGTTCATCTATACATTCACTTAGGCAACTAAAGTGCTCAATAGGATTGCTCTGAGCTAAAGATTAGGGTCCTGTCCAACAGGCACGGTTGTTTCTGGTCCCAGAAGCCCAGAACATTCCACTGATTTAACTCATAACCACCCAAGAATCCTATTGCCCAGAACAAACTCACCACAAAGGGTGGACAGTGAGGACAGGTGCAGGTGACATCATTGTCAAAGAGTAAGTCAAAAAAATGTCAAGCCTGAGATTTTCCTTACAAAAGCTGGTATGAAGATAGATTACTCCCCCCAAATCTCACTTCCTTAAGGCAGGGCTCATATTCTATATAAAATGCCACCTGGCCAGAGACTCCACGCCAGACCCAAGAGGCCAGACAGCTCGAACTTCTCTGCACACAAGGCAAGTCTCTCCACTTGGAACTTCTTAATATTTGCCAGTTATATTTTATTTGATTGGGATCTCTTTGCTATGTTAAGGATATATTTAGTTAAAACGCAATGGCAATTTGTGTTTAAGGTGACTTTATAGATCTTTTTGACTTCCCACTCAGATTACAGCTTTGGAACTCGGGGTCAGAAAAGATGAGTGGTTCTTTTAAAGATAGCTATTAAATTAACAGGAGGATATGGACTACAGCCCATGTCCGGTGTACTCTCAGTGGTGTCTTAATAGTTCCTCTAACCGGTATAGAGAGTTCGCAATATAGAAGGCACTGCATTAGCTATTTAGATGTTCAAAATATATGTTTTTCTTTACTCCATAAACCTACAATCCACCAGAGAACAGAATATGTGGGTGTAATTTGCAAACATACTGCATGAAAATTGATTAGTAGAGAGGGCAAGGCAGGAATTGTACTGTGACAAAATGAGGAAGGTGACTTGGAAACTGGCAGAGAGTGTCTGAGAGAGGAGCCATGATGAGTAAACGTGTATCTACGAGACAGAATGTGAATCCTTCCAGAAAGTATGCACAGAGAGGACAATATGAACAAAGGCTCCTAGGTGGAATTTTGTGGGGTTGTGGGAGGTTTCCACAGAGTTTTCCTATGAAAGCTAATGCACTGTGTATGATGGACATGAGAAGGTAGACTCCAAACTTTTGACATTTTCGCCTTTTCAAATTACTGAAAACCTGGGACCACACAACAATCCTAGGAGCTGGCTGTTGTGTTGTGTGGCTGAGGCAGGTTTTCAGAATCACCAGGAAGAAAGGAACACAGAGAAAGTCTCCACTCATGTGGAGCAGAACAAATCACCGTTGAGTTTCTCCTCTTTAAAGTGCACAAGAATCACCAAAGTTTCTTTTGATCTCAAATTCAGGGAAACAGAAAGAAGGGGAAGAGAGGCTCTCCCTTTTGAAGGGGCATGAAATGAGACATATTTGTCATTAAACTTGACTTCTTCCTTGTTTCACCAAACCACTGAGCTTTTCTGTCTCTAGGTTCAGCTTCCTTTGAAGCATGAGTTCCTATCAGCAGAAGCAGCCCTGCACCCTACCCCCACAGCCTCAAGAACAGCAGGTGAAACAGCCTTGCCAGCCTCCACCTCAAGAACCATGTTTCCCCAATACCAAGGAGCCGTGCGACATCATCATTCCTCAGCCTGACAACACCAAGTTCCCTCAGCCTGGCAACATCAAGGTCCCTCAGCCTGGGGATGCCCAGTTTCCACAACCCGGCAACATCACGGTTCCAGAGCCATGCTACCCCAAGTATCCTGAACCAGGTCAATCTACATTTCCTGAGCAAGGTCACCCCAAGGTTCCTGAGGCTGTCTACCCTAAAGAGCCTCTGCCTGGCCAATCCAAGTTCCCTGAGCCATATCCCATAACGGTCATTCCAGGCCCAATCGAGCCTGGGACCAAGCAGAAGTAAAACGGTCCACAGCCATCCACTTGAGGAGCTGACCACCAGATGCTGAACATCTTCCTTTCTGCTTCTGTGTCTTAATTGTCTGTAGACCTTGTAATCACCCTCAGTCATAGCCTCTCTCTTATTTGCATCCTAAAAATCTGTGCTATGAAGCTTCCCTTACACATTCAAAAGAGTCCTCTGAGCCTCTGAATTATGTCGAAGGCCTTAGTGGCTTTGCTGGTCTTCAGTTGCTCAGGGTTCATCTGAAGTGGCAATCTGGATGGGAAGAATGTATGTTTTCTGCTGTGCTTCCATTAAATCTCTGTAATCCCACTCTTGGCTGTTTGTGTCATTGGTTAAATCTGCCCCTTCCTTGTTATCTCATCATGAGTAGGACCTGTAGACAGAGTGGAGTTGGTGCAGACATCACTTGCCTAGTCCTGGTCCTGTGTGCTTCCATAAGTGTGTGTGATTACATTTATGGGGCATCCTCAGAATGGCAATAGCTGTTGTATAATGAACCCAGAACCTGTCCCTTTGGGCAGCCACTTCTGGAGCAGAGTTCCACTCTGGCACTGGACTGAGTCATTCCTGAGTTCCATGGTGCCTGTTCCAAGCCACCTCTGATCCTGAGGACCCTGCACCCAAGGCTCCTGTTTACACTAAAAAAGTCACTCCTACATATTTGAACCTGATTATTCTGATTTTCTTCACTCATTTTACCTTTCAGATATCCAATACATACAGACACACACTCACAAAGAGACACATTCATTGTAAATAGCCACGTACTCACATAGTCACCCACACAAGCTCCACTCTTGTTAGCTCAGAAAATGTTGTCTTTGCTTGGTACAGATCATGTGCAGGGAGGCCTGAAACTGTGCCAGGAAGAGGATGAGGAGAATACACAGTGCATCCTCTTGGAGAATCTGTAGTCTTCTCCAGGAGATATGGTATCCATGTCCCTCTCATTCAAACATGTACACAACCACATACACTCACGCACACACACACACACTCCTAATAGTATCTCTCCTAAAATAACCCACAGAAACTTATTTAGCAAGTGATTAGAGAAAGGATGTGGGTTTTAAGTGGAGATTACAAGAAGGAGTACATGATCCAAGTAAGATGAAATATCAGCTGCAAACTGACAGCAGGTCATTAAGCTATAAAATGTCAAGGGTGAAAGGAGAGTTAAATAGCACCTACTATAGCCCCTGCATTTCAAGATAAAAAAAAAATTGATATCCATAAAGGAGAAGATTAATTAAGATCAACCAAAATTTTTTTCTAAATCACATGTAGAGCCCAGTTTTCCAGATTTCTAGTCCCTCACTTTCTCCTGCAACCTGGTCATGATTTCAAGGATGACCAGCAGATTTGCAGGTCTCTGTTCAGTGGATCTTGGACATTATGAGCTTTTCCAAAATCACCGAAGCTAAGATAAAATATCAGAAGGGCTACAGTTGTCATTGTGGGGTGAGTCCCATTTCTTGACAAAGTGGGTGGTCCATAACATCCAGCAGGTGTGAGGCAGGTGACAGATAGCATTTGAGTGATGTGCAAGCACTCCAGATAGGTTGGCAAGAACTCAGAGATATTTGGGACCTGTTAGACATAAATTGTCCAACCAGTCACTACAAAGTGATGAACAGTTGCCAAACTGGCAGGAAAAAAATGACTTATTTGTGTCTAAAAGGTATGCACATTTCATATTACTGCTGATTCCAATGGTGGAAGTATCTAGAGACAGCTCTAGAGCCACTTAAAGATAAATAGACTGATTTTTAATGGGGAAATAGGCACTATAATACACAGTTTTTATGAATATAGATTAAGCATCTTAAATAACAGCTTTGCAGGGAAGAATCAAAAGGTTTAAAGATCTACCTGAGCCGCCAAGTGTATTCTAGAAATTTATTTTCAGGAAATGCTTATGTATGTACACAAATATTTTATACATGAGGATATTAATCTCAGCGTTGCATCTAATATGAAAAAGTTGTATATAACTCAATGCATATCAATAGGTAATGGGTTCAATAATTGATGGAGTGTCTATGTGTTGAGACTATACTGCAACCATCAAAAAGAATGTTATAGAAGAATGATTAGGCTCATTGGAAAATGTCCAGATTATATTATTAAAAAAGCAGACCTGAAACAATATGAACCAAACAAAGCATCTTTTAGCAATGTATGCACATGTGTGGGTTTTTAGAAAAAAATATCCTGACACTAAATACATCAAAATACAACTGTGTTATTTCTGGCTTCTTACATGTTAGTGTTCATTTTCTTTGTTTGAACAACTCTATGCTTTTCCACATTTTACCTTATATAATATTATTTGATATATTTTAGGTTTTTTAAAACTTTTTATCATGATAGCAAAAAATATAGAAGTCAATAAAGATGTTGCTGAGCTAGAGAAAATGTATGTCCTGGCCATCCAGAACATTCTCGAAGCTCTGCAGCAGGTCTCATAAGAGCAGCCCAAGGGCAGGGGATCCCACATCCTTGTAGGGGTCGCCCATGTGTCTCTCCTCCCCACACATCGCCATCTTATTCTAGACCTTCTGGTAGGGACCCTGAATACTCCAACACCCCACTCACACTCACAGCCCAAGGGCCTCCAATCCTGCTCACTGACTTTGATAGCTGATGCCACTTTAGGGTCAAACGAACACTTGTCCCTGTCTTGCCTCAGCTCCTTCTCTTCCCTCAGCTCCTCTCCTCCTCTGTGACTTAGCAAAATAGCCACCTCTAGGCTAGAAATTCAGAGAGCAGGTGCTATTTCTGTGTGATGAGTTTGAGGTTCAAACTGGGGACAGTTTGGCAAGCTTCAGGTCCACAGCCTGGTAGCTGCTCTAACTTGGGCAGATAAATAAAAGCACATTTGGTTTCTCTTCATAGTTCTTCCTTGTTTATTTCACCTTCACTTTCCTTCATCCTACCAGAACTAAGACCTCCAAAATTCCTGAAAAAAAAATTCCTTCTTCTTCAGATAGAAAGTGACAATTGAGGGATTTCCCTGTAATTCCATAGTCCTGCCTCAGAAAAGTCTCATGGTGGGTCTAGGGCAACCGCTTTCCTCGCCTATCCTTGCCAGCCGCCTGCTTAATTTTCTCAATTCTCTCCCCTCTCTTCTGTCTCTTCCCTTTCATGCTCTATATTCAACCTCCCACGCCACCCCTGCTGCCCCACACACCTCCCCAGAACCCAGTGGGCTGTCTGGACTTTTGGGTCTTATTAGACCCCTCTGGCCCCTGACGCATTTGCAGGCACAGCTGTCAGGTGAGTTTTGCGAATCTCACCTCTGAGATCTGCCTCTGCCAAACTGCCCTGTGCCTCCGACACTACGGCTCTCATCACACTCATGCTTGCTGGATTCACATGTGACTTCTCCACTCTGTGAGCACCATGAGGGCAGCAACCTTCTCTGTCTTGCTCAGGGCAGTAGACTCAGGGTCCAGCCTGCCCCCTACCAAACGAGAGAAGCTTATTTGATGTCTGCTGAGATGTTGAGTGGTGTACACCTCTCCAAATGATGCTGTGGGGTTGGGGGGAATGTTCTGAGCCTCACTCTTTGAACCCGGATCACTCCTGCCCTCTGCTAAGTCCTTGAGCCTGGTCCTTCCCCAACCCCTTTCTGCTCCCTACACATCTAAAGCAACAGTACTTGGAACTGCAAAATATCCGCTCTTCCCTGCCTGTCTTGCAATACCCTTGGACAGAGAGGTCTGCATCTCCCAGAAGATGGGGAGCTTCCTGAGGTCAGGGTTATATCTCCCAACTCCATCAAAAGGTTCCTGAGTTGGGAAGAAATCTATGAGCATTTTGCTACAAATCAGCCAACGATGATACTTTCATCATGCCACTTCTACCTGGATATATTACTTAAAAATGAAAAATCTAGGGACCAGCCCTGTCATGTAGTGGTTAAGTTCTCATGCTCCACTTTGGTGGCCCAGGGTTTGCAGGTTCAGATCCCAGGCATGGACCTACACACTACTCTTCAAGCAATGCTGTGGCGGAATCCTACATGCAAAATAGAGAAAGATTGGCACAGATGTAAGCTCAGGGCCAATCTTCCTCACCGAAAAAAAGAAAAGAAAAGAAAAGAAAAACTTATTTGAAAACTCTTAAAGCTATGGTTCCTATAATAATTCTTTTTTTTTTTAAGATTGGCACGTGTGCTAACATCTGTTGCCAATCTTTTAATTATTTATTTATTTATTTATTTATTTATTTATTTATTTATTTTCCTTCTTCTCCCCAAAGCTCCCGCCGGGTACATAGTTGTATATTTTAGTTGTGCGTCCTTCTAGTTGTGGCATGTAGGATTCTGCCTCAGCATGACCCAACAAGCAGTGCCCTGTCCTTACCCAGGATCCGAATCGGCAAAACCGTGGGCTGCCAAAGCGGAGTTCGAACTTAGCCACTCGGCCACCGGGCTGGCCCCAATAATTTTTATTTAGTTAATGTCTCTTACCACATCCTAATAAGCAATGTACTTACCACTAAAACAAACAAATAATAATCAAAAAAACTTATTATTCATGTTATGCGTATTTGTCAGGGTAGTTTTTCTTCTGTGACTTAAAAAACCCCAAAATATCTGTGACTTTTGATGGGGTTCAGGGCAGGCTGCCCCAAAATATGCCAAAAAGGCATACTGATTTTTTTTAATTAAAGTTACTTAAGAAACAGCTAGCGCAAAAGGGACGCTCTGACCGTCCTTTGCCTCCCTGAAAGCAGAAAATAAATCTCCCACGTGAAAAGGCATCCTCCCTGCGCCATGAGGTAGCAAGACATCCTTATTACCAGAGATGGAGAATTCAGGGCTGAAAAGGCTGTGTAAACAAACTCTACTCAGTCTCTTCACTAATTAAGTACTTAAATCTAAGTTTCTTTGTCTTGTCAGTTCTTCACAAAATTTATGGTTTCTTTGTCTAAAAAATATAAAAGCTGCCTGCTGTGGTCATTTCTTTAGGTCTCCTTTCTATGAGAACTCCATATGTATGAATCTAAATTTGACTTTCTCCTGTTGATCTGTCTTGTGTCAATTTAACTATTAGACCAGCCAAAAGAACTCAAGAGGGATAAGCAGGAACGTTTCCCCCTCCCTGAAACTTTATACAATAGAATTTTATTTTTCATATATACACTAGTCTAATGTAGGTTGGCAGGAACTCAGACTCCTTCTCTTGTATGTCTCATAAGCTTCAGGGTCACTCTTCTTTATTGTACTAAGCAAACAGGGAAAGAAGGTAGGGGAGAAAGCACACTTGCCCTTTACCCCTATCTATAGTGATGACAATCTGCATTTCCAATGACATTCCATTGGCTAGATGTCATTCACATGGTCCCACCCAACTACGTATAGCTGTGTGCATCAAAATAGAAGAGAATAAATATGCACAGTTCTGTCACAGTCCAGGCTTCTGGCTGCCAAGTATTTACTTACTTTCTTCTTTCTATACATAGACACACTCACCTCGTCCCCAAGAGAGATAACTCAAGGTCCAGTGTAGGCATTGCATCCACTTCAAAGTCCAAGATCTCTGGGTGACATACAATCCTCTCCATCATAATCTCTCCATGCAGAAACCTCTCTTCTTGGTCCAGCAAACTAGGAAATACAGAGATCAGTCCTTTCCACTCCTATCACAATCAAATTTGCAATAGTGGAGCAAGGACTGGATAACCTCAGTAGCAACTTCCATATGGGGAAAGGAAGAGAAAGGGAGATAGCCAGCATCTGATCCACAGGAATTCTGAGATACCTCTAAACAGGCATGATGAAGCCCACCCTCCTATCAGGGATGATGAAAATTCTTTGATATGACATGGAATGTGCTCTCTGGAAGGCACTCTTGGCCTGATGGTTCTTCCTTTCTCACTAACCTCTCCTGAAGTGGAGTGCTTCCCCTGGGGAAGCGCAGCTTAGGCTGCTCTTTTTGCTTTGGTATTATTTTAAGACTCAGAAACACTCACAAGCTTTTGTAGTCTGGGCTCATGGTTTCTTAAATAAAACAATTTGATCAAAAATTGTTTCCAACTTCTGGTTCTTTTCCAGTCATCTCCCTTGGCAGTAACCCTATTAAAGCTCTTTGCCCTGACCCAATTCTCAGGCCAAGCTCATTCTTTGCTTCCTTGCTGCCATTTCTCTTTTTCTTAAATGTACTGCTGCTGCCCTAATGCTCTGTGGAACAAACTTTCATCTCATCTTTGCTGCAAAGATTTCTCTTATGACCTTTGTTTCTCTGGTGTTATCTCTGCATGTTGATATTTAGAAGTGGTTAACCTTTTTAATCAAATTTCTATTCTGTAATACTTCCTTTTTGTTCTACTTGCAAATTGGCCATTTCCTTCATGAACTCGCTAATATTTTGCCAAAAGAAGTCAATAGTAGCCTATACTAACCGAATTTCTGCATCTTTCCAGTCACTTTTTTAAAAAATATAATTACAAGATTATTAGGCAATTAGTCTGCTTTTCAAGTAACAAGTAATAATTTGACTAAGTAAATGTTTTAACAACATGTAACATTTAGGGAGGTGCTAGAGAAAGGAATAGCAGGAGTGTCCAGTAATGTAGGAAGCCCTCTATTCTGAAGACATCTAAAGCCAATATTATTGACACATTTTTAAAAATCCACAGTGTAGGGATGGGGGGGCTGTGAGGGGATAATTGCCCCATTGGCTGATGCTAAAGAAAGGGGCTATGGTGAGTTCTGGGCCAGGATTTAAGGTAGAAATCCAGGGAGGGCTTTTATTGGGCCCTGTGTAACCAAGAAGACAACAGGTACCATCTGGCCAGTAGTAAAGAGTATATCAGGGGAGTTTTCCCCAGTATTCAGTTACTCATACCAGCATCACTATTTTACCACACCCTCATACACCGGTAATATAATATTGGCTTAATATATCTCTTCAACATTACCTTTTAACAAAGGATTTTTTTTCAAAAATCACAATTGTATATTTACCAAATTAGAGTAACTCAGTGGCATTCTTATCATACATGACAAACTAACACCAGCTGAAAGAACATTTGCTTGGTAAGTAAATTTTCTGTCTTTGAAAAGCTTTTATATGTGACTTTAATCCACTGTTATGGGTAACCCTACTTCTGTAGAGTAGCAACTTTCAAAAAGAAGAAAGCCCAAGGAATGCGAGTGATATTCAGACACCTGAAGAAACATTTCTTAGTGTACTTTCCTCTGAGTTGATTGTTTCTGCAGACTGAGGAGGCGCTGAGGAAGAAGAAAGATTCATCATGTCCTAAGGATGGCTGGTGGCAGAGAGTAAAAGCAGAGGAGAGCCTGCTCCCCTTGGGGCCTGGCCTCTCTTCCAAGCACTCTTTCCAGTCCAGCCACAGTGCCTCTGGAGCACACCAGGCAGGCTCCGGCCTTGGAGCATTTGCCCCAGATAGTCTCTTGACCTGAAACTCTTCCCACAGCTATCTACCTCATTCACCTCCTTCAAGTCTGCTCAAACATCACCTTCTGAAAGAGGATGCGCAACCCCTCCCCTCACCTCTTTGTGGCCCGAATTGCTTACATGACTATTCCTTTTCTAGTAGCTTTTAAAACAGAATTTACATAGTCATGTTCCTTTATTGTTTATTTCTACACTCCACTCTATCATGTGAACTCCACAAAGTCAGAGATCTTTGTTATTGTTCACTGATGCAACCTAAATGTCTAGAAAACTGCCTGACATAGTGTAGGTGCTCAAGAATTAGTTGAATGAATGAATTCGAAGAGTTCCTTTGATCTGGAGTTAGAGAATCCTCCAAATTTTCCATTGCCACCAGCAATTTGCTGTAACTGCAAGGTTGGACAGGGCCTCCAGGGCTGAGCACGTACTCCAGTGGGGAGGTTCCAGGACACGTCATCTCCTGACGCTCCCTGACTTGTCCTTGCAGATGACTTGTATTTAGATTGAGAAATAACTGAACCTGCTCATCTTGGGGCGTTCCACTTCCCTCCCGGTGAGAATGCAATCTCCCGCATGGCTGAGCCTGAGTTCTTGAGATTCACGTCTATTTTGGGGCAATCAGATTGCATTTTGATTCTGAAAAAAAGAAGAATGTGTGATGCTTTTGTCTTTTTCTCATGTGGTGAGGAGAAGATAGAGATATTGTGTAATATGATTTTTTCTTTGTTTTATGATGGATTATTTTGAAACTTTCATTGAGAAGAAAGTTAGGCAGATGACATTAAAATGAAGGAGAATGAAAATGAGAGAGTCTCCTTTTGAGAAAGAATTCCTCCATGTTGACTTCGTAGAAGAGTGAACTAAACTTGGCGGTTCTCCTCAGGCAGGACTTGCCTCATTTCCAGAGGCTATTTAGTTAAAATGAACTTCATGGTAGATAAGGAAAAGGAAAAATTCTTGGATCACAATTTCAAAATTTTGGTATGCCTTCCTTAATTTATCCAATTTCTTCTTTTTTTTTTTTGGCTGAATTAGAAAAAGTGTATTTTCTTTGAATTAAGGCATATAGAGGGAGAGCCTTTGTAGTAAAACACAAATTTCTGATAAGGAAAATGCCAAATAGGAAGAGAAGGGAAGCAATCTAATGTTATAATGATGGTTTCAGAAGATGAAAAAATATCCTCACAGGTTGTACAAGTACTACCTTAGCTCATGGTGTGAACTTTGCCCTCTTTCCTGCTGGAGAGACCACCTGTTAACACAGTCACCTATTTCATTTATGTGTTTCTCAGTATCAGGAAAGATGTTCTCCCAGCGGTTGCCTTGCCAGCCAACTCCTGCAACTTCACCTGCTTATCCTGTGACATGTCCTCCCTAGTCTCTGGAGGCATGGTCTTCAAGTGTCCAGCACCTTGCACATTCCCGCAAAGCCCACCTTGCCACTGTCCACAACTACAGTGTGGATGTCTCCCAAGTGTCTACTTCTCCAGTAACCACCTAGACAGTGTTTACCCAAGTTGTCTCTTTTGGAGCCTCATTTGTATTTCCCAAGGCTAGAAGAGCCTCAGAAGTTGACAGGGCCAAAACACCACACAGACAGATGGATCCTCCCTTTCACAGCACTTTATCAAGTTCTATTCAAAACCTGGCATGGTGACAGGTGGCATCTCACCTCTCACCACGTGTCAGAGGCTGCTGCATCTTCACCAAGCATCAGCTTCCACTCTCCCGGGGATGACCCTTAACAGAGACAGCCTTCTTTCCTGAACTTATTGCCATGCAACATTTTAGGAGTAAACTGAGAAAGTACTGTCCTCAGCCACACTAACTTTTCCAGAGAGTCCAAAGGCACTTAGATCAAGTCCAACCTTCTTACAGTGATCCATCTGTCCTTCTGTGCTCTGGGCATTGATTTCCATCTTGTGGGTGGTTATGTTTATATGTCTGCTTTGTGAATTATAACCATATCTCATAATTGTCTTAACCTGGCTTCTCCAGAAAGTTGTGCCTGATGCTGAAGCCTCATAGATAGAGGTTTATTTGGGAGTGTGATCCCAGAGAAAAGGAATAACGGATGAGGAAATAACTGAGAAGGAAGGAATGTCCACTCAAGGCAGTGTTAATTTTTGCACATCACCAAGAACTACTGGTGGTCAAGCACTTGGGACCTTTTGAGGATCTTTAGGAGATGGCCTCAGAACTCTTTAACCTGGAGACGAAGTCAAGAAGTATTTATCCATAGCCTCCTGTCACTCCCCTTCACCACCACCATTTGTCCAATTTGGCTCCATGTGCATTAACTCCTCCACACTTCCATACTGGGCACATGAGAGTGCAATGTGTTTCACAGACACTCTGCACTGTAGTATCATAGAAGACTTGGATCAAGAAGGAAGAGGAGGCTCCTACACAAAGCCCATCCAAACCTACATGGGAAGGGCCACATGACAGTGTGTGGTTAAGAAGCAGGGCAGAGAGAATGTGTAGGGATGCCCAAGAGGTGTCTAGGACAGTTGACCAGCTAGATCAAGATATAAGAAAATTAGCAGCATCCTATCATCCTGAGAAGGGCATCAGTGTGAAAGTCAGAGGTATGTGGGGAGATGCTAGTTACAATCAGAAGCTATATGTCTTCCCAGAAAATTCATTGGCTAATCTAGCTCTGCTGGTGAAGATATTGAGCTTCCCTGTATAATAGAAAAACACTTAATACCCAACTATTCAGCACACTTTAGACACAAGCAGAAGAGTAAAGGAGAAATTCCAGGAGCTAAAAAGAGAAAGGTGTTGCTGGGGGAAAGGAGTTAAAAGTCAGATAGTTACATCAAGGCAAAGCCTAGAGAATATTGAGTGACAGCCCCCCTTTGCACTCAGGGATGTGGTTACAGGAAAAACATGAGAGGCAGGAGCCTAGCCTCAGAGCTGAGGTTCAGGTCAGCCAAATCCACAACTAGTGCCATGGAAGACCAAGAAGCAGGAAGAAGGTTGCCCTAGGTCTGAGAATCTCACCAGATCAGCAAGAAGCAAGGCATTCTTGGAACTCCCTTTGCAGGGTCCTTAGAGATGGGTGAGGAGAGATTTGTACCCAAGGCTAGGGGAAAGCTAAATTGATGCAAGAGGCCTGGAACTCAGGTGGTGGGGGCAGTGGCCCCAGCCCAAAGGGAAGAGACTATAAAAACTCTAGCAAGGAGGGAAACAGATGAGTGGGAATAGTAGCAGAAACATCTGCATCTTGCTGAGCCCTTACCCCTCTTCTCAGCTCATATCACGAGGCTTGTCACAAGGGCGTGTTTCCCTTATAAGAAACTTTCTAGGAATTCTCAAAGAAGCTTCTGGATGTCTCATAACAAATAATGTTATTCATTCATCCATCCGTTCTACAGGTGTCAATCCACTGAGCAACTACTGCACACGAGGCACCATGTGGGGATGGACGTAATAGGATAATGGTTGGGGCGGGGGGCCAGTGGAAGGAACTTCTGGTGGTGGCTGGCTGGTCCTGGGCTCAAGTTCAGGAGAGGTGATACAGCTGTGGAGCCAGTAGGTACTCCAGAAACATTTAGGGAAGCAAAGTAAGGAGGGAGGAACTACCCAAACACTTGGGTTTGAAGAATGATTTGGATATCCCGAAGACCACAGCTTGTTACAGATTGTGTATGGAAAGTAGGCCTGGATTAGTGACCTCAGCTTCATTTTATCTTGAGCAGAGGGAACTCTGATATAAAGAGTCAGGGAGTCCCACATCTCTTGTCCCTGTGTTGTCCCCAGGAAGGGATCTTCATGAAAGGCAGGGTCTTCAGGGCCTGCTGTCACATTAGACAGAACAAGCAGATGGGCCACAAGGACTGGTTGCTCTGGGGTTGCTCAACCTGACCACCTCCCCGGTGTTTTCACTGATGGGTGCCCATGCCTTGTCTGCTATTGACTCTTAGGCCTTTTTTGGAGCAAAGGCTTTTTAGGGCCAAAAGGATCATTTTGGCTTTTCCTTTCCCCTCCCAGGCCGGGGTACACTGAGTGATGAATAAACAGATTTATTCCTTTTTTCCACCTGAGGGAATTCATGCCACCTTGCCCTTGGCCTCCCAAAAGAACCAGAAGAGATTATTGTTCATGTCCACGTCACTTTATGTATTAAGCAGCCCAACAAGCCTGGTCTGTGCTGAGGATTAGGGCCTTCCAGAAAACAGGGCTATTTCTTGTTCCAACAGCCCTAGAATTTCTTCCTTCTCTCTCCTTCCAGCCCACATCACCCTCACCATAAACATTACACCTGGATACAGAGGGTGCTCAGTGGGGATAAGGCCCAGGTGACATCATTCTCAGAGAGCAAGTGCCAAAAAATTGTCAAGTGGGTGGTTTCATCACAAAATCTGGGCCAACACGTAAATGAGGGGAGTGGGGTGAATCATGTTTGACAGGCAAAGAATAAAGACACAGCAGCTGAAAAAAATCCCATTTCCTTGAGACAGGTCTTGATCTCTGTATAAAAAGCCAGTTGGCTGAGGACACTGCACCAGATCCAAGAGACCACACAGCCTTCTCCTCTCTGCGCACCTGGTGAGTCTATTCCCTTGCAACTTTTTAGTCTTCTCTCAAAGTACTTGATTTTTTATTGGAATCTCCTTGGCCTTCTTGGTATCTTTTTCCCCATTATTGAAGTTCAGTCATCAGAGTTACAGCCTCTAGAAATATCTTTGTTTTTAAAGTAATCATAGTTTGGGCTTGAAGGGACTTAAGACATTTTCAGTTCTGCCCTATCAGTTGTTGCTGTGTCAGTGAGGAGGGGATTGGCTTGTGCAAGTACACAAAGTTAGTAGGACAAGGACCAGAAATGAGGTCCACAGCACTTTTAGTGACATTATAATTCTTTCTTTAGTCATAATTTTAATGCAGAGAATTTTATTCTTTCAACAAATCTTTTTGTGAGAATTTACTGTGTTTGGCACTTTGGCTGCCATAAAAAACAATTTAGACAACAGGGAACTTACTCTGTGAAACCACAATTTATTCAGGAAAATATGGCGTGGGCATGAAGAGCTAAAATACCATGTAGAAAGTCACCAGCATAAGGCAATAAGGACAAGTTAAGTGCTGTGGCAGTTTGGGGAGACACGTAAGTTCTGAAAGGTTTGCTCTATAAAACCTCGCAAAAGTATCTTATGAGGTGCTGTATGATTCATGGTGGCTAGGCAGTACTGGAACAAGCAGAAATAAGGAATACATTTGAGGCAGAGGAGGATTGGGTGAGGGCAGAGGTGGGATCACGTGGGGTTCTAGAGAAGTCAGTAGTTATCTTATAGAAGATAAGCCATTCTATTTATGGTGGGCTAACATTACCGCGTTTTTTTCCAAATAATATCACATTTCCATATGATGCAATATTCTGATCTCACATACCGGCTAGGAGCCTGCTTGTGTGTCATGTTGCTAACTGGGTTTTAAGGTGTGCCAGGAAGAAAGAGAGCACTGGGAGTGCACAAGTGGAGCAGAACAAATTGCTTTCACATTCTTCCTCTTGAAGCTCAGAAATCATCAAAGTGTTCCTTGCGGTAGACAGAGAGAAAGGGGAACATTGGCTTCCTAAGAGACCTGAAGTGGTGTTGAATATGGCTTCTTCTGTGGTTAATCCCTGTTTAAATCATCTGTTCTGTCTCTAGTCCCGCCCACTTTGAAGCATGAGTTCCCAGCAGCAGAAGCAGCCCTGCACACCACCCCCCCAGCCTCAGCAGCAGCAGGTGAAACAGCCCTGCCAGCCTCCACCCCAGGAACCATGTGCTCCCAAAACCAAGGAGCCCTGTCACCCCAAGGTTCCGGAGCCCTGCCACCCCAAAGTTCCAGAGCCGTGTCCCTCAAAGGTCATTCCGGAGCCAGGTCAGCAGAAGACCAAGCAGAAGTAGTATGGTCCACAGCCATGCCCTTGAGGAGCCAACCACCGGATGCTGAATCCCCTCTCCCCTTCTGCTCATGTGTCCCACTTACAATTAGCATGCTGTCACCAGCAGTCGCAGTCCTCTCTCATGTACACCCTAAAAACATGTGCTATTTCCTTTCCTCCCCAAACACTCTGAGCCTCTGAATTAGGCTGAGAGTGTTGTTACCTTAGAACCTCAATTTCAGCTGCTCAAGATTCGTCTGAAGCGGGACTTAAGGTGAAAACAAATGGATCAGCTCTACTCTTCCCCCATTAAATGCATTTTCAATTCCACTCTTGATTATGTTGCCTGGTCTGACTCAGCTCCTTCCTTTCCCTCATGAAGCAGGACCTGTACACAAACAGGTTGGGGAGGAAGGACTTCCTTCAGAGGCATTTGATCCTAGTACTAGGTGGGTGGGAGGTTGTCCCCACCAAACGATCCTGGGCTGTCAATGACAGGTTGTGCAATGCCACCCAGAGGCTGTTGCTTTGGACATTTAGGAGTGGAGCAGGGCTCTCCTCTTGCAACCCACTGAGTCACACGGAGTCTAGTTGGTGCCTGTCCAAGCTGACTCTGACTCTGTAACCTTGACTTCTCTGCCCCAAATCTGGCTCCCAGATTGCTGACTTAGCCAATTCCTGATTATTTCAAGGGATGTTGTTCCTATGTATGTGAATCTGCTCCTCTTCACTGATTTCTTTCTCATACCTATAACTCATACTCTCAAACATACCCAAAGACTCACACACTCCACTTTTGTTATCTCAATCAATCCTCTTCCGTTCACTTAGTGCCCGTTTTGTGCCAGAAAGGGTATGAAAGGATGCATAATGCCTCACTCGGGGCATTTACTGTCTTTTAGAAGGATATAATTCACTGGCCTCCCCACCCCTTATACAAACACACATACACACTCATGCACGCTAGATGCGGAGTCTCTCAGAATACCACACAAAAGCTGATCCACTGGATCGCCAGGTTGGAGACTGCTTACTTCACACGTTAGTGTGACAGAAACCACAGGAAGAAAAGACCAGGAAGCACACCATCCCTTCTTTCTGAAGTATAAAAATGTTAACAGTGAAATGAAATAATAAAATTGTCAACCATGCATTCGTATGTATATGCATTTACTTATATTTATATAAAAAGTATGTATTTTTTATGTTACTGGGAGACAAAGCAAATTTTCCTGCAGCAGTGTAAAGAGACGTATTTTATGGGCTGGCCCAGTGGCATGGTGGTTGAGTTCATGCTCTCCACCTTGGGGGCCCAGCATTTGCAGGTTTGGATCTCAAGTGTGGACCTACACATTGCTCATCAAGCTGGTGGCATCCCACATGCACAATGGAGGAAGATTGGCCCAGATGTTAGCTCAGGGACAATCTTCATCACCAAAAAAGAGAGAGAGAGAGATTTTTCCTTAGGTTGTAAAATGAAATAATAAAAAACAATGAGCATTTGGTATAACTCAAACAATTGTGATACTTTTGATCATAAAGTTTTTACCTTATTGTGCTCTTTAAAATTATACAGCCTATTTGAAAATGTTTACCCTGAAAGTCTTATGATCCTAAATGTCTTTTGTTTAATTGGTAGATAGGTCAACAATCATATTCAAGTAAGTAGTGCTTTCTAGCACCAAAACCAACTAAGCAAACTGAAAAAATTATGTTCTAATCATGCTATATTTATTAGTCAGCACAGGCTAACTGCTATAACAAATACCCCCTAAATTGTGTCTCAACCCATCAGAAGTTCATTCTTACTCATGTCCAAGTCCAGAGGGGTTTGAGAAGGTCTTTGTTTCATGCAGCCATAAAGGAAGCCAGATTCCTTCCCTCACATGGTCTCACCATTACTGAATGCCTTGTCCTCCTCTGAATTCAGGTACAAGAACAGGGAAATGGACTCTGTATGGAGAAGACACCCCTTGCTCTTAACCACCTGGAATCAGAGATGACACACATCCCTTCTGTTCTTTTTGGCTTAAGTAGAACTTGGTCACATGGCCCTATCTGCCTTACAAAGTCAAGAAATGTAGCTTGCCAGTGAGCCCTTCAAGCGTCTGCCACAGTCTGTCCTTCTTGTCCTCAAATATCCATTTGTTCCTTTAGCTTCATAAGTAGAACACATCCCCCCAAGGGTAAAACCTTATAGTCCCATCCAGCTCAAAATATAGGGTCTCTGACTGACATTGAATTCTCTCTATCGTGCCATCCTATGGCTCCTGTTGGTTCAGTAAACTATGAGATAAACAGATGACCATTTCTTCCTGTTACCTAGCATCCAATGGTGACACAGGTACAGGAAAACTGAATAGAAAATACTATCTGCAAGGGAAAATAATGGGAGAAAAATGGAAGTCTCTAGGCCTTAGTTTTCTGAGATCAGCTGGGCGAGCACTATGAAGTCATATGCATCCCCACCCCAACATCCAGAAGTGATAGAAGTTTTGTGTTAAGGTCTTGATTCTGCCCTCTGAAAGGAACTCCTTTTTCCTTTGTTATCCATCATTCTTCCATCGGTAGGATTATTCCTTTTACGTAATCAAATCTGATGTGTGCATTATGGATTGCGCCCTTGTTGATAAGGTAAATTGTGCAGCTCACTTTCTAACCAAGTGTGGTTTTAAGGCTCTTGGAAACAGTTTGTTTTGTTTTGTTTTGTTTTGTTTTGTTTTGTTTGAGATCCAGCCAGTGGTTACCTTGGGGATATGACTCCTCAAAAACTTTGTAGACTTCTACTTGCTTCCAGTCGCTTCTACATTCCAGTAACCATACTCAAATTTCTTTCCCAGAAATCTTATGCTTATCTCATTCATTTGCTTCCTTTTCTCAATGACTTTCTTTCTCAACGGTAGCTTCTTTGGCACTATTTGGAAAAATAAACTTAGATGGGAAAGAATTAAACTTTAATCCAATCTTGGCTGAAAATCTGAGTCTTAACTGTCTTAAAACCATTCTCAATTTTATCTTTTTCTATTTAGTATCTAGAAGTAATCAACTTTCCACACCCTACAGGCCTCTAGATTTCTGGTTTCCCTCTATTCCCTTCTATTTCTGTTTGCAAAAGAACCATTTTTATGTTTTTGAAGTTTTATTGAGATAGAATTCACATACCTTAACATTCAACCTTTTAAAATGTACATTTCAGTAGTTTTTAGTATATTCACAGAACTAAACAATTATCACCACTACCTAATTCCAGAATACTTTAATCATTCCAAAAAGAGATTCCATATGGATGAGCTGTCACTCCCCATTCCCCTTCCCCCCAAACCCTGGAAAACACTAGTCCACCTTCTGTGTCTATGGATTTGCCTATTCTGGACATTGCATATAAATGGCATCATACAATATATGGCCTTTCATCTCTGATTCTTTAACCTAGCATAATGTTTTGAAGATTGATCTGTGCTGTAGTGTGTTTTAGTATTTCACTCTTTTATATTGCCAAATAATATTGCAGTGGATGGATATACCACATTCATCAGTTGATGCACATCTGGGTTGTTTACATTTATTGGCTATTATGAACAATGCTGCAAGGAACATTCATGTACAAGTTTTATGTGAACATATATTTTCAACTCTCTTGAGTATATACATAGAAGTGGAATTGCTGTGTCATATGGTAACTCTATGTTTCACTTTTTGAGGAACTGCCAAAATGGTTTTCAAGGTAGCTGTGCCATTTTACACTCCAACCAGCAATGTATGAGGGCTCTGATTTCTCCACATAATCAATGACACTTCTTATTGTTTGTCTTTTATTATAGCCATTCTGGTAGATATCAAGTGGTATCTCATTACTGTTTTAGCCTGTATTTCCTTAATGAGTAACGATGGTAAACATCTTTTCACGTACTTATTGTTCATTTGCATATCTTATTTAGAAAAATATCTATTCAAAGCTTTTGCTAATTTTTAATTGGATTCTTTTTCGTTTTATTGTTGAGATGTAAGTGTTATTTATATAATCTAGATAAAAGTCTTTAATCAGATATATGGTTTATAAATAGTCTCCCATTCTGTGAGTTATCTTTTCATTCTCTCAATGGCATCCTTTGAAGCATGGAAGCTTTTAATTTTTCTAAAGTCTAATTTGTCTGTTTTTTTCTTTTGTAACTTGCACTTTTAGAGTCACATCTAAGAAATCCTTGCCTAATTCAGCATCATAAAAACCTACATTTTTTTCTAAGAGTTTTATAGCTGTTGCACTTACATTTAGATCTATAATCCATTTTTGGTTAGTTGTATTCAGCATGAAGTAGTGGTCCAACTTTTTTCTTTTGCACATGGATACCCCATTGTCCCATCACCAATTATTAAAAAGACTATTCTTTTACCATTGAATTGTCTTGCCACTTTGTCAAAAATCAATGGGCCAGGAGTGATGTCAGCATCATGGCACAGTGGGCTCTCCCCTTAGACTCTCCCCACTAAGATACAATGAAAAAGACATTCATAAACCAACAGAGGACATTCATACAACACAATAGAGTCTGAGGGATGCACACAGCTGTACATCTGAAGGTGGAGGTGCTGGACCATCTAGGAGGCAATGGATGGAGGTAAGGGGATCTCATGTCCTCCCATAATGGCAGTGACCTAGGGCATGGGACTGCACTTGGCTCTGAGAAGAGGAGGGGAGGGGGCAGTCCTCCACTAGAATGCTTTCTCTCTCTGAGTTGCCTCCCAGCCCATGGGAAAGACCCACACCAAGGAGGCTAAGAAATTGTGGGGACATATTCACAAAGCCAAGCAACTCAGGGGGACAGAGAGCAAGGGCAGAGTGTGAGTGCCCCCTCTGGATTACTCATGCAAAAAAAGCACCCCTTCACCCACCTGGCACACCAGCTTAGCTGGTTGGCCAGAGCAAGGAACCCCCGCCAGAGTGCCAGCACACACGTGTGTAAAGCAGAGGTTACCAGTGGGCAAATGCAAAAAAGATCTGTCAGCATAGCTTCCAGAGGACAGCCACAGCTACCAGGGATTGCAGCAGGCACAGAATACACAACCCCTGCCCCCACCCTCATGGTGGCAGGTGGAATCTGCAACCAGATACTACCACTATGCAAAAGCACAAACCCACCCTATCAAATAGCATGAAGAAGCATATTAATACTCCAGACCAGAAGGAAAATGACAAGCACACAGAAATAATCCTGAAGGCACAGGAATTTACAATCTCCATGGAAGAGAATTCAAAATAGTCATCATAAAAAATATCAATGAGTTAAAAGAAAACTAAGACAGACGGTTCAACGAAATCAGGAATAAAATTAGTGAACAGGGGAAATTCATCACAAGAGATTGAAACCATAAAGAAAAACCAACTGGAAATGTTGGAGATGAAAAACACAATGAATGAGATAAAGAAAAATCTGGAGTCCTTAAATAACAGAACTGATATTATGGAGGACATAATTAGCAATGTAGAGGACAGAAATATAGACATGCTTCAGATGGAGGAGGGGAGAGAACTACGACTAAAAAGAAATGAAGAAATTATCTGAGAAATATGAGACTCAATTAGGAAATGTAACATAAAGATTATAGGTATTCAAGAAGGAGAAATAAGGGGAAAAGGAACAGAGAGCTTGTTCAAAGAAATAATAACTGAGAACTTCCCAAATCTGGGGAAGAAGCTGGAACTACAAGTAAAAGAAGCTAATAGAACTCCTAATTACATCAATGTAAAAAGACCTTCTCCAAGGCATATGTTAGTAAAACAGGCAAAAGTCAATGACAAAGAAAAAATATTAAGGGAAGCAAGTCACAAGAAAATAACCTACAAAGGAACCCCTATCAGTCTTTCAGTGGTTTTCTCAGCAGAAAGCTTACAGGCTAGGAGAGAGTGGAATGATATATTGACAATTCTGAAAGAAAAAAATTTCAGCCAAGAATACTCTATCCAATAGAACTATCCTTCAGATATGATGCAGAAATAAAAACTTGCCCAGATAACCAAAAGCTGAGGGAGTTCATTGCTACAAGACCCACCATACAGGAAATGATCAAGAAGGCCCTCATAGCTGAAAAAAAAAGAAAGAGTTTACAAAGCCTTGAACAAGGAGATAAATAGGCAGACAAAAATCAGAAAATTGCAGCTCTCTATCAGAAAAAGTTAGCAAACAATTGTAACGTTAAAGATAAAGTGAAGGAAAACTTCAAAAATAACTACAATTACTTCATTTTAACCACAAATGCATAACACAGAACAGAATAATATGTGACAATAACTTGGGAAGAGGAGAGTGATGGAAACTGCTTAGACTAAGGAAATAAGAGGCTTTCAGAAAATGGACTATCTCATCTACAAGATCTTCTATACAAATATCACAGTAACAACTAAATAAAAAATAAGAACAGAGATACAAATGATAAAGACAAAACTGAGAAAATCATCATAAAGAACCACCAAACTGAATTTGGCAGTCCAAAATACACAGGACAAGAAACAAGGGAAATACAGAACAACTGAAAAAAAAAAGTGATAAAATGGCAGCATTAAACCCTTATATATCAATAATCACTCTAAAGGTAAATGGATTGAATTCTCCAATCAAAAGACAGAGTGGCTAGATGGAATAAAAAACAAGACCCAAAAATATACTGCCTCCAGGAAACACATCTCAACTCTAAAGACAAACACAGACTCAGAGTGAAAGGATGGAAGATGATACTCCAAGCTAATGAGAAACAAAAGAAAGTAGGCATTGCCATACTTATATCAGACGAAGTAGACTTCAATATAAAACAGGCAATGAGAGATAGAGAGGGGCAGTATATAACAATAAAAGGGATACTCCATGAAGAGGACATAGCACTGACAAATATATATGCACAAAACACAGGAGCACCAAAGTACATAAAGCGACTATTAACAGATCTAAAAGGAGGTATTAACAGCAACACAATAATAGTAGGGGACCTTAACATGCCACACACTTCAATGGATAGATCATCCAGACATAAAGTTAACAGGGAAATAGTGGAATTAAACAAAAAACTAGACCGGATGGACTTAATAGATACATATAGAACACTCCATCTGAAAACAGCAGAATACACATTCTTCTCAAGTACACATGGAACAATCTCAAGGATAGACCATATGTTTGGAAACAAGGCAAGCCTCAATAAATTTAAGAAGACTAAAATCATATGAAGCATCCTTTTCAACCATTATGCTATGAAACTAGAAATGGACTACAAGAAAAAAGCTGGGAAAGTGACAAATATGTGGAGATGAAGCAATATGTTACTGAACAACCAATGGATCATTGAAGAAATTAAAGGAGAAATCAAAAAATATCTTGAGACAAATGAAAATGAAAAAACACCATACTAACTCATATGGGATGTAGCAAAAGAGGTTCTAAGAGGGAAATTCATAGCTATACAGACCCACCTTAACAAACAAGAAAAATCTCAAACAAGCAATTTTAAACTACACCTAACAGAACTAAAAAAAGAACAAAGAAAGACAAAAGTAAGAGAAGGAGGAAAATAATAAAAATTAGAGCCAAAATAAATGAAATAGAAACTAAAAAAAGCAAACAATAGAAAGGACCAATGAAACGAAGAGCTGGTTCTTTGAGAAGCTAAACAAAATTGATAAACCCTTAGCAGGACTCACGAAGAAAAAAAGAGAGAAGCCTCAAATAAACAAAATTAGAAATGAAAGAGGAAAACTTACAATGAATACCACAGAAATACAAAGGATCACAGGAGAATACTATGAAATACTATATGCCAAGAAATTGGATAATCTAGAAGAAATAGATAAATTCTTAGACACATACAACCTCCCAAAAGCAAATCAAGAAGAATTAGAGAATTTGAATAGACAAATCACAAGTAAAGAGATTGAAACAGAAATCATAAACTTTCCCAAAAATAAAAGTCCAAGACTGGATGATTTCTCTGGAGAATTCTACCAAACATTAAAAGAATATTTAACATCCCTTTCTCAAACTATTCCAAAAATTTGAAGGAGATGGAACACTTCCTAACACATTTTATGAGGTCAACATCACTCTGATCCCAAAGCCAGACGAGACAACACAAAGAGGGAAAATTACAGGCCAATATCTCTGATGAATATAGATGCAAAAATCCTCAACAATATATTTGCAAACCACATACAGCAATACATTAAAAGGATCATACACTATGATAAAGTAGGATTTATATGGGGATGCAGGTATGGTTCACAATTTGCATATCAATCAATGTATTACACCACTTTAATAAAATGAGAAATAAAAACCACAAGATCATCTCAATAGATGCAGAGAAAAGATCTGACAAGATCCAACATTCCTTTATGATAAAAACTTTCAATAAAATGGATGTAGAAGGGAAGTACCTGAACATGATAAAGTCCATATATGACAAACCCACAGCCAACATCATACTCAATGGGTAAAAACTGAAAGCCATCCCTCTGAGAACAGGAACAAGACAAGTGTGTCCATTCCCACCACTCTTCAACATAGTACTGTAGGTTTTGGCCAGAGCAATTAGACAAGAAAAAGAAATAAAAGGTATCCAAATGGGCAAGGAAGAAATGAAACTCTTGCTGTCTGCAGACAACATGATTTTGTGTATAGAAATCCCTAAAGAATCCACTGGAAAACTGTTACAAATAAGCAACAACTACAGCAAAGTTGCAGGGTACAAAATCAACTTACAAAAATCAGTTGCATTTCTTTACTCTAATAACAAATAGAACTCAAGAATACAATCCCATTTACAATCACAACAAAAAGAATAAAATACCTAGGAATAAATTTAACCAAGGAGGTGAAAGACCTATTCAATGAAAACTACGAGACATTATTGAAAGAAATCGATGATGCCATAAAGAAATAGAAAGATATTCCTTGAACATGGATTAGAAGAATAAACGTAGTTAAAATGCCTATACTACCTAAAGCAATCTACAGATTCAATGCAATCTCTATCAGCATCCCAAGGATGTTCTTCACAGAAATAGAACAAAGAATCCTAAAATTCATATGGGTAAAGAAAAGACCCTGAATAGCTAAAGCAATACTGAGAAAAAAGGGCAAAGGTAGAGGCCACAGTCCCTAACTTCAAAATATCCTACAAAGCTATAGTAATCAAAACAACATGGTACTGGTACAAAAACAGACACACAGATCAATGGAACAGTATTGAAAGACCAGGAATAAAGCCGCACATCTACAGACAGCTAATCATGACAAAGGAGCCAAGAACGTACAACAGAGAAAGGAAAATCTCTTCAATAAATGCTGTTGGGAAAACTGGACAGCCACATTCAAAAGAATGAAAGTAGACCATTATCTTTCGCCATACACAAAAACTAACTCAAAATGGATTAAAGACTTGAAGGTAAGAGGTAAAACCATATAACCCCTAAAAGAAAATATAGGTGGTACAGTCTTTGACATTGGTCTTAGAAGGATCTTTTTGACTACCATCTCTACTAGGCAAGGGAAACAAAAGAAAAAATAAACAAATGGGATTTCATCAGACTACAAACCTTCTGCAAGGCAAAGAAAATCAGGAAGAAAATGAAAAGACAATCCGCCAACTGAGATAAAATATTTGCAAGTCATATATCCAACAAGGGATTAATCTCCAATGTATATAAAGAACTCACACAACTGAACAACAAAAAAATGAACAAGCCCATCAGACGTGGGCAGAGGATAAGAACAGACATTTTTCCAAAGAAGATACACAGATGGCCAATAGGGACATGAAAAGATGTTCAACTTCACTAATCGTCAGGGAAATGCAAATCAAGACTACATTGAAATATCACCTTTCACACTTTAGAATGGCTGTAATCACCAAGACAAAAAATAACAAGTGCTGGAAAGGATGTGAAGAAAAAGGAACCCCCATACACTGCTGAGGGAAATGCAAACCAGCACAGCCACTATGGAAAACAGTATGGAGATTTCTCAAAAAATTAACGATAGAAATACCACATGACCTAGCTATCCCACTACTGGGTGTTTATCCAAAGAACTTGAAATCGACAATTCCAAGAGACTTATGCGCCTCTGTATTCATTGCAGCATTATTCACCATAGCCAAGACATGGAAGCAATGCAAGTGCCTATCGACTGATGGAGAGATAAAGAAGATATGGTGTGTACATATATACAATGGAATACTACTCAGCCATAAAAAAGACAAAATCATTCCATTTGCAACAACATGGGTAGACCTTGAGGGTATTATGTTAAGTGAAATAAGCCAGATGGAGAAAGACAAATATCATATGAGTTCACTCTTATGTGAAAGATAAAGAAACACATGGACAAAGAGAACAGATTAGTGGTTACCAGAGGGGAACAGGGTTGGGTGGTGGGCATAAAGGGTAAAGAGGCACATATATATGGTGACAGACAAAGACTAGACCACCAGTGGTGAGCACAATGAAGTCTATTCAGAAATTTTTAAAGTAACATATAGAAATTCTAAAAATAAGAAATAAAATACCTAAAGTAAGAACTTAATTTACATCATCATCATATTGGATATAAACTCCAAAACAGGATACACATAAAGAAAAACACACCTAAGCAAACCATAGGTAAACTACAGAAAACCAAAGACAAAAAGAAAATCTCTCAAGAGCAATCAGAGAGGGGAAAAAAAAGACATTAACATCAAGAAGCAAAACTACTTACTTCTAAACAAACTTTTAAAGCCATAAGACAATAGAATGCCCTTTTAAGTGCTAAAAAAATAACTGCCAACTGAGAATTAAATATTTGGTGAAAATAACCTTGTAAAATGAAAGTGAAAATAAAATTTTCAGATCCCCCTCTAAAAGACAAGGCTTGGGAAATTCATCACCAGACCAGTAGAGCCACACGAGAAACACTAAAGGAAATATTTTTCTTATAGAAGGAAAACATTCCAGATAGAAACTTAAAAATATATGAATATACAAAGAGTGTTTTCATAGAAATACAGGAAAGATTAAATATGTGAATAAATCTAAATAATCTAAGTAATAATGATGTGTGGCAGTTTATATACACATAGTATTGAAGTATATAGCAATAATAACAAAAAGTGAGGAAGAGGTAAATAAAATTGGAGTGTACTAATGACTTTGAGTTGTATGGGAAAAGAAAAAATACTAGCCATGAAAGTAAAAAATGGGTAGATTGCACATCAACAAAATTAAAAACCACTATTCTTTTAAATATGCTGTTAAGAAAATGAAAAGTCAATCCATAAATTGGTAGAAAATATTTCATGTAAATATCAAAGCAGGTACCCAAACTATATATAGCTTCTACAAATCAATCATGGAAACAGCAAGCAAACTAATTTTTTAAAATATGCAAAATATTTCAATAGACGCTACACAAAAGTATATATAGGAATGAGAAAGTTAAAATTTTGTTTATTATTATTAACCATCAGGAAAATGCAATTTGAAAAAAGGTCCCTCCAAGGCAAAGTGTCTGTCTCCTCTCCATGTGAACAACCTGCACTTACTGAAACAACCCACCAAAATTCAGGGTCTTGTCGTTTTTCTTCTCCTCTGAAATTGCTTTCTTGAATGTTCTCACTCCACATTTGAAAAATATTGGAGTTTTCAATGTTTACTTATATTGAAAAATTGCTACTTCTGTACTAGGTATTTTCTAAGTGCTAAGATTACTAGTCAAAAAACCTTCCAAAAGATTCCCAAAGCTGTAGTTTTGCAGATATACATGGAAAATCATTGGATTAAAGATGAAAAGTTAACTTTTCCGATCACAATTGTGTGAAACAAGCAATCAATAACAGGAGGAAAACTGGAAAATTCACAAATATGTGTAAATTAAACAATATATTCCTGAACAACCAATGGGTCAAAGAAGAAATCTAAAGGGCAATAAAAAAAAATCCTAAAACAAATGAAAATGCTACATACCACAATTTATGGGATGCAGCAAAAACAGTTCTAAGATGGAATTTTAGAGAGATAAATGCCAACATAAAGAAAAAAGAAAAATCTTAAATAAACAACTCAACTTCAAACAGTGAGAAAAAGAACAGAAAACTAAACCCAAAGTTAGCAGAAGGGAGGATATAACAAAGATCTGACCAGAAATACATGAAATATAGAACAGAAAGACAACAGAAAAAAATCAACAAAACTAACAGCTGTTTTTTTGAAAAGATGGGCAAAATTGACAAACCTTTAGCTAGACTAATTGAAAAAGAAATAGATTCAAATGAATGAAACCAGAAATGAGAGAGGAGACAGTACAACTGATACCATAGAAATACTAAGGATCATAAAAAACTATAATAATTATATGCCAAAAACTTGGATAACCTGGAAGAAATGGACAAATTCCTAGAACCATATAACCTACCAAAATTGAGTCATGAAGAAATAGAAAATACAAACAGACCAATAATGAGTAAGGAGAGTGAATCATTAATGAAAAATCTCCCTAAAAGAAAAGCCCAGGACAAGATGGCTTTATGGGTGAATTCTATCAAATATTTAAAAAACAATTAATATCAATCCTTCTTGAACTATTTCAAAAGAGTTAAGAGGAGGTAACGCTTCCAAAATCATTTTATGAGGCCAGCATTACCATGATACCAAAACAAGACAAGGACACCACAGAAAAGAAAATTGCAGACCAATATCCCTGATGAAATAAATGCAAAAATCTTCAACAAAAAAAAACTAGCAAAAAGAATTCTACAGCACATTAAATGAATCATACACCATGATCAAGTGGGATTTATCCCAAGAATGCAAAGATGGTTCAACATACACAAATCAGCAAATATGATATATCACACTAAAAGAATGAAGGATAAAAATCATATAATGAGCTCAATGAATGCAGAAAAGGCACTTGACAAAATTCAGCCTCTTTTCATGATAAAAACTCTCAACAAATTAGGTAGAGAAGGAATATAGCTCAACATAAAAAAGGCCATGTAAGACAAGCCCAGAGGTAACATCATACTTGATGGTGAAAAGCTGAAAACTTTCCTTCGAAGATCAGAAACAGACAAGGGTGCCCATTCTCAGTACTTCTATTCAACCAAGTACTGGAAGTCCTAGCCAGGGCGATTAGGCAAGAAAAATGAATAAAAGTTATCCATACTGGAAAAGAAAAAGGAAAAATCTCTGATTGCAGATGACATGATCTTCTATATAGAAAACACTGAAGACTCCACCAAAAACATGTTAGAACTAGTAAAAGAATTCAGAAATTTGCAGGATACAAATTCCATATACAAAATTAAATTGTGTTTCTATACACTTACAAGGAAATATTGGAATGAGAAATTAAGAAAACAATCCCATTTACAATAGCATCAAAAATAGTAAAACACTTAGAGATAAATTTAACCAAAGATGTGAAATACCTGTACAGCTAAAACTATAAGACACTGATGAAAAAAAAAATGAGGAAGACACAATTAAGTGGAAAGATATGCAATATTCATAGACTGGAAGAATTAATATTGTTAAAATGCCCATACTACCCAAAGTGATCAACAGATTCAATGCAATTCCTATAAATTCCATTGGTATTTTCCACAGAAATTTTTTTTATAAAGATTTTATTTTTTTCCTTTTTCTCCCCAAAGCTCCCCAGTACACAGCTGTATATGCTTCGTTGTGGGTCCTTCTAGTTGTGGCATGTGGGACGCTGCCTCAGCGTGGTTTGATGAGCAGTGCCATGTCCGCACCCAGGATTCGAACCAATGAAACACTGGGCCGCCTGCAGCAGAGTGTGCGAACTTAACCACTCGACCACAGGGCCAGCCCCTCCACATAAAATTTTAAAATCCTAAAATTTGTATGGAACCACAAAATATCTCGAAGAGCCAAAGAAATTTTGAGGGAGTAGAACAAACCTGGAGGTATCACACGTGCTGATTTCAAACTATATTACAAAGATACAGTAATCAAAAAGTATGGTACTGGGATAAAAACAGACACATGGAACAGTGGAACACAATAGAGAGGCCAGACACAAACCAAGCAAATACAGTCAAATAAACTTTGACAAGGGTACTAAGAACATAGAATGGGGAAAAGATAATGTCTTCAATAAATGGTGTTTGGGGTCCAGCCCCGTGGCGTAGTGATTAAATTCAGTTTACTCCACTTCAGCAACCTGTGTCTGCGGATTTGGATCCCGGGCACAGACTTACACCCCTCATCAGCCATGCTGTGGTGGTATCCCACGTATAAAGTGGAGGAAAGTTGGCAGAACAGGTTAGTGGTACAAGATGGAAAGAAGATGGGAGGAGGGAGAAAGGGGTAAAGAGGTGCAAATGTATGATGACAGATAAAAACTAGACTGTTGGTGGTGAACACAATGCAGTCTATACAGAAACTGAAATATAAGAATGTACACCTGAAATTTATACAAAGTTATAAGCCAATATGATCTCAATAAAATGAAAAAAAACACACGAGCAAAAAAAAAGAATGAAAAAAACGACCTACAGAAAGCGAAAAATTTATAAGGAACTGATACCACTCAATGACAATGAAAAGGTGCTCAACGTCACTAATCATCAGAGTAATGCAAATCAAAACCACAATGAAATATCACCTCACACCCATCCGATGACTATTATCAAAAAGATCAGATAAAACAAGTGTCACTTGGATGTAGAGAAAAGAAAATCCTTGTACATTGTTGGTAAAAATGTAAATTGGTATAGCCACTATGGAAAATAGTATGGAGGTTCCTTACAAAATTATACATAGAACTACCATATGATCCAGCAATCCCACTTCCGGCTATATATTCAAAGGAAAGGAAATCATATCTTGAACAGATATCTGCACTCCCAGATTCACTGCAGCATTAATAACAATACCCAAGATATGGAAATAACCGAAGTGTCCATGAACAGATGAATGAAGGAAGATATGGTTACCGTGTGTGTGTGTGTGTACTATACATATATAATGGAATAATATTCTGTCATGAGAAAAAAGGGAATCTTGCCACTTTCAACAACATGGATGAACCTAGAGGACATTATGCTAAATGAAATTAGCCAGACAGAGATAGACAAACGCTGAAAGGTATCACCTATTTGGAGAATCTATGAAACTTGAACTCATAGAAACAGAGAGTAGAATGGTGGCTGCCAGGGCCAGAGGGATAGGGGAAATGCAGAGATTTTGGTCAAAGGGTGAAAGTCTTCAGTGATGAGATAAATAAGCTCTGGGAATGTGATGTACTGCCTTGAGACTATAGTTTATAATACTGTGTTGGGTACTTGATATTTGCTAAGAGAGTAAACCTTAAGCATTCTCATCACACACACAAACAAAGAAACTTAACTCTGTGAGGTAATGGAGATGTTAATTAACCTGATTGTAGTAATCATTTCACAAAGTATAAGTATGTTAAATCATCTTATTGTATACTTTAAATATACACAGTTTTATTTCTCAATTATTCCTCACTAAAGCTGGAGGAAAAGATGAAAGAGAATAACCATCATACAAAAGGGAAAGAAAGTTGGAGAATCTCTGCCTTCCTTCTCCATCTTGCATTGATTAGGTTCTGATCCTATTCTCTGGGAGAGAATCCCACATCCAGCATTCTCTGTGGCCCTTGCATCCATCGCCCGGGGGTTATTCCTTTTTGGCTGCCTGCATTGACCACATCAGAAATAGGTGGTGTGGAAAGTGCAGAAAGGAGGGCTGGAAAGTTGTTTCTATTCTTGAAAAATCAGTCTTTTAGTCTGAGCTCTAGTTTGTTTAGTCATCAATTCCCTCAAAGACTTACTAGGTATCTGATACACGTCATTCCTCCAGTCGTTTCTATGATTTAGTAACCACACTCAGGCCCTTTCCTAGAAGTCATTCTCAGGCCTGATTGATTTTACTGTAACCGAAAGTTTGGTCCCTGAACCCGATGCCAATCCAAATAACAAGAACTGAGTCTTGAGCGGAGAGGAAAGGTTTTTACTATGACAGGCACAGGGAGCAAAGCAAGGGCTCATGCCTCAAAAATTGCTAGCTCCCTGATGAGGAATGGGTAGGGATTTTTATTTGGGGTTTGGGTAGGGGAGGGGGCGCATGTAGCTTGTGCAGCTCGGTGCTTTCCCACCAGCCTGCCTTTGGCCTTGAGAGGCTGCTTGCAGCCAGGCCGGGGGGGTGGTGAGACAGGAGGATGGCAGGTGGGCATCCTTCGCCTTTGTCTCTTCTTCCTGTTTGAGGTGGGTTCCGGCGCCGGGAGTCAAGGAGTGGAGGTCTGGGAAGCCTCCACTCCTTGATATTCTTGAGACAGCGGCTTTCCTGGCAAACTTCAAGGACACATGATTAGCTAAACTTTAGTGTGCCTCCAACTCCATGCCACCTGGGCTTTTAGCAATTTGCAACTCCCATTTAGTTGTAAAGCTCAAGGAGTCCAAGTTTAAAGAAACAGGTATTTACATATGAGTGAAGCTAGAGAAGTAGGAAAGGGGGTGGTGGGTTTTAGTTTTAACCTCATATACGCTGGGTTCAATGTGGTGGAACTGATATCAGGGCTGATGTTAAGAGCCTGTAACATTACTGCCTTTCTCGAAACCCAATGGAGCTACTGAGACTATCTGATGCAACAAGTCGAAAGACAACACACTTCCATCTGTTTTCTGTGTTGTTCCAGTCAACTGAGAGTGAACTTAAAGTTAAAAACCATTTCTCCTCCCATCTCTCACTTTATGGGGCTGACAAGCACTAGCTCTTCTAATTCTACCAGACTTTGAATTTCGGGGCTCTATTTTTATCTTTTCATTTTTGCCTTGCAAACTAGACAATGATTTCATGAACATATGTCTGTTGAAATACTTTGCTGAAGACAAAAAATAACCAACATTTGGACTCACTACCAAGTTTCCATTTTAGCAAATATTTGCCATTGAATAAGATGTGTAACCATATTTGTGGTTTCCAGTATTAGTTTCCTTGTGAACCATCTGCAGAGTCCTAACCCTATGCCACACAATTGAGATTTCCTGGGGTACCACTGCACTTCACAACCAATGTATGTATGAGAACAAATAACACTAGCTACAGTAGAAACCACCTCAAATAACAGTGTTTATTTTTCAGTCATGTCACAATCTGATGAGGGTTGAGCGGTAATCTGGGACTCTCCTTCGATTTGCAGCTCCATCATACTGGAGTCCGTTACTTCCAGCTTCCTGAGTGGAGAACGTAGGAAGAGGATGACCCTCTTAATATTTAATAGGACTAAGTATACTATGATTTAATAGGGAGACTTTTTTGCTTTAAAATTAACACTTTATTTATTAGGGTGTTGTGTGTGTGTGAGTGTGTGATCACAACTAACTCTTGCATGTGTGTACTCTTATGACCACAGAAAGAATATATTTAAAGAACCCATTACTCTTTCTGCAACTTACATGACTAGTAGGCTCAGCACTTAGAAAACAAGCTGCATGACAAGAGTAAATTTGCAAATTTAAATAAACATGTTAACCTCAATATCCTTCTTACATGGGGGTAGAGCCTTTAAGAGAAGAAGTTCATGGTGAAGACATATGTGAGGACTCTGAATGTTGGTGCTTTGTTGGAATAAGAGGAGCAGGTGGGTCATGTGGAGAGGAGGCAGTCCTTTCCCTTGTAGGGAGCCTGATTACTTCCCTTCCTTCTGGGCTCCCCACAACTGCAGAACTACAATGATTTTATGCAGAATACTCTGCTACTCCCCAAAAGTTCTTCATCTGTAACATCACAAAAAGAAATAAAGTGAATCACAAAAGAAAGAGAACAACAGAATATGAGAGAGTAATACAGTTTGGAATCTTCTTGTTTCCTATCCTGGTTCTGTATTTTGGACTTTGTACATTGCAGCTGCAACAAATGTGGAGGGTGTGGTGATGGTGAGGGTGGTCATGAGGTTGTTGATGATAATGTAGACAAGGAGGACCTAATGCCTTACCGAGTGCTAAGATGTGCCAGGCACTGTGACAACTAAATTACCACTCAATCTCAAGCCTAAGAAAAGTTGGTAATGTAAATAGGATTTTCCCCACTTTGTAGCAGAGAGATTGAAATCTTAAGGAATTAAATACTTTGTTCCTAAAATCATCAAAGAATAATTAAGGAAAATAAAATGGATTTGATATTAGATTGAAATAATATTTGGTAGGGGCCCAAAATTCAGATAACACTGAATATGAGACCTGTGTCTTGGAAGAAAGAAAACCAAATGATAATAAGATATAGCCAACGAGCAGGTTTTCAGAGAAAGGCAATATCCCATCACAAGAAATGGCACTTTATTCAGGAAATGGAAGAAACAAAAGACACAAAAGGCATCAGGAGCATCCCCTGCTGCTCTTCCTCCTGAAGCTCTGGGATGCTGGCACAGCTGAGGATGCCCTTCCTCAGCTCCCTCCTGGAGAGGAGCAGTGTGACAGCCTCAGGAAGGAACCCTTTTGCTGTCAGGAGTCACACAGGCATTTTACAGGCTGAAGGGTGGAGGAGCCGCTTCTGCCACCATGAAGGCTTAGAAGAGAAGGTGAAGGTGGAGCTGTGGAAGCAGGCGAGCCAATGGTCCTTCTCTTTTCCAGATCCTGATGCTGCTGAAGCTGTTATTTGCTCTTGGGTGGGCACTTCTGCTGGCATGGTGGAGGAGGTTGCACAGGAGGGCATTTCTGCTGGCACTTTGGGGGTGGGTACAGCTCTGGGCACTTTGGGGGCGGGCATGGCTCTGGGCACTTAGGTGGGCACACAGGAGGGGGCTGGCAGGGCTGCTTGCACTGCTGCTGTTGAGAAGACATCTTTCTGGAGTCTTCGGAGCTGAAAGAAATTAGAGACAGTGTTCGCAAGAAGGGACTCCTCCAGAGAGAGAAACCGCGGCTGATAGAATAGCAGGAGATGTTCCCTCTCCCATTTCCAAGATTGGGCTTTCATCTCTCAACTCCCTCTTTTGCGCCTTCCACCACCCTGCTTCCTCTTTAGCCAATTGCCTCATCAGTCCTCAGAAAACCCTCTCTTTCCTCACATAATTTTTTCATGGAAAATATCTCTAATAGAAGCAAATCATGTTTTCCTAATGAAAAGAACATCTTCATGAAAGGCCATCAGAAGTTCTGAAATCCTGGGAAAACTCGCAAGCAATTACTATCATTGGGATCTCTTCTGAGGTCCCCATAGGTTGACCTAGGTACAGAGCAAATGGCCAGCAGGAAAATGCGAGGGCCTCATACCTACTAAGCCTTGGAAACCCCAGCGGGAGGAAAGGGAAATCAAAGAGATAGAGCAGAGAGAAAAATACTTTGGTCTTTCCTCTTCTTCACATCAAACCTTTCTATGAATTGCTTTTCCATATAGGACGTCAAACTAGCTACCAAAACACAAGTCAAGACAGGATATTATTGCGCCCCAAGGCTAAGCTTCCATCACCTAAGTAGCATCAAACCCACCATCATACCTATGGACTCAACAAACTTGCTGACTCCAGAATAAATTCAATATCTGAGAGCACCAAAAAACAGATCAACGGAAGAAATCAGACTCACCACGTTCTCCAAAGGAGGTCGGGACTCGAGTACCAGGAGGATGACAGTCGTGCAGCAGAGCACCTCTTTATAGGGCTTGACGCCCAGCCCAGGGCAAAGTGCAACTGCCAAAAACTGGCCTGCCCCGGAATTTCCCAAACAAAATGCAAATCCATCCAGAACTGGCCTGACAGGGACACTGGAAACAGGAAATCTCCTGAACCAGGATCTCCTCTCTGGATTAGGTGCTCATGACTCACAAGGTCCAGCCTTAGCTCTCAGTGTCAGTGACTTATGGCAGCGGGAGACATTGGGGATTCTCTAACTGGTGGTCCAAGGCTATATCTCTTCATTGGGGCAGAGGACCCCTCCTATCTTCCACCTTTCCTGAATCATAAAGCTGCCTGCTTGGTTCCACTTTAGATGGTTGCCATCTTGCTGTATGTACTGGGTTGAAAAGAGCCTGACTACCAGGTGACACCTTTCTCTTCAACCCAAGTCCTTCCTTCACTGCATTTCCCTCAGACCCATGGCTTGCTCATCTTCTCTCCTTTTCTTCTTCTAAAAGGGACTGTGATCGTGGCAGTGGCCTTCCCATAATTATCCTTAGAAACAGTCAGTAAAATGATGACCACCAGAATGCTATGTTCACTGCTTTGCTCCTTCAATTCAAGGGCATAAAGCTGCTTCTGGTGGCCTTTATATATCTGTACCAAAGTGGGCCTCATGGAATCCACAGGGACCTCAGCATCACCTAGCATCATTCAGAGGGTCAGAGCACTAATATCTGAAGAGCAGGAGAAAATAGGGACTTAGGCTGATCCTCTATATTTGCTTTCTCACACTCTCTTTCCAAACAGGATTTAGGGCTTTAAAAGACAGCAATTTTTTAAGTATATTTGTGCGTTCCTTCTCTGTCTTTTCCTTAAGCCCTCTGGACCCCTCATCTTGCCACATTATCCTCTCACCTCCACAGTGTATACCTCTCCTTTTTCTAATTATTTTACTGAGACCATAATGGTTTATAACATTGGGTCATTTCCAGCATACCTTATTGTTCATCAGTTTCTGTATAGACTGCATCATGCTCACCGCCACTACTCTGGATTTTATCCGTTGCCATCCATATGTGCCCCTTTACCCCTTTCAGTCAGCCCTCAACCCCCTCCCCCTCTGGTAACCACTAATCTGTTCTCTTTATCCATGTGTTTGCATATCTTCCCTATGTGAGTGAAAACATGCAGTATTTGTTTTGCTCTGCCTGGTTTATTTCACTTAACATCAAGCACTCAGGGTAGATCCATGTTGTTGCAAATGAGATGCTTTTGGTTTTTTGTGGGTGAGTAGGAGTCCGTTGTGTGTGTGAGTGTTTGTGTATGTATATATATATGTGGAATATTTATCACATCTTCTTTATCCATTCTTCAGTTGCAGGGCACTTGAGTTGCTTCAAGTTCTCTCTTACCTGTCCTTTTTGGTACATATCCATCACTCAGGAGATGACATCAACGTATTTAGTGAGTCGCCCTTTCACATGTTTTTTAAACCTTCCTGCAATCAGTGGGGATGACTAAATGCTGTGTATTCAACATTTAAAGTGACATGACTCAAGGCTCATTGTCTTGACCAAATTATCAGGAAGCTTTCCAAGAAATGTGGTTTTGTACTGGGAAACGGAAAATGAGGAGTAGGAGGAAGAGGAGACACTCGAAACTTGTGAAAGACTCAGCAGCGAAGCTACGGAACGTGAAGGATCCCTAAGTCAATCTAGCATCACATCCCCTCAGTTGAATGGGTTAGGTTCCCAGAACTGTCATTGTTGCTCTCCATAAGGAAGAGGTTTTGACAAAGATTGTCATTCAGGCGTGACCTGGCAGGGGTGGAACCATCACTTCAGCACATTGAGGCCACATGACTGAAAACATTGTCATCACCAAATGGCTCACCTAGACTCTTGCAGGGTGCCAAGAGGAGCGCCTTTCCTCAGCAGCTTATTTACCGCTCCCCATAACTTCACACCCCACATGAACATCAATTTTCAGAGTAATGTCTGATTTCTGTCATCCAAAATTTGAGAATTAGCACTCAAATGGGATTCCAGGTCAGATAATCCACTCTTGGTTGCATCTGGAAAGTCTCCCACTGAGGACAATCCTCGTAAAGGCTGTGAATCATAACCACGCAGGCACCAAAGTCATGGCAGATCTGGTGCCCCAAACAAGTCAGGCTGGGGTCACTTTTTATGTTGCTAAGGTAAACTACAACCCTCAGAGTTCCTCAAGATCAGATACATGAACAGCTGCCACAAGATAAAGAATGGCATCTAGCAATCAATTTGCCCTAATTTTCAACATGTGAGGCCTGAGATAGAGAACACAGAATACACAAACACAGAAACACCACAGATCTGTCAATCTATCTATCTAACTGTCTATCTGTGTATCTTTGATCTACATGCCTAAAGAGCTTCACTTTATGGACTTTAAGAGTCAGGTAAGCCCAGGTTCAATCCTAAACCCCCAGTCTCTCATTTGCTAAGAGTTTTACCATGAATCATTACTATAAGAAAAATTATATGAAAGAAGAAAATTTTCTCCAACTCATGACTCAACGTTTTATCTCACATTGTACTACTATAAGTCTTATATCATTGAAGAATATAGTCCCTTCAAATCACAATACTACCACACAACAAAGGAGAAATAGAGGTAAAGAGACACGAATTAAGCAAGCTGGGATATTCCTGATATTCTTAGAGAAATGACAACTGCAAGCCCCCTTGAATTTCTGCCTTCTACTTTTGTTTCCGAGTATAATGCTCAGTCTCCATTACTCCTTCGGGATACTAGCAAACAGAATTCAACAGCACATCAAAGGGGTCATACACCATGGTCCATGTGCATTGTTTCCTGCGCTGCAAGGAAAGCTCCTCAGACACAAATGAATAAATGTGATATATCACATTAGCAGAACAAAGGCTAAAAATCATATGATCAACTCAATGGATGCAGAAAAGGCATTTCACAAAATTCAACATCCTTTCATGATAGGAACTCTCCACGAATTACGTAGAGACGGAAAGTAGCTCAACATAATAAAGGCCATATTTGACAAGCCCACAGATAATAGCATGCTCGATGGTGAAATCAAAAAGCTTTTCCTTTAGGATTAGGAACAACTCAAGGGTGCCCACTCTCCCCACTCTTCAACATAGTACTGAAAATCCCGGACAGAGCAATTGGGCAAGAAAAAGTCATGAAAAGATCTAATTGGCAATGAAAAGGAAAATGGTCTCAGCCTGCCGATGATATAATCTTATATATCTCTTATGTAAATCTTAGAGAAAACCCGAGGAACTCACTAAGAACCTCTCAGAACTAATAAACAACTTGACAGGAAAGTTACAAATTCAATAAACAAAAGTGAGTGGTGTTTCTATACACTTACAAGAAACTATTAAAGGGAAACTAAGAGCAAGTCCATTTACAGTACCATCAAAAACAAAATATTTAGGGATAAATTCAATCAGGGACGTGAAAGAACTGGACCTTGAATACGGTAAGACAAGATGAAAGCAATTGAGGAAGACTCAAGTAAATAGGAAGATCTCCAGTGTTCAAAGACTGGAAGATTTAATATCATTAAAATGTTCATAAGGCCCAAAGTAATCTACAGGGTCAATGCAATCCCTACAAATTCCGTTGACGTTTATCACAAAAATAGAAAAAATAATCCTAAAATTCATATGGAACCACAGAAGACATCAAATAGCCAAAGAAATCATGAGAAAGAGGAACTCACCTAGCGCCATCACACTTCCTGATTTCAAATTAAACTGCGAAGTTGCAGTAAACAAAAAGTATGGTATTGGCATAAAAACAGACGGTGGACCACCCGAACATAATAGAGAGACCAGGCACAAGCCAAGCATATACAGTCAACTAATCTTTGATCAGGGGACCCAGAGCATAGAATGGGGAAAGGAGGATCACATTAGTATATGGTGTTCGGAAGACTGGACAGCTGCATGCAAAAGAGCACAGCTGGACCCCTATCATATATTATTCCCAAAAATTAACTCCAAAGGGATTAAAGATTTAAATGTTAACACTGGAAATCATAAAACTCCTAGAAGAAAACTGGGGAAATCCCCTTCACATTTGTCTTGGCAATGATTTTATGGATAGGACACCAAAAGGACGATCAACAAAAGTAAGAATTAACAGATAAACAAGTAAAATTAAACACACAGAAGAGTTTCTGCACAGCAAAAGAAACGAGTAACATTATGAACATGCAGCCTGCAAGTTGGGAGAAAATATTTGCAAACCACGATCCAATCAGAAGTTAGTTTTCAGAATATGTATGGAACTTATACAACTCAATAGAAACGAAAAGGGGCTGAACATCACCAATCACCAGAGCAATGCAAATCAAAACCACCATGAGAAAGCACCTCACACCATCAGAGTGGCTATTCTGAGAAAGGTAAGAGGTAACAAGTGTCGGCGAGGATGAGTAGAAGAGGGGACTCTTGTACATTGTTGGTGAGACTGCAACTTGGTACGACCACTATGGAAAACAGTATGGAGGTTCCTCAAAAAACAATAAACAGAACGCCCATAGCATCCAGCAAACCCACTTCTGGCTGTCTATCTGAAGGAAAGGAAACCACCACGTCGAAGAGTATCTGCACTCTTGGGTGCACAGCAGCATTACTCACAAGAGCCAAGACATGGAAACAACCTCAGCGTCCATTAGTGGAGGACAGGATAAAGAAAATGCGATACAAAGATAGATGGATGATAGCTAGATAGATAGAACGACAGGTGGATTGATTGATAGATATAATGGCATATTGTTCCGTCATGACAAATAAGGAAATCCTACCATGTGTGACAACAAGGATGAACCTGGAGGGCATTTGCTGAGTGAAATTTGTCAGATGGGAAAAACAAATCATGTGTGATGTCACTTACATGTTGAATCTAAAACAAAAACTACTCAGAGAACTGAGGAGTGGATTGGTGGTTTCCAAGGAGAGCACGGCAGGGGTTGGGGTGGGTGTGTAAGGAAACATGGTAAATGGGTGAAAGTGGTCAAAGGGTACAGATTTCCAGTTTCAAGATGAATAAGCCATAGGAATGTACTGGACAGCATGTTGATCCTGGTTAGCAACGCTGTGTTGTAAATCTGAAAGTTACTAAGAGAGTAGATATTCAAGGTTTTCACCACACATGCAAATAGCCGTAACTATGTGAGGTAATGGATGTGAAAACTCACTTTATTGTGTCAATCATTTCACAATATACACATGTATCAGATCATTATATTGGAAATCTCATACTGGCACAGTGTTATGTGTCATAACTATCTCAATGAAACTGGATAGAATAGAAATTAAAGGCTCCTGCACAGCAAAGGAAGCCATCAACAAGATGAATGGGCAATCTACAGGAGGGGGTAAATATTTGAAAACTTTATGTCTGATAAGGGTTAATGTCCAAAGTCTGTGAGGAACTTATACAAGTCAATAGCAAAAAAAAAAGAAAAAGAAAAAAGAAAAATCAAATAATGTTAGTAAATAAGAGGCAAAGGACCTCAACAGATATTTTCCCAAAGACATACAAATGGTCAACAGGTGCATGAAAAGGTGCTTAACATTGCTGATCATCAGGGAAGCGCAAGTCAAAACCACAGCGAGACATCGGCTCATACTTATTAGAATGACCATTATCAAAACACAACAAATAACAAGTGCTGACAAGGATGTGGAGAAAGGGAACCTTGTACACGGTGGAGGTGAATGCAAATTGGACCATCCACTATGGAAAACAGTGTGGAAGTTCCTCAACAAAGTACAAACAGAACTACCATATCATCCAGCAATCCAACTTTGGGGCATGTATCCGAAGGAGATGAAACTGTACCTAGATAAGACATCGGCACTCCCGTGTTCATTGCAGCAATTTTCATACAGCCAAGATATGCAGACAAGCTAAGTGTCCATGGACAGATGCATGGAAATAGACAATGTGTGTGTGGGTGTGGGTGCCTATACTTGTGCATAAATATATACACGTATATAACGGGATACTCCCAAGCCATGGAGAAAAGTGAAATATTGCCATTAGTAACAACATGGGTGAAACTAGATGACATTATGCAGAGAGAAATTAACCAGACAGAGAAAGACAAATGCTGACTGATACCGCTTATTTGGAGAATCTACAAGAGCTGAACTCATGGAAACAGAGAGTAGAATGGTGGCTGAGGGGACCTGAGTGGTAAGGGAGACGCAGAGATGTTGGTCAAAAGGTACAAGTATTGAGTGTTGAGATAAATAAGCCCCGGGGGTGTGTTGTAATGCCTGGTGGCTGTGGTTAATAATTCTGTTCTGGACACTTGATATTTGATAAGAGAGTACACCTTAAGAGCTCTCATCACTCGCAAGCATGCGAATACACACACACACAACTGGTAAATGCGTGAGCTGAGGAATGTGTTAATTAACCTGATTGTGGCAATCATTTCACGAAGTACGCATATGTCAAATTATCACTTCGTACAACTTCAATATATGCAATTTCATCTGTGCATTATAACCTGAGAAAGCTGTGGGAAAGATGAAAGAGAACAACTATCATACAAAGGGGAAATTAAGTTGGGGAACCTCACCATTCCTTCTCCTCCTTGCCTTGATCATGTTCTGATCCAATTCTCTGGGAGAGAATCCCTCATCCAGCATCCTCTGGCCCCTTTGTTCACCTCCCAGAGGTAATTCTTTCTTGTTACCTCTGTTGAGCATGTCAGAAATGGGTGGGGTGGAAAGCGGGAGAGGGGGATTGGAGAGTTGTATTCTTTTTGAAAAATCAAAGTCTTTTGAGTCTCGGCTCACAGTTTGTGTAGTCATCAATTCCCCCAAAAACTTACTAGGAATGTGATACCTGTCATTCCTCCGGTCGTTTCTGTGGTCTAGTAACCACACTCAGGCCCTTTCCTAGAAGTCATTCTCAGGTCTGCTTGATTTTACTGCCTTTCTCGGAACCGAATGGAGCTGCCTGAGACTATCCAGCACGACAGGGGGAAAGATTACACACGTCTACGTCTTTTCTGTGTTGTTCCAGTCAACTGAGCGTGAACTTCAAGTTCAAAACCGTTTCTCCTCTCATCTCTCACTCGTTGGGGCTCACGAACACTCACTCTTCTAATTCCACCAGACTTCGAATTTCTGGGCTCTATTCTTTTCTTTTCATATTTGGCTTGCAAACTAAGCAAGGATTTCCTGAATGTAAGCCCGGTGAAATACCCTGTTGGACAATACAAATAACCAACAGTTAGACGCGCTATCAAGATGCCATTTCAGCAAACGTTTGCCATTGACGAACATCTATCATATTTACATATTTGATATTAAGAACATTTTTAAACTTTCCAGTACCTGCTTCCTTGCCAAGCACATGCAGACTCCACAGTATAGGCCACAGAGTGGAGGTTTGTTGGGGTAGCACTCCCCTACAACCCATTTCTCTATGAGAACAAATAACGCCAGCTACAGTAGAAACCACCTCAAATAACAGGGTTAATTTTCATTCATGTCGCAATCTGATGCAGGCTGAGCAGTAATCTGGGACTCTCCTTCCATCTGCAGCTCCATCCTCTTGGAGTCTGTTACTTCGAGCTTTGGAGTGGAGAATGGACCGAGAGGAAGACCTTCTTAAGATTCAATAGGACAAAGCACACTATGATTTAATAGGAAGACTTTGTTGTTTTGAAAGTAATTCTGTATTTCTCAATGGCAAAGGGGTGTGTGTGTGTGTGTGTGTGTGTGTGTGTGATTTCAACTAACGCTAAAGTCTGCGGAGACTTAGGAACACAGAAAGGATATTTACAGAACATATCTCTCCTTCCACAGATGACCTGCCTAGTAGGCTCAGCACTTCAAAAAGAAGCTGCATGGCAACAGTAATTTCGTAAATCTAAGCAACCATGTAAACCCCAATATTCTTCAAACATGGGGTCAGAGCATCCAAGAAAGGAGTTTTGGAGGTGAGAATACATGACATGACCCTGAAGTTTGGTGCGTTGTTGGAGGAAGAAGAGCAGGGGCTTCACGGGGAGAGGAGGCAGCGATTTCCCTTGTAGGGAGCCTTATTACTTCTCTTCCTTCTGGGCTCCCCACGAGTTCAGAACTACCATGATTTTATGCAGAAGACTCCGCTACTCCCGAAAAGCTCTTCATCTGCAACATCATGTAAAAAATAAAGTGAATCAGAAAAGAAAGAGAACAGCGGAATACGACAGAGTCATAAAGTTTAAGAATCTTCTTGTTTCCTATCCTGGTTCTGCATCTTACACTTGCACGTTGCAGCTGCAGCAAACGTGGAGGTTGTGGTGAGGGTGAGGGTGGTCACGAGGTTGTTGATGATGAGGATGGACACAAGGACGATCTGATGCCTTACCGAGGGCTAAGATGTGCCAGGCATTCTGACAACTAAATTACCATTCAATCTCATGCCTGAGAAAAGAGGGTAATGTAAATAGGATTTACCCCAATTTGTAGCAGAGAGATTGAAATCTTGAGGAATTAAACACTTTGTTCCTAAAATCAATCAGGCAGTAATTAAGGGAAATAACCTGGATTTGACATGAGATTGAAAGAATGTTAGGTAGCGCTCCAAAATTCAGAGAACACTGAATGTGAGACCTGAGGCTTGGGACAAAGAAGGATAGAAAGAAACCCAAAAGGGTGAGAGGATATTGCTGACAAGCAGGTTTTCAAAGAAAGACAATATCCCATCCCACAAAATGGCACTTTATTCAGGAAATGGAAGAAAAGGAACAATTGCCAGGTGATACAAACGCCTGCCCAGGGGACAGACAGACACAGAAGACATCAAGAGCATCCCCTGCTGGCACCCAGGAAGAGAGCTGCTGCTCTTCCTCCTGAAGCTCTGGGATGCTGGCACAGCTGAGGATGCCCTTCCTCGGCTACCTCCTGGAGAGGAGCAGTGTGACAGCCTCAGGAAGGAACCCTTTTGCTGTCAGGAGTCACACAGGCATTTTACAGGCTGAAGGGTGGAGGAGCCGCTTCTGCCACCATGATAGGCTCGGAAGAGAAGGTGAAGGTGGAGCTGTGGAAGCAGGCGAGCCAATGGTCCTTCTCTTTTCCAGATCCTGATGCTGCTGAAGCTGTTACTTGCTCTTGGGCGGGCACTTCTGCTGGCATGGTGGAGGAGGTTGCACAGGAGGGCATTTCTGCTGCCTCTGTGGGGGTGGGCACGGCTCAGGGCATTTTGGGGGCGGGCACGGCTCTGGGCACTTAGGTGGGCACACAGGAGGGGGCTGGCAGGGCTGCTTGCACTGCTGCTGTTGAGAAGACATCTTTCTGGAGTCTTCGGAGCTGAAAGAAATTAGAGACAGTGTTCGCAAGAAGGGACTCCTCCAGAGAGAGAAACCGCGGCTGATAGAATAGCGGGAGATGTTCCCTCTCCCATTTCCAAGATTGGGCTTTCATCTCTCAACTCCCTCTTTTGCGCCTTCCACCACCCTGCTTCCTCTTTAGCCAACTGCCTCATCAGTCCTGAGAAAATCCTCTCTTTGCTCATATCATTTTTTCAAAGGAAATATCTCTGCAAGAACCAAGTCATGTTTTCTGTGGGAAAATATCATCTTCATGAAAGGCCATCAGAAGTTCTGAAATCCTGGGAAAACTCGCAAGCAATTACTATCATCGGGATCTCTTCCGAAGTCCCCATAGGTTGACTTAGGTACAGAGCAAACGGCCAGCAGGAAAAATGCAAGGGCCTCACACCTACTAAGCCTCGGAAACCCCAGCGGGAGGAAAGGGAAATCAAAGAGACAGAGCAGAGAGAAAAATACTTTGGTCTTTCCTCTTCTTCATCTCAAACCTTTCCTGTGAATTGCTTTTCCATACACGACCTCAAACAAGCTACCGAAACATGAATCAAGACAGGATATCATTGTGCCTCAAGGCTAAGCTTCCATCACCTAAGTAGCATCAAACCCACCATCATACCTATGGACTCAACAAACTTGCTGTCTGCACACTAAATTCAACATCTGAGAGCACCACAAAACAGATCAACGGAACAAATCACACTCACCACGTTCTCCAAAGGAGGTTGGGACTCGAGTACCAGGAGGATGACAGTCGTGCAGCAGAGCACCTCTTTATAGGGCTTGACGCCCAGCCCAGAGCGAAGTGCAACTGCCAAAAACTGGCCTGCCCCGGAATTTCCCAAACAAAATGCAAACCCATCCAGAACTGGCCTGACAGGGACACTGGAAACAGGAAATCTCCTGAACCAGGATCTCCTCTCTGGATTAGGTGCTCATGACTCACAAGGTCCGGCCTTAGCTCTCAGTGTCGGGGACTTATGGCAGGGGGAGACTTAGGCGATTCCCCAACTGGTGGTCCAAGGCCCTCTCTCTTGATTGGGGAAGAAGACCCCTCCTATCTTCCACCTTCCCTGAGTCATAGAACTGCCTGCTCGGTTCCACTTTGGATGGTTGCCATCTTGCTGTATGTGCTGGGTTGAAAAGAGCCTGACTACCAGGTGACAGCTTTCTCTTCAACCCAAGTCCTTCCTTTACTGTATTTCCCTCGGATCCATGGCTTGCTCATCTTCTCTCCTTTTCTTCTTCTAAAAGGGACTGAGATAAGGCAGCAGATTGGCACAATAGCCATCCCATAAAAAAAACCCTAGAAACGGTCAATCAAATGGTGACCTCCAGAATGCTGTGTTCACTGCTTTGCTCCTGCAATTTGAGGGCATAAAACTGCCGCCTTTATATATCTGTACCAAAGTGGGCCTCATGGAATCCACAGGGACCACGGCATCACCTAGCATCATTCAGAGGGTCAGAGCACTAATATCTGAAGAGCAGGAGAAAATAGGGACTTAGGCTGATCCTCTATATTTGCTTTCTCACACTCTCTTTCCAAACAGGATTTAGGGCTTTAAAACAATGATTTTTTAAGTATATTTGCATGCTGTTTCTCTGTCTTTTCCTTAAGCCCTCTGGACCCCTCATCTTGCCACATTATCCTCTCACCTCCACAGTGTATACCTCTCCTTTTTCTAATTGTTTTACTGAGACCATAATGGTTTATAACATTGGGTCATTTCCAGCATACCTTATTATTTATCACTTTCTGTATAGGCTGCATCGTGCTCACCGCCACTACTCTGGCTTTTATCCATTGCCATCCATATGTGACCCTTTACCTCTTTCACTCAGCCCCCAAGCCCCTTCCCCTCTGGTAACCACTAATCTGTCCTCTTTATCCGTGTGTTTGCGTATCTTCCCTATGTGAGTGAAATCATGCAGTATTTGTCTTGCTCTGTCTGGCCTATGTCACTTAACATCAAACATTCAAGGTAGATCCATGTTGTTGCAAATGACACGATTTTGGGTTTTTTTGTGGGTGAGTAGTATTCCATTGTGTGTGTCAGTGTGTGTGTGTTTCTATACATATATACATGTGTATATGCGACATATATATACATATATATATACCACATCTTCTTTATGCATTCGTAAGTTGCAGGGCACTTGAGTCGCTTCAACGTCTCTCTTACCCATCCCCTTTGGGACATATCCATCACTCAGGAGATGAGATCAACGCATTTAGTGGGTCGCCATTTCACATCTTTGCTAAATCTTCATGCAGTCATTGGGGATGACTAAATGCTGTGCATTCAACATTTAAAGTGACGTGACTCAAGGCTCATTGTCTTGGCCAAATTGTCAGGAAGCTTTCCAAGAAATGTGGACTTATACTGGGAAACGGAAAATGAGGAGGAGGAGGAAGAGGAGACGCTCGAAACTTGTGAAACACTCAGCTGCGGAGCCACGGAACGTGAAGGATCCCTAAGTCAATCTAGCATCACACCCCCTCAGTTGAACAGGTTAGGTTCCCAGAACTGTCATTGTTCCTGTCAGTAAGGAAGAGCTTTTGACCAAGGTTGACATTCAGCCGTGACCTGGCAGGACAGAACCATCACTTCAGCACTTTCAGGTCATGTGACTGAAAACAGTGTCATCACCAAATGGCTCACCTAGACTTTTTCAGGGAGCCAAGAGAAGAGCCTTTCCTCAGCAGGTCACTTACCACGCCCCATAACCTCACACCCCACCTGAACGTCAATCCTCAGAGAAATGTCTGATTTCTGCCATCCAAAATTTGAGAATTAGCTGCTCAAATGGGATTCCAGTTTCAGATAATCCACTCTCGGTTGCATCTGGAAAGTCTCCCACTGAGGACAACCCTCATAAAGGCTGTGAATCATCACCGTGCAGGCAGCAAAGACATGGCGGCTCTGGTGCCCGGAACAAGTCAGGCAGGAGTCACTTTTCATTTTGCAGAGGTGAACAGACACACTCAGAGTTCCTCAAGATCAGATACATCAAGAGCTGCCACAAGACAAAGAACGGCATCTAACGATCAATTTCTCCCAAGTTTCACCATCTGAAGCCTGAGACATCGATCACAGAATACACAAACACAAAACACCACATATCTGTCTGTCTATCTATCTATCTATCTATCTATCTATCTATCTATCTATCTATTTATCTATATAACTATCTATCTGTGTATCTTTGATCTACATACCTAGAGCTTCCCTTTATGGACTTTAAGAGTCAGATAAGCCCAGGTTCAATCCTAAATCCCCAGTCCCTCACTTGCTAAGGGTTTTACCGTGAATCATTACTATAAGAAAAATTAGATGAAAGAAGAAAATTTTCTCCAACTCATGACTCAACGTTTTATCTCACATTGTACTACTATAAGTCTTATATCATTGAATAATATAGTCCCTTCAAATCACAATTCTACAACACAACAGAGGAGAAATAGAGATAAAGAGACACGAATTAACCATGCTGAGATATTCCTGATCTTCTTAGAGAAATGACAATTGCAAGTCCCCTTGGATGTCTGCCTTCTGCTTTTGTTTCTGAGTATAAGGCTCAATCTCCATTACCACTTCAGGATACTAGCAAACAGAATTCAACAGCACATCAAAGGGGTCATACACCATGATCCATGTGGATTGTTTCCTGGGTTGCAAGGAAAGCTCCTCAGACACAAATGAATAAATGTGATATATCACATTAACAGAACAAAAGATAAAAATCGTATGATCACCTCAATGGATGCAGAAAAGGCATTTGACAAAATTCAACATCCTTTCATGATAGGAACTCTCCACGAATTACATAGCTACGGACCGTACCTCAACATAATAAAGGCCATATTGGACAAGCCCACAGATAATAGCATGCCCGATGGTGAAATCAGAAAGCTTTCCATTTAGGATTAGGAACAACTCAAGGGTGCCCACTCTCCCCACTCTTCAACATAGTACTGAAAGTCCTAGACAGAGCAATTAGGCAAGAAAAAGTAATGAAAAGATCTAATTGGCAAGGAAAAGGAAAATGGTCTCAGCCTGCTGATCGCATAACTTACATGTCTCTTATGTAAATCTCATAGAAAACCCGAGGAACTCACCAAGAACCTCTCAGAACTAATAAACAACTTGACAGGAAAGTTACAAACTCAATATACAAAAGCGAGTGGTGTTTCTCTACACTTACAAGAAGCTATTAAAGGGAAACTAAGAGTAATCCCATTCACAATGCCATCAAAAACAAAATATTTAGGGATAAATTTAATCAGGGACGTGAAAGACCTGGACCTTGAACACGGTAAGACAGGATGAAAGCAATTGAGGAAGACTCAGATAAATAGGAAGATCTCCAGTGTTCAAAGACTGGAAGATTTAACATTGTTAAAATGTTCATACTGCCCCAAGTAATCTACAGGGTCAATGCAATCCCTATAACTTCCGTTGACGTTTATCACAAAAATAGAAAAAACAATCCTAAAATTCGTATGGAACCACAGAAGACATCAAAAAGCCAAAGGAATCATGAGAAAGAGGAACATAGCTAGCGGCATCACACTTCCTGATTTCAAATTATATTACAAAGCTGTGGTAATCAAAACGGATGGTACTGGCGTAAAAACAGACGGTGGACCACCCGAACATAATAGAGAGACCAGGCACAAAGCAAGCATATACAGCCAACTAACCTTTGACCAGGGGACCCAGCACATTGAATGGGGAAAGGATGATCGTTGACTAAACGGGACAGCTGCATGCAAAAGAGCACAGCTGGACCCCCTACCTTACAGCATTCCCAAAAATTAACTCCAAAGGGATTAAAGATTTAAATGTTAGCACCTGAAATCATAAAACTCCTAGAAGAAAACTGGGGAAATCCCTTCACATTTGTCTTGGCAATGATGTTATAGATAGGACACCAAAAGGACAATCGACAAAACTAAGAATTAAAAGATAAACAAGTAAAATTAAACACACAGAAGAGCTTCTGCACAGCAAAAGAAACGATTAACATTATGAAGACGCAGCCTGCAAGTTGGGAGAAAATATTTGCAAACCACGATCCCATCAGAGGTTAGTTTCCAGAATATGCATGGAACTTACACAGCTCAATAGCAAGGAAAAGGGGCTGCACCTCACTAATTACCAGAGCAATGCAAATCAAAACCACCATGAGAAAGCACCTCACACCATCAGAGTGGCTATTCTGAGAAAGGTAAGAGACAACAAGTGTCGGTGAGGATGAGTAGAAGAGGGGACTCTTGTACATTGTTGGTGAGACTGCAACTTGGTACGACCACTATGGAAAACAGTATGGAGGTTCCTCAAAAAACAATAAACAGAACGCCCATAGCATCCAGCAAACCCACTTCTGGCTGTCTATCTGAAGGAAAGGAAACCACCACGTCGAAGAGTATCTGCACTCTTGGGTGCACAGCAGCATTACTCACAAGAGCCAAGACATGGAAACAACCTCAGCGTCCATTAGTGGAGGACAGGATAAAGAAAATGCGATACAAAGATAGATGGATGATAGCTAGATAGATAGAACGACAGGTGGATTGATTGATAGATATAATGGCATATTGTTCCGTCATGACAAATAAGGAAATCCTACCATGTGTGACAACAAGGATGAACCTGGAGGGCATTTGCTGAGTGAAATTTGTCAGATGGGAAAAACAAATCATGTGTGATGTCACTTACATGTTGAATCTAAAACAAAAACTACTCAGAGAACTGAGGAGTGGATTGGTGGTTTCCAAGGAGAGCACGGCAGGGGTTGGGGTGGGTGTGTAAGGAAACATGGTAAATGGGTGAAAGTGGTCAAAGGGTACAGATTTCCAGTTTCAAGATGAATAAGCCATAGGAATGTACTGGACAGCATGTTGATCCTGGTTAGCAACGCTGTGTTGTAAATCTGAAAGTTACTAAGAGAGTAGATATTCAAGGTTTTCACCACACATGCAAATAGCCGTAACTATGTGAGGTAATGGATGTGAAAACTCACTTTATTGTGTCAATCATTTCACAATATACACATGTATCAGATCATTATATTGGAAATCTCATACTGGCACAGTGTTATGTGTCATAACTATCTCAATGAAACTGGATAGAATAGAAATTAAAGGCTCCTGCACAGCAAAGGAAGCCATCAACAAGATGAATGGGCAATCTACAGGAGGGGGTAAATATTTGAAAACTTTATGTCTGATAAGGGTTAATGTCCAAAGTCTGTGAGGAACTTATACAAGTCAATAGCAAAAAAAAAAAAAAAGAAAAAAGAAAAATCAAATAATGTTAGTAAATAAGAGGCAAAGGACCTCAACAGATATTTTCCCAAAGACATACAAATGGTCAACAGGTGCATGAAAAGGTGCTTAACATTGCTGATCATCAGGGAAGCGCAAGTCAAAACCACAGCGAGACATCGGCTCATACTTATTAGAATGACCATTATCAAAACACAACAAATAACAAGTGCTGACAAGGATGTGGAGAAAGGGAACCTTGTACACGGTGGAGGTGAATGCAAATTGGACCATCCACTATGGAAAACAGTGTGGAAGTTCCTCAACAAAGTACAAACAGAACTACCATATCATCCAGCAATCCAACTTTGGGGCATGTATCCGAAGGAGATGAAACTGTACCTAGATAAGACATCGGCACTCCCGTGTTCATTGCAGCAATTTTCATACAGCCAAGATATGCAGACAAGCTAAGTGTCCATGGACAGATGCATGGAAATAGACAATGTGTGTGTGGGTGTGGGTGCCTATACTTGTGCATAAATATATACACGTATATAACGGGATACTCCCAAGCCATGGAGAAAAGTGAAATATTGCCATTAGTAACAACATGGGTGAAACTAGATGACATTATGCAGAGAGAAATTAACCAGACAGAGAAAGACAAATGCTGACTGATACCGCTTATTTGGAGAATCTACAAGAGCTGAACTCATGGAAACAGAGAGTAGAATGGTGGCTGAGGGGACCTGAGTGGTAAGGGAGACGCAGAGATGTTGGTCAAAAGGTACAAGTATTGAGTGTTGAGATAAATAAGCCCCGGGGGTGTGTTGTAATGCCTGGTGGCTGTGGTTAATAATTCTGTTCTGGACACTTGATATTTGATAAGAGAGTACACCTTAAGAGCTCTCATCACTCGCAAGCATGCGAATACACACACACACAACTGGTAAATGCGTGAGCTGAGGAATGTGTTAATTAACCTGATTGTGGCAATCATTTCACGAAGTACGCATATGTCAAATTATCACTTCGTACAACTTCAATATATGCAATTTCATCTGTGCATTATAACCTGAGAAAGCTGTGGGAAAGATGAAAGAGAACAACTATCATACAAAGGGGAAATTAAGTTGGGGAACCTCACCATTCCTTCTCCTCCTTGCCTTGATCATGTTCTGATCCAATTCTCTGGGAGAGAATCCCTCATCCAGCATCCTCTGGCCCCTTTGTTCACCTCCCAGAGGTAATTCTTTCTTGTTACCTCTGTTGAGCATGTCAGAAATGAGTGGGGTGGAAAGCGGGAGAGGGGGATTGGAGAGTTGTATTCTTTTTGAAAAATCAAAGTCTTTTGAGTCTCGGCTCACAGTTTGTGTAGTCATCAATTCCCCCAAAAACTTACTAGGAATGTGATACCTGTCATTCCTCCGGTCGTTTCTGTGGTCTAGTAACCACACTCAGGCCCTTTCCTAGAAGTCATTCTCAGGTCTGCTTGATTTTACTGCCTTTCTCGGAACCGAATGGAGCTGCCTGAGACTATCCAGCACGACAGGGGGAAAGATTACACACGTCTACGTCTTTTCTGTGTTGTTCCAGTCAACTGAGAGTGAACTTCAAGTTCAAAACCGTTTCTCCTCTCATCTCTCACTCGTTGGGGCTCACGAACACTCACTCTTCTAATTCCACCAGACTTCGAATTTCTGGGCTCTATTCTTTTCTTTTCATATTTGGCTTGCAAACTAAGCAAGGATTTCCTGAATGTAAGCCCGGTGAAATACCCTGTTGGACAATACAAATAACCAACAGTTAGACGCGCTATCAAGATGCCATTTCAGCAAACGTTTGCCATTGACGAACATCTATCATATTTACATATTTGATATTAAGAACATTTTTAAACTTTCCAGTACCTGCTTCCTTGCCAAGCACATGCAGACTCCACAGTATAGGCCACAGAGTGGAGGTTTGTTGGGGTAGCACTCCCCTACAACCCATTTCTCTATGAGAACAAATAACGCCAGCTACAGTAGAAACCACCTCAAATAACAGGGTTAATTTTCATTCATGTCGCAATCTGATGCAGGCTGAGCAGTAATCTGGGACTCTCCTTCCATCTGCAGCTCCATCCTCTTGGAGTCTGTTACTTCGAGCTTTGGAGTGGAGAATGGACCGAGAGGAAGACCTTCTTAAGATTCAATAGGACAAAGCACACTATGATTTAATAGGAAGACTTTGTTGTTTTGAAAGTAATTCTGTATTTCTCAACGGCAAAGGGGTGTGTGTGTGTGTGTGTGTGTGTGTGTGTGTGTGTGTGTGTGATTTCAACTAACGCTAAAGTCTGCGGACACTTAGGAACACAGAAAGGATATTTACAGAACATATCTCTCCTTCCACAGATGACCTGCCTAGTAGGCTCCGCACTTCAAAAAGAAGCTGCATGGCAACAGTAATTTCGTAAATCTAAGCAACCATGTAAACCCCAATATTCTTCAAACATGGGGTCAGAGCATCCAAGAAAGGAGTTTTGGAGGTGAGAATACATGACATGACCCTGAAGTTTGGTGCGTTGTTGGAGGAAGAAGAGCAGGGGCTTCATGGGGAGAGGAGGCAGCGATTTCCCTTGTAGGGAGCCTTATTACTTCTCTTCCTTCTGGGCTCCCCACGAGTTCAGAACTACCATGATTTTATACAGAAGACTCCGCTACTCCCGAAAAGCTCTTCATCTGCAACATCACGTAAAAAATAAAGTGAATCAGAAAAGAAAGAGAACAGCGGAATACGACAGAGTCATAAAGTTTAAGAATCTTCTTGTTTCCTATCCTGGTTCTGCATCTGACACTTGCACGTTGCAGCTGCAGCAAACGTGGAGGTTGTGGTGAGGGTGAGGGTGGTCACGAGGTTGTTGATGATGAGGATGGACACAAGGACGATCTGATGCCTTACCGAGGGCTAAGATGTGCCAGGCATTCTGACAACTAAATTACCATTCAATCTCATGCCTGAGAAAAGTGGGTAATGTAAATAGGATTTACCCCAATTTGTAGCAGAGAGATTGAAATCTTGAGGAATTAAACACTTTGTTCCTAAAATCAATCAGGCAGTAATTAAGGGAAATAACCTGGATTTGACATGAGATTGAAAGAATGTTAGGTAGCGCTCCAAAATTCAGAGAACACTGAATGTGAGACCTGAGGCTTGGGACAAAGAAGGATAGAAAGAAACCCAAAAGGGTGAGAGGATATTGCTGACAAGCAGGTTTTCAAAGAAAGACAATATCCCATCCCACAAAATGGCACTTTATTCAGGAAATGGAAGAAAAGGAACAATTGCCAGGTGATACAAACGCCTGCCCAGGGGACAGACAGACACAGAAGACATCAAGAGCATCCCCTGCTGGCACCCAGGAAGAGAGCTGCTGCTCTTCCTCCTGAAGCTCTGGGATGCTGGCACAGCTGAGGATGCCCTTCCTCGGCTACCTCCTGGAGAGGAGCAGTGTGACAGCCTCAGGAAGGAACCCTTTTGCTGTCAGGAGTCACACAGGCATTTTACAGGCTGAAGGGTGGAGGAGCCGCTTCTGCCACCATGATAGGCTCGGAAGAGAAGGTGAAGGTGGAGCTGTGGAAGCAGGCGAGCCAATGGTCCTTCTCTTTTCCAGATCCTGATGCTGCTGAAGCTGTTACTTGCTCTTGGGCGGGCACTTCTGCTGGCATGGTGGAGGAGGTTGCACAGGAGGGCATTTCTGCTGCCTCTGTGGGGGTGGGCACGGCTCAGGGCATTTTGGGGGCGGGCACGGCTCTGGGCACTTAGGTGGGCACACAGGAGGGGGCTGGCAGGGCTGCTTGCACTGCTGCTGTTGAGAAGACATCTTTCTGGAGTCTTCGGAGCTGAAAGAAATTAGAGACAGTGTTCGCAAGAAGGGACTCCTCCAGAGAGAGAAACCGCGGCTGATAGAATAGCGGGAGATGTTCCCTCTCCCATTTCCAAGATTGGGCTTTCATCTCTCAACTCCCTCTTTTGCGCCTTCCACCACCCTGCTTCCTCTTTAGCCAACTGCCTCATCAGTCCTGAGAAAATCCTCTCTTTGCTCATATCATTTTTTCAAAGGAAATATCTCTGCAAGAACCAAGTCATGTTTTCTGTGGGAAAATATCATCTTCATGAAAGGCCATCAGAAGTTCTGAAATCCTGGGAAAACTCGCAAGCAATTACTATCATCGGGATCTCTTCCGAAGTCCCCATAGGTTGACTTAGGTACAGAGCAAACGGCCAGCAGGAAAAATGCAAGGGCCTCACACCTACTAAGCCTCGGAAACCCCAGCGGGAGGAAAGGGAAATCAAAGAGACAGAGCAGAGAGAAAAATACTTTGGTCTTTCCTCTTCTTCATCTCAAACCTTTCCTGTGAATTGCTTTTCCATACACGACCTCAAACAAGCTACCGAAACATGAATCAAGACAGGATATCATTGTGCCTCAAGGCTAAGCTTCCATCACCTAAGTAGCATCAAACCCACCATCATACCTATGGACTCAACAAACTTGCTGTCTGCACACTAAATTCAACATCTGAGAGCACCACAAAACAGATCAATGGAACAAATCACACTCACCACGTTCTCCAAAGGAGGTTGGGACTCGAGTACCAGGAGGATGACAGTCGTGCAGCAGAGCACCTCTTTATAGGGCTTGACGCCCAACCCAGAGCGAAGTGCAACTGCCAAAAACTGGCCTGCCCCGGAATTTCCCAAACAAAATGCAAACCCATCCAGAACTGGCCTGACAGGGACACTGGAAACAGGAAATCTCCTGAACCAGGATCTCCTCTCTGGATTAGGTGCTCATGACTCACAAGGTCCGGCCTTAGCTCTCAGTGTCGGGGACTTATGGCAGGGGGAGACTTAGGCGATTCCCCAACTGGTGGTCCAAGGCCCTCTCTCTTGATTGGGGAAGAAGACCCCTCCTATCTTCCACCTTCCCTGAGTCATAGAACTGCCTGCTCGGTTCCACTTTGGATGGTTGCCATCTTGCTGTATGTGCTGGGTTGAAAAGAGCCTGACTAGCAGGTGACAGCTTTCTCTTCAACCCAAGTCCTTCCTTTACTGTATTTCCCTCGGATCCATGGCTTGCTCATCTTCTCTCCTTTTCTTCTTCTAAAAGGGACTGAGATAAGGCAGCAGATTGGCACAATAGCCATCCCATAAAAAAAACCCTAGAAACGGTCAATCAAATGGTGACCTCCAGAATGCTGTGTTCACTGCTTTGCTCCTGCAATTTGAGGGCATAAAACTGCCGCCTTTATATATCTGTACCAAAGTGGGCCTCATGGAATCCACAGGGACCACGGCATCACCTAGCATCATTCAGAGGGTCAGAGCACTAATATCTGAAGAGCAGGAGAAAATAGGGACTTAGGCTGATCCTCTATATTTGCTTTCTCACACTCTCTTTCCAAACAGGATTTAGGGCTTTAAAACAATGATTTTTTAAGTATATTTGCATGCTGTTTCTCTGTCTTTTCCTTAAGCCCTCTGGACCCCTCATCTTGCCACATTATCCTCTCACCTCCACAGTGTATACCTCTCCTTTTTCTAATTGTTTTACTGAGACCATAATGGTTTATAACATTGGGTCATTTCCAGCATACCTTATTATTTATCACTTTCTGTATAGGCTGCATCGTGCTCACCGCCACTACTCTGGCTTTTATCCATTGCCATCCATATGTGACCCTTTACCTCTTTCACTCAGCCCCCAAGCCCCTTCCCCTCTGGTAACCACTAATCTGTCCTCTTTATCCGTGTGTTTGCGTATCTTCCCTATGTGAGTGAAATCATGCAGTATTTGTCTTGCTCTGTCTGGCCTATGTCACTTAACATCAAACATTCAAGGTAGATCCATGTTGTTGCAAATGACACGATTTTGGGTTTTTTTGTGGGTGAGTAGTATTCCATTGTGTGTGTCAGTGTGTGTGTGTTTCTATACATATATACATGTGTATATGCGACATATATATACATATATATATACCACATCTTCTTTATGCATTCGTAAGTTGCAGGGCACTTGAGTCGCTTCAACGTCTCTCTTACCCATCCCCTTTGGGACATATCCATCACTCAGGAGATGAGATCAACGCATTTAGTGGGTCGCCATTTCACATCTTTGCTAAATCTTCATGCAGTCATTGGGGATGACTAAATGCTGTGCATTCAACATTTAAAGTGACGTGACTCAAGGCTCATTGTCTTGGCCAAATTGTCAGGAAGCTTTCCAAGAAATGTGGACTTATACTGGGAAACGGAAAATGAGGAGGAGGAGGAAGAGGAGACGCTCGAAACTTGTGAAACACTCAGCTGCGGAGCCACGGAACGTGAAGGATCCCTAAGTCAATCTAGCATCACACCCCCTCAGTTGAACAGGTTAGGTTCCCAGAACTGTCATTGTTCCTGTCAGTAAGGAAGAGCTTTTGACCAAGGTTGACATTCAGCCGTGACCTGGCAGGACAGAACCATCACTTCAGCACTTTCAGGTCATGTGACTGAAAACAGTGTCATCACCAAATGGCTCACCTAGACTTTTTCAGGGAGCCAAGAGAAGAGCCTTTCCTCAGCAGGTCACTTACCACGCCCCATAACCTCACACCCCACCTGAACGTCAATCCTCAGAGAAATGTCTGATTTCGGCCATCCAAAATTTGAGAATTAGCTGCTCAAATGGGATTCCAGTTTCAGATAATCCACTCTCGGTTGCATCTGGAAAGTCTCCCACTGAGGACAACCCTCATAAAGGCTGTGAATCATCACCGTGCAGGCAGCAAAGACATGGCGGCTCTGGTGCCCGGAACAAGTCAGGCAGGAGTCACTTTTCATTTTGCAGAGGTGAACAGACACACTCAGAGTTCCTCAAGATCAGATACATCAAGAGCTGCCACAAGACAAAGAACGGCATCTAACGATCAATTTCTCCCAAGTTTCACCATCTGAAGCCTGAGACATCGATCACAGAATACACAAACACAAAACACCACATATCTGTCTGTCTATCTATCTATCTATCTATCTATCTATTTATCTATATAACTATCTATCTGTGTATCTTTGATCTACATACCTAGAGCTTCCCTTTATGGACTTTAAGAGTCAGATAAGCCCAGGTTCAATCCTAAATCCCCAGTCCCTCACTTGCTAAGGGTTTTACCGTGAATCATTACTATAAGAAAAATTAGATGAAAGAAGAAAATTTTCTCCAACTCATGACTCAACGTTTTATCTCACATTGTACTACTATAAGTCTTATATCATTGAATAATATAGTCCCTTCAAATCACAATTCTACAACACAACAGAGGAGAAATAGAGATAAAGAGACACGAATTAACCATGCTGAGATATTCCTGATCTTCTTAGAGAAATGACAATTGCAAGTCCCCTTGGATGTCTGCCTTCTGCTTTTGTTTCTGAGTATAAGGCTCAATCTCCATTACCACTTCAGGATACTAGCAAACAGAATTCAACAGCACATCAAAGGGGTCATACACCATGATCCATGTGGATTGTTTCCTGGGTTGCAAGGAAAGCTCCTCAGACACAAATGAATAAATGTGATATATCACATTAACAGAACAAAAGATAAAAATCGTATGATCACCTCAATGGATGCAGAAAAGGCATTTGACAAAATTCAACATCCTTTCATGATAGGAACTCTCCACGAATTACATAGCTACGGACCGTACCTCAACATAATAAAGGCCATATTGGACAAGCCCACAGATAATAGCATGCCCGATGGTGAAATCAGAAAGCTTTCCATTTAGGATTAGGAACAACTCAAGGGTGCCCACTCTCCCCACTCTTCAACATAGTACTGAAAGTCCTAGACAGAGCAATTAGGCAAGAAAAAGTAATGAAAAGATCTAATTGGCAAGGAAAAGGAAAATGGTCTCAGCCTGCTGATCGCATAACTTACATGTCTCTTATGTAAATCTCATAGAAAACCCGAGGAACTCACCAAGAACCTCTCAGAACTAATAAACAACTTGACAGGAAAGTTACAAACTCAATATACAAAAGCGAGTGGTGTTTCTCTACACTTACAAGAAGCTATTAAAGGGAAACTAAGAGTAATCCCATTCACAATGCCATCAAAAACAAAATATTTAGGGATAAATTTAATCAGGGACGTGAAAGACCTGGACCTTGAACACGGTAAGACAGGATGAAAGCAATTGAGGAAGACTCAGATAAATAGGAAGATCTCCAGTGTTCAAAGACTGGAAGATTTAACATTGTTAAAATGTTCATACTGCCCCAAGTAATCTACAGGGTCAATGCAATCCCTATAACTTCCGTTGACGTTTATCACAAAAATAGAAAAAACAATCCTAAAATTCGTATGGAACCACAGAAGACATCAAAAAGCCAAAGGAATCATGAGAAAGAGGAACATAGCTAGCGGCATCACACTTCCTGATTTCAAATTATATTACAAAGCTGTGGTAATCAAAACGGATGGTACCGGCGTAAAAACAGACGGTGGACCACCCGAACATAATAGAGAGACCAGGCACAAAGCAAGCATATACAGCCAACTAACCTTTGACCAGGGGACCCAGCACATTGAATGGGGAAAGGATGATCGTTGACTAAACGGGACAGCTGCATGCAAAAGAGCACAGCTGGACCCCCTACCTTACAGCATTCCCAAAAATTAACTCCAAAGGGATTAAAGATTTAAATGTTAGCACCTGAAATCATAAAACTCCTAGAAGAAAACTGGGGAAATCCCTTCACATTTGTCTTGGCAATGATGTTATAGATAGGACACCAAAAGGACAATCGACAAAACTAAGAATTAAAAGATAAACAAGTAAAATTAAACACACAGAAGAGCTTCTGCACAGCAAAAGAAACGATTAACATTATGAAGACGCAGCCTGCAAGTTGGGAGAAAATATTTGCAAACCACGATCCCATCAGAGGTTAGTTTCCAGAATATGCATGGAACTTACACAACTCAATAGAAACGAAAAGGGGCTGAACATCACCAATCACCAGAGCAATGCAAATCAAAACCACCATGAGAAAGCACCTCACACCATCAGAGTGGCTATTCTGAGAAAGGTAAGAGGTAACAAGTGTCGGCGAGGATGAGTAGAAGAGGGGACTCTTGTACATTGTTGGTGAGACTGCAACTTGGTACGACCACTATGGAAAACAGTATGGAGGTTCCTCAAAAAACAATAAACAGAACGCCCATAGCATCCAGCAAACCCACTTCTGGCTGTCTATCTGAAGGAAAGGAAACCACCACGTCGAAGAGTATCTGCACTCTTGGGTGCACAGCAGCATTACTCACAAGAGCCAAGACATGGAAACAACCTCAGCGTCCATTAGTGGAGGACAGGATAAAGAAAATGCGATACAAAGATAGATGGATGATAGCTAGATAGATAGAACGACAGGTGGATTGATTGATAGATATAATGGCATATTGTTCCGTCATGACAAATAAGGAAATCCTACCATGTGTGACAACAAGGATGAACCTGGAGGGCATTTGCTGAGTGAAATGTGTCAGATGGGAAAAACAAATCATGTGTGATGTCACTTACATGTTGAATCTAAAACAAAAACTACTCAGAGAACTGAGGAGTGGATTGGTGGTTTCCAAGGAGAGCACGGCAGGGGTTGGGGTGGGTGTGTAAGGAAACATGGTAAATGGGTGAAAGTGGTCAAAGGGTACAGATTTCCAGTTTCAAGATGAATAAGCCATAGGAATGTACTGGACAGCATGTTGATCCTGGTTAGCAACGCTGTGTTGTAAATCTGAAAGTTACTAAGAGAGTAGATATTCAAGGTTTTCACCACACATGCAAATAGCCGTAACTATGTGAGGTAATGGATGTGAAAACTCACTTTATTGTGTCAATCATTTCACAATATACACATGTATCAGATCATTATATTGGAAATCTCATACTGGCACAGTGTTATGTGTCATAACTATCTCAATGAAACTGGATAGAATAGAAATTAAAGGCTCCTGCACAGCAAAGGAAGCCATCAACAAGATGAATGGGCAATCTACAGGAGGGGGTAAATATTTGAAAACTTTATGTCTGATAAGGGTTAATGTCCAAAGTCTGTGAGGAACTTATACAAGTCAATAGCAAAAAAAAAAAAAAAGAAAAAAGAAAAATCAAATAATGTTAGTAAATAAGAGGCAAAGGACCTCAACAGATATTTTCCCAAAGACATACAAATGGTCAACAGGTGCATGAAAAGGTGCTTAACATTGCTGATCATCAGGGAAGCGCAAGTCAAAACCACAGCGAGACATCGGCTCATACTTATTAGAATGACCATTATCAAAACACAACAAATAACAAGTGCTGACAAGGATGTGGAGAAAGGGAACCTTGTACACGGTGGAGGTGAATGCAAATTGGACCATCCACTATGGAAAACAGTGTGGAAGTTCCTCAACAAAGTACAAACAGAACTACCATATCATCCAGCAATCCAACTTTGGGGCATGTATCCGAAGGAGATGAAACTGTACCTAGATAAGACATCGGCACTCCCGTGTTCATTGCAGCAATTTTCATACAGCCAAGATATGCAGACAAGCTAAGTGTCCATGGACAGATGCATGGAAATAGACAATGTGTGTGTGGGTGTGGGTGCCTATACTTGTGCATAAATATATACACGTATATAACGGGATACTCCCAAGCCATGGAGAAAAGTGAAATATTGCCATTAGTAACAACATGGGTGAAACTAGATGACATTATGCAGAGAGAAATTAACCAGACAGAGAAAGACAAATGCTGACTGATACCGCTTATTTGGAGAATCTACAAGAGCTGAACTCATGGAAACAGAGAGTAGAATGGTGGCTGAGGGGACCTGAGTGGTAAGGGAGACGCAGAGATGTTGGTCAAAAGGTACAAGTATTGAGTGTTGAGATAAATAAGCCCCGGGGGTGTGTTGTAATGCCTGGTGGCTGTGGTTAATAATTCTGTTCTGGACACTTGATATTTGATAAGAGAGTACACCTTAAGAGCTCTCATCACTCGCAAGCATGCGAATACACACACACACAACTGGTAAATGCGTGAGCTGAGGAATGTGTTAATTAACCTGATTGTGGCAATCATTTCACGAAGTACGCATATGTCAAATTATCACTTCGTACAACTTCAATATATGCAATTTCATCTGTGCATTATAACCTGAGAAAGCTGTGGGAAAGATGAAAGAGAACAACTATCATACAAAGGGGAAATTAAGTTGGGGAACCTCACCATTCCTTCTCCTCCTTGCCTTGATCATGTTCTGATCCAATTCTCTGGGAGAGAATCCCTCATCCAGCATCCTCTGGCCCCTTTGTTCACCTCCCAGAGGTAATTCTTTCTTGTTACCTCTGTTGAGCATGTCAGAAATGGGTGGGGTGGAAAGCGGGAGAGGGGGATTGGAGAGTTGTATTCTTTTTGAAAAATCAAAGTCTTTTGAGTCTCGGCTCACAGTTTGTGTAGTCATCAATTCCCCCAAAAACTTACTAGGAATGTGATACCTGTCATTCCTCCGGTCGTTTCTGTGGTCTAGTAACCACACTCAGGCCCTTTCCTAGAAGTCATTCTCAGGTCTGCTTGATTTTACTGCCTTTCTCGGAACCGAATGGAGCTGCCTGAGACTATCCAGCACGACAGGGGGAAAGATTACACACGTCTACGTCTTTTCTGTGTTGTTCCAGTCAACTGAGAGTGAACTTCAAGTTCAAAACCGTTTCTCCTCTCATCTCTCACTCGTTGGGGCTCACGAACACTCACTCTTCTAATTCCACCAGACTTCGAATTTCTGGGCTCTATTCTTTTCTTTTCATATTTGGCTTGCAAACTAAGCAAGGATTTCCTGAATGTAAGCCCGGTGAAATACCCTGTTGGACAATACAAATAACCAACAGTTAGACGCGCTATCAAGATGCCATTTCAGCAAACGTTTGCCATTGACGAACATCTATCATATTTACATATTTGATATTAAGAACATTTTTAAACTTTCCAGTACCTGCTTCCTTGCCAAGCACATGCAGACTCCACAGTATAGGCCACAGAGTGGAGGTTTGTTGGGGTAGCACTCCCCTACAACCCATTTCTCTATGAGAACAAATAACGCCAGCTACAGTAGAAACCACCTCAAATAACAGGGTTAATTTTCATTCATGTCGCAATCTGATGCAGGCTGAGCAGTAATCTGGGACTCTCCTTCCATCTGCAGCTCCATCCTCTTGGAGTCTGTTACTTCGAGCTTTGGAGTGGAGAATGGACCGAGAGGAAGACCTTCTTAAGATTCAATAGGACAAAGCACACTATGATTTAATAGGAAGACTTTGTTGTTTTGAAAGTAATTCTGTATTTCTCAACGGCAAAGGGGTGTGTGTGTGTGTGTGTGTGTGTGTGTGTGTGTGTGTGTGTGTGATTTCAACTAACGCTAAAGTCTGCGGACACTTAGGAACACAGAAAGGATATTTACAGAACATATCTCTCCTTCCACAGATGACCTGCCTAGTAGGCTCAGCACTTCAAAAAGAAGCTGCATGGCAACAGTAATTTCGTAAATCTAAGCAACCATGTAAACCCCAATATTCTTCAAACATGGGGTCAGAGCATCCAAGAAAGGAGTTTTGGAGGTGAGAATACATGACATGACCCTGAAGTTTGGTGCGTTGTTGGAGGAAGAAGAGCAGGGGCTTCACGGGGAGAGGAGGCAGCGATTTCCCTTGTAGGGAGCCTTATTACTTCTCTTCCTTCTGGGCTCCCCACGAGTTCAGAACTACCATGATTTTATGCAGAAGACTCCGCTACTCCCGAAAAGCTCTTCATCTGCAACATCACGTAAAAAATAAAGTGAATCAGAAAAGAAAGAGAACAGCGGAATACGACAGAGTCATAAAGTTTAAGAATCTTCTTGTTTCCTATCCTGGTTCTGCATCTGACACTTGCACGTTGCAGCTGCAGCAAACGTGGAGGTTGTGGTGAGGGTGAGGGTGGTCACGAGGTTGTTGATGATGAGGATGGACACAAGGACGATCTGATGCCTTACCGAGGGCTAAGATGTGCCAGGCATTCTGACAACTAAATTACCATTCAATCTCATGCCTGAGAAAAGTGGGTAATGTAAATAGGATTTACCCCAATTTGTAGCAGAGAGATTGAAATCTTGAGGAATTAAACACTTTGTTCCTAAAATCAATCAGGCAGTAATTAAGGGAAATAACCTGGATTTGACATGAGATTGAAAGAATGTTAGGTAGCGCTCCAAAATTCAGAGAACACTGAATGTGAGACCTGAGGCTTGGGACAAAGAAGGATAGAAAGAAACCCAAAAGGGTGAGAGGATATTGCTGACAAGCAGGTTTTCAAAGAAAGACAATATCCCATCCCACAAAATGGCACTTTATTCAGGAAATGGAAGAAAAGGAACAATTGCCAGGTGATACAAACGCCTGCCCAGGGGACAGACAGACACAGAAGACATCAAGAGCATCCCCTGCTGGCACCCAGGAAGAGAGCTGCTGCTCTTCCTCCTGAAGCTCTGGGATGCTGGCACAGCTGAGGATGCCCTTCCTCGGCTACCTCCTGGAGAGGAGCAGTGTGACAGCCTCAGGAAGGAACCCTTTTGCTGTCAGGAGTCACACAGGCATTTTACAGGCTGAAGGGTGGAGGAGCCGCTTCTGCCACCATGATAGGCTCGGAAGAGAAGGTGAAGGTGGAGCTGTGGAAGCAGGCGAGCCAATGGTCCTTCTCTTTTCCAGATCCTGATGCTGCTGAAGCTGTTACTTGCTCTTGGGCGGGCACTTCTGCTGGCATGGTGGAGGAGGTTGCACAGGAGGGCATTTCTGCTGCCTCTGTGGGGGTGGGCACGGCTCAGGGCATTTTGGGGGCGGGCACGGCTCTGGGCACTTAGGTGGGCACACAGGAGGGGGCTGGCAGGGCTGCTTGCACTGCTGCTGTTGAGAAGACATCTTTCTGGAGTCTTCGGAGCTGAAAGAAATTAGAGACAGTGTTCGCAAGAAGGGACTCCTCCAGAGAGAGAAACCGCGGCTGATAGAATAGCGGGAGATGTTCCCTCTCCCATTTCCAAGATTGGGCTTTCATCTCTCAACTCCCTCTTTTGCGCCTTCCACCACCCTGCTTCCTCTTTAGCCAACTGCCTCATCAGTCCTGAGAAAATCCTCTCTTTGCTCATATCATTTTTTCAAAGGAAATATCTCTGCAAGAACCAAGTCATGTTTTCTGTGGGAAAATATCATCTTCATGAAAGGCCATCAGAAGTTCTGAAATCCTGGGAAAACTCGCAAGCAATTACTATCATCGGGATCTCTTCCGAAGTCCCCATAGGTTGACTTAGGTACAGAGCAAACGGCCAGCAGGAAAAATGCAAGGGCCTCACACCTACTAAGCCTCGGAAACCCCAGCGGGAGGAAAGGGAAATCAAAGAGACAGAGCAGAGAGAAAAATACTTTGGTCTTTCCTCTTCTTCATCTCAAACCTTTCCTGTGAATTGCTTTTCCATACACGACCTCAAACAAGCTACCGAAACATGAATCAAGACAGGATATCATTGTGCCTCAAGGCTAAGCTTCCATCACCTAAGTAGCATCAAACCCACCATCATACCTATGGACTCAACAAACTTGCTGTCTGCACACTAAATTCAACATCTGAGAGCACCACAAAACAGATCAACGGAACAAATCACACTCACCACGTTCTCCAAAGGAGGTTGGGACTCGAGTACCAGGAGGATGACAGTCGTGCAGCAGAGCACCTCTTTATAGGGCTTGACGCCCAACCCAGAGCGAAGTGCAACTGCCAAAAACTGGCCTGCCCCGGAATTTCCCAAACAAAATGCAAACCCATCCAGAACTGGCCTGACAGGGACACTGGAAACAGGAAATCTCCTGAACCAGGATCTCCTCTCTGGATTAGGTGCTCATGACTCACAAGGTCCGGCCTTAGCTCTCAGTGTCGGGGACTTACGGCAGGGGGAGACTTAGGCGATTCCCCAACTGGTGGTCCAAGGCCCTCTCTCTTGATTGGGGAAGAAGACCCCTCCTATCTTCCACCTTCCCTGAGTCATAGAACTGCCTGCTCGGTTCCACTTTGGATGGTTGCCATCTTGCTGTATGTGCTGGGTTGAAAAGAGCCTGACTAGCAGGTGACAGCTTTCTCTTCAACCCAAGTCCTTCCTTTACTGTATTTCCCTCGGATCCATGGCTTGCTCATCTTCTCTCCTTTTCTTCTTCTAAAAGGGACTGAGATAAGGCAGCAGATTGGCACAATAGCCATCCCATAAAAAAAACCCTAGAAACGGTCAATCAAATGGTGACCTCCAGAATGCTGTGTTCACTGCTTTGCTCCTGCAATTTGAGGGCATAAAACTGCCGCCTTTATATATCTGTACCAAAGTGGGCCTCATGGAATCCACAGGGACCACGGCATCACCTAGCATCATTCAGAGGGTCAGAGCACTAATATCTGAAGAGCAGGAGAAAATAGGGACTTAGGCTGATCCTCTATATTTGCTTTCTCACACTCTCTTTCCAAACAGGATTTAGGGCTTTAAAACAATGATTTTTTAAGTATATTTGCATGCTGTTTCTCTGTCTTTTCCTTAAGCCCTCTGGACCCCTCATCTTGCCACATTATCCTCTCACCTCCACAGTGTATACCTCTCCTTTTTCTAATTGTTTTACTGAGACCATAATGGTTTATAACATTGGGTCATTTCCAGCATACCTTATTATTTATCACTTTCTGTATAGGCTGCATCGTGCTCACCGCCACTACTCTGGCTTTTATCCATTGCCATCCATATGTGACCCTTTACCTCTTTCACTCAGCCCCCAAGCCCCTTCCCCTCTGGTAACCACTAATCTGTCCTCTTTATCCGTGTGTTTGCGTATCTTCCCTATGTGAGTGAAATCATGCAGTATTTGTCTTGCTCTGTCTGGCCTATGTCACTTAACATCAAACATTCAAGGTAGATCCATGTTGTTGCAAATGACACGATTTTGGGTTTTTTTGTGGGTGAGTAGTATTCCATTGTGTGTGCCAGTGTGTGTGTGTTTCTATACATATATACATGTATATATGCGACATATATATACATATATATATACCACATCTTCTTTATGCATTCGTAAGTTGCAGGGCACTTGAGTCGCTTCAACGTCTCTCTTACCCATCCCCTTTGGGACATATCCATCACTCAGGAGATGAGATCAACGCATTTAGTGGGTCGCCATTTCACATCTTTGCTAAATCTTCATGCAGTCATTGGGGATGACTAAATGCTGTGCATTCAACATTTAAAGTGACGTGACTCAAGGCTCATTGTCTTGGCCAAATTGTCAGGAAGCTTTCCAAGAAATGTGGACTTATACTGGGAAACGGAAAATGAGGAGGAGGAGGAAGAGGAGACGCTCGAAACTTGTGAAACACTCAGCTGCGGAGCCACGGAACGTGAAGGATCCCTAAGTCAATCTAGCATCACACCCCCTCAGTTGAACAGGTTAGGTTCCCAGAACTGTCATTGTTCCTGTCAGTAAGGAAGAGCTTTTGACCAAGGTTGACATTCAGCCGTGACCTGGCAGGACAGAACCATCACTTCAGCACTTTCAGGTCATGTGACTGAAAACAGTGTCATCACCAAATGGCTCACCTAGACTTTTTCAGGGAGCCAAGAGAAGAGCCTTTCCTCAGCAGGTCACTTACCACGCCCCATAACCTCACACCCCACCTGAACGTCAATCCTCAGAGAAATGTCTGATTTCGGCCATCCAAAATTTGAGAATTAGCTGCTCAAATGGGATTCCAGTTTCAGATAATCCACTCTCGGTTGCATCTGGAAAGTCTCCCACTGAGGACAACCCTCATAAAGGCTGTGAATCATCACCGTGCAGGCAGCAAAGACATGGCGGCTCTGGTGCCCGGAACAAGTCAGGCAGGAGTCACTTTTCATTTTGCAGAGGTGAACAGACACACTCAGAGTTCCTCAAGATCAGATACATCAAGAGCTGCCACAAGACAAAGAACGGCATCTAACGATCAATTTCTCCCAAGTTTCACCATCTGAAGCCTGAGACATCGATCACAGAATACACAAACACAAAACACCACATATCTGTCTGTCTATCTATCTATCTATCTATCTATCTATCTATTTATCTATATAACTATCTATCTGTGTATCTTTGATCTACATACCTAGAGCTTCCCTTTATGGACTTTAAGAGTCAGATAAGCCCAGGTTCAATCCTAAATCCCCAGTCCCTCACTTGCTAAGGGTTTTACCGTGAATCATTACTATAAGAAAAATTAGATGAAAGAAGAAAATTTTCTCCAACTCATGACTCAACGTTTTATCTCACATTGTACTACTATAAGTCTTATATCATTGAATAATATAGTCCCTTCAAATCACAATTCTACAACACAACAGAGGAGAAATAGAGATAAAGAGACACGAATTAACCATGCTGAGATATTCCTGATCTTCTTAGAGAAATGACAATTGCAAGTCCCCTTGGATGTCTGCCTTCTGCTTTTGTTTCTGAGTATAAGGCTCAATCTCCATTACCACTTCAGGATACTGGCAAACAGAATTCAACAGCACATCAAAGGGGTCATACACCATGATCCATGTGGATTGTTTCCTGGGTTGCAAGGAAAGCTCCTCAGACACAAATGAATAAATGTGATATATCACATTAACAGAACAAAAGATAAAAATCGTATGATCACCTCAATGGATGCAGAAAAGGCATTTGACAAAATTCAACATCCTTTCATGATAGGAACTCTCCACGAATTACATAGCTACGGACCGTACCTCAACATAACAAAGGCCATATTGGACAAGCCCACAGATAATAGCATGCCCGATGGTGAAATCAGAAAGCTTTCCATTTAGGATTAGGAACAACTCAAGGGTGCCCACTCTCCCCACTCTTCAACATAGTACTGAAAGTCCTAGACAGAGCAATTAGGCAAGAAAAAGTAATGAAAAGATCTAATTGGCAATGAAAAGGAAAATGGTCTCAGCCTGCTGATCGCATAACTTACATGTCTCTTATGTAAATCTCATAGAAAACCCGAGGAACTCACCAAGAACCTCTCAGAACTAATAAACAACTTGACAGGAAAGTTACAAACTCAATATACAAAAGCGAGTGGTGTTTCTCTACACTTACAAGAAGCTATTAAAGGGAAACTAAGAGTAATCCCATTCACAATGCCATCAAAAACAAAATATTTAGGGATAAATTTAATCAGGGACGTGAAAGACCTGGACCTTGAACACGGTAAGACAGGATGAAAGCAATTGAGGAAGACTCAGATAAATAGGAAGATCTCCAGTGTTCAAAGACTGGAAGATTTAACATTGTTAAAATGTTCATACTGCCCCAAGTAATCTACAGGGTCAATGCAATCCCTATAACTTCCGTTGACGTTTATCACAAAAATAGAAAAAACAATCCTAAAATTCGTATGGAACCACAGAAGACATCAAAAAGCCAAAGGAATCATGAGAAAGAGGAACATAGCTAGCGGCATCACACTTCCTGATTTCAAATTATATTACAAAGCTGTGGTAATCAAAACGGATGGTACCGGCGTAAAAACAGATGGTGGACCACCCGAACATAATAGAGAGACCAGGCACAAAGCAAGCATATACAGCCAACTAACCTTTGACCAGGGGACCCAGCACATTGAATGGGGAAAGGATGATCGTTGACTAAACGGGACAGCTGCATGCAAAAGAGCACAGCTGGACCCCCTACCTTACAGCATTCCCAAAAATTAACTCCAAAGGGATTAAAGATTTAAATGTTAGCACCTGAAATCATAAAACTCCTAGAAGAAAACTGGGGAAATCCCTTCACATTTGTCTTGGCAATGATGTTATAGATAGGACACCAAAAGGACAATCGACAAAACTAAGAATTAAAAGATAAACAAGTAAAATTAAACACACAGAAGAGCTTCTGCACAGCAAAAGAAACGATTAACATTATGAAGACGCAGCCTGCAAGTTGGGAGAAAATATTTGCAAACCACGATCCCATCAGAGGTTAGTTTCCAGAATATGCATGGAACTTACACAGCTCAATAGCAAGGAAAAGGGGCTGCACCTCACTAATTACCAGAGCAATGCAAATCAAAACCACCATGAGAAAGCACCTCACACCATCAGAGTGGCTATTCTGAGAAAGGTAAGAGACAACAAGTGTCGGTGAGGATGAGTAGAAGAGGGGACTCTTGTACATTGTTGGTGAGACTGCAACTTGGTACGACCACTATGGAAAACAGTATGGAGGTTCCTCAAAAAACAATAAACAGAACGCCCATAGCATCCAGCAAACCCACTTCTGGCTGTCTATCTGAAGGAAAGGAAACCACCACGTCGAAGAGTATCTGCACTCTTGGGTGCACAGCAGCATTACTCACAAGAGCCAAGACATGGAAACAACCTCAGCGTCCATTAGTGGAGGACAGGATAAAGAAAATGCGATACAAAGATAGATGGATGATAGCTAGATAGATAGAACGACAGGTGGATTGATTGATAGATATAATGGCATATTGTTCCGTCATGACAAATAAGGAAATCCTACCATGTGTGACAACAAGGATGAACCTGGAGGGCATTTGCTGAGTGAAATTTGTCAGATGGGAAAAACAAATCATGTGTGATGTCACTTACATGTTGAATCTAAAACAAAAACTACTCAGAGAACTGAGGAGTGGATTGGTGGTTTCCAAGGAGAGCACGGCAGGGGTTGGGGTGGGTGTGTAAGGAAACATGGTAAATGGGTGAAAGTGGTCAAAGGGTACAGATTTCCAGTTTCAAGATGAATAAGCCATAGGAATGTACTGGACAGCATGTTGATCCTGGTTAGCAACGCTGTGTTGTAAATCTGAAAGTTACTAAGAGAGTAGATATTCAAGGTTTTCACCACACATGCAAATAGCCGTAACTATGTGAGGTAATGGATGTGAAAACTCACTTTATTGTGTCAATCATTTCACAATATACACATGTATCAGATCATTATATTGGAAATCTCATACTGGCACAGTGTTATGTGTCATAACTATCTCAATGAAACTGGATAGAATAGAAATTAAAGGCTCCTGCACAGCAAAGGAAGCCATCAACAAGATGAATGGGCAATCTACAGGAGGGGGTAAATATTTGAAAACTTTATGTCTGATAAGGGTTAATGTCCAAAGTCTGTGAGGAACTTATACAAGTCAATAGCAAAAAAAAAAAAAAAGAAAAAAGAAAAATCAAATAATGTTAGTAAATAAGAGGCAAAGGACCTCAACAGATATTTTCCCAAAGACATACAAATGGTCAACAGGTGCATGAAAAGGTGCTTAACATTGCTGATCATCAGGGAAGCGCAAGTCAAAACCACAGCGAGACATCGGCTCATACTTATTAGAATGACCATTATCAAAACACAACAAATAACAAGTGCTGACAAGGATGTGGAGAAAGGGAACCTTGTACACGGTGGAGGTGAATGCAAATTGGACCATCCACTATGGAAAACAGTGTGGAAGTTCCTCAACAAAGTACAAACAGAACTACCATATCATCCAGCAATCCAACTTTGGGGCATGTATCCGAAGGAGATGAAACTGTACCTAGATAAGACATCGGCACTCCCGTGTTCATTGCAGCAATTTTCATACAGCCAAGATATGCAGACAAGCTAAGTGTCCATGGACAGATGCATGGAAATAGACAATGTGTGTGTGGGTGTGGGTGCCTATACTTGTGCATAAATATATACACGTATATAACGGGATACTCCCAAGCCATGGAGAAAAGTGAAATATTGCCATTAGTAACAACATGGGTGAAACTAGATGACATTATGCAGAGAGAAATTAACCAGACAGAGAAAGACAAATGCTGACTGATACCGCTTATTTGGAGAATCTACAAGAGCTGAACTCATGGAAACAGAGAGTAGAATGGTGGCTGAGGGGACCTGAGTGGTAAGGGAGACGCAGAGATGTTGGTCAAAAGGTACAAGTATTGAGTGTTGAGATAAATAAGCCCCGGGGGTGTGTTGTAATGCCTGGTGGCTGTGGTTAATAATTCTGTTCTGGACACTTGATATTTGATAAGAGAGTACACCTTAAGAGCTCTCATCACTCGCAAGCATGCGAATACACACACACACAACTGGTAAATGCGTGAGCTGAGGAATGTGTTAATTAACCTGATTGTGGCAATCATTTCACGAAGTACGCATATGTCAAATTATCACTTCGTACAACTTCAATATATGCAATTTCATCTGTGCATTATAACCTGAGAAAGCTGTGGGAAAGATGAAAGAGAACAACTATCATACAAAGGGGAAATTAAGTTGGGGAACCTCACCATTCCTTCTCCTCCTTGCCTTGATCATGTTCTGATCCAATTCTCTGGGAGAGAATCCCTCATCCAGCATCCTCTGGCCCCTTTGTTCACCTCCCAGAGGTAATTCTTTCTTGTTACCTCTGTTGAGCATGTCAGAAATGGGTGGGGTGGAAAGCGGGAGAGGGGGATTGGAGAGTTGTATTCTTTTTGAAAAATCAAAGTCTTTTGAGTCTCGGCTCACAGTTTGTGTAGTCATCAATTCCCCCAAAAACTTACTAGGAATGTGATACCTGTCATTCCTCCGGTCGTTTCTGTGGTCTAGTAACCACACTCAGGCCCTTTCCTAGAAGTCATTCTCAGGTCTGCTTGATTTTACTGCCTTTCTCGGAACCGAATGGAGCTGCCTGAGACTATCCAGCACGACAGGGGGAAAGATTACACACGTCTACGTCTTTTCTGTGTTGTTCCAGTCAACTGAGAGTGAACTTCAAGTTCAAAACCGTTTCTCCTCTCATCTCTCACTCGTTGGGGCTCACGAACACTCACTCTTCTAATTCCACCAGACTTCGAATTTCTGGGCTCTATTCTTTTCTTTTCATATTTGGCTTGCAAACTAAGCAAGGATTTCCTGAATGTAAGCCCGGTGAAATACCCTGTTGGACAATACAAATAACCAACAGTTAGACGCGCTATCAAGATGCCATTTCAGCAAACGTTTGCCATTGACGAACATCTATCATATTTACATATTTGATATTAAGAACATTTTTAAACTTTCCAGTACCTGCTTCCTTGCCAAGCACATGCAGACTCCACAGTATAGGCCACAGAGTGGAGGTTTGTTGGGGTAGCACTCCCCTACAACCCATTTCTCTATGAGAACAAATAACGCCAGCTACAGTAGAAACCACCTCAAATAACAGGGTTAATTTTCATTCATGTCGCAATCTGATGCAGGCTGAGCAGTAATCTGGGACTCTCCTTCCATCTGCAGCTCCATCCTCTTGGAGTCTGTTACTTCGAGCTTTGGAGTGGAGAATGGACCGAGAGGAAGACCTTCTTAAGATTCAATAGGACAAAGCACACTATGATTTAATAGGAAGACTTTGTTGTTTTGAAAGTAATTCTGTATTTCTCAACGGCAAAGGGGTGTGTGTGTGTGTGTGTGTGTGTGTGTGTGTGTGTGTGTGTGTGATTTCAACTAACGCTAAAGTCTGCGGACACTTAGGAACACAGAAAGGATATTTACAGAACATATCTCTCCTTCCACAGATGACCTGCCTAGTAGGCTCAGCACTTCAAAAAGAAGCTGCATGGCAACAGTAATTTCGTAAATCTAAGCAACCATGTAAACCCCAATATTCTTCAAACATGGGGTCAGAGCATCCAAGAAAGGAGTTTTGGAGGTGAGAATACATGACATGACCCTGAAGTTTGGTGCGTTGTTGGAGGAAGAAGAGCAGGGGCTTCACGGGGAGAGGAGGCAGCGATTTCCCTTGTAGGGAGCCTTATTACTTCTCTTCCTTCTGGGCTCCCCACGAGTTCAGAACTACCATGATTTTATGCAGAAGACTCCGCTACTCCCGAAAAGCTCTTCATCTGCAACATCACGTAAAAAATAAAGTGAATCAGAAAAGAAAGAGAACAGCGGAATACGACAGAGTCATAAAGTTTAAGAATCTTCTTGTTTCCTATCCTGGTTCTGCATCTTACACTTGCACGTTGCAGCTGCAGCAAACGTGGAGGTTGTGGTGAGGGTGAGGGTGGTCACGAGGTTGTTGATGATGAGGATGGACACAAGGACGATCTGATGCCTTACCGAGGGCTAAGATGTGCCAGGCATTCTGACAACTAAATTACCATTCAATCTCATGCCTGAGAAAAGTGGGTAATGTAAATAGGATTTACCCCAATTTGTAGCAGAGAGATTGAAATCTTGAGGAATTAAACACTTTGTTCCTAAAATCAATCAGGCAGTAATTAAGGGAAATAACCTGGATTTGACATGAGATTGAAAGAATGTTAGGTAGCGCTCCAAAATTCAGAGAACACTGAATGTGAGACCTGAGGCTTGGGACAAAGAAGGATAGAAAGAAACCCAAAAGGGTGAGAGGATATTGCTGACAAGCAGGTTTTCAAAGAAAGACAATATCCCATCCCACAAAATGGCACTTTATTCAGGAAATGGAAGAAAAGGAACAATTGCCAGGTGATACAAACGCCTGCCCAGGGGACAGACAGACACAGAAGACATCAAGAGCATCCCCTGCTGGCACCCAGGAAGAGAGCTGCTGCTCTTCCTCCTGAAGCTCTGGGATGCTGGCACAGCTGAGGATGCCCTTCCTCGGCTACCTCCTGGAGAGGAGCAGTGTGACAGCCTCAGGAAGGAACCCTTTTGCTGTCAGGAGTCACACAGGCATTTTACAGGCTGAAGGGTGGAGGAGCCGCTTCTGCCACCATGATAGGCTCGGAAGAGAAGGTGAAGGTGGAGCTGTGGAAGCAGGCGAGCCAATGGTCCTTCTCTTTTCCAGATCCTGATGCTGCTGAAGCTGTTACTTGCTCTTGGGCGGGCACTTCTGCTGGCATGGTGGAGGAGGTTGCACAGGAGGGCATTTCTGCTGCCTCTGTGGGGGTGGGCACGGCTCAGGGCATTTTGGGGGCGGGCACGGCTCTGGGCACTTAGGTGGGCACACAGGAGGGGGCTGGCAGGGCTGCTTGCACTGCTGCTGTTGAGAAGACATCTTTCTGGAGTCTTCGGAGCTGAAAGAAATTAGAGACAGTGTTCGCAAGAAGGGACTCCTCCAGAGAGAGAAACCGCGGCTGATAGAATAGCGGGAGATGTTCCCTCTCCCATTTCCAAGATTGGGCTTTCATCTCTCAACTCCCTCTTTTGCGCCTTCCACCACCCTGCTTCCTCTTTAGCCAACTGCCTCATCAGTCCTGAGAAAATCCTCTCTTTGCTCATATCATTTTTTCAAAGGAAATATCTCTGCAAGAACCAAGTCATGTTTTCTGTGGGAAAATATCATCTTCATGAAAGGCCATCAGAAGTTCTGAAATCCTGGGAAAACTCGCAAGCAATTACTATCATCGGGATCTCTTCCGAAGTCCCCATAGGTTGACTTAGGTACAGAGCAAACGGCCAGCAGGAAAAATGCAAGGGCCTCACACCTACTAAGCCTCGGAAACCCCAGCGGGAGGAAAGGGAAATCAAAGAGACAGAGCAGAGAGAAAAATACTTTGGTCTTTCCTCTTCTTCATCTCAAACCTTTCCTGTGAATTGCTTTTCCATACACGACCTCAAACAAGCTACCGAAACATGAATCAAGACAGGATATCATTGTGCCTCAAGGCTAAGCTTCCATCACCTAAGTAGCATCAAACCCACCATCATACCTATGGACTCAACAAACTTGCTGTCTGCACACTAAATTCAACATCTGAGAGCACCACAAAACAGATCAACGGAACAAATCACACTCACCACGTTCTCCAAAGGAGGTTGGGACTCGAGTACCAGGAGGATGACAGTCGTGCAGCAGAGCACCTCTTTATAGGGCTTGACGCCCAACCCAGAGCGAAGTGCAACTGCCAAAAACTGGCCTGCCCCGGAATTTCCCAAACAAAATGCAAACCCATCCAGAACTGGCCTGACAGGGACACTGGAAACAGGAAATCTCCTGAACCAGGATCTCCTCTCTGGATTAGGTGCTCATGACTCACAAGGTCCGGCCTTAGCTCTCAGTGTCGGGGACTTACGGCAGGGGGAGACTTAGGCGATTCCCCAACTGGTGGTCCAAGGCCCTCTCTCTTGATTGGGGAAGAAGACCCCTCCTATCTTCCACCTTCCCTGAGTCATAGAACTGCCTGCTCGGTTCCACTTTGGATGGTTGCCATCTTGCTGTATGTGCTGGGTTGAAAAGAGCCTGACTAGCAGGTGACAGCTTTCTCTTCAACCCAAGTCCTTCCTTTACTGTATTTCCCTCGGATCCATGGCTTGCTCATCTTCTCTCCTTTTCTTCTTCTAAAAGGGACTGAGATAAGGCAGCAGATTGGCACAATAGCCATCCCATAAAAAAAACCCTAGAAACGGTCAATCAAATGGTGACCTCCAGAATGCTGTGTTCACTGCTTTGCTCCTGCAATTTGAGGGCATAAAACTGCCGCCTTTATATATCTGTACCAAAGTGGGCCTCATGGAATCCACAGGGACCACGGCATCACCTAGCATCATTCAGAGGGTCAGAGCACTAATATCTGAAGAGCAGGAGAAAATAGGGACTTAGGCTGATCCTCTATATTTGCTTTCTCACACTCTCTTTCCAAACAGGATTTAGGGCTTTAAAACAATGATTTTTTAAGTATATTTGCATGCTGTTTCTCTGTCTTTTCCTTAAGCCCTCTGGACCCCTCATCTTGCCACATTATCCTCTCACCTCCACAGTGTATACCTCTCCTTTTTCTAATTGTTTTACTGAGACCATAATGGTTTATAACATTGGGTCATTTCCAGCATACCTTATTATTTATCACTTTCTGTATAGGCTGCATCGTGCTCACCGCCACTACTCTGGCTTTTATCCATTGCCATCCATATGTGACCCTTTACCTCTTTCACTCAGCCCCCAAGCCCCTTCCCCTCTGGTAACCACTAATCTGTCCTCTTTATCCGTGTGTTTGCGTATCTTCCCTATGTGAGTGAAATCATGCAGTATTTGTCTTGCTCTGTCTGGCCTATGTCACTTAACATCAAACATTCAAGGTAGATCCATGTTGTTGCAAATGACACGATTTTGGGTTTTTTTGTGGGTGAGTAGTATTCCATTGTGTGTGCCAGTGTGTGTGTGTTTCTATACATATATACATGTATATATGCGACATATATATACATATATATATACCACATCTTCTTTATGCATTCGTAAGTTGCAGGGCACTTGAGTCGCTTCAACGTCTCTCTTACCCATCCCCTTTGGGACATATCCATCACTCAGGAGATGAGATCAACGCATTTAGTGGGTCGCCATTTCACATCTTTGCTAAATCTTCATGCAGTCATTGGGGATGACTAAATGCTGTGCATTCAACATTTAAAGTGACGTGACTCAAGGCTCATTGTCTTGGCCAAATTGTCAGGAAGCTTTCCAAGAAATGTGGACTTATACTGGGAAACGGAAAATGAGGAGGAGGAGGAAGAGGAGACGCTCGAAACTTGTGAAACACTCAGCTGCGGAGCCACGGAACGTGAAGGATCCCTAAGTCAATCTAGCATCACACCCCCTCAGTTGAACAGGTTAGGTTCCCAGAACTGTCATTGTTCCTGTCAGTAAGGAAGAGCTTTTGACCAAGGTTGACATTCAGCCGTGACCTGGCAGGACAGAACCATCACTTCAGCACTTTCAGGTCATGTGACTGAAAACAGTGTCATCACCAAATGGCTCACCTAGACTTTTTCAGGGAGCCAAGAGAAGAGCCTTTCCTCAGCAGGTCACTTACCACACCCCATAACCTCACACCCCACCTGAACGTCAATCCTCAGAGAAATGTCTGATTTCGGCCATCCAAAATTTGAGAATTAGCTGCTCAAATGGGATTCCAGTTTCAGATAATCCACTCTCGGTTGCATCTGGAAAGTCTCCCACTGAGGACAACCCTCATAAAGGCTGTGAATCATCACCGTGCAGGCAGCAAAGACATGGCGGCTCTGGTGCCCGGAACAAGTCAGGCAGGAGTCACTTTTCATTTTGCAGAGGTGAACAGACACACTCAGAGTTCCTCAAGATCAGATACATCAAGAGCTGCCACAAGACAAAGAACGGCATCTAACGATCAATTTCTCCCAAGTTTCACCATCTGAAGCCTGAGACATCGATCACAGAATACACAAACACAAAACACCACATATCTGTCTGTCTATCTATCTATCTATCTATCTATCTATCTATCTATCTATTTATCTATATAACTATCTATCTGTGTATCTTTGATCTACATACCTAGAGCTTCCCTTTATGGACTTTAAGAGTCAGATAAGCCCAGGTTCAATCCTAAATCCCCAGTCCCTCACTTGCTAAGGGTTTTACCGTGAATCATTACTATAAGAAAAATTAGATGAAAGAAGAAAATTTTCTCCAACTCATGACTCAACGTTTTATCTCACATTGTACTACTATAAGTCTTATATCATTGAATAATATAGTCCCTTCAAATCACAATTCTACAACACAACAGAGGAGAAATAGAGATAAAGAGACACGAATTAACCATGCTGAGATATTCCTGATCTTCTTAGAGAAATGACAATTGCAAGTCCCCTTGGATGTCTGCCTTCTGCTTTTGTTTCTGAGTATAAGGCTCAATCTCCATTACCACTTCAGGATACTAGCAAACAGAATTCAACAGCACATCAAAGGGGTCATACACCATGATCCATGTGGATTGTTTCCTGGGTTGCAAGGAAAGCTCCTCAGACACAAATGAATAAATGTGATATATCACATTAACAGAACAAAAGATAAAAATCGTATGATCACCTCAATGGATGCAGAAAAGGCATTTGACAAAATTCAACATCCTTTCATGATAGGAACTCTCCACGAATTACATAGCTACGGACCGTACCTCAACATAACAAAGGCCATATTGGACAAGCCCACAGATAATAGCATGCCCGATGGTGAAATCAGAAAGCTTTCCATTTAGGATTAGGAACAACTCAAGGGTGCCCACTCTCCCCACTCTTCAACATAGTACTGAAAGTCCTAGACAGAGCAATTAGGCAAGAAAAAGTAATGAAAAGATCTAATTGGCAATGAAAAGGAAAATGGTCTCAGCCTGCTGATCGCATAACTTACATGTCTCTTATGTAAATCTCATAGAAAACCCGAGGAACTCACCAAGAACCTCTCAGAACTAATAAACAACTTGACAGGAAAGTTACAAACTCAATATACAAAAGCGAGTGGTGTTTCTCTACACTTACAAGAAGCTATTAAAGGGAAACTAAGAGTAATCCCATTCACAATGCCATCAAAAACAAAATATTTAGGGATAAATTTAATCAGGGACGTGAAAGACCTGGACCTTGAACACGGTAAGACAGGATGAAAGCAATTGAGGAAGACTCAGATAAATAGGAAGATCTCCAGTGTTCAAAGACTGGAAGATTTAACATTGTTAAAATGTTCATACTGCCCCAAGTAATCTACAGGGTCAATGCAATCCCTATAACTTCCGTTGACGTTTATCACAAAAATAGAAAAAACAATCCTAAAATTCGTATGGAACCACAGAAGACATCAAAAAGCCAAAGGAATCATGAGAAAGAGGAACATAGCTAGCGGCATCACACTTCCTGATTTCAAATTATATTACAAAGCTGTGGTAATCAAAACGGATGGTACCGGCGTAAAAACAGACGGTGGACCACCCGAACATAATAGAGAGACCAGGCACAAAGCAAGCATATACAGCCAACTAACCTTTGACCAGGGGACCCAGCACATTGAATGGGGAAAGGATGATCGTTGACTAAACGGGACAGCTGCATGCAAAAGAGCACAGCTGGACCCCCTACCTTACAGCATTCCCAAAAATTAACTCCAAAGGGATTAAAGATTTAAATGTTAGCACCTGAAATCATAAAACTCCTAGAAGAAAACTGGGGAAATCCCTTCACATTTGTCTTGGCAATGATGTTATAGATAGGACACCAAAAGGACAATCGACAAAACTAAGAATTAAAAGATAAACAAGTAAAATTAAACACACAGAAGAGCTTCTGCACAGCAAAAGAAACGATTAACATTATGAAGACGCAGCCTGCAAGTTGGGAGAAAATATTTGCAAACCACGATCCCATCAGAGGTTAGTTTCCAGAATATGCATGGAACTTACACAGCTCAATAGCAAGGAAAAGGGGCTGCACCTCACTAATTACCAGAGCAATGCAAATCAAAACCACCATGAGAAAGCACCTCACACCATCAGAGTGGCTATTCTGAGAAAGGTAAGAGACAACAAGTGTCGGTGAGGATGAGTAGAAGAGGGGACTCTTGTACATTGTTGGTGAGACTGCAACTTGGTACGACCACTATGGAAAACAGTATGGAGGTTCCTCAAAAAACAATAAACAGAACGCCCATAGCATCCAGCAAACCCACTTCTGGCTGTCTATCTGAAGGAAAGGAAACCACCACGTCGAAGAGTATCTGCACTCTTGGGTGCACAGCAGCATTACTCACAAGAGCCAAGACATGGAAACAACCTCAGCGTCCATTAGTGGAGGACAGGATAAAGAAAATGCGATACAAAGATAGATGGATGATAGCTAGATAGATAGAACGACAGGTGGATTGATTGATAGATATAATGGCATATTGTTCCGTCATGACAAATAAGGAAATCCTACCATGTGTGACAACAAGGATGAACCTGGAGGGCATTTGCTGAGTGAAATTTGTCAGATGGGAAAAACAAATCATGTGTGATGTCACTTACATGTTGAATCTAAAACAAAAACTACTCAGAGAACTGAGGAGTGGATTGGTGGTTTCCAAGGAGAGCACGGCAGGGGTTGGGGTGGGTGTGTAAGGAAACATGGTAAATGGGTGAAAGTGGTCAAAGGGTACAGATTTCCAGTTTCAAGATGAATAAGCCATAGGAATGTACTGGACAGCATGTTGATCCTGGTTAGCAACGCTGTGTTGTAAATCTGAAAGTTACTAAGAGAGTAGATATTCAAGGTTTTCACCACACATGCAAATAGCCGTAACTATGTGAGGTAATGGATGTGAAAACTCACTTTATTGTGTCAATCATTTCACAATATACACATGTATCAGATCATTATATTGGAAATCTCATACTGGCACAGTGTTATGTGTCATAACTATCTCAATGAAACTGGATAGAATAGAAATTAAAGGCTCCTGCACAGCAAAGGAAGCCATCAACAAGATGAATGGGCAATCTACAGGAGGGGGTAAATATTTGAAAACTTTATGTCTGATAAGGGTTAATGTCCAAAGTCTGTGAGGAACTTATACAAGTCAATAGCAAAAAAAAAAAAAAAGAAAAAAGAAAAATCAAATAATGTTAGTAAATAAGAGGCAAAGGACCTCAACAGATATTTTCCCAAAGACATACAAATGGTCAACAGGTGCATGAAAAGGTGCTTAACATTGCTGATCATCAGGGAAGCGCAAGTCAAAACCACAGCGAGACATCGGCTCATACTTATTAGAATGACCATTATCAAAACACAACAAATAACAAGTGCTGACAAGGATGTGGAGAAAGGGAACCTTGTACACGGTGGAGGTGAATGCAAATTGGACCATCCACTATGGAAAACAGTGTGGAAGTTCCTCAACAAAGTACAAACAGAACTACCATATCATCCAGCAATCCAACTTTGGGGCATGTATCCGAAGGAGATGAAACTGTACCTAGATAAGACATCGGCACTCCCGTGTTCATTGCAGCAATTTTCATACAGCCAAGATATGCAGACAAGCTAAGTGTCCATGGACAGATGCATGGAAATAGACAATGTGTGTGTGGGTGTGGGTGCCTATACTTGTGCATAAATATATACACGTATATAACGGGATACTCCCAAGCCATGGAGAAAAGTGAAATATTGCCATTAGTAACAACATGGGTGAAACTAGATGACATTATGCAGAGAGAAATTAACCAGACAGAGAAAGACAAATGCTGACTGATACCGCTTATTTGGAGAATCTACAAGAGCTGAACTCATGGAAACAGAGAGTAGAATGGTGGCTGAGGGGACCTGAGTGGTAAGGGAGACGCAGAGATGTTGGTCAAAAGGTACAAGTATTGAGTGTTGAGATAAATAAGCCCCGGGGGTGTGTTGTAATGCCTGGTGGCTGTGGTTAATAATTCTGTTCTGGACACTTGATATTTGATAAGAGAGTACACCTTAAGAGCTCTCATCACTCGCAAGCATGCGAATACACACACACACAACTGGTAAATGCGTGAGCTGAGGAATGTGTTAATTAACCTGATTGTGGCAATCATTTCACGAAGTACGCATATGTCAAATTATCACTTCGTACAACTTCAATATATGCAATTTCATCTGTGCATTATAACCTGAGAAAGCTGTGGGAAAGATGAAAGAGAACAACTATCATACAAAGGGGAAATTAAGTTGGGGAACCTCACCATTCCTTCTCCTCCTTGCCTTGATCATGTTCTGATCCAATTCTCTGGGAGAGAATCCCTCATCCAGCATCCTCTGGCCCCTTTGTTCACCTCCCAGAGGTAATTCTTTCTTGTTACCTCTGTTGAGCATGTCAGAAATGGGTGGGGTGGAAAGCGGGAGAGGGGGATTGGAGAGTTGTATTCTTTTTGAAAAATCAAAGTCTTTTGAGTCTCGGCTCACAGTTTGTGTAGTCATCAATTCCCCCAAAAACTTACTAGGAATGTGATACCTGTCATTCCTCCGGTCGTTTCTGTGGTCTAGTAACCACACTCAGGCCCTTTCCTAGAAGTCATTCTCAGGTCTGCTTGATTTTACTGCCTTTCTCGGAACCGAATGGAGCTGCCTGAGACTATCCAGCACGACAGGGGGAAAGATTACACACGTCTACGTCTTTTCTGTGTTGTTCCAGTCAACTGAGCGTGAACTTCAAGTTCAAAACCGTTTCTCCTCTCATCTCTCACTCGTTGGGGCTCACGAACACTCACTCTTCTAATTCCACCAGACTTCGAATTTCTGGGCTCTATTCTTTTCTTTTCATATTTGGCTTGCAAACTAAGCAAGGATTTCCTGAATGTAAGCCCGGTGAAATACCCTGTTGGACAATACAAATAACCAACAGTTAGACGCGCTATCAAGATGCCATTTCAGCAAACGTTTGCCATTGACGAACATCTATCATATTTACATATTTGATATTAAGAACATTTTTAAACTTTCCAGTACCTGCTTCCTTGCCAAGCACATGCAGACTCCACAGTATAGGCCACAGAGTGGAGGTTTGTTGGGGTAGCACTCCCCTACAACCCATTTCTCTATGAGAACAAATAACGCCAGCTACAGTAGAAACCACCTCAAATAACAGGGTTAATTTTCATTCATGTCGCAATCTGATGCAGGCTGAGCAGTAATCTGGGACTCTCCTTCCATCTGCAGCTCCATCCTCTTGGAGTCTGTTACTTCGAGCTTTGGAGTGGAGAATGGACCGAGAGGAAGACCTTCTTAAGATTCAATAGGACAAAGCACACTATGATTTAATAGGAAGACTTTGTTGTTTTGAAAGTAATTCTGTATTTCTCAACGGCAAAGGGGTGTGTGTGTGTGTGTGTGTGTGTGTGTGTGTGTGTGTGTGTGTGTGATTTCAACTAACGCTAAAGTCTGCGGACACTTAGGAACACAGAAAGGATATTTACAGAACATATCTCTCCTTCCACAGATGACCTGCCTAGTAGGCTCAGCACTTCAAAAAGAAGCTGCATGGCAACAGTAATTTCGTAAATCTAAGCAACCATGTAAACCCCAATATTCTTCAAACATGGGGTCAGAGCATCCAAGAAAGGAGTTTTGGAGGTGAGAATACATGACATGACCCTGAAGTTTGGTGCGTTGTTGGAGGAAGAAGAGCAGGGGCTTCACGGGGAGAGGAGGCAGCGATTTCCCTTGTAGGGAGCCTTATTACTTCTCTTCCTTCTGGGCTCCCCACGAGTTCAGAACTACCATGATTTTATGCAGAAGACTCCGCTACTCCCGAAAAGCTCTTCATCTGCAACATCACGTAAAAAATAAAGTGAATCAGAAAAGAAAGAGAACAGCGGAATACGACAGAGTCATAAAGTTTAAGAATCTTCTTGTTTCCTATCCTGGTTCTGCATCTTACACTTGCACGTTGCAGCTGCAGCAAACGTGGAGGTTGTGGTGAGGGTGAGGGTGGTCACGAGGTTGTTGATGATGAGGATGGACACAAGGACGATCTGATGCCTTACCGAGGGCTAAGATGTGCCAGGCATTCTGACAACTAAATTACCATTCAATCTCATGCCTGAGAAAAGTGGGTAATGTAAATAGGATTTACCCCAATTTGTAGCAGAGAGATTGAAATCTTGAGGAATTAAACACTTTGTTCCTAAAATCAATCAGGCAGTAATTAAGGGAAATAACCTGGATTTGACATGAGATTGAAAGAATGTTAGGTAGCGCTCCAAAATTCAGAGAACACTGAATGTGAGACCTGAGGCTTGGGACAAAGAAGGATAGAAAGAAACCCAAAAGGGTGAGAGGATATTGCTGACAAGCAGGTTTTCAAAGAAAGACAATATCCCATCCCACAAAATGGCACTTTATTCAGGAAATGGAAGAAAAGGAACAATTGCCAGGTGATACAAACGCCTGCCCAGGGGACAGACAGACACAGAAGACATCAAGAGCATCCCCTGCTGGCACCCAGGAAGAGAGCTGCTGCTCTTCCTCCTGAAGCTCTGGGATGCTGGCACAGCTGAGGATGCCCTTCCTCGGCTACCTCCTGGAGAGGAGCAGTGTGACAGCCTCAGGAAGGAACCCTTTTGCTGTCAGGAGTCACACGGGCATTTTACAGGCTGAAGGGTGGAGGAGCCGCTTCTGCCACCATGATAGGCTCGGAAGAGAAGGTGAAGGTGGAGCTGTGGAAGCAGGCGAGCCAATGGTCCTTCTCTTTTCCAGATCCTGATGCTGCTGAAGCTGTTACTTGCTCTTGGGCGGGCACTTCTGCTGGCATGGTGGAGGAGGTTGCACAGGAGGGCATTTCTGCTGCCTCTGTGGGGGTGGGCACGGCTCAGGGCATTTTGGGGGCGGGCACGGCTCTGGGCACTTAGGTGGGCACACAGGAGGGGGCTGGCAGGGCTGCTTGCACTGCTGCTGTTGAGAAGACATCTTTCTGGAGTCTTCGGAGCTGAAAGAAATTAGAGACAGTGTTCGCAAGAAGGGACTCCTCCAGAGAGAGAAACCGCGGCTGATAGAATAGCGGGAGATGTTCCCTCTCCCATTTCCAAGATTGGGCTTTCATCTCTCAACTCCCTCTTTTGCGCCTTCCACCACCCTGCTTCCTCTTTAGCCAACTGCCTCATCAGTCCTGAGAAAATCCTCTCTTTGCTCATATCATTTTTTCAAAGGAAATATCTCTGCAAGAACCAAGTCATGTTTTCTGTGGGAAAATATCATCTTCATGAAAGGCCATCAGAAGTTCTGAAATCCTGGGAAAACTCGCAAGCAATTACTATCATCGGGATCTCTTCCGAAGTCCCCATAGGTTGACTTAGGTACAGAGCAAACGGCCAGCAGGAAAAATGCAAGGGCCTCACACCTACTAAGCCTCGGAAACCCCAGCGGGAGGAAAGGGAAATCAAAGAGACAGAGCAGAGAGAAAAATACTTTGGTCTTTCCTCTTCTTCATCTCAAACCTTTCCTGTGAATTGCTTTTCCATACACGACCTCAAACAAGCTACCGAAACATGAATCAAGACAGGATATCATTGTGCCTCAAGGCTAAGCTTCCATCACCTAAGTAGCATCAAACCCACCATCATACCTATGGACTCAACAAACTTGCTGTCTGCACACTAAATTCAACATCTGAGAGCACCACAAAACAGATCAACGGAACAAATCACACTCACCACGTTCTCCAAAGGAGGTTGGGACTCGAGTACCAGGAGGATGACAGTCGTGCAGCAGAGCACCTCTTTATAGGGCTTGACGCCCAGCCCAGAGCGAAGTGCAACTGCCAAAAACTGGCCTGCCCCGGAATTTCCCAAACAAAATGCAAACCCATCCAGAACTGGCCTGACAGGGACACTGGAAACAGGAAATCTCCTGAACCAGGATCTCCTCTCTGGATTAGGTGCTCATGACTCACAAGGTCCGGCCTTAGCTCTCAGTGTCGGGGACTTACGGCAGGGGGAGACTTAGGCGATTCCCCAACTGGTGGTCCAAGGCCCTCTCTCTTGATTGGGGAAGAAGACCCCTCCTATCTTCCACCTTCCCTGAGTCATAGAACTGCCTGCTCGGTTCCACTTTGGATGGTTGCCATCTTGCTGTATGTGCTGGGTTGAAAAGAGCCTGACTAGCAGGTGACAGCTTTCTCTTCAACCCAAGTCCTTCCTTTACTGTATTTCCCTCGGATCCATGGCTTGCTCATCTTCTCTCCTTTTCTTCTTCTAAAAGGGACTGAGATAAGGCAGCAGATTGGCACAATAGCCATCCCATAAAAAAAACCCTAGAAACGGTCAATCAAATGGTGACCTCCAGAATGCTGTGTTCACTGCTTTGCTCCTGCAATTTGAGGGCATAAAACTGCCGCCTTTATATATCTGTACCAAAGTGGGCCTCATGGAATCCACAGGGACCACGGCATCACCTAGCATCATTCAGAGGGTCAGAGCACTAATATCTGAAGAGCAGGAGAAAATAGGGACTTAGGCTGATCCTCTATATTTGCTTTCTCACACTCTCTTTCCAAACAGGATTTAGGGCTTTAAAACAATGATTTTTTAAGTATATTTGCATGCTGTTTCTCTGTCTTTTCCTTAAGCCCTCTGGACCCCTCATCTTGCCACATTATCCTCTCACCTCCACAGTGTATACCTCTCCTTTTTCTAATTGTTTTACTGAGACCATAATGGTTTATAACATTGGGTCATTTCCAGCATACCTTATTATTTATCACTTTCTGTATAGGCTGCATCGTGCTCACCGCCACTACTCTGGCTTTTATCCATTGCCATCCATATGTGACCCTTTACCTCTTTCACTCAGCCCCCAAGCCCCTTCCCCTCTGGTAACCACTAATCTGTCCTCTTTATCCGTGTGTTTGCGTATCTTCCCTATGTGAGTGAAATCATGCAGTATTTGTCTTGCTCTGTCTGGCCTATGTCACTTAACATCAAACATTCAAGGTAGATCCATGTTGTTGCAAATGACACGATTTTGGGTTTTTTTGTGGGTGAGTAGTATTCCATTGTGTGTGCCAGTGTGTGTGTGTTTCTATACATATATACATGTATATATGCGACATATATATACATATATATATACCACATCTTCTTTATGCATTCGTAAGTTGCAGGGCACTTGAGTCGCTTCAACGTCTCTCTTACCCATCCCCTTTGGGACATATCCATCACTCAGGAGATGAGATCAACGCATTTAGTGGGTCGCCATTTCACATCTTTGCTAAATCTTCATGCAGTCATTGGGGATGACTAAATGCTGTGCATTCAACATTTAAAGTGACGTGACTCAAGGCTCATTGTCTTGGCCAAATTGTCAGGAAGCTTTCCAAGAAATGTGGACTTATACTGGGAAACGGAAAATGAGGAGGAGGAGGAAGAGGAGACGCTCGAAACTTGTGAAACACTCAGCTGCGGAGCCACGGAACGTGAAGGATCCCTAAGTCAATCTAGCATCACACCCCCTCAGTTGAACAGGTTAGGTTCCCAGAACTGTCATTGTTCCTGTCAGTAAGGAAGAGCTTTTGACCAAGGTTGACATTCAGCCGTGACCTGGCAGGACAGAACCATCACTTCAGCACTTTCAGGTCATGTGACTGAAAACAGTGTCATCACCAAATGGCTCACCTAGACTTTTTCAGGGAGCCAAGAGAAGAGCCTTTCCTCAGCAGGTCACTTACCACGCCCCATAACCTCACACCCCACCTGAACGTCAATCCTCAGAGAAATGTCTGATTTCGGCCATCCAAAATTTGAGAATTAGCTGCTCAAATGGGATTCCAGTTTCAGATAATCCACTCTCGGTTGCATCTGGAAAGTCTCCCACTGAGGACAACCCTCATAAAGGCTGTGAATCATCACCGTGCAGGCAGCAAAGACATGGCGGCTCTGGTGCCCGGAACAAGTCAGGCAGGAGTCACTTTTCATTTTGCAGAGGTGAACAGACACACTCAGAGTTCCTCAAGATCAGATACATCAAGAGCTGCCACAAGACAAAGAACGGCATCTAACGATCAATTTCTCCCAAGTTTCACCATCTGAAGCCTGAGACATCGATCACAGAATACACAAACACAAAACACCACATATCTGTCTGTCTATCTATCTATCTATCTATCTATCTATCTATCTATCTATTTATCTATATAACTATCTATCTGTGTATCTTTGATCTACATACCTAGAGCTTCCCTTTATGGACTTTAAGAGTCAGATAAGCCCAGGTTCAATCCTAAATCCCCAGTCCCTCACTTGCTAAGGGTTTTACCGTGAATCATTACTATAAGAAAAATTAGATGAAAGAAGAAAATTTTCTCCAACTCATGACTCAACGTTTTATCTCACATTGTACTACTATAAGTCTTATATCATTGAATAATATAGTCCCTTCAAATCACAATTCTACAACACAACAGAGGAGAAATAGAGATAAAGAGACACGAATTAACCATGCTGAGATATTCCTGATCTTCTTAGAGAAATGACAATTGCAAGTCCCCTTGGATGTCTGCCTTCTGCTTTTGTTTCTGAGTATAAGGCTCAATCTCCATTACCACTTCAGGATACTGGCAAACAGAATTCAACAGCACATCAAAGGGGTCATACACCATGATCCATGTGGATTGTTTCCTGGGTTGCAAGGAAAGCTCCTCAGACACAAATGAATAAATGTGATATATCACATTAACAGAACAAAAGATAAAAATCGTATGATCACCTCAATGGATGCAGAAAAGGCATTTGACAAAATTCAACATCCTTTCATGATAGGAACTCTCCACGAATTACATAGCTACGGACCGTACCTCAACATAACAAAGGCCATATTGGACAAGCCCACAGATAATAGCATGCCCGATGGTGAAATCAGAAAGCTTTCCATTTAGGATTAGGAACAACTCAAGGGTGCCCACTCTCCCCACTCTTCAACATAGTACTGAAAGTCCTAGACAGAGCAATTAGGCAAGAAAAAGTAATGAAAAGATCTAATTGGCAATGAAAAGGAAAATGGTCTCAGCCTGCTGATCGCATAACTTACATGTCTCTTATGTAAATCTCATAGAAAACCCGAGGAACTCACCAAGAACCTCTCAGAACTAATAAACAACTTGACAGGAAAGTTACAAACTCAATATACAAAAGCGAGTGGTGTTTCTCTACACTTACAAGAAGCTATTAAAGGGAAACTAAGAGTAATCCCATTCACAATGCCATCAAAAACAAAATATTTAGGGATAAATTTAATCAGGGACGTGAAAGACCTGGACCTTGAACACGGTAAGACAGGATGAAAGCAATTGAGGAAGACTCAGATAAATAGGAAGATCTCCAGTGTTCAAAGACTGGAAGATTTAACATTGTTAAAATGTTCATACTGCCCCAAGTAATCTACAGGGTCAATGCAATCCCTATAACTTCCGTTGACGTTTATCACAAAAATAGAAAAAAACAATCCTAAAATTCGTATGGAACCACAGAAGACATCAAAAAGCCAAAGGAATCATGAGAAAGAGGAACATAGCTAGCGGCATCACACTTCCTGATTTCAAATTATATTACAAAGCTGTGGTAATCAAAACGGATGGTACTGGCGTAAAAACAGACGGTGGACCACCCGAACATAATAGAGAGACCAGGCACAAAGCAAGCATATACAGCCAACTAACCTTTGACCAGGGGACCCAGCACATTGAATGGGGAAAGGATGATCGTTGACTAAACGGGACAGCTGCATGCAAAAGAGCACAGCTGGACCCCCTACCTTACAGCATTCCCAAAAATTAACTCCAAAGGGATTAAAGATTTAAATGTTAGCACCTGAAATCATAAAACTCCTAGAAGAAAACTGGGGAAATCCCTTCACATTTGTCTTGGCAATGATGTTATAGATAGGACACCAAAAGGACAATCGACAAAACTAAGAATTAAAAGATAAACAAGTAAAATTAAACACACAGAAGAGCTTCTGCACAGCAAAAGAAACGATTAACATTATGAAGACGCAGCCTGCAAGTTGGGAGAAAATATTTGCAAACCACGATCCCATCAGAGGTTAGTTTCCAGAATATGCATGGAACTTACACAGCTCAATAGCAAGGAAAAGGGGCTGCACCTCACTAATTACCAGAGCAATGCAAATCAAAACCACCATGAGAAAGCACCTCACACCATCAGAGTGGCTATTCTGAGAAAGGTAAGAGACAACAAGTGTCGGTGAGGATGAGTAGAAGAGGGGACTCTTGTACATTGTTGGTGAGACTGCAACTTGGTACGACCACTATGGAAAACAGTATGGAGGTTCCTCAAAAAACAATAAACAGAACGCCCATAGCATCCAGCAAACCCACTTCTGGCTGTCTATCTGAAGGAAAGGAAACCACCACGTCGAAGAGTATCTGCACTCTTGGGTGCACAGCAGCATTACTCACAAGAGCCAAGACATGGAAACAACCTCAGCGTCCATTAGTGGAGGACAGGATAAAGAAAATGCGATACAAAGATAGATGGATGATAGCTAGATAGATAGAACGACAGGTGGATTGATTGATAGATATAATGGCATATTGTTCCGTCATGACAAATAAGGAAATCCTACCATGTGTGACAACAAGGATGAACCTGGAGGGCATTTGCTGAGTGAAATTTGTCAGATGGGAAAAACAAATCATGTGTGATGTCACTTACATGTTGAATCTAAAACAAAAACTACTCAGAGAACTGAGGAGTGGATTGGTGGTTTCCAAGGAGAGCACGGCAGGGGTTGGGGTGGGTGTGTAAGGAAACATGGTAAATGGGTGAAAGTGGTCAAAGGGTACAGATTTCCAGTTTCAAGATGAATAAGCCATAGGAATGTACTGGACAGCATGTTGATCCTGGTTAGCAACGCTGTGTTGTAAATCTGAAAGTTACTAAGAGAGTAGATATTCAAGGTTTTCACCACACATGCAAATAGCCGTAACTATGTGAGGTAATGGATGTGAAAACTCACTTTATTGTGTCAATCATTTCACAATATACACATGTATCAGATCATTATATTGGAAATCTCATACTGGCACAGTGTTATGTGTCATAACTATCTCAATGAAACTGGATAGAATAGAAATTAAAGGCTCCTGCACAGCAAAGGAAGCCATCAACAAGATGAATGGGCAATCTACAGGAGGGGGTAAATATTTGAAAACTTTATGTCTGATAAGGGTTAATGTCCAAAGTCTGTGAGGAACTTATACAAGTCAATAGCAAAAAAAAAAAAAAAGAAAAAAGAAAAATCAAATAATGTTAGTAAATAAGAGGCAAAGGACCTCAACAGATATTTTCCCAAAGACATACAAATGGTCAACAGGTGCATGAAAAGGTGCTTAACATTGCTGATCATCAGGGAAGCGCAAGTCAAAACCACAGCGAGACATCGGCTCATACTTATTAGAATGACCATTATCAAAACACAACAAATAACAAGTGCTGACAAGGATGTGGAGAAAGGGAACCTTGTACACGGTGGAGGTGAATGCAAATTGGACCATCCACTATGGAAAACAGTGTGGAAGTTCCTCAACAAAGTACAAACAGAACTACCATATCATCCAGCAATCCAACTTTGGGGCATGTATCCGAAGGAGATGAAACTGTACCTAGATAAGACATCGGCACTCCCGTGTTCATTGCAGCAATTTTCATACAGCCAAGATATGCAGACAAGCTAAGTGTCCATGGACAGATGCATGGAAATAGACAATGTGTGTGTGGGTGTGGGTGCCTATACTTGTGCATAAATATATACACGTATATAACGGGATACTCCCAAGCCATGGAGAAAAGTGAAATATTGCCATTAGTAACAACATGGGTGAAACTAGATGACATTATGCAGAGAGAAATTAACCAGACAGAGAAAGACAAATGCTGACTGATACCGCTTATTTGGAGAATCTACAAGAGCTGAACTCATGGAAACAGAGAGTAGAATGGTGGCTGAGGGGACCTGAGTGGTAAGGGAGACGCAGAGATGTTGGTCAAAAGGTACAAGTATTGAGTGTTGAGATAAATAAGCCCCGGGGGTGTGTTGTAATGCCTGGTGGCTGTGGTTAATAATTCTGTTCTGGACACTTGATATTTGATAAGAGAGTACACCTTAAGAGCTCTCATCACTCGCAAGCATGCGAATACACACACACACAACTGGTAAATGCGTGAGCTGAGGAATGTGTTAATTAACCTGATTGTGGCAATCATTTCACGAAGTACGCATATGTCAAATTATCACTTCGTACAACTTCAATATATGCAATTTCATCTGTGCATTATAACCTGAGAAAGCTGTGGGAAAGATGAAAGAGAACAACTATCATACAAAGGGGAAATTAAGTTGGGGAACCTCACCATTCCTTCTCCTCCTTGCCTTGATCATGTTCTGATCCAATTCTCTGGGAGAGAATCCCTCATCCAGCATCCTCTGGCCCCTTTGTTCACCTCCCAGAGGTAATTCTTTCTTGTTACCTCTGTTGAGCATGTCAGAAATGGGTGGGGTGGAAAGCGGGAGAGGGGGATTGGAGAGTTGTATTCTTTTTGAAAAATCAAAGTCTTTTGAGTCTCGGCTCACAGTTTGTGTAGTCATCAATTCCCCCAAAAACTTACTAGGAATGTGATACCTGTCATTCCTCCGGTCGTTTCTGTGGTCTAGTAACCACACTCAGGCCCTTTCCTAGAAGTCATTCTCAGGTCTGCTTGATTTTACTGCCTTTCTCGGAACCGAATGGAGCTGCCTGAGACTATCCAGCACGACAGGGGGAAAGATTACACACGTCTACGTCTTTTCTGTGTTGTTCCAGTCAACTGAGAGTGAACTTCAAGTTCAAAACCGTTTCTCCTCTCATCTCTCACTCGTTGGGGCTCACGAACACTCACTCTTCTAATTCCACCAGACTTCGAATTTCTGGGCTCTATTCTTTTCTTTTCATATTTGGCTTGCAAACTAAGCAAGGATTTCCTGAATGTAAGCCCGGTGAAATACCCTGTTGGACAATACAAATAACCAACAGTTAGACGCGCTATCAAGATGCCATTTCAGCAAACGTTTGCCATTGACGAACATCTATCATATTTACATATTTGATATTAAGAACATTTTTAAACTTTCCAGTACCTGCTTCCTTGCCAAGCACATGCAGACTCCACAGTATAGGCCACAGAGTGGAGGTTTGTTGGGGTAGCACTCCCCTACAACCCATTTCTCTATGAGAACAAATAACGCCAGCTACAGTAGAAACCACCTCAAATAACAGGGTTAATTTTCATTCATGTCGCAATCTGATGCAGGCTGAGCAGTAATCTGGGACTCTCCTTCCATCTGCAGCTCCATCCTCTTGGAGTCTGTTACTTCGAGCTTTGGAGTGGAGAATGGACCGAGAGGAAGACCTTCTTAAGATTCAATAGGACAAAGCACACTATGATTTAATAGGAAGACTTTGTTGTTTTGAAAGTAATTCTGTATTTCTCAACGGCAAAGGGGTGTGTGTGTGTGTGTGTGTGTGTGTGTGTGTGTGTGTGATTTCAACTAACGCTAAAGTCTGCGGACACTTAGGAACACAGAAAGGATATTTACAGAACATATCTCTCCTTCCACAGATGACCTGCCTAGTAGGCTCCGCACTTCAAAAAGAAGCTGCATGGCAACAGTAATTTTGTAAATCTAAGCAACCATGTAAACCCCAATATTCTTCAAACATGGGGTCAGAGCATCCAAGAAAGGAGTTTTGGAGGTGAGAATACATGACATGACCCTGAAGTTTGGTGCGTTGTTGGAGGAAGAAGAGCAGGGGCTTCACGGGGAGAGGAGGCAGCGATTTCCCTTGTAGGGAGCCTTATTACTTCTCTTCCTTCTGGGCTCCCCACGAGTTCAGAACTACCATGATTTTATGCAGAAGACTCCGCTACTCCCGAAAAGCTCTTCATCTGCAACATCACGTAAAAAATAAAGTGAATCAGAAAAGAAAGAGAACAGCGGAATACGACAGAGTCATAAAGTTTAAGAATCTTCTTGTTTCCTATCCTGGTTCTGCATCTTACACTTGCACGTTGCAGCTGCAGCAAACGTGGAGGTTGTGGTGAGGGTGAGGGAGGTCACGAGGTTGTTGATGATGAGGATGGACACAAGGACGATCTGATGCCTTACCGAGGGCTAAGATGTGCCAGGCATTCTGACAACTAAATTACCATTCAATCTCATGCCTGAGAAAAGTGGGTAATGTAAATAGGATTTACCCCAATTTGTAGCAGAGAGATTGAAATCTTGAGGAATTAAACACTTTGTTCCTAAAATCAATCAGGCAGTAATTAAGGGAAATAACCTGGATTTGACATGAGATTGAAAGAATGTTAGGTAGCGCTCCAAAATTCAGAGAACACTGAATGTGAGACCTGAGGCTTGGGACAAAGAAGGATAGAAAGAAACCCAAAAGGGTGAGAGGATATTGCTGACAAGCAGGTTTTCAAAGAAAGACAATATCCCATCCCACAAAATGGCACTTTATTCAGGAAATGGAAGAAAAGGAACAATTGCCAGGTGATACAAACGCCTGCCCAGGGGACAGACAGACACAGAAGACATCAAGAGCATCCCCTGCTGGCACCCAGGAAGAGAGCTGCTGCTCTTCCTCCTGAAGCTCTGGGATGCTGGCACAGCTGAGGATGCCCTTCCTCGGCTACCTCCTGGAGAGGAGCAGTGTGACAGCCTCAGGAAGGAACCCTTTTGCTGTCAGGAGTCACACAGGCATTTTACAGGCTGAAGGGTGGAGGAGCCGCTTCTGCCACCATGATAGGCTCGGAAGAGAAGGTGAAGGTGGAGCTGTGGAAGCAGGCGAGCCAATGGTCCTTCTCTTTTCCAGATCCTGATGCTGCTGAAGCTGTTACTTGCTCTTGGGCGGGCACTTCTGCTGGCATGGTGGAGGAGGTTGCACAGGAGGGCATTTCTGCTGCCTCTGTGGGGGTGGGCACGGCTCAGGGCATTTTGGGGGCGGGCACGGCTCTGGGCACTTAGGTGGGCACACAGGAGGGGGCTGGCAGGGCTGCTTGCACTGCTGCTGTTGAGAAGACATCTTTCTGGAGTCTTCGGAGCTGAAAGAAATTAGAGACAGTGTTCGCAAGAAGGGACTCCTCCAGAGAGAGAAACCGCGGCTGATAGAATAGCGGGAGATGTTCCCTCTCCCATTTCCAAGATTGGGCTTTCATCTCTCAACTCCCTCTTTTGCGCCTTCCACCACCCTGCTTCCTCTTTAGCCAACTGCCTCATCAGTCCTGAGAAAATCCTCTCTTTGCTCATATCATTTTTTCAAAGGAAATATCTCTGCAAGAACCAAGTCATGTTTTCTGTGGGAAAATATCATCTTCATGAAAGGCCATCAGAAGTTCTGAAATCCTGGGAAAACTCGCAAGCAATTACTATCATCGGGATCTCTTCCGAAGTCCCCATAGGTTGACTTAGGTACAGAGCAAACGGCCAGCAGGAAAAATGCAAGGGCCTCACACCTACTAAGCCTCGGAAACCCCAGCGGGAGGAAAGGGAAATCAAAGAGACAGAGCAGAGAGAAAAATACTTTGGTCTTTCCTCTTCTTCATCTCAAACCTTTCCTGTGAATTGCTTTTCCATACACGACCTCAAACAAGCTACCGAAACATGAATCAAGACAGGATATCATTGTGCCTCAAGGCTAAGCTTCCATCACCTAAGTAGCATCAAACCCACCATCATACCTATGGACTCAACAAACTTGCTGTCTGCACACTAAATTCAACATCTGAGAGCACCACAAAACAGATCAACGGAACAAATCACACTCACCACGTTCTCCAAAGGAGGTTGGGACTCGAGTACCAGGAGGATGACAGTCGTGCAGCAGAGCACCTCTTTATAGGGCTTGACGCCCAGCCCAGAGCGAAGTGCAACTGCCAAAAACTGGCCTGCCCCGGAATTTCCCAAACAAAATGCAAACCCATCCAGAACTGGCCTGACAGGGACACTGGAAACAGGAAATCTCCTGAACCAGGATCTCCTCTCTGGATTAGGTGCTCATGACTCACAAGGTCCGGCCTTAGCTCTCAGTGTCGGGGACTTACGGCAGGGGGAGACTTAGGCGATTCCCCAACTGGTGGTCCAAGGCCCTCTCTCTTGATTGGGGAAGAAGACCCCTCCTATCTTCCACCTTCCCTGAGTCATAGAACTGCCTGCTCGGTTCCACTTTGGATGGTTGCCATCTTGCTGTATGTGCTGGGTTGAAAAGAGCCTGACTAGCAGGTGACAGCTTTCTCTTCAACCCAAGTCCTTCCTTTACTGTATTTCCCTCGGATCCATGGCTTGCTCATCTTCTCTCCTTTTCTTCTTCTAAAAGGGACTGAGATAAGGCAGCAGATTGGCACAATAGCCATCCCATAAAAAAAACCCTAGAAACGGTCAATCAAATGGTGACCTCCAGAATGCTGTGTTCACTGCTTTGCTCCTGCAATTTGAGGGCATAAAACTGCCGCCTTTATATATCTGTACCAAAGTGGGCCTCATGGAATCCACAGGGACCACGGCATCACCTAGCATCATTCAGAGGGTCAGAGCACTAATATCTGAAGAGCAGGAGAAAATAGGGACTTAGGCTGATCCTCTATATTTGCTTTCTCACACTCTCTTTCCAAACAGGATTTAGGGCTTTAAAACAATGATTTTTTAAGTATATTTGCATGCTGTTTCTCTGTCTTTTCCTTAAGCCCTCTGGACCCCTCATCTTGCCACATTATCCTCTCACCTCCACAGTGTATACCTCTCCTTTTTCTAATTGTTTTACTGAGACCATAATGGTTTATAACATTGGGTCATTTCCAGCATACCTTATTATTTATCACTTTCTGTATAGGCTGCATCGTGCTCACCGCCACTACTCTGGCTTTTATCCATTGCCATCCATATGTGACCCTTTACCTCTTTCACTCAGCCCCCAAGCCCCTTCCCCTCTGGTAACCACTAATCTGTCCTCTTTATCCGTGTGTTTGCGTATCTTCCCTATGTGAGTGAAATCATGCAGTATTTGTCTTGCTCTGTCTGGCCTATGTCACTTAACATCAAACATTCAAGGTAGATCCATGTTGTTGCAAATGACACGATTTTGGGTTTTTTTGTGGGTGAGTAGTATTCCATTGTGTGTGCCAGTGTGTGTGTGTTTCTATACATATATACATGTATATATGCGACATATATATACATATATATATACCACATCTTCTTTATGCATTCGTAAGTTGCAGGGCACTTGAGTCGCTTCAACGTCTCTCTTACCCATCCCCTTTGGGACATATCCATCACTCAGGAGATGAGATCAACGCATTTAGTGGGTCGCCATTTCACATCTTTGCTAAATCTTCATGCAGTCATTGGGGATGACTAAATGCTGTGCATTCAACATTTAAAGTGACGTGACTCAAGGCTCATTGTCTTGGCCAAATTGTCAGGAAGCTTTCCAAGAAATGTGGACTTATACTGGGAAACGGAAAATGAGGAGGAGGAGGAAGAGGAGACGCTCGAAACTTGTGAAACACTCAGCTGCGGAGCCACGGAACGTGAAGGATCCCTAAGTCAATCTAGCATCACACCCCCTCAGTTGAACAGGTTAGGTTCCCAGAACTGTCATTGTTCCTGTCAGTAAGGAAGAGCTTTTGACCAAGGTTGACATTCAGCCGTGACCTGGCAGGACAGAACCATCACTTCAGCACTTTCAGGTCATGTGACTGAAAACAGTGTCATCACCAAATGGCTCACCTAGACTTTTTCAGGGAGCCAAGAGAAGAGCCTTTCCTCAGCAGGTCACTTACCACGCCCCATAACCTCACACCCCACCTGAACGTCAATCCTCAGAGAAATGTCTGATTTCGGCCATCCAAAATTTGAGAATTAGCTGCTCAAATGGGATTCCAGTTTCAGATAATCCACTCTCGGTTGCATCTGGAAAGTCTCCCACTGAGGACAACCCTCATAAAGGCTGTGAATCATCACCGTGCAGGCAGCAAAGACATGGCGGCTCTGGTGCCCGGAACAAGTCAGGCAGGAGTCACTTTTCATTTTGCAGAGGTGAACAGACACACTCAGAGTTCCTCAAGATCAGATACATCAAGAGCTGCCACAAGACAAAGAACGGCATCTAACGATCAATTTCTCCCAAGTTTCACCATCTGAAGCCTGAGACATCGATCACAGAATACACAAACACAAAACACCACATATCTGTCTGTCTATCTATCTATCTATCTATCTATCTATCTATCTATCTATTTATCTATATAACTATCTATCTGTGTATCTTTGATCTACATACCTAGAGCTTCCCTTTATGGACTTTAAGAGTCAGATAAGCCCAGGTTCAATCCTAAATCCCCAGTCCCTCACTTGCTAAGGGTTTTACCGTGAATCATTACTATAAGAAAAATTAGATGAAAGAAGAAAATTTTCTCCAACTCATGACTCAACGTTTTATCTCACATTGTACTACTATAAGTCTTATATCATTGAATAATATAGTCCCTTCAAATCACAATTCTACAACACAACAGAGGAGAAATAGAGATAAAGAGACACGAATTAACCATGCTGAGATATTCCTGATCTTCTTAGAGAAATGACAATTGCAAGTCCCCTTGGATGTCTGCCTTCTGCTTTTGTTTCTGAGTATAAGGCTCAATCTCCATTACCACTTCAGGATACTGGCAAACAGAATTCAACAGCACATCAAAGGGGTCATACACCATGATCCATGTGGATTGTTTCCTGGGTTGCAAGGAAAGCTCCTCAGACACAAATGAATAAATGTGATATATCACATTAACAGAACAAAAGATAAAAATCGTATGATCACCTCAATGGATGCAGAAAAGGCATTTGACAAAATTCAACATCCTTTCATGATAGGAACTCTCCACGAATTACATAGCTACGGACCGTACCTCAACATAACAAAGGCCATATTGGACAAGCCCACAGATAATAGCATGCCCGATGGTGAAATCAGAAAGCTTTCCATTTAGGATTAGGAACAACTCAAGGGTGCCCACTCTCCCCACTCTTCAACATAGTACTGAAAGTCCTAGACAGAGCAATTAGGCAAGAAAAAGTAATGAAAAGATCTAATTGGCAATGAAAAGGAAAATGGTCTCAGCCTGCTGATCGCATAACTTACATGTCTCTTATGTAAATCTCATAGAAAACCCGAGGAACTCACCAAGAACCTCTCAGAACTAATAAACAACTTGACAGGAAAGTTACAAACTCAATATACAAAAGCGAGTGGTGTTTCTCTACACTTACAAGAAGCTATTAAAGGGAAACTAAGAGTAATCCCATTCACAATGCCATCAAAAACAAAATATTTAGGGATAAATTTAATCAGGGACGTGAAAGACCTGGACCTTGAACACGGTAAGACAGGATGAAAGCAATTGAGGAAGACTCAGATAAATAGGAAGATCTCCAGTGTTCAAAGACTGGAAGATTTAACATTGTTAAAATGTTCATACTGCCCCAAGTAATCTACAGGGTCAATGCAATCCCTATAACTTCCGTTGACGTTTATCACAAAAATAGAAAAAACAATCCTAAAATTCGTATGGAACCACAGAAGACATCAAAAAGCCAAAGGAATCATGAGAAAGAGGAACATAGCTAGCGGCATCACACTTCCTGATTTCAAATTATATTACAAAGCTGTGGTAATCAAAACGGATGGTACTGGCGTAAAAACAGACGGTGGACCACCCGAACATAATAGAGAGACCAGGCACAAAGCAAGCATATACAGCCAACTAACCTTTGACCAGGGGACCCAGCACATTGAATGGGGAAAGGATGATCGTTGACTAAACGGGACAGCTGCATGCAAAAGAGCACAGCTGGACCCCCTACCTTACAGCATTCCCAAAAATTAACTCCAAAGGGATTAAAGATTTAAATGTTAGCACCTGAAATCATAAAACTCCTAGAAGAAAACTGGGGAAATCCCTTCACATTTGTCTTGGCAATGATGTTATAGATAGGACACCAAAAGGACAATCGACAAAACTAAGAATTAAAAGATAAACAAGTAAAATTAAACACACAGAAGAGCTTCTGCACAGCAAAAGAAACGATTAACATTATGAAGACGCAGCCTGCAAGTTGGGAGAAAATATTTGCAAACCACGATCCCATCAGAGGTTAGTTTCCAGAATATGCATGGAACTTACACAGCTCAATAGCAAGGAAAAGGGGCTGCACCTCACTAATTACCAGAGCAATGCAAATCAAAACCACCATGAGAAAGCACCTCACACCATCAGAGTGGCTATTCTGAGAAAGGTAAGAGACAACAAGTGTCGGTGAGGATGAGTAGAAGAGGGGACTCTTGTACATTGTTGGTGAGACTGCAACTTGGTACGACCACTATGGAAAACAGTATGGAGGTTCCTCAAAAAACAATAAACAGAACGCCCATAGCATCCAGCAAACCCACTTCTGGCTGTCTATCTGAAGGAAAGGAAACCACCACGTCGAAGAGTATCTGCACTCTTGGGTGCACAGCAGCATTACTCACAAGAGCCAAGACATGGAAACAACCTCAGCGTCCATTAGTGGAGGACAGGATAAAGAAAATGCGATACAAAGATAGATGGATGATAGCTAGATAGATAGAACGACAGGTGGATTGATTGATAGATATAATGGCATATTGTTCCGTCATGACAAATAAGGAAATCCTACCATGTGTGACAACAAGGATGAACCTGGAGGGCATTTGCTGAGTGAAATTTGTCAGATGGGAAAAACAAATCATGTGTGATGTCACTTACATGTTGAATCTAAAACAAAAACTACTCAGAGAACTGAGGAGTGGATTGGTGGTTTCCAAGGAGAGCACGGCAGGGGTTGGGGTGGGTGTGTAAGGAAACATGGTAAATGGGTGAAAGTGGTCAAAGGGTACAGATTTCCAGTTTCAAGATGAATAAGCCATAGGAATGTACTGGACAGCATGTTGATCCTGGTTAGCAACGCTGTGTTGTAAATCTGAAAGTTACTAAGAGAGTAGATATTCAAGGTTTTCACCACACATGCAAATAGCCGTAACTATGTGAGGTAATGGATGTGAAAACTCACTTTATTGTGTCAATCATTTCACAATATACACATGTATCAGATCATTATATTGGAAATCTCATACTGGCACAGTGTTATGTGTCATAACTATCTCAATGAAACTGGATAGAATAGAAATTAAAGGCTCCTGCACAGCAAAGGAAGCCATCAACAAGATGAATGGGCAATCTACAGGAGGGGGTAAATATTTGAAAACTTTATGTCTGATAAGGGTTAATGTCCAAAGTCTGTGAGGAACTTATACAAGTCAATAGCAAAAAAAAAAAAAAAGAAAAAAGAAAAATCAAATAATGTTAGTAAATAAGAGGCAAAGGACCTCAACAGATATTTTCCCAAAGACATACAAATGGTCAACAGGTGCATGAAAAGGTGCTTAACATTGCTGATCATCAGGGAAGCGCAAGTCAAAACCACAGCGAGACATCGGCTCATACTTATTAGAATGACCATTATCAAAACACAACAAATAACAAGTGCTGACAAGGATGTGGAGAAAGGGAACCTTGTACACGGTGGAGGTGAATGCAAATTGGACCATCCACTATGGAAAACAGTGTGGAAGTTCCTCAACAAAGTACAAACAGAACTACCATATCATCCAGCAATCCAACTTTGGGGCATGTATCCGAAGGAGATGAAACTGTACCTAGATAAGACATCGGCACTCCCGTGTTCATTGCAGCAATTTTCATACAGCCAAGATATGCAGACAAGCTAAGTGTCCATGGACAGATGCATGGAAATAGACAATGTGTGTGTGGGTGTGGGTGCCTATACTTGTGCATAAATATATACACGTATATAACGGGATACTCCCAAGCCATGGAGAAAAGTGAAATATTGCCATTAGTAACAACATGGGTGAAACTAGATGACATTATGCAGAGAGAAATTAACCAGACAGAGAAAGACAAATGCTGACTGATACCGCTTATTTGGAGAATCTACAAGAGCTGAACTCATGGAAACAGAGAGTAGAATGGTGGCTGAGGGGACCTGAGTGGTAAGGGAGACGCAGAGATGTTGGTCAAAAGGTACAAGTATTGAGTGTTGAGATAAATAAGCCCCGGGGGTGTGTTGTAATGCCTGGTGGCTGTGGTTAATAATTCTGTTCTGGACACTTGATATTTGATAAGAGAGTACACCTTAAGAGCTCTCATCACTCGCAAGCATGCGAATACACACACACACAACTGGTAAATGCGTGAGCTGAGGAATGTGTTAATTAACCTGATTGTGGCAATCATTTCACGAAGTACGCATATGTCAAATTATCACTTCGTACAACTTCAATATATGCAATTTCATCTGTGCATTATAACCTGAGAAAGCTGTGGGAAAGATGAAAGAGAACAACTATCATACAAAGGGGAAATTAAGTTGGGGAACCTCACCATTCCTTCTCCTCCTTGCCTTGATCATGTTCTGATCCAATTCTCTGGGAGAGAATCCCTCATCCAGCATCCTCTGGCCCCTTTGTTCACCTCCCAGAGGTAATTCTTTCTTGTTACCTCTGTTGAGCATGTCAGAAATGGGTGGGGTGGAAAGCGGGAGAGGGGGATTGGAGAGTTGTATTCTTTTTGAAAAATCAAAGTCTTTTGAGTCTCGGCTCACAGTTTGTGTAGTCATCAATTCCCCCAAAAACTTACTAGGAATGTGATACCTGTCATTCCTCCGGTCGTTTCTGTGGTCTAGTAACCACACTCAGGCCCTTTCCTAGAAGTCATTCTCAGGTCTGCTTGATTTTACTGCCTTTCTCGGAACCGAATGGAGCTGCCTGAGACTATCCAGCACGACAGGGGGAAAGATTACACACGTCTACGTCTTTTCTGTGTTGTTCCAGTCAACTGAGCGTGAACTTCAAGTTCAAAACCGTTTCTCCTCTCATCTCTCACTCGTTGGGGCTCACGAACACTCACTCTTCTAATTCCACCAGACTTCGAATTTCTGGGCTCTATTCTTTTCTTTTCATATTTGGCTTGCAAACTAAGCAAGGATTTCCTGAATGTAAGCCCGGTGAAATACCCTGTTGGACAATACAAATAACCAACAGTTAGACGCGCTATCAAGATGCCATTTCAGCAAACGTTTGCCATTGACGAACATCTATCATATTTACATATTTGATATTAAGAACATTTTTAAACTTTCCAGTACCTGCTTCCTTGCCAAGCACATGCAGACTCCACAGTATAGGCCACAGAGTGGAGGTTTGTTGGGGTAGCACTCCCCTACAACCCATTTCTCTATGAGAACAAATAACGCCAGCTACAGTAGAAACCACCTCAAATAACAGGGTTAATTTTCATTCATGTCGCAATCTGATGCAGGCTGAGCAGTAATCTGGGACTCTCCTTCCATCTGCAGCTCCATCCTCTTGGAGTCTGTTACTTCGAGCTTTGGAGTGGAGAATGGACCGAGAGGAAGACCTTCTTAAGATTCAATAGGACAAAGCACACTATGATTTAATAGGAAGACTTTGTTGTTTTGAAAGTAATTCTGTATTTCTCAACGGCAAAGGGGTGTGTGTGTGTGTGTGTGTGTGTGTGTGTGTGTGTGTGTGTGTGATTTCAACTAACGCTAAAGTCTGCGGACACTTAGGAACACAGAAAGGATATTTACAGAACATATCTCTCCTTCCACAGATGACCTGCCTAGTAGGCTCAGCACTTCAAAAAGAAGCTGCATGGCAACAGTAATTTCGTAAATCTAAGCAACCATGTAAACCCCAATATTCTTCAAACATGGGGTCAGAGCATCCAAGAAAGGAGTTTTGGAGGTGAGAATACATGACATGACCCTGAAGTTTGGTGCGTTGTTGGAGGAAGAAGAGCAGGGGCTTCACGGGGAGAGGAGGCAGCGATTTCCCTTGTAGGGAGCCTTATTACTTCTCTTCCTTCTGGGCTCCCCACGAGTTCAGAACTACCATGATTTTATGCAGAAGACTCCGCTACTCCCGAAAAGCTCTTCATCTGCAACATCACGTAAAAAATAAAGTGAATCAGAAAAGAAAGAGAACAGCGGAATACGACAGAGTCATAAAGTTTAAGAATCTTCTTGTTTCCTATCCTGGTTCTGCATCTTACACTTGCACGTTGCAGCTGCAGCAAACGTGGAGGTTGTGGTGAGGGTGAGGGTGGTCACGAGGTTGTTGATGATGAGGATGGACACAAGGACGATCTGATGCCTTACCGAGGGCTAAGATGTGCCAGGCATTCTGACAACTAAATTACCATTCAATCTCATGCCTGAGAAAAGTGGGTAATGTAAATAGGATTTACCCCAATTTGTAGCAGAGAGATTGAAATCTTGAGGAATTAAACACTTTGTTCCTAAAATCAATCAGGCAGTAATTAAGGGAAATAACCTGGATTTGACATGAGATTGAAAGAATGTTAGGTAGCGCTCCAAAATTCAGAGAACACTGAATGTGAGACCTGAGGCTTGGGACAAAGAAGGATAGAAAGAAACCCAAAAGGGTGAGAGGATATTGCTGACAAGCAGGTTTTCAAAGAAAGACAATATCCCATCCCACAAAATGGCACTTTATTCAGGAAATGGAAGAAAAGGAACAATTGCCAGGTGATACAAACGCCTGCCCAGGGGACAGACAGACACAGAAGACATCAAGAGCATCCCCTGCTGGCACCCAGGAAGAGAGCTGCTGCTCTTCCTCCTGAAGCTCTGGGATGCTGGCACAGCTGAGGATGCCCTTCCTCGGCTACCTCCTGGAGAGGAGCAGTGTGACAGCCTCAGGAAGGAACCCTTTTGCTGTCAGGAGTCACACAGGCATTTTACAGGCTGAAGGGTGGAGGAGCCGCTTCTGCCACCATGATAGGCTCGGAAGAGAAGGTGAAGGTGGAGCTGTGGAAGCAGGCGAGCCAATGGTCCTTCTCTTTTCCAGATCCTGATGCTGCTGAAGCTGTTACTTGCTCTTGGGCGGGCACTTCTGCTGGCATGGTGGAGGAGGTTGCACAGGAGGGCATTTCTGCTGCCTCTGTGGGGGTGGGCACGGCTCAGGGCATTTTGGGGGCGGGCACGGCTCTGGGCACTTAGGTGGGCACACAGGAGGGGGCTGGCAGGGCTGCTTGCACTGCTGCTGTTGAGAAGACATCTTTCTGGAGTCTTCGGAGCTGAAAGAAATTAGAGACAGTGTTCGCAAGAAGGGACTCCTCCAGAGAGAGAAACCGCGGCTGATAGAATAGCGGGAGATGTTCCCTCTCCCATTTCCAAGATTGGGCTTTCATCTCTCAACTCCCTCTTTTGCGCCTTCCACCACCCTGCTTCCTCTTTAGCCAACTGCCTCATCAGTCCTGAGAAAATCCTCTCTTTGCTCATATCATTTTTTCAAAGGAAATATCTCTGCAAGAACCAAGTCATGTTTTCTGTGGGAAAATATCATCTTCATGAAAGGCCATCAGAAGTTCTGAAATCCTGGGAAAACTCGCAAGCAATTACTATCATCGGGATCTCTTCCGAAGTCCCCATAGGTTGACTTAGGTACAGAGCAAACGGCCAGCAGGAAAAATGCAAGGGCCTCACACCTACTAAGCCTCGGAAACCCCAGCGGGAGGAAAGGGAAATCAAAGAGACAGAGCAGAGAGAAAAATACTTTGGTCTTTCCTCTTCTTCATCTCAAACCTTTCCTGTGAATTGCTTTTCCATACACGACCTCAAACAAGCTACCGAAACATGAATCAAGACAGGATATCATTGTGCCTCAAGGCTAAGCTTCCATCACCTAAGTAGCATCAAACCCACCATCATACCTATGGACTCAACAAACTTGCTGTCTGCACACTAAATTCAACATCTGAGAGCACCACAAAACAGATCAACGGAACAAATCACACTCACCACGTTCTCCAAAGGAGGTTGGGACTCGAGTACCAGGAGGATGACAGTCGTGCAGCAGAGCACCTCTTTATAGGGCTTGACGCCCAGCCCAGAGCGAAGTGCAACTGCCAAAAACTGGCCTGCCCCGGAATTTCCCAAACAAAATGCAAACCCATCCAGAACTGGCCTGACAGGGACACTGGAAACAGGAAATCTCCTGAACCAGGATCTCCTCTCTGGATTAGGTGCTCATGACTCACAAGGTCCGGCCTTAGCTCTCAGTGTCGGGGACTTACGGCAGGGGGAGACTTAGGCGATTCCCCAACTGGTGGTCCAAGGCCCTCTCTCTTGATTGGGGAAGAAGACCCCTCCTATCTTCCACCTTCCCTGAGTCATAGAACTGCCTGCTCGGTTCCACTTTGGATGGTTGCCATCTTGCTGTATGTGCTGGGTTGAAAAGAGCCTGACTAGCAGGTGACAGCTTTCTCTTCAACCCAAGTCCTTCCTTTACTGTATTTCCCTCGGATCCATGGCTTGCTCATCTTCTCTCCTTTTCTTCTTCTAAAAGGGACTGAGATAAGGCAGCAGATTGGCACAATAGCCATCCCATAAAAAAAACCCTAGAAACGGTCAATCAAATGGTGACCTCCAGAATGCTGTGTTCACTGCTTTGCTCCTGCAATTTGAGGGCATAAAACTGCCGCCTTTATATATCTGTACCAAAGTGGGCCTCATGGAATCCACAGGGACCACGGCATCACCTAGCATCATTCAGAGGGTCAGAGCACTAATATCTGAAGAGCAGGAGAAAATAGGGACTTAGGCTGATCCTCTATATTTGCTTTCTCACACTCTCTTTCCAAACAGGATTTAGGGCTTTAAAACAATGATTTTTTAAGTATATTTGCATGCTGTTTCTCTGTCTTTTCCTTAAGCCCTCTGGACCCCTCATCTTGCCACATTATCCTCTCACCTCCACAGTGTATACCTCTCCTTTTTCTAATTGTTTTACTGAGACCATAATGGTTTATAACATTGGGTCATTTCCAGCATACCTTATTATTTATCACTTTCTGTATAGGCTGCATCGTGCTCACCGCCACTACTCTGGCTTTTATCCATTGCCATCCATATGTGACCCTTTACCTCTTTCACTCAGCCCCCAAGCCCCTTCCCCTCTGGTAACCACTAATCTGTCCTCTTTATCCGTGTGTTTGCGTATCTTCCCTATGTGAGTGAAATCATGCAGTATTTGTCTTGCTCTGTCTGGCCTATGTCACTTAACATCAAACATTCAAGGTAGATCCATGTTGTTGCAAATGACACGATTTTGGGTTTTTTTGTGGGTGAGTAGTATTCCATTGTGTGTGCCAGTGTGTGTGTGTTTCTATACATATATACATGTATATATGCGACATATATATACATATATATATACCACATCTTCTTTATGCATTCGTAAGTTGCAGGGCACTTGAGTCGCTTCAACGTCTCTCTTACCCATCCCCTTTGGGACATATCCATCACTCAGGAGATGAGATCAACGCATTTAGTGGGTCGCCATTTCACATCTTTGCTAAATCTTCATGCAGTCATTGGGGATGACTAAATGCTGTGCATTCAACATTTAAAGTGACGTGACTCAAGGCTCATTGTCTTGGCCAAATTGTCAGGAAGCTTTCCAAGAAATGTGGACTTATACTGGGAAACGGAAAATGAGGAGGAGGAGGAAGAGGAGACGCTCGAAACTTGTGAAACACTCAGCTGCGGAGCCACGGAACGTGAAGGATCCCTAAGTCAATCTAGCATCACACCCCCTCAGTTGAACAGGTTAGGTTCCCAGAACTGTCATTGTTCCTGTCAGTAAGGAAGAGCTTTTGACCAAGGTTGACATTCAGCCGTGACCTGGCAGGACAGAACCATCACTTCAGCACTTTCAGGTCATGTGACTGAAAACAGTGTCATCACCAAATGGCTCACCTAGACTTTTTCAGGGAGCCAAGAGAAGAGCCTTTCCTCAGCAGGTCACTTACCACGCCCCATAACCTCACACCCCACCTGAACGTCAATCCTCAGAGAAATGTCTGATTTCTGCCATCCAAAATTTGAGAATTAGCTGCTCAAATGGGATTCCAGTTTCAGATAATCCACTCTCGGTTGCATCTGGAAAGTCTCCCACTGAGGACAACCCTCATAAAGGCTGTGAATCATCACCGTGCAGGCAGCAAAGACATGGCGGCTCTGGTGCCCGGAACAAGTCAGGCAGGAGTCACTTTTCATTTTGCAGAGGTGAACAGACACACTCAGAGTTCCTCAAGATCAGATACATCAAGAGCTGCCACAAGACAAAGAACGGCATCTAACGATCAATTTCTCCCAAGTTTCACCATCTGAAGCCTGAGACATCGATCACAGAATACACAAACACAAAACACCACATATCTGTCTGTCTATCTATCTATCTATCTATCTATCTATCTATCTATCTATTTATCTATATAACTATCTATCTGTGTATCTTTGATCTACATACCTAGAGCTTCCCTTTATGGACTTTAAGAGTCAGATAAGCCCAGGTTCAATCCTAAATCCCCAGTCCCTCACTTGCTAAGGGTTTTACCGTGAATCATTACTATAAGAAAAATTAGATGAAAGAAGAAAATTTTCTCCAACTCATGACTCAACGTTTTATCTCACATTGTACTACTATAAGTCTTATATCATTGAATAATATAGTCCCTTCAAATCACAATTCTACAACACAACAGAGGAGAAATAGAGATAAAGAGACACGAATTAACCATGCTGAGATATTCCTGATCTTCTTAGAGAAATGACAATTGCAAGTCCCCTTGGATGTCTGCCTTCTGCTTTTGTTTCTGAGTATAAGGCTCAATCTCCATTACCACTTCAGGATACTGGCAAACAGAATTCAACAGCACATCAAAGGGGTCATACACCATGATCCATGTGGATTGTTTCCTGGGTTGCAAGGAAAGCTCCTCAGACACAAATGAATAAATGTGATATATCACATTAACAGAACAAAAGATAAAAATCGTATGATCACCTCAATGGATGCAGAAAAGGCATTTGACAAAATTCAACATCCTTTCATGATAGGAACTCTCCACGAATTACATAGCTACGGACCGTACCTCAACATAACAAAGGCCATATTGGACAAGCCCACAGATAATAGCATGCCCGATGGTGAAATCAGAAAGCTTTCCATTTAGGATTAGGAACAACTCAAGGGTGCCCACTCTCCCCACTCTTCAACATAGTACTGAAAGTCCTAGACAGAGCAATTAGGCAAGAAAAAGTAATGAAAAGATCTAATTGGCAATGAAAAGGAAAATGGTCTCAGCCTGCTGATCGCATAACTTACATGTCTCTTATGTAAATCTCATAGAAAACCCGAGGAACTCACCAAGAACCTCTCAGAACTAATAAACAACTTGACAGGAAAGTTACAAACTCAATATACAAAAGCGAGTGGTGTTTCTCTACACTTACAAGAAGCTATTAAAGGGAAACTAAGAGTAATCCCATTCACAATGCCATCAAAAACAAAATATTTAGGGATAAATTTAATCAGGGACGTGAAAGACCTGGACCTTGAACACGGTAAGACAGGATGAAAGCAATTGAGGAAGACTCAGATAAATAGGAAGATCTCCAGTGTTCAAAGACTGGAAGATTTAACATTGTTAAAATGTTCATACTGCCCCAAGTAATCTACAGGGTCAATGCAATCCCTATAACTTCCGTTGACGTTTATCACAAAAATAGAAAAAACAATCCTAAAATTCGTATGGAACCACAGAAGACATCAAAAAGCCAAAGGAATCATGAGAAAGAGGAACATAGCTAGCGGCATCACACTTCCTGATTTCAAATTATATTACAAAGCTGTGGTAATCAAAACGGATGGTACTGGCGTAAAAACAGACGGTGGACCACCCGAACATAATAGAGAGACCAGGCACAAAGCAAGCATATACAGCCAACTAACCTTTGACCAGGGGACCCAGCACATTGAATGGGGAAAGGATGATCGTTGACTAAACGGGACAGCTGCATGCAAAAGAGCACAGCTGGACCCCCTACCTTACAGCATTCCCAAAAATTAACTCCAAAGGGATTAAAGATTTAAATGTTAGCACCTGAAATCATAAAACTCCTAGAAGAAAACTGGGGAAATCCCTTCACATTTGTCTTGGCAATGATGTTATAGATAGGACACCAAAAGGACAATCGACAAAACTAAGAATTAAAAGATAAACAAGTAAAATTAAACACACAGAAGAGCTTCTGCACAGCAAAAGAAACGATTAACATTATGAAGACGCAGCCTGCAAGTTGGGAGAAAATATTTGCAAACCACGATCCCATCAGAGGTTAGTTTCCAGAATATGCATGGAACTTACACAGCTCAATAGCAAGGAAAAGGGGCTGCACCTCACTAATTACCAGAGCAATGCAAATCAAAACCACCATGAGAAAGCACCTCACACCATCAGAGTGGCTATTCTGAGAAAGGTAAGAGACAACAAGTGTCGGTGAGGATGAGTAGAAGAGGGGACTCTTGTACATTGTTGGTGAGACTGCAACTTGGTACGACCACTATGGAAAACAGTATGGAGGTTCCTCAAAAAACAATAAACAGAACGCCCATAGCATCCAGCAAACCCACTTCTGGCTGTCTATCTGAAGGAAAGGAAACCACCACGTCGAAGAGTATCTGCACTCTTGGGTGCACAGCAGCATTACTCACAAGAGCCAAGACATGGAAACAACCTCAGCGTCCATTAGTGGAGGACAGGATAAAGAAAATGCGATACAAAGATAGATGGATGATAGCTAGATAGATAGAACGACAGGTGGATTGATTGATAGATATAATGGCATATTGTTCCGTCATGACAAATAAGGAAATCCTACCATGTGTGACAACAAGGATGAACCTGGAGGGCATTTGCTGAGTGAAATTTGTCAGATGGGAAAAACAAATCATGTGTGATGTCACTTACATGTTGAATCTAAAACAAAAACTACTCAGAGAACTGAGGAGTGGATTGGTGGTTTCCAAGGAGAGCACGGCAGGGGTTGGGGTGGGTGTGTAAGGAAACATGGTAAATGGGTGAAAGTGGTCAAAGGGTACAGATTTCCAGTTTCAAGATGAATAAGCCATAGGAATGTACTGGACAGCATGTTGATCCTGGTTAGCAACGCTGTGTTGTAAATCTGAAAGTTACTAAGAGAGTAGATATTCAAGGTTTTCACCACACATGCAAATAGCCGTAACTATGTGAGGTAATGGATGTGAAAACTCACTTTATTGTGTCAATCATTTCACAATATACACATGTATCAGATCATTATATTGGAAATCTCATACTGGCACAGTGTTATGTGTCATAACTATCTCAATGAAACTGGATAGAATAGAAATTAAAGGCTCCTGCACAGCAAAGGAAGCCATCAACAAGATGAATGGGCAATCTACAGGAGGGGGTAAATATTTGAAAACTTTATGTCTGATAAGGGTTAATGTCCAAAGTCTGTGAGGAACTTATACAAGTCAATAGCAAAAAAAAAAAAAAGAAAAAAGAAAAATCAAATAATGTTAGTAAATAAGAGGCAAAGGACCTCAACAGATATTTTCCCAAAGACATACAAATGGTCAACAGGTGCATGAAAAGGTGCTTAACATTGCTGATCATCAGGGAAGCGCAAGTCAAAACCACAGCGAGACATCGGCTCATACTTATTAGAATGACCATTATCAAAACACAACAAATAACAAGTGCTGACAAGGATGTGGAGAAAGGGAACCTTGTACACGGTGGAGGTGAATGCAAATTGGACCATCCACTATGGAAAACAGTGTGGAAGTTCCTCAACAAAGTACAAACAGAACTACCATATCATCCAGCAATCCAACTTTGGGGCATGTATCCGAAGGAGATGAAACTGTACCTAGATAAGACATCGGCACTCCCGTGTTCATTGCAGCAATTTTCATACAGCCAAGATATGCAGACAAGCTAAGTGTCCATGGACAGATGCATGGAAATAGACAATGTGTGTGTGGGTGTGGGTGCCTATACTTGTGCATAAATATATACACGTATATAACGGGATACTCCCAAGCCATGGAGAAAAGTGAAATATTGCCATTAGTAACAACATGGGTGAAACTAGATGACATTATGCAGAGAGAAATTAACCAGACAGAGAAAGACAAATGCTGACTGATACCGCTTATTTGGAGAATCTACAAGAGCTGAACTCATGGAAACAGAGAGTAGAATGGTGGCTGAGGGGACCTGAGTGGTAAGGGAGACGCAGAGATGTTGGTCAAAAGGTACAAGTATTGAGTGTTGAGATAAATAAGCCCCGGGGGTGTGTTGTAATGCCTGGTGGCTGTGGTTAATAATTCTGTTCTGGACACTTGATATTTGATAAGAGAGTACACCTTAAGAGCTCTCATCACTCGCAAGCATGCGAATACACACACACACAACTGGTAAATGCGTGAGCTGAGGAATGTGTTAATTAACCTGATTGTGGCAATCATTTCACGAAGTACGCATATGTCAAATTATCACTTCGTACAACTTCAATATATGCAATTTCATCTGTGCATTATAACCTGAGAAAGCTGTGGGAAAGATGAAAGAGAACAACTATCATACAAAGGGGAAATTAAGTTGGGGAACCTCACCATTCCTTCTCCTCCTTGCCTTGATCATGTTCTGATCCAATTCTCTGGGAGAGAATCCCTCATCCAGCATCCTCTGGCCCCTTTGTTCACCTCCCAGAGGTAATTCTTTCTTGTTACCTCTGTTGAGCATGTCAGAAATGGGTGGGGTGGAAAGCGGGAGAGGGGGATTGGAGAGTTGTATTCTTTTTGAAAAATCAAAGTCTTTTGAGTCTCGGCTCACAGTTTGTGTAGTCATCAATTCCCCCAAAAACTTACTAGGAATGTGATACCTGTCATTCCTCCGGTCGTTTCTGTGGTCTAGTAACCACACTCAGGCCCTTTCCTAGAAGTCATTCTCAGGTCTGCTTGATTTTACTGCCTTTCTCGGAACCGAATGGAGCTGCCTGAGACTATCCAGCACGACAGGGGGAAAGATTACACACGTCTACGTCTTTTCTGTGTTGTTCCAGTCAACTGAGCGTGAACTTCAAGTTCAAAACCGTTTCTCCTCTCATCTCTCACTCGTTGGGGCTCACGAACACTCACTCTTCTAATTCCACCAGACTTCGAATTTCTGGGCTCTATTCTTTTCTTTTCATATTTGGCTTGCAAACTAAGCAAGGATTTCCTGAATGTAAGCCCGGTGAAATACCCTGTTGGACAATACAAATAACCAACAGTTAGACGCGCTATCAAGATGCCATTTCAGCAAACGTTTGCCATTGACGAACATCTATCATATTTACATATTTGATATTAAGAACATTTTTAAACTTTCCAGTACCTGCTTCCTTGCCAAGCACATGCAGACTCCACAGTATAGGCCACAGAGTGGAGGTTTGTTGGGGTAGCACTCCCCTACAACCCATTTCTCTATGAGAACAAATAACGCCAGCTACAGTAGAAACCACCTCAAATAACAGGGTTAATTTTCATTCATGTCGCAATCTGATGCAGGCTGAGCAGTAATCTGGGACTCTCCTTCCATCTGCAGCTCCATCCTCTTGGAGTCTGTTACTTCGAGCTTTGGAGTGGAGAATGGACCGAGAGGAAGACCTTCTTAAGATTCAATAGGACAAAGCACACTATGATTTAATAGGAAGACTTTGTTGTTTTGAAAGTAATTCTGTATTTCTCAACGGCAAAGGGGTGTGTGTGTGTGTGTGTGTGTGTGTGTGTGTGTGTGTGTGTGTGATTTCAACTAACGCTAAAGTCTGCGGACACTTAGGAACACAGAAAGGATATTTACAGAACATATCTCTCCTTCCACAGATGACCTGCCTAGTAGGCTCAGCACTTCAAAAAGAAGCTGCATGGCAACAGTAATTTCGTAAATCTAAGCAACCATGTAAACCCCAATATTCTTCAAACATGGGGTCAGAGCATCCAAGAAAGGAGTTTTGGAGGTGAGAATACATGACATGACCCTGAAGTTTGGTGCGTTGTTGGAGGAAGAAGAGCAGGGGCTTCACGGGGAGAGGAGGCAGCGATTTCCCTTGTAGGGAGCCTTATTACTTCTCTTCCTTCTGGGCTCCCCACGAGTTCAGAACTACCATGATTTTATGCAGAAGACTCCGCTACTCCCGAAAAGCTCTTCATCTGCAACATCACGTAAAAAATAAAGTGAATCAGAAAAGAAAGAGAACAGCGGAATACGACAGAGTCATAAAGTTTAAGAATCTTCTTGTTTCCTATCCTGGTTCTGCATCTTACACTTGCACGTTGCAGCTGCAGCAAACGTGGAGGTTGTGGTGAGGGTGAGGGTGGTCACGAGGTTGTTGATGATGAGGATGGACACAAGGACGATCTGATGCCTTACCGAGGGCTAAGATGTGCCAGGCATTCTGACAACTAAATTACCATTCAATCTCATGCCTGAGAAAAGTGGGTAATGTAAATAGGATTTACCCCAATTTGTAGCAGAGAGATTGAAATCTTGAGGAATTAAACACTTTGTTCCTAAAATCAATCAGGCAGTAATTAAGGGAAATAACCTGGATTTGACATGAGATTGAAAGAATGTTAGGTAGCGCTCCAAAATTCAGAGAACACTGAATGTGAGACCTGAGGCTTGGGACAAAGAAGGATAGAAAGAAACCCAAAAGGGTGAGAGGATATTGCTGACAAGCAGGTTTTCAAAGAAAGACAATATCCCATCCCACAAAATGGCACTTTATTCAGGAAATGGAAGAAAAGGAACAATTGCCAGGTGATACAAACGCCTGCCCAGGGGACAGACAGACACAGAAGACATCAAGAGCATCCCCTGCTGGCACCCAGGAAGAGAGCTGCTGCTCTTCCTCCTGAAGCTCTGGGATGCTGGCACAGCTGAGGATGCCCTTCCTCGGCTACCTCCTGGAGAGGAGCAGTGTGACAGCCTCAGGAAGGAACCCTTTTGCTGTCAGGAGTCACACGGGCATTTTACAGGCTGAAGGGTGGAGGAGCCGCTTCTGCCACCATGATAGGCTCGGAAGAGAAGGTGAAGGTGGAGCTGTGGAAGCAGGCGAGCCAATGGTCCTTCTCTTTTCCAGATCCTGATGCTGCTGAAGCTGTTACTTGCTCTTGGGCGGGCACTTCTGCTGGCATGGTGGAGGAGGTTGCACAGGAGGGCATTTCTGCTGCCTCTGTGGGGGTGGGCACGGCTCAGGGCATTTTGGGGGCGGGCACGGCTCTGGGCACTTAGGTGGGCACACAGGAGGGGGCTGGCAGGGCTGCTTGCACTGCTGCTGTTGAGAAGACATCTTTCTGGAGTCTTCGGAGCTGAAAGAAATTAGAGACAGTGTTCGCAAGAAGGGACTCCTCCAGAGAGAGAAACCGCGGCTGATAGAATAGCGGGAGATGTTCCCTCTCCCATTTCCAAGATTGGGCTTTCATCTCTCAACTCCCTCTTTTGCGCCTTCCACCACCCTGCTTCCTCTTTAGCCAACTGCCTCATCAGTCCTGAGAAAATCCTCTCTTTGCTCATATCATTTTTTCAAAGGAAATATCTCTGCAAGAACCAAGTCATGTTTTCTGTGGGAAAATATCATCTTCATGAAAGGCCATCAGAAGTTCTGAAATCCTGGGAAAACTCGCAAGCAATTACTATCATCGGGATCTCTTCCGAAGTCCCCATAGGTTGACTTAGGTACAGAGCAAACGGCCAGCAGGAAAAATGCAAGGGCCTCACACCTACTAAGCCTCGGAAACCCCAGCGGGAGGAAAGGGAAATCAAAGAGACAGAGCAGAGAGAAAAATACTTTGGTCTTTCCTCTTCTTCATCTCAAACCTTTCCTGTGAATTGCTTTTCCATACACGACCTCAAACAAGCTACCGAAACATGAATCAAGACAGGATATCATTGTGCCTCAAGGCTAAGCTTCCATCACCTAAGTAGCATCAAACCCACCATCATACCTATGGACTCAACAAACTTGCTGTCTGCACACTAAATTCAACATCTGAGAGCACCACAAAACAGATCAACGGAACAAATCACACTCACCACGTTCTCCAAAGGAGGTTGGGACTCGAGTACCAGGAGGATGACAGTCGTGCAGCAGAGCACCTCTTTATAGGGCTTGACGCCCAGCCCAGAGCGAAGTGCAACTGCCAAAAACTGGCCTGCCCCGGAATTTCCCAAACAAAATGCAAACCCATCCAGAACTGGCCTGACAGGGACACTGGAAACAGGAAATCTCCTGAACCAGGATCTCCTCTCTGGATTAGGTGCTCATGACTCACAAGGTCCGGCCTTAGCTCTCAGTGTCGGGGACTTACGGCAGGGGGAGACTTAGGCGATTCCCCAACTGGTGGTCCAAGGCCCTCTCTCTTGATTGGGGAAGAAGACCCCTCCTATCTTCCACCTTCCCTGAGTCATAGAACTGCCTGCTCGGTTCCACTTTGGATGGTTGCCATCTTGCTGTATGTGCTGGGTTGAAAAGAGCCTGACTAGCAGGTGACAGCTTTCTCTTCAACCCAAGTCCTTCCTTTACTGTATTTCCCTCGGATCCATGGCTTGCTCATCTTCTCTCCTTTTCTTCTTCTAAAAGGGACTGAGATAAGGCAGCAGATTGGCACAATAGCCATCCCATAAAAAAAACCCTAGAAACGGTCAATCAAATGGTGACCTCCAGAATGCTGTGTTCACTGCTTTGCTCCTGCAATTTGAGGGCATAAAACTGCCGCCTTTATATATCTGTACCAAAGTGGGCCTCATGGAATCCACAGGGACCACGGCATCACCTAGCATCATTCAGAGGGTCAGAGCACTAATATCTGAAGAGCAGGAGAAAATAGGGACTTAGGCTGATCCTCTATATTTGCTTTCTCACACTCTCTTTCCAAACAGGATTTAGGGCTTTAAAACAATGATTTTTTAAGTATATTTGCATGCTGTTTCTCTGTCTTTTCCTTAAGCCCTCTGGACCCCTCATCTTGCCACATTATCCTCTCACCTCCACAGTGTATACCTCTCCTTTTTCTAATTGTTTTACTGAGACCATAATGGTTTATAACATTGGGTCATTTCCAGCATACCTTATTATTTATCACTTTCTGTATAGGCTGCATCGTGCTCACCGCCACTACTCTGGCTTTTATCCATTGCCATCCATATGTGACCCTTTACCTCTTTCACTCAGCCCCCAAGCCCCTTCCCCTCTGGTAACCACTAATCTGTCCTCTTTATCCGTGTGTTTGCGTATCTTCCCTATGTGAGTGAAATCATGCAGTATTTGTCTTGCTCTGTCTGGCCTATGTCACTTAACATCAAACATTCAAGGTAGATCCATGTTGTTGCAAATGACACGATTTTGGGTTTTTTTGTGGGTGAGTAGTATTCCATTGTGTGTGCCAGTGTGTGTGTGTTTCTATACATATATACATGTATATATGCGACATATATATACATATATATATACCACATCTTCTTTATGCATTCGTAAGTTGCAGGGCACTTGAGTCGCTTCAACGTCTCTCTTACCCATCCCCTTTGGGACATATCCATCACTCAGGAGATGAGATCAACGCATTTAGTGGGTCGCCATTTCACATCTTTGCTAAATCTTCATGCAGTCATTGGGGATGACTAAATGCTGTGCATTCAACATTTAAAGTGACGTGACTCAAGGCTCATTGTCTTGGCCAAATTGTCAGGAAGCTTTCCAAGAAATGTGGACTTATACTGGGAAACGGAAAATGAGGAGGAGGAGGAAGAGGAGACGCTCGAAACTTGTGAAACACTCAGCTGCGGAGCCACGGAACGTGAAGGATCCCTAAGTCAATCTAGCATCACACCCCCTCAGTTGAACAGGTTAGGTTCCCAGAACTGTCATTGTTCCTGTCAGTAAGGAAGAGCTTTTGACCAAGGTTGACATTCAGCCGTGACCTGGCAGGACAGAACCATCACTTCAGCACTTTCAGGTCATGTGACTGAAAACAGTGTCATCACCAAATGGCTCACCTAGACTTTTTCAGGGAGCCAAGAGAAGAGCCTTTCCTCAGCAGGTCACTTACCACGCCCCATAACCTCACACCCCACCTGAACGTCAATCCTCAGAGAAATGTCTGATTTCGGCCATCCAAAATTTGAGAATTAGCTGCTCAAATGGGATTCCAGTTTCAGATAATCCACTCTCGGTTGCATCTGGAAAGTCTCCCACTGAGGACAACCCTCATAAAGGCTGTGAATCATCACCGTGCAGGCAGCAAAGACATGGCGGCTCTGGTGCCCGGAACAAGTCAGGCAGGAGTCACTTTTCATTTTGCAGAGGTGAACAGACACACTCAGAGTTCCTCAAGATCAGATACATCAAGAGCTGCCACAAGACAAAGAACGGCATCTAACGATCAATTTCTCCCAAGTTTCACCATCTGAAGCCTGAGACATCGATCACAGAATACACAAACACAAAACACCACATATCTGTCTGTCTATCTATCTATCTATCTATCTATCTATCTATTTATCTATATAACTATCTATCTGTGTATCTTTGATCTACATACCTAGAGCTTCCCTTTATGGACTTTAAGAGTCAGATAAGCCCAGGTTCAATCCTAAATCCCCAGTCCCTCACTTGCTAAGGGTTTTACCGTGAATCATTACTATAAGAAAAATTAGATGAAAGAAGAAAATTTTCTCCAACTCATGACTCAACGTTTTATCTCACATTGTACTACTATAAGTCTTATATCATTGAATAATATAGTCCCTTCAAATCACAATTCTACAACACAACAGAGGAGAAATAGAGATAAAGAGACACGAATTAACCATGCTGAGATATTCCTGATCTTCTTAGAGAAATGACAATTGCAAGTCCCCTTGGATGTCTGCCTTCTGCTTTTGTTTCTGAGTATAAGGCTCAATCTCCATTACCACTTCAGGATACTGGCAAACAGAATTCAACAGCACATCAAAGGGGTCATACACCATGATCCATGTGGATTGTTTCCTGGGTTGCAAGGAAAGCTCCTCAGACACAAATGAATAAATGTGATATATCACATTAACAGAACAAAAGATAAAAATCGTATGATCACCTCAATGGATGCAGAAAAGGCATTTGACAAAATTCAACATCCTTTCATGATAGGAACTCTCCACGAATTACATAGCTACGGACCGTACCTCAACATAACAAAGGCCATATTGGACAAGCCCACAGATAATAGCATGCCCGATGGTGAAATCAGAAAGCTTTCCATTTAGGATTAGGAACAACTCAAGGGTGCCCACTCTCCCCACTCTTCAACATAGTACTGAAAGTCCTAGACAGAGCAATTAGGCAAGAAAAAGTAATGAAAAGATCTAATTGGCAATGAAAAGGAAAATGGTCTCAGCCTGCTGATCGCATAACTTACATGTCTCTTATGTAAATCTCATAGAAAACCCGAGGAACTCACCAAGAACCTCTCAGAACTAATAAACAACTTGACAGGAAAGTTACAAACTCAATATACAAAAGCGAGTGGTGTTTCTCTACACTTACAAGAAGCTATTAAAGGGAAACTAAGAGTAATCCCATTCACAATGCCATCAAAAACAAAATATTTAGGGATAAATTTAATCAGGGACGTGAAAGACCTGGACCTTGAACACGGTAAGACAGGATGAAAGCAATTGAGGAAGACTCAGATAAATAGGAAGATCTCCAGTGTTCAAAGACTGGAAGATTTAACATTGTTAAAATGTTCATACTGCCCCAAGTAATCTACAGGGTCAATGCAATCCCTATAACTTCCGTTGACGTTTATCACAAAAATAGAAAAAAACAATCCTAAAATTCGTATGGAACCACAGAAGACATCAAAAAGCCAAAGGAATCATGAGAAAGAGGAACATAGCTAGCGGCATCACACTTCCTGATTTCAAATTATATTACAAAGCTGTGGTAATCAAAACGGATGGTACTGGCGTAAAAACAGACGGTGGACCACCCGAACATAATAGAGAGACCAGGCACAAAGCAAGCATATACAGCCAACTAACCTTTGACCAGGGGACCCAGCACATTGAATGGGGAAAGGATGATCGTTGACTAAACGGGACAGCTGCATGCAAAAGAGCACAGCTGGACCCCCTACCTTACAGCATTCCCAAAAATTAACTCCAAAGGGATTAAAGATTTAAATGTTAGCACCTGAAATCATAAAACTCCTAGAAGAAAACTGGGGAAATCCCTTCACATTTGTCTTGGCAATGATGTTATAGATAGGACACCAAAAGGACAATCGACAAAACTAAGAATTAAAAGATAAACAAGTAAAATTAAACACACAGAAGAGCTTCTGCACAGCAAAAGAAACGATTAACATTATGAAGACGCAGCCTGCAAGTTGGGAGAAAATATTTGCAAACCACGATCCCATCAGAGGTTAGTTTCCAGAATATGCATGGAACTTACACAGCTCAATAGCAAGGAAAAGGGGCTGCACCTCACTAATTACCAGAGCAATGCAAATCAAAACCACCATGAGAAAGCACCTCACACCATCAGAGTGGCTATTCTGAGAAAGGTAAGAGACAACAAGTGTCGGTGAGGATGAGTAGAAGAGGGGACTCTTGTACATTGTTGGTGAGACTGCAACTTGGTACGACCACTATGGAAAACAGTATGGAGGTTCCTCAAAAAACAATAAACAGAACGCCCATAGCATCCAGCAAACCCACTTCTGGCTGTCTATCTGAAGGAAAGGAAACCACCACGTCGAAGAGTATCTGCACTCTTGGGTGCACAGCAGCATTACTCACAAGAGCCAAGACATGGAAACAACCTCAGCGTCCATTAGTGGAGGACAGGATAAAGAAAATGCGATACAAAGATAGATGGATGATAGCTAGATAGATAGAACGACAGGTGGATTGATTGATAGATATAATGGCATATTGTTCCGTCATGACAAATAAGGAAATCCTACCATGTGTGACAACAAGGATGAACCTGGAGGGCATTTGCTGAGTGAAATTTGTCAGATGGGAAAAACAAATCATGTGTGATGTCACTTACATGTTGAATCTAAAACAAAAACTACTCAGAGAACTGAGGAGTGGATTGGTGGTTTCCAAGGAGAGCACGGCAGGGGTTGGGGTGGGTGTGTAAGGAAACATGGTAAATGGGTGAAAGTGGTCAAAGGGTACAGATTTCCAGTTTCAAGATGAATAAGCCATAGGAATGTACTGGACAGCATGTTGATCCTGGTTAGCAACGCTGTGTTGTAAATCTGAAAGTTACTAAGAGAGTAGATATTCAAGGTTTTCACCACACATGCAAATAGCCGTAACTATGTGAGGTAATGGATGTGAAAACTCACTTTATTGTGTCAATCATTTCACAATATACACATGTATCAGATCATTATATTGGAAATCTCATACTGGCACAGTGTTATGTGTCATAACTATCTCAATGAAACTGGATAGAATAGAAATTAAAGGCTCCTGCACAGCAAAGGAAGCCATCAACAAGATGAATGGGCAATCTACAGGAGGGGGTAAATATTTGAAAACTTTATGTCTGATAAGGGTTAATGTCCAAAGTCTGTGAGGAACTTATACAAGTCAATAGCAAAAAAAAAAAAAAAGAAAAAAGAAAAATCAAATAATGTTAGTAAATAAGAGGCAAAGGACCTCAACAGATATTTTCCCAAAGACATACAAATGGTCAACAGGTGCATGAAAAGGTGCTTAACATTGCTGATCATCAGGGAAGCGCAAGTCAAAACCACAGCGAGACATCGGCTCATACTTATTAGAATGACCATTATCAAAACACAACAAATAACAAGTGCTGACAAGGATGTGGAGAAAGGGAACCTTGTACACGGTGGAGGTGAATGCAAATTGGACCATCCACTATGGAAAACAGTGTGGAAGTTCCTCAACAAAGTACAAACAGAACTACCATATCATCCAGCAATCCAACTTTGGGGCATGTATCCGAAGGAGATGAAACTGTACCTAGATAAGACATCGGCACTCCCGTGTTCATTGCAGCAATTTTCATACAGCCAAGATATGCAGACAAGCTAAGTGTCCATGGACAGATGCATGGAAATAGACAATGTGTGTGTGGGTGTGGGTGCCTATACTTGTGCATAAATATATACACGTATATAACGGGATACTCCCAAGCCATGGAGAAAAGTGAAATATTGCCATTAGTAACAACATGGGTGAAACTAGATGACATTATGCAGAGAGAAATTAACCAGACAGAGAAAGACAAATGCTGACTGATACCGCTTATTTGGAGAATCTACAAGAGCTGAACTCATGGAAACAGAGAGTAGAATGGTGGCTGAGGGGACCTGAGTGGTAAGGGAGACGCAGAGATGTTGGTCAAAAGGTACAAGTATTGAGTGTTGAGATAAATAAGCCCCGGGGGTGTGTTGTAATGCCTGGTGGCTGTGGTTAATAATTCTGTTCTGGACACTTGATATTTGATAAGAGAGTACACCTTAAGAGCTCTCATCACTCGCAAGCATGCGAATACACACACACACAACTGGTAAATGCGTGAGCTGAGGAATGTGTTAATTAACCTGATTGTGGCAATCATTTCACGAAGTACGCATATGTCAAATTATCACTTCGTACAACTTCAATATATGCAATTTCATCTGTGCATTATAACCTGAGAAAGCTGTGGGAAAGATGAAAGAGAACAACTATCATACAAAGGGGAAATTAAGTTGGGGAACCTCACCATTCCTTCTCCTCCTTGCCTTGATCATGTTCTGATCCAATTCTCTGGGAGAGAATCCCTCATCCAGCATCCTCTGGCCCCTTTGTTCACCTCCCAGAGGTAATTCTTTCTTGTTACCTCTGTTGAGCATGTCAGAAATGGGTGGGGTGGAAAGCGGGAGAGGGGGATTGGAGAGTTGTATTCTTTTTGAAAAATCAAAGTCTTTTGAGTCTCGGCTCACAGTTTGTGTAGTCATCAATTCCCCCAAAAACTTACTAGGAATGTGATACCTGTCATTCCTCCGGTCGTTTCTGTGGTCTAGTAACCACACTCAGGCCCTTTCCTAGAAGTCATTCTCAGGTCTGCTTGATTTTACTGCCTTTCTCGGAACCGAATGGAGCTGCCTGAGACTATCCAGCACGACAGGGGGAAAGATTACACACGTCTACGTCTTTTCTGTGTTGTTCCAGTCAACTGAGCGTGAACTTCAAGTTCAAAACCGTTTCTCCTCTCATCTCTCACTCGTTGGGGCTCACGAACACTCACTCTTCTAATTCCACCAGACTTCGAATTTCTGGGCTCTATTCTTTTCTTTTCATATTTGGCTTGCAAACTAAGCAAGGATTTCCTGAATGTAAGCCCGGTGAAATACCCTGTTGGACAATACAAATAACCAACAGTTAGACGCGCTATCAAGATGCCATTTCAGCAAACGTTTGCCATTGACGAACATCTATCATATTTACATATTTGATATTAAGAACATTTTTAAACTTTCCAGTACCTGCTTCCTTGCCAAGCACATGCAGACTCCACAGTATAGGCCACAGAGTGGAGGTTTGTTGGGGTAGCACTCCCCTACAACCCATTTCTCTATGAGAACAAATAACGCCAGCTACAGTAGAAACCACCTCAAATAACAGGGTTAATTTTCATTCATGTCGCAATCTGATGCAGGCTGAGCAGTAATCTGGGACTCTCCTTCCATCTGCAGCTCCATCCTCTTGGAGTCTGTTACTTCGAGCTTTGGAGTGGAGAATGGACCGAGAGGAAGACCTTCTTAAGATTCAATAGGACAAAGCACACTATGATTTAATAGGAAGACTTTGTTGTTTTGAAAGTAATTCTGTATTTCTCAACGGCAAAGGGGTGTGTGTGTGTGTGTGTGTGTGTGTGTGTGTGTGTGTGTGTGTGATTTCAACTAACGCTAAAGTCTGCGGACACTTAGGAACACAGAAAGGATATTTACAGAACATATCTCTCCTTCCACAGATGACCTGCCTAGTAGGCTCAGCACTTCAAAAAGAAGCTGCATGGCAACAGTAATTTCGTAAATCTAAGCAACCATGTAAACCCCAATATTCTTCAAACATGGGGTCAGAGCATCCAAGAAAGGAGTTTTGGAGGTGAGAATACATGACATGACCCTGAAGTTTGGTGCGTTGTTGGAGGAAGAAGAGCAGGGGCTTCACGGGGAGAGGAGGCAGCGATTTCCCTTGTAGGGAGCCTTATTACTTCTCTTCCTTCTGGGCTCCCCACGAGTTCAGAACTACCATGATTTTATGCAGAAGACTCCGCTACTCCCGAAAAGCTCTTCATCTGCAACATCACGTAAAAAATAAAGTGAATCAGAAAAGAAAGAGAACAGCGGAATACGACAGAGTCATAAAGTTTAAGAATCTTCTTGTTTCCTATCCTGGTTCTGCATCTTACACTTGCACGTTGCAGCTGCAGCAAACGTGGAGGTTGTGGTGAGGGTGAGGGTGGTCACGAGGTTGTTGATGATGAGGATGGACACAAGGACGATCTGATGCCTTACCGAGGGCTAAGATGTGCCAGGCATTCTGACAACTAAATTACCATTCAATCTCATGCCTGAGAAAAGTGGGTAATGTAAATAGGATTTACCCCAATTTGTAGCAGAGAGATTGAAATCTTGAGGAATTAAACACTTTGTTCCTAAAATCAATCAGGCAGTAATTAAGGGAAATAACCTGGATTTGACATGAGATTGAAAGAATGTTAGGTAGCGCTCCAAAATTCAGAGAACACTGAATGTGAGACCTGAGGCTTGGGACAAAGAAGGATAGAAAGAAACCCAAAAGGGTGAGAGGATATTGCTGACAAGCAGGTTTTCAAAGAAAGACAATATCCCATCCCACAAAATGGCACTTTATTCAGGAAATGGAAGAAAAGGAACAATTGCCAGGTGATACAAACGCCTGCCCAGGGGACAGACAGACACAGAAGACATCAAGAGCATCCCCTGCTGGCACCCAGGAAGAGAGCTGCTGCTCTTCCTCCTGAAGCTCTGGGATGCTGGCACAGCTGAGGATGCCCTTCCTCGGCTACCTCCTGGAGAGGAGCAGTGTGACAGCCTCAGGAAGGAACCCTTTTGCTGTCAGGAGTCACACGGGCATTTTACAGGCTGAAGGGTGGAGGAGCCGCTTCTGCCACCATGATAGGCTCGGAAGAGAAGGTGAAGGTGGAGCTGTGGAAGCAGGCGAGCCAATGGTCCTTCTCTTTTCCAGATCCTGATGCTGCTGAAGCTGTTACTTGCTCTTGGGCGGGCACTTCTGCTGGCATGGTGGAGGAGGTTGCACAGGAGGGCATTTCTGCTGCCTCTGTGGGGGTGGGCACGGCTCAGGGCATTTTGGGGGCGGGCACGGCTCTGGGCACTTAGGTGGGCACACAGGAGGGGGCTGGCAGGGCTGCTTGCACTGCTGCTGTTGAGAAGACATCTTTCTGGAGTCTTCGGAGCTGAAAGAAATTAGAGACAGTGTTCGCAAGAAGGGACTCCTCCAGAGAGAGAAACCGCGGCTGATAGAATAGCGGGAGATGTTCCCTCTCCCATTTCCAAGATTGGGCTTTCATCTCTCAACTCCCTCTTTTGCGCCTTCCACCACCCTGCTTCCTCTTTAGCCAACTGCCTCATCAGTCCTGAGAAAATCCTCTCTTTGCTCATATCATTTTTTCAAAGGAAATATCTCTGCAAGAACCAAGTCATGTTTTCTGTGGGAAAATATCATCTTCATGAAAGGCCATCAGAAGTTCTGAAATCCTGGGAAAACTCGCAAGCAATTACTATCATCGGGATCTCTTCCGAAGTCCCCATAGGTTGACTTAGGTACAGAGCAAACGGCCAGCAGGAAAAATGCAAGGGCCTCACACCTACTAAGCCTCGGAAACCCCAGCGGGAGGAAAGGGAAATCAAAGAGACAGAGCAGAGAGAAAAATACTTTGGTCTTTCCTCTTCTTCATCTCAAACCTTTCCTGTGAATTGCTTTTCCATACACGACCTCAAACAAGCTACCGAAACATGAATCAAGACAGGATATCATTGTGCCTCAAGGCTAAGCTTCCATCACCTAAGTAGCATCAAACCCACCATCATACCTATGGACTCAACAAACTTGCTGTCTGCACACTAAATTCAACATCTGAGAGCACCACAAAACAGATCAACGGAACAAATCACACTCACCACGTTCTCCAAAGGAGGTTGGGACTCGAGTACCAGGAGGATGACAGTCGTGCAGCAGAGCACCTCTTTATAGGGCTTGACGCCCAGCCCAGAGCGAAGTGCAACTGCCAAAAACTGGCCTGCCCCGGAATTTCCCAAACAAAATGCAAACCCATCCAGAACTGGCCTGACAGGGACACTGGAAACAGGAAATCTCCTGAACCAGGATCTCCTCTCTGGATTAGGTGCTCATGACTCACAAGGTCCGGCCTTAGCTCTCAGTGTCGGGGACTTACGGCAGGGGGAGACTTAGGCGATTCCCCAACTGGTGGTCCAAGGCCCTCTCTCTTGATTGGGGAAGAAGACCCCTCCTATCTTCCACCTTCCCTGAGTCATAGAACTGCCTGCTCGGTTCCACTTTGGATGGTTGCCATCTTGCTGTATGTGCTGGGTTGAAAAGAGCCTGACTAGCAGGTGACAGCTTTCTCTTCAACCCAAGTCCTTCCTTTACTGTATTTCCCTCGGATCCATGGCTTGCTCATCTTCTCTCCTTTTCTTCTTCTAAAAGGGACTGAGATAAGGCAGCAGATTGGCACAATAGCCATCCCATAAAAAAAACCCTAGAAACGGTCAATCAAATGGTGACCTCCAGAATGCTGTGTTCACTGCTTTGCTCCTGCAATTTGAGGGCATAAAACTGCCGCCTTTATATATCTGTACCAAAGTGGGCCTCATGGAATCCACAGGGACCACGGCATCACCTAGCATCATTCAGAGGGTCAGAGCACTAATATCTGAAGAGCAGGAGAAAATAGGGACTTAGGCTGATCCTCTATATTTGCTTTCTCACACTCTCTTTCCAAACAGGATTTAGGGCTTTAAAACAATGATTTTTTAAGTATATTTGCATGCTGTTTCTCTGTCTTTTCCTTAAGCCCTCTGGACCCCTCATCTTGCCACATTATCCTCTCACCTCCACAGTGTATACCTCTCCTTTTTCTAATTGTTTTACTGAGACCATAATGGTTTATAACATTGGGTCATTTCCAGCATACCTTATTATTTATCACTTTCTGTATAGGCTGCATCGTGCTCACCGCCACTACTCTGGCTTTTATCCATTGCCATCCATATGTGACCCTTTACCTCTTTCACTCAGCCCCCAAGCCCCTTCCCCTCTGGTAACCACTAATCTGTCCTCTTTATCCGTGTGTTTGCGTATCTTCCCTATGTGAGTGAAATCATGCAGTATTTGTCTTGCTCTGTCTGGCCTATGTCACTTAACATCAAACATTCAAGGTAGATCCATGTTGTTGCAAATGACACGATTTTGGGTTTTTTTGTGGGTGAGTAGTATTCCATTGTGTGTGCCAGTGTGTGTGTGTTTCTATACATATATACATGTATATATGCGACATATATATACATATATATATACCACATCTTCTTTATGCATTCGTAAGTTGCAGGGCACTTGAGTCGCTTCAACGTCTCTCTTACCCATCCCCTTTGGGACATATCCATCACTCAGGAGATGAGATCAACGCATTTAGTGGGTCGCCATTTCACATCTTTGCTAAATCTTCATGCAGTCATTGGGGATGACTAAATGCTGTGCATTCAACATTTAAAGTGACGTGACTCAAGGCTCATTGTCTTGGCCAAATTGTCAGGAAGCTTTCCAAGAAATGTGGACTTATACTGGGAAACGGAAAATGAGGAGGAGGAGGAAGAGGAGACGCTCGAAACTTGTGAAACACTCAGCTGCGGAGCCACGGAACGTGAAGGATCCCTAAGTCAATCTAGCATCACACCCCCTCAGTTGAACAGGTTAGGTTCCCAGAACTGTCATTGTTCCTGTCAGTAAGGAAGAGCTTTTGACCAAGGTTGACATTCAGCCGTGACCTGGCAGGACAGAACCATCACTTCAGCACTTTCAGGTCATGTGACTGAAAACAGTGTCATCACCAAATGGCTCACCTAGACTTTTTCAGGGAGCCAAGAGAAGAGCCTTTCCTCAGCAGGTCACTTACCACGCCCCATAACCTCACACCCCACCTGAACGTCAATCCTCAGAGAAATGTCTGATTTCGGCCATCCAAAATTTGAGAATTAGCTGCTCAAATGGGATTCCAGTTTCAGATAATCCACTCTCGGTTGCATCTGGAAAGTCTCCCACTGAGGACAACCCTCATAAAGGCTGTGAATCATCACCGTGCAGGCAGCAAAGACATGGCGGCTCTGGTGCCCGGAACAAGTCAGGCAGGAGTCACTTTTCATTTTGCAGAGGTGAACAGACACACTCAGAGTTCCTCAAGATCAGATACATCAAGAGCTGCCACAAGACAAAGAACGGCATCTAACGATCAATTTCTCCCAAGTTTCACCATCTGAAGCCTGAGACATCGATCACAGAATACACAAACACAAAACACCACATATCTGTCTGTCTATCTATCTATCTATCTATCTATCTATCTATCTATCTATCTATTTATCTATATAACTATCTATCTGTGTATCTTTGATCTACATACCTAGAGCTTCCCTTTATGGACTTTAAGAGTCAGATAAGCCCAGGTTCAATCCTAAATCCCCAGTCCCTCACTTGCTAAGGGTTTTACCGTGAATCATTACTATAAGAAAAATTAGATGAAAGAAGAAAATTTTCTCCAACTCATGACTCAACGTTTTATCTCACATTGTACTACTATAAGTCTTATATCATTGAATAATATAGTCCCTTCAAATCACAATTCTACAACACAACAGAGGAGAAATAGAGATAAAGAGACACGAATTAACCATGCTGAGATATTCCTGATCTTCTTAGAGAAATGACAATTGCAAGTCCCCTTGGATGTCTGCCTTCTGCTTTTGTTTCTGAGTATAAGGCTCAATCTCCATTACCACTTCAGGATACTGGCAAACAGAATTCAACAGCACATCAAAGGGGTCATACACCATGATCCATGTGGATTGTTTCCTGGGTTGCAAGGAAAGCTCCTCAGACACAAATGAATAAATGTGATATATCACATTAACAGAACAAAAGATAAAAATCGTATGATCACCTCAATGGATGCAGAAAAGGCATTTGACAAAATTCAACATCCTTTCATGATAGGAACTCTCCACGAATTACATAGCTACGGACCGTACCTCAACATAACAAAGGCCATATTGGACAAGCCCACAGATAATAGCATGCCCGATGGTGAAATCAGAAAGCTTTCCATTTAGGATTAGGAACAACTCAAGGGTGCCCACTCTCCCCACTCTTCAACATAGTACTGAAAGTCCTAGACAGAGCAATTAGGCAAGAAAAAGTAATGAAAAGATCTAATTGGCAATGAAAAGGAAAATGGTCTCAGCCTGCTGATCGCATAACTTACATGTCTCTTATGTAAATCTCATAGAAAACCCGAGGAACTCACCAAGAACCTCTCAGAACTAATAAACAACTTGACAGGAAAGTTACAAACTCAATATACAAAAGCGAGTGGTGTTTCTCTACACTTACAAGAAGCTATTAAAGGGAAACTAAGAGTAATCCCATTCACAATGCCATCAAAAACAAAATATTTAGGGATAAATTTAATCAGGGACGTGAAAGACCTGGACCTTGAACACGGTAAGACAGGATGAAAGCAATTGAGGAAGACTCAGATAAATAGGAAGATCTCCAGTGTTCAAAGACTGGAAGATTTAACATTGTTAAAATGTTCATACTGCCCCAAGTAATCTACAGGGTCAATGCAATCCCTATAACTTCCGTTGACGTTTATCACAAAAATAGAAAAAAACAATCCTAAAATTCGTATGGAACCACAGAAGACATCAAAAAGCCAAAGGAATCATGAGAAAGAGGAACATAGCTAGCGGCATCACACTTCCTGATTTCAAATTATATTACAAAGCTGTGGTAATCAAAACGGATGGTACTGGCGTAAAAACAGACGGTGGACCACCCGAACATAATAGAGAGACCAGGCACAAAGCAAGCATATACAGCCAACTAACCTTTGACCAGGGGACCCAGCACATTGAATGGGGAAAGGATGATCGTTGACTAAACGGGACAGCTGCATGCAAAAGAGCACAGCTGGACCCCCTACCTTACAGCATTCCCAAAAATTAACTCCAAAGGGATTAAAGATTTAAATGTTAGCACCTGAAATCATAAAACTCCTAGAAGAAAACTGGGGAAATCCCTTCACATTTGTCTTGGCAATGATGTTATAGATAGGACACCAAAAGGACAATCGACAAAACTAAGAATTAAAAGATAAACAAGTAAAATTAAACACACAGAAGAGCTTCTGCACAGCAAAAGAAACGATTAACATTATGAAGACGCAGCCTGCAAGTTGGGAGAAAATATTTGCAAACCACGATCCCATCAGAGGTTAGTTTCCAGAATATGCATGGAACTTACACAGCTCAATAGCAAGGAAAAGGGGCTGCACCTCACTAATTACCAGAGCAATGCAAATCAAAACCACCATGAGAAAGCACCTCACACCATCAGAGTGGCTATTCTGAGAAAGGTAAGAGACAACAAGTGTCGGTGAGGATGAGTAGAAGAGGGGACTCTTGTACATTGTTGGTGAGACTGCAACTTGGTACGACCACTATGGAAAACAGTATGGAGGTTCCTCAAAAAACAATAAACAGAACGCCCATAGCATCCAGCAAACCCACTTCTGGCTGTCTATCTGAAGGAAAGGAAACCACCACGTCGAAGAGTATCTGCACTCTTGGGTGCACAGCAGCATTACTCACAAGAGCCAAGACATGGAAACAACCTCAGCGTCCATTAGTGGAGGACAGGATAAAGAAAATGCGATACAAAGATAGATGGATGATAGCTAGATAGATAGAACGACAGGTGGATTGATTGATAGATATAATGGCATATTGTTCCGTCATGACAAATAAGGAAATCCTACCATGTGTGACAACAAGGATGAACCTGGAGGGCATTTGCTGAGTGAAATTTGTCAGATGGGAAAAACAAATCATGTGTGATGTCACTTACATGTTGAATCTAAAACAAAAACTACTCAGAGAACTGAGGAGTGGATTGGTGGTTTCCAAGGAGAGCACGGCAGGGGTTGGGGTGGGTGTGTAAGGAAACATGGTAAATGGGTGAAAGTGGTCAAAGGGTACAGATTTCCAGTTTCAAGATGAATAAGCCATAGGAATGTACTGGACAGCATGTTGATCCTGGTTAGCAACGCTGTGTTGTAAATCTGAAAGTTACTAAGAGAGTAGATATTCAAGGTTTTCACCACACATGCAAATAGCCGTAACTATGTGAGGTAATGGATGTGAAAACTCACTTTATTGTGTCAATCATTTCACAATATACACATGTATCAGATCATTATATTGGAAATCTCATACTGGCACAGTGTTATGTGTCATAACTATCTCAATGAAACTGGATAGAATAGAAATTAAAGGCTCCTGCACAGCAAAGGAAGCCATCAACAAGATGAATGGGCAATCTACAGGAGGGGGTAAATATTTGAAAACTTTATGTCTGATAAGGGTTAATGTCCAAAGTCTGTGAGGAACTTATACAAGTCAATAGCAAAAAAAAAAAAAAAGAAAAAAGAAAAATCAAATAATGTTAGTAAATAAGAGGCAAAGGACCTCAACAGATATTTTCCCAAAGACATACAAATGGTCAACAGGTGCATGAAAAGGTGCTTAACATTGCTGATCATCAGGGAAGCGCAAGTCAAAACCACAGCGAGACATCGGCTCATACTTATTAGAATGACCATTATCAAAACACAACAAATAACAAGTGCTGACAAGGATGTGGAGAAAGGGAACCTTGTACACGGTGGAGGTGAATGCAAATTGGACCATCCACTATGGAAAACAGTGTGGAAGTTCCTCAACAAAGTACAAACAGAACTACCATATCATCCAGCAATCCAACTTTGGGGCATGTATCCGAAGGAGATGAAACTGTACCTAGATAAGACATCGGCACTCCCGTGTTCATTGCAGCAATTTTCATACAGCCAAGATATGCAGACAAGCTAAGTGTCCATGGACAGATGCATGGAAATAGACAATGTGTGTGTGGGTGTGGGTGCCTATACTTGTGCATAAATATATACACGTATATAACGGGATACTCCCAAGCCATGGAGAAAAGTGAAATATTGCCATTAGTAACAACATGGGTGAAACTAGATGACATTATGCAGAGAGAAATTAACCAGACAGAGAAAGACAAATGCTGACTGATACCGCTTATTTGGAGAATCTACAAGAGCTGAACTCATGGAAACAGAGAGTAGAATGGTGGCTGAGGGGACCTGAGTGGTAAGGGAGACGCAGAGATGTTGGTCAAAAGGTACAAGTATTGAGTGTTGAGATAAATAAGCCCCGGGGGTGTGTTGTAATGCCTGGTGGCTGTGGTTAATAATTCTGTTCTGGACACTTGATATTTGATAAGAGAGTACACCTTAAGAGCTCTCATCACTCGCAAGCATGCGAATACACACACACACAACTGGTAAATGCGTGAGCTGAGGAATGTGTTAATTAACCTGATTGTGGCAATCATTTCACGAAGTACGCATATGTCAAATTATCACTTCGTACAACTTCAATATATGCAATTTCATCTGTGCATTATAACCTGAGAAAGCTGTGGGAAAGATGAAAGAGAACAACTATCATACAAAGGGGAAATTAAGTTGGGGAACCTCACCATTCCTTCTCCTCCTTGCCTTGATCATGTTCTGATCCAATTCTCTGGGAGAGAATCCCTCATCCAGCATCCTCTGGCCCCTTTGTTCACCTCCCAGAGGTAATTCTTTCTTGTTACCTCTGTTGAGCATGTCAGAAATGGGTGGGGTGGAAAGCGGGAGAGGGGGATTGGAGAGTTGTATTCTTTTTGAAAAATCAAAGTCTTTTGAGTCTCGGCTCACAGTTTGTGTAGTCATCAATTCCCCCAAAAACTTACTAGGAATGTGATACCTGTCATTCCTCCGGTCGTTTCTGTGGTCTAGTAACCACACTCAGGCCCTTTCCTAGAAGTCATTCTCAGGTCTGCTTGATTTTACTGCCTTTCTCGGAACCGAATGGAGCTGCCTGAGACTATCCAGCACGACAGGGGGAAAGATTACACACGTCTACGTCTTTTCTGTGTTGTTCCAGTCAACTGAGCGTGAACTTCAAGTTCAAAACCGTTTCTCCTCTCATCTCTCACTCGTTGGGGCTCACGAACACTCACTCTTCTAATTCCACCAGACTTCGAATTTCTGGGCTCTATTCTTTTCTTTTCATATTTGGCTTGCAAACTAAGCAAGGATTTCCTGAATGTAAGCCCGGTGAAATACCCTGTTGGACAATACAAATAACCAACAGTTAGACGCGCTATCAAGATGCCATTTCAGCAAACGTTTGCCATTGACGAACATCTATCATATTTACATATTTGATATTAAGAACATTTTTAAACTTTCCAGTACCTGCTTCCTTGCCAAGCACATGCAGACTCCACAGTATAGGCCACAGAGTGGAGGTTTGTTGGGGTAGCACTCCCCTACAACCCATTTCTCTATGAGAACAAATAACGCCAGCTACAGTAGAAACCACCTCAAATAACAGGGTTAATTTTCATTCATGTCGCAATCTGATGCAGGCTGAGCAGTAATCTGGGACTCTCCTTCCATCTGCAGCTCCATCCTCTTGGAGTCTGTTACTTCGAGCTTTGGAGTGGAGAATGGACCGAGAGGAAGACCTTCTTAAGATTCAATAGGACAAAGCACACTATGATTTAATAGGAAGACTTTGTTGTTTTGAAAGTAATTCTGTATTTCTCAACGGCAAAGGGGTGTGTGTGTGTGTGTGTGTGTGTGTGTGTGTGTGTGTGTGTGTGATTTCAACTAACGCTAAAGTCTGCGGACACTTAGGAACACAGAAAGGATATTTACAGAACATATCTCTCCTTCCACAGATGACCTGCCTAGTAGGCTCAGCACTTCAAAAAGAAGCTGCATGGCAACAGTAATTTCGTAAATCTAAGCAACCATGTAAACCCCAATATTCTTCAAACATGGGGTCAGAGCATCCAAGAAAGGAGTTTTGGAGGTGAGAATACATGACATGACCCTGAAGTTTGGTGCGTTGTTGGAGGAAGAAGAGCAGGGGCTTCACGGGGAGAGGAGGCAGCGATTTCCCTTGTAGGGAGCCTTATTACTTCTCTTCCTTCTGGGCTCCCCACGAGTTCAGAACTACCATGATTTTATGCAGAAGACTCCGCTACTCCCGAAAAGCTCTTCATCTGCAACATCACGTAAAAAATAAAGTGAATCAGAAAAGAAAGAGAACAGCGGAATACGACAGAGTCATAAAGTTTAAGAATCTTCTTGTTTCCTATCCTGGTTCTGCATCTTACACTTGCACGTTGCAGCTGCAGCAAACGTGGAGGTTGTGGTGAGGGTGAGGGTGGTCACGAGGTTGTTGATGATGAGGATGGACACAAGGACGATCTGATGCCTTACCGAGGGCTAAGATGTGCCAGGCATTCTGACAACTAAATTACCATTCAATCTCATGCCTGAGAAAAGTGGGTAATGTAAATAGGATTTACCCCAATTTGTAGCAGAGAGATTGAAATCTTGAGGAATTAAACACTTTGTTCCTAAAATCAATCAGGCAGTAATTAAGGGAAATAACCTGGATTTGACATGAGATTGAAAGAATGTTAGGTAGCGCTCCAAAATTCAGAGAACACTGAATGTGAGACCTGAGGCTTGGGACAAAGAAGGATAGAAAGAAACCCAAAAGGGTGAGAGGATATTGCTGACAAGCAGGTTTTCAAAGAAAGACAATATCCCATCCCACAAAATGGCACTTTATTCAGGAAATGGAAGAAAAGGAACAATTGCCAGGTGATACAAACGCCTGCCCAGGGGACAGACAGACACAGAAGACATCAAGAGCATCCCCTGCTGGCACCCAGGAAGAGAGCTGCTGCTCTTCCTCCTGAAGCTCTGGGATGCTGGCACAGCTGAGGATGCCCTTCCTCGGCTACCTCCTGGAGAGGAGCAGTGTGACAGCCTCAGGAAGGAACCCTTTTGCTGTCAGGAGTCACACGGGCATTTTACAGGCTGAAGGGTGGAGGAGCCGCTTCTGCCACCATGATAGGCTCGGAAGAGAAGGTGAAGGTGGAGCTGTGGAAGCAGGCGAGCCAATGGTCCTTCTCTTTTCCAGATCCTGATGCTGCTGAAGCTGTTACTTGCTCTTGGGCGGGCACTTCTGCTGGCATGGTGGAGGAGGTTGCACAGGAGGGCATTTCTGCTGCCTCTGTGGGGGTGGGCACGGCTCAGGGCATTTTGGGGGCGGGCACGGCTCTGGGCACTTAGGTGGGCACACAGGAGGGGGCTGGCAGGGCTGCTTGCACTGCTGCTGTTGAGAAGACATCTTTCTGGAGTCTTCGGAGCTGAAAGAAATTAGAGACAGTGTTCGCAAGAAGGGACTCCTCCAGAGAGAGAAACCGCGGCTGATAGAATAGCGGGAGATGTTCCCTCTCCCATTTCCAAGATTGGGCTTTCATCTCTCAACTCCCTCTTTTGCGCCTTCCACCACCCTGCTTCCTCTTTAGCCAACTGCCTCATCAGTCCTGAGAAAATCCTCTCTTTGCTCATATCATTTTTTCAAAGGAAATATCTCTGCAAGAACCAAGTCATGTTTTCTGTGGGAAAATATCATCTTCATGAAAGGCCATCAGAAGTTCTGAAATCCTGGGAAAACTCGCAAGCAATTACTATCATCGGGATCTCTTCCGAAGTCCCCATAGGTTGACTTAGGTACAGAGCAAACGGCCAGCAGGAAAAATGCAAGGGCCTCACACCTACTAAGCCTCGGAAACCCCAGCGGGAGGAAAGGGAAATCAAAGAGACAGAGCAGAGAGAAAAATACTTTGGTCTTTCCTCTTCTTCATCTCAAACCTTTCCTGTGAATTGCTTTTCCATACACGACCTCAAACAAGCTACCGAAACATGAATCAAGACAGGATATCATTGTGCCTCAAGGCTAAGCTTCCATCACCTAAGTAGCATCAAACCCACCATCATACCTATGGACTCAACAAACTTGCTGTCTGCACACTAAATTCAACATCTGAGAGCACCACAAAACAGATCAACGGAACAAATCACACTCACCACGTTCTCCAAAGGAGGTTGGGACTCGAGTACCAGGAGGATGACAGTCGTGCAGCAGAGCACCTCTTTATAGGGCTTGACGCCCAGCCCAGAGCGAAGTGCAACTGCCAAAAACTGGCCTGCCCCGGAATTTCCCAAACAAAATGCAAACCCATCCAGAACTGGCCTGACAGGGACACTGGAAACAGGAAATCTCCTGAACCAGGATCTCCTCTCTGGATTAGGTGCTCATGACTCACAAGGTCCGGCCTTAGCTCTCAGTGTCGGGGACTTACGGCAGGGGGAGACTTAGGCGATTCCCCAACTGGTGGTCCAAGGCCCTCTCTCTTGATTGGGGAAGAAGACCCCTCCTATCTTCCACCTTCCCTGAGTCATAGAACTGCCTGCTCGGTTCCACTTTGGATGGTTGCCATCTTGCTGTATGTGCTGGGTTGAAAAGAGCCTGACTAGCAGGTGACAGCTTTCTCTTCAACCCAAGTCCTTCCTTTACTGTATTTCCCTCGGATCCATGGCTTGCTCATCTTCTCTCCTTTTCTTCTTCTAAAAGGGACTGAGATAAGGCAGCAGATTGGCACAATAGCCATCCCATAAAAAAAACCCTAGAAACGGTCAATCAAATGGTGACCTCCAGAATGCTGTGTTCACTGCTTTGCTCCTGCAATTTGAGGGCATAAAACTGCCGCCTTTATATATCTGTACCAAAGTGGGCCTCATGGAATCCACAGGGACCACGGCATCACCTAGCATCATTCAGAGGGTCAGAGCACTAATATCTGAAGAGCAGGAGAAAATAGGGACTTAGGCTGATCCTCTATATTTGCTTTCTCACACTCTCTTTCCAAACAGGATTTAGGGCTTTAAAACAATGATTTTTTAAGTATATTTGCATGCTGTTTCTCTGTCTTTTCCTTAAGCCCTCTGGACCCCTCATCTTGCCACATTATCCTCTCACCTCCACAGTGTATACCTCTCCTTTTTCTAATTGTTTTACTGAGACCATAATGGTTTATAACATTGGGTCATTTCCAGCATACCTTATTATTTATCACTTTCTGTATAGGCTGCATCGTGCTCACCGCCACTACTCTGGCTTTTATCCATTGCCATCCATATGTGACCCTTTACCTCTTTCACTCAGCCCCCAAGCCCCTTCCCCTCTGGTAACCACTAATCTGTCCTCTTTATCCGTGTGTTTGCGTATCTTCCCTATGTGAGTGAAATCATGCAGTATTTGTCTTGCTCTGTCTGGCCTATGTCACTTAACATCAAACATTCAAGGTAGATCCATGTTGTTGCAAATGACACGATTTTGGGTTTTTTTGTGGGTGAGTAGTATTCCATTGTGTGTGCCAGTGTGTGTGTGTTTCTATACATATATACATGTATATATGCGACATATATATACATATATATATACCACATCTTCTTTATGCATTCGTAAGTTGCAGGGCACTTGAGTCGCTTCAACGTCTCTCTTACCCATCCCCTTTGGGACATATCCATCACTCAGGAGATGAGATCAACGCATTTAGTGGGTCGCCATTTCACATCTTTGCTAAATCTTCATGCAGTCATTGGGGATGACTAAATGCTGTGCATTCAACATTTAAAGTGACGTGACTCAAGGCTCATTGTCTTGGCCAAATTGTCAGGAAGCTTTCCAAGAAATGTGGACTTATACTGGGAAACGGAAAATGAGGAGGAGGAGGAAGAGGAGACGCTCGAAACTTGTGAAACACTCAGCTGCGGAGCCACGGAACGTGAAGGATCCCTAAGTCAATCTAGCATCACACCCCCTCAGTTGAACAGGTTAGGTTCCCAGAACTGTCATTGTTCCTGTCAGTAAGGAAGAGCTTTTGACCAAGGTTGACATTCAGCCGTGACCTGGCAGGACAGAACCATCACTTCAGCACTTTCAGGTCATGTGACTGAAAACAGTGTCATCACCAAATGGCTCACCTAGACTTTTTCAGGGAGCCAAGAGAAGAGCCTTTCCTCAGCAGGTCACTTACCACGCCCCATAACCTCACACCCCACCTGAACGTCAATCCTCAGAGAAATGTCTGATTTCGGCCATCCAAAATTTGAGAATTAGCTGCTCAAATGGGATTCCAGTTTCAGATAATCCACTCTCGGTTGCATCTGGAAAGTCTCCCACTGAGGACAACCCTCATAAAGGCTGTGAATCATCACCGTGCAGGCAGCAAAGACATGGCGGCTCTGGTGCCCGGAACAAGTCAGGCAGGAGTCACTTTTCATTTTGCAGAGGTGAACAGACACACTCAGAGTTCCTCAAGATCAGATACATCAAGAGCTGCCACAAGACAAAGAACGGCATCTAACGATCAATTTCTCCCAAGTTTCACCATCTGAAGCCTGAGACATCGATCACAGAATACACAAACACAAAACACCACATATCTGTCTGTCTATCTATCTATCTATCTATCTATCTATCTATTTATCTATATAACTATCTATCTGTGTATCTTTGATCTACATACCTAGAGCTTCCCTTTATGGACTTTAAGAGTCAGATAAGCCCAGGTTCAATCCTAAATCCCCAGTCCCTCACTTGCTAAGGGTTTTACCGTGAATCATTACTATAAGAAAAATTAGATGAAAGAAGAAAATTTTCTCCAACTCATGACTCAACGTTTTATCTCACATTGTACTACTATAAGTCTTATATCATTGAATAATATAGTCCCTTCAAATCACAATTCTACAACACAACAGAGGAGAAATAGAGATAAAGAGACACGAATTAACCATGCTGAGATATTCCTGATCTTCTTAGAGAAATGACAATTGCAAGTCCCCTTGGATGTCTGCCTTCTGCTTTTGTTTCTGAGTATAAGGCTCAATCTCCATTACCACTTCAGGATACTGGCAAACAGAATTCAACAGCACATCAAAGGGGTCATACACCATGATCCATGTGGATTGTTTCCTGGGTTGCAAGGAAAGCTCCTCAGACACAAATGAATAAATGTGATATATCACATTAACAGAACAAAAGATAAAAATCGTATGATCACCTCAATGGATGCAGAAAAGGCATTTGACAAAATTCAACATCCTTTCATGATAGGAACTCTCCACGAATTACATAGCTACGGACCGTACCTCAACATAACAAAGGCCATATTGGACAAGCCCACAGATAATAGCATGCCCGATGGTGAAATCAGAAAGCTTTCCATTTAGGATTAGGAACAACTCAAGGGTGCCCACTCTCCCCACTCTTCAACATAGTACTGAAAGTCCTAGACAGAGCAATTAGGCAAGAAAAAGTAATGAAAAGATCTAATTGGCAATGAAAAGGAAAATGGTCTCAGCCTGCTGATCGCATAACTTACATGTCTCTTATGTAAATCTCATAGAAAACCCGAGGAACTCACCAAGAACCTCTCAGAACTAATAAACAACTTGACAGGAAAGTTACAAACTCAATATACAAAAGCGAGTGGTGTTTCTCTACACTTACAAGAAGCTATTAAAGGGAAACTAAGAGTAATCCCATTCACAATGCCATCAAAAACAAAATATTTAGGGATAAATTTAATCAGGGACGTGAAAGACCTGGACCTTGAACACGGTAAGACAGGATGAAAGCAATTGAGGAAGACTCAGATAAATAGGAAGATCTCCAGTGTTCAAAGACTGGAAGATTTAACATTGTTAAAATGTTCATACTGCCCCAAGTAATCTACAGGGTCAATGCAATCCCTATAACTTCCGTTGACGTTTATCACAAAAATAGAAAAAAACAATCCTAAAATTCGTATGGAACCACAGAAGACATCAAAAAGCCAAAGGAATCATGAGAAAGAGGAACATAGCTAGCGGCATCACACTTCCTGATTTCAAATTATATTACAAAGCTGTGGTAATCAAAACGGATGGTACTGGCGTAAAAACAGACGGTGGACCACCCGAACATAATAGAGAGACCAGGCACAAAGCAAGCATATACAGCCAACTAACCTTTGACCAGGGGACCCAGCACATTGAATGGGGAAAGGATGATCGTTGACTAAACGGGACAGCTGCATGCAAAAGAGCACAGCTGGACCCCCTACCTTACAGCATTCCCAAAAATTAACTCCAAAGGGATTAAAGATTTAAATGTTAGCACCTGAAATCATAAAACTCCTAGAAGAAAACTGGGGAAATCCCTTCACATTTGTCTTGGCAATGATGTTATAGATAGGACACCAAAAGGACAATCGACAAAACTAAGAATTAAAAGATAAACAAGTAAAATTAAACACACAGAAGAGCTTCTGCACAGCAAAAGAAACGATTAACATTATGAAGACGCAGCCTGCAAGTTGGGAGAAAATATTTGCAAACCACGATCCCATCAGAGGTTAGTTTCCAGAATATGCATGGAACTTACACAGCTCAATAGCAAGGAAAAGGGGCTGCACCTCACTAATTACCAGAGCAATGCAAATCAAAACCACCATGAGAAAGCACCTCACACCATCAGAGTGGCTATTCTGAGAAAGGTAAGAGACAACAAGTGTCGGTGAGGATGAGTAGAAGAGGGGACTCTTGTACATTGTTGGTGAGACTGCAACTTGGTACGACCACTATGGAAAACAGTATGGAGGTTCCTCAAAAAACAATAAACAGAACGCCCATAGCATCCAGCAAACCCACTTCTGGCTGTCTATCTGAAGGAAAGGAAACCACCACGTCGAAGAGTATCTGCACTCTTGGGTGCACAGCAGCATTACTCACAAGAGCCAAGACATGGAAACAACCTCAGCGTCCATTAGTGGAGGACAGGATAAAGAAAATGCGATACAAAGATAGATGGATGATAGCTAGATAGATAGAACGACAGGTGGATTGATTGATAGATATAATGGCATATTGTTCCGTCATGACAAATAAGGAAATCCTACCATGTGTGACAACAAGGATGAACCTGGAGGGCATTTGCTGAGTGAAATTTGTCAGATGGGAAAAACAAATCATGTGTGATGTCACTTACATGTTGAATCTAAAACAAAAACTACTCAGAGAACTGAGGAGTGGATTGGTGGTTTCCAAGGAGAGCACGGCAGGGGTTGGGGTGGGTGTGTAAGGAAACATGGTAAATGGGTGAAAGTGGTCAAAGGGTACAGATTTCCAGTTTCAAGATGAATAAGCCATAGGAATGTACTGGACAGCATGTTGATCCTGGTTAGCAACGCTGTGTTGTAAATCTGAAAGTTACTAAGAGAGTAGATATTCAAGGTTTTCACCACACATGCAAATAGCCGTAACTATGTGAGGTAATGGATGTGAAAACTCACTTTATTGTGTCAATCATTTCACAATATACACATGTATCAGATCATTATATTGGAAATCTCATACTGGCACAGTGTTATGTGTCATAACTATCTCAATGAAACTGGATAGAATAGAAATTAAAGGCTCCTGCACAGCAAAGGAAGCCATCAACAAGATGAATGGGCAATCTACAGGAGGGGGTAAATATTTGAAAACTTTATGTCTGATAAGGGTTAATGTCCAAAGTCTGTGAGGAACTTATACAAGTCAATAGCAAAAAAAAAAAAAAAGAAAAAAGAAAAATCAAATAATGTTAGTAAATAAGAGGCAAAGGACCTCAACAGATATTTTCCCAAAGACATACAAATGGTCAACAGGTGCATGAAAAGGTGCTTAACATTGCTGATCATCAGGGAAGCGCAAGTCAAAACCACAGCGAGACATCGGCTCATACTTATTAGAATGACCATTATCAAAACACAACAAATAACAAGTGCTGACAAGGATGTGGAGAAAGGGAACCTTGTACACGGTGGAGGTGAATGCAAATTGGACCATCCACTATGGAAAACAGTGTGGAAGTTCCTCAACAAAGTACAAACAGAACTACCATATCATCCAGCAATCCAACTTTGGGGCATGTATCCGAAGGAGATGAAACTGTACCTAGATAAGACATCGGCACTCCCGTGTTCATTGCAGCAATTTTCATACAGCCAAGATATGCAGACAAGCTAAGTGTCCATGGACAGATGCATGGAAATAGACAATGTGTGTGTGGGTGTGGGTGCCTATACTTGTGCATAAATATATACACGTATATAACGGGATACTCCCAAGCCATGGAGAAAAGTGAAATATTGCCATTAGTAACAACATGGGTGAAACTAGATGACATTATGCAGAGAGAAATTAACCAGACAGAGAAAGACAAATGCTGACTGATACCGCTTATTTGGAGAATCTACAAGAGCTGAACTCATGGAAACAGAGAGTAGAATGGTGGCTGAGGGGACCTGAGTGGTAAGGGAGACGCAGAGATGTTGGTCAAAAGGTACAAGTATTGAGTGTTGAGATAAATAAGCCCCGGGGGTGTGTTGTAATGCCTGGTGGCTGTGGTTAATAATTCTGTTCTGGACACTTGATATTTGATAAGAGAGTACACCTTAAGAGCTCTCATCACTCGCAAGCATGCGAATACACACACACACAACTGGTAAATGCGTGAGCTGAGGAATGTGTTAATTAACCTGATTGTGGCAATCATTTCACGAAGTACGCATATGTCAAATTATCACTTCGTACAACTTCAATATATGCAATTTCATCTGTGCATTATAACCTGAGAAAGCTGTGGGAAAGACGAAAGAGAACAACTATCATACAAAGGGGAAATTAAGTTGGGGAACCTCACCATTCCTTCTCCTCCTTGCCTTGATCATGTTCTGATCCAATTCTCTGGGAGAGAATCCCTCATCCAGCATCCTCTGGCCCCTTTGTTCACCTCCCAGAGGTAATTCTTTCTTGTTACCTCTGTTGAGCATGTCAGAAATGGGTGGGGTGGAAAGCGGGAGAGGGGGATTGGAGAGTTGTATTCTTTTTGAAAAATCAAAGTCTTTTGAGTCTCGGCTCACAGTTTGTGTAGTCATCAATTCCCCCAAAAACTTACTAGGAATGTGATACCTGTCATTCCTCCGGTCGTTTCTGTGGTCTAGTAACCACACTCAGGCCCTTTCCTAGAAGTCATTCTCAGGTCTGCTTGATTTTACTGCCTTTCTCGGAACCGAATGGAGCTGCCTGAGACTATCCAGCACGACAGGGGGAAAGATTACACACGTCTACGTCTTTTCTGTGTTGTTCCAGTCAACTGAGAGTGAACTTCAAGTTCAAAACCGTTTCTCCTCTCATCTCTCACTCGTTGGGGCTCACGAACACTCACTCTTCTAATTCCACCAGACTTCGAATTTCTGGGCTCTATTCTTTTCTTTTCATATTTGGCTTGCAAACTAAGCAAGGATTTCCTGAATGTAAGCCCGGTGAAATACCCTGTTGGACAATACAAATAACCAACAGTTAGACGCGCTATCAAGATGCCATTTCAGCAAACGTTTGCCATTGACGAACATCTATCATATTTACATATTTGATATTAAGAACATTTTTAAACTTTCCAGTACCTGCTTCCTTGCCAAGCACATGCAGACTCCACAGTATAGGCCACAGAGTGGAGGTTTGTTGGGGTAGCACTCCCCTACAACCCATTTCTCTATGAGAACAAATAACGCCAGCTACAGTAGAAACCACCTCAAATAACAGGGTTAATTTTCATTCATGTCGCAATCTGATGCAGGCTGAGCAGTAATCTGGGACTCTCCTTCCATCTGCAGCTCCATCCTCTTGGAGTCTGTTACTTCGAGCTTTGGAGTGGAGAATGGACCGAGAGGAAGACCTTCTTAAGATTCAATAGGACAAAGCACACTATGATTTAATAGGAAGACTTTGTTGTTTTGAAAGTAATTCTGTATTTCTCAACGGCAAAGGGGTGTGTGTGTGTGTGTGTGTGTGTGTGTGTGTGTGTGTGTGTGTGATTTCAACTAACGCTAAAGTCTGCGGACACTTAGGAACACAGAAAGGATATTTACAGAACATATCTCTCCTTCCACAGATGACCTGCCTAGTAGGCTCAGCACTTCAAAAAGAAGCTGCATGGCAACAGTAATTTCGTAAATCTAAGCAACCATGTAAACCCCAATATTCTTCAAACATGGGGTCAGAGCATCCAAGAAAGGAGTTTTGGAGGTGAGAATACATGACATGACCCTGAAGTTTGGTGCGTTGTTGGAGGAAGAAGAGCAGGGGCTTCACGGGGAGAGGAGGCAGCGATTTCCCTTGTAGGGAGCCTTATTACTTCTCTTCCTTCTGGGCTCCCCACGAGTTCAGAACTACCATGATTTTATGCAGAAGACTCCGCTACTCCCGAAAAGCTCTTCATCTGCAACATCACGTAAAAAATAAAGTGAATCAGAAAAGAAAGAGAACAGCGGAATACGACAGAGTCATAAAGTTTAAGAATCTTCTTGTTTCCTATCCTGGTTCTGCATCTTACACTTGCACGTTGCAGCTGCAGCAAACGTGGAGGTTGTGGTGAGGGTGAGGGTGGTCACGAGGTTGTTGATGATGAGGATGGACACAAGGACGATCTGATGCCTTACCGAGGGCTAAGATGTGCCAGGCATTCTGACAACTAAATTACCATTCAATCTCATGCCTGAGAAAAGTGGGTAATGTAAATAGGATTTACCCCAATTTGTAGCAGAGAGATTGAAATCTTGAGGAATTAAACACTTTGTTCCTAAAATCAATCAGGCAGTAATTAAGGGAAATAACCTGGATTTGACATGAGATTGAAAGAATGTTAGGTAGCGCTCCAAAATTCAGAGAACACTGAATGTGAGACCTGAGGCTTGGGACAAAGAAGGATAGAAAGAAACCCAAAAGGGTGAGAGGATATTGCTGACAAGCAGGTTTTCAAAGAAAGACAATATCCCATCCCACAAAATGGCACTTTATTCAGGAAATGGAAGAAAAGGAACAATTGCCAGGTGATACAAACGCCTGCCCAGGGGACAGACAGACACAGAAGACATCAAGAGCATCCCCTGCTGGCACCCAGGAAGAGAGCTGCTGCTCTTCCTCCTGAAGCTCTGGGATGCTGGCACAGCTGAGGATGCCCTTCCTCGGCTACCTCCTGGAGAGGAGCAGTGTGACAGCCTCAGGAAGGAACCCTTTTGCTGTCAGGAGTCACACAGGCATTTTACAGGCTGAAGGGTGGAGGAGCCGCTTCTGCCACCATGATAGGCTCGGAAGAGAAGGTGAAGGTGGAGCTGTGGAAGCAGGCGAGCCAATGGTCCTTCTCTTTTCCAGATCCTGATGCTGCTGAAGCTGTTACTTGCTCTTGGGCGGGCACTTCTGCTGGCATGGTGGAGGAGGTTGCACAGGAGGGCATTTCTGCTGCCTCTGTGGGGGTGGGCACGGCTCTGGGCACTTAGGTGGGCACACAGGAGGGGGCTGGCAGGGCTGCTTGCACTGCTGCTGTTGAGAAGACATCTTTCTGGAGTCTTCGGAGCTGAAAGAAATTAGAGACAGTGTTCGCAAGAAGGGACTCCTCCAGAGAGAGAAACCGCGGCTGATAGAATAGCGGGAGATGTTCCCTCTCCCATTTCCAAGATTGGGCTTTCATCTCTCAACTCCCTCTTTTGCGCCTTCCACCACCCTGCTTCCTCTTTAGCCAACTGCCTCATCAGTCCTGAGAAAATCCTCTCTTTGCTCATATCATTTTTTCAAAGGAAATATCTCTGCAAGAACCAAGTCATGTTTTCTGTGGGAAAATATCATCTTCATGAAAGGCCATCAGAAGTTCTGAAATCCTGGGAAAACTCGCAAGCAATTACTATCATCGGGATCTCTTCCGAAGTCCCCATAGGTTGACTTAGGTACAGAGCAAACGGCCAGCAGGAAAAATGCAAGGGCCTCACACCTACTAAGCCTCGGAAACCCCAGCGGGAGGAAAGGGAAATCAAAGAGACAGAGCAGAGAGAAAAATACTTTGGTCTTTCCTCTTCTTCATCTCAAACCTTTCCTGTGAATTGCTTTTCCATACACGACCTCAAACAAGCTACCGAAACATGAATCAAGACAGGATATCATTGTGCCTCAAGGCTAAGCTTCCATCACCTAAGTAGCATCAAACCCACCATCATACCTATGGACTCAACAAACTTGCTGTCTGCACACTAAATTCAACATCTGAGAGCACCACAAAACAGATCAACGGAACAAATCACACTCACCACGTTCTCCAAAGGAGGTTGGGACTCGAGTACCAGGAGGATGACAGTCGTGCAGCAGAGCACCTCTTTATAGGGCTTGACGCCCAGCCCAGAGCGAAGTGCAACTGCCAAAAACTGGCCTGCCCCGGAATTTCCCAAACAAAATGCAAACCCATCCAGAACTGGCCTGACAGGGACACTGGAAACAGGAAATCTCCTGAACCAGGATCTCCTCTCTGGATTAGGTGCTCATGACTCACAAGGTCCGGCCTTAGCTCTCAGTGTCGGGGACTTACGGCAGGGGGAGACTTAGGCGATTCCCCAACTGGTGGTCCAAGGCCCTCTCTCTTGATTGGGGAAGAAGACCCCTCCTATCTTCCACCTTCCCTGAGTCATAGAACTGCCTGCTCGGTTCCACTTTGGATGGTTGCCATCTTGCTGTATGTGCTGGGTTGAAAAGAGCCTGACTAGCAGGTGACAGCTTTCTCTTCAACCCAAGTCCTTCCTTTACTGTATTTCCCTCGGATCCATGGCTTGCTCATCTTCTCTCCTTTTCTTCTTCTAAAAGGGACTGAGATAAGGCAGCAGATTGGCACAATAGCCATCCCATAAAAAAAACCCTAGAAACGGTCAATCAAATGGTGACCTCCAGAATGCTGTGTTCACTGCTTTGCTCCTGCAATTTGAGGGCATAAAACTGCCGCCTTTATATATCTGTACCAAAGTGGGCCTCATGGAATCCACAGGGACCACGGCATCACCTAGCATCATTCAGAGGGTCAGAGCACTAATATCTGAAGAGCAGGAGAAAATAGGGACTTAGGCTGATCCTCTATATTTGCTTTCTCACACTCTCTTTCCAAACAGGATTTAGGGCTTTAAAACAATGATTTTTTAAGTATATTTGCATGCTGTTTCTCTGTCTTTTCCTTAAGCCCTCTGGACCCCTCATCTTGCCACATTATCCTCTCACCTCCACAGTGTATACCTCTCCTTTTTCTAATTGTTTTACTGAGACCATAATGGTTTATAACATTGGGTCATTTCCAGCATACCTTATTATTTATCACTTTCTGTATAGGCTGCATCGTGCTCACCGCCACTACTCTGGCTTTTATCCATTGCCATCCATATGTGACCCTTTACCTCTTTCACTCAGCCCCCAAGCCCCTTCCCCTCTGGTAACCACTAATCTGTCCTCTTTATCCGTGTGTTTGCGTATCTTCCCTATGTGAGTGAAATCATGCAGTATTTGTCTTGCTCTGTCTGGCCTATGTCACTTAACATCAAACATTCAAGGTAGATCCATGTTGTTGCAAATGACACGATTTTGGGTTTTTTTGTGGGTGAGTAGTATTCCATTGTGTGTGCCAGTGTGTGTGTGTTTCTATACATATATACATGTATATATGCGACATATATATACATATATATATACCACATCTTCTTTATGCATTCGTAAGTTGCAGGGCACTTGAGTCGCTTCAACGTCTCTCTTACCCATCCCCTTTGGGACATATCCATCACTCAGGAGATGAGATCAACGCATTTAGTGGGTCGCCATTTCACATCTTTGCTAAATCTTCATGCAGTCATTGGGGATGACTAAATGCTGTGCATTCAACATTTAAAGTGACGTGACTCAAGGCTCATTGTCTTGGCCAAATTGTCAGGAAGCTTTCCAAGAAATGTGGACTTATACTGGGAAACGGAAAATGAGGAGGAGGAGGAAGAGGAGACGCTCGAAACTTGTGAAACACTCAGCTGCGGAGCCACGGAACGTGAAGGATCCCTAAGTCAATCTAGCATCACACCCCCTCAGTTGAACAGGTTAGGTTCCCAGAACTGTCATTGTTCCTGTCAGTAAGGAAGAGCTTTTGACCAAGGTTGACATTCAGCCGTGACCTGGCAGGACAGAACCATCACTTCAGCACTTTCAGGTCATGTGACTGAAAACAGTGTCATCACCAAATGGCTCACCTAGACTTTTTCAGGGAGCCAAGAGAAGAGCCTTTCCTCAGCAGGTCACTTACCACGCCCCATAACCTCACACCCCACCTGAACGTCAATCCTCAGAGAAATGTCTGATTTCGGCCATCCAAAATTTGAGAATTAGCTGCTCAAATGGGATTCCAGTTTCAGATAATCCACTCTCGGTTGCATCTGGAAAGTCTCCCACTGAGGACAACCCTCATAAAGGCTGTGAATCATCACCGTGCAGGCAGCAAAGACATGGCGGCTCTGGTGCCCGGAACAAGTCAGGCAGGAGTCACTTTTCATTTTGCAGAGGTGAACAGACACACTCAGAGTTCCTCAAGATCAGATACATCAAGAGCTGCCACAAGACAAAGAACGGCATCTAACGATCAATTTCTCCCAAGTTTCACCATCTGAAGCCTGAGACATCGATCACAGAATACACAAACACAAAACACCACATATCTGTCTGTCTATCTATCTATCTATCTATCTATCTATCTATTTATCTATATAACTATCTATCTGTGTATCTTTGATCTACATACCTAGAGCTTCCCTTTATGGACTTTAAGAGTCAGATAAGCCCAGGTTCAATCCTAAATCCCCAGTCCCTCACTTGCTAAGGGTTTTACCGTGAATCATTACTATAAGAAAAATTAGATGAAAGAAGAAAATTTTCTCCAACTCATGACTCAACGTTTTATCTCACATTGTACTACTATAAGTCTTATATCATTGAATAATATAGTCCCTTCAAATCACAATTCTACAACACAACAGAGGAGAAATAGAGATAAAGAGACACGAATTAACCATGCTGAGATATTCCTGATCTTCTTAGAGAAATGACAATTGCAAGTCCCCTTGGATGTCTGCCTTCTGCTTTTGTTTCTGAGTATAAGGCTCAATCTCCATTACCACTTCAGGATACTGGCAAACAGAATTCAACAGCACATCAAAGGGGTCATACACCATGATCCATGTGGATTGTTTCCTGGGTTGCAAGGAAAGCTCCTCAGACACAAATGAATAAATGTGATATATCACATTAACAGAACAAAAGATAAAAATCGTATGATCACCTCAATGGATGCAGAAAAGGCATTTGACAAAATTCAACATCCTTTCATGATAGGAACTCTCCACGAATTACATAGCTACGGACCGTACCTCAACATAACAAAGGCCATATTGGACAAGCCCACAGATAATAGCATGCCCGATGGTGAAATCAGAAAGCTTTCCATTTAGGATTAGGAACAACTCAAGGGTGCCCACTCTCCCCACTCTTCAACATAGTACTGAAAGTCCTAGACAGAGCAATTAGGCAAGAAAAAGTAATGAAAAGATCTAATTGGCAATGAAAAGGAAAATGGTCTCAGCCTGCTGATCGCATAACTTACATGTCTCTTATGTAAATCTCATAGAAAACCCGAGGAACTCACCAAGAACCTCTCAGAACTAATAAACAACTTGACAGGAAAGTTACAAACTCAATATACAAAAGCGAGTGGTGTTTCTCTACACTTACAAGAAGCTATTAAAGGGAAACTAAGAGTAATCCCATTCACAATGCCATCAAAAACAAAATATTTAGGGATAAATTTAATCAGGGACGTGAAAGACCTGGACCTTGAACACGGTAAGACAGGATGAAAGCAATTGAGGAAGACTCAGATAAATAGGAAGATCTCCAGTGTTCAAAGACTGGAAGATTTAACATTGTTAAAATGTTCATACTGCCCCAAGTAATCTACAGGGTCAATGCAATCCCTATAACTTCCGTTGACGTTTATCACAAAAATAGAAAAAAACAATCCTAAAATTCGTATGGAACCACAGAAGACATCAAAAAGCCAAAGGAATCATGAGAAAGAGGAACATAGCTAGCGGCATCACACTTCCTGATTTCAAATTATATTACAAAGCTGTGGTAATCAAAACGGATGGTACTGGCGTAAAAACAGACGGTGGACCACCCGAACATAATAGAGAGACCAGGCACAAAGCAAGCATATACAGCCAACTAACCTTTGACCAGGGGACCCAGCACATTGAATGGGGAAAGGATGATCGTTGACTAAACGGGACAGCTGCATGCAAAAGAGCACAGCTGGACCCCCTACCTTACAGCATTCCCAAAAATTAACTCCAAAGGGATTAAAGATTTAAATGTTAGCACCTGAAATCATAAAACTCCTAGAAGAAAACTGGGGAAATCCCTTCACATTTGTCTTGGCAATGATGTTATAGATAGGACACCAAAAGGACAATCGACAAAACTAAGAATTAAAAGATAAACAAGTAAAATTAAACACACAGAAGAGCTTCTGCACAGCAAAAGAAACGATTAACATTATGAAGACGCAGCCTGCAAGTTGGGAGAAAATATTTGCAAACCACGATCCCATCAGAGGTTAGTTTCCAGAATATGCATGGAACTTACACAGCTCAATAGCAAGGAAAAGGGGCTGCACCTCACTAATTACCAGAGCAATGCAAATCAAAACCACCATGAGAAAGCACCTCACACCATCAGAGTGGCTATTCTGAGAAAGGTAAGAGACAACAAGTGTCGGTGAGGATGAGTAGAAGAGGGGACTCTTGTACATTGTTGGTGAGACTGCAACTTGGTACGACCACTATGGAAAACAGTATGGAGGTTCCTCAAAAAACAATAAACAGAACGCCCATAGCATCCAGCAAACCCACTTCTGGCTGTCTATCTGAAGGAAAGGAAACCACCACGTCGAAGAGTATCTGCACTCTTGGGTGCACAGCAGCATTACTCACAAGAGCCAAGACATGGAAACAACCTCAGCGTCCATTAGTGGAGGACAGGATAAAGAAAATGCGATACAAAGATAGATGGATGATAGCTAGATAGATAGAACGACAGGTGGATTGATTGATAGATATAATGGCATATTGTTCCGTCATGACAAATAAGGAAATCCTACCATGTGTGACAACAAGGATGAACCTGGAGGGCATTTGCTGAGTGAAATTTGTCAGATGGGAAAAACAAATCATGTGTGATGTCACTTACATGTTGAATCTAAAACAAAAACTACTCAGAGAACTGAGGAGTGGATTGGTGGTTTCCAAGGAGAGCACGGCAGGGGTTGGGGTGGGTGTGTAAGGAAACATGGTAAATGGGTGAAAGTGGTCAAAGGGTACAGATTTCCAGTTTCAAGATGAATAAGCCATAGGAATGTACTGGACAGCATGTTGATCCTGGTTAGCAACGCTGTGTTGTAAATCTGAAAGTTACTAAGAGAGTAGATATTCAAGGTTTTCACCACACATGCAAATAGCCGTAACTATGTGAGGTAATGGATGTGAAAACTCACTTTATTGTGTCAATCATTTCACAATATACACATGTATCAGATCATTATATTGGAAATCTCATACTGGCACAGTGTTATGTGTCATAACTATCTCAATGAAACTGGATAGAATAGAAATTAAAGGCTCCTGCACAGCAAAGGAAGCCATCAACAAGATGAATGGGCAATCTACAGGAGGGGGTAAATATTTGAAAACTTTATGTCTGATAAGGGTTAATGTCCAAAGTCTGTGAGGAACTTATACAAGTCAATAGCAAAAAAAAAAAAAAAGAAAAAAGAAAAATCAAATAATGTTAGTAAATAAGAGGCAAAGGACCTCAACAGATATTTTCCCAAAGACATACAAATGGTCAACAGGTGCATGAAAAGGTGCTTAACATTGCTGATCATCAGGGAAGCGCAAGTCAAAACCACAGCGAGACATCGGCTCATACTTATTAGAATGACCATTATCAAAACACAACAAATAACAAGTGCTGACAAGGATGTGGAGAAAGGGAACCTTGTACACGGTGGAGGTGAATGCAAATTGGACCATCCACTATGGAAAACAGTGTGGAAGTTCCTCAACAAAGTACAAACAGAACTACCATATCATCCAGCAATCCAACTTTGGGGCATGTATCCGAAGGAGATGAAACTGTACCTAGATAAGACATCGGCACTCCCGTGTTCATTGCAGCAATTTTCATACAGCCAAGATATGCAGACAAGCTAAGTGTCCATGGACAGATGCATGGAAATAGACAATGTGTGTGTGGGTGTGGGTGCCTATACTTGTGCATAAATATATACACGTATATAACGGGATACTCCCAAGCCATGGAGAAAAGTGAAATATTGCCATTAGTAACAACATGGGTGAAACTAGATGACATTATGCAGAGAGAAATTAACCAGACAGAGAAAGACAAATGCTGACTGATACCGCTTATTTGGAGAATCTACAAGAGCTGAACTCATGGAAACAGAGAGTAGAATGGTGGCTGAGGGGACCTGAGTGGTAAGGGAGACGCAGAGATGTTGGTCAAAAGGTACAAGTATTGAGTGTTGAGATAAATAAGCCCCGGGGGTGTGTTGTAATGCCTGGTGGCTGTGGTTAATAATTCTGTTCTGGACACTTGATATTTGATAAGAGAGTACACCTTAAGAGCTCTCATCACTCGCAAGCATGCGAATACACACACACACAACTGGTAAATGCGTGAGCTGAGGAATGTGTTAATTAACCTGATTGTGGCAATCATTTCACGAAGTACGCATATGTCAAATTATCACTTCGTACAACTTCAATATATGCAATTTCATCTGTGCATTATAACCTGAGAAAGCTGTGGGAAAGACGAAAGAGAACAACTATCATACAAAGGGGAAATTAAGTTGGGGAACCTCACCATTCCTTCTCCTCCTTGCCTTGATCATGTTCTGATCCAATTCTCTGGGAGAGAATCCCTCATCCAGCATCCTCTGGCCCCTTTGTTCACCTCCCAGAGGTAATTCTTTCTTGTTACCTCTGTTGAGCATGTCAGAAATGGGTGGGGTGGAAAGCGGGAGAGGGGGATTGGAGAGTTGTATTCTTTTTGAAAAATCAAAGTCTTTTGAGTCTCGGCTCACAGTTTGTGTAGTCATCAATTCCCCCAAAAACTTACTAGGAATGTGATACCTGTCATTCCTCCGGTCGTTTCTGTGGTCTAGTAACCACACTCAGGCCCTTTCCTAGAAGTCATTCTCAGGTCTGCTTGATTTTACTGCCTTTCTCGGAACCGAATGGAGCTGCCTGAGACTATCCAGCACGACAGGGGGAAAGATTACACACGTCTACGTCTTTTCTGTGTTGTTCCAGTCAACTGAGAGTGAACTTCAAGTTCAAAACCGTTTCTCCTCTCATCTCTCACTCGTTGGGGCTCACGAACACTCACTCTTCTAATTCCACCAGACTTCGAATTTCTGGGCTCTATTCTTTTCTTTTCATATTTGGCTTGCAAACTAAGCAAGGATTTCCTGAATGTAAGCCCGGTGAAATACCCTGTTGGACAATACAAATAACCAACAGTTAGACGCGCTATCAAGATGCCATTTCAGCAAACGTTTGCCATTGACGAACATCTATCATATTTACATATTTGATATTAAGAACATTTTTAAACTTTCCAGTACCTGCTTCCTTGCCAAGCACATGCAGACTCCACAGTATAGGCCACAGAGTGGAGGTTTGTTGGGGTAGCACTCCCCTACAACCCATTTCTCTATGAGAACAAATAACGCCAGCTACAGTAGAAACCACCTCAAATAACAGGGTTAATTTTCATTCATGTCGCAATCTGATGCAGGCTGAGCAGTAATCTGGGACTCTCCTTCCATCTGCAGCTCCATCCTCTTGGAGTCTGTTACTTCGAGCTTTGGAGTGGAGAATGGACCGAGAGGAAGACCTTCTTAAGATTCAATAGGACAAAGCACACTATGATTTAATAGGAAGACTTTGTTGTTTTGAAAGTAATTCTGTATTTCTCAACGGCAAAGGGGTGTGTGTGTGTGTGTGTGTGTGTGTGTGTGTGTGTGTGTGTGTGATTTCAACTAACGCTAAAGTCTGCGGACACTTAGGAACACAGAAAGGATATTTACAGAACATATCTCTCCTTCCACAGATGACCTGCCTAGTAGGCTCAGCACTTCAAAAAGAAGCTGCATGGCAACAGTAATTTCGTAAATCTAAGCAACCATGTAAACCCCAATATTCTTCAAACATGGGGTCAGAGCATCCAAGAAAGGAGTTTTGGAGGTGAGAATACATGACATGACCCTGAAGTTTGGTGCGTTGTTGGAGGAAGAAGAGCAGGGGCTTCACGGGGAGAGGAGGCAGCGATTTCCCTTGTAGGGAGCCTTATTACTTCTCTTCCTTCTGGGCTCCCCACGAGTTCAGAACTACCATGATTTTATGCAGAAGACTCCGCTACTCCCGAAAAGCTCTTCATCTGCAACATCACGTAAAAAATAAAGTGAATCAGAAAAGAAAGAGAACAGCGGAATACGACAGAGTCATAAAGTTTAAGAATCTTCTTGTTTCCTATCCTGGTTCTGCATCTTACACTTGCACGTTGCAGCTGCAGCAAACGTGGAGGTTGTGGTGAGGGTGAGGGTGGTCACGAGGTTGTTGATGATGAGGATGGACACAAGGACGATCTGATGCCTTACCGAGGGCTAAGATGTGCCAGGCATTCTGACAACTAAATTACCATTCAATCTCATGCCTGAGAAAAGTGGGTAATGTAAATAGGATTTACCCCAATTTGTAGCAGAGAGATTGAAATCTTGAGGAATTAAACACTTTGTTCCTAAAATCAATCAGGCAGTAATTAAGGGAAATAACCTGGATTTGACATGAGATTGAAAGAATGTTAGGTAGCGCTCCAAAATTCAGAGAACACTGAATGTGAGACCTGAGGCTTGGGACAAAGAAGGATAGAAAGAAACCCAAAAGGGTGAGAGGATATTGCTGACAAGCAGGTTTTCAAAGAAAGACAATATCCCATCCCACAAAATGGCACTTTATTCAGGAAATGGAAGAAAAGGAACAATTGCCAGGTGATACAAACGCCTGCCCAGGGGACAGACAGACACAGAAGACATCAAGAGCATCCCCTGCTGGCACCCAGGAAGAGAGCTGCTGCTCTTCCTCCTGAAGCTCTGGGATGCTGGCACAGCTGAGGATGCCCTTCCTCGGCTACCTCCTGGAGAGGAGCAGTGTGACAGCCTCAGGAAGGAACCCTTTTGCTGTCAGGAGTCACACAGGCATTTTACAGGCTGAAGGGTGGAGGAGCCGCTTCTGCCACCATGATAGGCTCGGAAGAGAAGGTGAAGGTGGAGCTGTGGAAGCAGGCGAGCCAATGGTCCTTCTCTTTTCCAGATCCTGATGCTGCTGAAGCTGTTACTTGCTCTTGGGCGGGCACTTCTGCTGGCATGGTGGAGGAGGTTGCACAGGAGGGCATTTCTGCTGCCTCTGTGGGGGTGGGCACGGCTCTGGGCACTTAGGTGGGCACACAGGAGGGGGCTGGCAGGGCTGCTTGCACTGCTGCTGTTGAGAAGACATCTTTCTGGAGTCTTCGGAGCTGAAAGAAATTAGAGACAGTGTTCACAAGAAGGGACTCCTCCAGAGAGAGAAACCGCGGCTGATAGAATAGCGGGAGATGTTCCCTCTCCCATTTCCAAGATTGGGCTTTCATCTCTCAACTCCCTCTTTTGCGCCTTCCACCACCCTGCTTCCTCTTTAGCCAACTGCCTCATCAGTCCTGAGAAAATCCTCTCTTTGCTCATATCATTTTTTCAAAGGAAATATCTCTGCAAGAACCAAGTCATGTTTTCTGTGGGAAAATATCATCTTCATGAAAGGCCATCAGAAGTTCTGAAATCCTGGGAAAACTCGCAAGCAATTACTATCATCGGGATCTCTTCCGAAGTCCCCATAGGTTGACTTAGGTACAGAGCAAACGGCCAGCAGGAAAAATGCAAGGGCCTCACACCTACTAAGCCTCGGAAACCCCAGCGGGAGGAAAGGGAAATCAAAGAGACAGAGCAGAGAGAAAAATACTTTGGTCTTTCCTCTTCTTCATCTCAAACCTTTCCTGTGAATTGCTTTTCCATACACGACCTCAAACAAGCTACCGAAACATGAATCAAGACAGGATATCATTGTGCCTCAAGGCTAAGCTTCCATCACCTAAGTAGCATCAAACCCACCATCATACCTATGGACTCAACAAACTTGCTGTCTGCACACTAAATTCAACATCTGAGAGCACCACAAAACAGATCAACGGAACAAATCACACTCACCACGTTCTCCAAAGGAGGTTGGGACTCGAGTACCAGGAGGATGACAGTCGTGCAGCAGAGCACCTCTTTATAGGGCTTGACGCCCAGCCCAGAGCGAAGTGCAACTGCCAAAAACTGGCCTGCCCCGGAATTTCCCAAACAAAATGCAAACCCATCCAGAACTGGCCTGACAGGGACACTGGAAACAGGAAATCTCCTGAACCAGGATCTCCTCTCTGGATTAGGTGCTCATGACTCACAAGGTCCGGCCTTAGCTCTCAGTGTCGGGGACTTACGGCAGGGGGAGACTTAGGCGATTCCCCAACTGGTGGTCCAAGGCCCTCTCTCTTGATTGGGGAAGAAGACCCCTCCTATCTTCCACCTTCCCTGAGTCATAGAACTGCCTGCTCGGTTCCACTTTGGATGGTTGCCATCTTGCTGTATGTGCTGGGTTGAAAAGAGCCTGACTAGCAGGTGACAGCTTTCTCTTCAACCCAAGTCCTTCCTTTACTGTATTTCCCTCGGATCCATGGCTTGCTCATCTTCTCTCCTTTTCTTCTTCTAAAAGGGACTGAGATAAGGCAGCAGATTGGCACAATAGCCATCCCATAAAAAAAACCCTAGAAACGGTCAATCAAATGGTGACCTCCAGAATGCTGTGTTCACTGCTTTGCTCCTGCAATTTGAGGGCATAAAACTGCCGCCTTTATATATCTGTACCAAAGTGGGCCTCATGGAATCCACAGGGACCACGGCATCACCTAGCATCATTCAGAGGGTCAGAGCACTAATATCTGAAGAGCAGGAGAAAATAGGGACTTAGGCTGATCCTCTATATTTGCTTTCTCACACTCTCTTTCCAAACAGGATTTAGGGCTTTAAAACAATGATTTTTTAAGTATATTTGCATGCTGTTTCTCTGTCTTTTCCTTAAGCCCTCTGGACCCCTCATCTTGCCACATTATCCTCTCACCTCCACAGTGTATACCTCTCCTTTTTCTAATTGTTTTACTGAGACCATAATGGTTTATAACATTGGGTCATTTCCAGCATACCTTATTATTTATCACTTTCTGTATAGGCTGCATCGTGCTCACCGCCACTACTCTGGCTTTTATCCATTGCCATCCATATGTGACCCTTTACCTCTTTCACTCAGCCCCCAAGCCCCTTCCCCTCTGGTAACCACTAATCTGTCCTCTTTATCCGTGTGTTTGCGTATCTTCCCTATGTGAGTGAAATCATGCAGTATTTGTCTTGCTCTGTCTGGCCTATGTCACTTAACATCAAACATTCAAGGTAGATCCATGTTGTTGCAAATGACACGATTTTGGGTTTTTTTGTGGGTGAGTAGTATTCCATTGTGTGTGCCAGTGTGTGTGTGTTTCTATACATATATACATGTATATATGCGACATATATATACATATATATATACCACATCTTCTTTATGCATTCGTAAGTTGCAGGGCACTTGAGTCGCTTCAACGTCTCTCTTACCCATCCCCTTTGGGACATATCCATCACTCAGGAGATGAGATCAACGCATTTAGTGGGTCGCCATTTCACATCTTTGCTAAATCTTCATGCAGTCATTGGGGATGACTAAATGCTGTGCATTCAACATTTAAAGTGACGTGACTCAAGGCTCATTGTCTTGGCCAAATTGTCAGGAAGCTTTCCAAGAAATGTGGACTTATACTGGGAAACGGAAAATGAGGAGGAGGAGGAAGAGGAGACGCTCGAAACTTGTGAAACACTCAGCTGCGGAGCCACGGAACGTGAAGGATCCCTAAGTCAATCTAGCATCACACCCCCTCAGTTGAACAGGTTAGGTTCCCAGAACTGTCATTGTTCCTGTCAGTAAGGAAGAGCTTTTGACCAAGGTTGACATTCAGCCGTGACCTGGCAGGACAGAACCATCACTTCAGCACTTTCAGGTCATGTGACTGAAAACAGTGTCATCACCAAATGGCTCACCTAGACTTTTTCAGGGAGCCAAGAGAAGAGCCTTTCCTCAGCAGGTCACTTACCACGCCCCATAACCTCACACCCCACCTGAACGTCAATCCTCAGAGAAATGTCTGATTTCGGCCATCCAAAATTTGAGAATTAGCTGCTCAAATGGGATTCCAGTTTCAGATAATCCACTCTCGGTTGCATCTGGAAAGTCTCCCACTGAGGACAACCCTCATAAAGGCTGTGAATCATCACCGTGCAGGCAGCAAAGACATGGCGGCTCTGGTGCCCGGAACAAGTCAGGCAGGAGTCACTTTTCATTTTGCAGAGGTGAACAGACACACTCAGAGTTCCTCAAGATCAGATACATCAAGAGCTGCCACAAGACAAAGAACGGCATCTAACGATCAATTTCTCCCAAGTTTCACCATCTGAAGCCTGAGACATCGATCACAGAATACACAAACACAAAACACCACATATCTGTCTGTCTATCTATCTATCTATCTATCTATCTATCTATTTATCTATATAACTATCTATCTGTGTATCTTTGATCTACATACCTAGAGCTTCCCTTTATGGACTTTAAGAGTCAGATAAGCCCAGGTTCAATCCTAAATCCCCAGTCCCTCACTTGCTAAGGGTTTTACCGTGAATCATTACTATAAGAAAAATTAGATGAAAGAAGAAAATTTTCTCCAACTCATGACTCAACGTTTTATCTCACATTGTACTACTATAAGTCTTATATCATTGAATAATATAGTCCCTTCAAATCACAATTCTACAACACAACAGAGGAGAAATAGAGATAAAGAGACACGAATTAACCATGCTGAGATATTCCTGATCTTCTTAGAGAAATGACAATTGCAAGTCCCCTTGGATGTCTGCCTTCTGCTTTTGTTTCTGAGTATAAGGCTCAATCTCCATTACCACTTCAGGATACTGGCAAACAGAATTCAACAGCACATCAAAGGGGTCATACACCATGATCCATGTGGATTGTTTCCTGGGTTGCAAGGAAAGCTCCTCAGACACAAATGAATAAATGTGATATATCACATTAACAGAACAAAAGATAAAAATCGTATGATCACCTCAATGGATGCAGAAAAGGCATTTGACAAAATTCAACATCCTTTCATGATAGGAACTCTCCACGAATTACATAGCTACGGACCGTACCTCAACATAACAAAGGCCATATTGGACAAGCCCACAGATAATAGCATGCCCGATGGTGAAATCAGAAAGCTTTCCATTTAGGATTAGGAACAACTCAAGGGTGCCCACTCTCCCCACTCTTCAACATAGTACTGAAAGTCCTAGACAGAGCAATTAGGCAAGAAAAAGTAATGAAAAGATCTAATTGGCAATGAAAAGGAAAATGGTCTCAGCCTGCTGATCGCATAACTTACATGTCTCTTATGTAAATCTCATAGAAAACCCGAGGAACTCACCAAGAACCTCTCAGAACTAATAAACAACTTGACAGGAAAGTTACAAACTCAATATACAAAAGCGAGTGGTGTTTCTCTACACTTACAAGAAGCTATTAAAGGGAAACTAAGAGTAATCCCATTCACAATGCCATCAAAAACAAAATATTTAGGGATAAATTTAATCAGGGACGTGAAAGACCTGGACCTTGAACACGGTAAGACAGGATGAAAGCAATTGAGGAAGACTCAGATAAATAGGAAGATCTCCAGTGTTCAAAGACTGGAAGATTTAACATTGTTAAAATGTTCATACTGCCCCAAGTAATCTACAGGGTCAATGCAATCCCTATAACTTCCGTTGACGTTTATCACAAAAATAGAAAAAAACAATCCTAAAATTCGTATGGAACCACAGAAGACATCAAAAAGCCAAAGGAATCATGAGAAAGAGGAACATAGCTAGCGGCATCACACTTCCTGATTTCAAATTATATTACAAAGCTGTGGTAATCAAAACGGATGGTACTGGCGTAAAAACAGACGGTGGACCACCCGAACATAATAGAGAGACCAGGCACAAAGCAAGCATATACAGCCAACTAACCTTTGACCAGGGGACCCAGCACATTGAATGGGGAAAGGATGATCGTTGACTAAACGGGACAGCTGCATGCAAAAGAGCACAGCTGGACCCCCTACCTTACAGCATTCCCAAAAATTAACTCCAAAGGGATTAAAGATTTAAATGTTAGCACCTGAAATCATAAAACTCCTAGAAGAAAACTGGGGAAATCCCTTCACATTTGTCTTGGCAATGATGTTATAGATAGGACACCAAAAGGACAATCGACAAAACTAAGAATTAAAAGATAAACAAGTAAAATTAAACACACAGAAGAGCTTCTGCACAGCAAAAGAAACGATTAACATTATGAAGACGCAGCCTGCAAGTTGGGAGAAAATATTTGCAAACCACGATCCCATCAGAGGTTAGTTTCCAGAATATGCATGGAACTTACACAGCTCAATAGCAAGGAAAAGGGGCTGCACCTCACTAATTACCAGAGCAATGCAAATCAAAACCACCATGAGAAAGCACCTCACACCATCAGAGTGGCTATTCTGAGAAAGGTAAGAGACAACAAGTGTCGGTGAGGATGAGTAGAAGAGGGGACTCTTGTACATTGTTGGTGAGACTGCAACTTGGTACGACCACTATGGAAAACAGTATGGAGGTTCCTCAAAAAACAATAAACAGAACGCCCATAGCATCCAGCAAACCCACTTCTGGCTGTCTATCTGAAGGAAAGGAAACCACCACGTCGAAGAGTATCTGCACTCTTGGGTGCACAGCAGCATTACTCACAAGAGCCAAGACATGGAAACAACCTCAGCGTCCATTAGTGGAGGACAGGATAAAGAAAATGCGATACAAAGATAGATGGATGATAGCTAGATAGATAGAACGACAGGTGGATTGATTGATAGATATAATGGCATATTGTTCCGTCATGACAAATAAGGAAATCCTACCATGTGTGACAACAAGGATGAACCTGGAGGGCATTTGCTGAGTGAAATTTGTCAGATGGGAAAAACAAATCATGTGTGATGTCACTTACATGTTGAATCTAAAACAAAAACTACTCAGAGAACTGAGGAGTGGATTGGTGGTTTCCAAGGAGAGCACGGCAGGGGTTGGGGTGGGTGTGTAAGGAAACATGGTAAATGGGTGAAAGTGGTCAAAGGGTACAGATTTCCAGTTTCAAGATGAATAAGCCATAGGAATGTACTGGACAGCATGTTGATCCTGGTTAGCAACGCTGTGTTGTAAATCTGAAAGTTACTAAGAGAGTAGATATTCAAGGTTTTCACCACACATGCAAATAGCCGTAACTATGTGAGGTAATGGATGTGAAAACTCACTTTATTGTGTCAATCATTTCACAATATACACATGTATCAGATCATTATATTGGAAATCTCATACTGGCACAGTGTTATGTGTCATAACTATCTCAATGAAACTGGATAGAATAGAAATTAAAGGCTCCTGCACAGCAAAGGAAGCCATCAACAAGATGAATGGGCAATCTACAGGAGGGGGTAAATATTTGAAAACTTTATGTCTGATAAGGGTTAATGTCCAAAGTCTGTGAGGAACTTATACAAGTCAATAGCAAAAAAAAAAAAAAAGAAAAAAGAAAAATCAAATAATGTTAGTAAATAAGAGGCAAAGGACCTCAACAGATATTTTCCCAAAGACATACAAATGGTCAACAGGTGCATGAAAAGGTGCTTAACATTGCTGATCATCAGGGAAGCGCAAGTCAAAACCACAGCGAGACATCGGCTCATACTTATTAGAATGACCATTATCAAAACACAACAAATAACAAGTGCTGACAAGGATGTGGAGAAAGGGAACCTTGTACACGGTGGAGGTGAATGCAAATTGGACCATCCACTATGGAAAACAGTGTGGAAGTTCCTCAACAAAGTACAAACAGAACTACCATATCATCCAGCAATCCAACTTTGGGGCATGTATCCGAAGGAGATGAAACTGTACCTAGATAAGACATCGGCACTCCCGTGTTCATTGCAGCAATTTTCATACAGCCAAGATATGCAGACAAGCTAAGTGTCCATGGACAGATGCATGGAAATAGACAATGTGTGTGTGGGTGTGGGTGCCTATACTTGTGCATAAATATATACACGTATATAACGGGATACTCCCAAGCCATGGAGAAAAGTGAAATATTGCCATTAGTAACAACATGGGTGAAACTAGATGACATTATGCAGAGAGAAATTAACCAGACAGAGAAAGACAAATGCTGACTGATACCGCTTATTTGGAGAATCTACAAGAGCTGAACTCATGGAAACAGAGAGTAGAATGGTGGCTGAGGGGACCTGAGTGGTAAGGGAGACGCAGAGATGTTGGTCAAAAGGTACAAGTATTGAGTGTTGAGATAAATAAGCCCCGGGGGTGTGTTGTAATGCCTGGTGGCTGTGGTTAATAATTCTGTTCTGGACACTTGATATTTGATAAGAGAGTACACCTTAAGAGCTCTCATCACTCGCAAGCATGCGAATACACACACACACAACTGGTAAATGCGTGAGCTGAGGAATGTGTTAATTAACCTGATTGTGGCAATCATTTCACGAAGTACGCATATGTCAAATTATCACTTCGTACAACTTCAATATATGCAATTTCATCTGTGCATTATAACCTGAGAAAGCTGTGGGAAAGACGAAAGAGAACAACTATCATACAAAGGGGAAATTAAGTTGGGGAACCTCACCATTCCTTCTCCTCCTTGCCTTGATCATGTTCTGATCCAATTCTCTGGGAGAGAATCCCTCATCCAGCATCCTCTGGCCCCTTTGTTCACCTCCCAGAGGTAATTCTTTCTTGTTACCTCTGTTGAGCATGTCAGAAATGGGTGGGGTGGAAAGCGGGAGAGGGGGATTGGAGAGTTGTATTCTTTTTGAAAAATCAAAGTCTTTTGAGTCTCGGCTCACAGTTTGTGTAGTCATCAATTCCCCCAAAAACTTACTAGGAATGTGATACCTGTCATTCCTCCGGTCGTTTCTGTGGTCTAGTAACCACACTCAGGCCCTTTCCTAGAAGTCATTCTCAGGTCTGCTTGATTTTACTGCCTTTCTCGGAACCGAATGGAGCTGCCTGAGACTATCCAGCACGACAGGGGGAAAGATTACACACGTCTACGTCTTTTCTGTGTTGTTCCAGTCAACTGAGCGTGAACTTCAAGTTCAAAACCGTTTCTCCTCTCATCTCTCACTCGTTGGGGCTCACGAACACTCACTCTTCTAATTCCACCAGACTTCGAATTTCTGGGCTCTATTCTTTTCTTTTCATATTTGGCTTGCAAACTAAGCAAGGATTTCCTGAATGTAAGCCCGGTGAAATACCCTGTTGGACAATACAAATAACCAACAGTTAGACGCGCTATCAAGATGCCATTTCAGCAAACGTTTGCCATTGACGAACATCTATCATATTTACATATTTGATATTAAGAACATTTTTAAACTTTCCAGTACCTGCTTCCTTGCCAAGCACATGCAGACTCCACAGTATAGGCCACAGAGTGGAGGTTTGTTGGGGTAGCACTCCCCTACAACCCATTTCTCTATGAGAACAAATAACGCCAGCTACAGTAGAAACCACCTCAAATAACAGGGTTAATTTTCATTCATGTCGCAATCTGATGCAGGCTGAGCAGTAATCTGGGACTCTCCTTCCATCTGCAGCTCCATCCTCTTGGAGTCTGTTACTTCGAGCTTTGGAGTGGAGAATGGACCGAGAGGAAGACCTTCTTAAGATTCAATAGGACAAAGCACACTATGATTTAATAGGAAGACTTTGTTGTTTTGAAAGTAATTCTGTATTTCTCAACGGCAAAGGGGTGTGTGTGTGTGTGTGTGTGTGTGTGTGTGTGTGTGTGTGTGTGATTTCAACTAACGCTAAAGTCTGCGGAGACTTAGGAACACAGAAAGGATATTTACAGAACATATCTCTCCTTCCACAGATGACCTGCCTAGTAGGCTCAGCACTTCAAAAAGAAGCTGCATGGCAACAGTAATTTCGTAAATCTAAGCAACCATGTAAACCCCAATATTCTTCAAACATGGGGTCAGAGCATCCAAGAAAGGAGTTTTGGAGGTGAGAATACATGACATGACCCTGAAGTTTGGTGCGTTGTTGGAGGAAGAAGAGCAGGGGCTTCACGGGGAGAGGAGGCAGCGATTTCCCTTGTAGGGAGCCTTATTACTTCTCTTCCTTCTGGGCTCCCCACGAGTTCAGAACTACCATGATTTTATGCAGAAGACTCCGCTACTCCCGAAAAGCTCTTCATCTGCAACATCACGTAAAAAATAAAGTGAATCAGAAAAGAAAGAGAACAGCGGAATACGACAGAGTCATAAAGTTTAAGAATCTTCTTGTTTCCTATCCTGGTTCTGCATCTTACACTTGCACGTTGCAGCTGCAGCAAACGTGGAGGTTGTGGTGAGGGTGAGGGTGGTCACGAGGTTGTTGATGATGAGGATGGACACAAGGACGATCTGATGCCTTACCGAGGGCTAAGATGTGCCAGGCATTCTGACAACTAAATTACCATTCAATCTCATGCCTGAGAAAAGTGGGTAATGTAAATAGGATTTACCCCAATTTGTAGCAGAGAGATTGAAATCTTGAGGAATTAAACACTTTGTTCCTAAAATCAATCAGGCAGTAATTAAGGGAAATAACCTGGATTTGACATGAGATTGAAAGAATGTTAGGTAGCGCTCCAAAATTCAGAGAACACTGAATGTGAGACCTGAGGCTTGGGACAAAGAAGGATAGAAAGAAACCCAAAAGGGTGAGAGGATATTGCTGACAAGCAGGTTTTCAAAGAAAGACAATATCCCATCCCACAAAATGGCACTTTATTCAGGAAATGGAAGAAAAGGAACAATTGCCAGGTGATACAAACGCCTGCCCAGGGGACAGACAGACACAGAAGACATCAAGAGCATCCCCTGCTGGCACCCAGGAAGAGAGCTGCTGCTCTTCCTCCTGAAGCTCTGGGATGCTGGCACAGCTGAGGATGCCCTTCCTCGGCTACCTCCTGGAGAGGAGCAGTGTGACAGCCTCAGGAAGGAACCCTTTTGCTGTCAGGAGTCACACAGGCATTTTACAGGCTGAAGGGTGGAGGAGCCGCTTCTGCCACCATGATAGGCTCGGAAGAGAAGGTGAAGGTGGAGCTGTGGAAGCAGGCGAGCCAATGGTCCTTCTCTTTTCCAGATCCTGATGCTGCTGAAGCTGTTACTTGCTCTTGGGCGGGCACTTCTGCTGGCATGGTGGAGGAGGTTGCACAGGAGGGCATTTCTGCTGCCTCTGTGGGGGTGGGCACGGCTCAGGGCATTTTGGGGGCGGGCACGGCTCTGGGCACTTAGGTGGGCACACAGGAGGGGGCTGGCAGGGCTGCTTGCACTGCTGCTGTTGAGAAGACATCTTTCTGGAGTCTTCGGAGCTGAAAGAAATTAGAGACAGTGTTCGCAAGAAGGGACTCCTCCAGAGAGAGAAACCGCGGCTGATAGAATAGCGGGAGATGTTCCCTCTCCCATTTCCAAGATTGGGCTTTCATCTCTCAACTCCCTCTTTTGCGCCTTCCACCACCCTGCTTCCTCTTTAGCCAACTGCCTCATCAGTCCTGAGAAAATCCTCTCTTTGCTCATATCATTTTTTCAAAGGAAATATCTCTGCAAGAACCAAGTCATGTTTTCTGTGGGAAAATATCATCTTCATGAAAGGCCATCAGAAGTTCTGAAATCCTGGGAAAACTCGCAAGCAATTACTATCATCGGGATCTCTTCCGAAGTCCCCATAGGTTGACTTAGGTACAGAGCAAACGGCCAGCAGGAAAAATGCAAGGGCCTCACACCTACTAAGCCTCGGAAACCCCAGCGGGAGGAAAGGGAAATCAAAGAGACAGAGCAGAGAGAAAAATACTTTGGTCTTTCCTCTTCTTCATCTCAAACCTTTCCTGTGAATTGCTTTTCCATACACGACCTCAAACAAGCTACCGAAACATGAATCAAGACAGGATATCATTGTGCCTCAAGGCTAAGCTTCCATCACCTAAGTAGCATCAAACCCACCATCATACCTATGGACTCAACAAACTTGCTGTCTGCACACTAAATTCAACATCTGAGAGCACCACAAAACAGATCAACGGAACAAATCACACTCACCACGTTCTCCAAAGGAGGTTGGGACTCGAGTACCAGGAGGATGACAGTCGTGCAGCAGAGCACCTCTTTATAGGGCTTGACGCCCAGCCCAGAGCGAAGTGCAACTGCCAAAAACTGGCCTGCCCCGGAATTTCCCAAACAAAATGCAAACCCATCCAGAACTGGCCTGACAGGGACACTGGAAACAGGAAATCTCCTGAACCAGGATCTCCTCTCTGGATTAGGTGCTCATGACTCACAAGGTCCGGCCTTAGCTCTCAGTGTCGGGGACTTACGGCAGGGGGAGACTTAGGCGATTCCCCAACTGGTGGTCCAAGGCCCTCTCTCTTGATTGGGGAAGAAGACCCCTCCTATCTTCCACCTTCCCTGAGTCATAGAACTGCCTGCTCGGTTCCACTTTGGATGGTTGCCATCTTGCTGTATGTGCTGGGTTGAAAAGAGCCTGACTAGCAGGTGACAGCTTTCTCTTCAACCCAAGTCCTTCCTTTACTGTATTTCCCTCGGATCCATGGCTTGCTCATCTTCTCTCCTTTTCTTCTTCTAAAAGGGACTGAGATAAGGCAGCAGATTGGCACAATAGCCATCCCATAAAAAAAACCCTAGAAACGGTCAATCAAATGGTGACCTCCAGAATGCTGTGTTCACTGCTTTGCTCCTGCAATTTGAGGGCATAAAACTGCCGCCTTTATATATCTGTACCAAAGTGGGCCTCATGGAATCCACAGGGACCACGGCATCACCTAGCATCATTCAGAGGGTCAGAGCACTAATATCTGAAGAGCAGGAGAAAATAGGGACTTAGGCTGATCCTCTATATTTGCTTTCTCACACTCTCTTTCCAAACAGGATTTAGGGCTTTAAAACAATGATTTTTTAAGTATATTTGCATGCTGTTTCTCTGTCTTTTCCTTAAGCCCTCTGGACCCCTCATCTTGCCACATTATCCTCTCACCTCCACAGTGTATACCTCTCCTTTTTCTAATTGTTTTACTGAGACCATAATGGTTTATAACATTGGGTCATTTCCAGCATACCTTATTATTTATCACTTTCTGTATAGGCTGCATCGTGCTCACCGCCACTACTCTGGCTTTTATCCATTGCCATCCATATGTGACCCTTTACCTCTTTCACTCAGCCCCCAAGCCCCTTCCCCTCTGGTAACCACTAATCTGTCCTCTTTATCCGTGTGTTTGCGTATCTTCCCTATGTGAGTGAAATCATGCAGTATTTGTCTTGCTCTGTCTGGCCTATGTCACTTAACATCAAACATTCAAGGTAGATCCATGTTGTTGCAAATGACACGATTTTGGGTTTTTTTGTGGGTGAGTAGTATTCCATTGTGTGTGCCAGTGTGTGTGTGTTTCTATACATATATACATGTATATATGCGACATATATATACATATATATATACCACATCTTCTTTATGCATTCGTAAGTTGCAGGGCACTTGAGTCGCTTCAACGTCTCTCTTACCCATCCCCTTTGGGACATATCCATCACTCAGGAGATGAGATCAACGCATTTAGTGGGTCGCCATTTCACATCTTTGCTAAATCTTCATGCAGTCATTGGGGATGACTAAATGCTGTGCATTCAACATTTAAAGTGACGTGACTCAAGGCTCATTGTCTTGGCCAAATTGTCAGGAAGCTTTCCAAGAAATGTGGACTTATACTGGGAAACGGAAAATGAGGAGGAGGAGGAAGAGGAGACGCTCGAAACTTGTGAAACACTCAGCTGCGGAGCCACGGAACGTGAAGGATCCCTAAGTCAATCTAGCATCACACCCCCTCAGTTGAACAGGTTAGGTTCCCAGAACTGTCATTGTTCCTGTCAGTAAGGAAGAGCTTTTGACCAAGGTTGACATTCAGCCGTGACCTGGCAGGACAGAACCATCACTTCAGCACTTTCAGGTCATGTGACTGAAAACAGTGTCATCACCAAATGGCTCACCTAGACTTTTTCAGGGAGCCAAGAGAAGAGCCTTTCCTCAGCAGGTCACTTACCACGCCCCATAACCTCACACCCCACCTGAACGTCAATCCTCAGAGAAATGTCTGATTTCGGCCATCCAAAATTTGAGAATTAGCTGCTCAAATGGGATTCCAGTTTCAGATAATCCACTCTCGGTTGCATCTGGAAAGTCTCCCACTGAGGACAACCCTCATAAAGGCTGTGAATCATCACCGTGCAGGCAGCAAAGACATGGCGGCTCTGGTGCCCGGAACAAGTCAGGCAGGAGTCACTTTTCATTTTGCAGAGGTGAACAGACACACTCAGAGTTCCTCAAGATCAGATACATCAAGAGCTGCCACAAGACAAAGAACGGCATCTAACGATCAATTTCTCCCAAGTTTCACCATCTGAAGCCTGAGACATCGATCACAGAATACACAAACACAAAACACCACATATCTGTCTGTCTATCTATCTATCTATCTATCTATCTATCTATTTATCTATATAACTATCTATCTGTGTATCTTTGATCTACATACCTAGAGCTTCCCTTTATGGACTTTAAGAGTCAGATAAGCCCAGGTTCAATCCTAAATCCCCAGTCCCTCACTTGCTAAGGGTTTTACCGTGAATCATTACTATAAGAAAAATTAGATGAAAGAAGAAAATTTTCTCCAACTCATGACTCAACGTTTTATCTCACATTGTACTACTATAAGTCTTATATCATTGAATAATATAGTCCCTTCAAATCACAATTCTACAACACAACAGAGGAGAAATAGAGATAAAGAGACACGAATTAACCATGCTGAGATATTCCTGATCTTCTTAGAGAAATGACAATTGCAAGTCCCCTTGGATGTCTGCCTTCTGCTTTTGTTTCTGAGTATAAGGCTCAATCTCCATTACCACTTCAGGATACTGGCAAACAGAATTCAACAGCACATCAAAGGGGTCATACACCATGATCCATGTGGATTGTTTCCTGGGTTGCAAGGAAAGCTCCTCAGACACAAATGAATAAATGTGATATATCACATTAACAGAACAAAAGATAAAAATCGTATGATCACCTCAATGGATGCAGAAAAGGCATTTGACAAAATTCAACATCCTTTCATGATAGGAACTCTCCACGAATTACATAGCTACGGACCGTACCTCAACATAACAAAGGCCATATTGGACAAGCCCACAGATAATAGCATGCCCGATGGTGAAATCAGAAAGCTTTCCATTTAGGATTAGGAACAACTCAAGGGTGCCCACTCTCCCCACTCTTCAACATAGTACTGAAAGTCCTAGACAGAGCAATTAGGCAAGAAAAAGTAATGAAAAGATCTAATTGGCAATGAAAAGGAAAATGGTCTCAGCCTGCTGATCGCATAACTTACATGTCTCTTATGTAAATCTCATAGAAAACCCGAGGAACTCACCAAGAACCTCTCAGAACTAATAAACAACTTGACAGGAAAGTTACAAACTCAATATACAAAAGCGAGTGGTGTTTCTCTACACTTACAAGAAGCTATTAAAGGGAAACTAAGAGTAATCCCATTCACAATGCCATCAAAAACAAAATATTTAGGGATAAATTTAATCAGGGACGTGAAAGACCTGGACCTTGAACACGGTAAGACAGGATGAAAGCAATTGAGGAAGACTCAGATAAATAGGAAGATCTCCAGTGTTCAAAGACTGGAAGATTTAACATTGTTAAAATGTTCATACTGCCCCAAGTAATCTACAGGGTCAATGCAATCCCTATAACTTCCGTTGACGTTTATCACAAAAATAGAAAAAAACAATCCTAAAATTCGTATGGAACCACAGAAGACATCAAAAAGCCAAAGGAATCATGAGAAAGAGGAACATAGCTAGCGGCATCACACTTCCTGATTTCAAATTATATTACAAAGCTGTGGTAATCAAAACGGATGGTACTGGCGTAAAAACAGACGGTGGACCACCCGAACATAATAGAGAGACCAGGCACAAAGCAAGCATATACAGCCAACTAACCTTTGACCAGGGGACCCAGCACATTGAATGGGGAAAGGATGATCGTTGACTAAACGGGACAGCTGCATGCAAAAGAGCACAGCTGGACCCCCTACCTTACAGCATTCCCAAAAATTAACTCCAAAGGGATTAAAGATTTAAATGTTAGCACCTGAAATCATAAAACTCCTAGAAGAAAACTGGGGAAATCCCTTCACATTTGTCTTGGCAATGATGTTATAGATAGGACACCAAAAGGACAATCGACAAAACTAAGAATTAAAAGATAAACAAGTAAAATTAAACACACAGAAGAGCTTCTGCACAGCAAAAGAAACGATTAACATTATGAAGACGCAGCCTGCAAGTTGGGAGAAAATATTTGCAAACCACGATCCCATCAGAGGTTAGTTTCCAGAATATGCATGGAACTTACACAGCTCAATAGCAAGGAAAAGGGGCTGCACCTCACTAATTACCAGAGCAATGCAAATCAAAACCACCATGAGAAAGCACCTCACACCATCAGAGTGGCTATTCTGAGAAAGGTAAGAGACAACAAGTGTCGGTGAGGATGAGTAGAAGAGGGGACTCTTGTACATTGTTGGTGAGACTGCAACTTGGTACGACCACTATGGAAAACAGTATGGAGGTTCCTCAAAAAACAATAAACAGAACGCCCATAGCATCCAGCAAACCCACTTCTGGCTGTCTATCTGAAGGAAAGGAAACCACCACGTCGAAGAGTATCTGCACTCTTGGGTGCACAGCAGCATTACTCACAAGAGCCAAGACATGGAAACAACCTCAGCGTCCATTAGTGGAGGACAGGATAAAGAAAATGCGATACAAAGATAGATGGATGATAGCTAGATAGATAGAACGACAGGTGGATTGATTGATAGATATAATGGCATATTGTTCCGTCATGACAAATAAGGAAATCCTACCATGTGTGACAACAAGGATGAACCTGGAGGGCATTTGCTGAGTGAAATTTGTCAGATGGGAAAAACAAATCATGTGTGATGTCACTTACATGTTGAATCTAAAACAAAAACTACTCAGAGAACTGAGGAGTGGATTGGTGGTTTCCAAGGAGAGCACGGCAGGGGTTGGGGTGGGTGTGTAAGGAAACATGGTAAATGGGTGAAAGTGGTCAAAGGGTACAGATTTCCAGTTTCAAGATGAATAAGCCATAGGAATGTACTGGACAGCATGTTGATCCTGGTTAGCAACGCTGTGTTGTAAATCTGAAAGTTACTAAGAGAGTAGATATTCAAGGTTTTCACCACACATGCAAATAGCCGTAACTATGTGAGGTAATGGATGTGAAAACTCACTTTATTGTGTCAATCATTTCACAATATACACATGTATCAGATCATTATATTGGAAATCTCATACTGGCACAGTGTTATGTGTCATAACTATCTCAATGAAACTGGATAGAATAGAAATTAAAGGCTCCTGCACAGCAAAGGAAGCCATCAACAAGATGAATGGGCAATCTACAGGAGGGGGTAAATATTTGAAAACTTTATGTCTGATAAGGGTTAATGTCCAAAGTCTGTGAGGAACTTATACAAGTCAATAGCAAAAAAAAAAAAAAAGAAAAAAGAAAAATCAAATAATGTTAGTAAATAAGAGGCAAAGGACCTCAACAGATATTTTCCCAAAGACATACAAATGGTCAACAGGTGCATGAAAAGGTGCTTAACATTGCTGATCATCAGGGAAGCGCAAGTCAAAACCACAGCGAGACATCGGCTCATACTTATTAGAATGACCATTATCAAAACACAACAAATAACAAGTGCTGACAAGGATGTGGAGAAAGGGAACCTTGTACACGGTGGAGGTGAATGCAAATTGGACCATCCACTATGGAAAACAGTGTGGAAGTTCCTCAACAAAGTACAAACAGAACTACCATATCATCCAGCAATCCAACTTTGGGGCATGTATCCGAAGGAGATGAAACTGTACCTAGATAAGACATCGGCACTCCCGTGTTCATTGCAGCAATTTTCATACAGCCAAGATATGCAGACAAGCTAAGTGTCCATGGACAGATGCATGGAAATAGACAATGTGTGTGTGGGTGTGGGTGCCTATACTTGTGCATAAATATATACACGTATATAACGGGATACTCCCAAGCCATGGAGAAAAGTGAAATATTGCCATTAGTAACAACATGGGTGAAACTAGATGACATTATGCAGAGAGAAATTAACCAGACAGAGAAAGACAAATGCTGACTGATACCGCTTATTTGGAGAATCTACAAGAGCTGAACTCATGGAAACAGAGAGTAGAATGGTGGCTGAGGGGACCTGAGTGGTAAGGGAGACGCAGAGATGTTGGTCAAAAGGTACAAGTATTGAGTGTTGAGATAAATAAGCCCCGGGGGTGTGTTGTAATGCCTGGTGGCTGTGGTTAATAATTCTGTTCTGGACACTTGATATTTGATAAGAGAGTACACCTTAAGAGCTCTCATCACTCGCAAGCATGCGAATACACACACACACAACTGGTAAATGCGTGAGCTGAGGAATGTGTTAATTAACCTGATTGTGGCAATCATTTCACGAAGTACGCATATGTCAAATTATCACTTCGTACAACTTCAATATATGCAATTTCATCTGTGCATTATAACCTGAGAAAGCTGTGGGAAAGATGAAAGAGAACAACTATCATACAAAGGGGAAATTAAGTTGGGGAACCTCACCATTCCTTCTCCTCCTTGCCTTGATCATGTTCTGATCCAATTCTCTGGGAGAGAATCCCTCATCCAGCATCCTCTGGCCCCTTTGTTCACCTCCCAGAGGTAATTCTTTCTTGTTACCTCTGTTGAGCATGTCAGAAATGGGTGGGGTGGAAAGCGGGAGAGGGGGATTGGAGAGTTGTATTCTTTTTGAAAAATCAAAGTCTTTTGAGTCTCGGCTCACAGTTTGTGTAGTCATCAATTCCCCCAAAAACTTACTAGGAATGTGATACCTGTCATTCCTCCGGTCGTTTCTGTGGTCTAGTAACCACACTCAGGCCCTTTCCTAGAAGTCATTCTCAGGTCTGCTTGATTTTACTGCCTTTCTCGGAACCGAATGGAGCTGCCTGAGACTATCCAGCACGACAGGGGGAAAGATTACACACGTCTACGTCTTTTCTGTGTTGTTCCAGTCAACTGAGAGTGAACTTCAAGTTCAAAACCGTTTCTCCTCTCATCTCTCACTCGTTGGGGCTCACGAACACTCACTCTTCTAATTCCACCAGACTTCGAATTTCTGGGCTCTATTCTTTTCTTTTCATATTTGGCTTGCAAACTAAGCAAGGATTTCCTGAATGTAAGCCCGGTGAAATACCCTGTTGGACAATACAAATAACCAACAGTTAGACGCGCTATCAAGATGCCATTTCAGCAAACGTTTGCCATTGACGAACATCTATCATATTTACATATTTGATATTAAGAACATTTTTAAACTTTCCAGTACCTGCTTCCTTGCCAAGCACATGCAGACTCCACAGTATAGGCCACAGAGTGGAGGTTTGTTGGGGTAGCACTCCCCTACAACCCATTTCTCTATGAGAACAAATAACGCCAGCTACAGTAGAAACCACCTCAAATAACAGGGTTAATTTTCATTCATGTCGCAATCTGATGCAGGCTGAGCAGTAATCTGGGACTCTCCTTCCATCTGCAGCTCCATCCTCTTGGAGTCTGTTACTTCGAGCTTTGGAGTGGAGAATGGACCGAGAGGAAGACCTTCTTAAGATTCAATAGGACAAAGCACACTATGATTTAATAGGAAGACTTTGTTGTTTTGAAAGTAATTCTGTATTTCTCAACGGCAAAGGGGTGTGTGTGTGTGTGTGTGTGTGTGTGTGTGTGTGTGTGTGTGATTTCAACTAACGCTAAAGTCTGCGGACACTTAGGAACACAGAAAGGATATTTACAGAACATATCTCTCCTTCCACAGATGACCTGCCTAGTAGGCTCAGCACTTCAAAAAGAAGCTGCATGGCAACAGTAATTTCGTAAATCTAAGCAACCATGTAAACCCCAATATTCTTCAAACATGGGGTCAGAGCATCCAAGAAAGGAGTTTTGGAGGTGAGAATACATGACATGACCCTGAAGTTTGGTGCGTTGTTGGAGGAAGAAGAGCAGGGGCTTCACGGGGAGAGGAGGCAGCGATTTCCCTTGTAGGGAGCCTTATTACTTCTCTTCCTTCTGGGCTCCCCACGAGTTCAGAACTACCATGATTTTATGCAGAAGACTCCGCTACTCCCGAAAAGCTCTTCATCTGCAACATCACGTAAAAAATAAAGTGAATCAGAAAAGAAAGAGAACAGCGGAATACGACAGAGTCATAAAGTTTAAGAATCTTCTTGTTTCCTATCCTGGTTCTGCATCTTACACTTGCACGTTGCAGCTGCAGCAAACGTGGAGGTTGTGGTGAGGGTGAGGGTGGTCACGAGGTTGTTGATGATGAGGATGGACACAAGGACGATCTGATGCCTTACCGAGGGCTAAGATGTGCCAGGCATTCTGACAACTAAATTACCATTCAATCTCATGCCTGAGAAAAGTGGGTAATGTAAATAGGATTTACCCCAATTTGTAGCAGAGAGATTGAAATCTTGAGGAATTAAACACTTTGTTCCTAAAATCAATCAGGCAGTAATTAAGGGAAATAACCTGGATTTGACATGAGATTGAAAGAATGTTAGGTAGCGCTCCAAAATTCAGAGAACACTGAATGTGAGACCTGAGGCTTGGGACAAAGAAGGATAGAAAGAAACCCAAAAGGGTGAGAGGATATTGCTGACAAGCAGGTTTTCAAAGAAAGACAATATCCCATCCCACAAAATGGCACTTTATTCAGGAAATGGAAGAAAAGGAACAATTGCCAGGTGATACAAACGCCTGCCCAGGGGACAGACAGACACAGAAGACATCAAGAGCATCCCCTGCTGGCACCCAGGAAGAGAGCTGCTGCTCTTCCTCCTGAAGCTCTGGGATGCTGGCACAGCTGAGGATGCCCTTCCTCGGCTACCTCCTGGAGAGGAGCAGTGTGACAGCCTCAGGAAGGAACCCTTTTGCTGTCAGGAGTCACACAGGCATTTTACAGGCTGAAGGGTGGAGGAGCCGCTTCTGCCACCATGATAGGCTCGGAAGAGAAGGTGAAGGTGGAGCTGTGGAAGCAGGCGAGCCAATGGTCCTTCTCTTTTCCAGATCCTGATGCTGCTGAAGCTGTTACTTGCTCTTGGGCGGGCACTTCTGCTGGCATGGTGGAGGAGGTTGCACAGGAGGGCATTTCTGCTGCCTCTGTGGGGGTGGGCACGGCTCTGGGCACTTAGGTGGGCACACAGGAGGGGGCTGGCAGGGCTGCTTGCACTGCTGCTGTTGAGAAGACATCTTTCTGGAGTCTTCGGAGCTGAAAGAAATTAGAGACAGTGTTCGCAAGAAGGGACTCCTCCAGAGAGAGAAACCGCGGCTGATAGAATAGCGGGAGATGTTCCCTCTCCCATTTCCAAGATTGGGCTTTCATCTCTCAACTCCCTCTTTTGCGCCTTCCACCACCCTGCTTCCTCTTTAGCCAACTGCCTCATCAGTCCTGAGAAAATCCTCTCTTTGCTCATATCATTTTTTCAAAGGAAATATCTCTGCAAGAACCAAGTCATGTTTTCTGTGGGAAAATATCATCTTCATGAAAGGCCATCAGAAGTTCTGAAATCCTGGGAAAACTCGCAAGCAATTACTATCATCGGGATCTCTTCCGAAGTCCCCATAGGTTGACTTAGGTACAGAGCAAACGGCCAGCAGGAAAAATGCAAGGGCCTCACACCTACTAAGCCTCGGAAACCCCAGCGGGAGGAAAGGGAAATCAAAGAGACAGAGCAGAGAGAAAAATACTTTGGTCTTTCCTCTTCTTCATCTCAAACCTTTCCTGTGAATTGCTTTTCCATACACGACCTCAAACAAGCTACCGAAACATGAATCAAGACAGGATATCATTGTGCCTCAAGGCTAAGCTTCCATCACCTAAGTAGCATCAAACCCACCATCATACCTATGGACTCAACAAACTTGCTGTCTGCACACTAAATTCAACATCTGAGAGCACCACAAAACAGATCAACGGAACAAATCACACTCACCACGTTCTCCAAAGGAGGTTGGGACTCGAGTACCAGGAGGATGACAGTCGTGCAGCAGAGCACCTCTTTATAGGGCTTGACGCCCAGCCCAGAGCGAAGTGCAACTGCCAAAAACTGGCCTGCCCCGGAATTTCCCAAACAAAATGCAAACCCATCCAGAACTGGCCTGACAGGGACACTGGAAACAGGAAATCTCCTGAACCAGGATCTCCTCTCTGGATTAGGTGCTCATGACTCACAAGGTCCGGCCTTAGCTCTCAGTGTCGGGGACTTACGGCAGGGGGAGACTTAGGCGATTCCCCAACTGGTGGTCCAAGGCCCTCTCTCTTGATTGGGGAAGAAGACCCCTCCTATCTTCCACCTTCCCTGAGTCATAGAACTGCCTGCTCGGTTCCACTTTGGATGGTTGCCATCTTGCTGTATGTGCTGGGTTGAAAAGAGCCTGACTAGCAGGTGACAGCTTTCTCTTCAACCCAAGTCCTTCCTTTACTGTATTTCCCTCGGATCCATGGCTTGCTCATCTTCTCTCCTTTTCTTCTTCTAAAAGGGACTGAGATAAGGCAGCAGATTGGCACAATAGCCATCCCATAAAAAAAACCCTAGAAACGGTCAATCAAATGGTGACCTCCAGAATGCTGTGTTCACTGCTTTGCTCCTGCAATTTGAGGGCATAAAACTGCCGCCTTTATATATCTGTACCAAAGTGGGCCTCATGGAATCCACAGGGACCACGGCATCACCTAGCATCATTCAGAGGGTCAGAGCACTAATATCTGAAGAGCAGGAGAAAATAGGGACTTAGGCTGATCCTCTATATTTGCTTTCTCACACTCTCTTTCCAAACAGGATTTAGGGCTTTAAAACAATGATTTTTTAAGTATATTTGCATGCTGTTTCTCTGTCTTTTCCTTAAGCCCTCTGGACCCCTCATCTTGCCACATTATCCTCTCACCTCCACAGTGTATACCTCTCCTTTTTCTAATTGTTTTACTGAGACCATAATGGTTTATAACATTGGGTCATTTCCAGCATACCTTATTATTTATCACTTTCTGTATAGGCTGCATCGTGCTCACCGCCACTACTCTGGCTTTTATCCATTGCCATCCATATGTGACCCTTTACCTCTTTCACTCAGCCCCCAAGCCCCTTCCCCTCTGGTAACCACTAATCTGTCCTCTTTATCCGTGTGTTTGCGTATCTTCCCTATGTGAGTGAAATCATGCAGTATTTGTCTTGCTCTGTCTGGCCTATGTCACTTAACATCAAACATTCAAGGTAGATCCATGTTGTTGCAAATGACACGATTTTGGGTTTTTTTGTGGGTGAGTAGTATTCCATTGTGTGTGCCAGTGTGTGTGTGTTTCTATACATATATACATGTATATATGCGACATATATATACATATATATATACCACATCTTCTTTATGCATTCGTAAGTTGCAGGGCACTTGAGTCGCTTCAACGTCTCTCTTACCCATCCCCTTTGGGACATATCCATCACTCAGGAGATGAGATCAACGCATTTAGTGGGTCGCCATTTCACATCTTTGCTAAATCTTCATGCAGTCATTGGGGATGACTAAATGCTGTGCATTCAACATTTAAAGTGACGTGACTCAAGGCTCATTGTCTTGGCCAAATTGTCAGGAAGCTTTCCAAGAAATGTGGACTTATACTGGGAAACGGAAAATGAGGAGGAGGAGGAAGAGGAGACGCTCGAAACTTGTGAAACACTCAGCTGCGGAGCCACGGAACGTGAAGGATCCCTAAGTCAATCTAGCATCACACCCCCTCAGTTGAACAGGTTAGGTTCCCAGAACTGTCATTGTTCCTGTCAGTAAGGAAGAGCTTTTGACCAAGGTTGACATTCAGCCGTGACCTGGCAGGACAGAACCATCACTTCAGCACTTTCAGGTCATGTGACTGAAAACAGTGTCATCACCAAATGGCTCACCTAGACTTTTTCAGGGAGCCAAGAGAAGAGCCTTTCCTCAGCAGGTCACTTACCACGCCCCATAACCTCACACCCCACCTGAACGTCAATCCTCAGAGAAATGTCTGATTTCGGCCATCCAAAATTTGAGAATTAGCTGCTCAAATGGGATTCCAGTTTCAGATAATCCACTCTCGGTTGCATCTGGAAAGTCTCCCACTGAGGACAACCCTCATAAAGGCTGTGAATCATCACCGTGCAGGCAGCAAAGACATGGCGGCTCTGGTGCCCGGAACAAGTCAGGCAGGAGTCACTTTTCATTTTGCAGAGGTGAACAGACACACTCAGAGTTCCTCAAGATCAGATACATCAAGAGCTGCCACAAGACAAAGAACGGCATCTAACGATCAATTTCTCCCAAGTTTCACCATCTGAAGCCTGAGACATCGATCACAGAATACACAAACACAAAACACCACATATCTGTCTGTCTATCTATCTATCTATCTATCTATCTATCTATTTATCTATATAACTATCTATCTGTGTATCTTTGATCTACATACCTAGAGCTTCCCTTTATGGACTTTAAGAGTCAGATAAGCCCAGGTTCAATCCTAAATCCCCAGTCCCTCACTTGCTAAGGGTTTTACCGTGAATCATTACTATAAGAAAAATTAGATGAAAGAAGAAAATTTTCTCCAACTCATGACTCAACGTTTTATCTCACATTGTACTACTATAAGTCTTATATCATTGAATAATATAGTCCCTTCAAATCACAATTCTACAACACAACAGAGGAGAAATAGAGATAAAGAGACACGAATTAACCATGCTGAGATATTCCTGATCTTCTTAGAGAAATGACAATTGCAAGTCCCCTTGGATGTCTGCCTTCTGCTTTTGTTTCTGAGTATAAGGCTCAATCTCCATTACCACTTCAGGATACTGGCAAACAGAATTCAACAGCACATCAAAGGGGTCATACACCATGATCCATGTGGATTGTTTCCTGGGTTGCAAGGAAAGCTCCTCAGACACAAATGAATAAATGTGATATATCACATTAACAGAACAAAAGATAAAAATCGTATGATCACCTCAATGGATGCAGAAAAGGCATTTGACAAAATTCAACATCCTTTCATGATAGGAACTCTCCACGAATTACATAGCTACGGACCGTACCTCAACATAACAAAGGCCATATTGGACAAGCCCACAGATAATAGCATGCCCGATGGTGAAATCAGAAAGCTTTCCATTTAGGATTAGGAACAACTCAAGGGTGCCCACTCTCCCCACTCTTCAACATAGTACTGAAAGTCCTAGACAGAGCAATTAGGCAAGAAAAAGTAATGAAAAGATCTAATTGGCAATGAAAAGGAAAATGGTCTCAGCCTGCTGATCGCATAACTTACATGTCTCTTATGTAAATCTCATAGAAAACCCGAGGAACTCACCAAGAACCTCTCAGAACTAATAAACAACTTGACAGGAAAGTTACAAACTCAATATACAAAAGCGAGTGGTGTTTCTCTACACTTACAAGAAGCTATTAAAGGGAAACTAAGAGTAATCCCATTCACAATGCCATCAAAAACAAAATATTTAGGGATAAATTTAATCAGGGACGTGAAAGACCTGGACCTTGAACACGGTAAGACAGGATGAAAGCAATTGAGGAAGACTCAGATAAATAGGAAGATCTCCAGTGTTCAAAGACTGGAAGATTTAACATTGTTAAAATGTTCATACTGCCCCAAGTAATCTACAGGGTCAATGCAATCCCTATAACTTCCGTTGACGTTTATCACAAAAATAGAAAAAAACAATCCTAAAATTCGTATGGAACCACAGAAGACATCAAAAAGCCAAAGGAATCATGAGAAAGAGGAACATAGCTAGCGGCATCACACTTCCTGATTTCAAATTATATTACAAAGCTGTGGTAATCAAAACGGATGGTACTGGCGTAAAAACAGACGGTGGACCACCCGAACATAATAGAGAGACCAGGCACAAAGCAAGCATATACAGCCAACTAACCTTTGACCAGGGGACCCAGCACATTGAATGGGGAAAGGATGATCGTTGACTAAACGGGACAGCTGCATGCAAAAGAGCACAGCTGGACCCCCTACCTTACAGCATTCCCAAAAATTAACTCCAAAGGGATTAAAGATTTAAATGTTAGCACCTGAAATCATAAAACTCCTAGAAGAAAACTGGGGAAATCCCTTCACATTTGTCTTGGCAATGATGTTATAGATAGGACACCAAAAGGACAATCGACAAAACTAAGAATTAAAAGATAAACAAGTAAAATTAAACACACAGAAGAGCTTCTGCACAGCAAAAGAAACGATTAACATTATGAAGACGCAGCCTGCAAGTTGGGAGAAAATATTTGCAAACCACGATCCCATCAGAGGTTAGTTTCCAGAATATGCATGGAACTTACACAGCTCAATAGCAAGGAAAAGGGGCTGCACCTCACTAATTACCAGAGCAATGCAAATCAAAACCACCATGAGAAAGCACCTCACACCATCAGAGTGGCTATTCTGAGAAAGGTAAGAGACAACAAGTGTCGGTGAGGATGAGTAGAAGAGGGGACTCTTGTACATTGTTGGTGAGACTGCAACTTGGTACGACCACTATGGAAAACAGTATGGAGGTTCCTCAAAAAACAATAAACAGAACGCCCATAGCATCCAGCAAACCCACTTCTGGCTGTCTATCTGAAGGAAAGGAAACCACCACGTCGAAGAGTATCTGCACTCTTGGGTGCACAGCAGCATTACTCACAAGAGCCAAGACATGGAAACAACCTCAGCGTCCATTAGTGGAGGACAGGATAAAGAAAATGCGATACAAAGATAGATGGATGATAGCTAGATAGATAGAACGACAGGTGGATTGATTGATAGATATAATGGCATATTGTTCCGTCATGACAAATAAGGAAATCCTACCATGTGTGACAACAAGGATGAACCTGGAGGGCATTTGCTGAGTGAAATTTGTCAGATGGGAAAAACAAATCATGTGTGATGTCACTTACATGTTGAATCTAAAACAAAAACTACTCAGAGAACTGAGGAGTGGATTGGTGGTTTCCAAGGAGAGCACGGCAGGGGTTGGGGTGGGTGTGTAAGGAAACATGGTAAATGGGTGAAAGTGGTCAAAGGGTACAGATTTCCAGTTTCAAGATGAATAAGCCATAGGAATGTACTGGACAGCATGTTGATCCTGGTTAGCAACGCTGTGTTGTAAATCTGAAAGTTACTAAGAGAGTAGATATTCAAGGTTTTCACCACACATGCAAATAGCCGTAACTATGTGAGGTAATGGATGTGAAAACTCACTTTATTGTGTCAATCATTTCACAATATACACATGTATCAGATCATTATATTGGAAATCTCATACTGGCACAGTGTTATGTGTCATAACTATCTCAATGAAACTGGATAGAATAGAAATTAAAGGCTCCTGCACAGCAAAGGAAGCCATCAACAAGATGAATGGGCAATCTACAGGAGGGGGTAAATATTTGAAAACTTTATGTCTGATAAGGGTTAATGTCCAAAGTCTGTGAGGAACTTATACAAGTCAATAGCAAAAAAAAAAAAAAAGAAAAAAGAAAAATCAAATAATGTTAGTAAATAAGAGGCAAAGGACCTCAACAGATATTTTCCCAAAGACATACAAATGGTCAACAGGTGCATGAAAAGGTGCTTAACATTGCTGATCATCAGGGAAGCGCAAGTCAAAACCACAGCGAGACATCGGCTCATACTTATTAGAATGACCATTATCAAAACACAACAAATAACAAGTGCTGACAAGGATGTGGAGAAAGGGAACCTTGTACACGGTGGAGGTGAATGCAAATTGGACCATCCACTATGGAAAACAGTGTGGAAGTTCCTCAACAAAGTACAAACAGAACTACCATATCATCCAGCAATCCAACTTTGGGGCATGTATCCGAAGGAGATGAAACTGTACCTAGATAAGACATCGGCACTCCCGTGTTCATTGCAGCAATTTTCATACAGCCAAGATATGCAGACAAGCTAAGTGTCCATGGACAGATGCATGGAAATAGACAATGTGTGTGTGGGTGTGGGTGCCTATACTTGTGCATAAATATATACACGTATATAACGGGATACTCCCAAGCCATGGAGAAAAGTGAAATATTGCCATTAGTAACAACATGGGTGAAACTAGATGACATTATGCAGAGAGAAATTAACCAGACAGAGAAAGACAAATGCTGACTGATACCGCTTATTTGGAGAATCTACAAGAGCTGAACTCATGGAAACAGAGAGTAGAATGGTGGCTGAGGGGACCTGAGTGGTAAGGGAGACGCAGAGATGTTGGTCAAAAGGTACAAGTATTGAGTGTTGAGATAAATAAGCCCCGGGGGTGTGTTGTAATGCCTGGTGGCTGTGGTTAATAATTCTGTTCTGGACACTTGATATTTGATAAGAGAGTACACCTTAAGAGCTCTCATCACTCGCAAGCATGCGAATACACACACACACAACTGGTAAATGCGTGAGCTGAGGAATGTGTTAATTAACCTGATTGTGGCAATCATTTCACGAAGTACGCATATGTCAAATTATCACTTCGTACAACTTCAATATATGCAATTTCATCTGTGCATTATAACCTGAGAAAGCTGTGGGAAAGACGAAAGAGAACAACTATCATACAAAGGGGAAATTAAGTTGGGGAACCTCACCATTCCTTCTCCTCCTTGCCTTGATCATGTTCTGATCCAATTCTCTGGGAGAGAATCCCTCATCCAGCATCCTCTGGCCCCTTTGTTCACCTCCCAGAGGTAATTCTTTCTTGTTACCTCTGTTGAGCATGTCAGAAATGGGTGGGGTGGAAAGCGGGAGAGGGGGATTGGAGAGTTGTATTCTTTTTGAAAAATCAAAGTCTTTTGAGTCTCGGCTCACAGTTTGTGTAGTCATCAATTCCCCCAAAAACTTACTAGGAATGTGATACCTGTCATTCCTCCGGTCGTTTCTGTGGTCTAGTAACCACACTCAGGCCCTTTCCTAGAAGTCATTCTCAGGTCTGCTTGATTTTACTGCCTTTCTCGGAACCGAATGGAGCTGCCTGAGACTATCCAGCACGACAGGGGGAAAGATTACACACGTCTACGTCTTTTCTGTGTTGTTCCAGTCAACTGAGAGTGAACTTCAAGTTCAAAACCGTTTCTCCTCTCATCTCTCACTCGTTGGGGCTCACGAACACTCACTCTTCTAATTCCACCAGACTTCGAATTTCTGGGCTCTATTCTTTTCTTTTCATATTTGGCTTGCAAACTAAGCAAGGATTTCCTGAATGTAAGCCCGGTGAAATACCCTGTTGGACAATACAAATAACCAACAGTTAGACGCGCTATCAAGATGCCATTTCAGCAAACGTTTGCCATTGACGAACATCTATCATATTTACATATTTGATATTAAGAACATTTTTAAACTTTCCAGTACCTGCTTCCTTGCCAAGCACATGCAGACTCCACAGTATAGGCCACAGAGTGGAGGTTTGTTGGGGTAGCACTCCCCTACAACCCATTTCTCTACGAGAACAAATAACGCCAGCTACAGTAGAAACCACCTCAAATAACAGGGTTAATTTTCATTCATGTCGCAATCTGATGCAGGCTGAGCAGTAATCTGGGACTCTCCTTCCATCTGCAGCTCCATCCTCTTGGAGTCTGTTACTTCGAGCTTTGGAGTGGAGAATGGACCGAGAGGAAGACCTTCTTAAGATTCAATAGGACAAAGCACACTATGATTTAATAGGAAGACTTTGTTGTTTTGAAAGTAATTCTGTATTTCTCAACGGCAAAGGGGTGTGTGTGTGTGTGTGTGTGTGTGTGTGTGTGTGTGTGTGTGATTTCAACTAACGCTAAAGTCTGCGGACACTTAGGAACACAGAAAGGATATTTACAGAACATATCTCTCCTTCCACAGATGACCTGCCTAGTAGGCTCAGCACTTCAAAAAGAAGCTGCATGGCAACAGTAATTTCGTAAATCTAAGCAACCATGTAAACCCCAATATTCTTCAAACATGGGGTCAGAGCATCCAAGAAAGGAGTTTTGGAGGTGAGAATACATGACATGACCCTGAAGTTTGGTGCGTTGTTGGAGGAAGAAGAGCAGGGGCTTCACGGGGAGAGGAGGCAGCGATTTCCCTTGTAGGGAGCCTTATTACTTCTCTTCCTTCTGGGCTCCCCACGAGTTCAGAACTACCATGATTTTATGCAGAAGACTCCGCTACTCCCGAAAAGCTCTTCATCTGCAACATCACGTAAAAAATAAAGTGAATCAGAAAAGAAAGAGAACAGCGGAATACGACAGAGTCATAAAGTTTAAGAATCTTCTTGTTTCCTATCCTGGTTCTGCATCTTACACTTGCACGTTGCAGCTGCAGCAAACGTGGAGGTTGTGGTGAGGGTGAGGGTGGTCACGAGGTTGTTGATGATGAGGATGGACACAAGGACGATCTGATGCCTTACCGAGGGCTAAGATGTGCCAGGCATTCTGACAACTAAATTACCATTCAATCTCATGCCTGAGAAAAGTGGGTAATGTAAATAGGATTTACCCCAATTTGTAGCAGAGAGATTGAAATCTTGAGGAATTAAACACTTTGTTCCTAAAATCAATCAGGCAGTAATTAAGGGAAATAACCTGGATTTGACATGAGATTGAAAGAATGTTAGGTAGCGCTCCAAAATTCAGAGAACACTGAATGTGAGACCTGAGGCTTGGGACAAAGAAGGATAGAAAGAAACCCAAAAGGGTGAGAGGATATTGCTGACAAGCAGGTTTTCAAAGAAAGACAATATCCCATCCCACAAAATGGCACTTTATTCAGGAAATGGAAGAAAAGGAACAATTGCCAGGTGATACAAACGCCTGCCCAGGGGACAGACAGACACAGAAGACATCAAGAGCATCCCCTGCTGGCACCCAGGAAGAGAGCTGCTGCTCTTCCTCCTGAAGCTCTGGGATGCTGGCACAGCTGAGGATGCCCTTCCTCGGCTACCTCCTGGAGAGGAGCAGTGTGACAGCCTCAGGAAGGAACCCTTTTGCTGTCAGGAGTCACACAGGCATTTTACAGGCTGAAGGGTGGAGGAGCCGCTTCTGCCACCATGATAGGCTCGGAAGAGAAGGTGAAGGTGGAGCTGTGGAAGCAGGCGAGCCAATGGTCCTTCTCTTTTCCAGATCCTGATGCTGCTGAAGCTGTTACTTGCTCTTGGGCGGGCACTTCTGCTGGCATGGTGGAGGAGGTTGCACAGGAGGGCATTTCTGCTGCCTCTGTGGGGGTGGGCACGGCTCTGGGCACTTAGGTGGGCACACAGGAGGGGGCTGGCAGGGCTGCTTGCACTGCTGCTGTTGAGAAGACATCTTTCTGGAGTCTTCGGAGCTGAAAGAAATTAGAGACAGTGTTCGCAAGAAGGGACTCCTCCAGAGAGAGAAACCGCGGCTGATAGAATAGCGGGAGATGTTCCCTCTCCCATTTCCAAGATTGGGCTTTCATCTCTCAACTCCCTCTTTTGCGCCTTCCACCACCCTGCTTCCTCTTTAGCCAACTGCCTCATCAGTCCTGAGAAAATCCTCTCTTTGCTCATATCATTTTTTCAAAGGAAATATCTCTGCAAGAACCAAGTCATGTTTTCTGTGGGAAAATATCATCTTCATGAAAGGCCATCAGAAGTTCTGAAATCCTGGGAAAACTCGCAAGCAATTACTATCATCGGGATCTCTTCCGAAGTCCCCATAGGTTGACTTAGGTACAGAGCAAACGGCCAGCAGGAAAAATGCAAGGGCCTCACACCTACTAAGCCTCGGAAACCCCAGCGGGAGGAAAGGGAAATCAAAGAGACAGAGCAGAGAGAAAAATACTTTGGTCTTTCCTCTTCTTCATCTCAAACCTTTCCTGTGAATTGCTTTTCCATACACGACCTCAAACAAGCTACCGAAACATGAATCAAGACAGGATATCATTGTGCCTCAAGGCTAAGCTTCCATCACCTAAGTAGCATCAAACCCACCATCATACCTATGGACTCAACAAACTTGCTGTCTGCACACTAAATTCAACATCTGAGAGCACCACAAAACAGATCAACGGAACAAATCACACTCACCACGTTCTCCAAAGGAGGTTGGGACTCGAGTACCAGGAGGATGACAGTCGTGCAGCAGAGCACCTCTTTATAGGGCTTGACGCCCAGCCCAGAGCGAAGTGCAACTGCCAAAAACTGGCCTGCCCCGGAATTTCCCAAACAAAATGCAAACCCATCCAGAACTGGCCTGACAGGGACACTGGAAACAGGAAATCTCCTGAACCAGGATCTCCTCTCTGGATTAGGTGCTCATGACTCACAAGGTCCGGCCTTAGCTCTCAGTGTCGGGGACTTACGGCAGGGGGAGACTTAGGCGATTCCCCAACTGGTGGTCCAAGGCCCTCTCTCTTGATTGGGGAAGAAGACCCCTCCTATCTTCCACCTTCCCTGAGTCATAGAACTGCCTGCTCGGTTCCACTTTGGATGGTTGCCATCTTGCTGTATGTGCTGGGTTGAAAAGAGCCTGACTAGCAGGTGACAGCTTTCTCTTCAACCCAAGTCCTTCCTTTACTGTATTTCCCTCGGATCCATGGCTTGCTCATCTTCTCTCCTTTTCTTCTTCTAAAAGGGACTGAGATAAGGCAGCAGATTGGCACAATAGCCATCCCATAAAAAAAACCCTAGAAACGGTCAATCAAATGGTGACCTCCAGAATGCTGTGTTCACTGCTTTGCTCCTGCAATTTGAGGGCATAAAACTGCCGCCTTTATATATCTGTACCAAAGTGGGCCTCATGGAATCCACAGGGACCACGGCATCACCTAGCATCATTCAGAGGGTCAGAGCACTAATATCTGAAGAGCAGGAGAAAATAGGGACTTAGGCTGATCCTCTATATTTGCTTTCTCACACTCTCTTTCCAAACAGGATTTAGGGCTTTAAAACAATGATTTTTTAAGTATATTTGCATGCTGTTTCTCTGTCTTTTCCTTAAGCCCTCTGGACCCCTCATCTTGCCACATTATCCTCTCACCTCCACAGTGTATACCTCTCCTTTTTCTAATTGTTTTACTGAGACCATAATGGTTTATAACATTGGGTCATTTCCAGCATACCTTATTATTTATCACTTTCTGTATAGGCTGCATCGTGCTCACCGCCACTACTCTGGCTTTTATCCATTGCCATCCATATGTGACCCTTTACCTCTTTCACTCAGCCCCCAAGCCCCTTCCCCTCTGGTAACCACTAATCTGTCCTCTTTATCCGTGTGTTTGCGTATCTTCCCTATGTGAGTGAAATCATGCAGTATTTGTCTTGCTCTGTCTGGCCTATGTCACTTAACATCAAACATTCAAGGTAGATCCATGTTGTTGCAAATGACACGATTTTGGGTTTTTTTGTGGGTGAGTAGTATTCCATTGTGTGTGCCAGTGTGTGTGTGTTTCTATACATATATACATGTATATATGCGACATATATATACATATATATATACCACATCTTCTTTATGCATTCGTAAGTTGCAGGGCACTTGAGTCGCTTCAACGTCTCTCTTACCCATCCCCTTTGGGACATATCCATCACTCAGGAGATGAGATCAACGCATTTAGTGGGTCGCCATTTCACATCTTTGCTAAATCTTCATGCAGTCATTGGGGATGACTAAATGCTGTGCATTCAACATTTAAAGTGACGTGACTCAAGGCTCATTGTCTTGGCCAAATTGTCAGGAAGCTTTCCAAGAAATGTGGACTTATACTGGGAAACGGAAAATGAGGAGGAGGAGGAAGAGGAGACGCTCGAAACTTGTGAAACACTCAGCTGCGGAGCCACGGAACGTGAAGGATCCCTAAGTCAATCTAGCATCACACCCCCTCAGTTGAACAGGTTAGGTTCCCAGAACTGTCATTGTTCCTGTCAGTAAGGAAGAGCTTTTGACCAAGGTTGACATTCAGCCGTGACCTGGCAGGACAGAACCATCACTTCAGCACTTTCAGGTCATGTGACTGAAAACAGTGTCATCACCAAATGGCTCACCTAGACTTTTTCAGGGAGCCAAGAGAAGAGCCTTTCCTCAGCAGGTCACTTACCACGCCCCATAACCTCACACCCCACCTGAACGTCAATCCTCAGAGAAATGTCTGATTTCGGCCATCCAAAATTTGAGAATTAGCTGCTCAAATGGGATTCCAGTTTCAGATAATCCACTCTCGGTTGCATCTGGAAAGTCTCCCACTGAGGACAACCCTCATAAAGGCTGTGAATCATCACCGTGCAGGCAGCAAAGACATGGCGGCTCTGGTGCCCGGAACAAGTCAGGCAGGAGTCACTTTTCATTTTGCAGAGGTGAACAGACACACTCAGAGTTCCTCAAGATCAGATACATCAAGAGCTGCCACAAGACAAAGAACGGCATCTAACGATCAATTTCTCCCAAGTTTCACCATCTGAAGCCTGAGACATCGATCACAGAATACACAAACACAAAACACCACATATCTGTCTGTCTATCTATCTATCTATCTATCTATCTATCTATCTATCTATTTATCTATATAACTATCTATCTGTGTATCTTTGATCTACATACCTAGAGCTTCCCTTTATGGACTTTAAGAGTCAGATAAGCCCAGGTTCAATCCTAAATCCCCAGTCCCTCACTTGCTAAGGGTTTTACCGTGAATCATTACTATAAGAAAAATTAGATGAAAGAAGAAAATTTTCTCCAACTCATGACTCAACGTTTTATCTCACATTGTACTACTATAAGTCTTATATCATTGAATAATATAGTCCCTTCAAATCACAATTCTACAACACAACAGAGGAGAAATAGAGATAAAGAGACACGAATTAACCATGCTGAGATATTCCTGATCTTCTTAGAGAAATGACAATTGCAAGTCCCCTTGGATGTCTGCCTTCTGCTTTTGTTTCTGAGTATAAGGCTCAATCTCCATTACCACTTCAGGATACTGGCAAACAGAATTCAACAGCACATCAAAGGGGTCATACACCATGATCCATGTGGATTGTTTCCTGGGTTGCAAGGAAAGCTCCTCAGACACAAATGAATAAATGTGATATATCACATTAACAGAACAAAAGATAAAAATCGTATGATCACCTCAATGGATGCAGAAAAGGCATTTGACAAAATTCAACATCCTTTCATGATAGGAACTCTCCACGAATTACATAGCTACGGACCGTACCTCAACATAACAAAGGCCATATTGGACAAGCCCACAGATAATAGCATGCCCGATGGTGAAATCAGAAAGCTTTCCATTTAGGATTAGGAACAACTCAAGGGTGCCCACTCTCCCCACTCTTCAACATAGTACTGAAAGTCCTAGACAGAGCAATTAGGCAAGAAAAAGTAATGAAAAGATCTAATTGGCAATGAAAAGGAAAATGGTCTCAGCCTGCTGATCGCATAACTTACATGTCTCTTATGTAAATCTCATAGAAAACCCGAGGAACTCACCAAGAACCTCTCAGAACTAATAAACAACTTGACAGGAAAGTTACAAACTCAATATACAAAAGCGAGTGGTGTTTCTCTACACTTACAAGAAGCTATTAAAGGGAAACTAAGAGTAATCCCATTCACAATGCCATCAAAAACAAAATATTTAGGGATAAATTTAATCAGGGACGTGAAAGACCTGGACCTTGAACACGGTAAGACAGGATGAAAGCAATTGAGGAAGACTCAGATAAATAGGAAGATCTCCAGTGTTCAAAGACTGGAAGATTTAACATTGTTAAAATGTTCATACTGCCCCAAGTAATCTACAGGGTCAATGCAATCCCTATAACTTCCGTTGACGTTTATCACAAAAATAGAAAAAACAATCCTAAAATTCGTATGGAACCACAGAAGACATCAAAAAGCCAAAGGAATCATGAGAAAGAGGAACATAGCTAGCGGCATCACACTTCCTGATTTCAAATTATATTACAAAGCTGTGGTAATCAAAACGGATGGTACTGGCGTAAAAACAGACGGTGGACCACCCGAACATAATAGAGAGACCAGGCACAAAGCAAGCATATACAGCCAACTAACCTTTGACCAGGGGACCCAGCACATTGAATGGGGAAAGGATGATCGTTGACTAAACGGGACAGCTGCATGCAAAAGAGCACAGCTGGACCCCCTACCTTACAGCATTCCCAAAAATTAACTCCAAAGGGATTAAAGATTTAAATGTTAGCACCTGAAATCATAAAACTCCTAGAAGAAAACTGGGGAAATCCCTTCACATTTGTCTTGGCAATGATGTTATAGATAGGACACCAAAAGGACAATCGACAAAACTAAGAATTAAAAGATAAACAAGTAAAATTAAACACACAGAAGAGCTTCTGCACAGCAAAAGAAACGATTAACATTATGAAGACGCAGCCTGCAAGTTGGGAGAAAATATTTGCAAACCACGATCCCATCAGAGGTTAGTTTCCAGAATATGCATGGAACTTACACAGCTCAATAGCAAGGAAAAGGGGCTGCACCTCACTAATTACCAGAGCAATGCAAATCAAAACCACCATGAGAAAGCACCTCACACCATCAGAGTGGCTATTCTGAGAAAGGTAAGAGACAACAAGTGTCGGTGAGGATGAGTAGAAGAGGGGACTCTTGTACATTGTTGGTGAGACTGCAACTTGGTACGACCACTATGGAAAACAGTATGGAGGTTCCTCAAAAAACAATAAACAGAACGCCCATAGCATCCAGCAAACCCACTTCTGGCTGTCTATCTGAAGGAAAGGAAACCACCACGTCGAAGAGTATCTGCACTCTTGGGTGCACAGCAGCATTACTCACAAGAGCCAAGACATGGAAACAACCTCAGCGTCCATTAGTGGAGGACAGGATAAAGAAAATGCGATACAAAGATAGATGGATGATAGCTAGATAGATAGAACGACAGGTGGATTGATTGATAGATATAATGGCATATTGTTCCGTCATGACAAATAAGGAAATCCTACCATGTGTGACAACAAGGATGAACCTGGAGGGCATTTGCTGAGTGAAATTTGTCAGATGGGAAAAACAAATCATGTGTGATGTCACTTACATGTTGAATCTAAAACAAAAACTACTCAGAGAACTGAGGAGTGGATTGGTGGTTTCCAAGGAGAGCACGGCAGGGGTTGGGGTGGGTGTGTAAGGAAACATGGTAAATGGGTGAAAGTGGTCAAAGGGTACAGATTTCCAGTTTCAAGATGAATAAGCCATAGGAATGTACTGGACAGCATGTTGATCCTGGTTAGCAACGCTGTGTTGTAAATCTGAAAGTTACTAAGAGAGTAGATATTCAAGGTTTTCACCACACATGCAAATAGCCGTAACTATGTGAGGTAATGGATGTGAAAACTCACTTTATTGTGTCAATCATTTCACAATATACACATGTATCAGATCATTATATTGGAAATCTCATACTGGCACAGTGTTATGTGTCATAACTATCTCAATGAAACTGGATAGAATAGAAATTAAAGGCTCCTGCACAGCAAAGGAAGCCATCAACAAGATGAATGGGCAATCTACAGGAGGCGGTAAATATTTGAAAACTTTATGTCTGATAAGGGTTAATGTCCAAAGTCTGTGAGGAACTTATACAAGTCAATAGCAAAAAAAAAAAAAAAGAAAAAAGAAAAATCAAATAATGTTAGTAAATAAGAGGCAAAGGACCTCAACAGATATTTTCCCAAAGACATACAAATGGTCAACAGGTGCATGAAAAGGTGCTTAACATTGCTGATCATCAGGGAAGCGCAAGTCAAAACCACAGCGAGACATCGGCTCATACTTATTAGAATGACCATTATCAAAACACAACAAATAACAAGTGCTGACAAGGATGTGGAGAAAGGGAACCTTGTACACGGTGGAGGTGAATGCAAATTGGACCATCCACTATGGAAAACAGTGTGGAAGTTCCTCAACAAAGTACAAACAGAACTACCATATCATCCAGCAATCCAACTTTGGGGCATGTATCCGAAGGAGATGAAACTGTACCTAGATAAGACATCGGCACTCCCGTGTTCATTGCAGCAATTTTCATACAGCCAAGATATGCAGACAAGCTAAGTGTCCATGGACAGATGCATGGAAATAGACAATGTGTGTGTGGGTGTGGGTGCCTATACTTGTGCATAAATATATACACGTATATAACGGGATACTCCCAAGCCATGGAGAAAAGTGAAATATTGCCATTAGTAACAACATGGGTGAAACTAGATGACATTATGCAGAGAGAAATTAACCAGACAGAGAAAGACAAATGCTGACTGATACCGCTTATTTGGAGAATCTACAAGAGCTGAACTCATGGAAACAGAGAGTAGAATGGTGGCTGAGGGGACCTGAGTGGTAAGGGAGACGCAGAGATGTTGGTCAAAAGGTACAAGTATTGAGTGTTGAGATAAATAAGCCCCGGGGGTGTGTTGTAATGCCTGGTGGCTGTGGTTAATAATTCTGTTCTGGACACTTGATATTTGATAAGAGAGTACACCTTAAGAGCTCTCATCACTCGCAAGCATGCGAATACACACACACACAACTGGTAAATGCGTGAGCTGAGGAATGTGTTAATTAACCTGATTGTGGCAATCATTTCACGAAGTACGCATATGTCAAATTATCACTTCGTACAACTTCAATATATGCAATTTCATCTGTGCATTATAACCTGAGAAAGCTGTGGGAAAGATGAAAGAGAACAACTATCATACAAAGGGGAAATTAAGTTGGGGAACCTCACCATTCCTTCTCCTCCTTGCCTTGATCATGTTCTGATCCAATTCTCTGGGAGAGAATCCCTCATCCAGCATCCTCTGGCCCCTTTGTTCACCTCCCAGAGGTAATTCTTTCTTGTTACCTCTGTTGAGCATGTCAGAAATGGGTGGGGTGGAAAGCGGGAGAGGGGGATTGGAGAGTTGTATTCTTTTTGAAAAATCAAAGTCTTTTGAGTCTCGGCTCACAGTTTGTGTAGTCATCAATTCCCCCAAAAACTTACTAGGAATGTGATACCTGTCATTCCTCCGGTCGTTTCTGTGGTCTAGTAACCACACTCAGGCCCTTTCCTAGAAGTCATTCTCAGGTCTGCTTGATTTTACTGCCTTTCTCGGAACCGAATGGAGCTGCCTGAGACTATCCAGCACGACAGGGGGAAAGATTACACACGTCTACGTCTTTTCTGTGTTGTTCCAGTCAACTGAGAGTGAACTTCAAGTTCAAAACCGTTTCTCCTCTCATCTCTCACTCGTTGGGGCTCACGAACACTCACTCTTCTAATTCCACCAGACTTCGAATTTCTGGGCTCTATTCTTTTCTTTTCATATTTGGCTTGCAAACTAAGCAAGGATTTCCTGAATGTAAGCCCGGTGAAATACCCTGTTGGACAATACAAATAACCAACAGTTAGACGCGCTATCAAGATGCCATTTCAGCAAACGTTTGCCATTGACGAACATCTATCATATTTACATATTTGATATTAAGAACATTTTTAAACTTTCCAGTACCTGCTTCCTTGCCAAGCACATGCAGACTCCACAGTATAGGCCACAGAGTGGAGGTTTGTTGGGGTAGCACTCCCCTACAACCCATTTCTCTATGAGAACAAATAACGCCAGCTACAGTAGAAACCACCTCAAATAACAGGGTTAATTTTCATTCATGTCGCAATCTGATGCAGGCTGAGCAGTAATCTGGGACTCTCCTTCCATCTGCAGCTCCATCCTCTTGGAGTCTGTTACTTCGAGCTTTGGAGTGGAGAATGGACCGAGAGGAAGACCTTCTTAAGATTCAATAGGACAAAGCACACTATGATTTAATAGGAAGACTTTGTTGTTTTGAAAGTAATTCTGTATTTCTCAACGGCAAAGGGGTGTGTGTGTGTGTGTGTGTGTGTGTGTGTGTGTGTGTGTGTGTGTGATTTCAACTAACGCTAAAGTCTGCGGACACTTAGGAACACAGAAAGGATATTTACAGAACATATCTCTCCTTCCACAGATGACCTGCCTAGTAGGCTCAGCACTTCAAAAAGAAGCTGCATGGCAACAGTAATTTCGTAAATCTAAGCAACCATGTAAACCCCAATATTCTTCAAACATGGGGTCAGAGCATCCAAGAAAGGAGTTTTGGAGGTGAGAATACATGACATGACCCTGAAGTTTGGTGCGTTGTTGGAGGAAGAAGAGCAGGGGCTTCACGGGGAGAGGAGGCAGCGATTTCCCTTGTAGGGAGCCTTATTACTTCTCTTCCTTCTGGGCTCCCCACGAGTTCAGAACTACCATGATTTTATGCAGAAGACTCCGCTACTCCCGAAAAGCTCTTCATCTGCAACATCATGTAAAAAATAAAGTGAATCAGAAAAGAAAGAGAACAGCGGAATACGACAGAGTCATAAAGTTTAAGAATCTTCTTGTTTCCTATCCTGGTTCTGCATCTTACACTTGCACGTTGCAGCTGCAGCAAACGTGGAGGTTGTGGTGAGGGTGAGGGTGGTCACGAGGTTGTTGATGATGAGGATGGACACAAGGACGATCTGATGCCTTACCGAGGGCTAAGATGTGCCAGGCATTCTGACAACTAAATTACCATTCAATCTCATGCCTGAGAAAAGTGGGTAATGTAAATAGGATTTACCCCAATTTGTAGCAGAGAGATTGAAATCTTGAGGAATTAAACACTTTGTTCCTAAAATCAATCAGGCAGTAATTAAGGGAAATAACCTGGATTTGACATGAGATTGAAAGAATGTTAGGTAGCGCTCCAAAATTCAGAGAACACTGAATGTGAGACCTGAGGCTTGGGACAAAGAAGGATAGAAAGAAACCCAAAAGGGTGAGAGGATATTGCTGACAAGCAGGTTTTCAAAGAAAGACAATATCCCATCCCACAAAATGGCACTTTATTCAGGAAATGGAAGAAAAGGAACAATTGCCAGGTGATACAAACGCCTGCCCAGGGGACAGACAGACACAGAAGACATCAAGAGCATCCCCTGCTGGCACCCAGGAAGAGAGCTGCTGCTCTTCCTCCTGAAGCTCTGGGATGCTGGCACAGCTGAGGATGCCCTTCCTCGGCTACCTCCTGGAGAGGAGCAGTGTGACAGCCTCAGGAAGGAACCCTTTTGCTGTCAGGAGTCACACAGGCATTTTACAGGCTGAAGGGTGGAGGAGCCGCTTCTGCCACCATGATAGGCTCGGAAGAGAAGGTGAAGGTGGAGCTGTGGAAGCAGGCGAGCCAATGGTCCTTCTCTTTTCCAGATCCTGATGCTGCTGAAGCTGTTACTTGCTCTTGGGCGGGCACTTCTGCTGGCATGGTGGAGGAGGTTGCACAGGAGGGCATTTCTGCTGCCTCTGTGGGGGTGGGCACGGCTCTGGGCACTTAGGTGGGCACACAGGAGGGGGCTGGCAGGGCTGCTTGCACTGCTGCTGTTGAGAAGACATCTTTCTGGAGTCTTCGGAGCTGAAAGAAATTAGAGACAGTGTTCGCAAGAAGGGACTCCTCCAGAGAGAGAAACCGCGGCTGATAGAATAGCGGGAGATGTTCCCTCTCCCATTTCCAAGATTGGGCTTTCATCTCTCAACTCCCTCTTTTGCGCCTTCCACCACCCTGCTTCCTCTTTAGCCAACTGCCTCATCAGTCCTGAGAAAATCCTCTCTTTGCTCATATCATTTTTTCAAAGGAAATATCTCTGCAAGAACCAAGTCATGTTTTCTGTGGGAAAATATCATCTTCATGAAAGGCCATCAGAAGTTCTGAAATCCTGGGAAAACTCGCAAGCAATTACTATCATCGGGATCTCTTCCGAAGTCCCCATAGGTTGACTTAGGTACAGAGCAAACGGCCAGCAGGAAAAATGCAAGGGCCTCACACCTACTAAGCCTCGGAAACCCCAGCGGGAGGAAAGGGAAATCAAAGAGACAGAGCAGAGAGAAAAATACTTTGGTCTTTCCTCTTCTTCATCTCAAACCTTTCCTGTGAATTGCTTTTCCATACACGACCTCAAACAAGCTACCGAAACATGAATCAAGACAGGATATCATTGTGCCTCAAGGCTAAGCTTCCATCACCTAAGTAGCATCAAACCCACCATCATACCTATGGACTCAACAAACTTGCTGTCTGCACACTAAATTCAACATCTGAGAGCACCACAAAACAGATCAACGGAACAAATCACACTCACCACGTTCTCCAAAGGAGGTTGGGACTCGAGTACCAGGAGGATGACAGTCGTGCAGCAGAGCACCTCTTTATAGGGCTTGACGCCCAGCCCAGAGCGAAGTGCAACTGCCAAAAACTGGCCTGCCCCGGAATTTCCCAAACAAAATGCAAACCCATCCAGAACTGGCCTGACAGGGACACTGGAAACAGGAAATCTCCTGAACCAGGATCTCCTCTCTGGATTAGGTGCTCATGACTCACAAGGTCCGGCCTTAGCTCTCAGTGTCGGGGACTTACGGCAGGGGGAGACTTAGGCGATTCCCCAACTGGTGGTCCAAGGCCCTCTCTCTTGATTGGGGAAGAAGACCCCTCCTATCTTCCACCTTCCCTGAGTCATAGAACTGCCTGCTCGGTTCCACTTTGGATGGTTGCCATCTTGCTGTATGTGCTGGGTTGAAAAGAGCCTGACTAGCAGGTGACAGCTTTCTCTTCAACCCAAGTCCTTCCTTTACTGTATTTCCCTCGGATCCATGGCTTGCTCATCTTCTCTCCTTTTCTTCTTCTAAAAGGGTCTGAGATAAGGCAGCAGATTGGCACAATAGCCATCCCATAAAAAAAACCCTAGAAACGGTCAATCAAATGGTGACCTCCAGAATGCTGTGTTCACTGCTTTGCTCCTGCAATTTGAGGGCATAAAACTGCCGCCTTTATATATCTGTACCAAAGTGGGCCTCATGGAATCCACAGGGACCACGGCATCACCTAGCATCATTCAGAGGGTCAGAGCACTAATATCTGAAGAGCAGGAGAAAATAGGGACTTAGGCTGATCCTCTATATTTGCTTTCTCACACTCTCTTTCCAAACAGGATTTAGGGCTTTAAAACAATGATTTTTTAAGTATATTTGCATGCTGTTTCTCTGTCTTTTCCTTAAGCCCTCTGGACCCCTCATCTTGCCACATTATCCTCTCACCTCCACAGTGTATACCTCTCCTTTTTCTAATTGTTTTACTGAGACCATAATGGTTTATAACATTGGGTCATTTCCAGCATACCTTATTATTTATCACTTTCTGTATAGGCTGCATCGTGCTCACCGCCACTACTCTGGCTTTTATCCATTGCCATCCATATGTGACCCTTTACCTCTTTCACTCAGCCCCCAAGCCCCTTCCCCTCTGGTAACCACTAATCTGTCCTCTTTATCCGTGTGTTTGCGTATCTTCCCTATGTGAGTGAAATCATGCAGTATTTGTCTTGCTCTGTCTGGCCTATGTCACTTAACATCAAACATTCAAGGTAGATCCATGTTGTTGCAAATGACACGATTTTGGGTTTTTTTGTGGGTGAGTAGTATTCCATTGTGTGTGCCAGTGTGTGTGTGTTTCTATACATATATACATGTATATATGCGACATATATATACATATATATATACCACATCTTCTTTATGCATTCGTAAGTTGCAGGGCACTTGAGTCGCTTCAACGTCTCTCTTACCCATCCCCTTTGGGACATATCCATCACTCAGGAGATGAGATCAACGCATTTAGTGGGTCGCCATTTCACATCTTTGCTAAATCTTCATGCAGTCATTGGGGATGACTAAATGCTGTGCATTCAACATTTAAAGTGACGTGACTCAAGGCTCATTGTCTTGGCCAAATTGTCAGGAAGCTTTCCAAGAAATGTGGACTTATACTGGGAAACGGAAAATGAGGAGGAGGAGGAAGAGGAGACGCTCGAAACTTGTGAAACACTCAGCTGCGGAGCCACGGAACGTGAAGGATCCCTAAGTCAATCTAGCATCACACCCCCTCAGTTGAACAGGTTAGGTTCCCAGAACTGTCATTGTTCCTGTCAGTAAGGAAGAGCTTTTGACCAAGGTTGACATTCAGCCGTGACCTGGCAGGACAGAACCATCACTTCAGCACTTTCAGGTCATGTGACTGAAAACAGTGTCATCACCAAATGGCTCACCTAGACTTTTTCAGGGAGCCAAGAGAAGAGCCTTTCCTCAGCAGGTCACTTACCACGCCCCATAACCTCACACCCCACCTGAACGTCAATCCTCAGAGAAATGTCTGATTTCGGCCATCCAAAATTTGAGAATTAGCTGCTCAAATGGGATTCCAGTTTCAGATAATCCACTCTCGGTTGCATCTGGAAAGTCTCCCACTGAGGACAACCCTCATAAAGGCTGTGAATCATCACCGTGCAGGCAGCAAAGACATGGCGGCTCTGGTGCCCGGAACAAGTCAGGCAGGAGTCACTTTTCATTTTGCAGAGGTGAACAGACACACTCAGAGTTCCTCAAGATCAGATACATCAAGAGCTGCCACAAGACAAAGAACGGCATCTAACGATCAATTTCTCCCAAGTTTCACCATCTGAAGCCTGAGACATCGATCACAGAATACACAAACACAAAACACCACATATCTGTCTGTCTATCTATCTATCTATCTATCTATCTATCTATCTATCTATTTATCTATATAACTATCTATCTGTGTATCTTTGATCTACATACCTAGAGCTTCCCTTTATGGACTTTAAGAGTCAGATAAGCCCAGGTTCAATCCTAAATCCCCAGTCCCTCACTTGCTAAGGGTTTTACCGTGAATCATTACTATAAGAAAAATTAGATGAAAGAAGAAAATTTTCTCCAACTCATGACTCAACGTTTTATCTCACATTGTACTACTATAAGTCTTATATCATTGAATAATATAGTCCCTTCAAATCACAATTCTACAACACAACAGAGGAGAAATAGAGATAAAGAGACACGAATTAACCATGCTGAGATATTCCTGATCTTCTTAGAGAAATGACAATTGCAAGTCCCCTTGGATGTCTGCCTTCTGCTTTTGTTTCTGAGTATAAGGCTCAATCTCCATTACCACTTCAGGATACTGGCAAACAGAATTCAACAGCACATCAAAGGGGTCATACACCATGATCCATGTGGATTGTTTCCTGGGTTGCAAGGAAAGCTCCTCAGACACAAATGAATAAATGTGATATATCACATTAACAGAACAAAAGATAAAAATCGTATGATCACCTCAATGGATGCAGAAAAGGCATTTGACAAAATTCAACATCCTTTCATGATAGGAACTCTCCACGAATTACATAGCTACGGACCGTACCTCAACATAACAAAGGCCATATTGGACAAGCCCACAGATAATAGCATGCCCGATGGTGAAATCAGAAAGCTTTCCATTTAGGATTAGGAACAACTCAAGGGTGCCCACTCTCCCCACTCTTCAACATAGTACTGAAAGTCCTAGACAGAGCAATTAGGCAAGAAAAAGTAATGAAAAGATCTAATTGGCAATGAAAAGGAAAATGGTCTCAGCCTGCTGATCGCATAACTTACATGTCTCTTATGTAAATCTCATAGAAAACCCGAGGAACTCACCAAGAACCTCTCAGAACTAATAAACAACTTGACAGGAAAGTTACAAACTCAATATACAAAAGCGAGTGGTGTTTCTCTACACTTACAAGAAGCTATTAAAGGGAAACTAAGAGTAATCCCATTCACAATGCCATCAAAAACAAAATATTTAGGGATAAATTTAATCAGGGACGTGAAAGACCTGGACCTTGAACACGGTAAGACAGGATGAAAGCAATTGAGGAAGACTCAGATAAATAGGAAGATCTCCAGTGTTCAAAGACTGGAAGATTTAACATTGTTAAAATGTTCATACTGCCCCAAGTAATCTACAGGGTCAATGCAATCCCTATAACTTCCGTTGACGTTTATCACAAAAATAGAAAAAAACAATCCTAAAATTCGTATGGAACCACAGAAGACATCAAAAAGCCAAAGGAATCATGAGAAAGAGGAACATAGCTAGCGGCATCACACTTCCTGATTTCAAATTATATTACAAAGCTGTGGTAATCAAAACGGATGGTACTGGCGTAAAAACAGACGGTGGACCACCCGAACATAATAGAGAGACCAGGCACAAAGCAAGCATATACAGCCAACTAACCTTTGACCAGGGGACCCAGCACATTGAATGGGGAAAGGATGATCGTTGACTAAACGGGACAGCTGCATGCAAAAGAGCACAGCTGGACCCCCTACCTTACAGCATTCCCAAAAATTAACTCCAAAGGGATTAAAGATTTAAATGTTAGCACCTGAAATCATAAAACTCCTAGAAGAAAACTGGGGAAATCCCTTCACATTTGTCTTGGCAATGATGTTATAGATAGGACACCAAAAGGACAATCGACAAAACTAAGAATTAAAAGATAAACAAGTAAAATTAAACACACAGAAGAGCTTCTGCACAGCAAAAGAAACGATTAACATTATGAAGACGCAGCCTGCAAGTTGGGAGAAAATATTTGCAAACCACGATCCCATCAGAGGTTAGTTTCCAGAATATGCATGGAACTTACACAGCTCAATAGCAAGGAAAAGGGGCTGCACCTCACTAATTACCAGAGCAATGCAAATCAAAACCACCATGAGAAAGCACCTCACACCATCAGAGTGGCTATTCTGAGAAAGGTAAGAGACAACAAGTGTCGGTGAGGATGAGTAGAAGAGGGGACTCTTGTACATTGTTGGTGAGACTGCAACTTGGTACGACCACTATGGAAAACAGTATGGAGGTTCCTCAAAAAACAATAAACAGAACGCCCATAGCATCCAGCAAACCCACTTCTGGCTGTCTATCTGAAGGAAAGGAAACCACCACGTCGAAGAGTATCTGCACTCTTGGGTGCACAGCAGCATTACTCACAAGAGCCAAGACATGGAAACAACCTCAGCGTCCATTAGTGGAGGACAGGATAAAGAAAATGCGATACAAAGATAGATGGATGATAGCTAGATAGATAGAACGACAGGTGGATTGATTGATAGATATAATGGCATATTGTTCCGTCATGACAAATAAGGAAATCCTACCATGTGTGACAACAAGGATGAACCTGGAGGGCATTTGCTGAGTGAAATTTGTCAGATGGGAAAAACAAATCATGTGTGATGTCACTTACATGTTGAATCTAAAACAAAAACTACTCAGAGAACTGAGGAGTGGATTGGTGGTTTCCAAGGAGAGCACGGCAGGGGTTGGGGTGGGTGTGTAAGGAAACATGGTAAATGGGTGAAAGTGGTCAAAGGGTACAGATTTCCAGTTTCAAGATGAATAAGCCATAGGAATGTACTGGACAGCATGTTGATCCTGGTTAGCAACGCTGTGTTGTAAATCTGAAAGTTACTAAGAGAGTAGATATTCAAGGTTTTCACCACACATGCAAATAGCCGTAACTATGTGAGGTAATGGATGTGAAAACTCACTTTATTGTGTCAATCATTTCACAATATACACATGTATCAGATCATTATATTGGAAATCTCATACTGGCACAGTGTTATGTGTCATAACTATCTCAATGAAACTGGATAGAATAGAAATTAAAGGCTCCTGCACAGCAAAGGAAGCCATCAACAAGATGAATGGGCAATCTACAGGAGGCGGTAAATATTTGAAAACTTTATGTCTGATAAGGGTTAATGTCCAAAGTCTGTGAGGAACTTATACAAGTCAATAGCAAAAAAAAAAAAAAAGAAAAAAGAAAAATCAAATAATGTTAGTAAATAAGAGGCAAAGGACCTCAACAGATATTTTCCCAAAGACATACAAATGGTCAACAGGTGCATGAAAAGGTGCTTAACATTGCTGATCATCAGGGAAGCGCAAGTCAAAACCACAGCGAGACATCGGCTCATACTTATTAGAATGACCATTATCAAAACACAACAAATAACAAGTGCTGACAAGGATGTGGAGAAAGGGAACCTTGTACACGGTGGAGGTGAATGCAAATTGGACCATCCACTATGGAAAACAGTGTGGAAGTTCCTCAACAAAGTACAAACAGAACTACCATATCATCCAGCAATCCAACTTTGGGGCATGTATCCGAAGGAGATGAAACTGTACCTAGATAAGACATCGGCACTCCCGTGTTCATTGCAGCAATTTTCATACAGCCAAGATATGCAGACAAGCTAAGTGTCCATGGACAGATGCATGGAAATAGACAATGTGTGTGTGGGTGTGGGTGCCTATACTTGTGCATAAATATATACACGTATATAACGGGATACTCCCAAGCCATGGAGAAAAGTGAAATATTGCCATTAGTAACAACATGGGTGAAACTAGATGACATTATGCAGAGAGAAATTAACCAGACAGAGAAAGACAAATGCTGACTGATACCGCTTATTTGGAGAATCTACAAGAGCTGAACTCATGGAAACAGAGAGTAGAATGGTGGCTGAGGGGACCTGAGTGGTAAGGGAGACGCAGAGATGTTGGTCAAAAGGTACAAGTATTGAGTGTTGAGATAAATAAGCCCCGGGGGTGTGTTGTAATGCCTGGTGGCTGTGGTTAATAATTCTGTTCTGGACACTTGATATTTGATAAGAGAGTACACCTTAAGAGCTCTCATCACTCGCAAGCATGCGAATACACACACACACAACTGGTAAATGCGTGAGCTGAGGAATGTGTTAATTAACCTGATTGTGGCAATCATTTCACGAAGTACGCATATGTCAAATTATCACTTCGTACAACTTCAATATATGCAATTTCATCTGTGCATTATAACCTGAGAAAGCTGTGGGAAAGATGAAAGAGAACAACTATCATACAAAGGGGAAATTAAGTTGGGGAACCTCACCATTCCTTCTCCTCCTTGCCTTGATCATGTTCTGATCCAATTCTCTGGGAGAGAATCCCTCATCCAGCATCCTCTGGCCCCTTTGTTCACCTCCCAGAGGTAATTCTTTCTTGTTACCTCTGTTGAGCATGTCAGAAATGGGTGGGGTGGAAAGCGGGAGAGGGGGATTGGAGAGTTGTATTCTTTTTGAAAAATCAAAGTCTTTTGAGTCTCGGCTCACAGTTTGTGTAGTCATCAATTCCCCCAAAAACTTACTAGGAATGTGATACCTGTCATTCCTCCGGTCGTTTCTGTGGTCTAGTAACCACACTCAGGCCCTTTCCTAGAAGTCATTCTCAGGTCTGCTTGATTTTACTGCCTTTCTCGGAACCGAATGGAGCTGCCTGAGACTATCCAGCACGACAGGGGGAAAGATTACACACGTCTACGTCTTTTCTGTGTTGTTCCAGTCAACTGAGAGTGAACTTCAAGTTCAAAACCGTTTCTCCTCTCATCTCTCACTCGTTGGGGCTCACGAACACTCACTCTTCTAATTCCACCAGACTTCGAATTTCTGGGCTCTATTCTTTTCTTTTCATATTTGGCTTGCAAACTAAGCAAGGATTTCCTGAATGTAAGCCCGGTGAAATACCCTGTTGGACAATACAAATAACCAACAGTTAGACGCGCTATCAAGATGCCATTTCAGCAAACGTTTGCCATTGACGAACATCTATCATATTTACATATTTGATATTAAGAACATTTTTAAACTTTCCAGTACCTGCTTCCTTGCCAAGCACATGCAGACTCCACAGTATAGGCCACAGAGTGGAGGTTTGTTGGGGTAGCACTCCCCTACAACCCATTTCTCTATGAGAACAAATAACGCCAGCTACAGTAGAAACCACCTCAAATAACAGGGTTAATTTTCATTCATGTCGCAATCTGATGCAGGCTGAGCAGTAATCTGGGACTCTCCTTCCATCTGCAGCTCCATCCTCTTGGAGTCTGTTACTTCGAGCTTTGGAGTGGAGAATGGACCGAGAGGAAGACCTTCTTAAGATTCAATAGGACAAAGCACACTATGATTTAATAGGAAGACTTTGTTGTTTTGAAAGTAATTCTGTATTTCTCAACGGCAAAGGGGTGTGTGTGTGTGTGTGTGTGTGTGTGTGTGTGTGTGTGTGATTTCAACTAACGCTAAAGTCTGCGGACACTTAGGAACACAGAAAGGATATTTACAGAACATATCTCTCCTTCCACAGATGACCTGCCTAGTAGGCTCAGCACTTCAAAAAGAAGCTGCATGGCAACAGTAATTTCGTAAATCTAAGCAACCATGTAAACCCCAATATTCTTCAAACATGGGGTCAGAGCATCCAAGAAAGGAGTTTTGGAGGTGAGAATACATGACATGACCCTGAAGTTTGGTGCGTTGTTGGAGGAAGAAGAGCAGGGGCTTCACGGGGAGAGGAGGCAGCGATTTCCCTTGTAGGGAGCCTTATTACTTCTCTTCCTTCTGGGCTCCCCACGAGTTCAGAACTACCATGATTTTATGCAGAAGACTCCGCTACTCCCGAAAAGCTCTTCATCTGCAACATCACGTAAAAAATAAAGTGAATCAGAAAAGAAAGAGAACAGCGGAATACGACAGAGTCATAAAGTTTAAGAATCTTCTTGTTTCCTATCCTGGTTCTGCATCTTACACTTGCACGTTGCAGCTGCAGCAAACGTGGAGGTTGTGGTGAGGGTGAGGGTGGTCACGAGGTTGTTGATGATGAGGATGGACACAAGGACGATCTGATGCCTTACCGAGGGCTAAGATGTGCCAGGCATTCTGACAACTAAATTACCATTCAATCTCATGCCTGAGAAAAGTGGGTAATGTAAATAGGATTTACCCCAATTTGTAGCAGAGAGATTGAAATCTTGAGGAATTAAACACTTTGTTCCTAAAATCAATCAGGCAGTAATTAAGGGAAATAACCTGGATTTGACATGAGATTGAAAGAATGTTAGGTAGCGCTCCAAAATTCAGAGAACACTGAATGTGAGACCTGAGGCTTGGGACAAAGAAGGATAGAAAGAAACCCAAAAGGGTGAGAGGATATTGCTGACAAGCAGGTTTTCAAAGAAAGACAATATCCCATCCCACAAAATGGCACTTTATTCAGGAAATGGAAGAAAAGGAACAATTGCCAGGTGATACAAACGCCTGCCCAGGGGACAGACAGACACAGAAGACATCAAGAGCATCCCCTGCTGGCACCCAGGAAGAGAGCTGCTGCTCTTCCTCCTGAAGCTCTGGGATGCTGGCACAGCTGAGGATGCCCTTCCTCGGCTACCTCCTGGAGAGGAGCAGTGTGACAGCCTCAGGAAGGAACCCTTTTGCTGTCAGGAGTCACACAGGCATTTTACAGGCTGAAGGGTGGAGGAGCCGCTTCTGCCACCATGATAGGCTCGGAAGAGAAGGTGAAGGTGGAGCTGTGGAAGCAGGCGAGCCAATGGTCCTTCTCTTTTCCAGATCCTGATGCTGCTGAAGCTGTTACTTGCTCTTGGGCGGGCACTTCTGCTGGCATGGTGGAGGAGGTTGCACAGGAGGGCATTTCTGCTGCCTCTGTGGGGGTGGGCACGGCTCAGGGCATTTTGGGGGCGGGCACGGCTCTGGGCACTTAGGTGGGCACACAGGAGGGGGCTGGCAGGGCTGCTTGCACTGCTGCTGTTGAGAAGACATCTTTCTGGAGTCTTCGGAGCTGAAAGAAATTAGAGACAGTGTTCGCAAGAAGGGACTCCTCCAGAGAGAGAAACCGCGGCTGATAGAATAGCGGGAGATGTTCCCTCTCCCATTTCCAAGATTGGGCTTTCATCTCTCAACTCCCTCTTTTGCGCCTTCCACCACCCTGCTTCCTCTTTAGCCAACTGCCTCATCAGTCCTGAGAAAATCCTCTCTTTGCTCATATCATTTTTTCAAAGGAAATATCTCTGCAAGAACCAAGTCATGTTTTCTGTGGGAAAATATCATCTTCATGAAAGGCCATCAGAAGTTCTGAAATCCTGGGAAAACTCGCAAGCAATTACTATCATCGGGATCTCTTCCGAAGTCCCCATAGGTTGACTTAGGTACAGAGCAAACGGCCAGCAGGAAAAATGCAAGGGCCTCACACCTACTAAGCCTCGGAAACCCCAGCGGGAGGAAAGGGAAATCAAAGAGACAGAGCAGAGAGAAAAATACTTTGGTCTTTCCTCTTCTTCATCTCAAACCTTTCCTGTGAATTGCTTTTCCATACACGACCTCAAACAAGCTACCGAAACATGAATCAAGACAGGATATCATTGTGCCTCAAGGCTAAGCTTCCATCACCTAAGTAGCATCAAACCCACCATCATACCTATGGACTCAACAAACTTGCTGTCTGCACACTAAATTCAACATCTGAGAGCACCACAAAACAGATCAACGGAACAAATCACACTCACCACGTTCTCCAAAGGAGGTTGGGACTCGAGTACCAGGAGGATGACAGTCGTGCAGCAGAGCACCTCTTTATAGGGCTTGACGCCCAGCCCAGAGCGAAGTGCAACTGCCAAAAACTGGCCTGCCCCGGAATTTCCCAAACAAAATGCAAACCCATCCAGAACTGGCCTGACAGGGACACTGGAAACAGGAAATCTCCTGAACCAGGATCTCCTCTCTGGATTAGGTGCTCATGACTCACAAGGTCCGGCCTTAGCTCTCAGTGTCGGGGACTTACGGCAGGGGGAGACTTAGGCGATTCCCCAACTGGTGGTCCAAGGCCCTCTCTCTTGATTGGGGAAGAAGACCCCTCCTATCTTCCACCTTCCCTGAGTCATAGAACTGCCTGCTCGGTTCCACTTTGGATGGTTGCCATCTTGCTGTATGTGCTGGGTTGAAAAGAGCCTGACTAGCAGGTGACAGCTTTCTCTTCAACCCAAGTCCTTCCTTTACTGTATTTCCCTCGGATCCATGGCTTGCTCATCTTCTCTCCTTTTCTTCTTCTAAAAGGGACTGAGATAAGGCAGCAGATTGGCACAATAGCCATCCCATAAAAAAAACCCTAGAAACGGTCAATCAAATGGTGACCTCCAGAATGCTGTGTTCACTGCTTTGCTCCTGCAATTTGAGGGCATAAAACTGCCGCCTTTATATATCTGTACCAAAGTGGGCCTCATGGAATCCACAGGGACCACGGCATCACCTAGCATCATTCAGAGGGTCAGAGCACTAATATCTGAAGAGCAGGAGAAAATAGGGACTTAGGCTGATCCTCTATATTTGCTTTCTCACACTCTCTTTCCAAACAGGATTTAGGGCTTTAAAACAATGATTTTTTAAGTATATTTGCATGCTGTTTCTCTGTCTTTTCCTTAAGCCCTCTGGACCCCTCATCTTGCCACATTATCCTCTCACCTCCACAGTGTATACCTCTCCTTTTTCTAATTGTTTTACTGAGACCATAATGGTTTATAACATTGGGTCATTTCCAGCATACCTTATTATTTATCACTTTCTGTATAGGCTGCATCGTGCTCACCGCCACTACTCTGGCTTTTATCCATTGCCATCCATATGTGACCCTTTACCTCTTTCACTCAGCCCCCAAGCCCCTTCCCCTCTGGTAACCACTAATCTGTCCTCTTTATCCGTGTGTTTGCGTATCTTCCCTATGTGAGTGAAATCATGCAGTATTTGTCTTGCTCTGTCTGGCCTATGTCACTTAACATCAAACATTCAAGGTAGATCCATGTTGTTGCAAATGACACGATTTTGGGTTTTTTTGTGGGTGAGTAGTATTCCATTGTGTGTGCCAGTGTGTGTGTGTTTCTATACATATATACATGTATATATGCGACATATATATACATATATATATACCACATCTTCTTTATGCATTCGTAAGTTGCAGGGCACTTGAGTCGCTTCAACGTCTCTCTTACCCATCCCCTTTGGGACATATCCATCACTCAGGAGATGAGATCAACGCATTTAGTGGGTCGACATTTCACATCTTTGCTAAATCTTCATGCAGTCATTGGGGATGACTAAATGCTGTGCATTCAACATTTAAAGTGACGTGACTCAAGGCTCATTGTCTTGGCCAAATTGTCAGGAAGCTTTCCAAGAAATGTGGACTTATACTGGGAAACGGAAAATGAGGAGGAGGAGGAAGAGGAGACGCTCGAAACTTGTGAAACACTCAGCTGCGGAGCCACGGAACGTGAAGGATCCCTAAGTCAATCTAGCATCACACCCCCTCAGTTGAACAGGTTAGGTTCCCAGAACTGTCATTGTTCCTGTCAGTAAGGAAGAGCTTTTGACCAAGGTTGACATTCAGCCGTGACCTGGCAGGACAGAACCATCACTTCAGCACTTTCAGGTCATGTGACTGAAAACAGTGTCATCACCAAATGGCTCACCTAGACTTTTTCAGGGAGCCAAGAGAAGAGCCTTTCCTCAGCAGGTCACTTACCACGCCCCATAACCTCACACCCCACCTGAACGTCAATCCTCAGAGAAATGTCTGATTTCGGCCATCCAAAATTTGAGAATTAGCTGCTCAAATGGGATTCCAGTTTCAGATAATCCACTCTCGGTTGCATCTGGAAAGTCTCCCACTGAGGACAACCCTCATAAAGGCTGTGAATCATCACCGTGCAGGCAGCAAAGACATGGCGGCTCTGGTGCCCGGAACAAGTCAGGCAGGAGTCACTTTTCATTTTGCAGAGGTGAACAGACACACTCAGAGTTCCTCAAGATCAGATACATCAAGAGCTGCCACAAGACAAAGAACGGCATCTAACGATCAATTTCTCCCAAGTTTCACCATCTGAAGCCTGAGACATCGATCACAGAATACACAAACACAAAACACCACATATCTGTCTGTCTATCTATCTATCTATCTATCTATCTATCTATTTATCTATATAACTATCTATCTGTGTATCTTTGATCTACATACCTAGAGCTTCCCTTTATGGACTTTAAGAGTCAGATAAGCCCAGGTTCAATCCTAAATCCCCAGTCCCTCACTTGCTAAGGGTTTTACCGTGAATCATTACTATAAGAAAAATTAGATGAAAGAAGAAAATTTTCTCCAACTCATGACTCAACGTTTTATCTCACATTGTACTACTATAAGTCTTATATCATTGAATAATATAGTCCCTTCAAATCACAATTCTACAACACAACAGAGGAGAAATAGAGATAAAGAGACACGAATTAACCATGCTGAGATATTCCTGATCTTCTTAGAGAAATGACAATTGCAAGTCCCCTTGGATGTCTGCCTTCTGCTTTTGTTTCTGAGTATAAGGCTCAATCTCCATTACCACTTCAGGATACTGGCAAACAGAATTCAACAGCACATCAAAGGGGTCATACACCATGATCCATGTGGATTGTTTCCTGGGTTGCAAGGAAAGCTCCTCAGACACAAATGAATAAATGTGATATATCACATTAACAGAACAAAAGATAAAAATCGTATGATCACCTCAATGGATGCAGAAAAGGCATTTGACAAAATTCAACATCCTTTCATGATAGGAACTCTCCACGAATTACATAGCTACGGACCGTACCTCAACATAACAAAGGCCATATTGGACAAGCCCACAGATAATAGCATGCCCGATGGTGAAATCAGAAAGCTTTCCATTTAGGATTAGGAACAACTCAAGGGTGCCCACTCTCCCCACTCTTCAACATAGTACTGAAAGTCCTAGACAGAGCAATTAGGCAAGAAAAAGTAATGAAAAGATCTAATTGGCAATGAAAAGGAAAATGGTCTCAGCCTGCTGATCGCATAACTTACATGTCTCTTATGTAAATCTCATAGAAAACCCGAGGAACTCACCAAGAACCTCTCAGAACTAATAAACAACTTGACAGGAAAGTTACAAACTCAATATACAAAAGCGAGTGGTGTTTCTCTACACTTACAAGAAGCTATTAAAGGGAAACTAAGAGTAATCCCATTCACAATGCCATCAAAAACAAAATATTTAGGGATAAATTTAATCAGGGACGTGAAAGACCTGGACCTTGAACACGGTAAGACAGGATGAAAGCAATTGAGGAAGACTCAGATAAATAGGAAGATCTCCAGTGTTCAAAGACTGGAAGATTTAACATTGTTAAAATGTTCATACTGCCCCAAGTAATCTACAGGGTCAATGCAATCCCTATAACTTCCGTTGACGTTTATCACAAAAATAGAAAAAAACAATCCTAAAATTCGTATGGAACCACAGAAGACATCAAAAAGCCAAAGGAATCATGAGAAAGAGGAACATAGCTAGCGGCATCACACTTCCTGATTTCAAATTATATTACAAAGCTGTGGTAATCAAAACGGATGGTACTGGCGTAAAAACAGACGGTGGACCACCCGAACATAATAGAGAGACCAGGCACAAAGCAAGCATATACAGCCAACTAACCTTTGACCAGGGGACCCAGCACATTGAATGGGGAAAGGATGATCGTTGACTAAACGGGACAGCTGCATGCAAAAGAGCACAGCTGGACCCCCTACCTTACAGCATTCCCAAAAATTAACTCCAAAGGGATTAAAGATTTAAATGTTAGCACCTGAAATCATAAAACTCCTAGAAGAAAACTGGGGAAATCCCTTCACATTTGTCTTGGCAATGATGTTATAGATAGGACACCAAAAGGACAATCGACAAAACTAAGAATTAAAAGATAAACAAGTAAAATTAAACACACAGAAGAGCTTCTGCACAGCAAAAGAAACGATTAACATTATGAAGACGCAGCCTGCAAGTTGGGAGAAAATATTTGCAAACCACGATCCCATCAGAGGTTAGTTTCCAGAATATGCATGGAACTTACACAGCTCAATAGCAAGGAAAAGGGGCTGCACCTCACTAATTACCAGAGCAATGCAAATCAAAACCACCATGAGAAAGCACCTCACACCATCAGAGTGGCTATTCTGAGAAAGGTAAGAGACAACAAGTGTCGGTGAGGATGAGTAGAAGAGGGGACTCTTGTACATTGTTGGTGAGACTGCAACTTGGTACGACCACTATGGAAAACAGTATGGAGGTTCCTCAAAAAACAATAAACAGAACGCCCATAGCATCCAGCAAACCCACTTCTGGCTGTCTATCTGAAGGAAAGGAAACCACCACGTCGAAGAGTATCTGCACTCTTGGGTGCACAGCAGCATTACTCACAAGAGCCAAGACATGGAAACAACCTCAGCGTCCATTAGTGGAGGACAGGATAAAGAAAATGCGATACAAAGATAGATGGATGATAGCTAGATAGATAGAACGACAGGTGGATTGATTGATAGATATAATGGCATATTGTTCCGTCATGACAAATAAGGAAATCCTACCATGTGTGACAACAAGGATGAACCTGGAGGGCATTTGCTGAGTGAAATTTGTCAGATGGGAAAAACAAATCATGTGTGATGTCACTTACATGTTGAATCTAAAACAAAAACTACTCAGAGAACTGAGGAGTGGATTGGTGGTTTCCAAGGAGAGCACGGCAGGGGTTGGGGTGGGTGTGTAAGGAAACATGGTAAATGGGTGAAAGTGGTCAAAGGGTACAGATTTCCAGTTTCAAGATGAATAAGCCATAGGAATGTACTGGACAGCATGTTGATCCTGGTTAGCAACGCTGTGTTGTAAATCTGAAAGTTACTAAGAGAGTAGATATTCAAGGTTTTCACCACACATGCAAATAGCCGTAACTATGTGAGGTAATGGATGTGAAAACTCACTTTATTGTGTCAATCATTTCACAATATACACATGTATCAGATCATTATATTGGAAATCTCATACTGGCACAGTGTTATGTGTCATAACTATCTCAATGAAACTGGATAGAATAGAAATTAAAGGCTCCTGCACAGCAAAGGAAGCCATCAACAAGATGAATGGGCAATCTACAGGAGGGGGTAAATATTTGAAAACTTTATGTCTGATAAGGGTTAATGTCCAAAGTCTGTGAGGAACTTATACAAGTCAATAGCAAAAAAAAAAAAAAAGAAAAAAGAAAAATCAAATAATGTTAGTAAATAAGAGGCAAAGGACCTCAACAGATATTTTCCCAAAGACATACAAATGGTCAACAGGTGCATGAAAAGGTGCTTAACATTGCTGATCATCAGGGAAGCGCAAGTCAAAACCACAGCGAGACATCGGCTCATACTTATTAGAATGACCATTATCAAAACACAACAAATAACAAGTGCTGACAAGGATGTGGAGAAAGGGAACCTTGTACACGGTGGAGGTGAATGCAAATTGGACCATCCACTATGGAAAACAGTGTGGAAGTTCCTCAACAAAGTACAAACAGAACTACCATATCATCCAGCAATCCAACTTTGGGGCATGTATCCGAAGGAGATGAAACTGTACCTAGATAAGACATCGGCACTCCCGTGTTCATTGCAGCAATTTTCATACAGCCAAGATATGCAGACAAGCTAAGTGTCCATGGACAGATGCATGGAAATAGACAATGTGTGTGTGGGTGTGGGTGCCTATACTTGTGCATAAATATATACACGTATATAACGGGATACTCCCAAGCCATGGAGAAAAGTGAAATATTGCCATTAGTAACAACATGGGTGAAACTAGATGACATTATGCAGAGAGAAATTAACCAGACAGAGAAAGACAAATGCTGACTGATACCGCTTATTTGGAGAATCTACAAGAGCTGAACTCATGGAAACAGAGAGTAGAATGGTGGCTGAGGGGACCTGAGTGGTAAGGGAGACGCAGAGATGTTGGTCAAAAGGTACAAGTATTGAGTGTTGAGATAAATAAGCCCCGGGGGTGTGTTGTAATGCCTGGTGGCTGTGGTTAATAATTCTGTTCTGGACACTTGATATTTGATAAGAGAGTACACCTTAAGAGCTCTCATCACTCGCAAGCATGCGAATACACACACACACAACTGGTAAATGCGTGAGCTGAGGAATGTGTTAATTAACCTGATTGTGGCAATCATTTCACGAAGTACGCATATGTCAAATTATCACTTCGTACAACTTCAATATATGCAATTTCATCTGTGCATTATAACCTGAGAAAGCTGTGGGAAAGATGAAAGAGAACAACTATCATACAAAGGGGAAATTAAGTTGGGGAACCTCACCATTCCTTCTCCTCCTTGCCTTGATCATGTTCTGATCCAATTCTCTGGGAGAGAATCCCTCATCCAGCATCCTCTGGCCCCTTTGTTCACCTCCCAGAGGTAATTCTTTCTTGTTACCTCTGTTGAGCATGTCAGAAATGGGTGGGGTGGAAAGCGGGAGAGGGGGATTGGAGAGTTGTATTCTTTTTGAAAAATCAAAGTCTTTTGAGTCTCGGCTCACAGTTTGTGTAGTCATCAATTCCCCCAAAAACTTACTAGGAATGTGATACCTGTCATTCCTCCGGTCGTTTCTGTGGTCTAGTAACCACACTCAGGCCCTTTCCTAGAAGTCATTCTCAGGTCTGCTTGATTTTACTGCCTTTCTCGGAACCGAATGGAGCTGCCTGAGACTATCCAGCACGACAGGGGGAAAGATTACACACGTCTACGTCTTTTCTGTGTTGTTCCAGTCAACTGAGCGTGAACTTCAAGTTCAAAACCGTTTCTCCTCTCATCTCTCACTCGTTGGGGCTCACGAACACTCACTCTTCTAATTCCACCAGACTTCGAATTTCTGGGCTCTATTCTTTTCTTTTCATATTTGGCTTGCAAACTAAGCAAGGATTTCCTGAATGTAAGCCCGGTGAAATACCCTGTTGGACAATACAAATAACCAACAGTTAGACGCGCTATCAAGATGCCATTTCAGCAAACGTTTGCCATTGACGAACATCTATCATATTTACATATTTGATATTAAGAACATTTTTAAACTTTCCAGTACCTGCTTCCTTGCCAAGCACATGCAGACTCCACAGTATAGGCCACAGAGTGGAGGTTTGTTGGGGTAGCACTCCCCTACAACCCATTTCTCTATGAGAACAAATAACGCCAGCTACAGTAGAAACCACCTCAAATAACAGGGTTAATTTTCATTCATGTCGCAATCTGATGCAGGCTGAGCAGTAATCTGGGACTCTCCTTCCATCTGCAGCTCCATCCTCTTGGAGTCTGTTACTTCGAGCTTTGGAGTGGAGAATGGACCGAGAGGAAGACCTTCTTAAGATTCAATAGGACAAAGCACACTATGATTTAATAGGAAGACTTTGTTGTTTTGAAAGTAATTCTGTATTTCTCAACGGCAAAGGGGTGTGTGTGTGTGTGTGTGTGTGTGTGTGTGTGTGTGTGTGTGTGATTTCAACTAACGCTAAAGTCTGCGGAGACTTAGGAACACAGAAAGGATATTTACAGAACATATCTCTCCTTCCACAGATGACCTGCCTAGTAGGCTCAGCACTTCAAAAAGAAGCTGCATGGCAACAGTAATTTCGTAAATCTAAGCAACCATGTAAACCCCAATATTCTTCAAACATGGGGTCAGAGCATCCAAGAAAGGAGTTTTGGAGGTGAGAATACATGACATGACCCTGAAGTTTGGTGCGTTGTTGGAGGAAGAAGAGCAGGGGCTTCACGGGGAGAGGAGGCAGCGATTTCCCTTGTAGGGAGCCTTATTACTTCTCTTCCTTCTGGGCTCCCCACGAGTTCAGAACTACCATGATTTTATGCAGAAGACTCCGCTACTCCCGAAAAGCTCTTCATCTGCAACATCACGTAAAAAATAAAGTGAATCAGAAAAGAAAGAGAACAGCGGAATACGACAGAGTCATAAAGTTTAAGAATCTTCTTGTTTCCTATCCTGGTTCTGCATCTTACACTTGCACGTTGCAGCTGCAGCAAACGTGGAGGTTGTGGTGAGGGTGAGGGTGGTCACGAGGTTGTTGATGATGAGGATGGACACAAGGACGATCTGATGCCTTACCGAGGGCTAAGATGTGCCAGGCATTCTGACAACTAAATTACCATTCAATCTCATGCCTGAGAAAAGTGGGTAATGTAAATAGGATTTACCCCAATTTGTAGCAGAGAGATTGAAATCTTGAGGAATTAAACACTTTGTTCCTAAAATCAATCAGGCAGTAATTAAGGGAAATAACCTGGATTTGACATGAGATTGAAAGAATGTTAGGTAGCGCTCCAAAATTCAGAGAACACTGAATGTGAGACCTGAGGCTTGGGACAAAGAAGGATAGAAAGAAACCCAAAAGGGTGAGAGGATATTGCTGACAAGCAGGTTTTCAAAGAAAGACAATATCCCATCCCACAAAATGGCACTTTATTCAGGAAATGGAAGAAAAGGAACAATTGCCAGGTGATACAAACGCCTGCCCAGGGGACAGACAGACACAGAAGACATCAAGAGCATCCCCTGCTGGCACCCAGGAAGAGAGCTGCTGCTCTTCCTCCTGAAGCTCTGGGATGCTGGCACAGCTGAGGATGCCCTTCCTCGGCTACCTCCTGGAGAGGAGCAGTGTGACAGCCTCAGGAAGGAACCCTTTTGCTGTCAGGAGTCACACAGGCATTTTACAGGCTGAAGGGTGGAGGAGCCGCTTCTGCCACCATGATAGGCTCGGAAGAGAAGGTGAAGGTGGAGCTGTGGAAGCAGGCGAGCCAATGGTCCTTCTCTTTTCCAGATCCTGATGCTGCTGAAGCTGTTACTTGCTCTTGGGCGGGCACTTCTGCTGGCATGGTGGAGGAGGTTGCACAGGAGGGCATTTCTGCTGCCTCTGTGGGGGTGGGCACGGCTCAGGGCATTTTGGGGGCGGGCACGGCTCTGGGCACTTAGGTGGGCACACAGGAGGGGGCTGGCAGGGCTGCTTGCACTGCTGCTGTTGAGAAGACATCTTTCTGGAGTCTTCGGAGCTGAAAGAAATTAGAGACAGTGTTCGCAAGAAGGGACTCATCCAGAGAGAGAAACCGCGGCTGATAGAATAGCGGGAGATGTTCCCTCTCCCATTTCCAAGATTGGGCTTTCATCTCTCAACTCCCTCTTTTGCGCCTTCCACCACCCTGCTTCCTCTTTAGCCAACTGCCTCATCAGTCCTGAGAAAATCCTCTCTTTGCTCATATCATTTTTTCAAAGGAAATATCTCTGCAAGAACCAAGTCATGTTTTCTGTGGGAAAATATCATCTTCATGAAAGGCCATCAGAAGTTCTGAAATCCTGGGAAAACTCGCAAGCAATTACTATCATCGGGATCTCTTCCGAAGTCCCCATAGGTTGACTTAGGTACAGAGCAAACGGCCAGCAGGAAAAATGCAAGGGCCTCACACCTACTAAGCCTCGGAAACCCCAGCGGGAGGAAAGGGAAATCAAAGAGACAGAGCAGAGAGAAAAATACTTTGGTCTTTCCTCTTCTTCATCTCAAACCTTTCCTGTGAATTGCTTTTCCATACACGACCTCAAACAAGCTACCGAAACATGAATCAAGACAGGATATCATTGTGCCTCAAGGCTAAGCTTCCATCACCTAAGTAGCATCAAACCCACCATCATACCTATGGACTCAACAAACTTGCTGTCTGCACACTAAATTCAACATCTGAGAGCACCACAAAACAGATCAACGGAACAAATCACACTCACCACGTTCTCCAAAGGAGGTTGGGACTCGAGTACCAGGAGGATGACAGTCGTGCAGCAGAGCACCTCTTTATAGGGCTTGACGCCCAGCCCAGAGCGAAGTGCAACTGCCAAAAACTGGCCTGCCCCGGAATTTCCCAAACAAAATGCAAACCCATCCAGAACTGGCCTGACAGGGACACTGGAAACAGGAAATCTCCTGAACCAGGATCTCCTCTCTGGATTAGGTGCTCATGACTCACAAGGTCCGGCCTTAGCTCTCAGTGTCGGGGACTTACGGCAGGGGGAGACTTAGGCGATTCCCCAACTGGTGGTCCAAGGCCCTCTCTCTTGATTGGGGAAGAAGACCCCTCCTATCTTCCACCTTCCCTGAGTCATAGAACTGCCTGCTCGGTTCCACTTTGGATGGTTGCCATCTTGCTGTATGTGCTGGGTTGAAAAGAGCCTGACTAGCAGGTGACAGCTTTCTCTTCAACCCAAGTCCTTCCTTTACTGTATTTCCCTCGGATCCATGGCTTGCTCATCTTCTCTCCTTTTCTTCTTCTAAAAGGGACTGAGATAAGGCAGCAGATTGGCACAATAGCCATCCCATAAAAAAAACCCTAGAAACGGTCAATCAAATGGTGACCTCCAGAATGCTGTGTTCACTGCTTTGCTCCTGCAATTTGAGGGCATAAAACTGCCGCCTTTATATATCTGTACCAAAGTGGGCCTCATGGAATCCACAGGGACCACGGCATCACCTAGCATCATTCAGAGGGTCAGAGCACTAATATCTGAAGAGCAGGAGAAAATAGGGACTTAGGCTGATCCTCTATATTTGCTTTCTCACACTCTCTTTCCAAACAGGATTTAGGGCTTTAAAACAATGATTTTTTAAGTATATTTGCATGCTGTTTCTCTGTCTTTTCCTTAAGCCCTCTGGACCCCTCATCTTGCCACATTATCCTCTCACCTCCACAGTGTATACCTCTCCTTTTTCTAATTGTTTTACTGAGACCATAATGGTTTATAACATTGGGTCATTTCCAGCATACCTTATTATTTATCACTTTCTGTATAGGCTGCATCGTGCTCACCGCCACTACTCTGGCTTTTATCCATTGCCATCCATATGTGACCCTTTACCTCTTTCACTCAGCCCCCAAGCCCCTTCCCCTCTGGTAACCACTAATCTGTCCTCTTTATCCGTGTGTTTGCGTATCTTCCCTATGTGAGTGAAATCATGCAGTATTTGTCTTGCTCTGTCTGGCCTATGTCACTTAACATCAAACATTCAAGGTAGATCCATGTTGTTGCAAATGACACGATTTTGGGTTTTTTTGTGGGTGAGTAGTATTCCATTGTGTGTGCCAGTGTGTGTGTGTTTCTATACATATATACATGTATATATGCGACATATATATACATATATATATACCACATCTTCTTTATGCATTCGTAAGTTGCAGGGCACTTGAGTCGCTTCAACGTCTCTCTTACCCATCCCCTTTGGGACATATCCATCACTCAGGAGATGAGATCAACGCATTTAGTGGGTCGCCATTTCACATCTTTGCTAAATCTTCATGCAGTCATTGGGGATGACTAAATGCTGTGCATTCAACATTTAAAGTGACGTGACTCAAGGCTCATTGTCTTGGCCAAATTGTCAGGAAGCTTTCCAAGAAATGTGGACTTATACTGGGAAACGGAAAATGAGGAGGAGGAGGAAGAGGAGACGCTCGAAACTTGTGAAACACTCAGCTGCGGAGCCACGGAACGTGAAGGATCCCTAAGTCAATCTAGCATCACACCCCCTCAGTTGAACAGGTTAGGTTCCCAGAACTGTCATTGTTCCTGTCAGTAAGGAAGAGCTTTTGACCAAGGTTGACATTCAGCCGTGACCTGGCAGGACAGAACCATCACTTCAGCACTTTCAGGTCATGTGACTGAAAACAGTGTCATCACCAAATGGCTCACCTAGACTTTTTCAGGGAGCCAAGAGAAGAGCCTTTCCTCAGCAGGTCACTTACCACGCCCCATAACCTCACACCCCACCTGAACGTCAATCCTCAGAGAAATGTCTGATTTCGGCCATCCAAAATTTGAGAATTAGCTGCTCAAATGGGATTCCAGTTTCAGATAATCCACTCTCGGTTGCATCTGGAAAGTCTCCCACTGAGGACAACCCTCATAAAGGCTGTGAATCATCACCGTGCAGGCAGCAAAGACATGGCGGCTCTGGTGCCCGGAACAAGTCAGGCAGGAGTCACTTTTCATTTTGCAGAGGTGAACAGACACACTCAGAGTTCCTCAAGATCAGATACATCAAGAGCTGCCACAAGACAAAGAACGGCATCTAACGATCAATTTCTCCCAAGTTTCACCATCTGAAGCCTGAGACATCGATCACAGAATACACAAACACAAAACACCACATATCTGTCTGTCTATCTATCTATCTATCTATCTATCTATCTATTTATCTATATAACTATCTATCTGTGTATCTTTGATCTACATACCTAGAGCTTCCCTTTATGGACTTTAAGAGTCAGATAAGCCCAGGTTCAATCCTAAATCCCCAGTCCCTCACTTGCTAAGGGTTTTACCGTGAATCATTACTATAAGAAAAATTAGATGAAAGAAGAAAATTTTCTCCAACTCATGACTCAACGTTTTATCTCACATTGTACTACTATAAGTCTTATATCATTGAATAATATAGTCCCTTCAAATCACAATTCTACAACACAACAGAGGAGAAATAGAGATAAAGAGACACGAATTAACCATGCTGAGATATTCCTGATCTTCTTAGAGAAATGACAATTGCAAGTCCCCTTGGATGTCTGCCTTCTGCTTTTGTTTCTGAGTATAAGGCTCAATCTCCATTACCACTTCAGGATACTGGCAAACAGAATTCAACAGCACATCAAAGGGGTCATACACCATGATCCATGTGGATTGTTTCCTGGGTTGCAAGGAAAGCTCCTCAGACACAAATGAATAAATGTGATATATCACATTAACAGAACAAAAGATAAAAATCGTATGATCACCTCAATGGATGCAGAAAAGGCATTTGACAAAATTCAACATCCTTTCATGATAGGAACTCTCCACGAATTACATAGCTACGGACCGTACCTCAACATAACAAAGGCCATATTGGACAAGCCCACAGATAATAGCATGCCCGATGGTGAAATCAGAAAGCTTTCCATTTAGGATTAGGAACAACTCAAGGGTGCCCACTCTCCCCACTCTTCAACATAGTACTGAAAGTCCTAGACAGAGCAATTAGGCAAGAAAAAGTAATGAAAAGATCTAATTGGCAATGAAAAGGAAAATGGTCTCAGCCTGCTGATCGCATAACTTACATGTCTCTTATGTAAATCTCATAGAAAACCCGAGGAACTCACCAAGAACCTCTCAGAACTAATAAACAACTTGACAGGAAAGTTACAAACTCAATATACAAAAGCGAGTGGTGTTTCTCTACACTTACAAGAAGCTATTAAAGGGAAACTAAGAGTAATCCCATTCACAATGCCATCAAAAACAAAATATTTAGGGATAAATTTAATCAGGGACGTGAAAGACCTGGACCTTGAACACGGTAAGACAGGATGAAAGCAATTGAGGAAGACTCAGATAAATAGGAAGATCTCCAGTGTTCAAAGACTGGAAGATTTAACATTGTTAAAATGTTCATACTGCCCCAAGTAATCTACAGGGTCAATGCAATCCCTATAACTTCCGTTGACGTTTATCACAAAAATAGAAAAAACAATCCTAAAATTCGTATGGAACCACAGAAGACATCAAAAAGCCAAAGGAATCATGAGAAAGAGGAACATAGCTAGCGGCATCACACTTCCTGATTTCAAATTATATTACAAAGCTGTGGTAATCAAAACGGATGGTACTGGCGTAAAAACAGACGGTGGACCACCCGAACATAATAGAGAGACCAGGCACAAAGCAAGCATATACAGCCAACTAACCTTTGACCAGGGGACCCAGCACATTGAATGGGGAAAGGATGATCGTTGACTAAACGGGACAGCTGCATGCAAAAGAGCACAGCTGGACCCCCTACCTTACAGCATTCCCAAAAATTAACTCCAAAGGGATTAAAGATTTAAATGTTAGCACCTGAAATCATAAAACTCCTAGAAGAAAACTGGGGAAATCCCTTCACATTTGTCTTGGCAATGATGTTATAGATAGGACACCAAAAGGACAATCGACAAAACTAAGAATTAAAAGATAAACAAGTAAAATTAAACACACAGAAGAGCTTCTGCACAGCAAAAGAAACGATTAACATTATGAAGACGCAGCCTGCAAGTTGGGAGAAAATATTTGCAAACCACGATCCCATCAGAGGTTAGTTTCCAGAATATGCATGGAACTTACACAGCTCAATAGCAAGGAAAAGGGGCTGCACCTCACTAATTACCAGAGCAATGCAAATCAAAACCACCATGAGAAAGCACCTCACACCATCAGAGTGGCTATTCTGAGAAAGGTAAGAGACAACAAGTGTCGGTGAGGATGAGTAGAAGAGGGGACTCTTGTACATTGTTGGTGAGACTGCAACTTGGTACGACCACTATGGAAAACAGTATGGAGGTTCCTCAAAAAACAATAAACAGAACGCCCATAGCATCCAGCAAACCCACGTCTGGCTGTCTATCTGAAGGAAAGGAAACCACCACGTCGAAGAGTATCTGCACTCTTGGGTGCACAGCAGCATTACTCACAAGAGCCAAGACATGGAAACAACCTCAGCGTCCATTAGTGGAGGACAGGATAAAGAAAATGCGATACAAAGATAGATGGATGATAGCTAGATAGATAGAACGACAGGTGGATTGATTGATAGATATAATGGCATATTGTTCCGTCATGACAAATAAGGAAATCCTACCATGTGTGACAACAAGGATGAACCTGGAGGGCATTTGCTGAGTGAAATTTGTCAGATGGGAAAAACAAATCATGTGTGATGTCACTTACATGTTGAATCTAAAACAAAAACTACTCAGAGAACTGAGGAGTGGATTGGTGGTTTCCAAGGAGAGCACGGCAGGGGTTGGGGTGGGTGTGTAAGGAAACATGGTAAATGGGTGAAAGTGGTCAAAGGGTACAGATTTCCAGTTTCAAGATGAATAAGCCATAGGAATGTACTGGACAGCATGTTGATCCTGGTTAGCAACGCTGTGTTGTAAATCTGAAAGTTACTAAGAGAGTAGATATTCAAGGTTTTCACCACACATGCAAATAGCCGTAACTATGTGAGGTAATGGATGTGAAAACTCACTTTATTGTGTCAATCATTTCACAATATACACATGTATCAGATCATTATATTGGAAATCTCATACTGGCACAGTGTTATGTGTCATAACTATCTCAATGAAACTGGATAGAATAGAAATTAAAGGCTCCTGCACAGCAAAGGAAGCCATCAACAAGATGAATGGGCAATCTACAGGAGGGGGTAAATATTTGAAAACTTTATGTCTGATAAGGGTTAATGTCCAAAGTCTGTGAGGAACTTATACAAGTCAATAGCAAAAAAAAAAAAAAAGAAAAAAGAAAAATCAAATAATGTTAGTAAATAAGAGGCAAAGGACCTCAACAGATATTTTCCCAAAGACATACAAATGGTCAACAGGTGCATGAAAAGGTGCTTAACATTGCTGATCATCAGGGAAGCGCAAGTCAAAACCACAGCGAGACATCGGCTCATACTTATTAGAATGACCATTATCAAAACACAACAAATAACAAGTGCTGACAAGGATGTGGAGAAAGGGAACCTTGTACACGGTGGAGGTGAATGCAAATTGGACCATCCACTATGGAAAACAGTGTGGAAGTTCCTCAACAAAGTACAAACAGAACTACCATATCATCCAGCAATCCAACTTTGGGGCATGTATCCGAAGGAGATGAAACTGTACCTAGATAAGACATCGGCACTCCCGTGTTCATTGCAGCAATTTTCATACAGCCAAGATATGCAGACAAGCTAAGTGTCCATGGACAGATGCATGGAAATAGACAATGTGTGTGTGGGTGTGGGTGCCTATACTTGTGCATAAATATATACACGTATATAACGGGATACTCCCAAGCCATGGAGAAAAGTGAAATATTGCCATTAGTAACAACATGGGTGAAACTAGATGACATTATGCAGAGAGAAATTAACCAGACAGAGAAAGACAAATGCTGACTGATACCGCTTATTTGGAGAATCTACAAGAGCTGAACTCATGGAAACAGAGAGTAGAATGGTGGCTGAGGGGACCTGAGTGGTAAGGGAGACGCAGAGATGTTGGTCAAAAGGTACAAGTATTGAGTGTTGAGATAAATAAGCCCCGGGGGTGTGTTGTAATGCCTGGTGGCTGTGGTTAATAATTCTGTTCTGGACACTTGATATTTGATAAGAGAGTACACCTTAAGAGCTCTCATCACTCGCAAGCATGCGAATACACACACACACAACTGGTAAATGCGTGAGCTGAGGAATGTGTTAATTAACCTGATTGTGGCAATCATTTCACGAAGTACGCATATGTCAAATTATCACTTCGTACAACTTCAATATATGCAATTTCATCTGTGCATTATAACCTGAGAAAGCTGTGGGAAAGATGAAAGAGAACAACTATCATACAAAGGGGAAATTAAGTTGGGGAACCTCACCATTCCTTCTCCTCCTTGCCTTGATCATGTTCTGATCCAATTCTCTGGGAGAGAATCCCTCATCCAGCATCCTCTGGCCCCTTTGTTCACCTCCCAGAGGTAATTCTTTCTTGTTACCTCTGTTGAGCATGTCAGAAATGGGTGGGGTGGAAAGCGGGAGAGGGGGATTGGAGAGTTGTATTCTTTTTGAAAAATCAAAGTCTTTTGAGTCTCGGCTCACAGTTTGTGTAGTCATCAATTCCCCCAAAAACTTACTAGGAATGTGATACCTGTCATTCCTCCGGTCGTTTCTGTGGTCTAGTAACCACACTCAGGCCCTTTCCTAGAAGTCATTCTCAGGTCTGCTTGATTTTACTGCCTTTCTCGGAACCGAATGGAGCTGCCTGAGACTATCCAGCACGACAGGGGGAAAGATTACACACGTCTACGTCTTTTCTGTGTTGTTCCAGTCAACTGAGAGTGAACTTCAAGTTCAAAACCGTTTCTCCTCTCATCTCTCACTCGTTGGGGCTCACGAACACTCACTCTTCTAATTCCACCAGACTTCGAATTTCTGGGCTCTATTCTTTTCTTTTCATATTTGGCTTGCAAACTAAGCAAGGATTTCCTGAATGTAAGCCCGGTGAAATACCCTGTTGGACAATACAAATAACCAACAGTTAGACGCGCTATCAAGATGCCATTTCAGCAAACGTTTGCCATTGACGAACATCTATCATATTTACATATTTGATATTAAGAACATTTTTAAACTTTCCAGTACCTGCTTCCTTGCCAAGCACATGCAGACTCCACAGTATAGGCCACAGAGTGGAGGTTTGTTGGGGTAGCACTCCCCTACAACCCATTTCTCTATGAGAACAAATAACGCCAGCTACAGTAGAAACCACCTCAAATAACAGGGTTAATTTTCATTCATGTCGCAATCTGATGCAGGCTGAGCAGTAATCTGGGACTCTCCTTCCATCTGCAGCTCCATCCTCTTGGAGTCTGTTACTTCGAGCTTTGGAGTGGAGAATGGACCGAGAGGAAGACCTTCTTAAGATTCAATAGGACAAAGCACACTATGATTTAATAGGAAGACTTTGTTGTTTTGAAAGTAATTCTGTATTTCTCAACGGCAAAGGGGTGTGTGTGTGTGTGTGTGTGTGTGTGTGTGTGTGTGTGTGTGTGATTTCAACTAACGCTAAAGTCTGCGGACACTTAGGAACACAGAAAGGATATTTACAGAACATATCTCTCCTTCCACAGATGACCTGCCTAGTAGGCTCAGCACTTCAAAAAGAAGCTGCATGGCAACAGTAATTTCGTAAATCTAAGCAACCATGTAAACCCCAATATTCTTCAAACATGGGGTCAGAGCATCCAAGAAAGGAGTTTTGGAGGTGAGAATACATGACATGACCCTGAAGTTTGGTGCGTTGTTGGAGGAAGAAGAGCAGGGGCTTCACGGGGAGAGGAGGCAGCGATTTCCCTTGTAGGGAGCCTTATTACTTCTCTTCCTTCTGGGCTCCCCACGAGTTCAGAACTACCATGATTTTATGCAGAAGACTCCGCTACTCCCGAAAAGCTCTTCATCTGCAACATCACGTAAAAAATAAAGTGAATCAGAAAAGAAAGAGAACAGCGGAATACGACAGAGTCATAAAGTTTAAGAATCTTCTTGTTTCCTATCCTGGTTCTGCATCTTACACTTGCACGTTGCAGCTGCAGCAAACGTGGAGGTTGTGGTGAGGGTGAGGGTGGTCACGAGGTTGTTGATGATGAGGATGGACACAAGGACGATCTGATGCCTTACCGAGGGCTAAGATGTGCCAGGCATTCTGACAACTAAATTACCATTCAATCTCATGCCTGAGAAAAGTGGGTAATGTAAATAGGATTTACCCCAATTTGTAGCAGAGAGATTGAAATCTTGAGGAATTAAACACTTTGTTCCTAAAATCAATCAGGCAGTAATTAAGGGAAATAACCTGGATTTGACATGAGATTGAAAGAATGTTAGGTAGCGCTCCAAAATTCAGAGAACACTGAATGTGAGACCTGAGGCTTGGGACAAAGAAGGATAGAAAGAAACCCAAAAGGGTGAGAGGATATTGCTGACAAGCAGGTTTTCAAAGAAAGACAATATCCCATCCCACAAAATGGCACTTTATTCAGGAAATGGAAGAAAAGGAACAATTGCCAGGTGATACAAACGCCTGCCCAGGGGACAGACAGACACAGAAGACATCAAGAGCATCCCCTGCTGGCACCCAGGAAGAGAGCTGCTGCTCTTCCTCCTGAAGCTCTGGGATGCTGGCACAGCTGAGGATGCCCTTCCTCGGCTACCTCCTGGAGAGGAGCAGTGTGACAGCCTCAGGAAGGAACCCTTTTGCTGTCAGGAGTCACACAGGCATTTTACAGGCTGAAGGGTGGAGGAGCCGCTTCTGCCACCATGATAGGCTCGGAAGAGAAGGTGAAGGTGGAGCTGTGGAAGCAGGCGAGCCAATGGTCCTTCTCTTTTCCAGATCCTGATGCTGCTGAAGCTGTTACTTGCTCTTGGGCGGGCACTTCTGCTGGCATGGTGGAGGAGGTTGCACAGGAGGGCATTTCTGCTGCCTCTGTGGGGGTGGGCACGGCTCAGGGCATTTTGGGGGCGGGCACGGCTCTGGGCACTTAGGTGGGCACACAGGAGGGGGCTGGCAGGGCTGCTTGCACTGCTGCTGTTGAGAAGACATCTTTCTGGAGTCTTCGGAGCTGAAAGAAATTAGAGACAGTGTTCGCAAGAAGGGACTCCTCCAGAGAGAGAAACCGCGGCTGATAGAATAGCGGGAGATGTTCCCTCTCCCATTTCCAAGATTGGGCTTTCATCTCTCAACTCCCTCTTTTGCGCCTTCCACCACCCTGCTTCCTCTTTAGCCAACTGCCTCATCAGTCCTGAGAAAATCCTCTCTTTGCTCATATCATTTTTTCAAAGGAAATATCTCTGCAAGAACCAAGTCATGTTTTCTGTGGGAAAATATCATCTTCATGAAAGGCCATCAGAAGTTCTGAAATCCTGGGAAAACTCGCAAGCAATTACTATCATCGGGATCTCTTCCGAAGTCCCCATAGGTTGACTTAGGTACAGAGCAAATGGCCAACAGGAAAAATGCAAGGGCCTCACACCTTCTAAGCTTCGGAAACCCTAGCAGGCGAAAAGGGAAATCAAAGAGATAGAGAAGAGAGAAAAATACTTTGGTCTTTCCTCCTCTTCATATCAAACCTTTCCTATGAATTGCTTTTCCATAAGGGATGTCAAACTAGCTAACAAAACACAAGTCAAGACAGGATATCATTGTGCCCCAAGGCTAAGCTTCCATCACCTAAGTAGCATCAAACCCACCATCATACCTATGGACTCACCAAAATTGCTATCTCCACACTAAATTCAACATCTGAGAGCACCACAAAACAGATGAATGGAAGAAATCAGACTTACCACGTTCTCCAAAGGAGGTTGGGGCTCGAGTACCAGGAGGATGACAGTCGTGCAGCAGAGCACCTCTTTATAGGGCCTGACGATCAGCCCAGGGCAAAGTGTAGTTTCCAAAAACTGGCCTGTCCAATAACTCCCCAAACAAAATGCAAATCCATCCAGAACTGGCTTGACAGGGACACTGAAGACAGGAAATCTCCTGAACCAGGATCTGCGCTGTGGATTAGGTGCTCATGACTCATGAAGGTCCCACCTTAGCTCTCAGTGTCAGTGACTAATGGCAGGGGGAGATTTTTGAAATTCTCTAACTGGTGGTCAAAGGCTCTCTCTCTTGACTGGGGTAGAGGGCCCTTTCCTATCTTTCACCTTCCCTGAATGACAAAACTGCCTGCTCTGTTCCACTTTAGATGATTGTCCTTTTGCTGTACATGCTGGGTTGAAAAGAGCCTGGCTAACCCATGACACCTTTCTCTTTAACCCAAGTCCTTCTTATAATACATTTTCCCTGGATCCATGGCTTGCTCATCTTCTCTCCTTTTCTTCTTCTTAAAAGGACTGAGATAAGGCTTCAGATCATCTAAATTGCCTTCCTATAATGACGCTCAGAAACTCTCTATAAAATAGTGATCTCCAGGGTCATATTTTCATGGCTTTGATCTTTCAAACAGAGAACATAAAGCTGATCCCTAGTGCCTTTATAAATCTGTACCAACCTGGGCTGCATGGAATCCACTAGGACCACAGCACATCTATTGTAATTCAGTGGATCAGAGCACTAAACTCTGATATCTAGGGGAAAATATGAACTTAGCTGATCTTATATACTTGCTTTCTCACCCTCTCTTTCCAAAGAGGTTTTAGGCCCTTAAATGACAGTAATTTTTAAATTTTACTTGTATGTTTATTCTGTCTTTTCCTTAAGCCCACCAGTACCCTCAACTTGACACATTATCCTCTCACTGCCCAATGTATACCTCTTATCTGTCTTATTTCGTATATATCAATCACTCAAGAGTCGAGATCAGTGAATTTAGTGATTAGTCCCTTCATTTCTTTGTTAACTCTTCCTGCAGTCCATGGGGCTTACTAAATGCTATGTTCAGCATTTAAAGTGACGTTACTCGAGCCTCATTGTCTTGGCCAAATTATCAGGAAGCTCTCCAAGAATGTCGTTTTGTAATTGGAAAAGGAGGGAAAAAAGGAGAATGAGGAAGAAGAGGAAGAGGAGACATTTGAAACCTCTGAGACAGGTCAGCAGCTATGCTCTGGAAAATAAATTATCCCTGAATCAGCCCAGCATCACATCCCCTCAGTTAAACAGATTAGGTGCCCACAACTGTCATTGCTCCTGTCAGTAAGGAAGAGTTCATGGCCAAGATTATCATTTGGCCATGACCATGCAGGGGCAGAGCCATCAGCACCTTCATGAGCACCTTCAGGCCAGGTACCTACAAACAGTATCATCACTAAATGTCTCATATAGAGTATTTCAGAGGGCAAAGAGGAGGGACTTTCCTCAGCAGGTCACTTACTACTCCTCGCAGCCTCACATCCAATCCACATATCAATCCTTAGAAGAATGTCTGATTCTGTCATCCAGAATTTGAGAATTAGCTGCTGAAATGGGATTGAATTGTCAGATAATTCAGTCTTGGTTGCACATTGAGACTCTCCCACTGAGGATGCCCCTCATAAAGGGTGTTAATCATGACAGTGCAGACACCAAAGTCGTGGTAGCTCTACTGCCCCCAACATGTCAAGTAGGAGTCACTTTATACGTTGCAGAGGTGAACTGCAACACTCAGAATTCCTCAAGATCTGGTACATGAAGAGCTGCCAGAAGATGAAGAATGGCATCTAATAAAGAAAGTTTTTCCAAGTTTGAACATCCAGGACCTGAGATGCAGAACACAGAATATGCACACATACCACATGTTTCATCTCTCTCTCTACCTACCTATCATCTATCTACATATCTAAAGAACTTGTCTTTATAGTCTTGAGTCAATACTCCCAGGTTCAATCCTACTCTCTCTATTCTCCAAAATTGCTAATGAGTTTACTATGAATCGTTACTATATGAAAAATGACAAGAGGTAACAAAAATTTTGTCCAATTCTTGATTCAACATTTTATCTCACATTTTTCTACCATGTGTTATATTTTATTGAACAAAATAGTCCTCGGCAATAAAGATTCTACAATAAAATAGGGAAGAAATAAAGATTGGGAAATAGGAAGATGGTAAGATATTCCTGATATTCTTAGAGAAATGGTAACTGCAAGACCCCTTGATTTCTGCCTTTTGCTTTTATTTCTGAGTGTAAGGCTCACTCTCCATCATCCTTCCATAATCTTGCTGATTTGGATAAATTATGCACATTCCTATGGTGGAATTCTTAAGATCATTAAAGGAGAATATTTTGGAAATTGATTTAATATTATCAAAAATATTCAATTATAATTTTTAAAAGTATATGTAAATCATGGTGAGATTTTGATTAACATATATTCAAGAAAAGATAGGAAATACATAAAACAATTTGTTAAGAGTAATTAGATCTGGCTGGTATAATACAAACGATTTTTACTTTTTGTTTTTCTTTTCAAAAGAATCTCTTGCCTGAGTAGACATGGTATTCAAAAAGATGCTGCTATGATCAATGTCAAATAGTGTACTACCTACATTTTCTTCTAGGAGCTTTATGGTTTCATGTCTTACATTCAAGTCTTTAATCCTTTTTGAGTTAGCTTTTGTGTATGGTGTAAGACAATGGCCTACTTTTATTCTTTTGCATGTGGCTGCCCAGTTTTCCCAAAACGATTTATTGAAGAGACTTTCCTTTCTCCATTGTATGCTCTTGGCTCCTTTGTCGAAGATTAACTGTCCATAGATATGTGGCTTTCTTTCTGGGCTTTCAATTCTATTCCATTGATCTATGTGTCTGTTTTGTGCCAGTACCATGGTGTTTTGATATAGCTTTGTATTTTGATGTCAGGTATCGTGACACCTCTAGCTTTGTTCTTTTTTCTCAGGACTGCTTTGGCTATTTGAGGTCTTTTGTTGTTCCATATAAATTTTAGAATTCGTAGTTCTATTTCTGTGAAGAATGTCATTGGGATTCTGATAGGGATTGCACTGAATCTGTAGATTGCTTTAGGAAGTATGAACATTTTAACTGTGCTTATTCTTCCAACCCATGAGCATGGAATGTCTTTCCATTTCTTTATGTCTTCTTCAATTTTTTCAATAATGTTTTATAGCTTTCAGTGTATAGAAAAAATAAACAAATGGAACTACATCAAACTAAAAAGCTTCTGTAAGCCAAAGGAAACCATGAACAAAATGAAAAGACAACCCACCAAGTGGGAGAAAATATTTGCAAGTCATATGTCAGACAAGGGGTTAATTTCCAAAATATATAAAGAACTCATATGGCTGAACAACAAAAAAACAAACAATCTGATCAAAAACAAGACAGAGGATATAAACAGGCATTTTTCCAGAGAAGATATATGGATGGCCAACAGACACATGAAAAGATGTTCAACATCATTAATTATTAGGGAAATGCAAATCAAAACTACAATGAGATAGGGACCCACCCGGTGGCACAGCGATTAAGTTCACATATTCCACTTCAGTGGCCCAGGGTCAGCCAGTTCGGATCCCAGGTGAAGACATACACAGTGCTTGTCAAGCCATGCTGTGGCAGGCATCTCACATATAAATTAGAGGAAGATAGGCACACTTGTTAGCTCAGGACCAGTCTTCTTCAGCAAAAAGAGGAGGATTGGCGGCAGCTGTTAGCTCAGGTCTAATCTTCCTAAAAAAAATAAAATAAAAAGAGAAAAAAAACTACAATCAGATATCACCTTACACCAGTCAGAATGGTTATAATTACCAAGACAAATAATAGCAAATGTTGGAGAGGATGTGGAGAAAAGGGAAACCTCATGCACTGCTGGTGGGAATGCAAACTGGTGCAGCCACTATGGAAAACAGTACAGAGATTTCTCAAAACATTAAAAATAGAAATACCATATGACCCAGCTATCCCACTACTGGATATTTATCCAAAGAACTTGAAATCAGTGATTCAAAGAGATTTATGCACCCCTATTTTCATTGCAGCATTATTCACAATAGCCAAGGTGCAGAAGCAACCCAAGTGCCCTTCTATAGATGAATGGATAAAGAAGATGTAGTATAAATATGCAACAGGATACTACTCAGCCGTAAAAAAGACAAAATCATCCTATTTGCAACAACATGGATGATCCTTGATGGTATGATGTTAAGCGAAATAAGACAGACAGAGGAAGACAAATACTCCATGATTTCACTCACATGTGGAAGAGAAACAAATACATGGATAAAAAGAACAGATTAGTGGTTACCACAGGGGAAGGGAGCTGGGGGTGGGCGAAATGGGTAAAGGGGCACATATGTACAGTGACAAACAAAGATTAGACTACTTGTGGTGAGCACAATGAAGTCTATTCAGAAATTTTTAAATAATAATATACACCCAAAATTACACAATGTTATAAACCATTAATGAGCTCAATAAAATAATTGAAAAACAAAAAAGAATCTCCATAGAATATCTGTCATTGAGTAAAGAATCTTAAAATTTTCCTTTGAAAAAGTGACAAGAGACAAGTGTGTCCATTGCTCAATTAGGGATAAAATATTCTTTCTCCTTTCCAGAACTGAGGATCTGCACCACCATTTCCGGCCAGGATCCAAAGTTGGGACTGGAGGTGGTTAGATGTAATTTTTTGTTATTCTTTCCCTATTTGATCACATCTCAATTAAAACCACTCTTGAAAAAAACTCCCAGTGATAATCCACCCTCCTCCCAGCATTGACACATACACACATAGCCACAGACTCCCAATAGTCACATGTATCTATGCAACAATTCAAGCAAAACTGGGGAGTCACACTTAGGTTAAAAAAATTAATAACGATTTTCTCTAGTTCCCAAGAGTCAGACAGATAGAAATCCTAAAATTGGTCAGACCATGAGAAAACAGGAAAAAGGATGGTATTAAGGAAGGTAGTAAGTATGAAAGAATATAGCAATAATAATAATATCTACCTCTAAACTGTTATGAGAAATAAGTAAATAAGAAACCATATATAACGCATTTAGCACAAGCTGAAGAAAATACTTAAATAGTAAACTAATAAATTGTTTATCTAAGAAATAGAGGCAAAAAGTTCAAGTTGTGTTTGATGGCTGAGAATGTTATTTTAGGTCAGTGCCAAAAGGTTGAGGAGAAAGCAAATGAAAATGCCTGACTTGAATGAGGTATGAAGAAATAATCAAAAGCACTAATATTTACGCTTATTCTTATGGGGTGGAAGTGAGAGTTGATCTGAGCAGAAATTTAGGACGTAGATAGAAACAGGACAGTTTAATTGTTCCTGGGTATTTAGACTCACTTAGACCTTCCTCTGAAAATTGTTCAACACAAAACAAATCCAAATAAAATAAAATTCAGTGTGTTTATTTTGTTGGTTTGAAAAAATGAGCATTTATAAATATTTATTATTCTGCATGAAAAAATGATTTAATCTCTAACTTAGTTTACTAGTGCTATGGTTAGCTGTTTAGGACAGTAAGAAAATCTTTGTCTTAAATTTCTCATTCCTCCTGATGGCAGTTTGCCTGGTGTCAGCCTAACTCCTTATAAGTAAATGAATGGCAATTCGTACCAACCTTCCAAAAGCAAATAGGCTTTGTAAATTCTAGTTTAATATGTACTAAGCGTGGAATCAGAATATTTAAGAGAGTGATTTCAATGGCCAATAAAAATATGAACTGATCCTGTATGGCATATGTTAGTGAGACTAAAAAGAACATGAGGCAAAAAACGGAACGAATCAGACACTTCTCCTCATAAGAGTTTTTCCAAGATACTGAAAGTACATGGACTGCTGAGTTCCTCCACAATAAAAACTCACAAAATAAAATAAACAAACCTGGGTAAAAGTTGTGAGAAACCCTGGGGAGGAAAAGCTGTTTGGACTTTAGCATGGGGGGAGTAGGTGACTGTTGCCTGGGCAGAGAGGGCTGACAGAATTGTAAGGGGAAAAGTTAAGTGAAATATAAAAATTCTTAGTCAAATTTAACTTACCAAAACTGACTCAAGATCTTACAGAGCTAAATATAATTTTACCATATGATCCAGTAATAGCAATCCTAGAAATTCACCCAACTAGTTTCAAAATATGTTCACACGAAAACCTGTGTGCAAATGTTTATAGCATCTTTAGTCATCATTTCCAAGAACTGGAAGCAACCAAGATATCCTTCAATAAATAAGTGGATAAATAAACTGTGGTACACTCATACAATGGAATATTATTTAGTGATAAAAAGTAGTGAGCTATCAAGTCACACAAAGACATGGTTGAATCTTAAATGCAAATTGCTAAGAAAAAGTCAGTCTGAAAGGCTACATACTGTATGATTCCTTTTATATAACTTCTGGAAAAGGCAAAACTGCACATCCAAGAAGCTCAACAAATCCAAAGAATATTACAGGATATTGTGGGATTCTTACCGTAGAATCCAAACAAATCCAAGAAACAAACCCAAAGAAACTCACATTGGACACGTTATAATTAATTATTAAAAGAGAGAATCTTGAAAGCAGCAGGAGACAAGTAGACTTTCACATACAAAGAATCCTCAATAAATATTGCCAGCCAATTTCTCAACAGACACTTTGGAGGCCAGGAGCCAGTAGGATGATATATTTAAAGTGCTTAAAGAACAAATTGTCAACCTAGAATTCCCCATCTGGCAAAACTGTGCTTCAAAGACGAGGGAGAAATTATGATGTTTCAGATAAATAAAATCTGAGGAGTTTGTTGCCACTACATTTGCCCTACAAGAAAAGTTAAAGGGAGTCCTCCAGGTTGATATGAAAGGATGCTAGAGAGAAGTTTGAAACTGTTCAAAAATATAAAATTCTCCACCAAAGATAAGTACATGGGAAAATAGAAAAGCTGGTATTATGGTAATTTTAATTTATAACTTCACTTTTTATTTTCTACAGTATTTAAAAGACAAATTCATAAAAAATTATAAATCTATTTAGTTAGCACACAATGTATAAATATGTAATTTGTGACACCAATAACATAAAGAGGGGATGGAGTTGTATAGGAATAGACTTTTTTAATGAAATTGGAGTTAAGTTGGTATGAATTCAAGTTAGACTGTTATAACTTTAGGATGTTATTGTAATCACAAAGTAAATATCTGCAGAATATACACAAAAAGAAATAAGAAGATAATCAAAAGTTTTACCACAAAAGATCAACTAAACACAAAAGCTGGCAGTAATGGAGAAAATGAGGGACAAAAACATACAGAAAATAGAAAGAAAATTCAGAAGTAAGATTTTCCTTATCAATAATTATTCTAAATGCAAATGAATTAAACTTTCTAAGCAAAAGGCAGAGATTTGACAGAATGGATAATAAAAAAAAAATAATCCAAAAAAAATGATCCAACTATATGTTGTTTATAAGAGACTCACTTTAAATCTAAAGTGAGTAGTTTGAAAGTTAAAGGATAAAAAATATATTTTATGCAAATAGTAACCAAAAGAGAGCTGAGTGACTACACTAAGATCAGACAAAACATCTGATTTTAAGTCAAATGTTGTTACAAGAGACAAGAACATTATATATTGATAAACGCATCAAATCATCAAGATAATATAGCAATTATATGAACTAATTATATGCACCAAACATCAGACCTCCAAAATAAAAGAAGCAAGCAGTGACAGAATTAAAATGAAAGATATTTCCTAAATTATAACTGGAGACTTCAGTACCCCACTTTTAGTAATAGATAGAATAACGAGACAGGAGATCAGTAAGGAAATAGAGGAATTGAACAACTGTATAAATCAATTGAACTTAACAGGCAGATACAGAACACTCCGTCCAATAACGGCAGAATACATATTACATTTTTCTCAAGAGAACATGGAACATTCTCCAGGATAGATAGACAATATTTTAGGCCACGAAAAAACAAGTCAATACATTTCAAAAGACTGAAATAATGCAAAGTACTTTTCCAACCACAACAGAATGAAACTGAAATCTATAACAGAAAGAAAAATGGAAAATTCACAAATTTGTGGAAATTAAGCAACATACTTTTAATCAATGAGTCAAAGAAGAAATAACAATAGAAATTGAAAATATCTTGAGACAAATGAAAACAAAGACACAACATTCCAAAACATGGCTTGCAGCAAAAATGTGCTAAGCAGGAAAAATATAGCAGCAGATGCATATATTAAAAAAGAAGGATTGCAAATTGGTAACCTAATGTTACATCTTAAGAAACTAGAAAGATAAAAACAAACTAAACCCAACAGAAGAAAATAATAAAGATTAGAGTGGAGATACATAAAATAAAGAACAGGAAAACACTAGAGAAAATCAATGAAATCAAAAATTGTTTCTTTGAAAAGATCAACAAAATTGAAAAACTTTAGACAAACTGACTAAGAAAAAATATTTAAATGGCTAAAATCAGAAAAGAAAGTGGAGATATTACTACTGATTTTACAGAAATTAAATAAATTTTAAGAGAATACTATGAACAATTGTATGCCATCAAATTGGATAATCCAGATGAAATGGACAAATTCCTAGAAATACACAATCTACCAAAACTGAATCACAAATAAAGAGAAAATCTGAATAGACTAGTAAGGAGATTGAATTAGTAATCAAAAACCTCACAACAAAGAAAAGCCCTGAACCAGAAGCTTTACCAATGAATTATACACCAATCCTTCTCAAACTCTTCTGAAAAATTGAAAAGGAGGAAACACTTTCTAACTCATTCTATGAAGCCACCATTACCCTCCTGATATGAAAGACATACAAAGACATTACAAGAAAAGAAAACTACAGATTAAAATACCTAATGAATATTGATACAAAAAAACTCTACAAAATCTAACAAATCAAATTCAGCAACATACTTAAAGGATTATACAACATGACCAAGTGGAATTTATTCCTAGATGCAAAGATTACTTAATACACAAAATTCAATCAAACAATGTGACATACTACATTAACAGAATGAAGGGGCAAAAACACATAATCATCTCAATCGATACAGAAAAAGCATTTCACAAAATTTAACACCCTTTCATGATAAAAACACTCAATAAAATGGGAATAAGAGGAAACTTCCTCAACCTGATAAACATCATACATGAAAAATTTATAGCTAATATCATATCCAAAGGTGAAAGACTAATAGTGTTTCCTTAAGATCAGGAACAAGACAAGGATTCCCACTTTCACCATTTCTATTCAATACTGGAAATTCTAGCCAGTGTAATTAGTTAAGAAGAAGAAATAAAAGGCATCCAAATTGGAAAGGAAGAAGCAAAATTATCTCTGTTTGTACACGATATGATCTTACATGGGTAAAATCCTAAAATTTCACCAAAGCAACCTGTGAGAGCTAATAAACAAATTCAGCAAAATTGCAGGGTACAAATCAACACCCCAAAATCAACTTCATTTCTATGCACTAAAAATGAACATCTTAAATGGAAATTAAGAAAACAATTCAATTTACAATAGCATTAAAAAGAATAAAATATTTAGAAATAAATTTAACCAAAGAAATAAAATACTTGTGCACAAAAAAGAAAAAAAAAGTTACTAGAAAAAAATTAAAGACCTAAATAAACAGAAAGACATCCCATACTCATGGATTGGAAGATAATATTGTTAAGATGACAGTATTACCCAAAAGATCTACATTTCAATGCAATCCTTATTAAATCCCAACTGCATTTCTCACAAAAATAGAAAATATCATCCTGAAATTCATATGGAACTTCAAGGGATTCTGAATAGCCAAATCAATCTTGAAAATGAAGAAGAAATAGAGAGGTCTCATGCTTCCTGATTTCAAAACTTAATGCAAATCTATGGTAATCAAAACTGTGTGGTACTGGCATAAAGATAGACATACAGACCAATGGAATAGAATTGAGAATCCAGAAATAAACCCTCCCATATGTGGTCAATTGATTTTTGACAAGAGTGCCAAGACCATTCAGTGGTGAAAAGGAAAGTGTTTTCAACAAATGGTGCTGGGAAAACTGGATATTCACAGGCAAAAGAATGAATGTGGACATTTACCTTACACCATATGCAAAAATTAACTCAAAATACATCAAAGTCCTAAATGTACGAGATCAAACTAAAAATCTGTTAGGAGAAAATATTGGAAGAGATTCATGACACTGAATTTGGCAGTGATTATTTTAATACAATGTTAAATGCAGAGACAACAAAACAAAAAACAGATACATTTGACTTCATCAAAATTAAAAATTTTTGCACGTCAAAGGACATTATTAAGAGAGGGAAGGAGCTGGCCCTGTGACCTAGTGGTTGAGTTCAGCGTGCTTTGCTTCAGCAGCCCGGGTGTGGTTCCCAGGCATGGGCCTACACCAATCAACAGTGGCCATGCTGTGGCAGCAACCCACATATAAAATAGAGGAAGAATGGCACAAGTGTTAGCACGGGGCGAATCTTCCTCAGCAAAAAAAAAAAAAAAAAAAGAGAGAGAGAGAAAGTGAAAAAACAACCCACAGAATAAAAGAAAATATTTGCAAATCATATGCTAATAAGAGATTAGTGCCCAGAATATATAAAGAACTCCTAAAACAAAACAAAACAAAAAGAAAACAATTCAAAAATGGACAAAGGACTTGAATAGACCTTTCTCCAAAGGAGTTATACAAACGGCCAATAAGCAAATGAAAAAATGTTCAACATCACTAATCATCAGAAAAATGCAAATAAAAACCCCGATGAGATACTACTTCACACTCAATAGGAGGGCTATTATCAAACAAACAAAATAAAACAGAAAATAACAAGTGTTGGTGATAATGTGGAGAAATTAAATCCATCGTGTATTTCTAGTGGGATTGTATAATGGTGCAACCACTGTGGAAAACAGTTTAGTCATTCCTGAGAAAGTTAAGCAGCATTACCATATGATTCAGCAATTCCACTTTTAGGTTTATACTTAAAAGAATTGAAAGTAATGACTCAAATAAATAGATATTTGAACACCAGTGTTTATAGCAGCATTATTTACAATAGACAAATGGTGGAAACAAAACAAATGTCCATCGACAAATGAGTGGATAAACAAAATGTGGTATATACATACAGTGGGATATTATTCAGCCATTAAAAGGAATGATACATGTTTCGACATGGAAGAACCTCGAAAACATTATGTTAAGTGAAATGAGTCAGACACAAAAGGACAAATATTGTATGATTCCACTTAAAGGAGGTATCTATAATTGTCAAATTCATAGATACAGGAAGTAGAGTAGAGGTTACCACTGGCTAGAAGGACAGAGAAATGGGAGTTATTGTTTAGCAGGTACAGAGTTTCTGTTTGGGATGATGAAAAAGTTCTGGAAATGTACAGTGGTGATAGTTGCATAACATGTGAGGGTACTTAATGCCACTTAATGTCACTTAAAATGGTTTTTTAAAAAGGCAAATTTTTACCTTACAGCTGTTAAAATAGCTATAATCACTAAGACTAAAAATAACAAATGTTGGACAGGGTGTGGAGAGAAGGGAACCCTCATACACTGCTGGTGGGAATGCAAACTGGTGCAGTCACTCTGGAGAACAGTATGGAGATTTCTCAAAAAAACTAAAAATAGACATACCATATGACCCAGCTATCCCACTACTGAGTATCTACCCAAACAACTTGAAATCAACAATCCAAAGTGACATATGCACCCCCATGTTCACTGCAGCACTATTCACAATAGCCAAGACATGGAAGCAATCCAAGTGCCCATCAACCAATGATTGGATAAAGAAGATGTGGTCTATATATACAATGGAATACTACTCAGCCATAAAAAAAGACAAAATCATCCCATTTGCAACAACATGGATGGACCTGGGGGGTATTACATTAAGCTAAATAAGCCAGACTGAGAAAGACAAACACCATATGATTTCACTCATATGTGGAATATAAACAAACACATGGACAAAGAAAACAGTTCAGTTGTTACCAGGAGAAGGGGGTGGGGGATGGGTACAGGGATGAAGGGGAGCACTTATATGGGGATGGACAAGAAATAACACACAATTGAAATTTCACAATGATGTAAACTATTATGAATTCAATTTAAAAAAGGCAAATTTTGTTATGTATATTTTACCACAATAAAAAAAGGTTATTTTAAAAACCAATGGAGAAAAAGAGATCTGAAACATGAGGAATTTTCCATTAATGATTTTTATTCTAGAAGCTTACTTTGGTTTTATAGATTTTACTTAGCTAGAATTTTAAATTAAAATTAAAATTTATTATACAAAGCTTCCTCTACAAGCAATAAAAACCTTGATTATCTTTATAATTAAAGAAACTAAAACAGTAGTTTAAAATATTCTAATAGAATCACAATGAATGTAAGCAATAGAACATGTATCTGAAGCAATGAAGAAATATTCTTTATATCCATTATATCAGATCCAACTTAAACAAGATTCATGAAACTTTATTGTAAGAGCCTAAAACTCTGGATCAAATGGGGAAAAGGATAAAAGATTCAAAGGAAACACACATACCACTACCATCCCCACCACAGCCACAACAAAAACTCTGATCAGCTGCTGTTACCAAAAGCATGTTTTTTAAAAAAAAAAGAAACAAAAAGGAGAGAGAGAGAGAGAAAGAAACTGAATTTACATTTTGACCATGAAACATATCCTCTATTCATGACACTGAAAAGAAGGTACATTGCTTAGGGGATGGAAATTCTGCCTATACCAGTGACAGAAGGCACGAACAGGGTCTGATCTTGCTCCTCTTTCTGAGGCCTTAGGAAGCTTGGAATCAAGGGTAGTTCTTGGCCAGAGAGAAGCAATATAATCTCTTCATAAAAGCCACTTGTCTGTCATACATCATTCCAGGCAGAGCAGGGGTGAAGACCAGTAAAGACACAAGAAAGACAGGACAGTATGATTCAGAACTCTTGGATTGTGATGACACGTTTTTTCTTGTTTCATTGTCCTGAAAATTTCCAAGGACTGGATGATCTTGAGTGGGCCTTTCTTCTGGCAAGATGAGGATTGCTGCACAGAAGGGCCTTTCTGCTGTCACTACACAGGTGGGCACTTCACAGTAGGGCATTTGAAGGTAAGCATGGTCAAGGCTCTTGAGGAGAATAAAAGAGGTGGCTCATAGTACTGCCGTGTCTCAGGGAAAGGGTGTGGAATCCAGACAGTCATAAAGAAGGTGTTAAGAAATCAAAGATCCTTGAAAATCAAAGGGATAATTACACAGTTCTTTATACGAACTTTGGCTTCTCTGTCTATGGGAGTGCCCCTCTACAGTCATCTTATTTTGGGGGACTGCTGCCTCTTCCTCTGCAACTGATGCAATCAGTTTTTCTTTAAGAGTTGCCATTGAGCATACATGAGAGAAGAGTCTACTGACATGACAGAAGTTGTCCTAAGAGAAGACAATGTGAGCTTCATGTGTCTCCTTGAGGGTAGGAACCGTCCCAACTTCTTTTTGAGATCACATTTCTAGATACTCTTTAAGTGATCATGAGAAGGAAATTCCTTTGTCTCTCACTCATTTTCATATCCCATTAATTTATTTTCTCCTATGAACTTTAATATGATTCTTCAAAAGAAAAAATAAGGCCAAAATAACCTATCACCATCTGCAACTTCCAGTGACCAGATGAATGACATCAACAGATTAACACAATTTGGGCCTCCAGATTATATCAAAAACTTTCAAGCACCTGAAGGAAGATATGACCTCTCCCCTGCACCCAACTAATCAGACTCTCCAGATTCCCCAAAGCTGGTAGGGAACTGAGATGATGGCTGCTTGGCAGAGAACTCTAATGGACAATAGAACAGCCCAAGCCTGGACAGCTCCAAATAGTGCACAACCCAAATCTATCCACCTGAAACTCTAAAAAGGATTTGACGTGTAGCCTAGTAACTGGAAGCATCTTGCACCAAGATCCTCTTCCCAGGGGCACTTGCTTTGTGAGAAGCTTGCCTTAAATGGAGCCCTGCCTGGTGCTTTCAGGACCTTGTTCCAGTTTGAGTATTGGGGAGTTCTCTAATTGGCAACCCATGGAAGGCTTGAATGAATGGGGTTAGCACCCCTTCCACATCCCCTCAGATTAACTGCATCATGAGTCTGGTGACTCTTTTTAGCTCTCCTTGCCTATATAACCAGAGACCTGGCCCCTCCCTAGACATCTCTCCAACTCATGCTTTTATGACATTCCTCCTCAGTCTATTCCCCTTTAGTCTCAATACTCATTTTAATGTTCACTAGTGAATTTATGTGACATTGGAATATTCTTCTCAAACTCTTTTTTACAATTAAAGACATGAAACCACACACACACACACAACAGTGACTACCGGGGCCATACTTGCACATGCTGCATTCCTCCAAATAGAGCACAGATACACTCTGAGCTTGACGTTGTAGTTTTAACAAAGCCTGCACCACTGTGGCTATTTGAAATTCATCAGGACTCCAAGACCTTCTGCATTCCAGGTCTCTAAGTCCCAGCCTCTGGGCTGGCCCCAGGAATAAGTTCTCCTCACAGTTCTCCCATCGCGTTACACTACTTCCTCCTACAGAATTGCTCCCAAATGACCTCCTTCTACTTCTTCAACTTTTTAAGGGCAAATACACATTTTGAACCCCTGTTCCATCTCTGAAACATCTAATTCCAAATAACGTCTTTAGTCAGTCATTCCAAGGACTCCTTGTAATATTTATTTTAATTACTTTATGTATTTAAATAATGACAATGTGGTTGGCAGGGAAACCAGGAATAAGTTCAGGAAAATATTTATGTCAAGTTCTTCGTAATTAATTTGTTATTATTAACTACCATTCATTAGAGAATGTTTTATTCATGAATTATTACTAAATTATTGTTACTACTTATTGTGGCTTTCAACACTGTTCCTAGAGACCATATTCCTCAAAGAGTCTAATTATCACATATTTCCAGTTCTAGTTGTACATATTTGGGCAGCGTGACTGAGTGGGTAAGCACTCTGGGATGAGATCACATGGAGCCTTCCCTTGACACAGCTCAAACCCTAAATGCCTCCTGGGTCTGCTGGCCTACTACAAGACATCAGACGCTTCTTTAGTGATGCTCTCTGCAATCTCTTCCCTAGAGGCTTGTCTCTCCCCACCCACTGCCAGCAGAGAGGTAATTCAACTTCTCATCTTGCTCCATCCTTGTTTTCCTCCAGAAAAATTATTTAAGGTCTTTTCCTTTTAGTAATTTTAATAATTTTACTGTTCATACTTACCATAAAGGAAATATTTCTAAATATTCATTTAAGAACTACTTATGGAAGCATGAATATTGTGCTTTATGAGAAACAGAAGCTGCTTCCCAACAGCTACAAGCTGGCAGAGTGGCCAGCAGACAACAACATGGGCTATAGGATACAGTGCTCCTGCTGTGCCCTGTGAAGTAGTAGCTAGAAGCCTCTGGCACATCGGTCTCCCTTCCCCCAGCCTCCAATAGCTCCTGCTGTCCTTGCCTCTCGCCTGCCTCTTCCCATGGCCTCAGCCTGCAGATTTAATCAGGGAAGAGCAATAAGGATTAACCCATCTCTCTTCTGGTGCCCACTTGAAATGTACATTCCCTGCCTTTCATTTCTACTCTACACTGCAAGAGTCACCTTATGAGGAAAGATCAAAGAAGTAAATGAAAGTTCTTTGGAAACGGAGGAATCTCCTAGGAAGGCAATGCTCCACTTTAATTTTGTTTTATTTTTATTATAGTCACCCATTTGTAAACACTGATTCCTGTTCCAATACTTCCCTGCGGTTGCAATAGTGTGACTTATTAAAGAAGATTGTCTCACATGGCAAAAAAGTTTTTTACATTTTAATTATTATCTATCTTAATCTACATTTTAAAAATTCATAAGTAGAATTTCAAACTTGTCATGTAATATATACTACTGCCAAGAATTACTGTAAGTTTTTAAAGTCTATTGACCTGAAGGTAATTTCAATGAAAACTAAGTATTTTTAATAATGTTGACAATATGCAAATATAAAAAAGAAGTATGGAATTCATGAAAGTATGGGGAACATCTCCCTAATAAATCCTTAGCTCCTTCCAGAATAACCTAATTTCTACCTGCCACAAAATGCCCATGGCAGTTTCCTACCTTATCCTGGCTCAGAACTCACCACTGTTGCTTTTCCTCTATGTGCCTTTCACTAAAGCTGTCCCATTTTTGCCGTGGATGGTGAGGATCCCTAGTTTGTTTATGAAAGTGCAGAAAGGGGTTCACCTTTATCACTGAATCTCAGGACACCTTCTGCATACCCCATGCCCTGTGCCTTAAACATCAGAAATAAAACAAGGTTCAACATGCACAAAACCTAAGAAAAGTGTAAGATAATATTTTAAGTTCACACACAGGCACAGAGATAACCTACTGTGGATTTAAAAGGGGAGAGGCAGGCACAACAGCAGAGGTCGCGGGCACTAAATCTGAAGAAACATCAGTGTCTTCACTGTCAGGGACAGCAGGCACATTTTGGGGCATGTGTCCTCAGAAACTGATGTCATCTTCACTGTGATCCAGGTTTAGGCAAGTGATTCACAAATTCTGGATTGTAGGAGTCAAGCCTTTCTTTAAGAAATTATGTTTTGAGTGTGTCATGAGGATACAAGAGGCCTAAGGCCTGCAGGACTGGTGTGTGTGTTTCCTCTTTCCACGCTTAGGCTTTCAGTCCCTCAAAGCAAGAAGTTGTATATTTACTATTGCATATTTGTTTAATATTTGTCTCCACCAATCACATACACAGACACTCTACCACCACCACCAAGCATGGAGGACAGAGCTGAGACCTTGTTCATCTCTTACTAACATATCCACATGATCTAAAATAGAGTCTGCCAAATAGTAGACACTGAACAAAGGTTTAGTGAATTAATTCTTGAATTATATGATCAATTTTTCTCTCCTGAAACTCAGAGATGACTCTACTTGAACTTATTTGATCTAGGGAGATCATCAAAAATCTTTCCTAGAATGTAGTTTTTCAAAGGGAGAAGAAATATGAGCAGGACAGGGCGAAGAGGGAACACCCATCCCCCTTGTTCTCCAGGTAAGATCTGGGCAGGGCGGAAACACTGAGTCACCTAAGCTCCCACGCAGGGGAACAGGTACCTGACACTGTCCCTCGCCAGGAAACAAGGAGTTTTGTGTGAGCATTGGTCACGACTGCCATGAATAAAACTGCCATCCTCAACAGCTTAAGAACAGGTATCTGCAAATAATGTCATCACGATAGAGTCCATGATTACTGGGACAGACTCTTGGGCACGCCAAGGGACTTTCCCTAACAGAAAGTGACTCCTTGTATCCTCATAACACGCCCAAAACATAATTTCTTAAAGAAAGGCTTGACTCCCACAATCCAGAATTTGTGAATCACTGGCCTAAATCTGGACCATAGTGATGGGGACGTCAGTTTCTGAGGACACACGCCCCAAAGTGTGGCTGCTGTCCATGACAGTGAAATCACTGATGTTTCCTCAGATTTAGTGCCCAAGACTCCTTAAAGCAAAAATCTACTGCAAGCTTTGTCTCTCAGGATCTGTGAAATCCTCCTCAGGCACTGAGTCAGTCATCAAGTGAAGAGTCATAGATGGCTACTTTAACCAGCGTCAGTGTTGACCTTCTGAGACCTGCTGTCCACCAATCCCTCCGCCTTGGCTAATAGGGAATCCTTGTGACTAGCTAACAGGAGAGGAAAAGCCCAAGCTTAATTCATGAATGGCTAGTTCGGTAAGTGGGTGAAAACCAAAAATGAACTTCTCCATCACAACAACCCCACTCCAGACTGGGCCTAAAACACAGAGGTGTGGGGAAACTCTCCTAGTGTAGAGGGGGAAACAAAGAGCAATGAAATCTAGATGTGAGTAAATGCAAATAAATACTCACAGTATGTTAATAACAACGATGTGTGAGGTTTAAATTTATGTATAGTTAAATTGCATGACAACAATAACACAAGAGCCTCAGATTAAGTTAGCGAAGTTAAGGCATTCTTAGGTTCCTAGAGTTTTCTGAGAAAGAATATAAATGCTAATGTTTATCTGATTATAAAAAGTCAAGGATGTATGCTGTAATCTGTAGAGTGTCCTCTAAAAGAATGGCTTAAAAAAATCCCTAAAAAACTAACAGGGATGGAGGACTAATAAAGAGATTTAATCCATCTGAAAGGAGGCAAGAGAGGAGATGTAAAGGAATATTAAAGAGATGGGAGAAGAGTTCTGGTTCCATTGAGGATGTAGAAAACTGGAGAGAGCTTCATCCTCACCTTAACAAAGGGTAAAAGCCACATAAACTACAAAAGTATAACTTTTCTCAAATTCATAAAAGCAGAAGTTTCAAAACAAAGAGCATGAAACTCAAGGAGAGGCAGAATGTGAGCACTGGCTTGCCTATGTCAGACCTCAGGAGAAAGGATGCCTGGTGCCATAAACTGGCTCCATGATTACTGGGACAGACTCTTGGGCAAGAAGAACGAAGCTAAGGTGTCTAACAACTTGCAAAAATCCATATCAGCTAGCATGACAGTAAGGGAGTCCCTGGTGTTATAGAAACAGGGCCCTTTTCACCCACTTGAATGTTCTCCATGCTTCTCCATTTGGTGCTCGCGAGAAATGCTGGGAACAGGGAAGTGGAACAGAGAATACCTCCCTCAGCAGTGCTGACATAGGGGAGGGGAGCAGCCATCACTGTAAGAAAGTCACAAAGCCCCACTAAGACCCTGCGCCTCTCTGGAAAAAGAAAAAGCCTTAGCTATTGGGGAAGGAGCAGCAAACTCTGTTACCTCCAGTGCACAGATAAAGACCGATTGTGGCTGAGAAAGTAAAAGAAAGCAGCCCTCCACTCCTAGGGGAGATTGAGGAAAAATTCTTGGTCTTAAATTCCAATACTGATATCATTAGAGGTCTCTTATAGTAGCAGAGGGCAGAAATTCTCTCTCACGTAAGATCTACCAACATGAGGAAGAGTCTGGCTGCTACAGGAAGGAGGCACAAGATCCCTGAGAAAGCCCCATATTCAAGACACAAGCACTTGGGGCCTGACTAAGACAGGATGGACCAGGACAATAGACAATGCCCTTGTCCTCTTCTCAGGCTAATAAGAGATAAGAGCATAGAAAGAGACCAACTCTGTGGTGTAGGTGCACTTGGAAGGCCTAAAGCTGAGAGTGGAGTAGGAAAATTGAGAAAAACCCTCCAGCCACTACCCTAAGCACAGGATAATACTAGAAGAATTTGAAATCTGTGGTGCACAGACACAATCATAGCAACAACAATTCCCAGAGTCACCTCAACTCCTTAGTAGATTGACTCAATCCTCACATTAACAACCTAGCAAAAGAGGCATGCCACTTTCTAGACATAAAAACTATTTACCTCAGACATGAAAACTGATATTTCAAAAATAAGGAAAAGTCAATCCACCAGTAAGTATAATAATCCCAAATCTTCATGAACCAAGTAGCATAACTAAAAATATGTAAAGAATTGACAGAAATCAATGAAGAAATAGACAAATCCTTAATCATAGTGGGAGACTTTAACACAGATTTTGCAATAGCTGATAGGAAAAATAGATTAAAATCCGAAAGGATAGAAAAAGATTTGAAAAACATAATGAGCACCCTTGACCTACTTGACAGGTCAAGAACATCGCACACAACATCTGAAAAATGAACATTCTTTTAAAATGCACAAAGGACATTTTTTTAAATGAATACATACCTAGCATAAACCAAGTTTCAAAAATGTTAAAGTTTGAATCATTCAGAATGTTACATGACCACATAGAATAAAGCTAGAAGTTAAAAATGCGTATATAAATAGAAAGTCCTCAACTGCTAGGAAATTCAGCAACACACTTCTAAATACCACTTGAGTCAAAGAAGGAATTACAATGGAATTTATTTTTTAAATTTTAGCTGAATAATAGTAAAGTTAAATATATGAAAATTTATGAAATATAGCTAAGAAAGGAGGAGAGAGAAATGTATGGTCATAAACGCGTATTTTAGATAAAGCATAAAAATCAATAACCTACAATTGTACAGTTTAAGCAATAACCTAGCATCTTCTGAAGCTAGTAAAGAAACAGCAAGTTAAACCCCAACAGAGAAGGAAGAACACAGAAAATTAACAAAGATGCAAATTGTTTCTTCGAAAAGGCTAGCATAATTGATAGACTTCTAGGAAAACTAATCAGTAAAAATGGAAGAAAATGCAAGTTGTTAATATTGGAATTGAAAAGGAAAACAGACATTAAAAAATAAGAAGATATTGTACATATTATAGGCCAAATCCAGCCTGTTACCTGTTTTTCAAAACTTTTAAAAATATTTTTGTAAATAAAATTCTATTGGAGTACAGCCATATCCACTCATTTATGTATTGTTATTGGCTTTCCCACTAAGCAGAGTTGAATATTTACAACAGAGACCACATGGCCCTCAAAACATAAAATATTTACTATCTAATCCTTTACAGAAAGTTTGCTGAATCTATTATAAAGAATTATATCCAATATTTTTAAAATGTAAAGAAAATCAACAAATTCCTAGAATATCATAACTTACTAAAACCAACACAAGAAGAAATATAAAATGGCAATAGTTATATAACTTTAAAAGAAATTAAATCTCTAATTAAATTAAAAGAAACTGCCAAGGTTAGATAACTTCAAAAGAAAATTCTTTCATACATTTAAGAAATGATTAATATCAATATTACTCTAGTTATTTTTCAGGAAATCGAAAAGCTGATAATACTTCTCAATATATTGCATGATGTTGAGGCATCCTTGATTTCAAAACTGGCAAGGACATTATAGAAAAGAAAAATTACAGAAACATAGATGCAAAAATTTTTTACAAATATTAGTAAGTAAAATTCAGTATATAAAAAGGATAATATAACCAAATTGGGTTATTCCAAGAATGTGAGGTTGGTTTAATGTTTGAAAACCAATTGATATAATTCACCACATATAGAGAATAAAAGTAGAAAATTCACATAATCACATAAATGTTGGTAGATCTTACATGAGAGAGAATGTCTGCCCTCTGCTGCTATAACAGACCTCTAATGATATCAGTATAGGAATTTAAGACCAGGACTTTTTCCTCAATCTCCCCTAGGAGTGGAGGGCTGCTTTCTTTTACTTTCTCAGCCACAATGGGTCTTTATCTGTGCACTGAGGGTAACAGAGTTTGCTGCCCCTTCCCCAACAGCTCCTTTCAGAAAAACGCTTGATAAAATTAAACATTTTAAATTAAACATTTCTCAGGAAACTATGAACAGAAGGAACATTTCTTAATCTGATGAAGAACATCTATTTAATAAGCCCTTATGGAATTGTAAAATGACAAAGCTTTCCCTCTGAGACTGAGAACAAGGAAAAGATACCCACTATCACAACTTCTATTCAACATTGACTAGAAATTCTAGCCAGTGCAACAGGCAAATAAATAAAGAGTCAAAGCAATAAATAATAAAAAAGTAAAAGATGTAAGGATCGGAAACAAACCAATAAAAGTATTATTATTCATGGATCACATAGTAGTGCATTAGAACATCCAAAAGAATCTGCAACGAAATCAATTAGAATAACTGAATACATCATGATATACAAATGGACAACATATAAAAATAAATTCTGTCTACGCACCAACAGTTAAAAAATGAAACTTAAAGACAGATATCATTTACGGTAACATTGAAAACATCAAATACTTACAAATAAATCCAACACACAATATGTAAGTCCTCTTAAACGAAAACCTCAGACTATTATTGAGAGAAATTTGAAAAGTTATTAACATGTTAATGGATTAGAAGACTTCATACTGTACAGATGTGAATTCTCAATAAAATCTATGGATCTGATGGAAACTTTGTCAAAAGTCAAACAAATTGTATATGTGTATGTGTAAATTGACAACCTGTTTCTGCAATATGTGGAGATTCGAAAGGCCAAGAATATCCAGGATAATCTTGAAGGAGAACATGGTTGATGGATTTACAATGCTATATATAAAGTTTCAAAGCTGCAGTAATTAAGACAACGTGATATGAGCATAAGGAAAGACAAAGTGACCAATGTAACCAAATATTATCTAGAAATTGACCCACACACATCAGGCCATTTGATTTATTATAAATGTGACAATGCTGTGTGTTGAGAAGGACAGCATTTTAATGAATGGTTGTGACTCAATTTACTATCCAAATCAAAGAAAATACATTTTGCTTCATACCTCACACCATATATAAAAATAAATCCCAGAAGGATTATAGTTTTAAATGTGCAAGTTAAAGCATAAAAATTCTAAAAGAAAACGTAGGAGAATGTCTCTTTGTCCCTAGGGTAAGTAAAGGTTTTTTATATAGGACACAAGGAGATAGAACCAGAAAGGAAAAACATTATAAATTAAACTACATAAAAATCAAGAGCTTGTCTTCAAAAGGCACTATGAAAAACATCATCTGTAGAATGGGAGAAGATGTTTGTAACACATATACCTACCAAAGAGCTCATAATCCAGAATATATAAAGAAATTTTACAAATGAATAAGGAAAAAGGCAAACAACCCAATAAAAATGGGGAAAAGTCTAGAACAAACACTACACAAAAAAAGTTATCATAATGACTGATTAAAATGAGTTCAATCACAGGGCCAGCCCCAAGGCTGACTGGTTAAGTTCGCATGCTCCACTTCGGCAGCCCAGGAGTTCACTGGTTCCATTCAGTTCTGTGCTTTCAGCAACTGAGGCTTGGGTACTTTGTGTGTCACCTGGCCAACACTCTCTCCTTCACTCTCAGCTGTACCTGTATTCACTTCCCCTTAGTCGATAGCCTGCTGGTCCCACCACTCCTTTTACTCACCATTAATTGGCCCAGATGAGTCTACAAGCTCTTCTCCTTAGTCTTCTCCCTAATAAAAGACAAATGAACACTCAAGGGTACAGTGACCATGGGGCTCCATTCTCACACACCATTCACCTCAGGAAGGAATACCCCTATAAATTGTAATTGGTGCCTATCGCCTTTGTGGAAAAGGCACTTCAGTGCTGTTCCCTGACCCACTTGGAACCCAGGTTTATCTCCTACAAATTTGTAAATATAAGTCCCTAGGTTGAATCCACATAGCACTATGCCTCCTCATAATCCTCAAGTTCATCATATAACTATTATAATTTATGAATTTTAATTTCATTAATTTAAGTGAATGCACTTTGGTTATTACAAATATATTTAAAAGATCATTAGAATGATAATTTTAATAACTCAGCAATTATTACTAACTGCTAATCATTTAAGAGTTTTTAAGCCATAAATTACCCTTTCTTCATAATTATTACTGATTACTATAGGTGCCAGCACTATTAGCTCAAAAGGACTGATTTCATAAGCCTTCAGCTCTTCATTTTCCTTATGTGGCATGGTATTGTGCTAGAAAGGAAAAAACATTGAGGAGAGATTCAGGGACTATTAGTTCCAGTTTCAGCTCTATCATGGATAAGATGTGTTTGATAAGAGGAGAATCATGTCTTCTCTCCAAGGTTGTGTTTTCTTCCATGTGTTGGTGAGAAAAATACCTGCCTGAATATGTGAGGGGACAGCTGGATAACCTAGGGCTTCTCTACTCCTCTTTATTTCCTCCCACAGCATCCCAGATTCAGCCTATCTTTCCTACCCCTTCAGACTACACTCCCACTCCATCTCAGGAGGCTCTTTGCTCTACAGGACTGACTATGGAAAGAGACACGGTCTCCCCAGTTCTCTCCATCCTCATTGCTCCAAGGATGAGTTCCTGGCATCCTCCCCAGATGCCATATGGCTATCTCCTAGGATTTCTGCTCTCGGATCTGTTTCCCAGAAGGTGAGGTTTCTTTGTGGTTGGGCTTCTTTCACAGCTAAACATGGAATTGGACCATAGCAATAGTGGATACCACTTTTAATGTGTATTTCTTCAACTTATTTTTTGAGATTTTCAACAACACACCTTATGAAAATGGATTAAAATGATACACTTTAAAATGGTAAAATTTCTTTTCAAAGAAATGGCCAAATACTTATCCCTAAATAAATTTTCACAAAGATTCTTAAGAGTATCACTTGCGTTACTCTGTGAAAAACAGAAAAAAAAAACCCTTATTTTTAGTTTTAAAATATCACACACACAGATATATATATACATATATATATAAATTGTATTAATTGTTCCTTTTCTCTTTTTTCTTTATCCTACCAAAGATTCAGTATTTTTATTGCTTTTTCATAGTTGATCATTAAATCCGTTTTCAGCCCTTCTCCTTTCTCAAGAGAATGGAAGGTGGGGCTGAGAATCCCAAATTTCCAATTATGGCTTGGTCTTTGTGGTGACCAGCCCGCATCCAGGAACCATCCAGAAGACCACCTAGAGTCACTTTATTAGAACTAAAGATGTTGAGGCTAGACTGGTGGCCTAGCGGTTAGGTTGGCATGCTCAGCTTCAGTAGCCCAGGGTTCACCAGGTCAGATTCTGGGCTCGGACCTACACACCACTCATCAAGCCAAGCTATGGCAGCATCCCACATAGAAGAACTAGAAGGACTTACAACTAAGACATACAACTATTTACTGGAGCTTCGGGGAGAAAAAAAAAAGAGGAAGATTGTCAACAGTTTTTAGCTCAGGGCCAATCTTCCTCACCAAAAAGCATACCAAAAAAAAAGGAACTAAAGATGCTCTTATTGCCTGGAAAATTACAAGGGTTTCAGGAGTTCTGTGTAAGAAACCAGAGTCAAAGAACAAAAAATGCTCCTAGTGTTCTTACCACTTAAGAAATTAGAAGAGGTCTTGGAGCTCTGTGGCAGAAATTGGGAGCACATATTTTGTTTTCACAATAAATATTTTATATTATCTCACAGAAGATATTCAGAATTTTTATATGTATTTAGACCTTTTATTCATTTGTAGCACTCCTTTCTACTCTTCAATTTTGCTTTTAATCATAAAGTTCTGTACATCTTATATTCATGTAGGTACTCTAGCCTTCCTTTCCCTAGTATATAATTTTCTATTCTTTTGCTATTGATCTGTCAAAAATATTGTTTAAAAAATAAAAATTAAATAGCATCATGGTAAGTTTTAAATTTTAAAATCTAGTCTGACACTCATTGCCTTGCTGTGTCAATTTGATCAATTTAGATTTACCAGAGTATAATTATATTTGGGCTTTTTAAGACCATCTTATTTTTTTAGTTAATTTACCACTTTTTCTTATGTTTCTTTTTCTCTTTCCTTCATTTTTTCCTTACAAATGGATAATACCTTTGTGTGTGTGTGTGTGTATGTCTGTGTCTGTGTCCTTATATAACATTTTGCTTTCTCCAGGTCTAGAATTTGTACAATTTATTGATGTTCTTTTGATGGTTATCCTTGAAATTTTACCCTAATGTTCAACTTAAACTCTAAAATAAACAATATATTAACTTTTGTTAACAACATAAGAACTTTAGAATACTTTCAATATATATTAAGTCATTGCTTTGTGATATGTACCATCAGACAAGACAGAGTCCTTGTTCATAAGGACTTCCAGTGTGAAACAGAACAGTGCAGGCTTCCAGATGTACTTAGAGAGACGGTACAGGGATGTTCCCTTCAACTTGTACACCAGGCTTTTATTCCTAAGATTGCAGCTTACCAGTATCATATTTTCACAGTCTCGGTGAATTCTCTGAAGTCTCATACTTCCACATATATATATATATATATATATATATATTTTTTAATATTGGCACCTGAGGTAACATCTGTTGCCAATCTTCTATTTTTTTCCTTCTTTTTCCCAAAGCTCCCCAGTACAGAGTTGTATATTCTTGTTGTGAGTGCCTCTACTTATGCTATGTTGGACGCCGCCTCAGTGTGGCCTGATGAGTGGTTCCATGTCACACTCAGGATCCAAACTGGAAAAATCCTGGGTCACCAAAGCAGAATGCACAAACTTAACCTCTTGGCCATGGGCCCAGCCCCCATATATTTTAATCTTTCCCTACATTAAGATTTTTTGGAGGAATAATAAATGGCATCAAAAATATTTAAGTAATTATTCATAAAAATTTATGTAATGGGTCTGGATTGATAGCATAGTGGTTAAGGTCACATGCTCTGCTTCAGTGGCCCAGAATTCATGGATTCAGATCCTGGGCACAGACCTATGCAGTGTTCATCAAGCCATGCTGAGATGGCATCCCACATAACAAAAGAGAGGAAGATTGGCACAGATGTTAGCTCAGAACCAATCTTCCTCACACACACACACAAATCTTGTAACAAAACCATGCATAGTTCAACCCAAATTTCTGTTGAAAAAACATCTTGTTATGTAAATTTCACTTCAATTAAGAAAAATGTATTAACAGTTGATATCTCCAGCACAAAACAAGGATGACAGCAATCACCACTTCCAGTCAACATTGAAATGGAGATGCTGGTCAGTGAAATAAACGAAGAGATAATAAAGGAATTTGTATTGGAAATGAATTTTTTTAAAAGATCATCACTATGTACAGATGACATAATTGTTTACATAGAAAATCCAAAATAATTTACAGAGGAATTATCAAAGATAGTGTAAGACATACACAAGTGGCTAGCTCTATGATCAATATTGAAAAGACAATCACATTTGTATACACAAACAAGAAACAACTAGAAAATGCAATATGTTAAATGAAAACATGAATTATTTATAGTAATTGTTTATGTGATTATGAGGACTGTCATAACAAAATACCACAGACTGGGTGGCTTAGCAACAGCAGTTTATTTTCTCACAGTTCTGGAGGCTAGAAGTCCAAGATCAAGTTGTTGGCAGGTTTGGTTTCCTCTGAGGCCTCTCTCCTTGGCTTCCAAATGGTCACCTTCTCTCTGTATCCTCACAGGGTCTTTCCTCTGTGCCCACGCACCCCTGGTGTCTCTTTGTGTATGTCCAAGTTTCCTCTTTTTAAAAGGATACAAGTCAGGAGTGATGTCAGCATCATGGCAGAGTGAGCTCTTCCCTTAGACTCTCCCCACTAAGATACAATGAAAAGGACATTCATAAACCAACAGAGGACATTCATACAACACAATAGACATATGAGAGACCCAAGCAGCGATATGTCTGAAGGCAGAGGTGCTAGACCCTCCAGGACTCAGTGAATAAAGGTAAGGGGATCTCATCTCTCTCCCCCAATGGCAGTGACCTAGGGCACTGGGCCTCACACAGCTCTGAGAGGAGAGAGGGGAGGGGCCAGTCCTCTGGGGGGGACACCTTCACTCTCTGAGTTCCCTCCCAGCCTGTGGGAAATCTCCAAACTGAGGATGCTAAGCAATCGTGGAGGCATATTCAACAAGCACAGCAGTTCAAGAGGACAGACAGCGAATGACCCTGGGATCACACACATGAATGAAAGTGCCCCTCCTCTATCTGGCACAACAGCTCAGCTGGTCAGCCAGAGCAAAGAACCCTTGCCAGGGAACCTGTGCACAACATTTGTAAAGCAGTGACAGTGAGCAGGCAAACAGAGACAGACTCTGTAAACATAGCTTCCAAAGGACAGGCACAGCTGCCAGGGACCACAGAGGACTCAGAATACACAGCTGCTGCCTGCCCCCTCAGTGGCAGCAAGTGGAATCTGTGACCAGACATGCAAAGGCACAAATCCACCCCATCAAATAGCGTGAAGAATTTTAATACTCCAGACAAGAAAGAAAATGAAAAGCACCCAGAAATCAATCCTGAAGGCACAGAAATTTACAATCTGAATGACAGAAAATTCAAAATAGCTATGCTAAAAAAAGTCAATGAGGGGGCTGGCCCTGTGGCCCAGTGGTTAAAGTTCCCTGTGCTCTGCTCCACTGACCCAGGTTCACAATTCAGATACCAGGCATGGAACTACTCCACTCATCAGCCATGCTGTGGAGGCATCCCCCATAGAAATTAGAGGAAGACCAGCACAGATGTAGCTCAGGGCTAGTCTTCCTCAAGCAAAAAAAAAGAAGAAGATTGGTAATGGATGTTAGCTCAAGGCTAATCTTCGTCACCAAAACAAAACAAAACAAAACTCAACAAGTCACAAGTAAAGTTAGAAAGACAGTTCAATGAAATCAGGAATAAAATTAATGAACTGAGGGAACTCTTCACAAAAAAAGATTGAAAATATAAATAAAAACCAATCAGAAATTTTGACAATGAAAAACACAATGACTGAGATAAAGAAAATCTGGAGTCCTTAAAATACAGAGCTGATATTGTGGAGGACAGAATCAGCAATTTAGAGGACAGAAATATAGGAATGCTTCAGATGGAGGATGAGAGAGAACTAAGACTAAAAAGAAACAAAGAAATTCTTCAAGGTATATCCCACTTGATTAGGAAATGCAACATGAGGATTATGGGTATTCAAGAGAGAGAGGAAACAGAGAAAGGAGCAGAGAGCTTATTCGAAGAAATAATAGCTGAGAACTTCCCAAACCTGGGGAAGGAACTAGAACTACAGGTAAAAGAAGCTAATAGAATTCCTAACTACATCAATGTAAAAAGACCTCCAATGCATATATTAGTAAAACTCCCAAAAGTCAATAACAAAGAAAAAAATATTAAAAGCAGCAAGGCAGAAGAAAATAACCTACAAATGAACCATATCAGGCTTTCAGCAGATTTCTCAGCAGAAACCTTACAGGCTAAGAGAGAGTGGAATGATGTATTCAAAATTCTGAAAAACAAAAACTTTCAAACAAGAATACTCTATCCAGTGAGAATATCCTTCAGACAGGATGGAGAAATAACAACTTTCCCAGGTAAACAAAAGCCAAGGGAGTTCATTGCCACAAGACCCTCTCTTCAAGAAATGATCGAGAAGGTCGTCATACCTGAAAAAAAAGAAAAGGTTTACAAAGCCTTGAGCAAGGAGACACATATGCAGACAAAATCAGAAAATTGCAGCTCTCTATCAGAACAGATTGGCAAACACTTAACTAAAACATTAAAGATAAAGGAAAGGAAAACATCAAAAATACCTATAATCATTTCATTTTAATCACAAACTCATAACACAAAAGAGAATAAGTTATGTCAACAATAACTTAGATGTGGAAGAGGTAGGGGATGGAACCTGCTTAGACTAAGGAAATAAGAGGATATCAGAAAATGGACTATCTCATCTACAAGATCTTTTATACAAACCTCATGGTAACCACTAAGCAAAAACTCAGAACAGAGACACAAATGATAAATAAAGAGAAAACTGAGAAAACCATCATAGAGAACCACCAAACTGAACTGGCAGACCAAAATACACAGCACAAGAAACTTGGGAAATAGCGAACAATCAGAAAACTAATGAAAAAATGGCAGCATTAATCCCTCATATATCAATAATCAATCTAAAAGTAAGTGGATTGAATTCTCCAATCAAAAGACACAGGCTCAGAGTGAAGGGATGGAAGATGGTACTGGAAGCTAACAGCAAACAAAAGAAAGTAGGTGTTGCTATACTCATACTAGACAAAGTAGGCTCCAAGATAAAAAAGGCAATGAGAGACAAAGAGGGACAGTATATAATGATAAAAGGGATACTCCACAAAGAGGAAATAACACGGATAAATATACATGCACCTTACACAGGAGCACCAAAGCACATAAAACAACTATGAACAGAACTAAAAGGAGATATTAACAACACCACAATAATAGTAGGGAACCTTAAACCCCACTTGCACCAATGGATAGATGATCCAGACAGAAAATCAAAAAGGAAATAGTGGAATTAAGTGAAAAACTAGACTGTATGGACTTAATTGATATATATAGAAGACTTCATCCAAAAATAGCAAAATACACATTCTTCTCAAGTGCACATGGAACATTCTCAAAGATAGACCATATGCTGGGAAACAAGGCAAGCCACAATAAATTTAAGTAGATTTATATCATCTCACACATCTTTTCTCACCATAATGCTGTGAAACTAGAAATAGACTACAAGAAAAAAGCTGAGAAAGTGACAAATATGTAGAGACTAAATGACATACTACTGAACAACCAATGGATCGTTGAAGAAATTAAAAGAGAAATCAAAACATATCTGGAGACAAATGAAAATGAAAATACACCATACTAACTCATACAGGATGCAGCAAAAAGTGGTCCTAAGAGGGAAATTCATAGCAATACAGGCTCACATTAACAAACGAGAAAAATCTCAAATAAGTAATCTTAAGCCACGCCCAATAGAACTAGAAAAGAAGAACAGACAAAGCCCAAGGTCACCAGAAGGAAGGAAATAGTAAAAATTAGAGCAAAAATAAATGAAACAGAAGCAAAAAAAATAAAGCAGTAGATAGGAACAATGAAACTAAGAGCTGGTTCTTTGAGAAGATAAACAAATTTGCCAAACCTTTAGCTAGCCTCACCAAGGAAAAAAGAGAGAAGGCTCATATAAATAAAATTAGAAATCAAAGAGGAGAAATTACAACGGATACTGCAGAAATACAAAGGATTATAAGAGAATACTTTGAAAAACTAATGCCAACAAATTAGACAATCTAGAAGAAATGGATAAATTCTTAGACTCACACAACCTCCCAAAACTGAATCAAGAAGAAATAGAGAATGTGAATGGCCAATCACAAGTAAAGACTTTGAAACAGTAATCAAAAACACTTCCAAAAAATAAAAGTTCAGGACCAAATGGCTTCTCAGGAGAATTTTACCAAACATTCAAAGAACATTTAACACCTATCCTTCTCAAACTATTCCAAAAGATCGAAGAAGATGGAACATTCCCTAACTCATCCTACAGGGCCAACATCACCCTGATCCCAAAGCCAGACAAGGACAACACAAAGAAGGAAAATTACAGGCCAATATCTCTGATGAACATAAATTCAAAAATACTCAACAAAATATTAGCAAACAGAATACAGCAACACATTGAAAGGATCATACACCATGATCAAGTGGGATTTATACCAGGGACACAGGGATGGTTCAACATCTTGCAAACCAATCAATGTGATATACCACATTAACAAAATGAGGAATAAAAATCACAAGATCATCTCAAAAGATGTGGAGAAAACATTTGACTAGCTACAACATCAATTTATGTTAAAAACTCTCAATAAAACGGGTACAGAAGGAAAGTACCTCAACATAATAAAGGTCGTATATGACAAACCCACAGCCAACATCATACTTAAAGGGGGAAACTGAAAGCCATCCCTCTGAGAACAAGAACAAGACAAAGGTGCACACTCTTGCCACTCTTGTTCAACATAGTACTGGAAGTTTTGGCCAGAGCAATTAGGCAAGAAAAAGAAATAAAAGTTATCCAAATGGGCAAGGAAGAAGTGAAACTCTCATCTGTTGAAGATTAAAGCCCCTAAAGAATCCATCAGAAAACTGTTAGAAATAATCAACAACTACAGCAAAGTTGTGGTATACAAAATCAACTTACAAAAATCAGTTGCATTTCTATACTCTGATAATGAACTAACAGAAAGAGAACTCAAGAATACAATCTCATTTAAAATCACAACAAAAAGAAAATATCTAGGAATAAATTTAACCAAGAAGGTGAAAGCCCTATACAATGAAAACTATGAGACATTATTGAAAGAAATTGGATGAGACATAAAGAAATGAAAAGATATTCCACATTCATGGATTGGAAGAATAAATATAATAAATATATGTCCATACTTCCTAAAGCAATCTACAGATTCAAGGCAATCCCAACCAGAATCCCAATGACATTCTTCACAAAGAATCCTATAATTCATACGGGGCAACTAAAAGACCCCAAATAGCTAAAGCAATCCTGAGAAAAAAGTACAAAACTGAAGGCATCATAATCCCTGACTTCAAAATATACTACAAAGCTAAAGTAATCAAAATGGAATGATACTGGCACAAAAACAGACACACAGCTCAATGGAAGAGAATTGATAGACCAGAAATAAAACTGCACATCTATGGACAACTAATCTTTGAAAAAGGATCTAAGAACATACAATGGAGAAAGGAAAATCTCTTCAACAAATGGTTTTGGGAAAACTGGCCAGCCACATGCAAAAAAATGAAAGTAGACCATTATCTTACACCATACACAAAAATTAACCCCAAATGCATTAAAGACTTGAAGATGAGATGTGAAACCATAAAACTCCTAAAAGAAAATATAGGCAGTACACTCTTTGACATCGATCTTAGAAGGATCTTTTTGAATACCATGTCTACTAGGGCAAATGAAATAAAATAAACAATTTGGCTTCATCAGATTAAAGAGCTTCTGCATGCAAAGGGAACCAGGAACAAAATGAAAAGACAGCTCACCAACTGGGAGAAAATATTTGCAAATAATATATCCGACAAGGGGTTAATGTCCAAAATATATAAAGAACTCACACAACTCAACAACAAAAAAGCAGATCAAAAAAATGGGCAGAGGCTATGAACAGGAATTTTTCCAAAGATATACAGATGGCCAATAGGCACGTGAAAAGATGTTCAACATCACTAATCATTAGAGAAATGCAAGTCTAAACTACAATGAGATATCACCTTACACACATTAGAACAGCTATAGTCACCAAGACAAAAAATAACAAATGTTGGAGAGGATGTGGAGAAAAGGGAACCTTCATACACTGCTGGTGGGAATGCAAATTGGTGCAGCCACTATGGAAAACAGTATGGAGATTTCCCAAAAAATTAAAAATAGAAATACCTCCTGACCCAGCTATCCCACTACTGGGTATTTATCAAAAAAACTTGAAATCAACAATTCCAAGAGACTTATGCACCCCTATGTTCATTGCAGCTTTATTCACAATAGCCAAGACATGGAAGCAATCCAAGTGCCCATTGACTGATGAATGGATAAAGAAGATATATATACATACAGTAGAATACTACTAAGCCGTAAAAAAGGCAGACAAAATGGTCCCATTTGCAACAACATGGATAGATTTTGAGGGTATTTTTGTTAAGCAAAATAAGCCAGACAGAAAAAGACAAACACCATACGATTTCACTCTTATGTGTAAGACAAAAAAACACATGGACAAAGAGAATAGATTAGTGGTTACCAGAGGGGAAGGGGGCAGGGGGGTGGGCATGAGGGGTAAATGGGTACACATATATGGTGACAGACAAATAATAAGGTACAACTGAAGTTTCACAATGTTATAAACAACTATGATCTCACAATAAAAGGACACCAGTCAGATTGGATTAGAATCCACCCTAATGATATCAGTTTCATTTAATCACCTCTTTAAAGACTGTATCTCTCAATACAGCCCCATTCTGAGGTATTAGACATTAGGGCCTCAATATATGAATTTGAGGGAGACATAATTCATCCTGTAACAACTTGGAAATAAATTAAAAGATTTGTATCAACAAATGGTGCTGGAACAACTGGACATTCACATGCAAAAATTTAAATCTAGACATTGACTTTACATCTTTCACAAAAAGTAACTCAAAATGAATCATAGACCTAAATATAAAATGCAAAACTATAAAACTTCCAGAAGACAACGCGAGAGAAAATCTGGATGGCCTTGGGCTTGGTAATAACTTACCAGATACAACACCAAAAGCACAATCCATGAAATAAAAAATTGATAAGTGGGACTTCATTAAAGTTAAAAACTTTGGCTCTATGACAGTTACTGTTAAAAGAATAAAAGATAAGCCACAGATTGGGAGAAAATATTTGTAAAACACATATATATGTGACAAAGGATTTGTGTCTAAAATTTACAAACAACTCTTAAAACTCAATAATAAGAAAACAGGCCAGTTAAAAAGAGGGCAAAAGTTCTGAATCGACCCTTCATCAAAGAAGATAAACAGATGGCAATTACATATATGAAAAGATGCTAAATACCATATGTCACTAGGAAATTGCAAATTAAAACAACATCTGCTAGAATTGCTAAAATCCACAATACAACACAAAGTGCTGACAAGGAGGTGGAGCACCAGGAACTCTCATTCATTGCTGGTACAGTCACTTTGGAAGACATCTGGCAGTTTCTTACAAAGCTAAATATTGTCTTACCACATGATCCAAAAATTGTGCTCCTGGGTATTTACCCAAATGGATTGAAAACTTTTGTCCACACAAAAACCTGCAAACAAATGTTTATAATTCCCAAAATTTGGAACAACCAAGATGTCAACAAGTGAATGGATAAACAAATTGTGGTACATCCAGACAATGGAATATTATTCAGCAATAAAAGAAACGAATGAAAAGACATGGAGAAAATGTAAATGCGTGTTACTAAGTAAAAGAACCCAATCTGAAAAAGGCTACATAATGTATGATTCCAACTATATGACAATTTGGAACAGAAAAAACTATAGAGATAGTAAAAATATCAGTGATTGCCAGGGGTTGAACAGGGAGAAGAAGAGGGATAGATAGGTGTGGCAAGAAAGAAAACAGACGAGTAAATGCACACCCAACTGAGACGACCTTTAATTCTGAAGGATTCAAAGTCTTCACAGGAATAGAATAAAAACACTCATGTAGAACCAGCTTTGGCTTTATTTTACAGACTTAAGTCAGCCAGGGCTCTGCTATACCACCTTTTCTAAGACCACATTCATTTATTTCCATGAGGGTCTATGTGAGTTTAAAATATTATCTAATATTTCACATTGGGTTTTTTTTTTTTGCATTTTGAAACATATATTTTTTCTGATATAAAAGATTTTGTCTTGTGAATACTGAATACTGAGGGTATTCCCATTGAAAATGAATACCAAGTGTCCTTTTTTCTCCAGTAATACTATTTGACTTGAAGTATATTTACCTGATATTAATATAGCCACTCAGCTTTTTTAATGCTTGTTATTAGTATGGTATGTCTTCTTCCAGTACTTTGCTTTTAGTGTATTTGTGTCTTCAAATTTAAACTGCATCTCTTGTAAACAGAAGTTGTTTGTTGTTTTGCTATACCATATGACAATTTCCTCCTTCTGATTAGATATTAAGTGCATTTACATGAAGATAGTTGCATATTTATGTTATATTTAGGTATGCCATTTTTAAATATGTCATCTGAGGTGTTTGTTGTTTTTTCTTGGCCTCTGTTTTTCTTTCTTGGACTCTTTTTGTATTAATCATCTTTTAAAGATTTCACCTTAATTCCTCTGTTAGCTTTCTACCTATATGATTTCGCAATTTTTTAGGAGTGGCTTTAGGGATTGCAATATGAAATGTGCAATTATCTCAATCTACTAACTATATTGTAAAATACAGAACTCTGCAATTGTACATTTTGTCTAGCTTCTCTCTAACCTTAGTGCTATAGCTGTCATATATATGTATAGCAATACATTGTTATAATTTTTTAGGCCCTTATTGCCTTTTAAAGAAACTAAGAAGATAATGTGTGGGAGTGTAGTGTGCATATGTGTGTGATCTTTTATGTTACCCACAAGTTCTCATTTCTGATAGTCTTGATTGCTTTCCTGTAGATCTGACTTACCATCTCCCTGAAGAACTTCCTTCAGTGTATCTTGTACTGCTGGCAAAGGATTCTTTTAAGTTTTGTTTATCATAAAACGTCTTTACTTGCCTTCATTATTGAAGGATAGCTTTGCTGGGTATAAAATGTTTGCTTTGCTTTGTTTGTTCTTCAGCTTTTTGAATATATTGTTTCAATGTTTTTCTGATGAGACACCAGCTATTAATTTTATCATTTTTCCCCTGTATACAATATGTCGTTTCTCTCTGACTGCTTTCAAGATTTTATCTTTTTCCTTGGCTTTCAGTTGCTTGTCTCTGATATATCTAAGAGTGACTTTCTCTGTGTTTGTTCTGTTTGGATCTTGGATCTGTTATGTAGTGAATTATATATATGCTCTGGGCATCAAAGTTAAGTTAGCCTCATAAAATAAACTGGAGATTATTTCGTCTTTTTCTACTCAGTGTTTAGTTTAATACAAATTTACATTACTTATTCACTGAATATTTGGTAGGTCACTGTCTTAGCTTAGAGTTTTCTTTATAAGAATATTTTAGCACAGTTTAATTAATTTAGCAGTTATTGTACAAATCAGATTTTAATTTCTCTTTGTTTAGTTTTGGTAAGTTATGTGTTTTAAGAATGTGGCTATTTCATCTATATTTTCAAATCTATTGACAAAGTCTCTATTGTATCAACACTTGCTAGAAGAGTGCTTTTGCTGCCCGTCTCATCCATTGCCACATGCCCCCATCTATTCATGGTCACGGTTATCCTGTGCTTTCTCTTTTGTTTCCAGACAAACATAGACAGGGGTTTATTAACTTTATCAGTGTTTCCAAAGAATAAACTTTTGGTTTTATTAAATCTCCCTATTGTCTTCTAGTTCTCTTATCTTTAGTATTTTCTTCCATTAAATTTCTTTCTAGTTACTTTGTTTTCTTCATTTCTTGAAATGAATATTTAACTTAATATTCTGTATTCTTTGACTTGAGAGTACATTTAAGGACATATATTCCTTCTCAGAGAGCTATCACTGCTTTTCTGAATGTTTTGATCTGTAAATTAGGATGCTACTTCCATTATGAGGCCTCAGTACTTCTCCTGTCCCCATCTTTCCTCAATACCTTTCTTGATTGCTGTTGTGAGCTTGAAATTCCTTTCCCAGAAGGGGAAAGGTTCTTCAGCTCTAGATATAATGATAAAGATCAAAATATTTAAAAGTCAGTGTAAAACATTATGTAATATTTTAAATTCACAGCCAGACTCTTGTAAGTGACCGAGAGTAGGTTTAGAGAGGTGAGCACTAGTGATCTGATACCTGTAAAATAACGTGAACTTTAGTATCTTATTACACAGTTTTTATTCTGTCCCCACCAAGGCTCTACCAACTCCAAAGGCGGCGACTATGTCTTGTTCGTGATTTGGTTACTTATATATTCTTGGTCGCCTTCCCAGTGCCCTCCTTCTCCATCCTAATTCTGTTCATTATAGTAGTTATCTTCGAAATTTTACCATATTATTTATCTTATCATTTATTTACCATAATATTTATTCAAAAATATGCAATACATTCATGTGTGCACATTCATGTATATTCTTTCCTGAATAGCAGAAGAATTTAGAGTACTTTCAACATTTAGTAAGCCAGTGCTATATATGCACTCTTGAAGTAGACAGAGTCTCTGACTATAAGGAATTCCAGACTGGTAAAGGAAGTAAAAAGGTATAACATCACAGGGCTTCATGTATATTTACAGAAATGTTGGTGGAAGCCCCCTTCAGTTTGTGTATAGTTTCACTAAAGTGGAACATTATCAACCATCAAGTTTCAAAAGTCTTGGTGAATTATACAAATTCTCATATGTCCATATGGTCGGATACATTTTTGCATTAGTTAGGATTTCTTGCACGGGTATTGAATGATATCAAAAATCTTCAGTTTATAGTTCGTAAAGAAGTAAATAACAAAAACGTTACAGTGCTATTAGAATTTCTGTAGACCAAAAGTGTTATGATAGAGTTGATATCTCAGGAACAAGAAAAGTATCTCAACATATAAATATTAAACATTTAAATGGAGATCTTAGTCAGCACATAAGACCCTTTTTTGAAATTTCAAAAATAAATTGCATTTAAACAACGTTTTGTTCAGACACATACACAAACATATTCATGAATATTTAACAAACCATTAGAAAGGCAATTTCAGTGGTGATTACACTGATTGGTATTGCACTAAATAAGAGAATTGGACAGACAAGGGTAACGTGAGTAAATGCAAGTTATTGCCAGTGAACTAGATTGTTTAAGTGATATGTTCAAGGATTTCACCATATTATTTTTAAAATAAATACAAACATACTTATCATGCTTAGATAAAAAGATACTCATCAGAAATCAACAGTGTTATCAACTAAGGATTATGATTAACCTAGTTCTGTATGCCGAATGTCCAATTATGGAGAAATTTGGATAATGTAGTTTATTCTGCATCTGGGAATCATTGTTCCTCTTTCTCTCCTACCCACATTTCAAAATCTAGTATGTGTCTAAATGAGATAAACTTCTAATCACGAACAGCTATTTCTTTGTAGTAGATAAAGGAATATATATTGGATTTCAAAGAGAAGAGAAAAGGTATGCTGTGAAAGACCCACTAAGATTGAGAAACTTTGATTATTATCAGTTTTATTTCATACATTAACTTTTCTTATGTAGCCTTGTTTGGACAAATTCAATAATAATAATGATTTCAACTATCATTTACTGCATGTTAATTATATATCAGGCACTGTACTAAACACATCACATACATTTCCTTATTAAATATTCAAGGTAAATATTTCAATAATACCTTTAATGGGTATTCTGACTCCAATTTTGAAGTAGCAGAAATTGAAGATCAGAGGGTTTGAGAAACTTGCCTAAGTTTACAAAGCAATTATGTAGTAAGTAGAGTGTGGGTATGAGGCAAGGCAGAAGCATTCTCTGGTGTAGGCCACACATCTGTCCCAGGTCAGAGATCCCTGCTGTACTATTTGTGAATCAAGAAAAAAACAATAAAAAAGGAGGAAGTGGATAAAGATGAAGAAAGAAAGGAAAAGAGAAGGGGGGGGCAGAGGAATTTGGAACTACAAAAGCTGAAAAAAGCAGGTTAAAAAATAAAATAATGTCTATCCATCATGAAACGTGTACTTTACTCAGGCAGCTGAAGGGAATCCCCAAGAGCTCAGATAATGGGATTTCTGCCCAGGTCAGAGACACACGGAAACACCACCGGCTAACACAGCGGGAGCAAGTTGCGCCTGATCCTGCTGCTCTCTCTCTCTGGAGATTCTGAGAAGCTGTAATCATCAAAGCTGGTCCTTGCCAGCTGTTCCCTGGAGAGTAGCAATATGCTGACTGCAAAAGGAAGACTTCTGTCTCCAGTAACATTCCAAGCAGATAAGGGCCCTTAAGTCAGTGAAGATGTCACCATGAAAGGATTCAGGGAGAAGGTGATGAGAACTCGGACAGGGAAGAATCATTTTTCATGACATTTCATGATCCTGAAGACTTCTGAGGCTGCTGCTTATTTTTGGGTCGTCACTTCTGCTTGCAGGGTTGGGATGGCTGTACAGGCAGGTATTTCTGCTGGAACAGCTTTGGTGGCCACTGGGGAGGTGGGCAAGGCTCAGGGCACTTTGGAGATGGACATGGCTCATGGCATCTTAGAGGTGGACATGGCTCTTGGCACTTTGGAAGTGAGCATGGCTCAGGACATTTTGGTGGTGGGCAAGGCTCCAGACATATTGGTGGGCACACGGGAGGTGGGAGGCAGGGCTGCTGGCACTGCTCCTGCTGCTAGCAGGACATCCTTCCTGTGTCTTGGGGAATCTGAAAGAAACATATTAGAGTGTTGAAAAAGGAGACATTCCTGGAGGTAGAGCAAGGAAGAGCCTATCTACTGAATTCAACCCTTACATATCCAATCACCTACTTTGATTTTTTTTTTAAAGATTGGCACCTGAGCTAAGATCTGTTGCCAATCTTTTTTTTCCTTCTTCTCCCCAAAGCTCCCCAGTACATAGTTGTATGTTCTAGTTGCGAGTGCCTCTGGTTGTGCCATGTGGGACACCACCTCAGCATGGCCTGATGAGCGGTACCATGTCCGCACCTGGGATCCGAACGGGCAAAACGCCAGCCCGCCAAAGTGGAGTGCACGAACTTAACCACTAAGCCATGGGGCTAGCCCTTACTTTGATTTGTTAATACCCTACTCTTGTATCTATATGTACGTTTTCTTTTCTTCCTGTTTAGAGTATAAATTCTCACCCACAAAATGGAAAACTATGGCAAAACTGTGTTTTTATTTTGCCTACATATTAAGAAATTTTCCTGATCTAAATAAACAAAGAAATATTTTGAGCACATTTTAAAAAATGCGGTAAAATTTTCTGGAGTTCTGTCCAATCCTACAGAAAATTTCTATTATAATTATATTTCATGATGTCAATGATGAAGTTTCCATTAGGCTGATTTACGCATAGAGAAAAGTACTCTTCAGGGTCAATTTCCAACACTAAGATTCCACCTGAAAAGGGCTCATCTTCTAAGACACATACCATTAAAGCCAGAGCAAGAAATATTTTCTGAAAGAATTGTTGGACAAGGGAGAATTTCATTTTTCTCACTCTCCTTTAATCTTAAGTTACAACTTTAGTTTATTTTCTAATTCAGACTTCAAAACAATCCTCCAAAAGTCGTCAAAAAAAAATTCAACAAGAATAAAGAAGATGTGATGTGTGTGTGTGTATATATATATATATATGATGGAGTACTACTCAGCCGTAAGAAAAGACAAAATCGTGCCATTTGGGACATGGATGGACCTTGAAGGTATTACACTAAGCAAAATAAGTCAGACAGAGAATGACAAATACCATATGATTTCACTCATATGTGGAAGATAAACAAACAAACACATAGATAAGGAGAACAGATTAGTGGTTACCAGAGGAAAAGGGGGTGGGGGAGGGCAAAAGGGGTAAGCGGGCACATGTGTGTGGTGATGGATTAAAACCAGACTATTGGTGGTGAACGCAACGCAGTCTATACAGAAACTGAAATATAATAATGTACACTTGAAATTTGCACAATGTTAAAAACCAATATGACTTCAATAAATTAATAAAATCCAAAAAAATTCGACAAAATTTCCCGATCCTCATATTCTATTGACCAAATGTCATCAATCCAAGGAGCAAAGCTGTAGAAGAATCATACTTGCTGTCACCAATTAAATCCTGACACCTTTGAGCCCCAAGCCACAGAAGGCTTATGGAAATCACACTTACCAGGTTCTCCAAAGCAGATCCGCAATCACAATCAAGGAGATGGCAGCCACACAGCAGAAAGCCCCTTTACGGAGCCAGTTGCTCCACCCAGGATGAAGCAGAACAGCCCAAGACTGAGCTGGTCCAACTATTTCACAGCTAAAATGCAATCCATCTGAAATCCCAAACTGACTTGACATACTTCCTGATTCCAGGAATGTTCTGCCTCAGGACCCTCATCTCTAGGACAGTTACTTCGTCACTCACCTGAGATCTTGTTTAGCCGGAAGGAAGAGAGACTTGTAGCAGCTGAAGAATTTGGAGCATTCTCTAATTTGCCGCTGATGGGACACTTGAGAAATTTTGGGTCTCTACCTGTTCATCTTTTGACGCCTGTCATTCAGCTGTGCATCTGGAAAGACAGACACTAAAGCTCACGAAGTCTGTCTACCTGGTTGCTCCCTCAACACCTCTCCCACTTTTAACCCACTTAGCTTCTGTCTAATATCTCCTGGTTTCAAGATTTCTTTAATAATCACAAATGGGTTTAGATGAAGCTAAAATTCTCTGCTTAGCCCACTTCACAAGAATAGGCACAAGAACACCTTGCCAACAGTGACCACCAAGGCCCTTGCAGCTTTCATGAGAACTGTGCCATCACAGGATCTACTAAAAGCCCAAGACAGTCTCCTGTTCTTTAGGTTTGTGAGAGCTTTAGTCTTTGCCTGACACCATGTAGCAGATTTTCTGCTCCTATCCCTCCAAACACAGTACAGTATTAACTCTTAATAGGATTTCTACAAGGTGCTATTTCCACTCCACCAAACTTTGAAGGGCAAAAAGAGGTTGTTTATTACTTCTCACCTCTTCTCATGGTATCTTCAAAAAGTTGAGTCTGTTGATTTCACCATTTAGTTATTCCAATGAACAATTATATTCATGTATTTTTATTAACTAATTAATGAATTTTTTAAATGTATTTTGGTTGTCACAGAAGCCATTGATAGTTGTTGGATATTATTCATTAGGTTATGAATAATTTTGCATTTTTATTAACTACCATTCTTTTAAGAACTCCTTAACTGTGAATTATCACTGCTTCATAATTGTTATTAATGGGCATAATCGTCAACACTGTTCCTAGTGATCACATAATTCAAGGGGACTAAATGTCATCTGTGGCTGCCTCCATCTTCTCCATAAAATGTAGCAATGGGTAGAACAGAGAAAATACCAGCAGGTCCTGTAGAGACCTTAAATTTAGTCTCAGTTTTATAACCAAGAAGCTGAGTGTCCTTCTCCGGTCATGCCCAGGTCTTCCTCTGAGCAAGAGAGATGAGATGTGAGGAAGAACACACAGCAGTTTTTATTGACCCTGCTCAATGCTCAGGACCACCTACACGTTTCCTTCTTCCACAGACCCTTCTGTTTAGTCTATATTCTCTTCTCTTTAAATTCCTGTTTCCCATCTACATGTCTTCAGGACTGATTGCAGAGTCTCTTCAGCATTCTTGCACGTTGCTGCCCTCAGAATTCAGACTAAAGTCTTTTCTTTTTAAAAAGTTTAGCTGTTCCTCATCCCCGCATGGAAAAAGAAAGCATGACCCAAATCACAAACATTCATTCATCAACCGGTTGATAAGACTAACTCACTGTTGTTTCACCTACAGTCTAGTGAGAGAAACAGGCCACAACAGCACAGGTTATTACAGTGACTGTCTTTCTTGAGATGGCCACTAGGGGGCCTCTGCCCTCTGCTTCTGTCCTGGAGGGTCTGTTTTTCTGCTTTCAGCTCTTGACTCCTCTGAACCCTCTCAACACCTAAGCTACACATAAGCCGGCAGATGCAACTATTGCATGGCAATAGATTCCGACTAATCTCTCTCCAGGCACCTACTTGAAATTTGCACTTGTCAGCCTTTTTATTTTCTTACAGCTTCTGCTCCACACTTAGGCACTTGGTGAGGTCAAATTAAAGTAGTGTCTAGAATAAGGTCTTTGGAACAGGCAAATGCACTGGTCATCTGAGTGTGGATCTACGTGAGCTGGAAATGGAACACAGAACAAGAATATATGGAATATCAGGAAGTTTTTTGACTGAATCTAAACCTTTTTCATTTCCATACACAATTTGAAATCAATTTGTTTAGTTGGATTTTTGAGTGGGGTTTGGTTTGAATCCATAGCTCAATTTGGGAGAAAATTGACACTTTTACAATATTGAGTCATTTAATTCATGTACATGTTTGTCACTCTGATTCTCCCCATGGAAAACTTGCTCCTATTTTGTTAGATTCATTTAGATGTTGTTCACATATTATATTGTAATTAGTATTTTATAGTTTTATTTTGTGTTTGTTTCTAACATATTGGAACATGATTTGTTTTGTTTTCTGATTTTGTATCCAGCACTTTTTAAAATCCTCTTTTTAATCTTAATAGTTTATTTGTAATCATTTTATGTTTTAATGTGCAAAAGATCATTTACAAGCAGTAATAGTTGGTTTTGGTTTTGGTTTGGTTTGGTTTTCATTTTTGCCTCTCCAACCTCTGCTTTTGTATTTCTCTTGTCTTAACCACGCTGTTGAGCACTTTCAGCACAACGTTGCGTAGACGCGGGGACAATGATCACACCAATAAAGTTTTGACTAGCTGACCACTAAGATTAATGTTTGCTGTAGGCTTTGGTAGATGTCTCTTTTTTTCAGATTAAATAAAACCTTTTCTATTACTACTTTGCTAAGCATTTTTACTTGTTGTGAAAGCCATGAATAAAGGTTGAATTTTATCAGTCATTTTATTCTACAACTCATATTGATCATTTGATTTTTCTTCTTTCATCATTAATATTCTGAATAACATCTTGATCAGGTTTGGTATCACGGATTTGTTAGCCTCATGTAAGGAGATGGTGAGTACGCTCTTTTTAAAATTTTCTGTGCAATTTATTATAAGTTTTAAATTATTTCTTCCTTTAATATTTGGTGGGTCACTGGCAAAACCATCTGGTTCTGGAATTTTCCATATAAAAGTATGTTTTTAGTACTATCAATATATTCACTTATTGGGTTGTTCGGATTTCCTATTTCTTCTTAAGTCCACTTTTATAAGTTACAATTTCAAGAAAATTGGCCATTTTGTATACATTTTCTGTTCTGTTGGCATAAAGTTGTTCTTAATATCATCCCATTATCTTTATAATTTCTGCTTCTTAATTACTATGTGTCCCCTTTTCATTCCTGATACTGACTCATAATCTAATGAGAGATGTGCCCCTATTATTAGTGTTTCAAAGAACAAATTCTGGTTGATTGAGCCTCTCTATTGTATGTGTGTTTTCTATTTCATTAATTTCTACTCTCACCTTTATTACTTTCTGCCTTCTACCTCTTCAATGTTTACTTTGCTTTATTTTTTCTAAGTTTATGAGATAAGGGCTTAACTTAGTGTTGTATCTTTCATTTTTTCCAATACATGCATTGAAGAGTAACCATTTTCTCTCAAAACAGTTTTAGCTACTTTCCACAAGTTTTGATAAATAAATCAAGATGCCACTTCCATTAATAGACCTTAGTACTTATTCTGTACCTGTTAGCCATCAACAACTCCCATGATAGCTGTTCTTTCCTTGAACCACCTCTTTTCTGAGAGGTGAAAGCCTCTTTTTCCAGACACAATGGTTAGAAATGTTCAAAGTGTAAGGTAATAATTTAAAACCACAGCCCCCACTCACTAGTGATTCAGAGTGGGTTTAGAGAGGTGAGCTGAGACTTCAGCCCTGTAGATCTGAAGTCTGTAAAGGAAGATGAGTTTTGGCTGATCTCATTACTGAAATTTTACTCTCTCCCAATCTACTATTTAAGACATCCAAAAAGAGGTATCATATCATATTTGTGACTTGGTAACTTGTTTATTTTGTTCTTTCTTCTAATCCTCTCCCCCAAATTCCCCACGAATGTAAGATTCAGAAGACTGGGATAGAGAACTCCTCTGTCTAGGTTTTTGTGTGTTGTATATACATATGTTAAACCCTGTAAAGCATAATAGGGGTTCAATAAACATAAATTAATTAAGGTATTTATAGAATCTATATTCTTTCCCCAATTCTGACTACCTCTCATCACAATCAGTGGTGGTGATTGAGCCTTAAGTTGTGAAACAACCCAGGTGATCCTGCTGGAGCATCCTTTGCTCCAGCCAGATATCAAGACTCCCTCCTGGAATGCAGCTTTCCAAGGGGAGGAGGAGGAATAGGAGGATAAAGAGGACGTGTAGGAGGACTTGCTTGGAATGTGCCCCTCGACTGCCAGCTAAGCCCCAGGCAGGGCAGAGACTTGAATCACCCAAACGCCCCCTCAGGGTAGCAGGGCCCTGGGTCTTGCCTGTGAGGAAATATGATGTGAAATCAGCATTGGCCATCATTGTTCAGGAACACAGCCAGCATCCTCAGCAGCTGGAAGACAGGCACTTTGTCCTCAAATTCCATGCCGTTTACTCTTATATCGCCAAGTGGCTCCAGAGCAACAATTCTCCTAGTCTTACGTCATAACTACCTAAAACACTCTTCCTTTGTTTTTTCAGACTATTTTAGAAAATTTGATTTTACAACTCAAAATTTGAGAATGAGCTATCCAATTAGGATCATTGAATTAGTTAAGCCAGTAGTGGCCCCATCTAGGAGAATATATAGTCTCATGCCACATAATGACGTTTCAGTCAACAACGCACCACACCTATGACGGTGGTCCCATAAGATTAGTACCATATACCCTAGAAGAGTAGTAGGCTATACCATCTAGGTTTGCGTAAGTATACTCTATCATGTTCACACAGTGACAAAATCGCCTAATGACACATTTCTCAAAATATATCCCCATCCTTAAGCGAGGCTGGACTGTCCTCTTTGAGGACAGCCACTCAAAAGAAAGCTGCTGGCCGTGGTATCACAGACTCTGCCATTATCTCAGGTCCTGGAGTCAAGACCCGCAAGCAAGAATCACTTAATAAAGTTGAAAAAATTTCCAAAATGTAGAGCAAAAAAAGAAAAGAAAGAAAATATAAGAGAAAGTGGAAAAGTCATCGAGACTCAAGGCAGGAGATTTAACTTCCCATCAGTAGAAATTTTAGAAATAGAGAAAAGAAAGGAGCAGAAGGTGAGAAATCAATAAATAATTCAAGATAATTAATCTGATCAAAAAGACACAAGAATTCCAAATGACAAGGCCAACTGAGTGCCAGCACATTTAACAAAAAAAGGTTGCATTAAATGTGAAATTTTGAAACAATGTATAAAGAAGCAATCCTAAACCCTCTGAGAAATTTTTAAGTAAAAATTGCCAACATTGGATACTTGAAGATAATGAAATAGATGCCTTCAAAGATCTGAGGCAAAACAGGTTTCAATCCAAAATTCAAATGTTAGGGTAGAATAAAGATTCTCAGAGATGAAAAGTTTCAAAACTTTATGGCCCTTGTTAAATAATACAGTAAAATCAGGAGATAAACCAACAAAGAAGAAAATACAAGAAAGAGCAAAATTGGCTTCAACTCAGGATAAAGTAAAAACAAATATTCCAGATTGATAATTGTGTAAGAGACGCAAAGACCAATCCATTCAGATTTCTCCAGGAGGATAGTGCACTTCAGGAGGGAAGTGTCCAGGAAAGAAGAAAAGTCCGCCAGAAGATTTCATACCATCTTTAAGAGTATAGAGCAATTTAGGGACACACTATAATATAATGTAAGAGAAAAAAGAGAAGAAACAGAAAGTGATAAAGGGAAAGAGACTTCATCATCGTAAACTACTTGGTCTGTCAGTGAACAAGATTTAGAAGCAATAGTAATGAAAAAGCTATACTGATCCTCAACTTTAGAGTGACTCTAGACTCTAACTAAATGTGGTGATAGGATAGAATGTTGATTTTTCAAGCATGACTACTGAATTCGTGAATTTTAGCTGAGTAATGCTAAAGTACCAAAAACAAATCATCTTGGCTTACAATAACAAAGGTTGATTTCTCATTTACATTAAGTGTTTTGAGGATCCACTGCAATTCTTCTGCAGGCTGTCTCTGTTCAAGAATCTAGTCAATGGACCAGCCTTTATCTGGCACGTTCTGTTCTCATGACAGAGGAGAGAGAGAGCAATTTCCAATCCCTCACATTGGAGCCGGCCTTGTGGCTGGCTTTGGCCAATAGAGTGTTGTGGAGGTGACGTGGCCCCACACTAAGCCTAGGCCTCAGGAGGCCTTGCACTCTTCTGCTCTCTCTCAGAACCGCACCACCATGAAAACACGCACAAGCTAAGCTCTGGGCTGGTGAGAAGCCACGTGGAGAAGGGCCAAGTCACCCCAGCTGAGGCCATCCAGACCTGGACAGCCCCTAGCTGACCCAGCAGCTAAGCACAAATGCATACAGGCCCAGCTGAGATCAGACGCTCAGGACAGTTGTACAGAGAACTGCCCAGCTGACCCTCACACTTGTGAGCAAAAATAAATGCTTATTGATAAATGCTAGCATGGTTTATTGGTAATTTGTTATGTGGTATTATTATGGCAATAGATAACTGATAATTTAGTGATATTACAGCAAGAATTGAATAAAGTCTAAAATTAATAAATCAAAAATGGAAAAAGGCATGTCATTTAGCTTTATGGAACTAATTATCAAAATAACTAAATGTGGAAAAAATTGAAAGAATTTGAAGGTGGTTCCTGCTGGGAGCAGAACTGAACATGGGGAAAGCTCAAACAAAAACTATTGCTGTTGCCTATGGACACATCTGAATAATTTTTTAAACATGTAAACCTATTGCTATTTATTCAGAACTTTATTTTCAAGGTAATCAATAGGCCCGTCCTTGCTTCTGGACTGTTCTCTAAGAAGACAGGATTATATTTGCCACTATACTCCAGTGTTAATACAATGCATGAATTGTAGCAAGAGTTTCGTAAATATTTGTTGAGTTGTTGAATGGCTTCTAACTTTAAAAAATAGATGCGTGTTGTGAATTTGGTTAAAGAAAAAGTTTACTAATTTCTTTTCTATGAAGAGTGATCTGTATTTCCTGCCTTTAAGAAAATATTAGAGTTCTTTCTTTTCCCACAGTCTGTTCTCTTATGGATTAAAGCAGAAATGTCACTCTAGCATTGAAAATCATCTGTACTACCCTGTTTGCACTTGCAGTGTCTCTGGAGGAGGAGAGAGGCTCTCCTTAACCAGACTGAGAATGCTGCCCTTTGACTAGGTGCTGGACACTGTCTTTGTCCTCCATAAGTGGTGCCAATGAGGAGTGGAGAGCCAAAGGGAAAAGATTTCTCAGGAAAAAAAAAAACAAATTAGTGGTAAGAAACTCTTTAGTACCCTCAATACAAATAAGAACAAATATACAAAAGAATAAAAAGCATTTTTCCTTGAAGATCAAAAATAAAAACAAAAAGTGTGAGTTACTTGTCATAAAGAGGATAAGGACGTTTACCCAGATCATACATATGTGTGTTATATTATGTATTATCTATGATAATTTAATCATATCATATTTTGGCATTGGTGAAAGGAAATGAGTGGAATCTGAACTGCCTCTAGAGTTGCATTTTCAATTTTGCAAAGATTTTAAGATAAGGACAGTTGCTTTCAATTCCTCAGAAGTTGGTTGTAACTTAAATGACGGCATAGGTTGATCTACTCGTCTAACTATATTACCCCTAATTTACTTCTTTTCCTCAGGGAACAGGGTTTCATTTTCATGTTTTTCTTCTTCTTCTCCCCAGAATCCCCCAGTACATAGTTGTATATTGTAGTTTTGGGTCCTTCTAGTTCTGCTGGGTGGGACACCACCTCAGCATGGCCTGATGAGGGGTGCTGGGTCCCTGCCCAGGATCCAAACCAGCAGAACCCTGGGCCGCAGAAGTGGAGCACACGAACTTGACCACTTGGCCACGGTGCTGGCCCCTGTATGATTTTATTTTAACTTAGGAAAGAAGGCCTATAAAAAAATTCCTGTCAGGCTCTGAGTATCAGCTTCCACTTTGGCCAATTTTTGACTGTAGAGCTACTAAAAAAATCTTTCTAAATATCTTGCCAGTTTTCAGCAGGGACAAACAGTATGGCAGTATTAAACAACTCCATAGACCCAAGAGGTGTCCTCAAAGGTTACTGTCTTTCCGGGATCCAGAGTCACTCCCAAAGATAGTCAAAAGAAGAACCACCAGCCTGAATGTCCCAGGCAGGCAGAAAGCCAAGCCAAGCCCTTAGGACACAAAATGAGACAAGCAAGGAAGCCATAGCTATCCCTGGAAGAGAAAGGTTCAGTAACCAATGGGCCTGGGTTTGAAAAGGAAGGGACAACATGAAATTTTATTTTTCTCTCTTGACCAGGCATTACAGAATGGCCATTGAGTGGAGGTAAGAGGGCTGTTGTCCAGGGGACAGGAATTCCCCAGAAGCGGTTCTAGGATATATCCTCAACGGCAAAGTGAGCTTCACTGCCTGTTCTAGGTGCTTCTGCTAAATTCGTTTTCGAGCTTTCAGCATTTACATGAGTAACCTGTACACTCTCGGAGATGAGGCCGGAGTGCTCTCTGTAAATCTTACAGGAAAAGGGAAGCTAAAACAGGCAGATGGGCAGATTTTAAGAAGGGGATTTTACATTGAGTTTTTGTCTTAAGCCTAAAATCTTTTTGTTCTCTCATCTTGTTAGGGAGACCCTAGGTCTAGCTGTTATATTATTTTATTGTTCTTTCTTCCTAAGTGCCAAACAATTGCACTTCCAATGTCCTGATTTTTTACAATATCTGCACACACCTGAAGGCAAATGGAAAGGGGTCTGAGAAGACTTTGATTTTTGCTGTAACTTCTGTCTTTCCATCTTCTTAAAGGAATCTTAATGGCTAGTTGTTACGAGAGTGCTCTAAAAAATTTTTCCAGTTTAGAAGTTTTTCCAATTTAAAGGATCCACCTTCTGGCCATTGATGAGTAGGATCTTAATAGTGACTCAAACCAATAAGCCTTTTTATGGCTTAACCATGGATACAAGAGGTGTCACCAAAGGAGAGTGCAAAGGATGCTGCCCTCCCAAGATCCAAAAAGTTCACTCCCGAAAGAAAGCAAAGTCCTTCCTTGCACAGGCAATAAGAATGGTGTAGTGAAAACGGTGGCTCCTATCTCCCATGGGAATGTGGGATGACTCCAGTCACAAATCCACTAATTTGTGACACCACACAAGTATTACTGGAATGGGATTTTTCCCGTACTAGCAAGCAACAAAGGTTAAGACAACAAAAACCCCTTATGTGCTGAACCCTTTATAACAAACTCCCCTGAGAGCTGGCAAAGAGAGTGCTGCTTGTGAGCACCCTATTGTCTGGTGAGAATCATGAAACTCACCAGCCTGGAAGGGCAGCTCCAGCAGCAGGCATATAAAGGGCCTGTATCTGCCGTCCTACCCTGTGCTGCTTCCTCCTCATGACAAATGACACAACAGACAGAGACAAATGAAAATAATGACCATCTCTGGGAGGAAAGAATCGACAAAAATCAGGAGTACTTGCCGCAAATCTTTATTATGGTTGCTTTTCCCCAAGAAACTAGTTTCACAAATATTTTCTCCTACTAATCTAAATTGAGAGAGAGAGAAAAAGAAACCGTCACCACTTTTGTTCCCGTTGGACACTGCAAACAGAGATCTGGGAGACTCACATGGTAAGAAGGCTTACCTTTCTGCCGGCTTGTGTCAGAGGTCCAGGATGTCTTAGCTGCAGCAGCCTCGGTGGGAAAGCAGTTTCTCAACTGGTGATGCTCCTGGCTGGCTCGCCAAGACTGCTGGGGAGGGGGAAATGCCCCTTCTTCCCTTCTTGTGTTCATACAGCTGGACAAATAATAAAATTGACACAAAGCCAGATTAACAGGAGGAAAACCCAATTTCATACATGCATACTGGAGATCATAGAGAAATGACGCTCGGAGAGGGAACCATGCAGGTTATATATATATATTTTACACAAAGAAACAATAAATTTGAGGGGAATGATAGGAAAAAAGGCTTAGGTTTGAAGTACATAATAAGAGAGAAATTTAAGCAGAGTTTAGGCTTGAGGTAGTAAATTAGTAAAAATAACAGGGTTTGTTTATGCAGGCTTCTCAGGACTGAATTCCCTAGCTCTGCTGATAAGAATGAAGTGAGAACACCTTTCACATGGGAGATTTATTTCCTGCTTTCAGGGAGAACAGAGACAGGAGAGTCAAAATGCCTTTTTTTGCATTGGCTGCTTCTCAAGTGCCTGTAATTCAAAAGAATCACCATGCATTGTGGGATATTTTGGGGTGGCCTGCCCTGGGCCCCAACATCTGCAAAGTCCATTTTTACCATATAAGGCAAAATTCACAGATTCCAAGGATTAGGACATGTATATCTTTGAGAGAATCATTATCCAGTTCACCACACATATGAAAACGTGCTCAACCTCATTAGTTATAACAGAAAACAAAAATTAAAAGCACATTGGCATAAAATCACAATAATGACATGAGATTATGTGGTCGACATAACAAGAAAAATGACTAAAATTAAAACAATTGATAATACTAGGTTTTGGCAAGAATGTGAAGCAGTTAGAAGTCTCTTCTATTACTGGTGAGGTGCAAATTGATGTCACTACTTCAGAAAAATATTTGGCAAAACCCACTATAATATGGTGATTTATAATAAGAAATGTATATTTTGGTCTTTGTCCATGATTCCTGGCTCACAGCTCCCAAAACACTTGTAATGTATTTCCTAAGTGATTAGAGCTATAGGAGCATGTTTTATTATGATATTTGGGTTTTGTTTCCAGCTCCTGAAATAGCCCTGGAGCAATAAGGTGAAATGGGTGTTTTTTATTATCCATAACAAGCCCCTTTCAACTGCACATGAGTTTATGTTAATGAGGTAATTTTTGGAAAACCCCTAGATAATCACAGGATGAAGGCTGGTTGCCAAGGAAACCATTCATGTGATGAGAGGGTTGGAACTTTCAGTCCCACTCATCCGCCCCACTCGCAACTCTGGGGAGGAGAGATGGGCTAGAGTTTGTATCAATCACCAGTGGCCAATGGTTTAATCAATCATGCCTACGTAATGAAACCTCTATAAAAATCCCTACAGTATGGGGTTTGGAGAGCTTCCACATTTTGCTGAACATGTGGAGGTGTGGGGCAGTTGGTGCAGCTGTAGAGAGCATGGAACCTCTGCTTCCCCTCCCCCGTACTTTACTCTATGCATCTCTTCCATCTGGCTGCTAAGTTGTATGCTTTGAAATATCCTTTGTAATAAACTGGTAATCTAGTAAGTAAGCTGTTTTCCTGAGTTCTGTGAGTGGTTCTAGCAAATGAGAAGGGCATCATGGGAACCTCTGATTTATAGACAGTCAGTCAGAAGCACAGGTGACTACGTGGACTTGTGAATGGCATCTGCAGTGGGGGGAGTCTTGTAGCACTTAATCCTTAACCCATGGGATCGGACGCTATCTTCAAGTAGATAATGTCAGAATTGAGTTAGGGAAACTTCATTGGTAGCTGAGAATTTCTTGGTGTGGGATAAAACTGCACATTTGGTGATCAGAAGTGAAGCATTGAAAGTAGTAATAGAGTGGTGAGTAGTGGAGAAACAAGGTTTTTCCTATACTCTTACGAAAGCCAAACCTTTATAAATGCTGTGACATAGTAATTCCACCAAGAGTCATGTATAATAATGTTCATAGCAGCTTTATTTATAATAACCCCAAAATGGAAACAACCACCAAGTCAATCAAAATTAGTGTGGACAAATAAATTTGTATAATCATACAAAAAAATACCAAACAGCAATGTATATAAAAACATAAATCTCACAGACATAACATTGGGTGAAAGATATCAAACAAAAATGTATATATTTGATATGATTCCATTTACACGCAGTTCAAAATACAAGCAAAACCAACCCATGGTAATGAAGTCGGAATTGTGGTTATCTTTGTGGGGCAAGATGGATAGTACCTAGGAGGGACATAAGGTGAATTTCTGTTTTGCTGGTAATTAGTGGCTGCACAGGTGGGTTCACTACATGGAAATTCAATTCAATGGATGAAAGAGTAAGTAAATGTTACAAAACTCAGACTAGTCTAACCTTTTCTGTTTCAGGAGCTTTATTTTTTTTTTCAGCTTTGTTGGTGCCTGGAGCAGGCCACTTCACTATATTCCACAATGGCATGTTGATTATTTTGAATTAAGGTTACTTAAGAAACAGCTAGTACAAAAAGGACCCTCTGACCGTCCTTCATCTCTTGAAAGCAGGAAATAAATCTCTCATATGAAAGCTGCTCTTCCTGCATCCTTATCATCAGAGCTGGGGAATTCAGGGCCAAGAAGCCTATATAAACAAACCTTGTTAATTTACCACTCAAGCCTCCACTCTGTTTAAATTCCGCACTAATTATGTACCTCGAACCTAAATTTCTTTGTCCTGTCATTCCTCACAAATTTATTGTTTCTTTATGTAAAAAGATATAAATACTGCCTGCTTTGTTCACTATCTGAGCATCATTTTTATGATCTCTAATACATACCTATCAAATTGGGTTTTTCTCCTGTTAATCCGTCTTGTATCAATTTTACTATTAGTCCAGCTATAAAAACACAAGGACAGTAGAAGGGGGAATTTCTCCCTCCCCAACAGCTTCTTTTCCCTCCACTATAAGATTTAAGATCTACCATGATTCTATTTAAGATAGCTCAGCTGTGAAATTCCCTCCGGCATTTTGTTTGTGCTATGACCGGGGAAAATAATGAGATAATATGAGAATAAGAGCAAGCAACAGGAGATAACACGGATGTGAAAAGGGAAAATATATATATTTATATATTTTAGTTATAATTGACAAAATTGTCAGATATTTAAAGTGTATGTCATGATAATTTGATATGCACATACATTGTGGAAGGATTCTCCCCACAGAGTTAATTAACACATCCATCACCTCACATATTTACCTTTTTGTTTTTTGTGACGGGAATATTTAAATTCTACTCTTTTAGCAAATTTCAATGATACAACATGGTGTTAGAAACTATAGCTACCTGTTATACGTTAGGTCCTCAGACCTTATTCATCTTAGAACTGAAACTTTGTACCCTTTTACCAACATCTCCCCATTTCCCCCACCCTCCAGGCCCTGGCAGCCACTTTTCTTCTTTCTGTTTCTATGCGTTTGACTTTTTCATTTTTAGATTCCACATATAAGTGATACCATGCAGTATTTCTCTCTTGCTACCTAGCTTATTTCACTGAACATATTGCCCTCAAGTTTCACCCATGTTGTTGCAAATGGCAGGATTTCCTTCTCTCAAGGATGAATAATAGCCCATTGTGTATGTGTGAGTGTGTGTGTCTGTATATCACATTTTCTTTATCCATTCATCCATCAGTGGACACTTAGCTTGTTTCCATTCCTTGGCTATTGTGAACAATGCTACAACGAACATAGGCCTACAGATACCTCTTTGAGATAACAGTTTCATTTTCTTTAGATATATACCCATAATAAAATAAATTGAAGTGCTTATTATTTCCAAAATGATAAGTAAGATGCTAAACAATTTACGTATGTTAAACATTTGATAATTTCTACAAACATGTAAGTTGTTTACAATTTGGTATATTTCTAAAACTGTGTGAAAATTTTTTTTTCCAGTTTGAGAGATAACTATGCCAAATCTCAGAGGGACTAAGTGACTTAGCCAAGCAACATAGCGAACAAATTCCAGTACCATTTTTTGTTCCTATACCATTGGAATTTCAATTCCAATACCAATCCAAAAGCATTTTTGCATGCCAACTCCAAATAAGATAAATCAAGTTAAATCCATTTCACCTTGACTATGAGACTCTGAATTTAAAAGTCACTTGAGAATGAGAGCAAGGGGGCGAGGAGACTAAATGATTAAATCTAGCTGGCAAGGGAGATTAAAAAGAAACAGAAAAGAATATCTGTGTTCCACCACGAAACATGCTTTATTAATGGAGCAGGAACAAAGGTACAGTAGCATGGGTGATGGAAACAAGAACCCAGGCTGTGGACAGAACCAAGAAGAAAATACATCTGAGGTCACATTGCAGTAGAGCGGAACGAGATCCTGCTGCTGTCTTTTTTTTTTTTTTTTTTTATTAAAGATTTTTTTTTTATTTTTTCCTTTTTTTTTTTCTCCCCAAAAGCCCCCCGGTACATAGTTGTGTATTCTTCGTTGTGGGTTCCTCTAGTTGTGGCATGTGGGACGCTGCCTCAGCGTGGTCTGACGAGCAGTGCCATGTCCGCGCCCAGGATTCGAACCGACGAAACACTGGGCCGCCTGCAGCGGAGCGCGCGAACTTAACCACTCGGCCACGGGGCCAGCCCCTCTGCTGCTGTCTTTTGAGGATCTCGGAAGCCAATTACATTAAGAATGCTGCATGCTCAGTGCCTGCAAGAAAGAAGAACTGACTCCAAAAAAATGTGAGAAGAGTTTCAATAATACAGCCTCTTTCCTGTCCCATATTATCCCAAGCATGGCAAGGCTGAAGTTTAAAGAAAAGATGGTTGTTCCTTACAGCAGCATTTGGAGAAAAGAACATGGAGCTGAGACAGAGAAAAAGCCCCTCTTACTTCATCGTGCTGATGCATTCTGATGCTGTTACTTGCTCTTAGGTGGATATTTCTGCTTTCAGGGTTGTGATAGCTGCACAGGAGGGCATCTCTGCTGGCATGGTTGAGTTGGGCACTTTGTCAATGGTGCACTTTGGGGGTGGGCATGGCTCAGGACACTTTGGCAGTGAGCATGGCTCAGGACATTTAGGTGGACACACAGGAAGAGGCTGATAGGGCTGCTTGCACTGCTGCTGCCGGTAAGACATCTTTCCTACATGTCTGGGAATCTGAAAAAAAACCATGAGACAATATTTATGTGGCAATTTCTCTGCTTGAAAAATAATCCACATTTCTAAGGCCCTTAGCCATTACTATCCCTTCACCAAAGATATACTTTGAACTCCTAACATCATATCACTCATTCTCTCTGACTTCCACTCTCTTCCCCTTTAGTGTCTGGTAATTGGTACCTCTTTTATCTTCTTTGCCAGTGTCTATCATTTCACATGCCTCTTTCCAAAGACAGAAGTGCCTCTCTCTGTCCCGCAGCATCAAAAAGGGCAAATGGACATCATATAACTGAAAGGGAAAGACCAAGTTGCTGAAATTCTTGCTAACCCCACAAGCAATTCTAAACAACCTCATCAACATGAAGACTGACTAATGGTATAAATGCCTTTGGTACTGAGGGATAATTGCCAGGCTCAGACCCTGCCTTCAAGAGGCTTATATGTGTAACCAGAACCTTTGGAATTCTAATGGGATTTTCTCTCTTTAGCATAAACACAGCCAGGAGATAATTCCTTTTCCTTGATTTACTTCAATTCAACCTTGTTCCATAATTATTTTCCCATATGCCTTTAAGTATAATCCACCAAAAATGCTTAAAAAATTAATGCCATTAACTCCACCTCCAAATCAAAAATTTCTACCTCAAGCTGAACTGATGAAACAAAGCATGTAAGTATCAACTGGTAAAAACAGATTTTTTTTTACCACAGTAATACTCCAAAACAGGCATCACCTTCAAGAAATCAAATTCACCTGATCTCCTACATAGGTCAAATATCATAAGAAAAAGAGGATGTCAGTTAGATGATGGAGTGCCCCTTTCTAGGACGTGGTTGTCCCTCACACACAGGCAGAGCATCATAAGACTGGCCTGTACCAATTAGTTATTTCCCAAACAAAATGAACTCCTCTCGTAATTTTAAAAGTAGCTTGTCATACACATTCTTACAGGAAACATTCTATTCTTGTATCCTCCCCAGGGCTCAGTGACTCACTTGCAGCTCTACCACATCTGAGAGATTCAGTTCATTGTAGCAGTTGAAAAATTTGGGCAAGTTGCTAACTGGCTGAAAAGAGTTGTCTTCCTGGCTGAGGATGGTGCACCTCATCTGTGTCCCCTTTCATAAAGCCTTCTGCATTAGAAAACTGGTTGTCGCTCTTTGTCATTCAGTTTTGTGTCCAGAGACAGTAGAAAATTTGACTCTCAGAGCTAGCAAACTGGCCATATCTCCATGCTCATTCTCAGATGTATTCAAACATACCTTCTGTCTTAGTCATGTCATGCTGCTATAATAAAAAATACCATAGACTGAGTGGCTTAAACAACAAACATTTACTTCCCACAGTTGTAGAGGTTGGAAAATCCAACATCAATGTGCCAGCAGACGCAGTGTCTGGTTCATAGACTGCCATTGTCTCTTTGTGTCCTCATATGGTGGAAGGGGTGAGGGAACTCTCTGAGGTCTATTTTATAAGGCACTAATCATATTCATGATGTAATCACTAACCAAAGACCCCACTTTCTAACACCATCACATTGAGAGTTAGGATTCCAACAACATATGAATTTGAGGGGAGACAAACATTCAATTTTCTAGCTCTTCCTCTTTGTCTAGGGCTATCCAGAAAACAAATTCCTTAGATGTCTTCAAATTTTCCAAAAGAGTTAGGAACACCCTGTGTTAGCACCATAGCCCAGGTCATGCTCCTCTGCATAGAGCACACATGTTGCTATCCTAGCCTTCATCACAACTGTAACACAGCACTGGTCCATTGTCCACTAAGGTCCACTAGGATCTCCAGGCCAAGTTCTGCCATTCAGTCCTCCATTTTTGGCACTATCCTGACTGAGTACAGGTAGGAGGTTTTCTACTCAAAGTATGTTCTCAGATCATAATTGTGTTAAATACAAAATCAATAATGGAAAGTTATTTGGAAAATTCCCAAATATTTGAGAAGTAAACAGCACGTTCCTAAATATCCCAAGGGTCAAAAATCAAGTCTCAGGGGAAATTGAAAAATTATTTTGAGCTGTATGAAAATATGTCATTTAAAAATATGCAGAAGTCAGCTAAAGCAGAGTTTAGAAAGAATTTTATAGAATTAAATGCTTATGTTAGAAAAGAATAAAAGTCTCAAATCAGTAGTGTAGGTTTCCACTGTAAGAAACTAAAAAAACACAAGAGTAAATTGCACCCAAAGCAAAAATGAAGAAGGAAATAATAGAGATGAGTAGAAATCAATGATACTGAAAACAGAAAAACAATAGAGAATATCAATAAAACAAACATCTGGTTCACTGAAAAGATCAATATAATTGATAAACCTCTAGCAAGACTGACCAAAAAATAGAGATGACACAAAATATCACTATCAGAAATGAAAGAGGGGACATCAATACAGACCCTACAGACATTAAAAGGATAAGGTAATAATATAAACAAATCTATGTCCATAAATACATTAACTTAGATGAATGTGCGAAGTCATTGAAAGAAACAAATTACCTAATCTTGCTTAAAAGAAATAGACAACCTGAATTGTATTACATCAATTAAAGAAATTGAATATGTAGCTAGAATCCTTACAACAATGACAGCAATCTAGGCACAGATAGGTATACTGGTAAATTTTGCCACATTTTTAAAGAAATAATATCATTTCTACATAATATCTTCAGAAGAACAGAAGATGAGAGTATACTTTCCAACTCATTCTATAAAGCCAGTATTACCCTAATAACAAAAACAAAGACATTACTAGTAAACAACTGATAACATCTCTCCTGAACAAAGTTGCAAAAGCTCTCAACAAGTATTAGTAAGTCAAAATCGCCAGTATGTAAAAGAATAATGCATCATGACCCAGTGGGATTTATCCCAGGAATTCAAGGTTGGTTCAACATTTGGAAATAAATCAGTGTAACTTACCATATTAATAGACTAAAGAACCAAAAACATATAATCATCTTAACACAAGCAGAAACAACCATTTGGTAAAATTCAACATCCATTTATAATTTTAAAAGTAATAAATAAATTTAATTCAACAAACTAGGAATAAAGAGGACATTTCTAGACCTGAAAAAAGTTATATTTGAAATACTTACAGCTAACATCGTACTTTAAAGATGAAAGTCAGAAGGCTTTCCTCCTAGGATAAGGAACAGATTTTCCTCCTAGGATAAGAGGCCAGATTTTCCTCTTTCACCATTCCTATTACCATCATATTGGAAGCCCTAGGCAGTGCAATAAAACAAAAAATAATATAATTAAAATAAAATTTTAAAAAGAATCCAGGAGATAAAAGGAACAGATTAAGATAGAATCTCCCAAAGAAAAGACTTTGCAATGTACCCACGTAGCTGCTGCCATTCCCCTCATTACCTATGATGAGGGCTTTGATCAATTATGCAAGTAGGTAAATGAGTTTTAACAATCTGAGTAACCATGGTCAATGCTAGAATATAAATGTATCGTTTGGAAGTAAATAGGTATTTTAATTGTTACATTCTTCCCCTTTAGTTGGATAAATATTCCATATTTTTCCTAGGAGTCATTTTCTTCTATATTTATAAAAACACAAACACTGGACTTTTTAAATGGGAAGTCGGACAACTCAAGGTATTGATTTCAGGGGAGAATCAAAACAAAGGATCAAGGTTTTTTGTGCTGTGATTGTGAGATTCAGAAGAGCACATTGAAAAAAATGGATGAGCTGATCTTTCTACTTACAGGGACCCTTCTATCCTGCCTCGCTGCTTCTAGAACTTTAACAAGAATCCATATAGGATACCACAGCAGCAGAGCTCAGAACAGCGGTCTAATGTTAGGAGAGCCTGGGAAACCTCTGAGATGGGCACTGAGCGTAGGAGCGAGGCAGGCGTGACAGTGCAGGACTAGGCGAAGAAATATGAGAAAGTTTTCTTTATGTATATTAACCCTATCAATAATCCTTAATCAGGTAATATATTAACACTAATTATAACATGGTGACTACTATTTATTGAAAGCTTGCTGTGTGCCAGACACTATGCTAGATACATTACATACTTTGTCCCATTTAATGTGGTGATTAAAAGAAAATTAGTGATTTATTAGGTGATTAAAAACAACATAAAGAAACTATCAGCATCAATCGGTGATTTCATGCCCCTGCAAAAAACCCATGGGGCCAGCCCCGTGGCAGAGTGGTTAAGTTCCCATGCTCCACTTCAGCAGCCTGGGGTTCACCAGTTCAGATCCTGGGCACGGACCTACATACCACTCATCAAGCCATGCTGTGGAAGCATCCTACACAGGAAAACTAGAATAACATACAACTAGTACATTCCACTATGTGCTTGGGCTTTGGGAGAAAAAACAAAAGAGGAAGATTGGCAACAGATGTGAGCTTAGGGCCAATCTTCAAAAAAAAAACCCACAACTCGAGTGATTTCACGTCGACTCATGTAACTCTACACTCCAGCATTCCCGTAGGCATGTGGACCTCAGTAGGAACAATTTGTGAGCTATGAGAAATCACAGATTACTTGAAGATGAATTGTTTAAATTTCCTTTCAAGGGGGGACAATTGACAAATTATCTGTTAGCAGTTAAAAGTAAACTTCCATGTTTGCCAATGAACTTTAAAACTGACTCATCAATATTTGAACCTTTTCATTAAAACGTTTAAATAACCAAATACCTTTTACAGTCATAATGTTGCAAATATAATTTATTATGTTAGAATATCCTGCATAAGCAAGGAGACATGATAGGGGAGAATTTAGTAGACATAAAATTTAGTGCATAATATTCACTAATACTTGAACAAAATCCCAAACCCTTACAAAGTTCAACAATTCCCTGCATGATCCGGCCTCTGGCTACTTCATTCTCCATCGCTCTCCCTCCTACAAACTCTACTACAGTTACTGGCCCCTTCAACGTCCTATGGCCATTGTCTCCCTTACTATTCCCTCTCCTTGGAAGAATATACACCTCAAACCCCCATGTCTTGCTTATTTCACTCACGGCTCTCAAACCAGCAACCCCCAATTCCCTTCCCCATTACTCTCTATCCTCTGACTCTGCTTTCATTTTTTTGAGAATATTTACAGTATTACCAACTGATATTATATGTTAGCTTAAATATTCATTAACTAGTCTGTTTCGTTCAGTATAATTTAACCTCCAAAAACTCAAAGTATTTATATGTTTTGTTCACCACTGTATCCCTTGCACCTAAAAGAGTACCAGGTGCAAAGTACACACTCAACAAATGTATTTTTAACAGATGAATGACTAAAGAAATGGATAGATTCTTACAACAACCCTGAGTTGAAGGTATCATTTTCTCTCTCCAAATAAGAACACATCATTTGTAACAAGCAGAGTTGGCATTGAGCTAAAAAAAAAAGGACTTATTCCTGTACTCAATCTAAACAGACACGTTTCAAGCCAAACCCAATGAACTATGATTACTACGTCATCTGAATTCAGAGATCTGATAAAAAAACAAATAATTGCCTACTAGTCTGATACAGCTAACAACCAGGATTAAAGAAGAAAGGCATTTGTTCCATCATGAAACATGCTTTATTAGGGAAACAGGAGCAAAGCTATGTTTCCCAGACCACAGAAAGGGTTGCCCAGATCTCAGACACACAGAAAAGAAAGGCTGCATTTTAAGGAAGTTAGACTTGTTCCTGTTGCTCTTTTATCTGGGGCTCTAGGGCTCTGGCATCCCCAAGAATGGCCCTATCTCAGACAGGAATCTGACCCTAAAAAGAAAGAGAGTTCCTTCAGGATTAAGTCTCTTTTATGTCAAGCATCACCGCAGGAAGAGCAGGATAGAGGCTCAGGGAGCACCATCCGCCACCAGGACAGGCTTCAGAGAAGAGGCGACGAAGCTGCTGGAGATGGGAGGAACTATTTGTTTTTCTTGCATTGTGGCCTTAATGGCTTTTGCTCTTGCTGCTTTTGGGTGGTCACTTCTGCTGGCATGGTGGTGGTGGCTGCACAGGAGGACACTTCTGCTGGCAGAGTTGAGGTGGAATCTCCGGAGGTGGGCATGGCTCTGGACACTTAGGAGGTGGGCATGGCTCTGGACACTTGGGAGGTGGGCACACAGGAGGGGGCTGGCAGGGCTGCTTGCATTGCTCCTGCTGCTGATAGGACATCTTTCTGGATATGAGGGAACCTGAAAGAAATACAAATGTCATTGCTCACAGGTGGAACACTTGCAGACAGAGCGAGCCAAAACCCATCAAATAAGCAAAGTTATCTCCAACGGTATTCTTTGGTCTTCTAACTCTCTCTTTAAGACTTTCTGTGGCTCTTCTTCTTTTTCTCGTTAATATCAGTATCTTGGGCTAACTTTTCTCACTTTTCTTGACATTTTTCAATGACAAAATTGTCTCCTCTCTCTTGAGATAGCAACATTAGTGGGTGAATGCGAACACAATCTGGAGGAAAAAGTTGCTGAATTTCTGGCCAATATCAAAACAAATCTCTACCCACATCAGCTCCCATAAGGCCATGATTAAGGTGTAACTAAGCTATTTTGGGTCTATTCAGAGTCTCTGAAACAAAGACAAGGTCTGATCAGAGAGAACTGCCGAGGCTCAGACTTGCCCTCAATGGGCTCATACAAGAGGCTGGCAATACAGTAAGAGACTCTTTCTTTAATATGTATGACCAGAGAGAAACTCTTGCCCTCCTTTTCTTTCAACGCAATATTATTCCCTAAACTACTTCTTGCTTATGGACACCAACCTTGTGAAAGAAAGGGGCATAAGTAATAAACAAAAAAATAACCCACTTAGACCTTTATCTGGGGAATGAAAGTCTGACAGTTTTCATTCCCCAGATAAGAATATGCACATTATTCCTTAAAAATAGCTATTTCTGCTTACAAATTAATTCTAAACATCGTCTCAGTTTCCCCAAGCAGACAGAACCCCCCCCAAAAATCAGACTCACTTGATTCTCCAGAGCTGTTGGGGATTTGAGTGTGAGGAGGATAGCAACAATGGAGCAGAGTGCCCCTTTATATAGCTAAGTCGCCCACACCCTCAGGAAGTGAAGAAGCCTAAGACCGGGCTGGACCAGTTATTTCTAAACCATATTCAATCCACCTGAAATTCCCAAAATGTCTTGTCACCCTGATTACCAGAAACTCCCTGCTCTGGGATTGTCCCCATTGCGGCAAGGGCTCAATGAATTGCCTTAGGCTCTCTCTTGACTAGCAATTCCAGTTCCGTGTGACAGATGAAGAATTTGAGCAGTTCTCTAACTGAAGGCCCAGCTAGTGATTCCTTGATTGGGCTTAGTGTCACCTACTTCCCTGTCCCATGCCTCAGCACACCTGTTTCAGAAACCTGTGTGCCCATTTATATTTTAACTGCCGGACATTTAGCTTTGTGCCCTTGAATGACAGAAGCTTGGATTCTTGGAGGCTAGCAACATGGCCTCTCTTCTCTCTCTGTCAGCAGCACTTGTAACTCGCTTCCGCTTTGTCTAAGGCTAGCTGCTCACATTAACTGGTTCCTTTTAACATGGATGGAGACAATGCGTGGTCTCCACAAAGAGCAACAAGTCTCCCTGCACCTGAGCTGCAGCCAGGATCCAACGCCCACAGGCTGTGCTATTCTGCAGAGCACATCAAGATTGTGGGACCTTATGGCAGTTGTAACATGGGGCTGTTCCATTTTCCGCTTCATATCTACCAGGTTGCCAAGGCTATTTTCTACCAAGCTAGCCCTCAAGATCTTCATTCTCTTATTTGAAACCATGTGGGAATTTTCAACTCATAGCTCACTAAGAAGAATTGAAATGTCTGTTCTTATCGAATAGCACGCAACAGATCTGTGATCGCTGCTGAAACATGTAAGGGTATTAGAGGAGTGTTCAGACTTATTCCTTGCCTCATCTTTTCTTAACATCTCTTGAATATTCAATCTACTGATCCCCCCACCCCACCATTCAACTCACTTATGTTTTTGTTAAATAAAAGCAACCTTGTTGGCATAAAAATCTCCTAATAAGTTCTAAGTACAGTTTAAATAATCACATTAATAATTTAATTACTATTATTACTGCTACTTACTTATTATTTATTTATTAATATTTTATACATAAATATACTAATTACTGTTGTCAGTGTTATCAATAATTTACGCATCACAAGGTAACCAGCTATCACTTGTTTTGCACCTCTTTCAATATGCAAGGAAGAAGCCTGATAAAATGGAAATGCACTAGTGGAAAAATCTGAAGACAGAAGTTTAAACCTAGATGTATCACTGGCTAGAATCATGATGAGGGCAAAGCATTTCTCAACTTTCTCTTCCTTCATACGTTTGTAATTAGCTACAGACAACAGTTATAAGAATTATTCCTAATGCTTGAAAGATTTCAAAACTTGCCTTGGCTTCCCATTGTTAAAGCCAATGATCACTAACCAAACTATCAGTTCTTCCCTGGCCTTCTTTATTTCCTCTTATAGAACCCTACGAGTCCGCCTGTTTCCCTCTCATCTTTAAAGCCATCACTACCGCTCATGTTTTAAGTTTTTCTTTCTAGTACTAGATGAAGAATGGGGCCAGATACCCCAGCTCTTTCTTTGTTTAATTCCACCAAGAACAAGTAGATGTCTCTTTTCACTTTTAAGGATATTACTAGTAACTATCAATAAGGGAAACTGACAAAAAAGACCAAAATTTGAAAGTATTCGTTTATTCAGGCCTTCGGCTCATCATCATTGGGTCTATGCACTTATAAAATCATTAGCAATGCCTGCTCTAAGAAGCATCAACATATCGGGAAAAACAAGCAAACATAGAAACAGATGATCAAAGCATGTTATTCCTAATACTTTCATGGAGTTGGTTTCTGATTAAATCATTTATGGATCTACATAATGAAATACTAGGCAAAAATAAAATGTGGTATTCTTAAAGAATATATCATATGAAAAATGCAAGTAACAAAACATGTGTGCAGTGTAACTATATTTATATTCAATGCATATGGAGTTATGTGTGTATATATAAATATATATATAAATGTAAATATCTTACACCATGCAGAGAAAATAAACTGCACTACTATTTGATATTTTAGCAATAGCTCACACTTATTGAAAGTTTACTATGTGCCAGGTATTGTTTGAGGACTTTATATGTATGCATTAACTCATCTTTCCTTACATGAGTCCTGTATATGAAAAGTTAATTTCTCCTTCCTCACTCCAGCTCTTGCTCTGCCACTCTACAACATGAAACATATGTGAACTTCCTTGTCATTTTCTCAGGAAGAATTTTAGAACTGCTTAAGGAGAAACTTCATTGAATATTCCCAGGAGGCAATAGTAAAACTGCTCACATCCTTCCAACAACCATGTTGAGGCAGCTAAGCTGGAAATTTAATTTAGAAAACCTTTCTTGAAAAAGCAGTACAATCATTTTTTCTCTGTTGCTAGCATCTTTGCTGCTTTGGATATTTAAATTTTCAATTTCATACTAATACACAAGTGCTAGCAAAAGTTCAAGGATAACAGAGCAAGCACACAACAAAAAATTTCATGAAACATCTAGAATAAAAAAGGATGCTTAGTTCAGTAACTTGTTATTTTTATGAATAAAAGCTCTTGAATATTTTCAATTTTTTAGTAGATGAGAAATTCACACTTTGAAAAATTCATACAGTACACAAATAAATGCAGTGAAACTTTTTCCCACCCCGTCCCCCTAGCCATCTGGTTTCCCACCCTAGGAAATCACTGTTAGCAATCTCTCGTGAGTCCTTTCATCCACTGTAGTTTTATATTTCATTCATATAGTAGTATCATGCTTTCTACTACTAAATATGTTCCTAGTTCTTATGATGAGATTATTAATATTTTATGGAATTCTTCGGAGTAATCAGTGATGTCCAGATGCTTCCCAAAATGAATAAGTTTAAATAGCACTCACCTCAAAATAGAAGGCATGAGCATCTCTTGGGGAAACATTCACCAGTTATCAGACTAAAGGATCCAAAACTTAGAGCCATTCTGATGGGAGTGAGGTGATATCTCGTTGTAGTTTTGATTTGCATTTCCCTCGTAGTGATGTTGAATATCTCTTCATGTGTCTGTTGGCCATCTGTATATCTTCTTTGGAGAAGTGTTTGTTCAGATTTTTTGTCCATTCTTTAATTGGGTTGTTAGATCTTTTTGTTGTTGAGATGTATGAGTTCTTAGTATATTTTGGGTATTAACCCCTTATTAGATATCTGGTTTGCAAATATCTTCTCCCAGTTGTTAGGTTGTCTCTTCATTTTGTTGATGGTTTCCTTTGCTGTGTAGAAGCTTTTTAGTTTGATGTAGTCCCATTTGTTTATTTTTTTATTGTTTCCCTTGCCCGGTCAGACATGGTACTTGAAAATATGCTGCTAAGACCGATCTCAAAGAGCATACAGCCTATGTTTTCTTCCAGAAGTTTCATGGTTTCAGGTCTTACATTCAAGTCTTTAATCCATTTTGAGTTAATTTTTTGTGTATGGTGTAAGATAATGGTTCTACTTTCACTCCTTTGCATGTGGCTGTCCAGTTTCCCCAACACCATTTATTGAAGAAACTTTCCTTTCTTCATTGTATGTTCTTGGCTCCCTTGTCAAAAATTAGCTGTCCGTAGATGTGTGGGTTTATTTTTGGGCTCTTGATTCTGTTCCATTGATCTGTGTGTCTGTTTTAGTGCCAGTACCATGCTGTTTTGATTACTATAGCTTAGTAGTATAATTTGAAATCAGGGAGCGTGACACCTCCAGCTTTGTTCTTTGTTCTCAAGATTCCTTTGGCTATTCAAGGTCTTTTGTTGTTCCATATAAATTTGAGGATTCTTTGTTCTATTTCTTGAAAAATGTCATTGGAAATTTGATAATGATTGCATTGAATCTAGATTGCTTTAGGTAGTATGGACATTTTAACTATGTTAATTCTTCCAGTCTAAGAGCATGAAATATCTTTCCATTTCCTTCTGTCCTCAATTTCTTTCAACAATGTTTTACAGTTTTCAGTGTATAGATCTTTCACCTCTGTGGTTGTTTATTCCTAGGTATTTTATTCTTTTTTGTTGCAATTGTAAATGGGATTGTGTTCTTAATTTCCCTTTCTGCTACTTCATTGTTAGTCTAGAGAAATGCAACTGATTTTTGTATGTTGATTTTGTATCCTGCAACTTGACTGTAGCCATTTATAATTTGTAAAATTTTTTGGTGTATTCTTTAGGGTTTTCTATATATAAAATCATGTCATCTGCAAATAGTGACTGTTTTACTTTTTCCTTTCCAATTTGGATCCGTTTCATTTTTTTCTTGCCTGATTGCTCTGGCTAGGACTTCCAATACTATGTTAAATAAGAGTGGGAAAAGTGCGCATCCTTGTCTAGCTCCTGTTGTTAAAGGGATAGCTTTCAATTTTTCTCCATTGAGCATGATTTTAGCTGTGGGTTTGTCATATGTGGCCTTTATTATGTTGAGCTGCTTTCCTTCTATACCGATTTTATTCAGAGTTTTTACCATAAATGGATGCTGTATCTTAAATACTTTCTCTGCATCTATTGAGATGATCATATGATTTTTATCCTTCATTGTGTTAAGTTGGTGTATCACATTGTTTGATTTGCAGATGTTGAATCATCCCTGCATCCCTAGAATAAATTCCACTTGCTCACGGTGTATGATCTTTTTAATGTATCACGATATTCGATTTGCTAGTATTTTGTTGAGGACTTTTACATTGAAGTTCATCAGCAGCATTGGCCTGTAATTTTCTTTTTCTGCCTTGTTTTGGTATCAGGGTAGTTTTGGCTTCATAGAATGAGTTATGAAGCTTCCCTTCCTCTTCAATTTTTTGGAATATAGGAAATAACAAGTGTTTGAGAGGATGTGTAGGAAAGGGAAGTCTCATACACTAATGATGGCAGTGCAAACTGGTGCAGCCACTATGGAAAGCAGTAGGGATTATCCTCAGAAAATTAAGAATAGATCTACCATATGATCCAGCTATCCAACTGCTGGGTATTTATCCAAAGAACTTGAAAACACAAAGGCAATAAAGATACATGCACCCCTATGTTCACTGCAGCATTATTCACAATAGCCAAGACTTGGAAGCAACCTAGGTGCCCATCAAGGGACAAACAGATAAAGAAGATGTAGTGTATATACATAATAGAATACTACTCAGCCATAAAAAAAACAATTAAATTTGGCAATTTGTGGCAACATGGATGGAACTTGGGGGTATTATGCTAAGTGAAATAAGTCAGAGGGAAAAAATCAAATACCATATGATCTCACTCATAAGTAGAACATAAAAACAACAACAAACAAACACATAGAGACAGAAGTTGGATTGGCAGTTACCAGAGGGGAAGAGGGGAGGAAAGAAGGCAAAAGGAATGATTAGGCACATGTGTGTAGTGATAGATTGTAATTAGTCTTTGAGTGGTGAACATGATGTAATCTACACAGGAACTGAAATATAATGATGTACACCTGAAACTTATATAATGTCATAAACCAATGTTACCAAAATAAAAAATTAAAGATTAAAAAAATAATTAAAAAAATAAAATGCACTATCAATACTTTAAAAACTAGTTATTATTATACAATTTTTATACATCCAGATATGGTTATTTTTATACATCCAGATATGTTTTTTTAATTAAAAAAATGTTTTCACACAAAAAAAGTATCCAAAAAGACAAAAAATGAAAGAAAACACAATGCTCAGTTATCCCACTCGGGGAGAAGTAACTTTTCAGTAGCATATGCTGTTTGGCAAGTATGCAAACAAGGCAGGGCCATCAGGTAGACAGTAACATGATGCAAGGGAAAGGAAGACCAGACGATCAGAAGGAAGTAATGAGGATGGAAGGAGAAGACTCTTCAAATCCAACAAGGCTGCTGACATTTCCTCATGTATGTATTTTGACCAATCATGCAAATAGGTAAATAAACATGAACTATCAGAATAAATGTGATCCATGTTGGAATGAACGTATATATATAAGCAAACATGTTTGCAATTGATATATGCTTCTTCTCGTAATTTGAATAAACTTGCACAATTTGTATAAGGCAGATTAAAGAAAAGAGATAAGGAAGGGGAAAAGTCTGTATACATAGTCAGAAAGGCAGGGAAACGAAATCCTGGAATGTGACTAAAAATAAAAGCTAAGCAGATACTAGAGGCTGTTGATATATTATGTGATGGAAACCCAGGAGCTGTGTAGACAGGCATTTCAGGACTGAGCCTTGACTCTACCATTTCTTATATGACTCATCCTAGGCGAGTTAATTAAACACTCTAAGCCTATGTTGTCTCTGTGTAAAATGAGAAAATAATCTTATTTATCTTGAGGGTTACTGTGATAATTAATTTAAATGAGAAATTATATATAAAGCTATACAGAGCCTGGTTCCTGGTAGATACTTAATAAACATAAGCAATTATCAATTTTTAGTACATAGACAGACATGTAAATTTTATTCTAAATAGTATATACTGTTTAAGTACTATGTTATTTTTTTAAATTATATAATTTTTAAATAGGTTGATATATATTATACTTTATATTTTATGAGTATAGGTAGAGATGTAGAGACAGGAATGGAGGGAGGTAGACAGAAAGATGTTTTAGGAAAACGTACTGTAATCCTTAACTCAGTTGGTTAGTCCATGAGTAGCCTAACTTTTTTATCAAAACTCTTTCCACCAGATGACTAATTACTTGAATTGCAAAAGAAGAATTTAGGAAAAATTAATTCAATTAATGATAGTAACGTTAGGAATTCACCTAAAGCTTTTAAAGCCCATGATTTCTCAAATGGCAAGTCAGAAGATCCAAAGAGATGATTGTAGGAAAGAATCAAAAACCAGTGCAAGGATCTTGACTATTGCCTGAGAGTAAGATGCAAGTGACAGGCTGTGGAAATGGGATGAGTTGGCCTCCTCCTACAGACACTCTTATTTTCCTCCCTTTCTGTTACCAAAGCTTTAAGATCTAATATTCTTCTGTGTATGTTACAACCACAGCAGAACTTCCAGCAGCTGATGGAGAACCTAGAAAACCAAGGTTGGGTGGGGAGAGGGAAGAAGGAAACTGGTTAAGTGAGGTCTTCCATGTGGATTATTGTGTGTAAAAATTTAAAGAACTGCCTTTTTTGTCTCTATTATCTCTACTTATTTTTTATTACTTAAATAATAAAAATAATAGTAAATGTAACTACTGTGTATTATATTTGTACTATGTGACAAATACTATACTTATCAAGGAAACAAGAAGTAACTGAGAGGTAATCACTCAATGGGGAAGGAAAGATGTGACAGAATGGGATATAAAAAATTTAAAGAAATTTCGGTTACATCATTAAACTTGTGCTTTATTAAAGAAGAAAAGACATGTTTGTTCAGAGGCTAGAAATCATTTTCCAAATAACAAACAACAAAGAGAAAGCCTGTGATGCTACATTTGCAAGAGTATTGGTCTCGATCTTGTACTCATTTTTCTAAGGCTTTGGGAACCCTGGCATTGCTGAGCATTACTGTATCTTAGCCACATGCCGGAGGCAGGGACATGGCTTCCAACAGGGTGATGTCAACTTCAGGAACAAAGTGTTCTCTGTGACAACAGTCATTTCAAGCAGGTGAGAAGTCGAGGGTTAGGGAAATGTCAAGATGCCATCTGTCATCATGACACAGTTCAAAAGGAAGATTGAGTTCAGAGTCTAAAAGATAACTTTTCCTGTCACTTCATGATCCTGATGAATTCTGGTGCTGTTACTTGCTCTTGGGTGAACATTTCTGCTGACAGGTGGGCGTGGCTGCACAGGTGGGCATGAAGTGGACAAGACTCTGGGAACCTTGGTGGTGGGCACAGCCCAGGACATTTAGGTGGGCACACAGGAGGCGGCTGGCAGGGCTGTCTGCACTGCTGCTGCTGGTAAGACGTCTTTCCTGGTCTCAGAGAATCTGGAAGAAAAACAGGTGTCAGTGTTCAGAGGAGGAGCACTGCTGTTGGCAAAACAAGCCAACATCTTTTGAATGAGTTGGGCCAATATTCCACCAGCCTCCAAGGATCAGTTTTGATCTTTAAAACAGTCTATGATTCTGTATAGAATCCTTTTTATCATTCTTTTATCTCAGCACTTTAGCCTTTCTGGCCAATTTTTAATTCTACCACTTTCTAAAATAAAAATTCCCCTTGTTATGAGGCAGGGAAAGGCTGTTAAAATGTAAATGCTACTGCTAAAATTTGAGCCAGTCTTACACAAATCCCTTCCACCCTTGTCCCCCATGAGGTCCTGATTACACATCTAACTGAGCTGACCATGGTCCTGTGCACGGGCAGCTCTAGAAAAATGACAAAGTCTCAGACCCAGCACTTGAGAGCTTCCCTTCTGAGAAGCAGACATTTGAAACTGAAATGAGCATAAGGTAGGCCAAATTTATTATCCTTTATTCTCCTTTGGTTTAAGAATGACCTTTTAACTTCATTTCCCTCACAGACTTCAGTATTATCCACCAAATACTAGCTAAAATGTTACATAATTATATCTACTTCCATAACCTAATTATTTTCTTTAGCCTAACCTAATATCAGTTGTCAAAACAATAGTCCTTTCTTTCTCCAGATGAAACCATAACACCATAAAAGCGCCCACAAAACCTCCGAGAGATGTACTCATCAAAGTCTCTAAAGAAGATCTACAACTGAATGTCAAGAGCATGGCAGCAGTGTGGTGGTGAGCCCTCTTATAAGGGCCAGGAGGCCCCAAAGGGGCAAAGCAGAACAGCCCAGGACTGGGATGATCCACGTATTTCCCAAGAAAAATACCATGTGCGTGAAATTCCAGGAACGATCTGCCACCTTTGTGCTGATATCACGAAACGTGCAGGTCCATGATGCTTCTCAGCAGGGCAAGACTTCTTCTGAGATGGCAGAGCCTGCTTGGTGTGGCATGTGGGGAAAATGAGAAGTTCTCTAGCTGACTTAGTGGGAGAGAGGGCCTGTTCTTTCCCCCCATCCAACTCCCCAACCCTTCATGAGCCGTAAGAATAAAACATGCACCCCATTCAATCTCACCTGCTTGGCATCCAGCTTTGTGCCCTAGGATACCAAAGACTAGTGTTTGTCTACTCTGGCCATGTTATAACCTCCATCTCAGCTTTGATATGGATATAGACACCAGTATAGATAGATTATATAGATATAGGTGATATAGATGTCATACATGAACAGATAGAGAGCTATAAATTTTCTTGGCATTTAATTGGTTTGAACAAGGCCAGAAAACCTTCCCTCAGCTTTCTAGGCCATAGACTGACATGCCAGGTGCTCCTACACATGGAAGGTTCCATGTGACGCACATTAACACACAAAGCTGTTCTCTGTGGTCTACACGACCACACTGTGCTCTCCTATATACTCCAGAATACCTTCTATCGTTTTCTTCAAAGATTTCTCAACCTCTGAGCTCCACAACTGTGGAAGATGTCCCACTCTATTTTCCTAAACATTTTGCACTGCCTTTTCCTAAACAAATTAATTTAATTGATCTCTTACAAATTATTGTAACTTAAAATCGTACTGAGTGGGTAGACCAGACTTTTCTTGGCACGTTCAAGGAACTGAGCTCAGTAACCTCTTACACTACTCAATGCATTGATAATTTTACTTAAATAAAAAGTGGTTGTCACAGAAACTATCAATAATCTCTCAATAGAGTAAACTAGCTGAACCACAGTAATATCCCTCACTATCCCCATTGGGTGAAAATTTGACCTGTTTTCACTAGGCAGTCAAAGTCTTGTGTGCCTGTGTTTCCTAACCTCCCTGAAGCTCAGGTGTACATTTGGAAAATAGCAATAACTAGCTCAAAGTTTTCTATAAAAATTTATTGAGAAAATAAGTCTGAATTCCAAGCATAATGCATATTATACAATGTGTCCTCAAGAAATATTAGCTCTCTAAGTTAGAAAAACATTTACTCATATTAACTAATCAGTAATTTAAAATGTGTGGCAGAATGTTACTAAAGAATGGTGCTCTTTAGACAAATGCTTGCTACTGTCTTTCCTCTGACAGAATTCACTGCTAATTAGAAGGCATCATCACGATAGCACTCTCAGCGCTTGCACTTTGCTCCCCTGAGAAGGATCCTCCCCACCACCTGAAGGAAGATCTCATGCCTTGTGCTCTTTATCTGGAAGAATGCTATGTACCATGTATGATGGTAATAAATTGGATTAGGCTGGTAGGGTAGAAAAAGCGAAAAAGAAAAAAAATGGTCCTTGACCTATGTGTGAGGAAAAAAATAAGGAAAAGGGGTGTGGTTGTTACTCCTTCAGTTCCCTGGGCTAGATGCCCCTTTTCCTTCATGTGAGCCATGACCCCTTTCTTTTTCTCCCCGTCCCAGAGAGACAATAAGGAGCCAGTGGTTCTTCCCTAGCACTCCCAGTTTGGGACAGATTTTATCTGTTAAGTCATCCTGAATTCTGTTAGGAAATTGAGTCCTTTATCTAGAAGGAACAAGGATGCTCTTGGGATGTGTGGAGTGCATTTATAACAGGCTATTTCATGTAGAACTTCTAGGAATTAAAATCGATGCCTATTCTGGGTTAAGGAATTATTTCTGGAGTGCATGATCTATCATCAAGTCTTTAGACATGCTTTTCTTGCCTCATATGGAGAACTTGTTTCACAAATTAGTACTGAATTTCAAAAGCCATTTCTTAAAAAAGAGTCATTTGGTTTACCACAAGTATTGGGGGACAGAGGGAGGACCAACTTTTCTTAAGAAGAAGAATACTAGTGAACTTGCTCAACTTTCAAAAGAAGGACCATTTCCTCTTATAAACAGAGAAAAGAAGTAAAGTGCACAGGACCCTCATTTTTCATAAAATGAGTATACTCAGGGCAGTCTATGGAGATTAAATCTCTGTAAATCCCACATTAGCTACATGAGGCCACGCGGCTTTTACACAAGAAACAAGCAATGATGATTATCTTTGGAGGGGAGTTGGGTGTCTAAGAGACAGAAACATAAACGAGACTAATTTTTCACTATGTGACTATATATAACTCTTTAAGTGTCTATACAATGTGTATTTATTACTTATCCACAAGTATGCACCTCAGTGAAGAAGTCTGTGGTGGTCAATGAGGCCTGAGTTTTAATTCAGGTTCAGTTTCTCACTTGTTGGTGAAATTCAAGCAAATTTCTTAACCTTTGTGAATTCTCAGTTTCCACAATGGGAAAATGATGACCATAGTAATTATCTGACACATATTTCACGAGGTGTAAATAAGGTAGGTAGCTTTTATAAAGTGTTAGGATGATCCACCTTAAGGGCTCAAATTTTAAAAATTAAAACTCAACGTCTCCCACAGCTAATCTTGGGGCCCAGATATTACAAATTCAGGTCCATTTATGTTATTTTCCTGTCTTTTCTTTATTATGCAACAGTCTTAAAGAACAGAAGTTTTTCCTCTGGGAAAAGAGGAAGAATATGATTAACTTCCTGATTATGAAAAGAAAGCTAGATTCAGGGTGAAAATACCTAGATTTTTATCCAAGATTTTCCACTTGAAATGAGAATTTGGACAAACCTCCTAATAGCAAGACATCAGTTTTTCCTTGTCTGCAAAATTAGGGACATGAAGAACTGATTTTTAAGACTTTCTAGATGTGACCTTAATTTTTAGTCTTTATGACTTAAGATTTTTGAGAAGGGACCTGAATTTTCTTTTCTCTATTCCCTACAATGTCTAACAACCAATGAGCCTGACTCTAAACCTCTGTTTCATCCCTGTAATTAGTCAGAGTATCATTTAATACCCAGGACTGCAATCTCTTGACACGATCGTCATTAGCCACAGAAAGAATACTCAGAAGGAAGAGGTGATGAATGTCTTGGGATGAAGCAACAGTGGTGTGGCTGAATAATATTCTGAACAGAAGATGGAGTCAGCATAGACCTCAGTCTTGTGGAATTGAGCTTCTTGGTATACTGGAGTGGATGTATATTTTAATGATTCCTAGAAAAAATCAACAAGTTAATGCAAAGGGCAATTAATGAAAAATTTCTTTTTTAAAGAACCAGATAGTAAACATTTTCAGCTTTGCAGTCCACATAGTCTCTGTCACAACTGCTCAGTTCTGAAGTTGTACCATAAAAACAGCCACAGGAAAGATGCAAATGAATGGAGATGATTGTGTTCCATTAAAATTTTATTACAAGAGCAGGTAGGGGAGTTATATTTGGCCAACAGGGCATACATTGCTGAGTCCTAATTTAAAAAATTCTCATAGAGTGGCCCAAAGCACAGTTAGCAGTGATAAAGTGATAAGAAGAATTTATTTTTTTAAGATTAACCCAGGTTTTGGTCCAAGATGGTGACATAGGAAACTCCTGAGCTCACCTCCTCCCAAAGACATACTGAATCTACAGCTTCAGATAGAGCAATTCTCTCTGAAAGAAACACAGAAACTAACTGAGTGACTTCCATACATTGGGCAAATGAGAAAATACCCACATAGAAATCTGTAGAAAAGTCTGAGACACACTCTTTCCATAAACCTCACTGCTGGCACAGCAACATACAATTGGGTTATATAACTTCCAGCTTCTTCCTGAGGAACAAAGGGTTTGGACTCAACAATTAGCATCCCAACATTTAAGACTTCCACCTGAAGGATGGGCCCCAAAACACCCAGATGTGAAAGCCAACAGGGCTAGAGTCTATGAAACTCACAAGACTATAGCAAATAAAAGCAGTTCTCAACAGGCTCATGAGGACTTACTATGGCTGTCCCCTCAAGGCTCAGTGCAGAGGGAAAAGACAGAAACAACCATCTCCCAGTCTTTTCCTAAAAGAAGCCTATTTGCACACTTTAAAAGCTGCTGTCTAAGGGTCAGACTTCTAATTTAACACACATCTATAGGCTAACTGCAATCTTGCCTGGAGATCAAGGATGCTGGCAGGCACCATCTCCACATTCTCCTTCTGGCCCAATTCAGATCACTGGTGCAAACTGGAAGAAGCTTGTGCACATGCCTGGTGCCCTGGTTTTTGTAGCTGCCACCTAGGAGACACATAGCCTTGATCACCTGGCTCTGGTGGCCAGGGGTGTTTGCATTCACAGGTCCCACAGGATAGTAGCAATCAAAGAAACAGATCTTAACTGGCTGTCCATCCCAGGGCTCAGCACAGAGGGAGAAGACACAAGCACCCATCTCCCAGTCTTCCCCTGAAAGAGGTCTATTTACACACTTTAAAAGCTGCCACCTGAGAGTTCAGTTTCCAATAAGCTTGCATGTAGGTACTAACTGATATCTTCCCCTTGGGGACTGACAGGTCTAAGCACACCCTCAACTATTGGGAGCTGCTAAGAACAAAGAAGGTGACTTGGAAAATCACAAAGGTTTGAGATACAACCAAGAGCCAGGACCAGCTGAACAATAAGGTTCATCTCTTACATGAGACCACTCAGTCAAGAATGGGAGACGTGGCTGTTTTATGTAATGCACTGAAATCAACACAGAGGGGCCAGGAAAATGAAGAAGCAGAGGAATCTGTTCCAAACAAAAGAACAAGGTAAAACTCCAGAAATGGAACATAGTGAAATGGAGATAAGTGATTTACCTGATAAAGAGCGCAAAACGATAGTTATAAAGCTGCTCACCAAAGTCAGGAGAACAATGCATGAACAAAGCAAAAATTTCTACAAAGATATAGAAAATATAGGAAAGTAATAAACAGAAATCACAGAGTTGGAGAATATAATAACTGAACTGCAAAATTCAATAGAAGAGTTTAACAACAGACTAGATCAAGCAGAAGAAAGGATCGGAAAGCCCAAAGACAGGGCAGTGGAATTCATCCAATCAGAGGAGCAAAAAGAAAAAAGAATGGAAAGAGTGAAGATAGCTTAAGGGACTTATGAGACACTATTAAGTGGGCCAACATACATGTTATAGGGGTCCCAGAAGGGGAAGAGAGAGAGAGAAAAGGGCAGAAAGTTTACTCAGAGAAATAATGGCTGAAAACTTCCCTAACCTGGGGAAAGAAACAGACTTTCAGATCCAGGAAGTCCAGAAAGTAGCAAAAAAGATGAATCTAAAGAGAACCACACCAAGATACATTATAATTAAATTGTTGAAACAGAAGGACAAAGAGAGAATCTACAAGCAGTAAGAGAAAAACAGCTTGTTATATACAAGGAAACCCCCATAAGATTATCAGCAGAGTTTTCAGCAGAAACTCTGCAGGCCAGAAGGGAGTGTCATGATATATTCCAAGTACTGAAAGAAAAAGCTGCCAACCAAAAATACTCTACCCAGCAAAGTTGTCCTTCAGAATTGAAGGAGAGATAAAGAGTTTTCCAGACAAGTGAAAACTGGAGAAGTTTATCACTGATACACTGGCCTTATAACAAATGTTAAAGGGATTTCTTCAAGCTTAAATGAAAGGATGCTAATTAGAAATAGAAAAACATATTAAAGTATAAATCTCACTGGTAAAGGTAAATATATAGTTAAACTTAGAATACTCTAATGTTGTAATGGTGGTGGGTAGAACAATTATAACTAGTATGAAGATTAAAAGACTAAAGTATCAAAAACAACTATAACTACAATAATTTCTTAATGGAAACACAGGGTAAAAAGACAAATTTTGACATCAAAAACAAAATGGGGGGAGTAAAAATGTAGAGATTTAGTATTCATTTGAAGTTAAATTATTGTCAGCTTAAAATAGGCAATTATAAATATGAGATGTTTTATATAAGCCTCATGGGAACCAGAAAGCAAAAATATATAGTAGATACACACAAGATAAAAGGAAAGGAATCTAAGCATACTACAGCATAAAATCATCAAATCAGGAAGGGGGCAGAGCAAAATGGCGGGTGAGCTGACCCGGGATTCTCTCCCCTACAAAATACAACAAAAGATTGGAAGAACTGAATTTCAGAGAATAAACATAATGCCAGCTCGTTAGAGACCTACAATACCAAGAAGGCGGAGATCATAACCTTGCTTACACCCTCGGAGGCGCTGGAACGGTAGGAGAGAACATCGCTCCCTCCCCTAGAGTCTGCGATCGCTGCAGCGCGGGTCGGGAAGGAGCGGGGGAGGGGCTGCGCGACCCCGGGATCATCTAGGACTCCTGCCGCTGATTCAGTGGAGACCCGACGGGGGGAAAGCTTCCGTCCACAGGGACCCCATAAATCAAGGGCCTTGGAAGACCAGAGAACAGAACTGATCTGAACCCAGACCAGCACGTGTGAGTAACAGCCCCTCCTCCCCACCTCCGGCAAAGCCAGTGGGCGCAGCCATCTTGCCCCAAGGCGGAGAGCTAACACGCCGCTCTCGACCCCGTCTAGTGGCGACAGGCTGTAACTGCAACTGAATTCTACCACCATGCGAAAAAACCGCTCCTCTACCATCCAGCAATTTATAAAAGCCCCAGACCAGAAGGAAAACAATAAAAACATAGAATTAAGTCCTGAGGATTTGGAAGTAAGTAAACTAAGTGATAATGAGTTCAGAGCAGCTATAATCAAAAAACTCAATGAGGTAGAGAGAAAGATAGAGAAACAAGCCGAGTTCTGGAGTTACTTCACAAAAGAGATTGAAATCATAAAGAAGAATGAAACAGAATTACTTGAGATGAAAAACACAATTGACCAGATAAAACAGAATACAGATTCCCTGAATGCCCCTGTAGACAACATAGAGGAGAAAATTAGCATAATCGAAGATAGACAGGCTGAATGGCACCAGACAGAGGAAGAAAGAGAACTAAGAATTAAAAAAAATGAGGAAAATCTCCGAGAGACAATGGATTCAATGAGGAGTAAGAACATAAGGATCATAGGAATTCCCGAGAATATGGAAAAGGAAAATGGAGCAGAAAGTGTGCTTAACGAAATTATTGAAGAGAACTTCCCAAATCTGGGGATCAACGGAGAAATGTGTGTAGAGGAAGGTTTTAGATCTCCTAGATTTGTCAATGTAAAAAGACCTACTGCAAGGCACGTAGTAGTAAAGTTGGCAAAAAGGGAAGATAAGGAAAGAATACTCAGGGAAGTAAGGGGAAAAAAAGAGAATAACCTATAAAGGAGCCCCTATCAGACTGTCAGCAGAGTTCTCTGCAGAAACCCTACAAGCTAGGAGAGAATGGAGTGACATATTCAAAGCTTTAAAGGAAAAAATCTTCAGCCAAGAATACTCTATCCAGCAAGAATTTCCTTCAGATATGAGGGAGAAATTAAATCTTTTCCAGACAAACAAAAGTTAAGGGAATTTGTAACCAAAAGCCCTCCATTACAAGAAATCCTCAAGAAGGCTCTCATACCTGAAAAAAGAAAAAAGGGAGAAAGGGGTCACAAACCACAGACTAGGGAGACTGATGGATAGAACCAGAACAGGATAGCAAATATTCAACTAGAGCATTAGGGTAAAGGTAAGGAAACTACCAAAACAAGGACGATCTTAGCACTGTAACTACCAATTAATAAGACGAGTTGGAATAAAAAATGAAAATAATTATTTAGGTGGGGAAGAGCAAAGGGTCTAAATCAGTATTGGTCAAGTAAGTAAGAGACCACCAGAGAATAGTCTATATTATACACGAGATTCTAAATACAAACTTCAAGGTAGACGCTAAAATAAAGTACAGAACAGAGTCACAAATCATAAATAAGGAAAAATCTAAGAAACCCAGCATAAGAAATTGCAGTATTAAGTGGGTAGTCTAAAGCAAACAGGAAAAGAAATGCAGGAAAACAAGATAATGAGCAACAGATTAACAGCACTAAATCCACATGCATCAATAATCACTCTCAATGTGAACGGATTGAACTCTCCAATAAGAAGACACAGAGTGGCAAAATGGATTAAAGAACACGATCCAACAATTTGTTGCCTCCAGGAAACACACCTCAGCCCCAAGGACAAACACAGACTCAGGGTGAAGGGGTGGAGGACAATACTTCAAGCAAATAGCAAGGAAAAAAAGGCAGGTGTTGCAATTCTCATATCAGACCAAGTGGATTTCAAAATAAGACAGGTAAAGAGAGACACAGAGGGACAATATATAATGATCAAAGGGACACTTCATCAAGAAGAAATAACGCTTATAAATATCTATGCACCCAACACAGGAGCACCAAGATTCATAAAGCAACTATTAACAGACCTAAAGGAAGATGTTAAAAACAACACAATAATAGTAGGGGACCTCAACACCCCACTCACATCAATGGACAGATCATCCAGACAGAAAATCAACAAGGAAATAGTGGAGCTGAATGAAAAACTAAAACAATTAGACTTAATAGACATATATAGATCACTCCACCCTGAAGGAGCTGAATACACATTCTTCTCAAGTGCACATGGAACATTCTCTAGGATAGACCATATGTTGGGAAACAAGGCAAGCCTCTACAAATTTAAAAAAATTGAAATAATAACAAGCATCTTCTCAGATCATAGTGCTATAAGGCTAGAAATTAATTACAAGAAAAAAGCTGAGAAAGGCACAAAGATGTGGGGACTAAACAGCACACTACTGAACAAGCAATGGATCATTGAAGAAATTAAAGAAGAAATAAAAAAATACCTGGAAACAAATGAAAATGATAGCATGCCATACCGACTCATATGGGATACAGCAAAAGCTGTAGTAAGAGGAAAATTCATTGCAATACAGGCACATCTTAACAAACAAGAAAAATCCCAAATAAGCAACCTTAAAGCACACCTAACTGAACTAGAGAAAAAAGAACAAATGAAGCCCAAAGTCAGCAGAAGGAGAGAAATAAAAAAATCAGAGCAGAAATAAATACTATTGAAATGAAAAAGGCAGTAGAAAGGATCAATGAGACAAACGGCTGGTTTTTTGAGAAGATAAATAAAATTGACAAACCACTAGCCAGACTTACAAACGAAAAAAGGGAGAAAGCTCAAATAAACAAAATCAGAAATGAGCGAGGAGAAATAACAACAGACTCTGCAGAAATACAACAGATTATAAGAGAATACTACAAAAAACTATATGCCAACAGAATGGATAACCTAGAGGAAATGGATAAATTCTTGGACTCCTACAATCTCCCAAAGCTCACTCAAGAAGAGGCAGACAATTTGAACAGACCAATCACAAGGAAAGAGATTGAAACAGCAATCAAAAACATGCCAAAGAATAAAACCCCAGGACCAGATGGCTTTCCTGGGGAATTCTACCAAACTTTCAGAGAGGATTTAATACCTATCCTTTTCAAGCTATTCCAAAAAATTAGGGAAGATGGAACACTTCCTAACACATTCTATGAGGCCAACATCACGCTGATACCAAAACCTGACAAGGACACCATGAAAAAAGAGAACTATAGGCCAATATCACTGGTGAACATAGATGCAAAAATTCTAAACAAAATTTTGGCAACCAGAATTCAGCAATTCATCAAAAGAATCATACATCATGATCAGGTGGGATTCATACCAGGGACACAGGGATGGTTCAACATCCACAAATCAATCAACGTGATACACCACATCAACAAACTGAGGAATAAAAACCACATGATCATCTCAATAGATGCAGAGAAGGCATTTGACAAGATCCAACAGCCATTTATGATAAAAACTCTGAACAAAATGGGCATAGAAGGAAACTACCTCAACATAATAAAGGCCATGTACGACAAACCCATAGTCAACATCATACTCAATGGGCAAAAACTGAACGCCATCCCCCTGAAAACAGGAACAAGACAAGGATGCCCTCTATCACCACTCTTATTTAACATAGTACTGGAGGTCCTGGCCAGAGCAATCAGGCAAGAAAAAGGAATAAAAGGAATCCAAATAGGGAGGGAAGAAGTGAAACTCTCGCTGTTTGCAGACGACATGATCTTATATATAGAAAACCCCAAAGAATCCATTGGAAAACTGTTAGAAGTAATCAACAACTACAGCAAAGTTGCAGGGTATGAAATCAATTTGCATCAATCAGCAGCATTTCTATACTCCAGTAATGAACCAACAGAAAAAGAACTCAAGAATGCAATACCATTCACAATCGCAACAAAAAGAATAAAATACCTTGGGGTAAATTTAACTAAGGAAGTGAAGGACCTGTATAATGAAAATTACAAGGCCTTTCTGAGAGAATTGGATGACGACATAAGGAGATGGAAAGACATTCCATGTACGTGGATTGGAAGAACAAACATAGTTAAAATGTCCGTTCTACCTAAAGCAATCTACAGATTCAATGCCATCCCGATCAGAATCCCAATGACATTCTTTACAGAATTAGAACAAAGAATCCTAAAATTCATATGGGGCAACAAAAGACCCCGAATTTCTAAAGCAATCCTGAGAAAAAAGAACAAAACGGGAGGCATCACAATCCCTGACTTCAAAACATACTACAAAGCTACAGTAATCAAAACAGCATGGTACTGGTACAAAAACAGGTGCACAGATCAATGGAACAGAATTGAAAGCCCAGAAATAAAACCACACATCTATGGACAGCTTATCTTTGACAAAGGAGCTGAGGGCATACAATGGAGAAAAGAAAGTCTTTTCAACAAATGGTGCTGGAAAACTGGACAGCCACATGTAAAAGAATGAAAAGTGACCATTCTTTTTCACCATTCACCAGAATAAACTCAAAATGGATCAAAGACCTAAAGGTGAGACCTGAAACCATAAGGCTTCTGGAAGAAAACGTAGGCAGTACACTCTTTGACATCAGTATTAAAAGGATCTTTTCGGACACCATGCCTTCTCAGAGAAGGGAAACAATAGAAAGAATAAACAAATGGGACTTCATCAGATTAAAGAGCTTCTTCAAGGAAAATGAAAACAGGATTGAAACAAAAAAACAACCCACTAACTGGGAAAAAATATTTGCAAGTCATATATCTGACAAAGGCTTAATATCCATAATATATAAAGAACTCTCACAACTCAACAACAAAAAATCAAACAACCTGATCAAAAAATGGGCTGGAGACATGAACAGACATTTCTCCAAAGAAGATATACAGGTGGCCAATAGGCACATGAAAAGATGCTCATAATCGCTGATCATCAGGGAAATGCAAATCAAAACTACACTAAGATATCACCTTACACCTGTTAGAGTGACAAAAATATCTAAAACTAATAGCAACAAATGTTGGAGAGGTTGCGGAGAAAAAGGAACCCTCATACACTGCTGGTGGAAATGCAAACTGGTGCAGCCACTATGGAAAACAGTATGGAGATTCCTCAAAAGATTAAAAATAGAACTACCATACGATCCAGCCATCCCACTACTGGGTATTTATCCAAAGAGCTTGAAGTCAGCAATCCCAAAAGTCCTATGCACCCCAATGTTCATTGCAGCACTGTTTACCATAGCCAAGACATGGAAGCAACCTAAGTGTCCAGCAACAGACGAATGGATAAAGAAGATGTGGTACATATATACAATGGAATACTACTCAACTGCAAAACAGAACAAAATCATTCCATTTGCAATAACATGGATGGACCTTGAGAGAATTATGTTAAGTGAAATAAGCCAGCGAGAGAAGGATAATCTGTGTATGACTCCACTCATATGAGGAATTTAAAATTATGGACTAAGAACAGTTTAATGGACACCAGGGGAAGGGTGGGGTGGAGGGTGGGTACAAAGGGTGAAGTGGTGCACCTACAACATGACTGACAAACATTAATGTACAACTGAAATTTCACAAGATTGTAACCTATCAATAACTCAATAAAAAAAATCATCAAATCAAAAAGGAAGAGAGCAAGAAAGGAACAAAGGAATTACAAAACAGCCAGAAAACAATTAACAAAATGACAACAATAAGTCCACAGCTAGCAATAATTACTTAAATATAAATAACTCAATCCTCCAATCAAAAGACATAGAGTGGCTGATATGGATAAAAAACTAAGACCCAAATGTATGCTGGCTACAAGAGACTCACTTCAGCTGTAAGGATGCACACAGACTAAAAGTGAAGAGATGGGAAAAGATACTCCACGCAAATGGAAACCAAAAGAAAACAGAAGTAGCTATACTTAGGCAAAATAGACTTTAAGTCAAAGACTGTAACAAAGACAAAGAAGGTCATCATATAACAATTAAGGGGCAATCCCAGAAGAGGATATAACATTTGTAAATATTTATGCACCCAACATAGACATACCTAAATATATAAAGCTAATAATAACAGATATGAAGAGAGAAACAGACAATAATACAACAATAGTAGAGGACTTCAATACCCGACTTTCAACAGTGGATAATCCACCATATAGAAAATCAATAAGGAAACATTGGACCTAAACTACACATTAGCCCAGATGGACTTAACAGACATTTATAGAACATTCCATCCAACAATAGTACAATACACATTCTTCTCAAGCACACATGAAACATTATCCATGATAGATCAGATATTAGGCCACAAAACAATTCTTAATAAATGTAAGAAGACTAAAATTATATCAAGCATCTTTTCCGACCACAATGATATTGAACTAGAAATCAAGTACAAAAAGAAAAGTGGAAATGCACAAATATGTGGAGATTAAACAACATGCTGTTGAACAAAAATTAGGTCAAAGAAAAAATCAAGAGAAACCAAAAAATACCTTGAGACAAATGAAAAGGAAATACACCATAACAAAACTTATGGGATTCAGGAAAAGCAGTTCTAGGAGGGAAGTTTATAGCAATAAGCCCCTATATTAAGAAAAAAGAAAGATCTCAAATAAACAACCTAGCTTTACACATCAAGGAACTAGAAAAAGAAGAACTAAGTAAGGACAAAGTTAGTATAAGGAAGGAAATAACAAAAATCAGAGTGAAATTAACGAAATAGAGACTAAAATGACAATAGAAAAGATCAACAAAACTAAAAGCTGGGTTTTTTTGAAAAGATAAACAAACCTTTAGCTAGACTCACCGAGAAAAAAAGAGAGGATTCAAATTGAGTAGTTTAGTAAAAGCATGAGTTTGTTTAATCAGAAATATAAAATAGAGGATAATTACTACTGTTACACATGCATTGAAGCTAACAGAAGGTTTCAAGAACTGCAAAAATTGTGATTCTGGCTCACATCTTCCCACTCTGTCTATGAGGTAAAATATAGAGCAGGATGCCTCATGTATTTGCACCACACAAACATCAGGAAATCACTTAGAGAAACAGACTCTTATCACATACGTGCTCCCCAACCTAGGAGAGCTTCATATGAGACCAAACAGCAGACATTTATTATCAGAAGGGAGAAGGATCTCCATGAGATGCTCATAGGGATTCCACCATAGAATGGGATAAGAAGAAATTAGCTAAAATATTAGGGAGAAAAAGGTCTACTGCCTACCACATCAGTTTAGAATAAGTGGGAGCTCCTGACACAAGGAGAGTTCATATTTGCTCACCAGCTCTTCTCCACGATCCCCTACTTGGTGCTCCTGAGAGAGATTGGGGACATGGCAGGAAACTGGAGAGAGCTCATTGGGGCAGATATGCAGGAGGTGATTGGCTGCTGTGAGGGGATAGGTGTAAAACACCACCCTATTCCTCAGATCTTTCACTCACACTAAGCAACAGCCATAAGCCACTGAAGGAGAAGAAGCAAACCTCGTCATCCCAAAGACCTAAATAAACATCCACTGTTTTTGGTAAAGGGGTAAAAATTTACTGTTTCTTGTAGCGAGGTGGAAGCAAAAGTCATCTTCCACAGGAGACGGCTAGGATCATCTACTAACGTAAAGCAGAGTTCTGCTACCACTGGAGGAGGAGCAGGAAAATCTCCTGCCCAAGACATGAGCGGAGTTTAGCCACCACCAAGGGAGGGGCAGGAATGCAGAGAAGGTCCAACCCAGAAGTTCAGGCACCCAGGCCCTGCCTAAGTTTGGACAAGAAGAACTGATAAGGAGCTTCACCCTACCACGAGCATTGCATCAAAGAATAGGAAACATCAGTTTACTGGTAGGGCAGGAGCAAGAGCATGAAGAGAGATTCTCTTTGTGTTGTAGGCATGTAAGGTTCTCTGAAAGCTGGGTTTGAGGGGATGTCCAGAACACTGAGAAAAACCCTCTAGCATCCCAGAATCCAAGCTAAGCACAAGGCAACAGCAGCCCACTGCTGGCAGAATTTGAAAACTTTCATGTGCCAAAGACAGGGATAGACACAAAAAAAAACAAATCCAGCTCAACTACCAACCATGCTCCCCTACTACTAACTATTCTAACTAACCCCACTGACCTGACAGAAGAAAAGATGTGCCCATTTCTTGGTGTAAATATTTTTTACCTTGGGCTCTTCTGTTTTTCTACACACAATATTTAGCATTCAATCAGAAATTGCAAAACATGCAGAAAAGCAAGAAAAAAGATGACCCATTGTCAAGATAAAGCAATCAACAGAACAGACTCAGAGATGAGCCAGTTGTTGCAAGCAGTAAATGAGGCTTTAAAATAATTATGATTAAGAGTATAGTTGAAAAAATGAACACCATGAATGAACAGATGGGGAATTTCAGTAGAAAAGTAGAAACTTTAAAAAGAATCAAAAGGAGACTATTAAAAACATTTTATCATAGATGAATTTCTTTGACTGATTTATATGTAAACTGGACACAGCTGAAGAAAGAAATAGTGAAACCAAACATAGAGAATAGAAGTTGTTCAAATGAAACAAAAAAAAATTTAAAAGGTTAAAAATTTTGAAGTGCATAGCATCCAAGAGTTGTGGTCTAACATAAGTGCAATTAGAACCCCAAAAGGGGAAGAAAGAGAAAGTGACCAAAGAAACATCCAAAATAACAATAGCCAAGAATTTTCTAAAATGCATTTGTAAAGGTAAATTTACGAAAAATAGCTAACACAAAATTGAAAAAGTTCTAAGAGGAATATCATACCCTTCCAGATATCAGGAAGAAATCTAAAGCTATAATAATAAAGAGTAAGTTATGGTAGGAATCAATTTATTTATTTTTAGTGGTACAGAATAGCGATTTTTGGAGCCAAATCATGAAGATGGGAACTGACATACGATGGCTGTGACACTCTAAATCAGTAGAGAAGGGACAGAACAGTCAGTAAACATTTGGGGACAGATAGCTTTCCCAATATTTATACTTACTTTGTACCAATTATATACAAAAAGCTCACATCGGATGGATTGTAAACTAAAACTTTCAAACTCTTAGACAAGTGTCTAAGCTTGAAATTGGGAAAATTTGCTTAAGCATAATACAATTCATACAAACAATAGAGGAGAAAAGTATGAATTCGGCTACATCAGAGATTAAAATTCACATATGACAAAACACCAAAAATAATTATAAAAGGGACACGAAAAATTGAATAAAATATTTGCTATATATAACCAAAATGGATTACTATGTAAAATATACAAAGATCTCTTATTAATCAATAAATTTAAAAATCAATAAAGAAGTAAATGCTATGACCAGGTAATTTATCCCATAATAAAAATAGCTTCATTACATCTTTTTTTTTCTTTTTTCTTCTTTTTTCTTTTTCTTTTTTTTTTTTTTTTTTGTGAGGATTGTCCCTGAGCTAACATCTGTTGCCAATCTTTCCTCTTTCTGCTTGAGGAAGATTTTCACTGAGCTAACATCTGTGCCAATCTTCCTCTGTTTTATGTTGGATGCTGCCACAGCATGGTTTGACAAGCGGTACTAGATCCACACCAGGGATACGAACCTGCAAACCCTGGGCTACCAAAGCAGAGTGCACAAACCTAACCACTACACCACCAGGCCAGCCGGCTTCATTACATCTTGAGTGAGTACTATGTGCCATTACTGAAGAAATTAACCTCATTACAGTTAAATGTTGAGCAAAATGCCAACTGAGAAAAACAATCATATTGTCAGCAAACTATTTCTTTTATATTTTACTTGACATATATTTTTAATTCTTTCAAATGAATGCTACCTGCAAACATTACAGATATTCATTTGAATTTAGCTGAACTTTAAAATATTTTCCCTGCCTTGAGCATTTCAAGTTCTCCCACTCCCCTGATTATCACAGCACATTCCTTAGTTCTTGCATGTCGTCTTAGACTGTATCATGTGTTAAAAAAATCCTGTAATTGAATGTGTTGAGAAACTGCAGAGCGTGGGTGCCATGCTAACTGACCTATGTGCCATTTTTTTCTTCCTGCAGTGTAGAGCTTACTTAACTAGAGAGTGGTATTTTCAAACTCTGAGCATGTCATCTTTTTACACTCAATATTGTGTATTCTATTGTATTAAACTCACTTAATCTCCACAATAACCATTGAGGCTGGTTACCCTTATTTTACAGATGAAGGAACCGAAGAAGCACAAGATGGTGTAGTAACGCGATAAGCTCCCCCAACAGGTAAGTGAAGGAAATGGGACTTACTCCAGGCTGGTGGCCCCAGAGGCTGATCATGCAATAGAGACCACCTCTCAAAAGGAAATCTGAAAAGTTTCAAGGTCATGGAATACAAGGGAAAACCAAGAAACTGTCACAGATTGGCAAAGACTAAGGAGACATGACAACTAAATTTAATGTGGGATCCGGGACTGGATCCTGGAACAGAAAGAGGACATTAATGAAAAAAGCAGAGAAATCCAAATACATCTGAATAAAGTCTGCAGTTTACTTAATATTATTGTACCAATGTTAATTTCTCAGTTTTGATAAATGTACCTTGATCATGTAAGATGTTAATATTAGGGGAATCTGGGCCAAGAGTATACAGGAACTCTGTACTATCTATCAACTCTTTCATACATCCAAGTTATTTCAAAAAAAATTTAAGACAATCTAAATGCCAAAAAACAGAATAGTTCAAAAGTTGCTGAACATCACCAAAAATCGTGTGGATGCAAATTAAAATTAAAATGAAATACTCTGTTTACCCATCAGATTAGCAATAATTAAAAATGCTGGCAACCGCATTTTGACTTGGATGTGCAATCATGTCTTTCCACTCACTGCTGGTGGCAATTCAAATGGGTTATTCACTCTGGAAGTTTCTATCAAAATTGATGACGAGGGGGCCAGCCCCATGGCCACTGGTTAAATTCCTGCATGCTCTGTTTTGGCAATCCAGGTTTGCGGTTTTGGATCCCAGGCGCAGACGTCCTCCATTCATCAGCTGTGCTGTGGAGGCATCCCACATACAAAATAGAGGAAGACTGGTATGGATGTTAGCTCAGGGAAAATCTTCTTCAACAACAACAAAAAATTGATGATGAGAACGTCCTGTGACCAGCACTCTTCTTCTGAGTATTATTCCAAGAGAATCCTTCGCACTTGTGCTCAAAAGTAGAAGATGGTCTTTTCAACATTGTTTCTAATAGTTTGAACAAAGAGTAACATTAGTACGCTCTTTGAAAAATAAAATATGAAATCAGAAATATGGAGTAACTACTTGTTTATAAAAATTCTTCATTTACTCAGGTGCTTGTTGTGAATTGATTTTCTCTATGTTGATAACAAGCAACTGAAACTTGAATGTTTATGTCTCAGTAAGTTAAAGAAAGAGCTTTATTATTTTTTTTTTGACTAATCCTAGTGAGGTGAAGGATGAAAGTAAAATTGACTGTTTTATACGTTAAACACTTTCTCTGTTTTGTTTCCTGAACTTTATTGTAAAAAAGTCTCTATTGTTGTTAAATGACTTATCTTCAAATCCTGCTCTCACCTTCCTGAGCCCTGTGTTTTATGAATTTTAATATTTTTGCAATGTGTCTTAAATTACTGGATGGAGTCATAAAAATCAGCCCCTACAGGAGTTAATGGAAGTTTATAAAATGTATCTATTATACATAATTTAACACACAAATGAACTCCCACTGGCATTTTTTTCCCATCTTGAAGCAGGTAGTTTGCTTTTCTTTTTCTTATGCTCTCTCTCCCTCTCTCTGACTTCTTACCCACCTGCAACACACACAGGCACACACACATTGTAAAATATTATAAAAAGCTAGGGGAAAAGGCTGATCTACTCTGATCTACTTACAAATGTACCAATATGACTAAATCAGAAAAGCTTACTGTTAAGTGCAAATAATGAAATGGTATAGGTAAATACATATCTGTGGGGAACTGCCTCATGGCTAACTGGTTAAGTTCATGCACTCCACTTAGGTGACCCGAATTTCACTGAATCAGATCCTGAGCATGGACCTACACAGCACTCATCAAGTCATGCTGTGGAGGCATCCCACATAGAAGAACTAGAATGACCTACAACTAGGATATACAACTATATACTGGGGTTTTGGGGAGAAAAGAAAAGAGGAAGATTGGCAACAGATGTTAGCTCAGGGTCAATTTTTCTCACCAAAAATAATACATCTATGTATATATACCCATAATATGTATGTGTGGATAGGCAGATAGATAGATAGATAGATAGATAGATAGATAGATAGACACCATCCATGAAAGCAGAAATGGACACATAAACCAACATTATTTATTTCTCTGGGCGCATGTATATACAAAAATGGCATGTAGTAGTAAAATGAGATACTGTATGTGACACTCATGATTTTATTTGATTCTGGGAATGAGGTGGAAAAGGAAGAAAGTGACTGGAAATAATCAAAACTATTTTAGCTTTTTCTTTACAGTTATATTTCTCTTTTAAATGAAACTATATAACTACATTTTATAATTTTAAAAAATTATGACCTGTGAAAAATTTTAGCCGCATATCACAGTACATCAACAGTTATTCATTTTGAGTGATAGAGCTATTTAGTGTTTCCATATATGTCTTAAATTTCTCAAAATATAAAACTTAAAGCAAAGAAAGAATAAACTGAAGAAAAAATGTCAAGGAGTAAATACACCAAATTGTTAACAGTGATTTCTCTGGCTGATATGATTTTAATTTCAGTTTGTATTATTCTTCATTTTCAAAAATTTCTACAAAGGCTATATATGCTTCAAAGCAGTATAAGAGCTGTTAATGTAAATGTTAAACATTTTAATCTTCAAGGCAGCATATGTTGATGAGACAAGATGTTAACATCAATAATGTTAATGGGAATTATTGGCCTGCTTTTCCAAACTTCAGTTTCCACATCAAGAATTCAGACCAGCTTCCTAAAGGTTGTAGGCATGTGGACAGAGGGGTGGGTAACAGTTTTAATATTACCTTTGGGGAATATTAACAAAATTCTCCTTAGACATCCCACACATACACACACACACACACACACACACACACACACACAATCCAGTTCTAAAATCCTTTTGTAGAAAATTGTGGGTAAGTTTCCACATTGCTTTTGTATTAGCCTTATCACTTCCATCACAAATGAGACCTGTCTTCTCCCGTTCTCATTCTGGTTAGCAGCCCATGTTGCTGATGAAGTGTTTGATGCTGTGTATTGTTTGGAATAGGATTTTCTTTACAACTCTGAAGTTGGGCTTGTTATTTTTCTTGAGTTTGGGATTGGTTACATGAGTCCTCAATTTAATTATTCACCCTGAACAGCTAAAGTTTATAAACTTTCTCAATGAGTTGATTATGTTCCAAAAAAAAAAAAAAAATGAAGGGCTTTTGGTTTTTGTTTTTCTTGAAGACAAAATAGAGGGAAAACATTGTCAACAACGGTATTAAGCCAGAGCCCTTTTCAAGAGTGTAAAATCAATTCTCCAACATTCTTTTTAGAGTTTGGAGCATAGCAAGAACAAAATTCCCTATGAATTTCTTTAGCTGTAATTTGATAAAAATAAATGAAGTAGATTTTCCTTTAAGAGGGGAAAACTGATAGACCTACTTTTCGTGTGGTTATCCCTCAAAAGAAGTTCTCGTTTTGCAAGAGTTTAATTTATTCCTCGGTTCTTTTAACCTTTTTTGAAAATATCTTCAAAAGACCACATGTACTTTTAGTCGAAGTTCTCCACAAAAGAAACCATGTATGATCGTTGAAAAGTACATGGATGTAAGATGTTAGGCTTTTGACCATCCGCTAATATGGCTATCAAACCTTGAATAAATATCAAAAGCATTACCACATCCTTGAGACCCAATCTCTCACCTTGCTTGTGGACAGTCTGACCTTGATCCCTGTTCTCTTTGCTGTTACTGTGCTCTGCCTTAGTACTCGCCATTTTCTCTCATTGGAATGATCTACTCCAGATATACTCACGGCTCACTCTTCTATTCATTCAGGTCTTTGCCCAAAAGGCCACTCTGGAAGAGTCTTTCTAAACAATTTACTCTAAAATATACCCATATATCATCATCATTTGTCCTACGTATGTGTGTGTGTGTATGTGTGTGTAATCCCGTCAAGAATTTAGGCTCTACAGGAGAAAGGACTTTGGTCACCATTTCATATCCCCAGCTCATAGAAGTCTGCCTGGCATATGATAGACAACTAGGAAACACTTCTGAATAAATATCTATGAGTACGCTGAGCTGAATACATTCTTTCCTAGTTTTCACAATGAAATTGAAGCTAAGAGAGTTTAAGTAATTTTTTTCAGGGTCATACAAGATAGAAAGAGGTAGAAATGAGTTTAAAATCACTAAAAGAGAATTATTTGATGTACCCAATCTCAAAGACACATTTCCAGCAAAACCGAATTCTGCGATGCAAAAAGTTGACTCTAATACTTCAATAGGAATGGAAAGGAAGATTCATATGGTGTAGGTGACAGAGGAGATTAAAAATGCAATGAAAACAAAAGTAATGTGGATTTGACCATGAATCATATGCTTTATTGGAGAAGCAAAAGAATAGACATATTGACATACCAAAGGGCTCACAGGATAGAGATCACCACCCAGATCACAGACAGACAGACGGCAAAGCGAGATCAGCTGATGATCCTGCTGCTCGTCTTCCAACAACGTGGTATCCTTTTGAGGAACCAAGCCTTTTCTCTGCCAGCTGTCAACCTGGGCGAGAGGTTAGGGAAGATGCAGTCTGCTACCATGGCTAAAGAGAAGACGATGGAATCCTGGGACTAAGAAGAGCCTGAATCTTGTCATTTCATGGTCTTGATGAATTCTGGTGCAGTTACTTCCTCTTGGGTGGACACTTCTGCTGACAGGGCAGGTATGGTTGCACAGGAGGGCGTTTCTGCTGGCATAGTGGAGGTGGACACTGCACCGGTGGGCATGGAGGAGGTGGACATGGTTCTGGGCACCTTGGAGGCGGACAAGGCTCAGGACACTTCAGAGGTGGGCAAGGCTTAAGACACTTCAGAGGTGGGCATGGTTCTGGGCACTTTGGTGGTGGGCAAGGCTCTGGGCACTTTGGTGGTGGGCAAGGCTGAGGACACTTAGGTGTGAACACAGGAGGTGGCTGGCAGGGCTGCTTGCACTGCTGCTGCTGGTAAGACATCTTTCCTGGGTCTCAAGGAAACTGAAATATAAACAGACAGCAGTGTTCAAAGCAGAGACAGTCCTGTTGGTAGAATAATTAGCTGGGCCATCAACCCTCCAGTCTCCAAGGACCCTCTGTAATCCCTAATGCAGTCTTTATGATTTTGTGTAGCTTCTTCATCCTTCCCTTTTAGCACTTCTTGCCCTCAGCTCTTCAGTCTTTTCTGGCTAATCTCTCATTCTATCACTCTCCAAAGACAAAATTTCCAACACAGGTGCTGTGCGAATATGAACATTAGCTGGAGAATAAAAACTCAGATACTAAAATTCTAGCCAATCCCAAACCAAACCTCTACTCATGTCTCTGTTGAGGTACTGGTTGCTGGTCTAACTGACCTGACTGTGGCTCTTTTGTGGACTTTTGAGGAGGACGGCAAAGGCTCAAAGTCTGCACTCAAGGGGATTGAACTCTGAGAGGGAGACATGTGGAACTCATATGGAGCAGGTGGCAGGACAACATTTCATCTCTCTTACATTCCTTCTGTCTAAGACTATACCTCTGACTCCATTTTTCTCATCGCCTTCAAGCTCATCTACCAAACACCAGCTAAATACCCCCAAAACCTCATTATCTTCTTTTCCCTACATGAGAATTAATTGGTTAAAATAAATAGTCATTTCTGCCCCCCGTTAAATCTTAACACTGTCCGAGTGCCAAGAAAGGCCTCTAAGATTTGTACTCACCTGAGCCTTCAAAGAAGGTCTAGGACTGAGTGTCAAGATGATGGCATCAGTGTGGTGGAGAGTCCTTTTATAAGGGCCAGGTGGCCCCATGCATGAGAAACAGCCCAGAACTGCAATGATGCACTAATTTCCCAACCAAAATACCATCTGCATGTAATTTCAAAAGTGACTTGCCACACTCACGCTATAGCACGAAACTTCCTTGTCCACGATCCACCTCATCCCTCACCGGGGAAGTGCACAGTGATTCACTTGGAACCTTGGCTCACACTTCGCATGCCATGTCAGGTGGCAATTAAGGAGTGTAAGAAATTCTTTGACAACCGTGATGCTTTTCCGTAGTCAGAGATGGTGCTTTCTCTACTCAGCTTCCCAAGCATCCGGTATGTAAGACTTATTTCCTCATTCAATTTCATCTGCTCAGTTTTGTTCCCTTTGATAATGGAGACCAGGGTGTGCTAACCCTGCAGCCTGGCCATATCGCACCCTCACCCACAGTTTTACTTTACAACTAGCTTCCCCTTTGATCATATCCTACTGGTCTCTAGGTTTTTCTTGACAATTAATTGACTTGAACTGAGCCACAGAGTCTTACCTTAGTTTCCTAGGTGCTGACAGTCCCGTGCTGGGTGTGTTTTCACATGGCTCCATTAATGGGCTTAAACAGGACAGCATCATCCCTCAGTTTTCTAAGTCATAAGAGTCACAGGTTGGGGCTCCTCCCTAAAGCTCCACATTTGCAGATTTACACACTGACCTGGTCTCTGTGTCCCTCGTGACCATGAGTGACTCGTGGTCTACTAGAAACCCAAATTCATCTGCTCTCATTTTCTTCAAAACTGATTCAATGTCTGGGTTGCATCCATTTAGACGCTTTCTCACTCATACTCCCCAAATATTGTGTGCTACCTTCTCCTACATATGTTAATTCAACTGACTCCTTATCAGGCCCTCTCTTTTAAAGGCACTTAGTGGGATTTTCAGTCTCTCTTAATGCAGTCAAGGAATGAAGTTCCATAAGCTATTTACCCCACCATTCAATTCATAGGTATTTTTACCTAAATAAATAAAATGTGGCTGACACAGAACCCATTGATAATTTCTTAGTACAATTTATTGAATCATAGTAACACTTCGGCTAGTATGACTCACTATGCCTAGTAGGGGGAACTTGAGTGTCTTGGCTATGCAGACATCTATGGGCACCACTATTTTGTGACATTAAATATTTCCTACCTTCCCTCAAGATCAGTTTACCCATCTGTAAATTAAAAATAATAACTATCCCTACCTCAAATTTTGCTGAAAAAAGTCAAAGAAATGCATAACATAAAGGACACTACATGGTAGGTCTTCAAGAAATATCAGCTCTCTATACATCCAATAAAAGGTTAATTTCCAAAATGTATAAGGAACTCCTACAACTCAATAGCAAAAAAAACTAATAACCTTAATTTTAAAATGGGCAAAGTTCGTGAATAGAATTTCTTCAAAGAAGATATACAAATGGCCAACAGATACATGAAAAGGTGCTCAACATCAATAATCATCAAGGAAATACAAAAGCCACAATGAGATGTTACTTTAACCTGTTAAGATGGTTATTTTCAAAAAAACAAAAGACAACAAAAAGTGTTGGTTAGGTAGTAGAGAAAAGACACCCCTTATATATTGTTGGTGTGAATGCAAAAAGGCATAGCCACTGTGGAAAACAGTATGAAGGTTCCTCAAAAAATTAAAAATAGAACTTCCATATGATCCAGCAATCCTACATCTTGGTATTTACCCAAAAGAATTTAAATCAGGATCTCAAGGAGGTATCTGCATCCCCATGTTTATTGCAGCATTATTCACAACAGCCGAGATGTGGAAATAACCTAAATATCCATCCACAGATGAATGGATAAAGAAAATGTGGTAAAAAAACACATAGCATTGGAGATTGGACTGGTGGTTACCATTGGGGAAGGGGGGAGGGGGGAGGGCAAAAGGGGTGATTAGGCTCACGTGTGAGGGGGTGCACTATAATTAGTGTTCATGTGGTGAACATGATGTAATGTATACAGAATTCGAAATATGATGTACATCCGAAAAAAATAAAAATTAAAAAAAAAAGAAAATGTGGTATGCACATAGAATGGAATATTATTCAATCCTTAAAAAGAAGGAAATCCTGCCTTTTGTGGCAACATGGATCCTGAAGGACATTATGCCAAGAAAAACAAGCCAGTCACAGAGGGACAAACACTGCGTGATTCCACTTATATGTGGTATCTAAAACAGTCAAACTCATGGAAGTAAAGAACATAACTTCTTGCTTGGGGCTGGAGGGAGAGGAAAACAGAGAGTTGCTAATCAACAGGTGTAAAGTTTCAGTCATGCAAGATGAAAAAGTTCTAGAGATCTGCCGTACAACATCATGCATATAGTTAACAATACTGTATTGTACACTTAAAAATCTGTGAAGGGGGTAGATCTCATGTTAAGTGTTCTTACCACAATTAAATTTTTTAGAAAAGAAAAGACATGTGAGCTCTGAAAGATAGAAAAACTACTGAGAATAATGAATAACTAATCAATAACTAATTAATAATGTCAACCATGTCAAAAAAATGTAATAAAGAATGGGATTGTGTAGCGTAAAGCCTATCTAGCTAAGATCCTTGCCCTGCTCCCCTTTCTTCCAGCTGATGTCACTGCTAAATAGAAGGTGACAGTCTGATAGCACCTTCAGTGTCCAAGCCTTCTTATTCAGGAGAAGGGCCCTCCCTATTGCCTGAGGGAGGATTTCATGCCCATGCTCTTTCCTGGAAGAATGCTGAGCAGCATCTGCAATTTTTCAAACTTGATTGGGCTGGTATGGTACGGAAAATAAATCAGTGGCCTAACCTGGGGAACTGAAGAAGTGGGAACTTCTTGGGTTTGAGCCCTGCTCCTGATCTCTTTCTCAGCATCTCAGAGGACCAACACCAGGCCTGTTGTTCCTTCCTTGCACTCTGAGATTAAACGGTGAAGTCATCCAGATCACTATGAGGAAACTGACATCTTTCAGGGATGCCAGAAGGAAGAGGGATGCTCTTGGGATGGGTGAGGTGCTTTCACCACATTCTATTCGGGTTGAAATCCTAGGAACTAGAAGTGGTGCCTGCCAGTATAAAGGAATTATCCAAGGATCACGTGACTTAGAGCAATTCTACTGACAAAATGTTACACTTGCTTTTCTTTGACTTGTGAATTACTAATTGGCTCCAAAGTTATTTTTACCAATAAATTATTTGGGTTATCATTTATGTTTGCTAAACTGAAGGAGGATCAGGCTTTCTTAAGAAAAGAATGCTTAATGAGGTTTGTCAACTTTAGAAAGAGAGATAATTATCTCTTGACGTACAGAGAAAATGACTAAAGAATTTCTCACAAATAATGGGTACTTGAAGCATCTGCGAAAATTATATCTCTGCAAATCATGTAATATCTACACGAGAGTTTACTAGATTTTACTTAGAAGCTAGTAACAGTGGTTATCTAGGAGAGGAGTTGAGTATCTGGAGGATACGAGTGGGAGGGAGACTAACTTTTCACTGTATGACTTTTGTCTTTACCTTTTGAATTCTTATGTCATGTGTACTTTTTACCTATTTAAAATGTTTAAATATATAAACAAAATATATAACAATTAATAATTATATAGAATTAATTAATGACAAAATATATAAAGAAATCCGTGAGCAAATACTGTGTTAGTAAATTGGCATGGTATAAACGCAATGAGAGAGTGTTAATCCAGGCTATTTGTCTTATTAAGTGTGTAACTTTGACCAATATTCTCAACATTTCTACGGTTCTCAGTCTCCTCATTGGGAAAATGGGAATAACAGTGTCTCTCTGACAGAGGTTTGTAAGGTGCGAATAAGATCATTTAAATAACAAGCCTAGGGGGCTAAATGTGTACGGTGATGGAGATGGCTGGTAATTAGTTTTTGGGTGTTGAACATGTTGTATCGGCACAGAAATCAAAATATAATGATGTACACCTGAATTTTATATAGTGTGATAAGCCAAAGTTACCTTAAGAAATAAATAAAATGTTCTAAAAAAATAAAATTAAACTTAAGAAAACAAGCAAACAAAGAAGTAAATAACAAGCCTAGTAAAACAGTTGTTGGAGGCTGGAAATCAGGAGGCTGGATGACTTCATGCCAAAGTTCCTAGTTTGCCAAAAGATTTAAACAGAGTTATTTTATGGGAATCAGAGAAACGAAGAAAGGAAGGAAGGTCGTGAGGGAGGAGGGTAAGGGACCAGGAAAAAGAGGAAAGAGAGATGGTTCTGTTTCCCAAGGGCCATTTTGATTCTATTCAAGGGAACATTTATAGCCTAGATCTTCATGTTCCCAATAAAACTATTTCCATTTTGAATAATAGTAAATTAAAACGTGCTGGTACTAAAAATACATCTTTAAGTTCCAGAGAATATAACATCACAAAATGATAGGATTCAAAATGAGCAGAGCCTCAGAGATAACAGAGTCCAACTCTGCCTTATTTTATTAATGAGGGAAGTGGAGCCCAAAAAATGAGAAGTCCAGTGTTCTACAGAGTCACATCTAGGAGCCAGATCTTACAAATCTAAGTGCATTGGATTTTTTTCTATTATCTTTTTTTAATTAAATGATAATCATTAAGAAATTGGTCCTTCTCTGGGACACTGACAAGAATATTCTTATTTCCCTGATTATGAGAACATATGTCTGAGTCCTTGCCCCACTTGTTCCACTAATAATGTGATTTTGGATAAAATTCTTATTATCTGGGGGTCATATTCCTCATAAGTACCACAAAGGGATTTGATGGCACAGTTCTAAGACACATCCGGATTGGTCCTTGGTTTTCAGATTGGGCTGAGATTTAAATTTGTTGAAGAAGAGCCTGAGTCTATGTCTCCCCCTCTCCCCTGCACACCTAACACTGCAGTGACCCTCATCCTCATCTATGTCGTCTCTGGGGACGGTCATGTTTCCCTCTCAGACTCCGTCATTCTGACGTGGTTCTCATTTGCTGTACTGTGAATATTCAGCAGAAACAGGTGGTGGACATACGGCAATGAACTAACATTATGGCTGAAGAAAATGACCTGAACCTGAGGTTAAATCTACCTTTACTCAAGTGAAGTTGAGGTGGAAATCCAAGCCAGTGTTCAAGGCCAACTGCGCTTCCTGGGGTACAGAGTGAATACTCTGCTTGAAACAGTCCTGGTCAGATTTTTCTTACCACCCCTCAGTGAAACCCAGCATGCTAAAATATCATACTAGCTTACCCAGAAACAAAATTAGCAGAAAAGCAATAACAGGAAGAAAGGACAAAAATGGGCCCGGAATAGCAAAATACAATTGCCAAATATTTTTGTTGATACAACTCCTGAATGAGAAAGTTGGGGGTGGAAATAACTTACATATCCCTTCAAGACTAAACCAGCCATGGGTCAAAAAGAACTCATCAGCAACTCTGTATGCTGGAAGACCAAGGAGCAATGCTTTCAAAATTCCATGGGAAAATGTTTTTGAACCTACAATTTTACATGCAATCAAACTATTAATCAAATACGAATGAAAAATAATATAATTTCCAGAAATACAAAGATCCAGTTTTCTCTTTTCTGATGTAGCTTCTTGAGGTTTTGCTCCAACAAAATAGAGGCAAAAATGGAAAAAGGGAAAGATCTGAAATGCAAAAAACTATAGAATAATTGAGAGTAATTAGGACAATAAAAGCCCTAGGATTACAACCATTTGGGAGACCTACAGATCAAGCAGATTCTACTGAAACACATTTTTTGAGGACTCCACGAGGGATATTTCTAATTAAAAACTGATCTAGTGACCAGCACCATGGCCAAGTGGTTAAAGTTCTGTGCGTTCCGCTTTAGTGGCCTAGGTTCAGATCCCAGGTGCAGACCTACTCCACTCGCCAGCCACACTATGGAGGTATCCCATGTACAAGAAGATAGAGGAAGATTGGCATGGATGTTAACTCAGCACTAATCTTCCTCAGGAAAAAAAAAGCTGATCTCTTACAGGAGAGAACGAACAAGCAAGAGGCTAGTTAATTTTAAGATGCAGTCAGTAGTGTGCTGGTCAATGATTACCAACCAGTTCTCTAGAGGAAAAAAAAAATGTATGTATCAACGCTGCTATTCACAACATAAGAGCTACAGACACCAGAAGCTTTTAAATTCACTCTTAGTTATTAACATTTTCTTTGTCACTTTCTTAAGTCCCGACAATCAGCCAAACAACAAATCAAGTTCTAATCTGTAGCCTTTGCCAACAATTGGCCCTCATGAGCTGGAAAGGGCGCACCACTTGATTTAGGGAAAGGGTATGTTAGTTTCCCAAAAGAAAGAGGAAAAGAGGAGGAGAAGGTAGGAGCAACTTAAGAGGGCCAAAACAAAAATCTAATACAGAAAAGGCATAGGTTAACTACAAAGCAAACTATGGGATTATCACAACCCTAATGGGAAAAATGTTTTTCCTTTAACGGTTTTCTTTTCATAGTTTAAAAAAGTAATAATACTAACAAGCTGCTTAGTTATACAGGGAACAGCGCTTCTGTACTTACAATAATATCTGATATTCGTTGTACTTTCTGTGAGCCAGGCACCATTCTAAATGCTTTATATGCACTTATGAATTTAATGCTCAAAAGAGAACTATAAGTACTATTATTATTCCCATTTCAAACATGGAATCGAGGAAATCGAGACAAAGAGAAGTTAAGTAAATTATCCAAAGTCACACAGCTATGAAACAGCAGAACCGTGGAGTGAACTCAACAAGGCTGGCAACAGAATCGGGGAATCTCAAAAACTGCTGTGGGCCTCAGTAATGGAATTGCCTTTCACAGGTGTCCAAATTCTTAAATCAACATATGGATAAATTATATAGAATTTGATTATAGATACAGAGTAGAAGGCAAATGTTATTAATCTTAAGAGTAAAAATATAGTTGCTGAAATTTGGGAGATGGTAGAGGAAAGAACAGAAGCACTCATATCCTCATCTCATATGGTAGGAAATCAGATAAACTGTCTAAATTTTGTAGAACAAGAAATACACTGCAATATTTAAATCTATAAGGATAAATGATATAAGAACTAAAAATGTAACTGCAAAAATTTGGAGAAGGAAAGTGAAGATATGGTAAGGGAAAGAAGTACTCAATTTTCATAGCAGTGAGGAAATAGGTTTTATATAAATTTGATAAAACAAAAAAATTACAAATCACAAAGAAATTACTTCAGTTACCACTGAAGACTGGAAGTGGGATGGGGAGAGGACAAGAGGGAAACTGGTACTTTTCATTATAACACTTTTATACCATTTGATTCATTTTTTAACCATGAACACTTTTAAACACAAACACCCAAGCACGCTCACAAAGGTCGTCACACAGGCTGACCCATCCACCTGTGCCAGTAGCCTCATCTCCAACCACTCCAGAGCTTTTCTCTCTTAGCCCTCTGAATTTACCCAACTTTTCCTCTCTGGGCAGCACATCACCATCATCCTGTAAGCAAGCGTAAAGTCTCTCCCACTTGAAAATCTCTCTCTTGGGCCTGAGATGCTATGTGGTTACAATCCAATATCTCTCATCTCTTCGTGTAAGTGTCATCTACGCTGGCTGCCTTGTCTATTCCACATGTCGTTTACACCTCTGCCCATGGCAATTTGGCTTCACCCCACCCTTCTACTGAAATTACTCCTTCTAACATCTATAACATCTAACTGTCAGATAAATTATTTCCCAGTTGTTGCCTGAGCCTCTCCCATGTATACATGTTATAAAGTTTTGTTTAATTTTCTCCTGCTATTCTATCTCATGTGAGTTTAATTTGTTCTCTGGCCAGACGAACCCGGAGACGGTAGAGGAAATGTCTTCCTCCCCTACATCCGCACCCAGGATCCAAACTGGCGAATCCCGCCATGCGCACTTAACCACTGTGCCACCTGGCCGGCCCCAATTTCCCAGTTTTTATCTTTCTAGATTTCTTTTCTGCATTTCACAACATCAATCATTCCATCTTTCTTTAAACTTTCTACGTGTTGATTTCTGTGACATCCATTTAACTGTTTCACTACCCCTGTGCTTGGTCTTTCTTCTCTTTGATCTGAACCTCTTCCTGTAAATGTCAAATAGAGCCCCTGGCCCATGGATCTTACTAGTTTCTGTCTTCTCCAGTCATAATCCCAATGACTCCTATGGATTCAACAATCACAAATCTGCTAACTCACACATCTACAGAACTCACTTTGAAATTAAAAATCCCCTTGCTCTCTGGACATCTCAATCCACATATCCTCCAAGTATCAACAAACTGATCATATCCCCACAAATATCTTGAACCTCTAGTATTTTCCATCTTATACACTTCACGCTTCCCATCACCTAGTAACTGGAGTTATCTTGACTTTTTTTTCCCTCTACTATATACTACCCATCTAATCAAACACCAAGTTATGCCAAATTTGACAGCCTAAATATTTCTGGCATCCATTTACATCCCTCCATGCTAACCACTATGGCCTTAGTTCAGGGCCTTCTCATCTCTTGTTTGATTATTACCACATCTTCCTAATATGTCTCCCTTGCCAGTCTTGTCTGACTGAAACCTATCTCCCACATTGCAGTCAGAGCAATCCATTAAAACATCAAGGCTGACTATGCCAGTTGCATGCTTAAAACACTTTAGTTTACAAGGGTAAGCCCCAGGTCTGATGCACAGCCCTTCCTTCCCATCCAGCCTCATTCTTTATTGTTGCATGCCTTGAACTGTATGCTGTTGCAATATCAAACTGCTTGTAATTTTTCTCACTCACCATTGTTTTCTCTCCTCGGTGCATTTATTCACTATTTTTACCTGGCTAGTTTCTACGCAGTTTTCAACAAGGCTGTCAATTCAATGAGAAGCCTTTCTGGATCCCTTCCACTAGGACATGCGCCCCACCTGAGAGTTCCCTGACACACTTTCAGCTCCATTTGGTGGACTTTCCACTCACCTGCTTCTCCCTCAAGTCCGCAAGCTCTTTGCACAGTGGGGCAGCCTCTTCACCACTTCATCTTTGGGGCACATGACCCCAGACCTGGAACATATTATATGCTGATTAAATATTTGTTGAATAAATACATTATTTTAGGTTCCTAAATTTTATTATCCTACATAAGCTTCACAACAATCTTGTGAGCAAGAAAATTGTATTACCTCTGTAACAGGAAAAAAATAACATTTAACTAGGCACTGCTTTCTCTATCCTTCCTCATTCCCACACCCCACCCCTCACTGCCCACTGCTGACTGAATTCTTTTGTGTTATTGAAATGGATAGTGGATAAAGAAGATGACTAAAAGAATACCATAAATCCAAGGTCGATTAACACTAAGAAGGACAGAAAACCACTTGGAGAAGAAATAGTTGAACCGGAAATGTTGACGGATACGGCAGGGAGAGAGAAACAAAGCAAACAGTGAGTCATTCTGAAAAGTTTAAAGGAGCAATTGAGGGAGGAGAAATAGAGGAGAGAGAGAATAGAAGAAAAAGGGAAGGCGGGCGTGGGGGCAGAAAGAGGAGGGGAGAGGAGGATTGAAGAGGAGAGAGGAGGGGCAGGGATGGGAAGGCAGGGGAGAGGTCAGGAGGGGAGAGGAGGAAAAGTCAGAGGGAAGTTAAGGGCAATTACTACGCAGAGATGAATACAAATTTGGGGACATAGGTAAAGAGGATTTTAAGCTATTTTGTTGCAACATAATTCCAGTTTGCCATTTTTTAAAGAAATGTCAGCATGTATTTAAACTGATTTTTAATTTTTTGGTTTTTAGAACTCAGTTTGGTATTTGTTTTGAAGGCAACCCTGTGCTAAGGCCAGAACACGATTGTTCAGCTTTATTCAAAGTATATTTTATGAATTATTGCTCTGCTTTTAGAACCTAAGGTGCAAGTTTCATGTATATCTTGAATTAAGTCATTACCCCAGGACTCAGCTAGAAGCCCCTGCTGCCTTTAGCTGGGCCGCTGGAAGGAGTGAGACTGACCATACACTAACTGAATATTCTTAGAAATCAGATGGACAGAAGTTATAAAGACTACTCAAAAAGTAGAAATATATCCTCAGGGAATATGCAGGCTTTGCAAATCCTCACATCAAAAGGAGAATGGGGGGGTATGGCCTCATGGCCTAATGATTAAGTTTGGCATGCTCTGCTTCAGTGGCCTGGGTTTGATTTCTGGGCACGGACCTGCACCACAGTGCGGCAGCCATGCTGTCATGGAGACTCACATCAAAATAGAGCAAGATTGGCAAAGATGTTAGCTCAGGACAAATCTTCCTGAGCAAAAAAAAAATGGAGAATGGGCCCCAGTGTTAAGTGACGTTTCTATATAGACAAGGTCTAAAATCTCCCTCATGACATTAGAGGATAGGAAATTGCATTTCACCCAGAGTCGACAGATATCAGTAGTCTTAAGGAATGAGTGTCCCTTGTTGAATGGAGAGAGGACCTGCCTAAAGAAATCCAAGCTCTTTGCCCTCCAGCTATAGCTGAGCCAGGACACTCTGGACCCTCTGCTGCTGCTATAGGGCCTACCATGAACCGGTGAGATCCTGCGCCAGGGACAAGGGAGGAGATGGAATTGTGGTTAGCTCAGCCCACTGAAATAGTCCGAGCCCGAGGCCCTGGCCTTAGAGTAGCTCGAAGACCATAGAGAAGGTGAGGGACTGCAGGGTCTTCCACAGGACACATTCGTGGAATGGGAGCCTCAGACTCCTCAGCCTGACCACCCCAGGCTTCTGACTCAGATCAGAGGTTAAGTCTTCCAGGAATCCTCTCCTGACCACAGCCAAACTGTGTTGGATTAAATGCCTTTATTGGTGAACTGTGCATCTTTATCATTGTACTTGCCAATGTTATATTTCAATTTTCTATGTGTCTTTATATTTTTCATAAAACACTGCGAGCCCCTTAGGACAGGGATTGTGTTTTACTCAGCCTTGGGCCTCCAATGTCTACCACAGGGATTGGTACAAAATAAGGATCAAATAAGTAAATAATCATTGGCTGTAATGTCTGAATGACTACAGAAAATCTTCCCTCATGACTGGTAGGTTCAACGATAATAACGATGGGAGGCAGAACTGGGTTTTAATTATCCATTCAATCAATAATTGTACTATATGGAAAATACAGTACAAAATGGCCAGGATACCGAGATGAAATCTTCATAGCCCTGATCTTGAAGAAAGTGCGGTCTAGTGGGAAAGCAGACTTTCCTGTGGAAGATCAAAGCACAAGGGGACTGGCATCAGAATGAAAGCATGAAAAGAATGATGCATGGGGTGAGCGTGGCTGTGTTCACATGTAATGTATGAAAATGTAACTGAGGGAGGAATTAACAGACAAACTGTCTCATGGATGAGATTGTTTTCCAAAAAAATAGAATGCAATGTGTTATACTTCCCAAAAAGGAGGCCACCTATGCCAAAGGCATATGGCTTTTCAGACATTTCGTCTTTCTACTACATTAGCCCTCCCCAAAAAAGTACCCACCTATAGCTATTGAAATTACAATGGATGGAGACTTGACTCTTTTTGAGGCTCACATATGTGGATACTCCATGACAATTTTTCCCAATGCATATGATTGCTGAATAATTTTGTATACAGCATGTATCTTGCCCATGGATAAAGGACGGAATTGTCTGGAGACTTTTGAAAGGCACTGATATTGCAGGAATTCTTCAGTTCATGTCAGTGGACATATATACACAGGACACGAGGGAGAAGAAGACCATACCAAAATGTTAGTGCTGGAGGAGCCACATAGGACGGAAGTCCTCAAAATGTTACCTGGATAGCAGTGTTTACCTATCCCAAAGCAAATAGCACATGGAGAGGAGTGTCCCAGCCTCTTCAGAGCCTAAAATAAAGCCCTCAAATCCCCTGAACCTTGGCGTTTGTCCTCAGCTCAGTCTTTTGTACTCGCCTAGTCCCTTTAATTGTCCACTTCCTTTCTTCACCTCATCTATGCACTTTCCCTGAACTGGATTTGTGTCTCAACCCTGTGGAGGGATCAGAGCTCCAAGTCACATTTCTAAATACTCAATTGACATCTCCACCTAGATTCTCATGCACTTCAACACAGAGTATTCAAAAAAAATTCATCCCCCTCCCTCATAACCCTGCCCTCTTCTGGGAGACCAAAACTCTGTGTCAACATCGTCTATTCTGTCTCCAGGAGTCTAAATTTTAGAGTCATCTGAAATATCCCCACATTTCTCAATCCTCACAAATACTGTCAATACCATTTCATACTAATATAAAATAATATCAATAGTATCAATACTGTTAGAAAGGAAACCTTCTAATCTCACTCAGAGAGTTTGTTCAATCTCTCCTTATTTAATTTATCCTACACTCTGGGTTATAAAATATTTTCATTATCAACTGCATTTTCAAATAACAATTTTTACATAATTTTAATATAATGGAAAATGTTTGATAAACAAAGTTTGATGAACAAAATCATTCACAACCCAAAGGATGGTGATAAAGATAATTTAAGCACCCTTGGAGATGAAGAAGCAGAAGTCCCTTCTGACGAGCTGACTCCAGCAATGGGTTGCTGGACTATGAGGAAAGGGAGAGGGAACGAGCTAGGTGCAGTACTCCGGGAAGTTTTGCCCAATCAGCAACTACATCCCTGAGAATAGTCAATGAGTCTAGAAGTCCTAATCCAATGCTACTGGGTGGGCAGAGGCTCCCAAAAGAAGTCTGAAGAGAGGAGGGGAGAAAAAAGTGAGTGTCTCTGTTGTTTAAACATGACTTAAGCACCAAGTACAAATAGTGGATCTATAAGATCCCCTCAAGCTAGAGAAGGAAAGTTGAAGGATAAGATTTACTCCCTCTACACAATATCTCTTCATTGCTCCCTGATGCAAATCTTTTAGGAAATTCTTTTTGTTTCCGTCAATCAAGTTGATCCAAGATAAAAGTTACTTGAGTCCTCTGAGAACATGAGCAACTTGAAGAGAATAATGAATAAAACGGTTCTGCCCGGCAGGAGGAGCATTCATCCCACAGATCTTTGATAGATTCCGCTTGAGCCTAAAAAGGAAATCCAGTACATTTTAACCCAGTCAGCTTCCAGGGTAGGATTCAGAAGGAAAATATGAAAGGATGGATGGATGGATGGATGGATGGATGGATGGGTAAATGGATGATGAAAATATGGGTAGATCTTAAATATTGATAGATATTGAAATAATAGTATAAGTAAGATATTCTAAGTGGAAGAAATTTCAAAATTCATTAGTCCAAACACAGAGGGAGCCTACTACACAGCATGAAACTGAAGCCCAGAGCAGATAACTGACTTCACAACAACTATCTCACACCTAGATTATGAAAAAGACAGAACTCCCCATGTTCCAGAGCTTGGCTCCTTTTTCTGCATTTTCTGACTCATTTGCCCAGCTTGCAATATAAGTCCCTGGCTCCTCAGAAGCATCAAATAGAGATTCAGGGGCCATTATCCTAACACCAAACTGCACATGGATGCAGCTGGGACACATTCCTAGTGTTATGTTTTCTCCTCTCTGGGGCTCCTTTGGTCCAGGGATTAAAAGGATAATATACAAAAAGTCTTGAGAATGCAGCGTGTACCACGGCAGGCAAGTACCAGAAACAAGTGACAAATCTAGGGCAAGATGTTATATGACACAGTCCTGGAAATATAGTTTGGGAGGTAAATCGGAGTCCTATAGCTGATGAGTAACACCCTCCAGGCCTGTTGAGTATCTTTGTGACTGCATATAAAACCTTGTTTAGAGATTAAAAACTCAATTCTAACTTTAAAGCCCTTCTTGAGTGTGAGGCAGAGGCTTTACGTCTCCACCAGTGACAGTCCCAGCCTTGGGGGCAGCTCTGACTCAGAAATGTCTTTCTTGTTCTGTGTTGCAATCTCCTGGAACCTCTCTCCCTGGGGCTGCAGAGGGTGACATCTCTGCTCTCTGTTCAAGGCTCAGCTGTTTGGATGGTGCTGCTAATGCCCTTACTCACCTGAGTCACCCCTTTCCCAGTCAAGCACCTCCAGGGCCTCACATGACAAAATTTCTAGCTCCTTCCCTGCCTGGTCTCCCTCCTTGGACTTGCATGTTGAGTAGATTGATAGGGCAGATCCAGCGAACCATTCCTAACCTGTGTGCAGGCAGAGACTGTCCATGGACATCCTCAGGGAGAACAGGCTTTCTGTTTCTCCTGGTACATGGAGGTTCCTATGCTGTAGTTTTAGTCCTGGTTACGGTAGAGGGACATGGAAAGTTTTTAGTCAATGACACTGAAGAAGGTATTGAGTGTTTGTTAGCCTCTCCTCTTTGGGTATTTAAGTTAGGCACCTAGGCTTTTGTTGTTTAACTGAGAAAGAGCCATATTTGAAAAGCCTGTTTCTACAGCCTTTCTGTTGTTGTTGTTGCTGTTTTTCTCTTAGTCTCAAGGAAGTCTTCCTAACGTCAGCAGCAACAAAAAAAAAAATGCTGCCCCCTTCTTTGATACCTAAGCCCTGACTGCATCCTCAAATAAACAAAACTGGTCCTCTGGACAGCACAGGACAGCTCAACAGACTAGAAGTAACACATTTGCTGTCTCCCTTCTCACAATCTCCCTCATGGGGCTGAAGACCCCCAAGAACAGATCCGTCATTTCAGTCATCGGTCACTCCCATATTAGCCCATAGTATCAAGATCTGTAAGAACAAAGATGGCCTTCGAATCTGTAAAAGAACAGTCCTACTCAAACTCCCCTGGGACACTGATACCATCCACAAAGGGACAGGAAATATCCTGATATGCTTAGCACTATAGGAAGTTCAGGAGTGCTGGACTCTATTGTGAGAGCAGTTAGAGAACTACCATAAAAATCCATTTGAGAATTGACAGAAATCTACAAAGGCAATGTAAGTGGGACTCCACAACCATGGCATAAATAATCAAAGTGGACTCTGAGACAGTCCACTTTGATTCCACTAACACCACCACAATGCTTTCAAAATACATGAGATGTATAGACTCTTAAAAACCTTGGCGTGTCTTGCTATAACCAATGATGTGAGGAGATAAATAAGAGGTTCTTTTACAAAAGACAAAAAATCCCTAAACTATGTAGGGTAAATTACAGTAAGTTATTTTGATATGGTTACTCTCTCAGTACCATGTAGTTTGGTTTTACAATTGTGTTGCAACTAGAGATTAGGAGGGTGGAACTTAATGTTACTGTGCTGTTGATAGTATAATTTATTGTACCTTAATTTGCTGGCATTGAGAACAGAATTTCTGAATTGCATCTTCTACTCACCATATTGTTTTTGGGTGCTTACTATGTGCCAGACACTGTGTTGGATGTTGGGTATACAATGGAGGATAAACCAGGAAATATTCCTGTCCTCAGAGCTGATATTCTCATGGAAGATATAAGCCAAAATACATAAACTTACAAGTAAATAAAACGATATCAAAGTTTAATAATGTTTTTCGGATCTTGTTTATTGCATTATTATGTGGGCCAAAAGCCATATGTACACTGCACTATAATAATATAGTAATTTTTTTAATAAGATCCAACAAAAACTGCATCCTATCCAATTGTAAGTTTGCTAATGATGCTATGACAACTGTTTTAATACATTAGCCTAATATCTTCCAACCCACCTTCCACAGAATACTAAAACCTGAGCACAAATGGTTCCATGATCCTATGAGTAGGAGAAATTCTGCATTCTAGATCACCATCTTGGAGCTCTGAGTAGTGCCTCAATAAAAAAAGAATCTGTTTTACTTTGAAATTTCAAAAACAATATTATTAGGAGAGAAGAAATCTTTATCTGACACCAATTAGGGAAGCAGGATGCTAGCCTGTTGAACAGACACTGTCAGTACTATCAGGAACACTCAGCTCCTCAGAAGGACCTCTTAGGCCAAAGGGCTCAGCGCAGTGCCTGGGCCACACTGGTCTAGCTTTGTCTATTTTCAAAAGGCAATCTGGGACTGGTTCTCGCAAAGCTCCACCCCATTGTGTCTTGACAGATCTGCCCCTTCATCTTACATCACGTGGGAGAACATGCGGAACTTAGTACAGCACAGAGCTTCAGTTTTGCAGCAAGACATGGGTAGGAATCCCAGAGTTAACATTCACTAAGTGTCTTTAAAGGAAGCTATTTAGCCTCTCTGAGCTTCAGTTCCCTTACCTATAAAATGTGGACAATAATGCTACCTAGTGCAGTAAATTATTATGAGAAATAAATCAATGAGTGCCTAGTGCAGCACCCAGCTCATAAACCCTCAACAATGTTAGCTATTTTTTAATAGCATCAGGTATGGATGAACTGACTCGAATCTTCTCTGTTTTATGTTTGGGCAACTGTCATCCTCATCATCTGGCTTCTAGCTCCAGGTTTGAAAAAGATCATGGGGAACCAAAAGGATAAAGAAAACTTGGCTGAGTTGGCAAGATTGTTGATGCCATTAAATAAGAAAGTGCTATGAAATGCCACTGATACTGATAGGTGGGGAGATACCATATCAAACACAACATTTGAGACCATATTAAGGATTTTAAGCAGGGACAGACCATGATGAAATTTACCATTTGAGGAGCTCCCTCTGAGTGGCAAAGGGTGTGTTGGTGGGGCCAGAGAGGAAGCAGGGAGATGCTATGTGACACTGTGAAGGGAGTTCAGGTGAGAGAAGACAGTGAGTTGGATTAGAGTGGAGGCCATAAAGAGAGTGAAAAAGTAAGAAGAGTTCACGCATATTTTGGAGGTAGCATCAACAACATTTACTGAGGGGATGGATGAGTTGATAGAAGGGAAGAAGTCAAGAATGACTTTCACATACTTGGCAAAACAATTTTATATATGGTGATGAGAGAGATGGAAAAGCATGTTTTGGGGGGAAATTAAGGTTTCAATTTTAGACTAGTTGGATTTGAGATACCTGAAAAGCTAGCAAGTAGAAATATAAGATAAACAGTTGAGATTATATTGTTTATAAAATTCTGTACCCTAATTTTTTTTTTGAGGAAGACCGGCCCTGAGCTAACATCTATGCCCGTCTTCCTCTATTTTATATATGGGATGCCTACCACAGCATGGCTTGATGAGCGGTGCGTAGGTCCATGCCCAGGATCCAAACCGGTGAGCCCTGGGTCACTGAAGCAGAGTGCATGAACCCAACTGCTATGCCCCTCTGTACCCTAATTTTTATATAAAATTGTATCATAACCATTTCTTCATGCCATCGTATAATTGTCATCGATACTACTATTCGCTACATGATATTAAATTGAAAGAATGAACCATAATTTATCCAATCCTTCAACTCTTGTCATATATTTATGTGAGTACTTCATTATTTAGATAGCATTTGTGGTAGGCAGAATACCGGCCCCTCTCAAGGTGTCCACATCCTAATCTCTGGAAACTATGAATATGGCAAAGGGGAAGTAAGGTTGCAGATGGAATTAAGTTGCTAATCAGTTGACTTTGAGATGGGGAGATTGGCCTGGACTATTCCAGTGGGCCCTATGTAATCACAAGGGTCCTTATAAGTGGTAGAGGGAAGCAGAAGAGACAGGAGCAGGGAGATAACATAATGAAAAGGACTGGGCCCGACCTTGCTGTCTCTGATGATGGAGGAATGGGGCCATTAGCCAAGGAATGTAGGCAGCCTCTGGAAGCTGGAGGAGACAGAAATCTAGGATTCTTCCCTAGAGCCGTCAGAAGGAATGCATGTTTGCTGATATCTTGATTTTAGCCCTTTGAGACCCATTTCAGACTTCTTAGCTCCAGAATGGAAGATGGTAAATTTGTTTTGTTTCAAGCTACTGAGTTTACAGTCATTCGTTAGAGCTGCAGTAGGAAATTAATACAACTCTGTAATATTCCTCTTTAAGCCCTTGTTATCATTGCAGATTGTTTAAATGATATACACATTGTGAAATGGTATTTTTGAGTCAAAAACAGAAGTATTTTAAAATACATAACATTAATTTCCAAAATGTCTTAATCAAATGACATGCCACCAATAATACATGATAGTGCCTATTTCACTTTCTTTTTAATAAATTTAAGGTGTGGTTCTATCAGTCTAAAATTTTACACATGGTTAGTAAGCAAGCCTCAGATCTGTCTGTTCTTGATAACTGTTTCACGCTCTATCACAGTATGGAAAAATGTGCAGCAAGCAATTCAAAACTGCCAGCAGCTCCTATTTAGCCTTTCAGTCTGTGTTATCAGGTGTGAGTATTGGCCTCATATTACAAGAGTATTACAAGAACATTGTATTACACTCTTTTGAGTGTTACAAGTGAGTATTACAATACTCGAATGTGTATTACAAGAGTATTGGCCTCATATAAAGACTCTTAGCTATTTGACTCTTAGAAAATCTGCACTTTGACACTTCCTCAAGAATTGGCAGTACAGAATAATACTCACAGGTGGTGAATGCAAGACATCTTTAGGAAAAATCCTCCCAATCCTTTTTTAGTTATATATAAAACATTTGAAATCACTCGAAAATGAACTGAATGTATGTCTCCACGTAAATATTTGCCCATACCCTAATGGCATGTTTTTACAAACAGGCACAAGGGGATGTCCCGGTAGGTGGTATCTGGCTCACTACTAACTCAAAAACATGTCTTTGACACGTACTCTCTAAAATCCATTTGGCTTGAATTAAATTACTCCATATATGAAGGTGCTTAGCAGTGATCTGGAGTCCTTTCAGCTCTCCAAAGTAGTCTACTTTTTTAAAACCTCACTATAATATCTTGCTACTAATTTCTCATAGAATATTACGAATAGGCCCTGCTTAGGATCAGATAACCTAAAGAAGCATTGTTCTGCTTCTTGTCCTGGCTGTGCAATTGAGGGATAGCGTCTGCTTTGAAAACTTCCCAGTCCAAGCTCGTGTCTGCCGTGCTTTACAGAGCGAGCTCCTCTGGGCTCAACTGGCACCTGGTAATACATAGTTCTGGACCCATTTGTCAAGGAAATGCAGGCTTTGCCTACAGGTACCCTAGAGACACACCTCCAAGCAGAGGAAGGCAACCCTCCTTCTAGATGTGAATGTAAACACAAGTGCCCCATTTTTGCAGGAGAAGACTGCCTCTGCCAGAGGCTCACCTGATTTCACTTAAACTCACCCTCCATTAAAAATATAGGATTCCATGGGGCCGGCCCCATGACCAAGTGGTTAAGTTCACATGCTCTGCTTTGGTGGCCCAGGGTTTTCCGGGTTCGGATCCTGGGTGGGGACCTAGCACCACTCATTAAGCCAAGCTGAGGCAGCCTCCCACATAGCACAACCAGAAGGACCTGCAACTAGAATACACAACTATGTATTGGGGGACTTTGAGGAGAAGAAGAAGAAGAAAAGAAAAAGAAGATTGGCAACAGATATTAGTTCAGGTGCCAATCTTTAAAAATATAGAGAGAGAATTCCAGATTACAGTTTCAAATTGGCTGATAGCTGTCTGATTTCTAGTCCCTTTTGGAGATGTGTAAGAGAAGTTGTAGCAAGATAAATTTGTCTAAACTAGGACATGCAATCAATTTACTCTCCTAAATACTATAAATATCCATGATTTAAGTTATACCACAAGAAACCTGCATGCTCAGGCAGCATTAACTCCACAGATAACCATCTCCACTATGTTGTTTTTTCACGTTATGCTTCTGGTTTTCTTTTGTTTTAAACAAAAGTTACTATAAGAAATAATCATATGAAAACTGTCACTGAGTGTGCTATAGTAGTGCTGTTAATAACATCCATGAAAATTCAACATGATCAATTTAAATCTAAGTAATTACACTCCTCTGTTTGGGGTTCACTGACAGGAAGTTAAGAGACAAATTTATTTATTTATTTATTTATTTATTTGGATAGGAAGATTGGCCCTGAGCTAACATCTGTTGCCAAGCTCCCTCTACTTTATATGTCAGATGCTGCCACAGCATGGCTGTTGAGTGGCATGTGGGACATGACCAGGATCCAACCCTGCGAACCCCAGGCCGCCAAAGTGGAGCACACAAACCCACTACACCACCAGGCAGGCCCCAGTTGAGAGACAATTTTAAAGCCTGACCAAATCAAGTTGTTAGCCCTTTTGTCTAGAATATTTGTTTTCTTCTTTTTCAAGACACTGATTCTCAGTTTTCGTTGTGTTATAGCATTGTATACGTCTCATTGTGGGGTATTTTACACCCTTTGTGGATGGCAGGCTATAAAATGGTTAATACGAATTAAATCCTGGCCTCTTTTCTCTCCCATTCATCCTCCTCACTGCCAGACATAAATCACATTGCTGTTCTCAGAAATTCTCCATGGCACTCCAACACATAAATATGTGACAATTGCAGTGTCATTTCTGAGTCCTGAGTCTGGCATTCAGGACTTCCATTAGTTGCCTCTCCAGTTCACCCTGTAATTACTCTTCTGGCTCCACAAGCTTCCTGGCAGTGCCTCTGCCCAGACACGCTCCTTTCTCTGGAATGTCCAGGCCACTCTTCAGCCTCCCCATCTTTCAAGGCGCATCTTAAATGAGACTTAATGTACAAAACACTACAATGGGAATTAATTTCTCACACATTCCCATGCAATTCTGCACCTATATTTTGCTATTTATAATAGTCTGATTTTGATTATTTTAATTCTTATGATAGCAGAATCATAACAGTTAATTGGTAATATAATTAATAATTGGTATATTAAAAGCTTAGTATCTGCTGGGGACTGTACTAATTGCTTTTACTTTATATTATCTCATCTAAACTTCTTGCATTTCAAAAAGATTTTAAAGGGATTACATAAGAGTGTGAATGATCCAGTGGAACGGCATTGATATGTTCTTAGAGCCAGGGGAAGACAACATTAAAGTATACTAGAAGACTCAGAGAAATGAAGAATCCGAATAAGTAGTGAAAGGAGTTTAGATAGAAACTGGGGAGGAAGATACAGATTTTAGTAAGACAGAATTCTTGGTTAATATGCAGTTTGAAACAGGAAGGCATAGGTTATGAGAACTTCCATTTGGGCGCCAATCCGTGTTGGCTTGGTCACTATATTCTCTCTCTCTTTCTCCCTCTCATCTCTCCCTCTAGATGGATAGATATGTACACATCACATACATATCTCTCCATCTCTATCTCTGTGTGTGGGTTTATGTGTGTGTTTGGTACTTCAAATGTTTATGAAGTTCGGCATGTTAGATTAGTGTCACAGTTTACATTAAAGTGCAACTGATTAATTTATAAGTGACTTTAAGTTGCAAGGTATAATAAAATTTAGCTAGGCTTCTAAAGGGTATTGAAATATTTAAGAAAGCATGAGAATCAAAATATATACAGATTTTTTCAAGTATGTGTTTGGGATGTATTTGTCAGAGAGTTAATGTACTTTAAAATTGGGTGTATCATCTTTGCAGCTAGTTTAAGTATTTACGAGAGGTTAATGAACTCAAGTTGGTAAATGGGCCAAGCATTGCTCCAAGGCCCTCTTGTAGAAAAAAATTATTAAAGTTTCTAGAATCTGATGAGGAAGGACTTCATTCACAAGCATCTGGTCCAGGTACCAGGTAGGTGGCGGTTGCCCACTGAGCATTCCTGGGCTGGCAGTGGGAGGCTCTGCAGTGCTGTCCAGTGGCTGTTGCTTTGGACATCCAGGCTGGAACAGGGTCTCCTCTTGCAACTCAGTGAGTCACATGGAGTCTAGTTAGTGCCTGTCCAAGTTGACTCTGACTCTCCAAATGTGAGTGCTCTACCCCCAAATCTGGCTTCCAGATTGCTGACTTACTCATCCACTTCCTGATTATTTCAAGGGATGTTGTTCCTACGTATGCGAATCTGCTCCTCCTCACTCATTCTTTCTGATACCTGTAACTCGGATTCTCAAACACACCCAAAGACTCACCCCCTCCACTTTTATTGTCTCAATCAATCCTCTTCCATTCACTGAGTGCCCAATCCATGCCAGGAAGGGGATGAGAGGATTCACAGTGCCTGGCTTGGGGCATTTACAGTCTTTTAGAGGGATGAACCTCATTCCCCACCCCACCCCTTATACAAACACACATACACACCCATGCACAATAGATGGGGAGTCTCCCAGAGTAACACACGAAAGCTGACCCACTGCATTCCCAGGTTAAAAACTGTTTGCTTCACACATAGTATGGCAGGAACTACAGGAAGTGAAGGCTGGAAAGCACACCACCCCATCTTCCTGGAGTATAAAAATGTTATAATGAAATGAAACATCATAGAGTTGTCAACTGCACATTCATATATTTGTGCATATATTTATATTTATATAAAAAATATGTTTCTTTTTTGCGTTACTGGGAGACAAAGCAAACTTTCCTGCAGCAGTATAAAAAGAGACGTCTTTTCCTTAAATTGTGAAATGAAATAATGAAAAAACCATGAGCATTTGGTATAACTCCAGCAATTTTGATACATTTGATCATAACATTTTTACCTGATTGCATTCCATAGAATTATAAAGTCTATTTGAAAAATGTTTTACCCTAAAAGTCTTATGATCCTAAATGTCTTTTTGTTTAATTGGTAGACAGGTCTACTGTCATATCCATGTAAACAGTGCCTCCTAACACCAAAACCAACTAACCAAGCAAACAAATAGAAAAAAATGTATTCTACTCATGCTGTGTTTATTAGTCAACATAGCCTAGCTACTATAACAAACACCCCCTAAACTGTTGTGTCTCAACCCAGTGGAAGTTATTTCTTGCTCATATCCAAGTCTTGTGTGGGTTGACAAGGTCCTTGCTCCACGCAGCCATAAAAGAAGCCAGATTCCTTCCCTCATATAGTCTCACCATCCTTGAGTGCCTTGTCCTCTTCTGAATTCAGGTACAAGAACAGGGAAACAAATTGAGTTTAGAGAAGACGCCCCTGCACTACCTGGAATCAAAGATGACCTACATGCCTTCTGTTCTTTTGGCTTGAGTAGAACTTGGTTACATGGCCCTATCTACCTTACAAAGTCAAGAAATGTAGTTTACCAGTGAGCCCTTCAAGCGTCTGCCACAGTCTACCCTTCTGATCCTCAAACATCCAGTTACTCCTTTTGTCTTGTAAGCAGAACACAATCCCCCAAGGAAGAAATCCCATAGTCTGAACCAGCTCAAAATATAGGGTCTCCAAGTGACATGTAATTCTCTCTATCATGTCTTCCTATGGCTCCTATTTGTTCAGCAAACTATGAGATAAACATATGACCATTTCTTCCTGTTACCCAGCATCCAACGGTCACTCAGGTGCAGGAAAACTAATAGAAACTACCATCTGCAAGGGAAAATAATGGGCGAAAAATGGCAGTCACTAGGCCTTAGTTCTCTGAGATCAGCTGGGCAAGCACTATGAAGTCATATTCTTCCCCACTCCAACATCCAGAAGTGATACAAGTTCTGTGTTAAGGTCTTGATTCAGCTTTCTGGAAAGAACTCCTTTTTCCTTTGTTACTCATCATTCTGCCATTGGTAGGATTATTCCCTTCGTAGATTGTGCCCTCTTTGATAAGGTAACTTTTGCAACTCACTTTCTAACCAAGTGTAGTTTTAGGGTCTTGGAAAGAGTCTTGTTTTGTTTTGTTTTGTTTTGTTTGGGGTTTTGCCTGTGGTTACCTTGGGGATATGATTCCTCAAAAACGTCGTAGACTTCTACATGCTTCCAGTCAGTTCTACATGCCAGTACCCATACCCAGATTTCTTTCCCAGCAAACATTCTTATGTTTATCTTATTTATTTGCTTCACTTTCTCAAGGTCTTTCTTGCTCAACTGTAGCTTCTTTGACACTTTTTGGAAAAAATAAACTTACACGGGAAGGCATTAGACCTTAATATAATCTTGACTGAAAACCTCAGTCTGAATTCTTTCCAAACCATTCTCGATTTTATCTTTTTCTATTTATTATCTAGAAGTTAACCAAGTTTCTCAATCCTGCAGTTCTCCAGCTTCCTGGTTTCCCTCTGTTCCATTGCCTTGCTGCCTGCAAAAGAGGCAATTTTTTTAACAGCTTTATTGAGGTAGAATTCACATACCAAAAGTTCACCCTTTTAAAATGTGCATTTTGGTAGTTATTAGTACAATCACAGAGATATATAAGTATTACCACTTTCTAGTTCCCGAATACTTTAATGACTTCGAAAAGGAGCTCCATATGGATGAGCTGTCACTCCCCATTCCCCCTTCCCCTAGGCTCTGGCAAACATTAGTCCACTTTCTGTGTCTATGGATTTGCCTAATCTGGACACTGCACATAAATGGTATCAAACAATATGTGGCCTTTTGTGCCTTATTCTTTAACCTAGTATAATGTTTTAAATGTTGATCTGTGCTGTCACATATATTACTATTTCACTCCTTTTTATTGCCAAATAATATTGCAGTAGATGGATATACCACATTCATCAGCTGATGCACATTTGGGTCATTTACATATATTGGCTATTATGAATAATGCTTCTAGGAACATTCTCATACAAGTTTGACATGAACATTTGATTTCAATTCTCTTGGGTATATAGCTAGAAGTGGAACTGTTGTGTCCTATGGTAACTCTATTTTTCACTTTTTGAGGAAACAAAGAAATGTTTTCCAAAGTAGCTGTACCATTTTACATTCCAACCAGTGATGTACAAAGGTTCTAATTTCTCCTCATACTGAATGAGACTTGTTATTGTCTGTCTTTTCTTATAGCCACCCTGGTGGATGCAAAGTGGTATCTCATTATGGTTTTTGTTTACATTTCCTGAGTGAGTACTGATGGCAAACATCTTTTCACATGCTTATTGCCCATTTGTATAGAGAAATGCTTATTCAAATCCTTTGTGCACTGTTAATTGGGTTATTTTTCATTTTATTGTTAAGTTGTAAGAGTTCTTTAGCTACTCTGGATAAAAGTCCTTAATCAGATACATGATTCATAAGTAATCTCCCATTCTGTGGGTTATATTTTCATTCTCTTAATGGTGTCCTTTGAAATACAAAAGTTTTTAAATTCTGATAAGGTCTCTTCTTGTTTCCTATACCAGTTATTACTGAGGCACTTTCCTGCTGCAACAAACATGGTCGTGATGTTGGTGAGGGTGATGACTGAGCGTGATGGAGACAAGGGTGATCTGCTGCCTTACTGAGTGCTAAGCTGTGTCAGGCACTGAGGCAACTAAATTACACATATTCACTCATTTTTATGCCTAAGACAACTTGGTAACATAAATATGATTTTTCCCATGTTGTAATAGAAAGATTGAAATCCTGACAAATTAAATAATTTGTTCCTCATATCAAAAAGTAATTAGGGAAAATAACATGGATTTGAAATGATATAGAAATAGTGTTTAGTATGGCCCAAAATTCAGACAACACTGATTGTGAGAGCCTGAGCCTCAGGATCAAAGAAGGACAGAAATAAACTAAAATGATGATGTGATATTGCTAACAAGCAGATTTTAAAAGGAAGAAAACATATATCCCATCACAAAAAAATGTCACTTTATTCAGGAAATGGAAGAAAAGGAACAATTGCCCAGGTGATAGAAACCCCTGCCCAGGTGACAGACAGACACAGAAGACATCAAGAGCATCCCCTGCTGGCACCCAGGAAGAGAGCTGCTGCTCTTCCTCCTGAAGCTCTGGGATGCTGGTACAGCTGAGAATGCCCTTCCTCAGCTACCTCCCGGAGAGGAGCGGTGTGACAGCCTCAGGACGGAACGCTTTTGCTGTCAGGAGTCACACAGGCATTTTACAGGCTGAAGGATGGAAAAGCCACTTCTGTATCCATGATAGGCTTGGAAGAGCAGGTGAAGGTGGAGCTGTGGAAGCAGGCGAGCCAATGGTCCTTCTCTTTTCCAGATCCTGATGCTGCTGAAGCTGTTACTTGCTCTTGGGTGGGCACTTCTGCTGGCATGGTGGAGGAGGTTGCACAGGAGGGAATTTCTGCTGCCTCTGTGGGGGTGGGCACGGCTCAGGGCATTTTGGGGGTGGGCACGGCTCTGGGCACTTTGGGGGTGGGCACGGCTCTGGGCACTTAGGTGGGCACACAGGAGGGGGCTGGCAGGGCTGCTTGCACTGCTGCTGTTGATAAGACATCTTTCTGGAGTCTTAGGAGCTGAAAGAAATTAGAGACAGTGTTCGCAAGAAGGGACTCCTCCAGAGAGAGAAACCAGGGCTTATAGAATACCACGAGATGTTCCCCCTCCCATTCCCAAGATTGTGCTTTAATCTCTTAACTCACTTTTTAATAAATTTATGGCTTCTCCCTTCCTCTTTAGCAAAATGCTCCATCAGCATTGGGAAAAAAACCCTCTTTTCTCATACCATTTTTCTAAAAAAAATCTGTTTGAAAGAACCAAGTCATGTTATTTGTATGAAAATAACATCTTCAAGAAAGGCCATCAAGAATTCTGAAACAACCTCACAAGCAATTGTTATCATCATGATCTCTGCTGAGATCCCAGTAAGCTGACTTAGGTACAGAGCAAACAGCCATCAGGAAGAATGCAAGGCCTCACACCTACTAAGACATAAGCTTTTGAAATCCCAGCAGAAGGAAAAGGACCTCAAAAAGATAGACAAAAGTACTTTGGTCTTTCCTCTTCTTCACATCAAACCTTTCCTATGAATTTCTTGTCCATACAGGACGTCAAACTAGCTACCAAAACACAAGTCAGAACAAGATATCATAGTGCCCCAAGGCTAAGCTTCTATCCCCTAAGCAGCATCAAACCCACGATAGTATCTATGGACCCACCAAACTTGCTGTCTCCAGACCAAATTCAACATCTGAGAGCACCAAAAAACAGATGAATGGAAGAAATCAGACTCACCACGTTCTCCAAAGGAGGTCGGGACTCGAGTACCAGAAGGATGGCAGTCGTGCAGCAGAGCACCTCTTTATAGGGCTTGGCGCTCCCCCCTCCCATGGGGAAGTGCGGCTTCCAAAAACTGGCCTATCCAAGAATTTCCCAACCAAAATGCAAATCCATCCATAACTGGCTTGACAGGGATACTGGAAACAGGAAATATCCCGCTCCAGGATCTCCTCACTGGATTAGGTGCTCATGACTCATGAAGGTCCCACCTTAGCTCTCAGTGTCAGTGACTTATGACAGGGGGAGACTTTGGAGATTCTCTAACTGGTGGTCAAAGGCTTTCTTTGATTGGTGAAGATGACCCTTTCTATCTTTCACCTTCCCTGAATCATAAAACTGCCTGCTCTGTGCCACTTTAGCTGACTGCCATTTTGCTGTATGTGCTGGGTTGAAAAGAGACTGGCTACCTGATGACACCTTTCTCTTTAGCCCAAGTCCTTCTGACAATGCATTTTCCCTGGATCCATGGCTTGCTAATCTAGTCTCCTTTCTTCTTCTAAAACGAACTGATATAAGGCTGCAGATCAGCTTAATAGCCTTCCCAAGATAATACTTAGAAATATTCAGTAAAATGGTGACTTCTAGGGTCCTATTTTCACTGCTTTGGTCCTTCAAATAGAGGACATAAAGCTGATTCCGGTGGCTTTTATAAATCTGTACGAACCTGGGCTGCATGGAATCCACAGGACCACAACATCACCTATTGTAATTCAGATGTTCTGGTAGCTCTGTCCCTGGATCTACAACAGAAAGCAAACTCTGCTCATAATTCACCAACATGACATACTACCTGCTCCTGCACAATTTCTCCCAACTGACCTCTTTCTACTTCTTCAACTTTTGAAGATAAGTTGGGGGATTGTTCAAATTTCCTTGCTTCCTATGTCTTTGAAATCACTGGAAATTCAATCCCATAAGCAATGCCTTTCAAACAACTAATTTTATGTGTATTTTACATTTATTATTTAAATACATTTTGTTTGACATAGAATCTATTGGTAAGTTCAAGACAAAGTTAAATCACGTTATTAATAATTCACTCACTGAAGTTAATTGCCAGTCGTTTACAACTTCTTAATCATTAGCAGTAATTTCACTATAATTTTTACTTATTTTTAGGATTTTCCACATTGATCACAGAAATCTATTGCCATCTCTGCTTTTTTCGTATAATTTGTCAGTGTAGTAGAAGGAAGATGTGATGGTTAATTTATGTGTCAACTTGACTGGCCATAGGGTGCCCAGGTATTTGGTCAAACATTATTCTGAGTGTTTTGTGAGAGTGTTTTGGATGAGATTAATATTTAAGTCAGTAGACTGAGTAAAGAAGATTATCCTCTATAAAGTAGGTGAGCCTCATCCAATCATTTGAAGACCTGAATTGAACAAAAGGCTGGCCCTCCCCAGAGCAAGAGATAATTCCCTTCCTTGATAGTATTCAAAGTGGAACATTGGCTCTGCAGATTTTGGACTTGCCAGCCTTCATAATCATGTGAGCTAATTCTTATATAAATCTCTCTCTCCATCCCTCCCTCCCTCCCTCCTTCTCTCTCTCTCTCAGCCCTGGTGGTCTAGTGCTTAAGATTCAACACTCTCATCACTGTGGCCCAGGTTAGTTTCCTGGTCACAGAATCACACCACTCATTTGTTGGCTGTCACACTGTGGCAGCTGCATGTTGCTATGATGCTGAAAGCTAAGCCACCGGCATTTCAAATACCAGCAGGTTCACTCATGAAGGACAGCTTTCAGCGGAGCTTCCAGACTACACAGAGTAGGAAGAAAGACCTGGTCACCTACTTCCAAAAAATTGGCCATGAAAATCCTATGAATAGCAGTGAACATTGTCTGATACAATGCCAGAAGATGAGAGGATGGTGCCAAAAGACCAGGCAGGATTGTGCTCTGCTGTACACAGGTTCACTAGGAGTCAAAATCCACTCAATGACTAACAAAAATGTACAACTGAAATCTCACAAGGTTGTAATCTATCATAACATTAATAAAAAAAAAATCCACTCAATGACACTAACAACATATGTATATATATATATCTCCTATCTCCTGTATGTTTTGTTTCTCTGGAGAACACTGACTAATACAGAAGGAGAGACCTGAAAAAGAACGGAGTATGTCTGGTCCCATTTCTATCTTTGACAAGCCATGTGACTATGGGCAGGTCACTTCTCCTGTCTGGCTTTGAATCTTTCCCTACACATAGGGGCAAATAATACCTGCCTCTTGGGGTGGGGGCTAATGGCATTGGGCCTTATCTTGACTCTGTTCAAGCCTGAAATTCTCTCCTCCTCCTCTTTCTTTCTTCCCATAGAACCACAAATTTGACCTATATTCCCTGCTTCTTCGAAGCTGTCTTCTCCACCCCGTTCCTAAAGGCACCTCTCTCCCAGGACAGATTTCAGAGTGGGATCCAGTCTCCTCAGCACTTTTCCTCCTTGCTGCCCTCAAAGATGTACACTTGAGCTCTTTTATGCTTAAAACATGTGCTCTTAGTCACCACTTTAAGAAAATGGAAAGAAGTGCACCAAAGTCAGAAGCATTTATTCAAAATCTGTTTATTGAACCACATCTGTGTGGTTCCCTCTGATATTTCTCTTCAAGGAAGACACCCTCCCAGGCAAGGCTACTCATGTTGTCAGAGGCTACTTGGTCACACCTGCCTTAAATGCCAGCATGACTGAAGTGTTGAAGCTCCTCCATCTACATTTTAACCTTAATTTCCCCAGGCAATTAGTTCCCCAGAATATTAGCAAGTAAACACTCTTCCCCACCCTTTACTCAGCAGTCCTGGGACTACCTGAAATACACACGAATCTTACCATACACAAACACTAAACTCCAGAAAAAAGTAAATAACAGCTAGAGCTGCTATGGAGTTGATAGAATGCATGAGAACATTGAAGACTCCTGGACTGCAAGAGCCTTTAGAACCCATTCACCTCCCCGTGATCACTCTGCTGTGCCCATTCCTCAAGCTGACATTGAAAAACTTGGGGCAAACTGACTTTTGTGATCATGCTACACATCTGTTCAGTACCTGAAACTCCACTGCACATGCAACTTTCCTCCTGCTTGCCACTCCCACCCCACCAAGCCTACTGCCACTCTGGGTGTTCCTTCAATAGGTAATGGCTTACTTTTTCTACTGGCTCAGGCTCAGGTATCATGCACCAAAATGCTGGAAATTAACTGGAAACCCTTGATCTCTAGTGAACAGCCACCTCTCAACTTCCCAGTTGCCAATAGATGGTAGTCCCATTTCCCTGGCACATACACTGAAACATTTCTTTCTTTCCACCTGTTTACAGGCCTATAAGTACAGCTTTTCCTACCAGGCAACACAGCAAGGCAAACACATCACCCAGTGTGTAGTGGTTGTCTCAGCAACACCGAAGGACCACCATTGTCCTCTCTAGCTGTACCCAGTGCCTTCTTCTCTCCCCTGATAGGTCCCCTGACTCTCCACCCTATACTCCAACTATCAGTATCTACCTCTGTCCCTTGACTATGTCCTACAGCTTCAAGTGACATACTATACTCCAACATCCTCCTGAATCCTGAATCCATTGAATGATTGACAGCCAAACAATGCTCCATGAGAGAAAACTGGGAATTGGTTCTCACTGAACTTTACTTCCCACTTTCCAGGGTCTGTTAAGACTCCCTGACTGACAAAACATTTTTAAAATCATAACTGTGAAAGTCATGGTCTACTTCACCAAATGGTCTCATTTAGCTTTTTCTAATAGCCTTTTTATCCATCAAATCCACACAATTCTTTCCTGGCAGTGCCTACCATGATACTTGGTCTGGACTCATGGGGTTTACACTTTCTATAGCATTAAAACATGATAAATTCAAGTCTTCGGCTATTTACCTACCACTCAAAGGCCTTGCGTCCCACGGTCCATTCATTACACCACCCCATGGCTGCCCACCACTCACTGAGAGCCCCAGAGGCACTGTGGGAAATGGCCCCTGTGTTCCATTCCTCCCAGGGTGCCCTTCCCAAGGAGATGAAAACCTTGTTAGTCACTCAGTACCAGCCAAACTGGAGATCTCTATACAAAGAAGCAGTTACACAAGTCATCTTAGAACCTGGAGTGAGACGCCCAAGGAAGAGGAAACTGGGAAAAATCCCTTTGCTTTATTTAGGTCTGACTGAGCTTGGAATCAAAAGTGCAAGATTGAGGCCTTCTTTATGCCACTTGGATCCTCTGAAGGGGGAAGCAGCCTGGAGAGATAGGTGATTGAGATATCTCTGAAAAGATGGAAGAATTCCCTTAAGGTTTGGGATAGCCTCCGCCTGAACTGGAAGATCGTCATGTGGCTGCACCTATAGTGAAGTTTCCTTCTAGGTGGAGTTTCAGAGAAATAGGATAGCTAGCTACATAGACATACATGTAGATAGACATCATGTTAATTCTAGGATTAACTTTGGAAATCATCAAATCAAAAATCTTTCATATAAGAAATGAAGAAATTAGGTCATGGAGATATTGAGTGATTTGACAAAGATCGTAGAGCTGGTTAAGGTCAGAATAAAGCTAACAACCAGATCTCCTCGTTTCCATTTCATGTTCCTTCTGCAATACCAAGAGACTTTGTTTCACTTGGATTTGAGGCCAAAGCCCAGCTGTCCAGAAACAACAATGAACAGTCTTCAAGTAAGGTCACAGATCCAAGAATTTGAGCTAAGCCTTGGGACAAAGTGTGAGTAACACTTCTGGAAACCCCAGACTTATGATATTCTATTACCACCTGGCTCCCCTTCAGGGCCAGTGGTGTGGACAATGAGATGGGAGAGAGAACTTTATAAAACATCCTGAGAGTGAGTAGATGGAGGTTGTCCTGCAGAGAGGGAGAAATTAATAGAAGAAGATGGATACCGTAAAAGGAAGCCAGAAACAAAAAATAAGAAGTCTAAGATAAGAATAGGAATCCGGAATCAGAGTATGTTTTGAACAAACATCTGCTCTAAAATACTTCTTGAGGAATCATCTTCCCTCCTTTTCTTGAACTCTACCAGCAATAGGAGGTGCAGTACATTGTAGGCAACCAGTCTTAGTAAAATGGAATTACTCAAAAATGATCTCCTTTATTGGACTAAAATGTGCTTCCCAATAACTTCTGTTCCTTAATGAGACTTCTGCTCTGGAATGCAGAATAATTCTACTTTCTCTCTCTGTTGTTTACAAATAATTCTCATATCGGCTCAAATTTTTTGTTCCCCAAGTTAAGCATCCTCTTTTTGCTCTCTCAATCCTAGGAGTAGCACACACACACTGGAAGCTCTAGTCAGTGTTGGCTGAAAAAGCAGCACAATTCCTAGACCTTTTCCCTTCTAGTCCCAAGGACAACTCTTGGCCTGGGGATCAATGTTCTCATGAGAGTGAGGAGACAGATCAGAGCACCAGTATTCTGATGGATCTGACATAATCAGAAAAAGGGAACACTTCCAACTCAAAGCTACACAAGGAACCACAACTGAGCAGCTTAAAGAACATCCTTTCTCCAGATAGCCCCACAGGTGATTCCCGAGGTGCTGGGGGTTATCATCTGCCAGAGAAACCTGGTCGATGGGTAATAGTTAAGGGCACTGGCTCTGGGGTCAGGGAGTATAAACCTGGTTCCCCCAGTTACTAGTTTTTACACTTTAGGTAAGTCATCTAACCTTTCTGCACCTTCTCTACGTATAAAATGGAGGGAATAATTGTTCCATCTCATAGGATTGTGATAAGGATTAACAAAGAAAATCGTTGACATACTTAGCATAGCACTAGCTATATAAACACTCACTAAATGTTAGAAATTATTTTTTTATCATTAAATGAAACTAGGAAAATCTGAGTCACAGAATAGGATGATGGAAGCTATAGGTAAAAGGGATTCTCTCTACTCTAGAGGTTAGAATTCTTTATGGCAATTGCTCTACTATTTTAAACTTTATGGATGCCAAATCTGAAAATATTTCTCTCCTGTTTATCCAGTGTTTCCTTAAACCTGGGAAGGATGTCCTCTCTGCAGCAGCAACAATGCTAAGCCCCACCCCAAGGCAGTGAGCCCTGAGCCCTGCTCTTACCATGGCCAGCAGAAGTACTGCCTATGTTGAGTGCCCCCATGTCAGCAGGAATACCTCTGTATTCCTCTGTGACAGCCTCTGGCACCGGCCTCTTTTCCCAACCTGAATAGAGATTCTCTCCCCAGTTCCCAACAGACACTGCTTCCATCAACGCCACGGGGCCCCAGAAGGGGCCACTGCTTATCAAACATAAGGAAATACAATATTCAAATCTGAGTGGAGCCCTCAGGTCATCTCCCAGAAGACAGGAGGGATTGGACAGAAGTGACCCGTTTAAGACCAGACACGCCTGTCCTGCTGCTGCTATCATCTGCTCAGGAAAGAATAAGCCTAGGTCTGCCACTGCCACCTCGACCACCATCTCCTCTTCCTCACCACTTCTACAAATTTCTCCCTCTAAAAGCTGGAGAAGGTTACCAAGGAGAACAGAAGTTTTCGTCTTCTCTATTTTGCAAAAGCTCCAGTTCTCGAGGAACAAACTAAGGAGGGTTGACAAAGGGTCTTTTTTTGATGAGCTTAGAACTATCTAGACTTTAGGGATACCTTTTCTCCAGACAAACAGATCCTCAGGGAGACTGCAATAGCTCTCCTGGCTGACTTGGCCTGGGGAACTTCAAGACTGACAGGACCAGGGATTCTCACCTATAAAAAAAGGAAGTTTATTTCAAAATTGGGGAGATGTGATTTCTGAATATTTTTACCTCTTGTATTTCACAGGTTTACTTAGATCCAAGAAAGACATCCTCTCAACAGCAGTGACAAAACAAGGTCCCCTTTCAGTCATTTCCCCAGATCCCTGAGCCTGGTAGACCCAAGGGCCCTAAACTCTGCCCCGATCTCATAGCCAGGTGACGTACACCCCATATCAGGAGGACTACCTATCTTAGCAGAAGTGATATCCTCAGAATTAATTACAAAGCAAACCAAATCATAGTTTATAATTTTTCTTGGGAGTATCTCCCATAAGAAATAAAAATAACATACTTTCAAGATCTTCCCTGATGGCCAGACACAGCTGCCTTTATCTTATCATCTTCTGTGGTCAACACAGTCAGTTCTTCTAGCTGCTGGATGGGGAAAATCTTCAGGAGAGAGGTTTAATTCTCTCCTTTAGATCTCATCCCATTTGAACAAAAGTGCCCCAAGATATGGACAACTCAATAAAAGGCTGTGCATATTAGGTCCCTTCCCCACCTTCATAGAGAGCTAAATCTATCCTTTGCATACTCCCCATCACCTCAACCAGCTGTCCAGAGACCCCCAGAGCTGGCTCCTCTCTGCTTTCTCCAATAAAACATGGTTCCCTGAGAGGCCCAGCCTCCTGTTCACTTGGCATCCATTCTCAGCACATTCTCTTGTGGGAGAGTGGAATTTAAGACTATGAAGGGGAGACCCTAATGGAAAGAGGCGGGAGTGCCCAGAGAAGGAAGAGAGGTGAAGAAGTGACAGAGGGAAGACCATAGGAGACTCTGGAGACCCAGACTGTTAAAAAAAAAAGGAGAAGGAGCAGAAGAAGGAGGAGGAGGAGGAGATGTGGATATAGAGTGGAGACCTTGATGGCAGCACTTCTGCTGACTGCGAGATGCAGCAGGACTCACGTTTTGAGTGGACAGATTCCAGGATGTGGGGACTCTGTACTGCTGCTGCTCCAACTGAAGCAGCCTTCCCCAGGATTAAGAAACCTGCCAGAAATGGGTGAGCCTCTTTTTTTTCAGTTAGTACTTTTCTCACTTAAGCTTGAATGTAAGGGCACTTCATCCTCTCATCCCCTTTTTCAGCCTCAGGGACCAAAACTTCTATCACCACCATCAGCCACTAAGAGCTATCACAAGCTGGGAATAACACCAATAAAATAACTATCATTTTTTGAGCACTTCCTGTGAGCCACATCTTTACTTGTGTTAGATAATTGAATCCTCACGATCACCCATGACTGACCTTTTAAATTATTTATGGCTCAGTATTAAATAATATAAGACAAACTGTACATTTAGAAAAGATAGACTCAAGATATGAATTAGATTACTTTACTGGGAGCATATTGCCTTTCTAATAAATGCGATTATCTCTGAGATTAGGTAACTTGCCTCAGGTTAGTCTGTCTGATTCCAACCCTGTCTACTGTCTGTGTAGGAGAGGAGAAAGGCCATCAGATTGGGTCATATGTGGAAATACAGAGGCAACAGAATTGCTTAACCTGGAGAAGAGAAGATTTTGATGGGAAAGAGAGCAGAGATCGATGCCTGTAGGTCCTGCAGGAGGATGCACGAGTTCTTTATTTACGAGCTACCAGTGGTAGATGGAGGGAGAGCAAGCACAAGTTATAGGAGGCAGATTCCACCTTGGTATAAGACAGGCATTTCCTACAAGCAGATCTTCTCCCAGTGGGGTGGCTTTCTTGAAAAGTAGTTACCTCCTTAGAGATGTTGTAGCAGAGCTACCAGTCCTGAGTCTGGGACTCTCCAGTGGGCTCCTTGCCTGGGGTGGAGGTGGCTGGACTGAAGTCTCCCCTTAGCTTCCAGAATTATTTATACCTTGGATCTTCCCCACCAGGGCCTCTCTCCTATGTGTTCATGACTTTCTCAGGAAATTTCAGAGATCTTTCCTCACCTCGAAAATATGAGGCAGGAAAGATTCACTCAGTAGTTCAGAGGCATGCACACTTTTTATTTTGCTGTTTTTGGATTTTTGCAGATGAGCTCAGAAATTCTATGTGATAATCTAGTGAAATAGTTTCTTTGGAATATTATAGAGATATACATTTCTCTTATTTGTTGATAAATGTTTGTCATAACCCCTAGGTAGGCCAAGTACGAACAGAAGCTTTGATCAGACCTACTTTTCCTATTCAGCCATACTTCCAAGGATCCCAGTTTCATGATGTCATTTTAATGAAATTTAAAGATCAGCTTAATACTGTGTAATTAATAAAGTGCTGTTTTATATCAGCTGGGGATATTAACTACAAGCAACAGAAGCCCACTTTGGCTGACTAAGCAGAAAAAAAGCTTATTGAAAAGCTGTTGGGTGGATTACAGAACTGCTGGGAGGGCTGAAGAACCAGGCTTGAGACTAAGTATCGAGGAACAATGCCCAAAAAAACCACACCACAGAACTGGCCTGGTGAAGAAGCTGCTGCCACTGCCACGCCACCAATGCAACATCTGTGCCAGGAACACACCCTTGCATTCTTGGCCAATGGAAAAGAGAGCCACCACCCTTGCCAGTAAAATGTATTCTACAAAGAATGCTCTCTTCTGGAGCAAGTTCTAATTGATAGAGCCCAGGTCACATGGTTGTGCCCTGGCTGCAAAGGAGACTCTGAGACTTATTTTCTGGGCTCTACTTTGGGCAGAAGGCATGCATAAGTCTATAAAATAGCCCATACATAGTGAAGGTGTTAAAAGCGTATTGGAACTTAAGGAAAAAGATTACCTATATTTGCCACAGCACAAATTAGAATTGGATTTACGTCCAGGCAAGCTGAGATAACATCTGGCAATGTCAGTCAAATACATGAAACATCTGTCAGGGGGTCCAGTTTTGCTAGCTGGAAATTGCCTGAATGTTCCTTTTTTTTTTTTTTCAGTGGAACACTGAATTTCTCAGGCAGGCTGCAACTGAGTAAGGTAGACCTAACTGAATTTATTAGTTGTGCTATAATTTTGACTGCGGGGATGTTATTATGGGTACCAGACCCAGGGAATTATTAGATTGCTCAGAGCTAATACTGTGAGCTTAACAGTTCCACCTAATTATTGCCTCTATTTCTCCCATTTACCTTTCTCCATCTCACTCATGCTACCTTCACCCAAGTACCACCAGTTCTCACCTGGCCTAATTGTAAGAGCCTCTTAACTGGGCTTCTTCAACATCTGAGGCCCCATAAGCCATTCATCATGCTGCATCCAGAAGGCTCTTTCAAAATGCAAGTGGGATTGTGTTATTTCTCTGCTTGATATCTTTCCAAGGCCTCCCGCTGTTCTGAGAAAAATACCTGAACTCCTCAGCATTGGCCTGTAAGACTTGGATTGTTAGGCTATCCCAATGTATCCAGCCCCATGCAGACTCCTCTCCCCTGGCTTCTAGTCACACCAGCCTCTCTGTGCCTTGTGAGTGCCAGCTTCCTTCCCTCTGATCCTCCACACACGCTGGTCTCTCAGCCAGCAGCTATCTTTCCCTGGCTGACTTTCATGCCTTGTCCAGGGTTCAGGCTAACTCTCATTGCTTCTTCCCGATGAGGTTACTTCTTCCTGTTTTATGCTCTTTTTAACTTGAATCACTCCTTCATACCACACATAATCATGGTAATTAAATAATTATTGATGTAACCACTTGCTTTATCTCTGTTGTCCTTGCTGGATTTAAGTTCCATGTATTACTCACTGTTGTATGCCCAGCACCTAACCGTTCCCGGGACATAGGAGGAACTCAATAAATATTTGTGGAATGACTCTTACAATCTGGTCTACTTCTCTTTCCTCTGGAAACCAAGGTTTGGCCATGCATGACAAGAGAGCTGATAGTGCCACAGAAAGAACAGGGCACTCTCAACCAGGTTACTGGGTCCCAATATTCACTGTGTGACCCTAGACACATTATTTTACATTTCTAGACCTTGATTCAGCCATTGGAACACAGAACATACAAACTTAAAATCTTGCTTGAACTCCCTCTGTACTCTGTTGGCTTATCACCCACACATACGTTTACCCCTCCATCCATGTCTTCTTGTCAGTCTCAGTTACCTCCAGCCCCACACCTTGCCCCTAGAATCACCCCATCTGTCGTTCTGTCCAAGCTGCTCTTGTCCTCAGAAGATCCCAATGGCAAGAAGAGGATGGGCTTGGGACCTTTTATCCTAGACTCAACTGGTCTGGAGCAAGTATCAAGTCTTTCCCCAACAATTCTGATTCACATCAGTTCCTGAAAACTAACTCCTGCCTTTCAAAGAAAACTCCACTATGGCAAATATGCAGGTACTAACATTTTTCTCTCACCTGGAAGAATAGCCACAGAGGAGAAAGAACACACCCATGTCTGTATGGGTATGAGAAAGATTACTTTTTCTAGCACCTCTGGAGTTTTCAGAGAAGGTATTTATTGAGGGACAAGAAGAAAGCAGACTTAGATTTTATGTAGCAGTTCTTGTAGCTGCGGTGAGTAAAAATGAAAAAGTAAAGTAATAGTACATCATTTCATTAAAGTTCATGTGGATAATATGATTCAAGTATGCAGACTTCTGGTAGAATAACTTTACCTCAACAAAGAACTTAGAGAACAAGAGAAGTGGATAGACACCATGATCTTAACATAACAGGTAGCCCCTGTAACATCCGAGCACAGGAGGATATAAAAGATTTCCAGTATCCCTTTCTAGTAAATCACCTATCAAAGGTATCCACTTTTCAGATTCCTAAAACCATGTTAGTTTTGCTTATTCTAGAACTTCACACAAATGGAATCATGCAGAACATACTCTGCTGTGTTTAACTTCTTTGGCTAAATAAATTTTTGATATTCATCATGTTATTGCTTTTGTCAGTAGCTTGTTTAGGTTTTTTATTGCTATTCCAGTGTGTGAATTATCCACAATTTGTTCATCCTTTCTGTGTTGATGGACATCTGGGGTGTTTCAGTTTGGGGCTACCTGAACATTGTTACAATGAATATTTATGCATGAGTGTTTTGTAAACATATGTTTTATTTCTCTTAAATAAATATATGAGTAGAGCTTCTTGGTCGCAGCACAGATGTATGTTTAACTGTATAAGAAACTGCCAAATTGTTTTCTAAATTGGTTATGCCATTTTGCACTCCCACCAGCATTGTGTGAGAGTTCCAAACGTTCTACATCCTTGTCACACTTCTTGAGTCATTTATTATCATCTTAGCCATTTTTGCAGATCTGAAATGGTATCTTCTTAACTTCATTTTCCTGAGTTGTAACATTGTTTAGCATTTTTTCATATACTTTTCAGTCATTTATACATTTTACTTGACCATAAATGTGGGATCTATTTCTGAATTCTTTATACTGTTCCATTGATCTATGTGTATATCCATATAACAAAACCACACATTTTTTTCAGATTATGTGTAGTTTAACTGTTTTATTGAGATCCTATTGGCTTACAACATTGTATAAATTTCAGGTGTGCATTATTATATTTCAGTTTCTGTATAGACTGCATCATGTTCACCACCAATAGTCTAGTTTTATCTGTCACCATACACATGTGCCCCTTTACCCGTCTCTCCACCCCCTTCCCTCTCTCAAACACCAATCTGTTCTCTTTATCTATGTATTTGTTTGGCAAACCACACATTCTTGATTGATGAACCTTCATAGTACGTCTTAAAATCAGATAGTGTGAGGCCCACAGCTTTGTTCTTTTCCAAGATTGTTTGGACTACTCTAAATTCTTTACATTTATGTAAAAATTTTAAATTTGGGCTGTTAATTTCTCCAAAAAAGCCAGCTGGGATTTTTATTGAGATTTCAAGGAATCAATAGATCAATATAAGAGGACTGATATCTTTTAAATAACGTGTTTTCTAATATGTGAACACTGTATATCTCTTCAGTTATTTATATCTTCTTTTGTTTTTCTCTAGATTGTTTTATAGTTTCCAGCATAAGTCTTGCACATTTTTGTTAATTATACTGCTAATACTTTATTATTTTTATGCTGTTATGATTTTATTTTTATTTCATTTCCAATTGTTTAGTGATGGTATACAGAAATGTAATTGATTTCTACATAGTGACCTTGTATTCTGAGGCATTGCTGAAGTCACTTAGTTCCAGTGTATATTTTTGCAGGTTCCTCAGGAATTTCTACATAGGCAATTATATCATCTGTGAATAAAGACATCTGTGCTTCCTCTTTTCCAATTCATGCTTTTATTTCTTTTTCTTGCCTTATTGCAGTGACTGGAACTTCCAGTAAATGTTGAATAGAAGTAGTGAGTTGGGATATATTTGCCTTGTTCCAGACATTAGGGGGAAAATATTTCACAGTTAATATAACGTTAGTTGTAGGTTTTTCATAGATGACCTTCATTGGAGAGAGAAAAATTCCACTCTATTCCTAGTTTTCAGAATTTTACTATAAATGAATAATGAATTTTGTCAAATGCTTTCTCTACATCTATTGAGATGATAATATAATCTTTCTCCTTTGTTCAATTAATGTTGGTGAATTACATTGTCTTATTTTAGAATATTAAATAAATCTTGTATTCTTGTGATAAATCCTCGTGATATATTGCAGGACTCAGTTTACTAATATTTTGTTAAGGATTTTTGCTTCTATGTTCATGAGGGATACTGGTCTGTAATTTTCCCTTGTGTAATGTCCTCGTCAAGTTTCGAAATCAGAGCTATGCTACCTTCAAAAAGATTTGATGAGTATTCCCTCTTTCTTTGTTTTCTGAAAGAGATTATGTATGATTAATATTTTTTCTTCCTTAAGTATTTGATATAACTCACGAGTTAAGCCATTTGGGCCTGGAGATTTCTATATGGGAAGACTTTAAATTATGAGTTAAATTTCTGTAACAATTATAAAGGTTGTTTCATTCAGGGCTCAACCAGAGGAACAGCATCAGTAGGAGATATACACTAAGAGATTTATTGCAAGAACTTGGCTTACATGATTATGAGGCTGGGTAGACAAGTCCAAAATCTGTAAGGCAGGACATCAGGAAGGGCAGGCTGAAACCCTCTGGCATGGGCTGAAGCTACTGTATATACAAAGAATTTCTTCTTCAGTGAAGCTTCTGCTCTGCTCTTAAGGCCTTCCAACTGATTGAATCAGACCAACTCAGGTTTTCTATGATATTCTCTCTTACTTAAAGCCAACTGACTATGGACTTTAATCAGATCTACCTTCACAGCAGCACCTAGACTAGGTTTGAATAGCTAGGGAGTGTGGCCTAGGCAAGCTGACACATCAAAAGTTCATCACAGGGCTATCTAAGTTTTCTTTTACGTGTTACTTTTTGTTAGTTGTATTTTCAAGGAATTTGTCTTTTTCATCTAAGTTGTAGATTTATTGTTATGAGGTTATTCATAATATGTGCTCATTATCCTTTTTATGTAATAATGTCATGTCTACCTTTTGTGGAATATTTTCTCTCTACTTCTTTTTTAATTGAGATATAACTGACATATAACATTATATTAGTTTCAAGTGTACAATATAATGATTCAGTATATATTGCAAAATGACCACCACAGTAAGTCTAGTTAACATCTGTCACCATACATACTTACAAAACATTTTTTTCTTGTGATGAGAACTTTTAAGATATACTCTCTTAGCAACTTTCAAATATGCAGCATTTTCAAATATGCAGTACAGTATTATTAACTGTAGTCACTATGCTGTACATTATATCCTCATGACTTATTTATTTTATAACTGGAAGTTTGTACCTTTGGAACCCCTTCACCCATTTCACTCATTCCCCACCCCTCATCTCTGGCAACCAATATGTTATCTGTGTTTATGAGCTCAGGTTTTTTGTTTTGTTTTTCAGCTTCCACATATAAGTGAAATCACATGGTATTTGTTTTTCTCTGCCTGACTTATTTCCCTTAGCATAATGCCCTCAAAGTTCATCCATGTTATCACAAATGGGAGGATTTCCTTCTTTTTTATGACTGAATAATATACCACATCTTCTTTATCCATTCATCCATTGATGGACACTTAGGTTGTTTCCATATCTTGACTATTGTCAATAATACTTTCCATCCACTTTTAATATACACAACAATGTCACCTTGTGTGTAAATGTGCTCAAGCCACAAACAATAATAATAATAATTTTAAAGTAATAAGGATAATAATTTTAAAGTAATAATAACAATTTTAAAGTAATAATAACTTTAAAAGCCTAGGATCTATCTCTGATTCCTCTTTTTCTTACCTCATACATAAAATTTCTCCCAAAGTCCTCAAGTTCTGTCTTAAGAATAGAACCACTTCTCACCTTCTCATCTCCAATGTTCTGACCCCAATTAGAGCCACTGTTATCCTTTGTCCGAACCACTGCAAAAGTCTCCTGTCTTGTTTCCTCTTCCTATTTTGTACCACAGCAATCCCTTATCAGAGCAACTGCAGCAATAATATAAAAACATAAATAACATTGTACCTTGTCTTTATTGAAATTATTGAATATCTTCCCATTGCAACTAGAATAAAATCCAAAGTCTTTACTGTCCTACAAAACATTCCTGTGATGGTACTATTTTGCTGACCTGATCGTAGGTCTCTTTGTTCACTGCATTGCAGGAAAACTAGGATTCTTTTCTTTAAAGTAACCTTTCAATTGAACTAAATTTGAAGTATAAATTGAGAACACAACTGAATACAGCTCAGTAAAGTTTCACTAGCTGAACAACCATGTAACCAATACACAGATGAAGAAAGAGCATGTTACCATCATCCCAGTAGTCCACCTAGTGGACAGGCCCTCAAACATCACCATTATCCTGACATCTAACACCATAGGTTTGCTTTTCTTGTTCTTGAAATTTATATAAAGGGAATTATACAGTAGGAATTCTTTGTTGCCTGGATTTTTTTCCCTCAAAATTGTGTTTGTGAGATTCATTCCTTTTCTAGCGTGTAGCTGTAGTTTGTCTCTTTGCAGTATAGTCTTTCTTTGTGGGAATATACCATTCTTTCATTACATTTTCCATTCACAAGGAATCCTTTCTAAAATTTGGGATATAGGATATGCCAAATTACTTGGGGATTTAGACCCTTTGTTCTACCCACACCATCAAGACCTTCTCAGTACCGTAAGAAATCCTGAGCTACCAGCTGGGAAGAAGAGGTGCCCAGGACTCTGAGCGCATTGGCCTGTATGCAGAAAAGGAGCCCCAAGGATGAAAGGACAAATAAGGAGGGTCAGTGACCAAGGGGGAGGTTCACATTTTATTCCTTGGAAATAGAGGATACAATATAAGGTCCTTGTATATCAATTGGTTCCAAAGAAGGGGAGAAGAGAGTGGATGATAGTTGGGAGCAGGATGATATGAAGCTGGTAGAGGAGGGTTAAGTCAACCTCCAGAGTTCAGGACAATCTCTAGAAGGGGAAAGAATGCCTGGTATAGGAGAGTCCCCTTCCACATAAAGTCCCAGTTGGCAGACCTGTAGTACGCTGATCAACTGTCTGCCATATTGCACTGTCCCTTCACTCTGCATATTCACATCTGTCTCCTACTAGACTATGAACATTTCTTGAGCCTAGGTGGGGTCTTATTCATTATTGTTTCCTCCCCTACTCACAGACCTGGCCCCTAGTAGGTACTCAATGGTCTTTGGGTAAATGATCTTAATTTTATTTGACCCCAAACATCAGTGCTAATGGTGGAGTATATGTGGTGTGGATGGTAATGTCATTCACTCTATATAAAATGTGGGGAGGAGACACTAGGATGGAATATGAAGTGCGTTAAGATCCAGCCCTGGCATTCCTGGAAAAGACTCTCTCTCTGCGCATTTCAGCCCAGAGACTTTTTTCCTCCTGTATCCTCATATCCATCCCAACTCCACTGAAGGACCCAGGTACACTTGAAGAAAATGAATGTATCCCTATATCCCTCTGCCGCACCCATTACACACCATACTAAATCCTCCCAGAAGAAATGCAAATGCTATTATTCATGCAAAAGCTGCCAAACTGGAGTTTTTCATGCATAGAAGGAGTTTAGCAAGTGTTTTCAAGAACTGAATGAGACATCGGGACACCAGGAAGTAGTGGGGAAACTCCTTTAGTTTCCTCCTGCGCAGGCTGAGCCCAGGATAAAAGGACCCTGTTCTGGGCTTCTCCACACACTTGAATCCCTGAAGACTGGAACAGCCTGGAAAGGCAGGTGAGTGGGGAGGCTCTGTTCTGTGGGAGAGGAAGCCCTCTAAGGGGCCATCAGTAGGTTCCCACTAAAGGGAATGAGGAGATTGTGTAGAGTTATGGGCTAGGGTCGGATGCAGAAAAGGAAAGACGGATGCCCAGAAACAGCAATAGGAACAGACAAGCAAAACAGACCAGAAAACAAAGACCAGGAGGGAAAGACAGCAAGCAGGGAGAAGTGAGATGAGTGTGATGCAGAAAGTCAGGGGTCTAAAGCAGGTAACGGTACACTAAGGTCCACAGGCCAAGCCCAGCCCACCACCATTCTTATAAATAACGTGTCACTGGAACACAGTCATGCCCATCTGTTTACATACTGTCTATGCCTTTTTTACACAGCAATGGCAGAGTTGAATAGTTGTGACAGAGACTGGTTGGCCTGAAAAGTCTAAAATATTTACTATCTGGCCCTTTACAGAAAAGGTTTACCTACCTCTGTTCTAAAATAGAAGGTAATTTGAGATTCATGTGATTAAAGGTAGAGATGATAAAGCTCCAGGTCAGCCAAATGGATATTGGTAAAGCTGAGGCCAGAATTTAGCTTTCATAACCTCCATCTTTGTTCTTTCCTGTGCTCCTCCTCAAATATCTCCCTCTTTTCATGGTCAGGCTTCTGACCCCGGGTTAGGGCATGATGAGCCATCCAGTGGGGCTCTGAGCCGGATGCCTGGCTGGGGTTTCCTGCTGACTCTGACTCTGCTCCTGGTTCCAACTCTTAAGACAGCCATCACGAAGGGACATTCATTATCCTTGAAGAAGTAGTGACCAGGTTTAAAGTAGTCAGGAATGACACAGAGGACCAGAGAAGTTGCCTAAGAGGGCAAAGAGGAAGAAATGCCTCAGCAGTGAAGAGGGCACAGTCCTAGAGGAAGGAAATATTTCATGGTATCTGGAAGAAATATAGTCCAATCTCTCCAAATTGGACCCTGCATCAACAGGTCCTACAGAATTTAGCAGGTGCTCTCTTGCCTCCCAGTCCTCTTATCTTCAAGGTGATGATTCTAAAGACATTTTACCTTTAATTTTCAGGGACCTTTTCCAGATGCTTTCCAAATCTTCTCTTTCTCCTGTCTCCCTGTAGAGTGAGCATGCTCTATTTAAAGGACAGAGCACAGTCTGGGCACCAACTCTCCGGGTGGGACAGACAGAGCAGACACTGAGCATCGGCAGGGCGGGCCCCAAGAAAATCCTCTTTGTTGACCACTGTGATCCATGGAGGCTTCTGTGGGTTGGGTGGTCTCGGGAGAGAGTAAAATAGGATGGTCATAGCACCGACATGAAAGAAAGAAGTTATAGGAGAGAAGGCTTCTCCCTTGTGCTCCTTTGGAAATAATCTCCCCCACTGATCTTGTCTCATTCTAAAGTGCTTTTCTTCTTTCTTTCAGTTGATCTACAATCTAAAGAAAATGTCCTATCAGCAGCAGCAACAATGCAAAGTTCCCTGCCAGCCCCCTCCCCAGGTCCCTGAGCCCTGCCCTCCCAAGGTGCCTGTGCCTTGCCCTCCCAAGGTGCCTGAGCCGTGTCCCCCACCTCCCGGCCAGCAGGAGTATCCCCCTGTTAAGTGCCCCCCTGGCCAGCAAAAATACCCGCCGAAGCAGAAGTGACACCTCTGAAGCCACCCTCTCCGACCTGGTCATGAAGATACTGCACCCCCTTGCTCACTCCTGCCCCATCACTTCCAGCAACAACAGGGAGCACACACAACCTAGAAGATGCTGCCTCTCTTGAGACTCAAGAAGAAAGATATTGTCATAGTCTACTGGATTTTCCTCCTCCAATCAACGACTCCTCCCAGCTCCTCTCCCAGGAAGCCACACGATTTAGACAGAAGTGCCATGTTCTCAGACCCTTCCCTAGAGGCCATATGTGTTCTTGCCCTTCTCCATCCACTGTCCTGGTCGGGACCAGGCCAGACTTTCCAGCTGCCATCTCCTCTACCACGTTGCCTTCTGCTGGTTGTACAAGCTCACTACAAGGACACAGATTTCCTTGCTCAGCAGTCTGCCTCCGTGGGTTTCAACTCCATGAAAGTTTCTAGGAGCAAACATGATTGAAAAATTAAAACAAGGAAACTGTTTAAATCAAATGAAAGTTTCCTAGAGTTCTTCACAGCACAACTGCACACTCTTTAGCGAAGAGAAGGAGGTCTTCTGTTTGTTATTTCCCACAACCCCTAAGAAAGCTCACCCCTCCCTCTGGACTCTGACTCCATTAAAATGACTCCATGCTCTACGATGCTCCTTCCTCCCTGCTTCTCAATAAAAAATATTCATCCCTGATTGGCCAAGTCTCTGCTCTCTTGCTGGGATTGGGCGTAAGCCACAGAAGGAGAAATCAGGGCCCACGAAAGGAAGCAAAGACTAAGTGGGAAATCCTTGGAAGGAACTTGGAGGAGATCAGGGGCCACAAGAGAAGGAGATGGGCACCCTGCGCAAGACAGCAGGTCTCCTTTTCCTTTCTGGTCACCCATTCTCAGTGCCCCAAAGGGCCACATGTCTCCCAAGCCCACCTCTACACCCAGCACCTATCTTTTCCACAGAAGGACTTACCATGCAGGGGAAGTGGAGAGTGTTGACAATGGAGCCACCAATCAGGTCAGGGCTGCAGGATGGGCTGAGCATGAGATGGGCTCTGCAAGGTCCAGGGAGGTCCATGGGACCAGTACTTGGGACAAGAATTGCCAACCAGGCCCTGTGTGGAGACTGTCCTGGAGGGGATGGACCCCAGAGAGTGTTACCTACTGCAGTGGTTCTTAAGCTGCTTGGTCATTGGGAAAGATTTACACTCTTAAAATTATTGAAGAATAATTTAGCACTTTAGTTATTGTGAATTTTATCAATTGATATTTCTCTTATTGGAAATTAAAACTGAGAATATTTTAAAACACACTATACACAAGTAGGCATTGCACTAGCTGTCAGAGTGATAATATCACCGCATGTCATGTTGTCTCTTCTGTCATTTCTACTGTAGACTTAAAGATAAAAGAGAGTGAAAAAGTCAAACAACATCTGAACATCATTATGAAAATAGTTTTAACCCATGGACCTCACTGAAAGCACCTTGAGAACCCCCAGGGTGTTCACACCACACTTTGAGGACTGCTGGCTTAGATAGTCACTGTGGGGCGGGCCTCCAGTGTCCCTGAGCCTGAGCCTGAGACAGGTGTGGAAGGACTAAGGAAGTCCTGCTTGCATTTCAGCATCAGCTTACAGGTTGGGTTATTTATGTCTGTCCTTTACTCTGATAAATCAAGTTCTGTACTCTAACTCAACAATCATTGATTAGCACCAATGAAATGTCTGGAACTGATAAAACCCAGAGATAAAGAAAAGAAGATAATGAGACTCTCTAGAGAAGCCTCCTCAGTGGTCTGCTGAGATGGTGGGGACTGATACATGCCTCGTGGACCATTAGATCATATCTGACAAGGGCAGAGGGTGTGCTGGGGTGATGTGTGGAATATGGAAGGTGAAGAAGAAGGAAGAGCAGATGATGACTCCTTGGTTTCTTGCCTGGACTTCTCCCTTGGGCTCTTAAGTGCCACAGGCAAGACCTTTCTTGAGAGCTAATCATATCCAGTGATGATGGAAGTTTGAGTTTAATCACATTCCATGTTTTCCCCAATTCTCCTCCCACCAGCCTCATAGTAGCCTCTCTCTTACTTCCATGGAGGTAAAATTAGGTCACAGTCAATTGAAAAATATATGTGCAAAGTAAGAAATTTCAAGAACAATTGAGAGAAAGTGTAGAAGAGAGAGGCTAAGGACTAATTTTACCTACAGCAGGATTGAGAAGAGTTGTGAGTCTTTCCCCCAAACTCCACCCATTCCCCTTCCTCCCAGTTGATTGCAGGTTCCTGGGTCCATTCATTGTGCCCAGGAATGTCCGTGGTGGTTAATTTCAGATTCTGAAACAGAGAGAGACCAGAAGTAGCTCTGGTTCTGGTTCTAAGTCTTGTTACTGATCTCTTCCACTGGCCCTAAATCGTTCTCATGCTGACTCTGCTTTGTAGGTGTATAGAATGCATTTTCTCCACAGTTTTCAAAGCTTGGAGTCCTTTTTAAAGATCAACAGGAAGAATTTCTTAAATAACTTTAGGCTAAAACTATTACCTGGGTAAGTAAGGATGTCCATTCATCCACTGGCCTGCCCAAACCCCTAAGGTGTTTCAGCAGCTGGGAACTGGCAGTATGGAAAGACCAGAGACTCCTGGGCTGTGCCCAGGTAAGGAGCACAAGGTGAGTGCCTTTGTGGGGAGCAGACTGAGCAGGATGAGGTTTCCATTTCTTTATTTTGAGAGATTAAGCATGACAAACCTTCTCCTGGCCAGCTGACCAGTCCAGGAATCCATCTCTTCCTGGTGAAGAAAGCAAAGCGTGCAGTATCTATCCATGAAGATAACTGAAGAATGGAAGACTGGATAAACTGCCAATGGAAGGTCAATGGATAGGAAAGTTCTGGAATGAGACATCATCCCCCGAGGTGACACCTCCCCAGGAAGGTTTCTGTGATCAACCAACTTCCTCCCACTGGGCTTCCACAGCATGTTGATGAGACTTCTGTCATGCTTCTGTACTTTCACTCTGTCTAAACATTTGTAACACACTCACCCTGCCCCACACAGACTGTGAGGTCCTCCAGGGCTCTCTGCATCTTCACACCCTGACACTGCCCCCTGACACACACATGCACACACGAGGGCCTGGTCTCTGGTTGGAGCTCAAGGACTGTTTAACTAAACTATTTAAACTCCATTTGATCCTAAAGCTCGGAGCTGGAGGTGGTATTGTTGATGTTGATAGTAATTTCATTTCAAGAACCTGAAAGAGATAGTGGGATTGTACTGGGGGTTAGGAAAGATGCTGAGTCCCAGCCCTGGGATCCCTGCAGAATGCCTGTTTCCTGGGGATGTGGAGCTCAGCAAGTCCTTTCTGCTCATCTCCTTGCAGACGCCAGGATCTCCTGAATGCCTCAGTGCAGCTGCCAAGTAGGGGTCCCCCCTGGGGCTTAGAGCAACAATATCTCTGCAGGGCTGTGAGCACTGCACAGACAACAGAGCCTCCTGTCACACCGCGTGGGCACTGTGCTCACACTGGCAGCTGTAGATAAGGGAACCAGGGACCCAGACCACAGACAGTGTTCTGGTAGACCTGGACTAGAACTTAATTTCCTTGGAGACTGTACTTTTCTCCTCCTTCTGCAATCATCTTCAGCTTGTGCTCAGGCTAAGGTAACAAAAGCCTGTGGTTTTACTGACTGTCTTTTCTGATGTTCAATTTTGACTTTTAATTGGCCAATTCAAATTGGCTTGTATTAACTTCACTGAAGAAACAGAGGTCAGGTGTTAAAGTAACCAGGGATAGCATAGATGGAGAAGAGAAATAGCCAATAAGTCTAGGGGAAAAGACAAAATATCTTCATAACTGGCACAGATCAAAAGACAGGAAATTTTGCATGACACACTAAAACCATCAGTCCCGCCTCCCACCAAACTAAATATTCTTAATTGAACTTAATTAAACATTTTTTGGGCCAGAGAACTCACTAACTTAGGAAGTGCTGCTAAATTTGGGTGGCAGGGACTTCATCTTTACCTCCTAGCACTTCCCTCCACTCATCCTGTTCCCACTCTCTGGAACATTCGGGAGCACATCTCTATGAGGAATAGCTGTGAACTATGTGCAGTCTTAACCCCTCAAACCTTTGCTTCCTCAGACTAAAAACCCCCCACTCAATTTTTTCCATTTCTTAACAGGCACTATGTCTCGGTGTTCCCCAAAAGTTTTGCTTTTTCTCTGAGTCATGGCGATGCGAGCATGATCCTCTTACAGGGCAGAACCCTCTAGGGCTGGGGTAGCTGTGGGCAGACATGGGGCATCTTAGTGCAGCCCCAGAGGACTCCCCTTGGTTGAGAACCTGCTCCTTGGAGGCTACAGTGGGCTGGGAGTGAGTGGGAAAGATGAGACGATCTTCGTCCCAGAGAATGAGGAAGCGGGTGGAGGAAAGGGCGCTTCTCCCACGTGAATACTCAGGATTAAGTTCTTCCACTGTTGTTGCTGCAGATTAGAAGTTTATCTCCTGTTTCTTGCAGGTTCTCATCAACCCAGGAATGCTGTCCTGCAGCAGCAACAACAGCACACAATCGCCTGCAGCTCCCTCCCAGGGCCCGGAGCCCTGCTCCCCACCCCCAGCTGGCAGAAGTGCACCCCCTCCCGATGCTAACAGGAAGACCACCAAAGTAGAAATGGCTCTTGCACAGTACCCCATCTTCAAATAGCTTGGAATTTGTTGCTCCCCCCTCCCCTCTCCAGTCCCTTTCTTCCAGCTCCAAGAGAGAATGCCACACAGCCCAGAAGTTACTTCCCATCTACTTGAAGAGAAAGTTCTTCACAGATCACTAATTTGACTGCATTTCATCAACAGCTCCCCCCAGCAACTTTCTAGGAAACAGTGAGGATTGGACAAGGGGGCCACGTTTTAGGTGTCTTTCCTGGACGCAAGACCTGTTCTCCATTCTCTATTTTGACCCTGCTGTGGTCAGGACCAGTTAGTTCTTCTAGCTGCTGCTTCCACCCTCTCTGTTGCCCCCTGCTGGCTCATGAGGACACTTCAAGGTACAGAATAGTGCTTCCTTAGCTCTCTGCACACCTGGGTTTCACCATTTTGGGGAATCTTGAATTACAAGATTAAAATTTTTTTTAAGTAAAACTACCTTAAACAATGGAAAATTCTTCAGAATTTCTTTACGTTCCAATTCTTCACCCTCAATCAAGACAATGTTATATTTCCTATTAATCACCTCCTCCTCTGCTAAGACAGCTGACTCCTCTCTCTGCCCCTGAGGCCGTTCTGGACCTTTACATCCCCCCGTTCATGCTCCCTTCAATGAAAGCAACATCTCTGAACAATCCTGACTCTCCTCTCTTGCTGGGTCCAGGGAAGAATGTTTCCTTCCAGGAAGGAGTGACCTGGGCAGTCAACAGATCCTTAAGGGAGGTCATTAAAAGACTCTAGAGATGGTCATGGGCCACTGAAGAGTGAAGTAGAGATGCAGCTAAATTAGGAACACCCCATTGGCCCACAGAGATTCCCTTCAATAACCCACAAGAGGACCAGCTGCCTCCCTCCCAAGTCCCCATTTCCTGAGGAAGGACCTGCCAGGCAGGGACAGCGGGAAGTGCTGACATTGGAACTACTAACCCCAGGGCTGTAGGGATGCTGGGCAAGAGGAAGGCTTTGCAGATTCAGTGGGTGGGAGCTACAGCTCTGAGCCAAGACCCTGAAGTGTGAACTGATCCTGCCTGGAACCTACCCTGGAGGAGACTGTCAACTGAGCAATCCCTTCAGCTACGTTTCTAGGCTGTCCAAGCCTAAGAAAGGCATAGAATCCAGGAAGTCCAATTCTGCAGGAAGATTTCAGAGAACAGGCTCATTAATGAGGCTCCTCTGATTTCATAAATTAACACTTGTATCTTCCGGGCATTTCACTATTTTTGTCTTTTGATTTCACTGTTAAGTTGTGTCTGGTCCACTCAAATGACAGCAATTTATTGAACATCTACTATGCTCATCCTGAGCTGGGTGCTGGGAGTGTAGAGAAAAATAGACGAGCATCACATAAAAAAAGTCACTAATCTTTTAGGTCAAGGGAATAGTCCTGCACTGGCTATTACAGGGCAGTCAGTCCAGAGAGTGAAATGAGGGTGACAAGTGTGATGAGACTGATGGGGACAGTGTAGATTTCGTGGAGGAGCCAGGACTAGTGAGATACTAAAAAGGATTCTGCAGGGTGAACCAAATGTTGATGGTCAGAGAAGGATGGAAGGGCATTCCATGCAGAGGAAACAACCCATGAAAGCTAAATCAATCATCATTTCCTACATCCATTCAGAATTGATCCTATGACTTCATCCAATAAGTATCAACTAAAGGCCAAGTTTTTCCTGACTCTGTTCTCAGAACTGGATACTGAGCATCACTGTGAAATTGGATGTGAGGTGACAAGAAAAGGGGGGAGCTGACAGCTTGAATGCTTCAGTACAGCAGCCAGATGCCCAGCCAAGCCAATACCAGAGTCAAGTGATAATTGGAATTTTGACCTGTGCTTATCCAGTGGTACCGAAATCAATCCTAGGTTTATTCCCCCACGTCCTGAATGACTTGTTGGAACAGAGAACCTCAACAATTGGAAGAATTTGCAAATTGGATCCTTCACTTTGGGTAAGGGCTATTATGGAAAAAAAAGACAAAGGAAGTCCCTGGAACTCAACCTCCCCATCAAAATTATAAGCCAAAACCAAAATTTCATGCCTGGAGAGACTGCAGAGATTGGCCAGCCTTAAAATGCTTGAAAGGCACAGGGATAGCCATCCCTGTTATGTCTCCATTGAATCGCCAGGCTAGGCCAGGCCAAATGTGTAGCTCTTGGAGACTGACAGCAAATTATCTTGAACCCACTGTCCCTGCTGTGGCCTCTTTGCTGGGGCAAATCAACACAGCCCTGGATCCTGGGATAGCACGTTGGAGAGTAGCCTGGTCAGCTACAGGTGGATTAGAGAAGAGGCGCAAAATTGCTGGAGAAGCTGAAGTTATGTCTCAGCTCTGAACTGGGGTCACAGACATGAAAGGATGGGTTGAAGAGCCCAGAGACAATGGGATCTAATGTGTCACCAGATTAGAATCTCTTCAACAAGGCTTTAATCTGTCACAAACTGCTGTCTGAACACTTCCTGGGCCAGGACATTCAACTTTAGGTAGGGATCCTGGCAATGGGGGTCACAGTAAACAGTCTCTTTAGGTAATTATGGGTCTTCTTTCCCACACTCACCAAATTCTGCCCCAGGAACTGTACAAAACAGTCATGCTCCCTGCAAGGGGTGGCCCCCCAGGGCTGTACAGACAGTCTGGGGCTGGACTTTCCTCCACCTGTTCCACCATCTTTACCTCCCCTATTGTCTGCTGTTGGCCAGACAAATTCCTTAGGACAAGGACTAAAGTCCTAAAGTTGCAACAATCCATGTCATAACAATTGTTAGTGTCTTGAAGATCAAAGAAGAGTGAGTTAATAGAATGGAATGGTGGTTAAACAAAGTAAACCATGGATGTGTTTATCTGGCAACCTGTACAGTCAGGACCAGGTTCTGGGAAGACAGTCCTGGCTCTTTCCTGGGCAGCACCTTCCCCCATGTGCCTTCTCCCACTCTCTGCTCCCTGACACAAAGCCCTGACTAATGGCTCTGTACACCCATATGCTTATCTGCCCTCCTTGCAGATCAGTGGGCCACACTGAACAAGCTGGCCTGCCCTTCTTTGTGTCTTCACAATGAGGCCTGGGGCCCAGAACATAGTAGGTGCTCAGTAGATGGTTACTGATTACCCAGAAATTTTAGAGAAGAATAGAAATAGATCTACATATAATACACAAGCCCATCTATGAAGTAATATGACACAGTCCTCATATTTCTTATTGAAAATCTCAGGGCTGTGGACTCCTGGCATGATGGAGTCTGTTCCCAGCACAGAGACCTCAGAGACCTGGGTCCATGATGCCTCCTTGGACAGGGAGGGTCAGGCTCACAATTAGGGATCTAGCTCCAAAGCCAGACTTCCATGAACCGTGAAAACTCCGTTTCTTGCTCAGTTCAGTAGCACCCTGACACTGCCACCTACAACACCAATACTCCCCATCTTTCCTGCCTGGTGCACCTGCCCTGAGGAAAGGAGGAAGGTCTCTGGGGCTATTAGTGGACCTGCGGCCAGCTGCCAAGCAGTGCGGACCCAGACTGAGTGCAGATGGGGGTCTGGATGCCCCAGTTCCAGGAAACCCCTGTATCTCCTTCCTATGGCCTCCTGATTGCCCCCTGGTGGCCTTTCCAAGCACCCACACACTCCCTGGCTCTGCTTCCAGGCCCAGGATGCTCCTCTTCCACCAGTGACCTTCTCCCCTTCCCTTCCCAGCACCAGCCAGTGTGCAGAGTTGGACCCAGCCAGAAACAACTGAATTTATTGAAGGAAGTGGGAAGAAGGAAGTCACAGCATCACAGGGTTGGGAATGTCCAGGCTCAGGGACAGAGCAAGAGTCAGCTGTCTTTGGAGATGAAGAAGTAAGCAGGGAGGTGATAGGAAACAGCAGACCTCATCGCCATAACTGAAGAGTGCAGGAAGAGAGGGAACTAGGGGTAATTTTCCATTTACTTAAATCAGTTACTTAAAAGATATCAGCTTCTCAAAACCTCAAAAAATTTGGAAAAGGGCAGGAGGCAGTGGCAAAGGAGGACACTTCCATCATTCTGATGATCTCAGGCCAACAGAGGCAGCAGAGGCATAGAGGCAGCAGCTAAAGGAACTGGCCTCCCCTGGCCACAGCAGATATAAACATATGGTTCCAGGGAAGGCCTTTGTAACTCCGGTCCAATCCCTGCTGGTTTCTGGATGTTGACGCTGAGAGGAATCAGTTGAACAATCACTCGAAAACCTGTGAACGCAGCTGTCATTCTCCTTTGAGTCAGTTGAGAGGTAGATTCTCCTGGGGCTGTGTGGTGTTTCCTGTAGTTGCTGGAACAAAGGAGTCTGAGGTGGGCAGAGAGAGGATACAGCAGCTCCGTGCCCAAAGTTAGGGTGTGGTGGTTTAAGAGGTGTCACTTCTGCTTTGACATGCATTCCTGCTGGCAAGAGGGATGCTGCACAGGGGGGCATTTCTGCTGGCTTGGGGGTGGAGGGCAGGGCTCAGGTCCCTTGGGAGGGCAAGGCTCAGGCACCCTGGGAGGGCAGGGCACAGGGACCTGGGGAGGTGGCTGGCAGGGCACTTTGCATTGTTGCTGCTGCTGATAGGACATCCTTTCTGGATTGATGAAAGCCTGCAAGAAACAGGAGATGAGCACTTTTAGCTGGCAGAAAACTATGCAAGTTCTCCCAGGGATGACCTCTATCTCTCCCTACTCCTGTGTAACTCTCAGACCCAGGCCTTCCCACCTTGCTTACTGCCATGATAGTCAGTCCCAGGGGGCTCTCCACTCATCACGCTGACTACAAAATATTCACCCTGCGGCTGCCCAAAATGAGCTTGTTGCAGAGGATTGAGGTCCACCTCAGGCTCAGTCCTCAAGAAGAACATGCTCACAGTGGATCAAGTCATGGAAAGGCCAGTAGGAATGGCCTAGAACCAAAATACTGTGCCATGAAAGAAAACATAAAGAAGCTGGGGTTGTTCATCCTGAAAAAAAATTGGTTTGAGAGGCAACAATGCAGCCTGCATTTACCCCAAGAGCTGCCCCTCATGGGGAACAAGACCCATCTGCGGGTCTGCAGTGGGCATAACAGCATGGAGTGAGGGGTCTGGAAAGAGTTCCCTCTCACTCTGGACTGGCCCAAGGCTGGAACACCTGTGCAGGGTTCCCGAAGCCCTGTTGATGCAGAGATTCTGATTCAGTGGGGCTTGCAACATGCCATGAAATTCTCCTGCCATTGGGTGTACACCTGTAATTGATGGAGGCATTTCTCTCTTCTTCTGCTCTATCTCGTCTCCCCACCATACTCTCCAGACTGAATCATGGTGACTCCTGGCGGGGGCGGACCCATGTTCATGGTCCAAATAAAGAGTCAGAAACAAAATCAAAGATAGTTATCCATAGAAAATCTCAGCCACTGTTTATCCAAGAACCAGAATATGGCTCAGTCCTTCAGCTCAGTCATGCATCTGATGGCATGTCATACTTGGGACAGGGGCAAGAAGCTCTACCCAAAGAAATAATCATGGTGATCAAGAAAAATAATGATGGAAAGGGAGCTATGCAAGAGAAGTTCCGGAGGCAGCCCTAGTAGCCTAGTGGTTAAAGTTTAGTGCGTTCCACTTGAGCGGCCCAGGTTTGGTTCCTGGGTGCAGAAACCACAACACTTTTCTGTCAGTAACCGTGCTATGGCAGTGGCTCACATAGAAGAACTAGAAGGACCTAGAACTAGAATATACAACTATGTACTGAGGCTTTGGGGAGGAAAGAAAAAGAGAGCGAGATTGGCAACAGATGTTAGCTTAGGGCAGCTCTTTCCCACCAAAGAAAAAAAGAGAAGTTCCAGGGCCAGTCTCACCACAAACCACTGGTATGACGCAGGACATAGCTCTACTCATCTAGAACTTTCATCACATTGAAAACCAGGACCTCACATTCCATCCCTCGCCATGGTTTGCTCACTGCCCCCCCCCCCCATTTAGCAATTCTCTTTCTTTCTGCAACTGTTTTCCTGATGGTTCTCTGGGTTTTCTCTTCTCTCTCTCTCCCTCTCCCTCTCTCTCTGTCTGACACTCTGTATCTATAAATTCACATAGTGTTGCATGTCAATCTCAATAAAATTAGAAAAATAAATTCACTCTTGCAGCAAATCCTAATCAATTAACTGATTAATTAAAATATCTTTAACAAGGAAAAAATAAAATAAATAAATTCTCCTCGCTACCAAAAAAGAATGCCAACCCACAGGCCACTGTAGAGCCTCACCCCAGAGGGCAGAGCTCTCTCACTCACCTGCCTCCCGCTGCTCCAGGACTCAGGGATCCAAGTGGCACCAACAGGGCCACACCAGGACCCTTTCATCCTGGGCGCAGCAGGACAAGGAGGAAACAGGGGATTTCCCAACAGATTTCTTATTCTCAGGTCCCTGAAAACAGTTGTCAAACTCCCACATTGCTCTGAAAACTCCAGTTTGGCAGCTTCCTGATGATTAAGCACATTGTCAAGCATTCTAGAAGGATTTCCTCTAGAGTGTGAGAGCATTGGATTCAGATCGTCAGCCTTCGGGGGGAGGCTGTGGGAGAGAGAAGAACAAGACTCCTGGATCCCGCTCCCCGGGGAACAGGCCATCTTTAAACGTCTTGGGGCTGGGTTTTACACTATTTTTATCATCACCCATTTCTGTCTCTCTCCTCATTCTCATCCTGGAGGATCAGGAACCCTCCCGGGGCCTGTGGCAGACTGCCATGTCCCTCCCTATCTCTCCAGGCTGTTCCAGGCCTCAGAGATTTTAAGTCATGAAGAGAGGAACAATCTTCATTTTTCCCAATTTCAGTCAGGAATATGTCAAGAGACAGTCCACAAATATTCATTAATTCTTCAAATATTTATTAAGGGGAAAAGGGAACGGCGCTGTTGGGCAATCCCCACACAGATTACCCTGTGACTCCATGTCCTCCTCTGGTTCCTTCCGAAGACCTCTCCCCTGGTCTCCACGTGTTCCCATTCTCATTCACTCTTAAAGTGACATGGTGACATACCCCCCTTCTAAGCTGCAATCTGGGTCTCTTAGATCTCAATTTGGGTTTTGGTTTCGAGGAAGCCAGTAGGAATGACAGCTCCACATGTGGCTGAGTTTGTCCTGAACTGGCTCAGGGACAGAGGGAGGAACTTGCCTTCTCACTGGTGGGGAGGTGATGCTGGAAGATGTTAAGCAGGAGAACTGTGGACCGGCGATGAAGATTTTCTTAGTGGGCAGTATGAAAACCCTGAAGAGTTTTTATGTAACTAAGGAAAGCTCTATGCTTTAATTCCACAGTCAATTTGCTCCTCAGGTCTATAATATAGAAAGCCGAGAGCTAGGGAATGAGGTCACTTTTTAACGAACTTCTCTGGCTGCCAGAGGCACACGTGCTGGTGAGGAGCCTGGTGGGCAGCAAACGACCCTGTGTGCACACACCTGCTAGAGGGGAGCAGCTCTGTCAGGAGCAGCTCCAGGAGAAGGTCAGGTCAGTGCTTGAAGAGACAGGTGTGGGCTCACTCCTCCCTTTGGGAAACCACTTAGTTTGACTCAAGTGCCAGAAACCACTTGGTGACCTGGGGATTCAGTTTCAGAAACTAACTTTGCTCCCATTAAATAGAGGCTCTCAAGTGTCTGCCTCAGTCCACACACTGTCTGTTTGGCTCATTCGGTCTCTCTCACCTTTATACCCTGTCACTGTTGTTCTTTCTCCATTTCTCTGTTAGTCTCTGGTTATGGTCACACCACCACCCGTTTCTCCCTATCCTCTCCTGTCTCCTCCCTCCCTCTCTCTCCCTGTCCTTCTTGATTCATCATTCTCATGTTGGATAATCAGGAACCCTCCTCAGCCATGTCCAACCATGGGTAGAGTACCATCTCCCTCCTTATATCTCCAGGCTATTCCAGGCCTCAGAGATTTTAGATCTCATGAAGAGAGGACCAATGCTTGTTTTCACCAGTTTTCTGTTTTACCAAGAGGAAGTCAGCAGTCAGTCTGCAAATACTGATTAAGTCTCCATGGTGTGCCAGTTACTGCTCCAGGCACTGGAACACACAGAGTCCCTGTCCTCAAGACATTTATATTCCAAAGCAGAAGGAAGGACATAGACATGTAATATGTAAAGAATGAACAATGTAATGTTAAGAGGTTTCTTACTACTTCCTGGTTGTGGAATATTCACCTCCAATACCTGAAAACACTGACAAAATCTGGCTATGCTCCAAAACACCAAATCTGACATCCCCAATGGCAACATTTACATTTCCTTTGGAAGGTCTTTCTATAGCATGCCTCAGGCCTTCAGGGCAGTTGGACAGGTGTGAAGAAACAAAAAGAGTGGGGTCTCCTGAGAGTCTGGGCTTCCTGGGCTGGGACTAAGACTCTTTCTCTTCCCCTACTCTCTTCTCCAAGGGTTTTAAGCAGAAAGAAAGAGGTCGCAGAGACATGAACCACTGCGCCCACGACTCCGACAGTAGGTATCAGGTGCTCCTGCGGGCCACTTTAGACGCAGTCATGATGTGCCTACAATGTGCCAGGCTGTGAACCATGAGCAAGGACAGGGCTGTGCCAGAAACACATCTCTGCCCTAGAACTCACAGTCCGGGAGAGACGACACGTATAAATAGACAATGAGATGAGATATATGTGAATAGCGAAATTACACTCAGGGCGCTGTGGAAGCACAGAGCCCAATTTGAGGCAAGGGGCTACTCCTGGGGCAGATTTGCCCTGAGGCTGGGAGGAAAGGCTGAACAGGCTGAGACAGCAGTCATGGCCTCCCGATGTGACGCTGCCACTACCTGTGCTTTCCCCTCAGTGGAATAATCCCCTGCAAAGCTGGCCTGTGCTCCAGAACCAGCCACTCCCCTTCCCAGAGCTCCACATGTCTCTCACCTTCTCCATGGGCATCCTCAAGGTGACTTGCCCCTTTGACCCCTCTTTCTGCAGGTCTCTCTGGGTCAGTCCAAGGAGCTGGGATGACTCCTCTCATGTCTGCAAGGGCATGGAGAAAAACGCAAGACCAACCCTTTCCCCCTTTCCCCTGTGCCTTATAAGGCCTTACAACTTCTTTCTTGTGTGCTGGGGGCAGTTCCTCTCTTGCACTCCTTTTCTCAGAACAGTACAGGGGTCTGAGCCTGGGGACCACTAGTTCACAGTTGCCGGCTCAGAGCATCTTACTGAGCTGTGAAGACATCACAGGCATGCAGAAGAAGGGCTAAGAGGACAGTTCGTGCCTGCCACGAGCAATATCTTGAGTCAAAAGTGCATCAGAAACTCTGGACTCCCAAGCTCCATAAATAACTCTTAACCATTGAATATTCAAAGGAAAATCTAAACCATTACTTTGCAATGGAAGGTCAAAATCTGGGATTAATGATAAGCGTGATAAAGAGAGAGAGAGAAGCAATAGCAGCTTATTTCTGTATTTGTCTGTGTTGTCAGATCGTGAAACCAAAGATCAGAGCCATTCCTGGACCTAAGAGGCCCCGAATACTGATGCTTGGGCAGTGTCTTGAGGGAAAGCAAGAAGTACAGGGCAGAACACTGAATCACTTCCGAAGATTATGAATTTTATTCGAGGGTCTTCAACTTCCACCTTCTATCACACTAGGCTTTGCCCTGGAATTTATAGTGTGTGTGTGGGTGGGAGTGCGCATGTGTGTATGAATGTGTGTGTGAGTGTATGTGTTTCTCAAGTCACTAGTGGGATTGAGGATTGCCTGATTTCACCTGCTGTGACGCTTAATTTTCGTGTCAACTTAGCTGGACCACAATACCCAGATATTTAGTCAAACATTATTCTAGATATTTCTGAGAAGGTATTTTTTAGGTGAGATTAATATATAAATCAGTGGTGTTTGAGTAAAACAGATCATGCCCCGTAATGTGGGTGTGCCTCATCCTGTTAGGTAAACGTTGTAATAGAAAAAAGACCGACCATCCCCGAGAGAATTCTATGAGCAGACTGCCTTTGGACTTTGAACTGCAGCTATCCCTAGGTTTCCAGCCTGCCTGCCTACTCTGCAGATTTTGGATTTGCTAAGCCTCCACAATCACATGGGCCAATTCCTTAAAAAATACATATGCACATCATATTGGTTCTTTTTCTCTGGAGACTCCTGATTAATAGACCTTCTCAAAATGCAAGGTGGAGAGGCAGGTGTTCAGCAAGGGATTTAAAAGGAATCTTGATCATGGCACAAAAGAAGAAGCATGGAGAGTGGAGGATTGAGTGAAATTGGATGATATGGCCCAGCCTCCAAGAATCCAGCCCCATGAAGACCCTTCACCTTGGCTTTCCACACTCAAGTGAACTGCCCTGTTGAAACCTGAGGAGATGACCATGGGCTGATACACACATGAAACATCCATCTCATCTTGGGCTATCCTTCCTGCAGAGAAGGAAATGCCATTACTCACTGGGTAATACCAAAGTAGGGTTTCCTCTTCAGAGAAGGAGTTTGGCAAGTGTTTTCAGGAACTGGAGAGCTACATCTGGAACCAGGAAGTCAGGAGGGAATCCCAGGTGTTCCCTCAGCCCAGGCTGAATCCACAATAAAAGGGCGAGGGTCGGAGCCTCCTCAGCTCACTTGGGTCCATCCTCCCAAGACAGGCACACTTGGAGAGGCAGGTGAGTGAAATGGCTCAGCCAGTTAGGGAGAGCTGCTGGGGAGCCCAGGCTGCTCTGGGGCTGCAGACAGGGGATGCTGAACGTGGACCTTGACTCTGGTTTTTCATTGTGTTTGATGGGAACTGGAAAGGTTGGTATTGATAAAGATGGGTGAGTTAATGGATAGACTTGCAGGCATCTCATGAATGGAACTTATAGAATAATTTTCTTTAAGAAATTTGGAGATTGTTCATTATATTGTAACAAGTTTCAGGTGAAACAAAATGCATGCTAGAAATATTAAGTGGCTTATCCAAAGTTCCAAAGGGAATATGTGGAAACTCAGGACAAACTAGACAACTGATGACCCCATTTTTACTCCAGGTCTCCTTCATTTTCCTTAGTTTGCATGCCGTCACAGGCTAGACAAGAAAGTGGGCTTGGGTAGGACCATTAAGTTAAAAAGAAAAAAAACTAAGATAGTGTTCTAATATTCTTATATTCTAGAATGTGGGGTGTTTAGAGGTAAGATGGCCCTTGCTTTCTTGCTTACAGCTTGCTTGATTTGGACACTGAAGTCAGGGGATGGGTTTATAATACCCCCCTCATAAATCGTTACTGAGTGAGCTAAGAAATGGGGTAACAGGAAAGAGAGGAAAGGTTAGAGACTGGCCACAGGGCAGGCATGTGAGCAGGAGGAATGGCCATCCTAAGGCAGGAAGGACCAGATCCTTCATCGTATCCACGGTCAGAGACTACCTGCTGGGGAGAAGCCCTGGAGAGAGAGAGTGCAGCCTCCGTCCTCGGCAGAGTGAGGCTGAAAGCATCTAGATGAAGGACGTGTGGACCTCCAAAAGTATCTGAGGAGGGCAAATCAGGCTGGGGGAGCCTTCCTCTGTCTTCAACCCATCGAGGACGTTTCTGATCATGTCTAATGTGAATTGCTCTGCTATCTCTGCTGGAAAGTTCTACACCCACACCCCTCAGTGGGGTGGCCTTTCAGGTATTGACAGGAAGCTCTCTTGTCCCTCGTGTCCTCCACTCCTCTCTACCCCAGGATGAGCATGACCCTTTATTCCCCACAAACACCATGATATGATTTCTGGGGGTTTTCTCCTTGTCTTCTTCTCTTGAACTAGCAGCAGAGCACTCACAGAGTACCTGCCTCTCTATCAAATTTATCTCTCTAATTCCTACAACAGTCTTAGGATGTGGTCAGTATTAGCCCCATTTCAAGGGGGAGGCTGAGGAAAAGTGAAGGGAGTTGGTTTGCTCCTCTTCACACAGCAAGTAGGTGACGATACAGGGGCCAACAGCCAAGTCTGTCTGACCTAAGTCCTCTTGTTCCTCATCTCTACACTTGGCTATGCCAATGCTGGACCTGCTGGTCCCCCTCCCCTGAACAGGGCACCACCTAGATGTCAGAGCCTGAGGTGTGCCATACATCCCAGGAGTGGTCACCTCAGGCCACATAGAGGAGCTGGCCACAGAAAAACCCTCCTACAGTCCCAAATTGTTTCCTTATTTAGCAGCTGCTAGTGCTGAGTCCTGTGACATGGCAGATGTGCCAGAAAGTCTGATGGAAGGTCACCCCTGAGGGTGATGGTAGGGCTGCGATGGTTTAGTTGAGAAGTACCAACAACGAAATAAAAAGTATCTCCTATTTCTTACAGAATCTCTTCAACCAAGAAAGAAGTCTTATCAGCAACAGCAACAATGCAAAGTCCCCTGCCAGCCCCCTCCCCAGATCCCTGTGCCCTGCTCTCCCCAGGTCCCTGTGCCCTGCCCTCCCAAGGGATCTGAGCCTTGCTCTCCACCCCTCAGCCAGCAAAAATGCCCCCCTGTGCAGCATCCCCCATGCCAGCAGGAGTATCTGCCAAAGCAGAAGTGATCCTTCTGAAGCCACCCTCCCCAACCTGCTCACGAGGCAACTGGATTCTCTTCTCTCTTCATCCAATAACATGAACCACATTTAGCCCCAGAAAAGACTACCTCCCCAAACTCATGGTGAATCATGAAGCCTCCACAGTTAATCCCCAACCTCTGCGATCTACACCCAACAGACAGCAGAGGTTGGCCAGCTGTGACATGTGCTCAGGGAGCTCCTTGGAGCCTGGACAGGTGTGTTCTCTTCTAGCTACCATCACCTGAAGTGGTCAAAACAAGGCCATTCTTCCACCACTGCACCTCTAGAGACAACACTGTTGGTCTCTCTCTGACAACTTCTGCCTCTGGAGCCTGAAGAAGAATCCCATAAAGGAAAGAAAACATTAGCTTTTCCTCATATTTCATAAAGAAAAATGGAATTCTCCAAAATGATCTTAAAATTTATATGAGAAGCCATTCTCCTCTCCTCCATGCCTCAGAGAAGTTATGAAGCCACCTGCCTTCCTTACCCCTTGAGCTCCCCCCAGCCCGCCATTTCTTACTGCTAGTTGGACCCTTCCCAGGACTGAAACTGGCTCTGAGCCCCTCCCATCATCCTGCTGGCATCATGGTGCAGCCTCTGTGTTTGACTCATTAAAAATGTTACTACTAGGGAAACTGGACTTTCATTCAGTTAATGCCCAGACCATTGTGGATGTAAAGGGTTGGGTTTGGGGGGCTGGGGAATGGCAGGAGTTATAGGAAAGGGAGTATTGACTTAGCCAAGGAAACAGGGCATGGGTAACGAATTGAAACTCCTTCCCTCTGGGGCCCCCTTCCCCAGTCTCCAAACCAAATCCATGTCATGTCTGCTTTGGTGGGCATTCCTGCTGGTGTGGTGGGCACTGCACGCAGAGTGTCCATGCTGGCTGGGAAGGGTGGGCAGTGCTCAGAGACATGGGGAGGAGGCTGGTAGGGGACTTTCCTTTCTTGCTGACTTGTCCTTTGTGATAAGACCGCTCTCTCAGCTCTATGGGAACTCTGGAAGAAACAGGAGTCTTTCATTTGTAGGCCAAGATCTCACAATTTAACAACATCCATGAGGGAGAGTAAACCCAAGCATGGGGGGCGGGGAAGGGCAGGGAGTGACACACTGTCCCTTCACCCTCTGCGATTATGATCTTTCCATTGAATTTCACCACAGTCACAGGAGACACCATGGCCACAGCTGCCCAAAATCCAGTTCAGAATGTGGGTCCTGTGTTCACTTCCTAGAGACATTTATCATTGTGTTTGTCCTGTCAGGTCCACTTATTTTGCGAAACTCCTTAGGGTAAGAGGAATATTGTCATTCTGGAATGACTCAAGATGACAGAGCTGAAGAAGCAGGAAATCAGGCCATGTAAAAAACACTTAAAAAAGAAGGATTGGGAATGGTTAACCTGAGGAAGACAATGTTTGGGAGGGCAAGAAACTGTTTATAGAAGCTGATTAGTTTTCTATTGCTGCATAACAAATCATACAACTCAGCAGCTTAAACACACACATTTATTATCTCCTGGTTTCCACAGGTCTGGGGTCTGGGCACAGCTTAGCTGGACCCTCTGCTCGGGGTCTCTGGAGGCTGCAATCAAGGTGTTGGCTCCTGTGTTCCTTTCCGGAGCCAGGGTCCTCTTCCAAGCTGACTTGGTCATTGGCAGGATCCAGTTCCTTGCAGTTGTAGGATTGAAGTCCTCAGCCCCGAGAAGCCACCCACAGTCCCCTGCCACCTGGCCCTCTCCATAGGTGGTTCACACAGTGGTATTGCTGAATTCATCAGCCCCCCAGTCTGGATCTAACCAATAGTGTCTGGTAAACCTGCTGGGGGAGGGGTGGGAAAGCCCTGGTGTGTATGGAACATTTGCTGCTTTTCTGAGTATAAATCCTCCAACCATGGAGAATTTCAAGCTACTAATGATTGAACAACTGGCTTCCAAAATTCTGGATATTGAGCAGTCAGCTCTCATGGGTGTCATCTCCACCACGCCACCGGGCTTAGACCGAGGGCTCGAAGGCTGACAAACTAAGAGTCTTTTATGCCCCCTCCCCCTGCCAGTCCTCCCATCTGTGTCTCCTTCAGGAACATTAAGCAGAAGGAATGAGGTGTCTTTAAGTCTTCTATTAATTATAACAAATTACCATAAACTTGGTTTAAAACAACACAGTTTTATTCTCTTACAGTTTTAGAGGTCAGAAGTCTAAAATCAAGGTATTGGCAAGGCTGTGTTCCTTCTGGACCCTTCAAGGGAGAATCTGTTTCCTTGCCTTTTCTAGCTTTTAGAGGCTGCCTGCATTCCTCGGCCTATGGCGCCTTGTTCATATTGCTCCAACCTCTTGCTTCCATCATCACCTGTACTACCACTCAAGATGATCCTCCTGCCTCTCTCTTATAAGAACCCACTGGTGAATTTCCACAGGTGATTCTTCCCAGAAAACAGCAGAGATTAGACACAAATTCTCTCAGGATTGTCCCTGGAGCCAGATGTGCCCGTCCTTCCCATTCCCCTTTCCTCTGTTACATCAGACAGGGCTGGTTCTTCCAGCCTCTGCTGTCCCGTGCTGCCTCCTCATGGTAGAAGAGGATCATTAGGAAAACAGAGTTCTCTGCCTCCTCCCATTTTATTAAAAACTATGAAGACGCTGTAAAGCACAGTTGGTTCAGAAACTAAAAAGCACTGTCTTAAATCACCTGAAAATTCCCCCAGAATTTCCTGACTTTGCAATACCACATTCCGCAAAGGAAATTGGTCCTGAGTCTTTGACTAGGTGCACGGATTTCTCCCTCTGCACTCTGAGCCTGCAGAAGGTACTTCCAGCACTCTGGGGGGTTTTCTCTTCATCTCTGCTCTCTCCATTAAAACATCTGTCCCGGTCTGATCCCAGTTTATTCCCTCTTGCAGGGAGCTGAGAAGGTGACAGAGCCACAGGAGCAGGCAGGAAAGAGAAGCTGGTTGGGAAGCCTTAGGAAATGCCCTGAGGAGAGTATAGGTCACAGAGGAGGGAACCGGGGGCTTCACTCAAGAGAATGACTCCCATCTACCCACACCCAGCTGCCGCCCTTCCGAGGCCATCCCATCCCCTGTCCTCCCGTTACTTCTGAAGAAGGCCTCACCAGGCAGGAAATTTGAGGGTGTACTGGGGGCCAGGGGCAGTTCAGGGCAAGGGAGACACTAGCTCCAGGGAAGGGGAGATGGAGACTCAAGGCTGGAGCCTGATGTGTGAGTCCATCTCTGCTTGGCACCCCGACCCAGATGGGAGCTGCATCCTGGACAAATTGAGTGGTCTGGGACTTCCAGTGCATAACACCCAAAGGTGCCTGCCTCCTGGAGTCTCTGGACTGATACAGATATATTGATGATGGAAGCTGACCCCTGAAGACAGACCTCCTCATTGTAACCTCCACTTGCATGAAGTCAGATCTCCCTCCTCTGACAGATAGTTCATTTTATTCTTAACTCCCCTGCTAGATTTTTCTTGTATATCTATTTGTTTATTCCCCAAACATTCATGGAGCATCTGTTACACATCAGACCCTGGGCCAGCCCTAAAGATGCAAAGAAGAATAAGAAGGCCCTTCCCTGGAGCCGGGCCCTGTGTGAGGCAGGAGATGGAATGGACAGGGCCATCACCTGCCAGCAGAACAGGTGATGGCATCCAGCTGTAGGGAATGCATGGGAGATGTTCAGAGATGGCATCTTTTGACCACAGCAGGGTGGGGACCAGGGAGGTCTGCATGGAAGGCAGGGTTCTCAAGATGAGTTTAGAAGGTGAAAACAAATAAATATCAATCAGACAAGGGGGAAGACATTCCAGTTTGACAGAAAAGCAATGTCAAAGTGATTGAGATAATATTATTGCATCTCTTCCTTGACAATAAGCATTAATTATTGAGTGACTAAGACGTGCTGGGCCATGTCCTGGGCACTAGAGGTACAGAGATAAAAATAAGTGGTTCCTGACCTTCTAGACTAGCCCATCACATGAGGAAGAAAAATTGGGAAATAAATAACTACAAAATATGGGGATAAAATCTCAGAACGAGCTTGGCTCAGGCAACTAACAGCCTGGGATGGTCAGACAAATCATGCCCAGGGCAAACTCCCTATGAGTTCAAGGTTGGAGGAAGGAAGAAGAAGGAGATGACTGGCAGAGAAAAAAGCACATGAAAAATCCCAGCACATTTTGACAACTGCAAGTAGTTTAGCCCCAGAATCTATGGTAAAGAGAGAAGACTGAGCTAAAAGAATCTTGTAGACCCAACTAACAACCTTGGGCCTCATCTTAAATTCAATGGTAAATTAGGCTTTGCGTGTGTGTGTGTGTGTGTGTGTGTGTGTGTGAGTGTGTGTGTGTGTGTGTGTGAGGAACATTGGTCCTAAGCTAACATCTGTTGCCAATCATCCTCTTTTTGCTTAAGGAAGATTGTCACTGAGCCAACATCTGTACCAATCTGCCTCTATTTTGTATGTGGGACACCACCACAGCATGGCTTGGTGAACAGTGTGTAGGTCCTTGTCTGGAATCTGAACCTATGAACCCGGGACCGACAAAGCAGAGCATGCAAACTTAACCACTATGCCACCAGCGGGCCCCAAATTAGACTTTTGTCTTATAAAATTCACTGTCACGCGTGCTGTGGAGTATGAGGTAGAGCTGGGCACTGTGGGAGACCTGTGACAATGACAACAGCAGTGGCTGTGAGGGTGATGGGCAGTTGACTCGACTGACTCGAGAGAGACATCCAAACACCAGCCTGGGTGGGGAACCTGTGGTTTAGGAAATAGAACTGGAAGATCCTAGGAGCACATTTTGTGTGGGGGTGAGTGGGGGGCAGGAAGTTTGGAGGTTCCTGGGTTTCTGGCTGAGAGGTCTTGGTGAATGGGGACCCTACTGACAGAGCTGGAGTGCACAAGAGGGGCACGTTAGAAAAGATGTGGAAAGGGATGAATTCTGATTTTCTGAAATCAGTTTGAGGTACCAGAGTACATGTGATGGATGTTAATATCTGGACCTAAAGAAGAGCCAGAGTGTGGGCTTGGGATTCTTTGGCATAGAGTTGGTAGTTAGAGTAACAGCGGAGAAAGAGATCGGCAGCAAGTGTGTAAACTGAAAGGAGCCAGGTGAAGTCGAAAGGATTCAGCAAAGGAGGAAGAGATCATGGAGGAGAGTAGATGAGGCCAGAGAAAGAAAGGGACACTATTCAGGCAGTAGAGGAAGCCAAGGAGAAAGGGGTAAAAAAGAGGACACAACAGTGCCAAATACTATGGTAAAGACAAATTGGATAAATACCGAACCATGTTCATGAAGATATCATAGAACTTCCCTTGCCTAATACATAAAGAATGAACAGAAATACATAAACATCAGGAAAACATCACCAACAGTAACTGATGAACGATGAAAGGGGAAAATTGTGAGTTTTCCCCTTGGGCCAGATACAGCCCCCAGGAGAGGGAGAGCTGGCTCTCTGGGCTGCGTAAAACCACATTCAAGAGGGACACCTGGAAGTGAGGTAATCCCAGCAGAGAGAGGCTGGAGGAGGGCTGCCAATGCCTGGGCACTGCGGGAGCCATTCACAGCCAGCCAGAAGAGTAGACCAATGTTGAAGAACTACCATCAAAACCCCAGCGGAGGGTGCGGGTGCTGAAGAACACATTCAAGTTCCCCAAACCTTGTGAAAGACAAGATCAGCTTTTACCACCTGCCAAGCCCAGAAAGCTCCTAGGTATCAGGAGATCCAAACAGTATCAATCAGGTCAGAACTTTCCTGCTCCTGCTCTCTCCTCCCTCTGCCGCTCCTATCCCAAAACCAGGGCCAGCTGAGTGAGTGAAGGAAGAGGACAAATGCCAAATAACAAATAGAGAAGAGGCTCTCCTTTCTGGTCCCAAGAGGGAAAGGGAAAGAAATCCAACATTCAGGAAATACACCTTCCTATTACTGAAATAAGAGTGTTTATGTAAATAGAAGTGACCCGAGAACTTCTTATTGTCCCAGCATGATCCTACAAGTCAACAGCATCCAGGGGCTGGCCCCATGGCCGAGTGGTTAAGTTCGCCCGCTCCGCTGCAGGCGGCCCAGTGTTTCGTTGGTTCGAATCCTGGGCGCGGACATGGCACTGCTCATCAAACCACGCTGAGGCAGCGTCCCACATGCCACAACTAGAAGGACCCACAATGAAGAATATACAACTATGTACCAGGGGGCTTTGGGGAGAAAAAGGAAAAAAATAAAATCTTTAAAAAAAAAAAGTCAACAGCATCTGTTAGAGATTTCATCCCAGGAGGAAGGGAAAAGCCAGCCCCACAGAAGATTTTTAAGAAGAACCAAGGGGAGGAATAGAGTTATTTTCTGACTTTATCTTGTGAGTCCTGCCTATTCAATAAGAACTATGCAGAGAAATAGAAAAAGACAGAAAAAAAGAAAGACTTCACCTACAAAACAGAGAGGGGAATCCAAGTGAAGTTAAAATGGCTGCCACAGAATTCCCTGACACAATATACAGGGCCTACAAGCTCACAAAGAGACACCACTGAATGGTCTGCTGACTTTTTTGGCCTTAGTGAATATTTAAATTACTGTCTTTTATTATAACACTTATGTTAACTCTCCTTACTCAAAACTGAAATCATCCATTAACAGTTAATACTGAAATATCTAATCTTCCTGTGAATACCACCAGGAGATTTGGCTGGAAGGTGGAAAAAAATGATACGGAGAAGTGGGATTTAAAGACCAAGATCAGAAAATGAGACAGAGAGAGATTAAGGGAGAGATCCAGCAAGCCACGGGACGACGAAGCCAGGAAAGCAGTGACAAAAACACTAACTCATATGTATAGCGAACATTTATCAGGGGCTCCTCTTCATACGTAGAATCTCATTTAGTCTTTACAACAACCTATGAGAACAGTGAGGCAGTATGATGGATGAGAGTGTAGGCTTTTCACTTGGAAGTGTGCCTGGCCTGTTATAAGCACTCAATATATGTTACATATTATCCTAAGATAGGTGCTTCTATCACATTTTATAGATGAGGGAATTGAGATTCACAAAGGTTAAGTAAAGTACGAGGGGTCATTTTGTAAGTAAAGGATGAAGGTAGGATTTGAACACAGGAATCTAATTTCCAGGTCCTCACTCTTAAACTGGGGGCTTTGATACCTATGCATCTCCCCCTTCCAGTCTCTCTCCTTCTGAGACCCAGCCACTCAAGAAGACTGTTCTGTGTTTCATCTCGGTAGTGCCTTGATGCCAGCCAGCTGCCAACCAAACCCTAAACCAAAGGAGAGGCTGATAACTGGGATACCAAATGTAACATTGCCAGGAGTCCTGAGCTTTAAAGGAGGGTTTTAAAGACCGAAGATAATAGGCAAATTTCCTGGTGGAAGTCCAATGAATGATACTCTTTCTTTCAGTGGGAATTTCTTGAATAAGAAATAAGAGAGGGAAGAAAGGAGAGAGAAAAAGATACAACAGCCAACAATGGCCAGTGGAAATAACTACATCTTTTGACATCACTGTCACAAATGACTGCCTTCTCCACATCCAGATTGCTAGCTTTGGTCCAGAACTAAACAGCAGCTGGGGCTGAGTCTCCTGAGATGGGTGTGGGAACTGCTGCTCAACAGCTTTGATGAGATAAATCTCATGAACAAAATTATGGAGGAAGGAAAATGAGTTGAGAGAAGTGGGCTGCACTAAGACAATGGGTCTAACACTAGTTATCCCAGTGGCATGGAATTAAATTCTGACCCACCCATCCCCTTTCATTTAGGTTCACTTGGGTTTCACTTGTATATGACATTCTTTATCCACTGTGAATAGCAAATAAACCCTGTATTGGGATTCTTCATTCTCCCCAGTACATTTCTCTTCTCTCCCTCAATCCTCTCTCTGGACCAGCTCTTTCTCAACCACTCAGTAATCAAAAGTTGGACTGAAATGAACTCAAGTTCTCAGGTCTGCCCAGTGGTACAAGGGCCAGAGCCATATTTCCAATAACCATTCAAGATGCTGCACTGCAACCACATTCAACATTCTCAGACTCAAACCCATCTTGTTCTAACACAAACCTGTTCTGTTTCCTCAGTGCCCATTAACAATAACACCTGGGAGTCAACTTTTTAAATTTTCTTTTTAATTTTCCATTAACCAAATCCCATAAATTTGCATCTCTGATGATGTTTCTCTCATTGCCACCCTCTTTCCATCACCACCACTGACTTCCTTCAGACTTGGATATTTTCATAATTTCTTCAAAAGTCCCCAGTTCTACTTTCACTCCACCATTCCATCCCCCAATCCATCCCACCCTTTGCTGTTAGAAATATCTTCCAACACCTTAGACATGATCATATCACAATTTTAACCAAAAGTCACTGTGATTCGTCAGTGAATGACTGCCAAGATGAACTTTCTGGATCTGAGTTTAGGGCACTATGTGTCTAAGCCTCAGTTGCCTTTCCCACACCAATCTCCTATTACCGCCCCAGACACACCACTATTCCAGCCACCAAGACCCACTGGCCAGGTCTTTGAAAAGTCAAGGAAGGAACTTTCTCAGAGGCAAACCTTTCTACTCTAAGACAGGATCTGAGCTTAACCCAAGAGGTCAGGACTGGTCAGGAACATCAAACTCAATTTCTCTTAATAGGCTGCATTTGCCTTGGATATCAAGGGTGGCCACTCCCTGATTGAAAAAAACAATCACAGAACCAAACAAACAGTGAATTATAGACAGACCTTGAAAAAAAGAGCTAAAATAATCCTTGGACTTGAGCCATGGAGTGTCAGGTGGTAAGAAGAGCTTTCAGAACCTCATATTACAAAAATAGGAAGGAGAGGAGAGTTAAAATGGCTGTGACCAATCCAGAGAAGCTCTCCTAGAAAGGTAGAGAAGGAGCAAGTTCAAAGCAGCTAAATTTGGGAGGCTGGGGGAGGAAAGAGAGACCATGTGTAAACAGAGCTTTTCTGCTCCTAGCAACAATGAACCTCCCTATGCTTAGGGTTCTGTAGTCTTCACCATAGCCTGATTTCATCAGCAGGAATTTTGAGGGACCCAGGAAGGGAACAAGATGATCAAGGGTGTGATTAATCATAGTCTATTCTCATGTTCAAGGGCTTGAGTTGAGCTGGGAGCTCTGGAGTCACACAACAATCGCTACTTGATGATGAAGTGATGAGGTCACAAGCGGGACTCCCCTTTCCCCCAGCCCCTGGCTTCCTCAGAGCTGGGCAGAGGAACTAGAGGGAAAATCCACCTTCCCAAGCACAGCCATACCATCCACCTCACTCGACTACTTGTCAAGTTCACTACCAACACAAAGGGGTGAGTTGCATTTGGACAACTGGAAATGCCCCCTCTTTTACCTCTCCTTTTCCTTGGGTGACCTACAGCACCCCAGGCATTGAACAGAGTTGAGATGATGGCTATGTTTGGGTGAAAGTTTCCTCTCATTTTCAGTAGCAAGAACTGGAGAACAATTCATCTGAAAGAGAGATTCTTAACAATTTTGGAGTACTAGTTAATGATCTACCTCTCCAGAGAGCCATACTGACTTTAAAACTAAAGTAGATAAAATTTTACTTCTATATTGTTAAAGGAAATCAAAGGTGTGCCAATTAGATGCAACTTGCAAGTATTGTCAGAACTCAAAAGCCCTGTCTGCATCTAGAAGTCAAACTTTCCATAGAGGAAGACCCAGCTCAAGACAAAACTCAACAAAGGGGAAAAGGAATTCCTCCTTAAAGTTATCTTTTGTGGCTCTAACATTCATATTTTCAGAGGAATTATAATTTCCCAGTTCATCGCCTCCTTTCCTGACTTCCTCCCTTACCCTCATCCCCTGGAGGGAAGGAGTTCCTAGAGTGGTTCACAGGAGCCCAGCTGTGGTAGGGATTCAGCTATCTTCCCATCCCCAGTCCTCAGTGAAGAGAGCAATTCTCAGGGTTTTGAGGGCTTAGGCAGGACATAGGATTTAGAGAGTGTCCTGGGTCCCTAAGTCCACTAAGATACCCTCTTTCCATCTCCTTTTCCAGAAGGATAGGGCAGTGGTCTTACAGGTCTTAAAAATGTTTATTGTGCCATGGATGTCTTTAGCAGTCTGATCAAACTTATGGACTGTTCAGAAAAATGTTTTTAAATGAATTAAATAAAATACATGGGGTTACAGAAGATACCAAATATAGTGATAAATACATCGTTAAATACAGTTCTTATTGTTGGGGCAGGGGGGCCCCCAGGACCCTAGGTTAAGAACTCCTGCTAGATGCTATGGAAAGGAAACAAGAGTAAGTGAAAAGAAGGCAGAGCAAGGTAGGAAAGATCAAGAAATCTCATCATCAATCCACTACAAGGACAAGAGGACAGCCCTTAAACGAGAATTTGGTCTAGGGCCTGAACACATCCTGGGACAGGCTTTCTTAAGAACAAAGATGGGCAGCAGATGTGAGTGAGGAGGTATTGGTCCTCTCTCCCTTTGCAGTATAGTCTCCCACATACAACCTGTCCCATATTTCTTTGCAGGGCCCAGAAAATCAAGAAAGAATGTCGAGTGATGATAAAAATAAATCTAGCGAATCCAAGAATGAGCCCAAGAACTGTGAACCCAGGTGTGAACAAAAGTGTGAGAACAAATGCCAACCTAGCTGTTTAAAGAAGCTGCTGCAACGGTGCTCTGAAAAGTGCCCACGGGAAAGGTGCCCAGCACCACCGAAGTGCTCACTGTGCCCCCCACCATGCCCACCACCGTGCCCTCCACCGTGCCCTCCAACGTGCCCTCCAACGTGCCCTCCGCCATGCCCTCCCAAGCCCTGTGTCAAGCCCTGTCCTCCTAAATGCCCACCACCCTGCCCGCCCCCAGAGTGAGGCACCAAGAGCATCAGCAGCCCCCTACCTCCATCATCTCCACCATGTTCATCACCTGGGGCTGAGAGCTGAAGCCATGAACTGACAAGTAAACGTGTTCCTCTGCTGTGCAAGACTTTCTTCTCTTAGTTTCCTGGCAGTTTTTGGTTTATTTGGTTTTTTCAAAGTGCTAAACCACCAAGAAGCGATCCCTGGGGAGTGAGGCTAGGACCCCAGCCCTTCACTGTCTTTGAAGACAGCCTCCCCTCTGACCCTGCCTGCTGTGTGGAGGGATTGGATACCTTATGAGGGGTGCACCCAGGTAACACCGCCCCTATTAGAGCCCAGGCTGAGAGAGCCAGAAATAGGGCTGTTAGAGTGGCTAACCCCAGGAACCCAAGTGGGCGTCAGAAAGGAAGAGAGCGTGAGGGGGAAAGAGAAATGGGACATTGAGGAAAGATCCAAGGAGGCTCAGGAAAAGAATTCTACCCTTTGCTATTAATTTCATTGCATAATGCTTAGGAAGAACACTCTGAAAATAGGCTTCACGGGTTTACTCTATCTCTGTTCCCTAATGACTTTGTGACCTTAAGTTGCTTTAGTTTCATTCTCTCTGTAAAAGGAAAGATGAGGCTAACAGTACCGGTGGCTTAAGGAGATAACACCAAGTGCCTGGTTTGCTTGGACACAGCAAGTGTTCGGTGAGGGGACCACGTTGCACCTGCCCAGGTGTCACACATCACACCCCAACTTAATTGCCCTGTGCATCTCCTCCTCCTCAGGCTCTAAGTCTCCCGAGTGCAATAATGGGGTTCCAACTCCTCCCTGTAAGGACAGCTAAGCATTCTTTTAACAAATAAAAAAGGAGTCGTGGATTCCACCCATGTCAGTTGGCTGGCTTTGACACTGAGCTATAGTTATGTAACGTAACCATTGAGAGAATTCCAGGGAAGGGCACATGGGATCTCTATTTTTGAAACCTTCCATGAAGCTATAAAATTTCCAAAGAAAAACTTAAGTACAAAAAAGAACAGAAAAGGATAAATCTGGAAGGACTTCAATTAGGAATGGGGAATAGGAAAAGCATTCACAGCTGATATGTTAGTCAGGATTATTTACAGGCAGCTAGGGAGAGTTCATGTCAAACTGGCTTAATTCAACAAAGGAAGCTTATAGTTCATATTGCTGGGAGGAATATTAGGGTTGGGACAGGGGCACAGAACTATAGGAAGCAGGACTTCAGGACCTGGGAGCCTGGACTCAGTGCTACCATTTCAATCTTTCTCATCTCCACCAGACTCCACTCCTCTTCAGGGTGGGTCTCCTCCTCTTCTAAGGCTCCCTCCATGTGGTAAGGTCCTTGGCCACTGAAGATCCAGCTTTTGACAGGTTGGCAATGAGGCACTCCTCATTTCCAGGAAAAGAACTTGATTGCCTAGGAGGGCATAAGCCCACCCCTGCGACCAAGTGGATAGAGAGCCTTGCCCCACAGATAAAACCAGGTCATTCCAGCCCACAACATTCAGGTGGAAGTAGGTTTAGGATTTTCTGCTATCACAGTAAGGTCATAAAAGAGGCCAAATCAGGGGTGCTCACTATGGAATCATGGCAAATAAACAGCTCCCCATCCTTCTGAGTCTGGAAGATGGTTCAGGACAACAAAGGGCGTAGTAAGTACAGATAGTCCAAAATGTGCCCAAGCAAAGACACCTGGGATCCCCGCCAGACCAAGGTCCACAATCAAGTAGTTACAGAAGCAGATTTTTAGGACACAAGAGCTAAGACAAGGCCTTTAGGGCACAACCCCCTCATTTTCCAGATGTAAAAACTAGTAGTTACTTCTCTGACATGAGGAGGCCTTGGGGTCTCAGGGTCTCCCGGCAGGAATGGGAGCCTGGCACCAAGGTTCCCACATTCTAGAGCCCTGCAGAGAGGAGCCTCCTGGATGCTGGCAACCTCTGGAATCCCAGGTTAGGGCATTAGGGGACCTGTGGTCAACTATTGATAACAAGTGGAAAACTCTTCCATGTCACTAGAAATCAAAAAGAAGGAAGGGAGGGAGAGAGGGAGGGAAGGGAAGAGGGAGGAAGGAAGGAAGGAAGAAAGGAATGAAGGGAGGGAGAGAGGGAGGGAAGGGAAGAGGGAGGAAGGAAGGAAAGAAGAAAGGAATGAAGGGAGGGAGAGGGGGAGGGAGGAAAGATGGAGGAGGGGAGAGAGAGGGAGAGGAAATAGACCAATGATGGGACATCCTCTTTCATCTAATGATCACTGTTAAATAATAAATCTCAGAATGCCAGTGCTAAAGAGTGTGCCACTGTTAGTGAGAGTGGAAATAGACAAAAATCATTTTAGAAATAATTTGAGGAATATGGAAACATGTATCAAAACCATAAAGCAGATGAACCCTTTGATCCAATTGTTCCACCTCTTGGAATCTATGCAAAGAAAAATAATCCCAAAACGGAAAAAAAAGGCTGTATAAAGCTGATTATCACAGTGTGACTTAGAAACGGTTTAAATATCTAACAGGGATTTGATTAAATAAATTTGAACCTATTACTGGATGGAACATTACGCAACCATTAAAATGTATTAAAGGGAAAAAAGTAAGGCCCCAATCGAACATATGGCGTAAAGCAACTATGTTTAACCAAAAATTTCTATGAAAGTATTGATGATGATAATAATAATAGAAGAAAATTTGTTGACATCCTAGTAATTTTAGGACAAGGGGATTATAGGTAACCAGTAGAGTATTTCTATTTTCACTAGTTTCTGGGTTTTCATTAATAGGCTTTTATTTCTTTTGTAACAGAAAAAAAGATATAATCATGAATATTTCAGAGAATCCCAGAGTTCTTTCATTTGCTTAATGAGCAAAAAAGGAAAAGAAGGAAGAACATTTTCCTACACCTGAGCACGCACCATGAGCACGCGCCATGAGCATGCGCCGTGTAGAAGCCCTCCACCTTTGGTGCCTTCCTTCAAAATGTGGGATCTCAGTCCCAGGTCTCCAAGTAGCTCCATGGCAGTGTGGGTCAGGAGCTGGTGCTCTCCCAGGTGGCTCTGAGGACTCTGGACACAGACTGGATGGAGGCCAACTGGGAGAACGTGAAACCATCTATTTGACAATTTAGTACTCTTTTCTCCCATGTAAATGAAACCAAAGATAGACATCTTTTAATGGCTACTTTCCCAGCAGAAACCTGGATCAAAGGCAATTCCAGGGAAGATGCTAGAATGTGATGAGTGTGCCACCTCCCTGCAGAATACCATAATTACTCCCAGCCCCAGTGGCAGTCACAGGGGCCTTGCCCCAAATGGCAGAGGGTTGTATAAATAAATAAGCAACTCTGAAGATTGCCACTACGAGAATCTGTGGGGTGCCAGGCTTGACGGCCCACAGACAGTGGGATGGGGCAGGACTAGGCCCTCTCCTTTCATGGAAAGGCAGTTCTGAGAGTCCATTAGGATGACAACAAGAGAAAACTCTTCCACAGGCCCCCTTGCTTCAAGCTTTCTCAAGAATCAGGCAGCATACAGCCAGCCTTGAAACAGGACTTCTAAGTCCTTCCAACCCAGGCTGGCTAGGGCAACCGGCCATGCGGTGGACCAGTGCTAGGGAAGGGCTGGCAAAGAATCATTTGAGTGTCTTGCTTTGAAGCTCTGGAGCTGGAAGGAAACTTAGAGATCATTTTCATGCATCTCCCACCTCCACATGGAAACGGCAATGGAAGAGATGGCAGGAAGTAACCAGTTACCAAACTTGTCCTATTTTTCCTGTCCTCCTTCCATATGACCAAATATTCTACCCAGGGACTTGAGAACAGGCACATCCTTGGAGGCTGTATTGACGATGACAAGCCATAACTGATTCTATGCCACAGCTGCTGATGCTCAGCAAATAAAGAGACCAGTGAACACATTAAGTCATTTGCCAAACACATAAAGATTCTAAGACAAACAGATTGTAAAATGCATACCAGGGTATTTTCAGCAGCACCTGTCTTCCAGGTACATGAAACCTCAGATGTCTCACCTCCAGAGCTCTGCGCTCTCTCCTAGGCTCAGCAGAAATTCTGTTCAGACTGATGGCTCATGGCTTTTTCCACCAGAAATACCCTCATCTCTCACCTACACCACTCAGAACCTCCTAACTGGTTCTGAAGCTCCAGGCTCACCTCCCTCTAATCCTCCCACCGATGGAAGGCAGCCAAGACAGTCTTGTTAAAACTCAAATCTAGACATGTCAATCTCTTGTTTAAAACCCTTAAAAGGCTTCTCTTTGCCTAGAGAACAACTCAAATGACTTAACCTGTCACACAAACCGTTCAGGATCTGGCCCTGCCTCCTTCTCTAGCTTTATCTCGCCACTTCTCCATCTTCTTCTAGAACTTTGCAGCCCAGCAACAGGTAACTGTTAGCAATCTTGGCACACAGCAGAAAGCATCTGGCCTTCACAACTTTGCACTTTCTTCCCTCTGTCATTCTTCCTTCTTCCACTGAATCCTCCTCTGAATGATCTACTTGGGCGAGTCCTCATCTCTGAACCCAACTCAAGGGTCACCTGCTCAAAGAAACTTCCCCAACCTTCCACCCGCAGGCTGGTTAGATACCCCTTTCTGGAGTCTCAGAGAATCCATGCCTTTCTCTCCTGTAACGTTTACCACGCCATATTCTGGTCATCTGTTTATACTGGACTGTAAGCTGTTTGAGAAAAGAGACTGCCTGGCATGCATAGCAGATATTCAATAATAATACATGAGTGAAGGCTCAGTGCCATTAGAGGCACTTTTTCAAAGAGGAGGGGATTATTCTGGGCTGAGCCCCTCTCCACTGCGTTTCCTACACATGGTGTCAATCCCAGAATTCACATGTGGGGAGAGGGAGAATGGGCAGAATATGGATGGCCTGGGGCTGAGAGAAAGGCATCCCTGGCCTTGGTCACCTTCCCCTTAGACCACAAGTTGCAGATCCTGCTAGCCCTCCCCCTGGCCTCACCTGGGAGGTACTGCCTGCCTCCAAGCGGGCTTCTCACCTTGGAAGGCAGCATGGTAAAGTGAAAGGGCTTGTCACCACACAGATGTGGATTTGAAGTGAGCTCTACACTCCCAGCTGTGTAGCTGGGACAAGTTATTCCACCTCAGTGGGAGAAGGAGTCTCAGCTTCTTCACCTGAAGAATGGGAAGAAAAGTCTCACCAAGGTTTGGAGAAAAGTGACTAGGTAAGAGGATATATGCAAAGGCCCAGCATGGGAAACTGAGCTTAGAAAGCCCAGATAAAGCAGCACTCGAGAACCTTGATCAACACTTGGAGTCATCACTCATCACCCATTGTAGCAAGAGCTTCTTGCCATCTGCTGTGTGAGGCAATGGCTTTGAGGGGGGAAGAGAGAGTTCCAGGAAGGGAAAGCAAGTGTCTTTGAAAGCAGGTAGAGTTAGGGGTCCATCCTTTCCATCCCATTCCTAAGCTGAGACCCTGGAGACCATGAATCACATTAGGAGCCAGCAGGGGCCTTTGCATCACTGAATATGAGAGCCTATAGGGTATTTAATAGACCCTCAGTGTCTAGGAAGGAAACTAAGCTCCGGAGAGGGAAGAATCTTAACCAAAGTCACAGTGAGTTGCTTGTTGGAAAAGTCTAGGATTTCTAACCTCAATTTAGGCAAAGATGAGCCAGGACTCAGATTCAAAGGGGAAGAAGATTGAAGACCAACATCAAAACTAAACAATTTGGGAACATCCTTTGTCTCTATTTTCTGTGTCAGTGGTCTTTAACATGGGGGCCATGAACCCCCTGAAGGTGAAGGCATGTACATATGTATATTTCCTCCTCACTCCAAAACTGTTAAGAACTACCAACTGGTCTGCATCTTTGTTGCGTCCTTGAAGTTTATAAAGAATCCCTAACACAGTGGTCTCCTAAATGTTTTTACATGGACCAGTGCCAAGTCCAGACACAAGCTCACCACGTGACCTCGAACAAGGCCGACAACATTTTTGCACTTCAGTTTCCTCATCTAAAAAATGCAGTAATAAATAATGTCATGCCTCCTGTTTAAAGCACATGCTGGGTTAAAACAAAGAGGTGGAATCAGGTGGCCTCTCATGTCCTCTCTGGGCTCAGTGGCCTGTGATCCACAACCCCTCCCACAAACTCTAATTCAGACTCCCTGTGCTGGTGACACAGGAGGAAGAGAAGTGAAAGGAGTGGTGGACTCTCGCCCAGGAACCCACAAGCTCAGTAAGCTCTCCAGAGGCACCTGTTCCCCAGGAAACAGGATGGGCCACATTCTGCACCATTCAGCTTTATCATAGTCATTGCCCTGTAATATGCAGATGGAGCCAGCAGAGTGAATCAAAGAAGTCTGGAAACTTTCATGATCTGAACAAAGGAGATAGTTATTTAATGGGAATGGGAAAAAAAAAAAAAAAGCGATGTCCTGCACACACCTGACTCTCTTCTGCTGACCCTGTGTAATTACACCCCAGCTCCCAATAATGACAGCTGCAAAAATCTAAAATCTGAAATTTCAGATAGCATTAAATCAGATTAGCCCCAATCTTGCTTGAGGGCTGGGGATGGTTAGAGAAACTATTTAGTCACTTTATCTTAAGATGTGAGGTGGGACAATCTCCCCAAAGCCATTCAAGCCACAGTCCCAGATACTGGGCCACTAAGGTTGATTTTTGAGGGCTCAGATCCCAAATACTCCCTCTTTGCACCTAGGAAATGATAGGTCACCTAAGGTCATTCGTTCACCCACCCAGCTGGGACACTGCCATGTGCAGAAGACAGAAGACTGAATCTACTTGTGGGTGGATTACCTAATCAAGGAGGAAGAGCTCCCACACACACATGCACCCACATACTGACAAGGTCATATAGACACCCAGGGTAATCATTCATGATCACATTCATAGTATCACAAAGCTGGCATGGACCTGATTGATTCCCAGTCTAACTTTCCTATTTTAAAGATGATGAAACTGAGGTCAGAGTCAGGGACTTGCCTGAGGGCACATATCTTATTAGGGACAGAGCCAGGTCTTCCGGGCACAGTGCATAAAAAAGTATAAGTCAAAGACTGCATGCTGGAGGACAGGGTAGAGGAGCTGGAACAAGGAGAATGGGGTGTATCAGGAAGGCTTGGTGAAGGAGCTGTGTCCTGAACAGATTCAGATTGCACCAACATTTTCTAAGGAGCTTGATGGCCCTAAGTGTTGGTGCATATGTTCTCTAATTTATTCTTCATAAGAAATCTGTGAAAAAGTATCACAGTATCTCAACAAGAGGAAATTGAGGCTCTGAAACACTAAGCAGCTTATCCAATATTACACATACTCTATGTAGTGGAGTCAGCCCTAGCTCAGTGGGATCCTGCGTCCAGTTCTTTATCCATACGCTACCAAAACCTAGTCTTTGATTGAGGGGCTGAAATGACGAGTAGGTATATCCTTAAATGAGAGAGTGCTAAGCTGGGATTTTACTTCTTCATTTGAGCCTTCTCTCCTCCAGAGTTGCCAAGAGTTTCAGATATTGGGAAGATGTGTTAATCTTCTATTGCTGCTGTCACAAGTTGCCATAACTTTAGTGGCTCAAAACAACAGAAACGAATTATCTTACAGCTTTGGAAGTCAGACACAAGTCTCTCTGGCCTACAATCAAGATGCCGACAGAGTTACATTTCTTTCTGGAGGCTCTAGGGGAGAATCTGTTTCCTTGCCTTTTCCAGCTTCTAGACATTGTCCGCATTCCTGGCTCAGGGTCTCCTCCCATCTTCAAAACCACCAATAGCCAGTCAGGTCTTTCTCACGTCACATCACTCTGACACTGATTCTCCTGCCCCCTCTTCCATACTGAAGGACCCTTGTAATCACTTTGAGCCCCGTCAATGTAATCAACTCAATGTTAATCAGAGAGTCCTTTGAGAGGTGTTGAATTCTGGGCTCTTCCTAACCGCATTCACCCACCTCTATGAGAACACGACCTGGCTTCTCCATTGTTCTGCACATCCCTGTTTGGTCTCTTTCTCCTTAGGCTCAGCCAAAGACACAGAAATGTGTGCGGCATGAACAAGGTCATCTCATGCACCCTGTTGTAGAAAACCTCTGGAAATCTCAACCAAGCGGGACTCTATCCCCAATCTCTCACCCATCGCTTTCCTGAGTCAGCCTCAGGCTCTCCTCTCTTCTCAACAGGCTCTTAAGAAGGATTCTTTCTTCCAGGCTGCCTGGAATGCCCTTGTCCACCCTCCTTGCCTATGTAATTCCTTGTGTCCAGTGGAACACAGAAATCTCCTCCCCCAGGAACCTTCCAGGATCTTCCACTCAAAACTAATGAAGGGGCCTCCTTCTGGAAAGCGAGGGCTTACCTCTGCCCATCTTCTCAATGCATCTGGTAACCCCTTGAAAGCAAGCCAAAGAATGAATGAATAAACACAGTGAGGGAGGATTCCTTGCTTCCCAGGACTCCAGAGAGTTGCTCTGTCTCTTAGGCAACATTCCACAGAAAAGATGGAGGAGATGAAGGGGGAGAGGAGAAACGGAAGGAGGAGATGAAAAAGAAGGAAAAGGAAAAGGAGGAGGAGAGTCTCCCATCCTATACCTGATCCCCCAGTTCCCAGATTTCCCAAATGACTTTTTCTCTTCAGATACACCCATGTGTCTTCCATTCCTCTCCATCATCCCACACAACCCCACTCCCACCCCAGCCTCCGGAAGATCATGTGCCTCACAGGAACATCAGCACAACTCCCCTGGGCCAGCCTCTGACCCCTCCCCGCCCAGGCATCTGTCTCTTACTAGGACACTGAAGGGGCCATGTACAAGGTGCCACATCAATCATCCATGCACCTGTCCTAAAGGCCAAAATGTCACCTAGTCTCCCCCAGCTCACTTTTTAAACTTTTTAGGAATCAAGCATCCAAAAACTATGTAAACCTTTGAAGGAATTTCTGATTTTAGCCAAATATCTCTCTTAGAAAATGACCTAAATGTACCTCTTCAAGTTAAAGGGGCCATCATCATCTTCAAAGTCCCTGGAATTTAGTCAACTTTAGCAAACAAGCACAAGGCCACCACTTTATTGTCTAGGGGCTCTTTTCATTAACGAATCTTTTCCCATTTTCCATTACACGAGATCCTCCTCTACTCCCAGTTGTCTCCCACATTAACCTTCTTCATTCCTTAATTAATGCATTTACTCCATCAATAATCTTTTATCTTCCACTTGCTCCATCTATGGCATAGCCCTAACCCTCTAGGAACCTACAACCCAGAATAGTAATAAGATCTTGTACATAAATAACTAGAATTACTAATAACAATAGTAAATGTCATAGAAATAACCCAAGCAATAGATGCTATGGAAGTCCAGAAAGAGGTGAATTCATTTCTGGTTTAGAGTAATCAGAAAAGGCTCTTAGGGGCTGGCCCGGTGGCACAGCGGTTAAGTTCTCACATTCCGCTTTGGCGGCCCGGGGTTCACCAGTTCGGATCCCGGGTGCGGACGTGGCACCAGCTGGCAGGCCATGCTGTGGTAGGTGTCCCACATATAAAGTAGAGGAAGATGGGAGTGGATGTTAGCTCAGGGCCAGTCTTCCTCAGCAAAAAAAAGAGGAGGATTGGCAGCAGTTAGCTCAGGGCTAATCTTCCTTAAAAAAAAAGAAAAGAAAAAGCTCTTAGAAGGTGACAGACTTGAGTGGAGCTTTGACAAATGCTTAGGACTACAGCAAGCACAGAGAGGGAAGGCACACAAGATAGAAGTGACAGCCCAAGCAGAGACTTAGAACTAGAGAAAACTGGGTGTGTTTGCTTTGAAACTTTTCCTTTCATCTCCTTGGCTTTTATTGACCTGAGTGTTAAGAAAAAGTTTTCCAGAAGGCAAAGAGACAGACCAAACTTGTTCCATCATGTTTTCTTGGTTACTATGAAAACTCTGTGAGTAACTCCGCTTTTAGAAGTGTCATAAATCAATGTTGAGAAGATGACGATTACCTGCCTTCTCCCTCCTCTCTCTTCTTCTCCATCCTACTTCATAACCCAAGAGTAACAAACGACTCTAATTTCACTCAAGACCCCTGTGCAAGAAAATCACTTTCTCCAGGAGCCTATGGGTCCTTTGTTTGCTTGAGACCACAGGACAATCCCTCTTCCTTGGGTCTGGAAGTGTGACCTTCCAGGTTCAATGAAGAAGCATCCAGTGGAAATGTCTAAAAGAGGCCATGTGTGCCCTTGACCCAGACAGACCCCAGGCCTTAGGCACAAAGTCTTCCCATGGGTGAAGATGAGATGAGCAAGGCGGATCTTATCTCTCACCATATCCTGAACCAGTTTGGGCAGACAAGGAACCCAATCCTAGTTTAACAGACTGAGATAACGTTCTATGAGCATTCCTTTGCTGCTGCCTCTAATGAGAGAGATCTGAGAGGAGCCCCTCCCTGCTGAGGTCTGGTGAGGACCCAGAGGCCAAAATGGAGCCTGATTAATAGGCAACCCAAGCAGTGACTCAAACTATGAGCAATTTCAGAGGAAGCTCATTATGGTGACCCCACAATTAGGACCTCAGCCCACGTGGTCAGTCAGTCCTGTGGGAGGCTGAACCAAGCACTATATAAAAGTCCCTACCTGGCTGGGCTCCACAGTCCACATCATTGTTGAGTCTTACTGAAGATCAGGTAAGTGGGGATGCCTGCACCCTCTCTCTCCCTAGCTGCTATGTCTCCAGGAGAGTTTACTGTTGTTCTCTTCCTCCACTGGACTGTAGTTTCTACTGATTTTTGAAGTCATTTGCCATTTCTTGGGCCTCTCAAACCATCTTGTGTATTCTACTTAGTCTCTTGCACCTGATTTTCAAAAAGATTAGACGAATAGAAGAGAAGGAAAAGACCTGTGGTAGGACTGGGGTTTGAGGCTATGGATATCCAGACAAAAGCTCTGAGAGCATCTCCACGTAAGAGATGAGTGTCAGAGGAAGCTGAAGTAGGGATAGAAAAGAAGAAGGATAAACTGCAGCAGATAACTAAGTTCTTAGAGTTACTAATCATTCACTCCCCATTCCCCTCTATCAACACTTCATTCCCCAGTTCCCAGCCTGATACTGTTTAATGCAGATCATTTCAAATCTTGTGTTTGTTTCAGGTTCTGCAAATCACCCTAGGATGTCTTTTAATGAGCAGCAGTGCAAGCAGCCATGCGTGCCTCCTCCATGTCTTCAGAAGATCCAAGAGCAGTGCCAGGCAAAGACTGAGGAGGTGTGCCTCCCCCCACGCCAAGACCCCTGCCAAGAAAAGTGCCCAGTGCAAGCTCAGGAGGTCTGTCTTCCTCAGTGCCAGGAGTTAAACCAAGAAAACTGCCCACAGCAAGGCCAAGATCCATGCCTACCTCCATGCCAAGACCAATGCCCACCTCAGTGTGTGGAGCCATGCCAGGAGCTATCTCAGACAAAATGTGTGGAGGTTTGCCCACAGAAAGTCCAGGAGAAGTGCTTACCCCCTGGCAAGGGAAAGTAGCTGCTCATAATGCCATCTGGGGTCAAGAAGATGGCCAAGAGATGAAAACCCATCCCCAGCCCATGCAATGGTGACCTTCTCCTGTGGGTACCTCTGTGTGCACCCTGTTCTTGCCTCCAGGACTTGCTCTGTGTCTCTGAAGACAGTTCTTTCTGCATTTCATGGACCTCTGTGAATAAGTATTGTTCTCAGCAGTCTAGTAGAAAGTCTCAACTGTAGGAAGATTATGGTTGTCAGAGGAGACCACAGAAGCCTAGTTCAGCTCCCTTGGGGCAAAAATTCACCCATCCCTGGGTGTGTAACAGCCAAGGATGCCTCCATTCATCTTTCAGAGAGTCAGCCTCTCAATCGAGCCTCAAAACAAACTGAATTTCAATGGACTTTGCACTGATCACTGACTCCCACCATGGGTGTGGGGAAGAGGTGGGTGGTGTTGCAAAAATCAAAAATTGGGTAATTTTGTCTCTGCTTCCTAAAAAAGAACAGCAAATGATTGGATGGGTTGTGCTTTAAAAAAAAAAAAGTGAAACAAATTATGTAAATGATTGAATCCCAACAGTCAATCAGGAAGGATGAGATGGAATGTTTGGGGTCCTGGTTGGTCTTTGTGCTTCACAGCTGGTTTGCTTTGGACCCTTCATTTCTGCCGTGTACATTCTTTAGAGATGCGATTTGTGTATGTGTGGTGCAGGCTGGTCTGCTCTCCAGCTTCCTTGCCTTCTTCTCCCTGGTGAAGGTAAAATACAGAATAAAGCTTATCCTAAAGCTGATGTCTGACTTGACGTGTGCTCTTTCCTCTCTGGTACCCAATTATCTGCTATCCTTGTCACGATTATGTTTTCCCTTTTTTTTTTTTTTGGAGAATCCAGAGTAGGAATAAAAAATATACTTCACAGATGCATAAAACAGCAATCCTGAAAGAAGTCTCCTTAAGCGTCACCTGGACCACCCCACCCCCAACCCCAATGTAGCATAGGCTCACCTATGCACACACTTTACACCTGAGAAAATCCAGCAGTACCTGGGACCTGCCTACATGCAAAGCTTCAGGTCCAGGATTCCTTCCACTATAACATCTTTCCTCTCTGATCCTTGCTTTCCAGAGAAAGGGGCTAAAATGAGGAGCAGGAGAGTTGTGTGAAAGAAGGGGTCCTCAATCAATCCGTGACACCTACGAGCATACCATCCCTGTCAGAAGGAAGAACTAAGCGTGCTTCTGAGATGAACACAGACTCAAGGACCGAAATTGTCTGCCTTGCCATCTGGTCAGATTTCAGGACAGCCTGGCAGCGTGCTTTCCCTCCCTGCACTCTGTTGCCCCTCCATCTGTGGAGGAAACACAAGGCTGTGGACTCTGGGGTTGTGTGAAAGGGCCAAGGAGGAGCAAGCTTCACACAAGAGGACCAATAGTGGCTTCCTCAGCCATGCCCTGAGCTCTGACCTGGGCCCAAAGGCCCAGCCTCCTGAGGGGTAGAGGGGGTCCTCATTCATTCCCCTGGGACCCCTTCCTACTCAGTCATATGTGTGTGCCCCATTGGAGGGTTGTTTGGCTGAACTCAGGGCCTCCTGCCACTCGGATCCCCCTAGTCTCTCAATCTTAGAGCTTTTCTAAGGCAGAGAGAACTAGGGGATGACTTGGGGAAGATTTCAACAGGGAGCCCTCAGGCACTCACTGAGTCTGTAGATGACAAGCACTAGGCCCTGAGCTCTGCACACATTCTCTGAGAGAATCCTGACAGTAGCCTCACACAGTTCATATGTTGCCCCTTTGTTAAGAAACTGATCTGGCCTCATAAAGCGAGTAAGTGGTGAAGTCAGGATTCTAAGCAGAGTCCCTCTTGACTCCAGAGCAGAGCTCTCACTTGCATGAGGAAGTGCCCGGGGTACACAGAACAGATTTCCAGATTTCCGGAAGCTGTCTTCTTCTCATTCATTCGTTCACCCACTAACAAGTGCTCACTGATCACCTACCAAGTGCCAGGCGCTATGCCAGGTGCTGGAGAGACAGCAGTGACCCAGGCAGGCAGTGTCCCTGCGCAGAGCTAGAGAGCTTCTTTCCACAGGCCACGCATGCCAAGGGAGCCTTTCCAAAAGCTCTGGATTCCCTGAACATCTCCAGGTGCCTGAATCACAGTTCTCCTGCCTCCCTACCTGAGTAGAGTAAGTTTTCTCTTCCATTTTCCAGATTTGGAATAAGTAGCTGCTCCCTAGCGCCCCAGCCTGCAAAGAGGCCCCACAGAGCCTTCCTCACAGTGAAGCTTCTGCCTGGGCTGAGGGAGACTCAAGCACACTTCTCCAGCCTGGCTCAAGTCCAAGAAATGTCTTTATTCTCAGCAGTAAAGGTGTGCGTAGATTGGTATCCAAGATCAGACGCTCGGAGACAGAGAGGAAGCACAGGGCTGACGAGCAAGGAGAATCCAGCCACATCAGAGAAAGGACAACCCGCTGATTACAGAGGAGCCCTCAGCAGATGGGAAGGAGACAAACATGCAGATTGTAGATAGGGGAACAGACGTCAAGGAGCCACAGGCCTCCATCAAGCTCTGTCATGGGAACCGCACACCTTTCTCATGATCAGAGCTCCGACGCAGGCCCTGGCTGCACCGCTGCTGCCATGCCCAGGGCCCTACTGACACAGACCTGGGAACAGCAAGGACCAAGCACATGGCAACCAGACTCCCCCAACTGTTTATACCTGTGCTGCAGGCTTTCGGAAAGAGGGGGAGGGGCTTTACCAAGGAAAGTCCCAGCTGGTAGAAGTTTGGGTTGAGAAGTGTTAAAGAAAAAACAAAAATAGAGGCCATGGTTTTAATATACTCCTAGACCAAACACCCATAGCCACATTACCAAAACTTAAAACGATCCTGATTTCCCCAAAATGTTGTCTCTGACCACAAGGGAACTTAAGCTTCCCTCACATCAGCACGATCTCATAGCTTCCCAGCCAACCAGCTACAAACAAGTAAGCTATGCAGCACTGTTACCCAAAAAGGAATGTAGGCTTCTAGCAGCCACTTACAATCAAGATCAACCAACCTCCTTATTTATATAAAAGGAGCTATAACCCTCCTTTTCTGAGCTTCTTGCCACTTTAGCTTGATGTCTTCCAGTTTCACAAACTGTTCCTTTATATGCACAACAAACTTTCAAATTTTCTCTATTTTGATTTAATTTTAATTTTCGACACAGCTAAGTCACTGTGTGACAAGAGTGGACCTATGGGCTCCATGCACCAAGAAGAAAAGATGCAAACTGACGGGAGTTGAAAGGACGATGGTGTGGGGTCACCTGCTCATTCCGTCCATGTTTACGGAAAACTTGCTGTGAGCAAGACAGCGCGCCAGGCTCCAGAGACCTGGTGGCAGGGGACGTGCGGTAGAGCAGGAGCTTGAAGACTTCCAGATTAGAAACTATTGAAATACGTTTGGTCTAGAGAAGGAAATACCCGAGGGAGCAGAATAGCTGTTCCCAAGTATTTTAAGTGCTTTTGTGAAGGACGGATTAGATTTCTATGAGGTTCCAAAGGACAAAGTTGGAACCAACGGACAGAAGTTAAGGACTTGAGTTCAGTTTAAGAACTTCCTTATGATGAGATCTGTTTGCTGGTGACAGGAGCTGCCTTTGGACGTGTCACATTCCCGTGAACTGGAGGTAGGCAAGTGGGGGTGATAACCAGTGTGAACTCTAAGCTTCCTTCCACCCTGTCTAGCACGGAGACTCGTCTGACTCCTCTACCTCTCCTGGGAAGAGTTGGGATTAGGGGCAGAGGCGCCTCACGGGACAGGGAAATTCAGAGGTCAAGAGACAGAGGTGAGGAGACAGGAAAGTATGATGCCCTCCAGAATACTCCTGGGAGGCCCCTTAGGGGCCCAAACTCCTGGGGAGCAGCAGAGTGTGGACCATGGCTAAAGGAAAGGGGGCTAAAGGAAAGGAGGAGGACATGTAAGTGATGGGAAGTGACTTCCCCAAATTTAGGAGCTTTCTTCATGTTTTTTGGTCCCAAACACTTCAGACCTGAGTGGCACCCTAACAGTAATTTTCACTGCCTTGCAAATCCAATCTTCCCAGTTGGGGTTTAGCGCACCTCTCTCCCTTTTATTCCCTATTTCTTTGCCTTCCAGACCTCCTTTCTCTCCTGGGCCAGAGGCATCCATCTGTTCCGTGTGCATGTGCATCTGACAAGCCATCGCAGGCTCCTTTCCACCTGCACCTGCCTCTTTCCAACCCAGGATTCTCCCCCGGCTTGTGTCTGCCAACCCATTGGTTTCAAACTCGCCTCTTCTAGGAAGCCCTCCATGATACAAAGTTCATTTCCTAAAAATACAGGGAGACCCCTGGAGTACTTCAGCTTGGGCTTCATGCCCTGCACTGGTCCCTAGGGGTCTAGTGGGCCCCTTGCAGCTTCCTTGTGTGTGAATGGCCTATGTCCCCTGTCAGCATGAAAGCCCCAGATGACAGCCCTTGGGCCTTGCTGTGCTCTTTGCTTGTCTTCACAGGGCCAACCACACTGAGGTCTTAGACACTCAGAGTCAGTCAACCAGCGTGCCCCATGAGGCAGAGATGAAGGAGGCTTCTTTTCCTGAAAGGGTGACCAGCCATCCTGGTTTGCTGGGACTGAGGGGGTTCCCAGAATGCAGGTCTTTTGGTATTAACATTGGGATAGTCCCAGACAAATCAAGATGAGTGGGTCACCTTAATTGGGTACCTACATGTTTAAGACGTGATGCTTGGTGCTGTGGGAACACAGAGGGAAAACAGATGAGACTCTCCCTGATGGAGAAATGTGCAGCCCAAGGTTGGAAATAGGGAGCCCTTTCTGGAAATCTGCGAGCCCAGAAGGCTTAGTGCCCACTGCCTGCCCTGCTCCGTAGCCCCATTCTGGGGGTGGGGGGGGGGGGGAGGTGGGGTCACTAGATCATATAGGGAGATGCCTAGACCAGCCCTGTATAAGCACAAACTGGCAGGTCTTGGCCCAGAGAGGTAGTATAGTGGGGGATATCCCCATGTCCTCCCACTCCATCCCCACTGTCATCATTAGCTAGTGAGCAGCAGGTCTGGACTCGCCCACTCCTGCTCTTCCTTCTCTCTCATAGACACTTGCCTCACACCTGGAGATGGCTGGTAGAAGAGGTGGGAAGGCTGGCAGGGCCATCTAACCTCAAGCTTCCCATCTCCCCGACTCTCCAACCCGTGTCATAACCAACCAGCCCTTCTCTAAGAGCACGACGGACCATTTTTCTCTTCCCAACAGCACCATCTACTGGCCACAGAGGCACTGGGCCTTCAGTGGGCCATACCCAGGCGGGCCTGAATCAGACACTGAGGCCCGGCCAATGCTAGGTGCTGGTGGAGGCAAAAGCAATGGTGTAGCTTCTAACAGAATGGGAGGTAGGCTAAATACGCAACACAAAGTTAAATAACGTAAATAACGGGATAGGGACAACGTGCATAGGAGTTCAGGACGTAGGCTCAGGAATCAGGCTGCCAGGATTCAAATCTAGACTCTATCGCTTCTATTCTTTCCTTTAAAAACATTACTGAGAGCTCTGTATGTTTCAAGCACTTTTCCAAGCACTGGAGATACAGTGGTGAACTAGACACATAGAGTTCCTGCCTCCCAGAGCTTACAGGAAGGGGAAGACAGACAAAAAATAACAAAGCAAATGCCTAAGTAAGAAAATGTAGAAACTGAAACAGGCTGACAAGAGGTGCTCTCTAGTCCGGTGGGCTGGAAAAGCCAGTCTGAGCAGGTGAGTCTGAGTGGAAACATGAAGGATCCGAAGGAGCTAGCCCTGTGGAGGAAGCGGCCGAGAGTTAGCACAGCTGGGTCAGCAACTGCAAGGAGCTCTGCAGGCCAATGGCCCCTGGGGTCTGATTCCAGACACAGCTTTTGAAGGTGGACACTGACCGATGCTTAGTCCATCCAAATGAATAGGAGCAGAAAGGAGAGTTCCCTGGGCACCTTGTCATGTGAGCTGTGACTGAAAGATGGGGCATTTCATCGGAGATGAGAAGACTGTGGGGGCACACGACGGCTGTCTTCGGGCCTTTCAAAGGTGATCCCAGAGGGAAGAGCACGGATCAATGAGGTCCAGGTACAGGAAGGCAGATTGCTGCTCATATCAGGAATAAAATGGCCCAGCAAAGGAATAGGTTGCTCGTGCAATAATGAGTTCACCATGATTGAAAGTATGCAAGCAGAGGCCAAATGACTAAACAAGAAGGTTATAGGAGGGGCCGGCCCCGTAGCACAGTGGTTAAGTTCGCATGTTCCCCTTCAGCGGCCCGGGGTGCACCGGTTTGGATCCGGTGTATGGACATGACACCGCTTGTCAAGCCATGCTGTGATAGGCATCCCACATAGAAAGTAGAGGAAGATGGGCACCGATGTTAGCTCAGGGCCACTCTTCCTCAGCAACAAGAGGAGGATTGGTGGCAGATGTTAGCTGAGGGCTAATCTTCCTCAAAAAAAAAATTTAAAAAAGAAGGTTATAGGAAGTTTGGGCTAGATTTCTTTTCTTTTAATCTTTTAAGTCCCTCCTACTTTTGCACTTGAATTACTTACAGGTTGCTCTGAGTGTAGTGAAAACAGCCTTTGCCAGCCAGCCACTGAAAGGTCAACTGTCCCAGGGCCCCAGGACCAGGAAGACACCACATTGGGGCGGAAAACTGGGCATTGGATACAGACCACACTTCTCAAACCCAGGGCAGACCCAGGCAAAGAAGGGAAGTCCTCATCTCCCCTCTGGGTCTTCTCCCCACTCCCTTTCCCCTGTCACAGTGCAGAAGGCAGGAACCTCCTCCTCTAGAGTGGTTTTCCTGAGAAAAAAGTAGTCTAAGCTGTTAGAGAAAATATCCTACTCTTCCCAAGTGTTGGAACTCTTTATGTTGCACTTCCTGATAGTAAAAAATATTTTGGCATGACCAATAAACATATAAAAAAGATGTTCAGTCTCATTATTCATCAGAGAAATATAAATTAAAACCTCAATGGGACACCACAACAGACCCACTGAAGTGATAAAAACTGAAAAGACAGAATACACAGTGTTGGTGAGCTTGTGGGAGTACAAATTGGTACAACCACTTTGGAAAACTCTTTGGCAGCAATTTGAAGCCAAATATATGAATATGTGAGCCAATGACTGAGCAGGTCATCTCCTAGGCATATACCCTGCAAAAAGTCAGATATTAGAATGCTCACTTCAGAATTATTCATGATAGCCAAATATCAGAAAATGACCATCAACATATAAATTGTGGTATATTCATGCAATGGACTACCACAGAGCAATGTGTATGAATGATACATACAACGGTTCGGATGAATCTCACAAATATAAATTAAGTTGGGGGGAGGGGACACAGACATACACAAAAAGTATTAGGATGAATTATATGAAGTTGCCTTTATGGAAGTCAAAAAGTTGAATATTGACAATTGCATATGGTTCAACATAAAACATACTGCATGGTTCTATTTATATCCTTTATATAACGTCCAAAAACTGACAAAGCAAGTCTCTGTTGTGGAGGTGAGGATAGCTGTTATACTTGAGTTGGGGGTGTGGGGACCTGGAATTGGCCACCCCAAGATATGTCTCTTTGGTTATCAGGACTATTTGAGGCTCATTGCTTTTGAAAAACTGGGACAGGCAAGGAGGCTCTGAGGAATGGAACTTGCCCTTTGTTAGGACCCGTTTACATTTGTAAGGTCAATCTCTATCTGTAAAAGTTGCCTCCCTCTCTGTACCAGGAAGAAGAAAGGCGATGACCTACTCTCCAAAAACTCTTAATCAATACCAAAGGCAAGGACTTAAAATCTGCATTTTATTGTGCTAGTCTGGTAACCTCCTGTAACTGACTTCCCTCCCCCTCCCAACGTTGGCATCTCCTTAAAGATTAAGCATCTTTCTTTAGGCTGGGAACCGGCGCTCATCTGTGGACCGCTCCCCCCCTCCCCCAGCCTGAGGCAACACGCCTGCCACCCCGCGGCGTTCACTGGGACAGTAGACCTATCTGTCGTTTCCATCAAGCGCTGTGCTGACAGAGCAGCCTCGTGACTGTTGTAAAAGGGACTTTTCAATCATATGTGAAACACCCCATTTGGGGGCTATATAACCACTCTGTGCACCCCACTTCTTCGGTGCCCTTTCTTCCTTCGGGAAGAAAGGCCCCGAGCCATGGTTCCTCATACAGCTTTGTTTAATTTTCTCTTGCTATTCTGTCTCATGTGAATTTAATTCGTTCTCCAGCCAGACGAACCCCCATTTGGGGAGAGGAAATGTCCTCCTCCCCTACAGGGGCAGGATGGTAGTAACTGGAAGCGAGCAGGAGGGAGTCTTGTGTCCCTGGTAATATTCTGTTTCTTGATCTAGGGGCTGCTTGCCATGATGTGCTCAGTTTGTGAAAATTTATTGAAGTGTGCACTTATGATATTTACCCTTTCTGAACGTATACTTTAATGAAAAGTTTAAAGTTTTGTTTGAGCTCATCATACAATTCATTATATATTATTATACAACATCATGTAAGTGATATTGACACAAAATAACTGATACTGAACCCCTTAATCTCAAGTTCGTGTGCCGGATGTGCAGCAAGCCAAACACTGAGACCTCCGTGCTGGGAGATGGAGAAAGATTTATTCCAATTGTCCAAAAAGAGTAGGTGGGAGCCTGGGTTTGCTCAAATCCACCTCCCCAAGAACAGAAAGCAGGGGAGTTTTATAGAGGTTGTCAGGAGGGGCTTCAGGGAAACAAAGGGGTCACTCCCAGTAAGCCTCAGGGCAATCTGACTTCTGGGCTTCAACAGCTGCTGAGGGCCAGCCATCTCCATCCAGTGATCACAATCTCCCCAAAGGCATTCTCTTTCACCTGCAAAACAAGCTCACAAATCCTCAAGACCCCTGAGTCACCCTCCAGTTAAACAGGAAAAACAGCAAATTGACTTAATATCTACAGTACCCTTCAGGTGCCTGGCTTCATAACCAATAACCATTCTATAGGTGAGAGAAATAAGGTGAGTTTTACTTGAGCCAGAGTGAGGATTATAACCCGGGAAGGCCTTAGAAAGCGTTCCAGAGAAGCATGGTTTTCAGGACAGTCTTATACCTTTTCAGAACAAAGAACATACATTAAACAAACCCAGGATACTTCAAAGTTTCGAAGAGGTGTTTAGTTGCAAATTAGCACGTCAACATGACCCTGATTTTCGAAAGGGACTAATATGGACCTTACCAACGGGCATAGGAGGGGAAGTAAGCATTCTTACTGACAAATAAAAATGGCAAGCAATGGGATATATTGGAGAATATGAGGAAGCCATTTGGTGTAAACCTAATTCGGCCTGACCTTGTCTTTCCAAAAGGGCCTGACCTCAGCCATTGAGCATGCATTGTATATCTGCTTTAGATATTCCCTATGGCAAGAACAAAGGCCCTTGAGATAAAGGTGCAACTTCCCTCCCCCTCCCAATGTTGGCATTTCCTTAAGGATTAAGCATCTTTCCTTAGGCTAGGAACTGATTGCTGCGCTCACCTGCGACCACCCAGCTCAAGACAATAGAATTGCCTCCTGCTAAGCCCACCGAGATAGCAGACCCACTATCTGCTGTGCCCATCAAGTGCTGTGCCGACAGGGCAATCTTGTGACTATTGTGGGAGGGACATTTCAATCATATGTGAAACGTCCCGTTTGGGGTATATAACCACTCTGTATACCTCACCTCTTTGGTGCCCTTTCTTCCTTCGGGAAGAAAGGCCCCGGGCCATGGTCCTCAGATTTCAGCTCAGAATAAACTGTCCCAAATTTTCATTTATAGATTGGTTATGGATTATTTTCGCCAACATTACCTTAAGAGAGCGCATTCTTTACTTTAATGGTTAAAGCAGATGTACAATGTATGTTTGACAAGCCATAAATCAGGCTTCTTTAGTTCCAGCCAAACCAGTTTTGAACCCAAATAGTTACCCCATATACCTCAATATGTGAAAATCTCTTGTCAGTGAGAAAACAAATACCAAATGTAGACAATGTTAAAGGATGAGACAAAAATAAATACAGAAAAAAATTCAAATATTTTTTTCCTGGTCTAGGTGGATGGTTTTAAGCACCCTCAGTGGACAAGTGGTTACCCCTGGAAACTTTTTATAATGGAGTCCTGGGTTACTTGGTGGCTGCATGACCTTGGGCAAATCTCCCAGCCTCAGTTTCCGCATCTGTAAAATTGAAATGATCACCCACCCATACCTCTGGTGGCTATCCTCAGGATCAAATGAGATACTTGTGAAAGCTAGTTGTAACTGGTAAACTATGAGGGATTATTAAGATTACTACTGTGATATTGTGATTTATAATAAATATATATTTGGTCTTCATCCTCATTTCTGGCACAAAGCTCTTAAAACCCTTGGAATTTCCTAAGTAATGAAAGCATTAAAGGCTTTTTTGTTATGTCAATGAGGTGACTTTTAGACCACACCTGAGGGTGGAGGCTGGTTCCCAAGGAAACCAACTTTGTGATTAAAGGGTTGGAACTTTTAGTCGTATCCACCTGACTCCCTGAGGAGAGAAGAGAGGCTAAAGGTTGAATCAGTGGTCAATGATTTAATCAATCACGCCCATGTAATGAGGTCTCCATAAAAATCAAAAAGAACAGAATTCAGAGAGCTTCCAAGTTGGTGAACACATGGAGATAAGGAGAGAGTGACTTGATGTGAGACAGCATGGAAGCTCCATGCCCTTTCCCCATAACTTGTCCTGTGCTTCTCTTCCATCTGCCTGTTCCTCAGTATATCTGTTAGCGCCTACAGACCCTACATAGGTTCCCTACCCACCACACAAGAGGGGCCAAATAAAGACTGGAATGCCAGGCTTATGGCAAGGAAAGTGTTTTTATTTTGGGTGATAGCCGGGAGACGAGAGTGTGCCCTCAAATTTGTCTTGTTTCACTTTGTCTCCCCAAAAGATGAGAGGTGAGGAGTTTTAAAGGTTGCCAGGAATGTTTCTGTTTGTAGGGATTGGGGGAGCCTGTGACCTGGGGCTTTTTCTACCAGCCTGTGCATGACCTTGAGAGGATGCTCACAGGGAGCATGATAAGAAATCCAGGTGGCTGTCCTTGGCTGTCTGTCTCTATGGCAGATAGTGGATTCCGGAGCCAGGGAGCCAGGGAGTAAGCAGGGAAAGAGCGCTTTGGTTTTAACCCCATATATGCTGGGTTTAATGTAGGGGACATGATATCAGGGTCGGCATCACATCCTTTCATAATAAACTGGTAATCTAGTAAGTAAAATGTTTCTCTGAATTCTACGAGCTGCTCTAGCAAATTAATCAAACCCTAGGAGGGGCTCCTCAGAACCTCTGTCTTATAGTCAGTTGGTCAGAAGTACAGGTAACAACCTGGACTCCTGACTGGCATCTGAAGTGGAAGTGGGAGGCAGTCTTGTAAGACTGAGCCCTTAAACTGTGGAACCTGATGCTATCTCCAGATAGATAGTGTCAGAACTGAGTTGAATTGTTAGGACACCCAGCTGGTGTCTGAGAATTGCTTGTTAATGTGGGAGAACCACCACCCCCCATTGGAATTGGGTCCCAGAATCACTCTTTAATTGCTATTAGCGTAGAGTCACTATTAACATAATGAAGGGGGCCAATCCTAAAACAAATAGCTTTGAATTCTGTTAGAAGTAGCTCAAGATTTCAGAGGGAGCATTTCCCATCAGTAGAATTGCAGAACTACCTGCAAGGAATCATTGAAGAGTCATTCTTGCACCACATAGAGAGTAGAGGTAGTAACAATAACAATAATGACAAATACCATTTGGCAGATACTTTCTAAAAATTTAATGTATATTTACTATTATAATCCTTATAACAACCAAAAGAAGAAAGTCATTTATTATCACTACTTTATTGACAGGAAACTGAGGCTCAGAGAAGTTAAGTAACTGACTCAGGATCTCACAGATAATAATTGAGAAAGCTGAGCTTCAAATCCAGACTGTGGCTGGAGAGTCTGTATTATACTTAAAATAGATGTTCTCCATATTACCTTCCAACACTGATGCTAACATTCATAATCTCTTCCCATTCAGTAAAGCTCAGTCTGATATCAAATAAACTTCCTTCACTAATCTACTCTTCAACAAATACTTCTGAATACCAATTACGTGCCAGGCACTATACTGGGTACTGGGTATGCCAGACACAATGGGTCCCAAACCCCTAACAATAAGGTTATCTTGGCATGGGGACATCATGGCTAGGGAGAGTATGTGCACACATATGTATATGCTTGTTTATATGAATAAATATGCACCTACCTGACCACATATCCCACCAGACCTCAAACAACAAGACCTCAACCCAATGATGTTAGGGTTTTATTCAAAGTACAATGGAAAGACCATGAGGGTTTTAAGCAGAGAAGAAACATGTGATTTGAGTCAAGGCTTTAAAAGATGACTCCATCTGCAAAGTGGATAAAGGATGAATGATAGAGCAAGCATGAAAGGATGTGCTGCTGTAGTTATGGATAAAGATGACAGATGGCAGCCATGGAGACAGAGAGAAGAGGATGAGTCTGAGAAGTGTTTTATAGGAAAATTAACAGGATTAACAGGTGGATTTGATGTATGGAGCAAAGGAGAAGAAAAAATACAGAAATACTCTCAGGTTTCTGGCTTGGGTGGATGGTGAAGCATTCACCGAAAGGTGAAGACTAGAAGGTATTTGGATATATGCCTGGAGTTCAGAGACATGTGGACCAGAAACATAAATTTGAGAATCGTCATCACATAAAAGGTGTTTATAGATGTGGGAGTGGCTGAGATCAGCCAAGGAGAAGAGAAGCGGGCCCCAATGAACAGGGGACACTGCAAGATCTCAAGATTGGACAGTGAAGGAAGAGCCCATAGGGCCAGCTGATAAGGAGCATCCAGTGAAGGGGTTGTAGGGGTTTGAAGAGACAGGAGAAGAGAGGAGTGCAAGAAAGAAGGAGAGTCATTTGGGTCAAACAACACTAGTAGGTCAAGAAACACAGAAGTGGCTGGCACCCTTGGCAAGAGTAGTCTGAGTGATGGCACAAAAGCCAGAACAGAATGTGGGTAGGGCTCTGAGAAACAAAAGGGAGGTGCTGAGGCAAGGATGGTCCATGTGGGCTGTTCTTTCAAGATGCTTGACTGTGAACAGGAGCAGAGAAATGGAGTGCTAGCCAGAGGGAAAACAGTAGTCAAGGAAACTTTCATTGCTTGTTTTTTCTTAGGATAAGTGACACTAAGAAATGATCCAGTAGAGAGGGGAAGATTAAGGATAGAGAGGGAGGGGGAAACTGCGGAGTGGTGTACTGAGAAAAGAGACCTGGAAGCCTCACTGTTTAGGTCTCAGTTCACATGCTAATTCTTCAGCAATGTCTTCCATGGCCTCCCAACTACACATACACACACTCACACACACCCCACCCCCATCATCATCATCACCATTATCATTGTGATTCTGTCTTCTATGTATTGAATTTATTTTCTTCTTAGCACTTATCTGAAACAATATTTTTTGTTTGCGTGTTTATTGTCTGACTTTTCCCACTAGAATATGATCTCCAAGAGGGCATGAATTTCTTGACCTTGCTCATGACTATATCCCCACCATCAGAGGAGTGGCTGTGTGTGAATGGAAGTGCCCATGTGGAGGGACAGGCCTGGAGGAGGAGAAGGGGCACCTGCTGGGTCGTAACTGGAGGGAGGATGAGGAAGACAAGCGAAAAGGTAGATGGGCTGGTTGATTTGGCGGTGGGGAGACAAGGGAATTCTCAGCTAAAAACTTCTGTTTTCTTTTTTTTTCTTTTTGATGAGGAAGATTGTCCCTGAGTTAACATCTCTGCCAATCTTCCTCTATTTTTTGCATGTGGGATGCTGCCACCGCATGGCTTGATGAGCGGTGTGTAGGTCCACACCCGGGATCTGAACCCACGAACCACAGGCCACCAAAGTGGAATGTGTGAACTTAACCACTGCACCACCAGGCCAGCCCCAAAGCTTCTATGTTCTTAATGAAGCACCATTGGGGTCCAAAGTCATGGGCTGAGAGTAGGGGCAGGGAGTGCAGGAGTTGAGGAGAGAGAAGGTATGAAAGACTCATCCAATAAGCAGTGACCAGTGGCCCTAACTATTCTAAACTACTGGAAGTTTTTAGAATATATTACACTTTGCATATATTCTTCCCTCTGCTAGGAATGGTCTTTTCCCTACTTGTCCACCAGGCAAATACATTTGAGTCTTGGCAAGAATGTCACATCCTCTGTGGGGATCTCGCAACAGGACCACTTCTCCTGACAGCCTGAGCTCTGCTCATCCTCTCTGTGTCCCCATTGCACCTGTTCAAACACACTCCATTTCTTGGAGGTCACCCCACTGGATGCAATGTGTTTTTGTTGGCATGGCAGTCTCCCCACTGGGCTGTGAGCCCCTGGAGAGCAGAGCCTGTCATTTTCTCCCCTCCATCCCAAAGGTCTGCACGGGCCTGGCACATAGCGGTGTTAAATACAGGGTCTCCAGATTTGATTGGATTAGTTTGCCATTCGAAGAAAACCCCAGACCAGAGCTATCCTGGGACATAAGAGGCCTTAATGAAAGATGTCTGGCTGCCGGGGTCAGGCGTAGGCAGGCTACTGAGCAGAAGCATGGCTGAGCAGCCGCTCCTCAAAGCTAGGGAAGAGGCCAACACTAAAGCCTGGGCTCTCATTTATAGGGCTTCCATGGGTGGACCTGGAACTTGCATGACCGCTGTGCCCCGGTTACAAATGCAGCCCTGCCTGAGCCTTCTAAACTGAGAGGCTGAATCAGGCCTAAATAGCAACTGTGCTTCAGGCCGTAGTCAGATTCCACATGGGGCTGCACCACAGAGTTCACCTGGCCCAAACCCACCTCTCCACCCCCACTATGTCCTCCTGGAAGAGCCTCACATAGACATGAGGTCTACACACTGCATCCCCTCACACCGTATGCCACACACACAAACACACACAGACACACACCCTCCATGGGTACACACACACACACACATATGTACAAAGCACACACACATCCATATGTATACAAAACACACACACGCACATACACACAACTGGCCCTCCCCCAGAGCCAGTGCAGATGACTCTGGGTGCTGGGACCATGCCTGCTCCCTTGTCCTTTGCCTACTGCCTGAGCCTAAGCACAGGCCATGTTGGCCACAGAGGCAGAAGGAAAGGGACCGTTCTGCCTTTTGGCAATGAACCTCTACCGTTTTGTCCATCACAGGGTCCTTAGTCTAAGGCTGAGTGTCCACAGATTTCATCTGGTGTTGGAGGAATCATTCCATCTGATGGTCCAGCCCTTCCCATCAGGAACCTCAGTTTGAAGAAGGGACACAGCTAACCTCAGGGAGACCCCATTCCCGCCCTACAGAGCCTCCAGAGTGAGTGGAGTGACATGGTCCCTGCCTTAAGGCCACAGCCAGGGGCAAGGAAAAGTGCTTGGCCTCAGAAGACACCGGCATGCTAATGTCTCTATAAAGTTTGAGAGTACCCATCTCACACACCCTCATCCTCGTCCTCACCCTGTCCAAACTTTGGTCTTTATGAAGACATGGTATAAAAAACGAAATTCGAGAGAAAACAAAACAAAAACCCTGACTAACTTCTTATTCAAGAGCCCTGTCGAAAATACGGTAGGTGTTTTTCCACCCATATATTAAATAGTCAGCTGACGTCTAACCCAGGCTGGGATTGAAACACTGGTTCTGACACTCCCCGACCTTATATCGTTGCAGTGCAATCTAACTACCACCAACACCATCTCATGTTTACTTTGACCCAATTTTAAACGCAAGAATTTTTGTGTCAGAGGTAGAGGGGGAGTCAAGAATTGGGGATGGGGCCTAGAATGTGGGCCTGTCCTGAGCTCGCACACCCCTGATAAAGCCCTCACCAGGACCACCATGCTCCAGTTCCCTGCCCCCACCCCCAGCTCTCCAGACCCCGGTGACACTGCTAAGGCCACATCCACTTGAGTGTTGACACTGCTCAGTGAAGCTGACTCATAGAATGAGTTGGCCCAAGTGCATCTGAAAGAAGAGGACAGTTGCGCAAGGTGTATTTTGACAGACTGTGAGGAGGGGCCAGACGTGAGCAAGAAGGAGGACCAGCTGATAATTATCATTGCTTCTGCTAGAATCTCCAGGTGACAAACTTACCTTGGTGCCCAGAGCCCCAGATGTTGCTAAAGCCAAAAGTAGGTGGGTCTCATTGGCTATTCCACCCATGGCCTCAAAGAGTATAAGGATCACTGCGCTTCAGCTTTATCTGAAACCAAATCAGCAATCCCACCTGCCTGCCCTCAGGTTCCAGCTCAAGGTAGGTAGGTATGAAAGCTGGGACATAAAGCCAATTCAGCCCCTTAACTGAGAAAAGAGGGGATTGCACAAGAAGTCCTACAAGGTCCCTTCTACTTTTGACGTCAGAGGCTATAAGTAGGAGGCAGGAAGGACCCTGGAGTGGGAAATCACCCATACATATATGAAACAATAGGGAAACCCAGTCAAAGCACCCAGGTACAAGGTCCTGAGAGAGGAAGGCCCACTCTCCAGTTCCACACTGCAGACTAGTGGCAAATACCTGGCATAAAGAATGCTTGGCAGTTAAATAGGAAGGCAAAGATTACACATGAAACCCACATGGCACACCCATTCATCTGTTCATTCATTCAATACACAGCTAATGGGAGAGCCTTCTGTGCCTGGCCCTAGGAATTCAGAAAAAATAAGACAAAGTCGCTGCCTTCTAGGGATTCAAAGTCTACTAGGAGAGGCAAACACAGAAACAGAAAAAAATTGCACCATGATGAAAGAAATATGATGGAAGAAAAATGTCCAGCTTAAAAGGTGACCACGGGAAGGAGTGAGCAACTCTGCCCAGATGGGTGAGGAAATGAATTCACAAAAGTAGGGATAGTTGAGCTGTGACTTAAAAAACAATTGGACCTGGGACCCTAGCTTGCACTTGACCTCGAATTCCTGGTACTTGTGACTATGTGGAAGTTACTTACACTCTCAGTGTCCTGGTTTATGAGATGAAGGCATGTGCTAAAGGATATGCCCACAAAGCTTTTGTCCAGGTCATAAAGTTCCGAACATCAGTGAATCAATGCATTGACTCCGAGCCCAGGCACGGAGCCGAAAACACAAATATGATTCAGTCTACGGGTCAAAATCAGCCATGAGCTCAGGCACCAAAGAAGTTTAAGGTGTGTTCAATCCTTAACATTTGGCAACATTCAAATCTCAATATAACCACAACATTTTAGGTGCAGGACATTTCCAAGTGTTCGTACCTATGCAATGTTTTAGCATCCCCTTCATAATTATACTATTAATGTAATAACACTTGTGGATGCACCATAATGAATGTATGCCTTCAGGCCATACATTGAAAGAGGAATGATGTATTATAACAACCTGATTCAAGTAAGGCCTCAAGGGACTAGATTCTAGAATCTAATTACTGCCAGAGAGCATGATCAATATTAACTGATCATTACTGAAAATGCTCATTTTTGGCAAATTTTTTCCAGAATTCAGTTGACTCAATAATTCCACGAGGCAAACTTGTACATTCTCCTAGAAAGAGTAGCAATAGGGAGGGGATGGTGATGGGAGACAATTTTGATGCTAATTCAAAACCAAGGGGTCCTGAGAGAAGCCAGGCCACTCAGCACCAGGGGAGCATTGCTAAGATATTTCTGTAATCAAACTTTTTGTTTTCAAGACAAATTAATTCTGCTTGTGCTCTGGGACAAAAGACTGGGGACTCAGCCAAGGACCTCTGTAAGAGTTAGAGCTGAGCCTAAGTGGTTTCCTGGGGAAAACCCAGGCTTATCTGCAGGTGGCCCCAAAGCCTGGCTCCATACAGAGGCAAGCAGCCTTCCATGTAGGTTCGAGCACTGGTTTGACTTCCCAATTGTTGTCATAGATTATCAAGCCTGCTCCCTACTCATCTGATTTCCAAATTCTGTGCAAATACAGTCACCAGGACTTGAGATGTGCGTCTGAGAGTGTACTTTCTAATCTCAGGGGTCTAGAACCCATCAGAAGGCTCAACTGAGAAAATAATAATGGTGACCATAACTAACAATGTCATTCATTTGCCACGTGCCGTCTCATCTGATCCATACCACACCTCTCTACAGCAGGGGCTATCACTTCCTCCATCTGAGATAGGACTCTACCATTTAGAGACGTCCAAGTCAGAGACCTGGTGGAGCCAGCATTGGAAGCCAGGCAGTTTGCCTTTAAACCTTTACTCCTAAACCCTGGAAAGGTAGTCTAGGAGGTTGCTATCTAAGCACTCCTCTCCTCTAAGCCCTATCTGGGAGACAAGTGAGGCAAGCACAGGACTAAATTGTCAAATGCATTAACCTAGCTGCTCAAAAAATAACCCTCCTTGGTCTGAAACTTTATGTGCTGACCTGGGATTTTATGCAGGTCTAAATAAAAGAAGGCCACAAGAAACTATTTCTGTATATGTTACCACACTCTTGATGGGGACTGGGTGCTCCATGTCACCCAATGCCTCTTCTGTAAGGTCCCACAGGTAGACATTTCTTTAAAAAGAAGAGTTTCCCCTGAGGAAGATGAGAGCTCGGTAACTTACTCTGATCTCCTTTTTGCCCTAGCTACCATGACCTAAAAAACAATGTCGAATCACCAAACAAACCCAAATTGAGGAAGGTTCCACAAAATACCTGACCAGCACTCCTCAAAACAGTCGAGATCATCAAAAAGAAGGAAAGTCTGAGAAACTGTCACAGTGCAGTGTAGCCTAAGGAGACATGGAGACTCATGGTATCCTGAGTGGGATGGTGGGACAGAAAAAAGCACATTAGGAGAAAACTCATGAAATTCAAATAAAGTACAGAGGTTAGTTAATAATAAGCTATATCAGTATGGGTTCATTAGTTGTGACAAATGTGCTATGATAACGTAAGACGTTAACAACAGGAAAAACTGGGAGTAGGGAATACAAGAACAATTTTCTATAAATCTAAAACTATTCAAAAATTAAAAGTTTATTTTAAAATATCTTGATTAAATAAGAAATAACTTTCATGTTTCCAGGTAGGAAAGCAGTAAAAATATCAATTCTCCCCAAAGTAATTTGTAAAATGAATGAAATCCTAACCAAAATCAGTATTCTTAGAAGTGACAAAATTATTCCAGAGTTTATTTATAGAAATAATCAGATGATAATAGCCACGAAAGTATTTTCAAAAAAATTACCAAAAGAGGGCTTGTATCAATAGATATTAAAGTATTTTGGAAAGCTACAAAAAAATTAAAATACAAGCATAGGAAAAGACGTAGAGATTAATGGAACAGAAGAGACAGCCAAGAAACAAACCAAGTATATGTAATTTAGTCTATAATAATTCATCAATAAATAATTAAACAAAAAGTGGGGAAATTAACTATTAAATTTCCAAATTCATTTGAATTCAAAAGGTAAGAGTAAAAAATTATAAAAAAATTAAAAACTGGAAAAAGATAACTTATGGTGGACTTTTCAGTGTATAAGTGTAGGCAAGAACAACAAGGTAAAATACAATACTTTCTGTGTCCACAAACAGAAACAAAACTAAACAGCACAGGAAAAACTGGATAAAATATATTTACAATATACATGACCAGCAAAAGATTAATATCCTTAATATGTTAACAGAAATCTGTAAGAAAAAGATGAGCGATCTACCCAACACAGGAAAAAAATCATGAACAAGAAATTCACTAATGAATTAATAAATACTAATAAGACGTCAAAGAATGCTCATCACTCATAATCAAAGTAAAATTAAAGCAACAGGTTTGCCTATGAGGTTGGCAAGCAATGAAATAATAAGAGGAATGACAATACCCAGTGTTGATGAGGGTGTGTGGAAATGAACACTCTCATACAATGCTTGTGGGAGTTAAAATTTGGACTCTCTTCAGGACAAGTTGGCCACGCTAACAACAATAATATTAACGAGAACAGCCGAGAGTGCTGTGCTTGCTGGGCCAGGCCACGATCTAAGGGATTGCCCTGTATTAAAGCCACATGCATCTCATAGCAACTCAGTAAAGGAAGTACTGTTACTAACCACACTCACCAGGGAGGAAACTGCAGTCCTGCAAGATCCTCCAGGGCCCTTCAACTGGCAGGTGGCAGAGCAGGGAGTCAATCCTAAGTGGTCTGACTCCAGAGCCTGTGTCGTGCCTGTACAGAAAACATGATGGATGTGCTCTGATCCAGGGATCCTGCTTCTAGAAACTTACCCTAAGAAAACAATCCCAATGTTTATAAACTCAGATGTATAAGGATGTTTATTGCAACAATTTTATAAATGCAGCAGAGGCAATAATGTGAATTATCAGCAGGAGAGAACTAATTAAATAAATTGAGGTAAATCCATACATTGGGATACTTATTACTCAGTCTTTAAAACATCCTGTAGAAAAATGACATATTATTAAGTAAAACACATAGGCTTTAAAATAATAAATATGGAATTATATACTCTAATCCCAACGTAATTTAGGCCTATAGATTATTTTTATTTCATTATTAATGTTTTCTATATTTTACACATGTTCTAAGCAAGCATGCATTGCTTTTATAACAGAAAGTTAAATGCTTTTTCTCTACCTTGGAGAAACTATCATAATATAAACATAAGGATTATGATATTATGATATCACGATATCAAGCATAAGGAGTCATATATAAAAAGCTACATGGAAGCCTTGTTTGGAATAGTGAAAATCAGAGAAATCTGTATGTCCATAAGACATTGAGAAATGGCTAATAGACTGTGGCAGATCCAACCTATAAGGCCTACAAACCTTGAAGGCCAGGACCACCAGCCTCTCGGTTGAGGTGCTGTGCTGGGGCAGTTACAAGTGACAGAGCTCCTAAGCTTTCCGGTCCACATGGGGCAGTGTTATCCAACTTTCACACTGCACTGAGCCTGTATTCCTGAAAGGATGTCCCTAGAGGCATGTGGTACTTTATAGTCTATCAAACACATTCATGCCCATTATCTCAACCATCCTGGGAGCAACCTGCTCAGCACTGCTATAACCAGGTCCTTGTGGCCAAGTTCTCTGCTGTCTCCCCAGCATCCAGAACAGCACCTGTCTGTGTGCAATGAATGGCAATGGACAAGGCATCAGATGGATGTTAATGGTAGTGTGCATCCTATATTCTCACCTGTTAAATGGAGAGATCAGTACCTACTTCTCAGGGTTATTGTAGAGATAAAATCAGGTCCTGATTATAAAACCCTTGTCAAGGTGGCCGGCCTGTTGTATGGGGTAAATGAAAGTAACTGAAAAAACAAAGAATTGAAGTGCAGAAGGCATCCCACTTTCCTGAACTCAGTGGCGTGGCTCCTACAGAGTTTCTGGGAGAGACCCAGCTCCTGATGTGGCAGGAAGCCTTGCAGGGTGGGGCGCAATTGCACCCCATTTCACCACAGCCCCCTCCACTGATTTATTCTTACCACTGAGCAGTTAAGAAATCCCTTTTTTTTGGTCACCAAAGCTTTGCAGAAGAAAGGCAGCACCTGAGGGGCCGGGTGGTCAACAGGCCCTGCTGAGCTTTGTCGGCAGAGTCAGGCATGTCCTGCAAGCAGTTCTTTCAGGAAGGATGATCGATTTGTGCTGATCTAGCCTTTCCTTTGTGATGAAAGCCACAGCCCCCTCATTCCCCCAGAACCCTGCTGCCTCACCTGCTGCCTCCATCCTGGGGGACAGAGAAACCCCCAGAGAACACACCGGCTCTCTGGGTCTCCCCACATCCCTCTTCCTCAGCAGGACATCTGGTCATCGCCTCAGACACCAGATGAGGCCCCATGGGGGTGCTTTGCACAGAATGAGTCATCTCAGGGCACAGCTGCTTTCTGCAGCTGCACAAAGTGATGCTCCATTCGGGAACTCAGCACAGTCAACTCACTTCTCCTGGCCACTGAGGATGGCTCTCCAGCAAAGGAGCCCTGGGTAGCGTACTCCAGCACTCACAGACTACGTGGTTTGAAACAACTTCCTCAACCTCCCTGAGGCTTCATTTACTCAGCTGCATGAAGGGAGTCACACCAATGCCAAAACTGCAAGTTATTCTAAAGATTAAATGAAACAATTCTGTGATTACTGGTCAGGGCAAAGGTATTCAATGATTTGTTTGTTCCACACGACATCGTCAGACAAGCCAATGGAGCCAGTCAAACCCGGTCATCATCACAAGATCCACCTCCTAGCATTTTCCAGGGCCACTGGCAGCCGCTGCCTGGAACCCATTCCCACTGTGCTCGCTCTCCCACAAACCCACTCCCACCTCAAGGGAGCTCAGCTTTTCCTTGGCCAATATTTGAAGAAAAAACTTGGCTTGTAAAGCTAAGATATAATCATGCCTCTTTCCTTTCTTAAAAAAACCTGTGGTGGCTCTCTATATCCCTTAAGGTAAAAGTCGAAACTCCTTAACAGGGCTTTCAGCCCCCTCCATGATGCGACCCCGTGACGCCGCACCCCTCCACTCCTCACATGCATCATGCACGCCATCCTTCTAAACCCCTGCAATGGCTGCCCGTGCCCTGCTGTGTTACACCCACACCTTTGCACATGCTTTTCCCTCCACCTCAAATTCTTCCCCCGTCCTTTTTGTCCCTCTGACTTGTTCTGAAGGATTCTAACTCCAGGAAAACTCCACCACACCGTATGCACCTCTAGAGTGTATCCCTGTGCATCACCCCACAGTGCAATCATTTGTCCACGTCTGTCCTCCGGACCACAACATCACATCCTAGAGGGGTTGCGTCTTCTTCAACTTTATATCTCCAGCTTCTATCGCAGAGTGAATGTTCAATGAGTGAGTGAATGCCATTTTCTTTTTACTCCAGCACATTTTCTGAGTCAGAAGGAAATTCCTTTTCCAGTCTGCCTCCAACACCCCAACATCTCAAACCAGCTGATCTGTTCTCCTCAAGTCCCAGGTACAGGGTTCCCACATTAATCTCTTTCCTGGGCATCCAACATAACTCAACTCCTCATTCACCAGTTCCTGCTCCAGCACAAGTGAGAAATGATATGCATCAACATTTGCATTCAACTATATTTACATTTATCTTATCTGTGGGCAAACACAGGGATGCTAATTATGGCAACTTTCTCAGCAGGTCCCCTCAAAGATTAAGAATGTGGTCTGTGGCTATAGAAGAGAAAAGGTAGATCAGTCAACTGAGGCTTGAAACCACAGTTTCCTTATCATTTTGTTAAGATAAATGAAGTGACCCCAGAGATGAGCTCCCTCACAATCTGAGGGTAGTGAGGGTAATAGGGACAACAGTAATTCCATGGGCCTAATAATCACCTGTCACCACTAGAATAATGCTAACGTTTATTGAATGTTTTCTATGTGTTGAGCAGAATACTGAGAAGTTTACAGGGACTGACTGACTTAACATCCATACCTTTATAAAGGATCTGCCACTTAGAGTTGTGCAACCCTGAGTAAGTATGTTACTTCTTTTTGCCTCCATTTCTTCAGGAGTAAAATGGGACTCGTCATGGTACCTACAACATAGTGATTAAATGAGTTATTATATACAAATGCTTAGTAAGCCTCTCCAGAATCTGGCCCCATCCCCAAAGTTAATCTGAACCTGAGGTTATTGGTCCTAATCATTGGGGTCTAATACCTCAGAGCTGCTATGTGGCCCAGGCTGCCCAAGGGAGTAGAACCAAAGCCAGCAGGTGGGAGGAAAGAAGGCAGATAGCTACTCATTATCATCATGTTTTTCTAATAAAGGCTTTAAAGTGATAAATGCAGCAATTCTACTTCTTCTCTACCTTGGAGAAACTATCATAACATAAACATAAGGACTATGATATTATGATATCATGACATCAAACATAAGGAGGCATATATAAAATGCTACGTGGAAGACTTGTTTGGAATAGTGAAAATCAGAGAAATCTATATGTCCATAAGACATTTAGAAATGGCTACATAGACTGTGGCAGATCCAACCTATAAATTACTAAGGAATAGTTGCGAGCATGAATGTGACTTTACACCTGTCAGCAGGATTGCGAGGCATTGTTCCAAGTGCTTACACAAATTAACTCATTTGATCCTCACAAGAACCCTATAGATATAGGGATACTATAATTACAATTCTCAAGGAAGGAAACTGAGGGAGGTTTAATAATTTAGATCATGCAACTAACAAGTGACAAAGCTGTGATTTGAATACAGACGGTCTGGCTCCAGAGACCATTCTCTTAATCATTCTGCTAATTTATTGTTGACTGAAAAAAAAAAGCAAAGGGCAAAAAGACACATAAAGTATGCTATTTGTGTAAAATATACACGCAATACAAAACTATATTGTTTCTAAATACGTACATAAAGGCAAGAAAATTATCTACAAAAAAAAATCACACCAAATTATAACACTAGTTGCCCGTGTGAAGGCAACAGGGATTTAGGAAGATGGATTGGGTGACCAGGAAGAACTTCACCCTGACCTAAAATGTTTTAAATTTTTAAAAGAGAATGTATTTCTGTATTGCAGAATGATTTGAAACTTATAAAATGAAAATAACCAGAAGGAACCAACTACTTCAGGATTAAATGTGTTTTCCAATACTAAAAGAAATATGTAGCTTAGATTGTCACTCTTCAGGGATTATGGAGAGTAGATCCAAGCGTCAGCGAGTGACTGGACTGGAAAACCATCTACTGGACCACCCTATCTGGTTGTCACCTTAGACAAATAAACTCAACATCTTCCAAATTACTCATCATCTTTTATAGTCAAACTTCTTACCCCTCTTGTCTCTTGTAGGTCCATGAAAAGCATTGCTTACATTTACCCAAATATAATTATAATCCCTTAAAATTTCTGTCCATTTTTCTAACTCTAACTTCTTTATCCATGCTAAGTAACTTCAATTATTCTTCTACAGCCTTTTAGTCATTTGAAGATGGCTATTCATCAACTCCTAAGTCTTCTCTCCACACTAGTTGTGGTGGTGAGAATGAGTAGCAATAGTGATGATGGTGGTGATGGCAGTGGTGGTAATAGCGAGAATGAATCATGGTAACAGTAGTGGTGATAATGATAGTGGTGGTGGTGGCAGTGGTGGTGGTGTTAGTGATGGTGAGAATGAGTAGAAGAGGCAGTACAGTAGTTATGGTTATGATGGTGGTGATAGTGGTAGTGGTGAAGACGGTGGAGGTGATGGTGGTGATGACAGTTGTAGTAGTGCCAAAGGCAGAGGATACGATGGTGCTGGTAGCAGTGGTGGTGACAATAAGGATGTTAAAGGTGGTGGTTGTGGAATTGACAGTGGTAGCAGTGATGGTGAGAATTAGTGGAGGTAGTAGTGGTAGTACTTGTAATTGTGGTGGTGCTGGTGGTAGTGGTGAAGGTGATGGAGCTGGTGGAGGTGGTAATAGCAATGGTGAGATTGAGCAGAGGTTGTAGTGGTAGTAGTGGGGACAGTGGTAAAGATGATGCTGTTGTAGCAGATGATAACACAGTATTTGGCATTTGATGAGTACTGAAAGTAACAGCAATATAGCCATGGTGGCAATAGTGTTGGAGATGATGAAAACAGAGGTGTTGAATTCAAGCTAAGCACACAGCAAAAAGCAATTCTAGATCTAGGGCTGATTACCTGGCTGCTGAGACAAAAGCCCCTCCTCCATTTTTGCTACTGCCATTTGGCAAGACAAGCAGAGGGAAGGTCACGTGGAAGGGTACTTGGAAGGATACGTGGCCTGGAATGACAGCAGCAAATAGGATGATACTTCCCAGGCTGGGTGGTCTATAGGACTCTACTTGCTACTTCCCAGCCATAGCAGTTTGTTCCAAATCTCAGCCTTCCACGTCTACTTCATTTTGGATTTGTCCATGATGGCAATTTCCTATGTGCATTTGAGAGAAGGAAAAATGGGAAGAAAGTAGAGAGTAAAGTAAGTCCACAAAAGTAAGCTCTTAGTCTCTTTTAGCCCACTCCAGGCAAGCCTTGGCCAGACCTGTCAGAGTCCGGCCCTACTAGTTGCCATTGCCCATGCAGAGAGGTCAACAAGTAGGAGTATGAGGCCACATTCCAACAGTGGTGGCAAGGAGCCATCAGCCACACCTGACCCAACACTCCCACAGACACTGAGTCCTGCTGAGGGACACTTGGCCTGTTCTGCCACAGATAGCAAGGTTAGCAATTAGGTTCAGGAATCAGAAAACAATTTATTTAAAAAAAAAAACTGCAGTGCCTACAACAGCCTGTTCAAACAGAGTAACCATAACAGCATGGCATCTCTGGAACTCAGTGGCATTTCCGAAACTCATTCCAGCAAAGATAACAAGTACTTTGGACTTGAACCAGGCCAATTCCATCCCCATCAGCCAAAAGTTTGGCCAAAGCACCTCCATTGTCTCACATTTGATTCACTAGGGGATTAGGCACAATGAGTAGCAATTAATGTCACCCCGTTCTCAACTCTTCCTGGTGCCTTCCTCTGGATTTTATTGGGTTTCCCAGATCTGACACTACACTAAGCAGGGCTCAGGGTTAAGTGGGGCTTCCATATGTCCTGTCTGCAGCCAAGTCTTAAGTGTTGACGATAATGATGGTGATGGTAGTGGTGCCACTAAGGCTCCCAAGCAGGACTGGATGACCTACTTACCAGGGCAAGCTCATCTTCCAAAGAAATAATATCCTCCTAGGTCCACAAATGCCAAGCATCTCCTAAAATTATTACTCTTTTCTCTTCTTCTTCCTCTTATTCTCTCAAAAGTCTGGTTACCTGCTCCCTACTGAGTACAGTCACCTTGATTATGATGTTTCCTCTTAGTTTGGTTAACCACATTTATAGGGCACCACTGCAAGACAGACACTGGGCTAACTACTGGAGGTTCAAGGTTCAGTTAGTTTTAGTCCTACCCTCAAGGAGTTCTTAGTCCAGCAAGCGAGACAAACACTAACACATAAGGTAAACACAATGTGGCAAGTGACTTTTTAAAAATAACAAGAAGAAGAAGTCGAGAAGGATTGTAGGGGCTCCAAAAGGGGGCACATAACCTCTTGGAATGGGTAGATCTAGCTTGGCTGAAAACCTTCTTACCATTCATCCCAACGCAAAGTTGACTTGGGGTCTCAAAGCCTGTCATCCCTTGCTGAAGGGAGCCACAACAGTGTCCCTCATTCTATCATGGAAGCTTAATAAATCAGGTGTAATTCCAGCTTCTAAAGGTCCTTACTTTTCTGGGTTCCTCAGAGATCTCAGCCAGGAAGATCCCCAGTGATGTAGGACCACACCAACAAAGTGATCTTCAGGCCTGAAGTTTCTTTTGTTGAATTCTCCACATGCTCCCTCAACCCAGTGCCAGTGCCCTTGATGGGAGAACATCCATCAGCAAAGGGGCAAATGAGGTTGCCAGCATTTTTGTGCAAGGAACTACGAGAGATGAGAAGCATCTAGCCCTTCCATTGTGAAGTTTATAGTCTTATCAAGGAACTTTGGAGATCAGCCATCCCAGTCTACTCATCATATAGATGAGGGAACTCTGGTCAGATAGCAGGGAACGAGCTGCCCAGCACTGCATCAAGCCCAGTCCTTGTCCTGTTGTGCTAGAATGTGTGTTCCACAGGGCAAGGGATTTTTGAGTATGTGTTTTGTCCCTGTCTAGGGCAATGTGTGACAACAGGACAGCTCTCAGAAAATATTCACTGATGCCAACATTGATACAGAATTGAATCACACAGGATAGCAGAGTTTAAAAAGCATGGGCTTTGGAATCAAACAGACCTGCCTGTAATCCTGGCTCAGTTTCTTTTGAGTGTGTGACCTTGCACAAATTCTTCATGCTCCTCAGACCTCAATTTTGTCATCTATAATATGTAGATCATAGTCTCACAGGGTGTGGTATGGTTTAAACGCAGTAACACCAGAGCATTAAACACAGTGCTTGTCACATAGTATGTGCTCAACAAGTGGCATCTGTCATCATCAGGAATAACAGTATTAAGCAGGCAATGAGTAACTCAGAGAAGAACATGGGGACAAACTGGACAAAAGGGACAAGACTAGCCAGACCCCTAATCCAACATCAACCACAGAGAAGGCAAACCCACTGGAGAAAATCTGCCTCTGAAAGATTTCCCCTGATCACGTCTCCACTCCCTTCATTAACACCTGACATTTTGCCATAAGAGGTTCACCCTTTTGACTATAATTCCAACCCTTATAACTGTGTGCCTCCTGGATGAAGACTGACTTTGAACTACGATCAGATGTCCACACTCTAATGTAAATGAACTGTACGATCTTTCCTTGAGTTCCGTGAACACTTAATCAAACACCTACTATTTTCCAACAGCTTTCTCAAATCTCAGATCTTGTTTAATCCTCACAACATCCTCAGAAATTCTGCAAATCCAACCATTTTACACATAAAGACATAGGTTCAAAAAGGTTAAGTAACATCTGTGTGGTCCCACAGCTGGCAAGTGATATAACCAGGATTCCACCTCAGGTCTCCTGAGACCGATTCGGTCACCAAAGGCTCACCACAACCTAGGGATCATTTTCGATAATGAGTTGGAGGCAGAATGCAAGAGGCTGGAGGGCTAACCATAGGACTAGGGGCTCAGAGGACACATTACCTACCTCACAGCGTGCCTCTGGCCTGCCTCCAAAGACAGATGCTCTGGGTCAGCGCCCTCAGGTCCAGTGATCTGCTTCAGCACGGAGAGAGATGGATCTGTGCTCACTCTTCTGAACCCTCCCCTACCCTTATCTGAGCATGCAGGCAGGACCCCTACGCCACCATCTGTATTTCCCAGGAGGAAGTTCGGAACCCTCCAAAGGGAAACAGCAGGGCCTATGTTGTAATGTAGGGTTTCTGAAAACTCAATAATTCACATACCTCCTTCATAGTTCTGCCCTAATCCACGCGCCACCTGTATTATTATTTATTTAATACATTTCCCTAGATCAGTTCACTATTTTTACTTAGCCAAATTTATTCTAAAAGGTGTATTACCACAGTATTTCTTTCACCTCATCCTAAGCAATAATATCCATAAAAATCTTAAATCTGAAGTGCTTGTTCTAAAACACATTAAAAATAGCACATAACTATAGATAAACAATTCCAGAAAATATATCAAATTTTATAAAAATATTGCCTTTGTATTCTATTCATGGCATGAAGAGATGATTAAAATAAAATTTAATTTTGACAATCTATTCAAATTGGCAAATGAATGAAAATATTAAACCCATTAAGTTTTTCGAAGGTCAAAAGTAACATTGTAATAGTATTTTATTCATTCCCATTGCAAATTATCATCCAGTCCTACATTTACATGTGTATAGTAAATGTTTTCTACCTCTAGCCACAGTCCTCAAACATGAACAAGTCAATCTCTCCTTCAAAAGGAGAGAAAAGGTTGCGGGGGGTGGGGAGAACCTCTTTCCTTTTTCTCTTCATTCTCAAATGCTCAGATGAGTGGTTTATATTCCCAGATTCCATTTCCTAGTCTTTTCCTCTAATTAGAAATGTTCAGTCCATGGTCCAGGGTTGGAACTTGATTCTCTCATATACTAACCCAAGAATTATGAGATTGAAATCCTTTTATACCCTGTTTTAAGGTATGGTCAAATGACTTGACTCAAATTCCAAGACTAGTAAGGAAAGAACTCAGGCTCCAAATACACAGGCTAGCACAAACTTCAATATTTTCCTAAGGGGGAAAAAAGCATGCATAGCTTTAAAATAAGGAAGGTTTGTGATTCACCAGTGGCAAGCACGCCTCACTTTATGTAACTCTTCTGTAATCCACACAGGATCCAGCAGGGATTATGAGGAGCAAAATGTCCTAATTAATCCTGGAGAGTAATTAAATACCATGAATAATTTAATCAGATATAGATGTCACAATCATATTGATAATTAAATCATAGGCAATAATTCAGAAACCTGTACTGACATCTGCTTAAAAACTTCTAAAATGATGTAATCTCGATTATCTACCCCTTTGGGGGCCAAACAGGCTTCGCAATTTCTTGGAGTTACCAGAATTAGATCAGAGAACCCAGAGTTGGGGAAGCAAAGTCATTATTCTGACTAGACTTAAACCATCATTTTTACAAACCCTGAAACAATTCTTCTGTCCTTCCTACCTTCCTTTTCTCTCCCCCTCCCTCCACTCTTTCCTCCATTCTTTCTTTTTTTCCTTTCCTTCAACAAACACTGACTTAGTACCTAGTGTGTCCATGGGCTCCAGATTTACCTAGAGCTGCAATGCCGCCCCTGCCCTCCAGGAGCAAGCAATCTTGTTGGGAGGTGAAAATAGGACAGAGAATTAATATCCTCCCCTCTCAGGCCACTGACAATCCCAGAAATGGGCAGATGTGGAGCAGTTCATTCATTCATCCATCCTTTCTTCCAGCATTCACCGTGGGCTACGCCAGGCATTGTGCTGGATGCTTGAGATATAGGACAAGGGACAAGACTCAGCTCCCCCTCCAAGGAGACCTCGGTCTGGTGGAAGACAGGATCGCTGCACTGCAAGATGAAGTGCTCTCCCCATCAGACTAGGGTGTTGGGGAAGGTTTCCTGGGAGGAGTGATGTCTGATACAGTATTGAAAGGAAAAGAGAAGTTAGACAAATTAAGGAAAGGAGGCATTCACAGATGCAGGGAAAAGCAGAGGTAAAAATATGAAAGCAACAAATACAGCCTGGCTCATTGGGGGTGGTAGTTTGTTGAGTTTGTCTGGAGCAAAATGCTTCTATAGGGAAACAGTCAAAGATGAACCACAAAAGGTCCTTTGGACTGAGAAATCTGGGCTTCGTCCTGATGTGGGGACACTGAAGAGTTTCAGCAGAAGAACGGCAATCAAGACAAATCCACTGCCATGGCTAGAGACACAGGTCATGGAGAATGACATGGGTCAGTCCCACACACGATGCAGTTGCTGTGGACACCAAGGGGTGTCTCACCCGAGTGAGGGTGAGAGAGCAATCCTGGGGCCCAAGAGGAGCAACTGTAACCCCTCCCAGGAGAGAGGGAACAGGTTCTGTGAGAAAGAGTCGGACGTGAGGTTATTGAAGTCTGTGGAAGGCAGAGCTTCTGAGGAGAGGAGACACACACACACACACACACACACGCATCACGTGTGCACACATATACACCTACACATGAAGGTAATATGATAGCCAAAACCCAGATCTGGAGAAACTTATTCGCAATTTTTACTGTTTTCCAATCCTAACTCAAAACTCACCTCTTCCAGGACGGTTTTTCCAGTTGCTTCTTTTCTCTGCTTCCCCGTGTCCCTTGGGCACTCAGTTAGCATTGCACTCAAACATCCTAAGTGACTCCTTTACCAAATGCCCCACTGAACTGTGGACTCATTCTCTGCCCTCTCCCCATACTCTCTCTCACACTAAACGGGGCTGCTTCAGGCCACACATTCCCAAAGGAATCCAGGCCCAGAAGCCTGTGAAGAGAAGACCACATTTAAGGAGACAGGAGGGAAACGACATCAGGGGACAACAAGGATTCTGTGGAGTTAGCGTCTAGGGGAACTGCATCACTAGATTCCGCAGAAGGAGAGTCAGGGGAGACAAGAAGTAAAGGGTTGAGGCAGGGGGTCCTCACACAACAAACCTTGCTCCTCACCTACTATGCGGCCACACTGCAGGTAAGGGGAGATACAGTTCCTGCCAGCAGTCCGTCTGGGAGACAAGCGAGACCCAACGAAATTCAACGCTGAGTTCTTGAGGGTACAGTGGTTACAAGACAGTGGGGAAGTCTAAGCAGTAACAGCAGGAGTGGACAATGGAGCACAGCCATCAGAACGAACGGTTACAGAAGCCTCAGAAGGACCTGGGGATATGTGTGTGATAACAATGTCACGTGGAAAATCAAGCCCAAAACTAAGAGTTTATATAAACAGGAAGTATAAATGAAAAGGAAAAAGAGCAATACACAAATATCAAAGCTTTAACATCAGTTGTATTTGGATACTGGAGTTACAGGTGCCTTTTTTGCTTTGCTTTTCAAACTATTTGTAGTGAGGCTACTTTTTTTTCTTTGCATTTTTACAGCAGAATGACTTACCAGAGGGTAAGGGGGCCGGTTCCACCATCAGGGGATTCACTGCCAAGGAGCATTCAGGAGCCAAATTAATCCTTCTCTGGCACCCCAAGTGACATATGCTAATTTGCAGGAGGATCTAAGGCAAGGCAACCTGCCCACATGCCTTTCTTAATCCTGTGCAATTATATCCACCCTGGGTAATGATACTCTGCAAAAGTTACTCATAACACAGGCCGAGTTTCCTCCCCGGGCCCTCCTGCTGTGCCCCGCTCCTCCTCCTCCTCCATAGTCAGCTCAGGTGGGGAAACACTGTCGGGGGGGAAAAGTTTCCCAACCGTCTCTGATTTGAGCCCAAGGACGACACCCAGGGAGGTATGAGAGTTTCCATGCTTTTTTCCCAAAGGCCATTCCATCTGGTTTCTTCCCTGTCAATGCCTCTGACCCTGCTCGTCTCTCCCTCCTCTCTGTCCAGAAAGGGGCCATGGGAAGGAGGGGCCAAAAGGAAATCAAGATAGGAGGAAGTCAGAATGACTCTATAGGTAGAACTGAGGTCTAGGGGAGAGTGCCTTGCCCAAGCTCACAGGTCATTGTGCTTGAACCAGGTTTAGAGTATAAGCCCCCCCAAGACCCAAAGACCTCAGAAGAGGAAAGATTCTGATCTCTACCTTTCAGAACAGACCAGAGACTAGAAGTTCCCCTGGTGCTCTTTCAGGCCTGACCAGAAAGCTGACCACTGCACACCATAGGTGGTCAGGGTCTCAGGGAGGCATGATCCAAAGGATATTCTGAAAAACAAACAGCAGGAGGCAATGGGGGAATCAGGCACCTTGGATGAAAGGTGGACAATGGCAGGGGAGAGCAGTTTGCTGTGGCCAATATATTTAAGCTACTTTCCATGGAAAACTAAATCAGATTGTGTTTGCCTTGGGATATGAGACTAATTCTCATCATCTCTTTGGCTAATCAACAAATAGTTATCAGATCTTCACTCTGAGGCCCAGCCCTGAGTTATATGGGGATATGGAGATTTAGGGGGATCCGATCTTGCCTGGCTGGTGCTCCCAGCCCAGGAGGGAAGGCCCTAGGAACCTATACCAGATGTGGACAATGGTTCCATAGTCCCTCACCTTGGGATTCTGTGAAGACGTGGTTGGAGCCAAATGAAGAAGTCACTAGAAACCCACCAACAAAAGTGTGATCATTTCCACTTTTTTAAGTAATGGGAAGGCTTGTCCCAAGTTATCCAATAATTTTAACAGCTTCAGCTATTGAAATACGGAGTATAGTCTGAAAAATGAGCAACAATTAAGGATAACCAGCAAGTCTGAGGAACAAAGTTTACTGGTCAAGAAGGAGACTGGATCCAGATTCTGGTCTTCAGTGGGAAATCTTATCACTATTGGGTGGGTGAGAGACAAGTCACACCCAAAGCCTAGTGTAGCCAGCCCCAGGGAATTTCTGAAAGTAGCACTTACTATCAAAAGTGGATTTGAAACCAAAATGGAAATAACACTTACTTTGCCTTCCTTTTCAATGTCCTCCATAAAGGAGAAGCACATTACCAATCATCTAAAGCAGCACACGGTCTGAAAAGCTTGGGTTAAAGTTTTGGACCAAAAAACCTAAAAGGCCATATGTTTAAAATGCTTGTAGTTTTTCTTTGGGTCATATTGATTTCCAGATTCCATCTGATTGGGCTTCAGTTAAAACAACATAGATTATCCACCCTTAGATATCAGTGGTCGGGCTAGTCAAGGAGCCTACGTTCTTGGACCACCACCCACCACCATGCACAAAAGTCCTGATGCAACATTGACTATCTCAGAGCAGGACTGGGGCCCACAAATGCTGCTCACTGCTCCTCCCTGCTCATAAAGTTTGCATACAAGCTCAGGAGGCAGGCCCCGAGCCCACAATCTACGTAGCAGTAGCCCCTCTATGAAAGGGCCTTGTGATATTAGCACATTTCTTCCAGGACCAAGGGCTAGATGCCCAGGCCTAGCAGCTTCCTTGAGCATGTCTCCTCAGCTATAAAACTCTTTTACTGTCATTTTAACTACTTTCTGGTCTCAATGCCATCACCTGGAGATACTCTTATCAGGAGAAAGCAGAAAACCACAATCTGAATCTACAGTAGCAGAAGTATTGAGGCCAGAGATCCAGATTCTAGTCTTGGCCCTGCTGTGTGGCCTAGGGAAGTGGTTTAGCCCCTCTGGGCCTTGGGTTCTTCATTTACCTCTATCAGTGCATAGAATTGTCCCTGAGGAATTGGGAACATCCACAGGCTAGGACCAGAGCCTGACTAGGGGCCGCCCTTCATCCTGCCTATATTGATCCAAAAAGAAGAGGTATGTAGTGCTTGGAAAAAATGTAAGATTTAGAATCAAAAGAACTGAGTCTGAATCCTGGGTGTGCCACTTAGAGGCTGCGGGAATTTAAGCAATTACATTAGTTTTTATAAGTTGCTTCCTCATGTGGGAAATGAGAATAAGACATCACTGAGCACACAGTACCATTGTAAGAAATGAACAAGACATGTATGCAACAGTGGTCCATGAACCAATGTGTCTGTCCACACTGTTGCTAGTCAATGTTAGTCAATGAGTCTCAAGAACTCCCTCCAATTCCACCAGGATTTACTGAGCACCTCATGATGCCTAGCACCATCCTGGACACTATGAAACATTTGCTTTATGGCCCATCCCCTCTAAGGGTACAGGATAGGCAGGAACCACGATGTAATATGTGAGGCTGCAGAATTCAGACATACTAGCAGGGACACATTCAGGGTTAAGTGTCTAAAAGATATAAATCTTAAAAAATCTGATATACCAAGTCTTACACAACTCCAAATACCTAAGTTTAATAATTCTACAAACTCCCATCATTTCCTCATTGGTATGATAAAATGTGGTCATCAATAGCTATTTGTACAGATACCCCACTACTTCTTGTCTAGAGGGATAAAATAAAGAACGAAGTTCAGATATTCGCACCTCAAGCAAGGTTCACTTAGAGCCACGAGATCTAGCACTGCTGTCAATACTATGTTGCACCAGCCTCTTCCGTATGTTAATAAAGTAGATGTACTAGTTAGGAGGTTTTCCTTACTAAATGCTCTAGCAGGTGGCAGAGGCAGGCATGGAGTACCCCTCCCCCAAATCTACCAAGGAGAGCTGTGCACAGCTTCAGAAAGGCTCCTGGCTCTTCCCTGATGCTTCACCTTGTGCCAGTACCCGAGTGTTGGCTGGATCAATGAATAAGGCATTAGAATCTTCAACCTGATAGAAAGAAAGAAAATGTCATACTTTTCTTACAAAAACATGACCCTCCAAACCAACATGGACAATCTGAAGATTATTAGCTCTTTGGGGTCACCCGCACTTGAGCTTCCCAAACTTGGGAATTTCACAGAGAAGTAAGATGCCCGTCAAAGAAAAGTGATAACTATTATACGATTGCCAAATTTTCATTTTTACAAGTAAGAACATGAAAGAAACAACTACAACCTCTGTCACCATCACCTTAAAAAACATAGGCCATGATTTCAGAATTAAAGACTTTCCTTCTCAAGAATGCACTGCTGATGTCCTTTCACTTACGTTTTCCTAAGAACTAGAGAAAACAGTAATGAGCCAACTTGGGCCCACAGAGCAGTGCTGGAACCATGGTGCACACCTTCTCCCCTTCCCCAGTGCGGCCCAGCTAAATAACACTGTTCTTTGTTATACCTGTGGCAATCACCTAGTTGGAGCCTGCTTCCCTCCAAAACCTCCATGGGGCCTCAGCTTCAAGCTGAGAACCCCTCCTATTCCAACAGATCCTGGAGCCTGCCTCCTGGCTATTCTCTGAGGGGGGAGCTCCTGGGTTCATGCCATCTAAACTAAAACTAGTGCCACCAGTTTCTGAAGGACACAGTCTAATGGGGATCATCTGGATCATTAAAACTTCACCATAATTAACAGTCAATTTAATATTGGAATTGTCATTTCAACACATAGCTGGGTGGAACAAAGTTCAAACGTAGTGTCTTAAACAACCACAGTTGAGTTCCAGTGATGAGAGAAGGAGGGAGCATGCTGTTCTTCATACACAGAGGTGATGCTACAGGCCTAGGGTCAACAGGGTATTTTTGAGTTAATTTTCTAGATAAGAGCTTGCCTCAAGCCATTCATGGACTCCCTTCTGGCCTTGGGTGTCCAAGGGCAGGCCAAGCTGGAGATAAGAATATGCTGTTATGGGAGAAAACAATAAAAAGGACAGCATCACTTTCTACACTTTACGTAACAGTTCTCTCTTTACAGGCCTATGAAACATTACTATTGCTATTTGATAGACAAGTAACTGAGCATCAGAAAGTTTGTTCATTCAATAGTCAATAAACACTTACTGAGGGGCTTCTATATGCGGCCACTGAGTAAGGTGCTGTGACTCTGCCCAAGGTGACACTGTTGGCAAGTAGAAAAGGGAGCACCCAAAACCAGTCACCTAACCTCAAGTCTATTCCATTCCACAGCTGCCTCTCAGGCTGGGGTCAGTCTTGACGCAGAAGACCACAGACCCCAGAGCCAAAGGAAAGACCACATGGTCAATCTCTTTAGGTTGCTCCTCTGCAGGGAAAGTCAGGACCAATGATCAATTTTCTCAGACACTTGTTGTCTCCAAGAACAAATCAAAGTAGCTACGGAGTTCCATTAGTTATAGCAGCATCCATGGTATGCGGTCCAGAACTGGGTGCCGGGGGCTCTCGCACTCTCTCAAACGCAAGGGCAAGACAGAAATACCCCAGCAAAGCACACGTGAAATCTTGGGGGAGAAACTTTTGCCAAAAGAGAGACAGTTCTCTCTAAAGTTCCGAGGGTTTCCAAGCAATGGGATCAGAAGCCAAACAGTGAGATTTGAAAGGTCCTACTCCTTGGGCCAAGGACTGAGATGTCCAGCATGACCCTCTAGGCCACCTTCAGAATATGGAACCTATTCCTCAAGCCCAGCCCTCTGGTTATGGCACGCATCCCATGCCAGAGGCTTTGGAAACAATGTCTGCCATCCACTCTGGTTGGCTGTCCCTGCTGGCCAGCCTGTCACACAGTTGCATCAGAGAAGGGGCCAGTCACACATGAGGCTGCCCATCTCAAGAATGCCAAAATCTTCATGAATGGGCCACCCTGTGCCTGCAATCACAGGCAGGTGGGGCAACAGCCATGGGTCACGTAACTGAGGCCAAATGTGAGAGGCTGGCCGGAATCAATAGATGAGTCAGGGCTCAATGTATAAAACCTCGGGAGCTCCAGTGCTCCTCACATAGCCAGCATCTTCTCTCTTCACTCACCCTTCCTGGTGCTTTGGGTAAGTGTGGGTTCTCCTGGCTCTCATCTTCCCAGGTGATCTTGCCCAGGCCTGCAGAGACTAGGCAGACCAGGGGACAATGGACAGGCAAGGCCCTTACCCCTTCAGGAGCTACTGGACCTCTGCTTCCCAACTGCATTCATGTTGAGAGGGAATTCAGGCAGGAAAGAGACAAGGGCTGAGCTGCTGCTGTGCAGATGGTGTTTCTGGTCTTCTGGCTAGAATGTAAACTCCACAAAGAGAAGACTATCTCCTGTCTCTCCAGCACCCCTGGAGTGGCAGGCCCCCAATCCTGGGCAGAGGGGCACTCTGCAGAGACTGTCCCATGCAGCCTGTGAAGGGGCTAAAAGGACCTCAGGAGGTCCTGTGGGGAGGAGAGGTTGAGCCTACTCTAGAGAGTGGGGAGAAGGAGAATGATTCAGAGATTGCTGCAGGTGGGAGAAATTTTAGGATCCAAGGGAACCCAATGCCTGCTTTACAGAGAGAGATGTTCTGAGAGGAAAATGACTTGTGAGATGCTGAGACATGGGTTCCTACTATTTATAGTCCCCTTAACCAAGCTTGGACTTTAGCAAATAGAAAGGGCGATGGCTGATGTCTTCTGGCCAGAGGTGCTGGTCCAAAGGGTCGTTAGAGTCCAGACAGGACCATGGGAGAGCCTGCCTTTTCTGATAACTGGACTGGGATCAGGCTGAGCTCAGTGGGATAGACCAAGAGTCTGAACTAAGGACTTTTGCAGAGAAAGGGGTGCAACCCAACCCTCCAACATTCCGACAAACCTTCCTCTGTTGTGTCAGGGATGAGTCAAATCTCCCACCCTAGGTGGAGGTTTGTGTAATTTTCTGTCTGCGCTCAGAGAATCAGCGTTGGAGATCTGAGAGATGAAGTGCACGAACCCTCGCATTTTACAGAAGTGAGGAAACAGGCCGCAGGATGGGATATCTGCCCCCAAAATCACACAGCAGAGGCCAGATGCAGAGCTAGGCGAGAGAAATGGGCACCACTAAGCTGGCGATGTAAAGCTTGGTAAAGACTTTCGGCGAGGGAGTGCAACTCTTTTCTAAAAGTACAATCCTAGGAGTCCCAGCGGAGAGCTCTCCCGGATCTGAGCAGAGAGAACTTCAAGCCTGGCCCAGGCAGTGCCGCTCCAGATGATGGGTGTTACCTGGTGCAACTGCCTCCTCCCCGCATCCTCCTGCCGCTGGTCCAGTGATGCTCTCTGCTTTCTTTCCAGGCTTCCCTCCCTCCTTAGACAAGATGTCTCACCAGAAAAAGCAACCCACTCCCCAGCCCCCAGTGGGCTGCGGGAAGATCTCCGGCGGTGGCGGCGGTGGCGGCGGCTCTGGCGGCTGCGGTTTCTATAGCGGCGGCGGCGGCGGAGGCGGTGGCTCTGGCGGCTGCGGCGGCGGCAGTGGCGGCAGTTCCGGAGGGAACATCAAGTACTCCGGCGGCGGCTCCTCCAGCTGCGGCGGCGGCTCCTCCGGCGGCTCCTCCGGCGGCGGCAGCGGCTGCTACTCCAGCGGCGGCGGCGGCTCCTCTGGGGGCAGCAGTGGCTTCTACTCCGGCGGCGGCGGCGGCGGCGGCAGCTCGGGCCAGCAGGTGCAGTGCCAGAGCTACGGAGGCATTTCTAGCGGCGGTTCCTCCGGGGGCGACTCCAGCTGTGGCGGCGGCTATTCCGGCGGCGGCGGCTCCTCCGGCGGCGGCTCCAGCTGCGGGGGCGGTTACTCCGGCGGCGGCGGCTCCAGCTGCGGCGGGGGCTCCTCTGGCGGCGGCCCCGGCTACTTCTCGTCGCAGCAATCCACCCAGACCTCCTGCGCGCCCCAGCCGAGCTACGGAGGAGGGTCGTCTGGCTGCAGCGGCTCCTCCGGGGGCGGCAGCGGCTGCTTTTCCAGCGGCGGGGGCGGCGGGGGCTCCGGCTGCGGCGGCGGCTCCTCCGGAGGTGGCAGCGGTTGCTTCTCCAGCGGTGGGGGCTCCTCCGGGGGCGACGGCGGCTGCTTCTCCAGCGGTGGGGGCTCCTCCGGGGGTGGCTCCGGGAGTGGCAAGGGCGTCCCGGTCTACCACCAGACCCAGCAGAAGCAGGCACCCACCTGGCCAAGCAAATAAGGCCCCCTTGGACGACAAGGAGGCGAAGGAGATGGAGGTGTTCTCCGTGGGCGCCGATGGGCTTAGCGCTCTCATGATATTGCCCTGAAGTTTCCGTTTTCTTTATGTCTTAACTCACCTGGAAGAAGCCATTGAGCTCTCAGGCTGCATCTTGTTCTGCAGTTTTTCTCCTTGGTTTCTGTACAACTGCCTCCCAATCCCAGTGCCTCCTCAGTCAATAAATTTGCAATTCATGAGAATATTTGGGTTTCCAGGAGTCTTTGTAGCTTCCAAGTTCATTCATTCCATTCCTGTCCTTTCCTCCATTTCCTCATCCACAGGTACATTCATTCAACGAATATATTTATTCTGTTGGGGAGAGGTTGGATAGGCAGATAGGAGTCACGGGCTTAGGGGTTGAGTAGCCACCGTGGGTCTCCTCATTGAGCTCAATGCTTTCTTAAGACAGGGCTACCCTGGGAAGATGCTGTCTTTCATAGTCCAGAGCCTGCTCTGCAAGGTCTGAAAGCAGGGTGGCTGCACATTAGGAGCACCAGCTTATGCTACCCAGACTCTCAGGAGAAAGGATACCTATATCCGATATTTATGAGCCTCTACAGTGTGTAAGACCCTTTACTAGGCAGCTATAGGGACAAGAGGAAGTAGAGGAGCTATTTCCTGCTCTCTTGAAGGAGTTTCACCCAACTTAGGAAAATACAGCAGAAGTGTATGAAATGTTCAATACCAGTACCACAGCGATCAGGGAAACACAGGAAGCTTTCCAGTTAACAAGGAGGAAGCTCAGTTGCTCTGTTAATTGCATGACATAGAACGTCAAAAGGGATGTAGAAATCAGTCTGGACAGGAATTCTCCAGGCTCCGTTTCATATCCTGATTCTACCAGCCCTAACTGAATGCCAATTTATTGATTTACTCAAAATAAAACACCTGCTACATCAAAAAGTCAAGGAATTCTCCCTACCCAGTCACTGCTGGAGACAAAAAGACAAGTTATCCACGCCCCCCCCCCAACACTTCCATTTACAGGGTCAGCACCGCCTTCATAATTTTTCAATGGTAGCTTATGGAGATCAAAACAGGTAGCAGCCTTAAAGATCCAATGTCCAACTACTGCATTATTTTCATATGTTTTGTTTAAATGAAAGTAGAATTTTTAATTCTGTACAAGAGAGTAGATGCATTTTTCCCTGTTGCTCCTGCTAAGTATAAGTAAAATATTTGGACATCATGTATAAAACAAACATGGAAGAGTCTGAAAAGTGGAGAGAAGAAGGCGGAGTAGCTGGAGTCTTCAGAACGTGAGGACTGACACAGTGGTGAGTTCCCTGGGTTTTCTTTTTGCCTCCTAAATAGCCCAGATTGGGCACTAGAAAGTCTGCAACCAAGAAATGCCAAAAAGTGCAGACAAAAAATAGCCCCAAGAAAATCTTAGGGAAAAAGGTGACCAAGCAAGGCAGAAATCTTTTCTGACACTATCCACCCTACTTTAGCCAGACATCTTGGGGGAGAAATGATTGGGAATATTGGACTTCCAGCTGTCACCCGGGAAGAGGTAATAGCCCCCACACACACTTCACTGGTGCAGTATTAGCAGAGGCCTGCTATAGTAAAAGATTTAAGTAAGATCCGGGGTGTCGTAACATAACACTAAAAGTGTCCAACACAATTAAAAGTCACTCATCAGACTAAGAACCAGGAAAATCTCGACCTGAATGAGAAAAAACACACTCTATATACTAACGCTGAAATGATACAGATTTTGGGATTATCTGATAGGGATTTTAAAGAAAACATTATAAATATGCTTCCACAAGAAATTATAAACACACTTGAAACAAATGAAAAAACAGAAAGTCTTGGCAAAGAAATAGAAGAGATAAGAATCAAGTGGAAAGTTTAGAACTAAAAAATATAATAACCAATTGTAGAACTGAATTTTAGAATTGAAAAATATAAAACTAGCTGAGTGGGCTCAGCAGCAGAATGGAGATCATGGAGTAAAGAATCAATGAACTCAAAAATAGATTAATAAAAATTATCCAATCTCAATAAAAGAGAGAAAATAGGGTGAAAAAAAAAGAACAGAGCCTCAAGAATCGGTGGGACAACAAAAGAACTAGTGCTCATATAATTGGAGTCCCAGAAGGAGAGGAGAGTGTGGGACTGAAAAATATTAGAAGAAATAATCACTCAAAATTACCCAAATTTGGTGAAAGGCATAAACCTACAGATTCAAGATACATTAATCTCAAACAGGATAAACCCAGAGAAATCCACTCCAATATATCACTCACAAAAATGAACTCTAAATAGATTAAAAATGCTTAAAACTTAAGACCTGAAACTAGGAGAAGAAGAAAACATGGGGTAAAAGCCCTTTGACATTGGTTTCAGAAGCAGTTTCCTGGATATAACAGCAAAAGCACAAGCAACTAAACCAAAAATAGACAAGTGGGACTACATCAAACTGAAAAGCCTCTGCACAGCATAGGAAACAATCAACAAAATGAAAAAGCAACCTACAGCATGGGAAAAAATATTTGCAAATTATCTAACTGGTAAGGGGTTAATATCCAAAACCTATAAAAAACTCATTCAACTCAATAGCAAAAAACTGATAATCTGATTTTAAAAGGGGCAGAGGAACTGAATAGACAGTTTTCCAAAGAAGATATACATAACCAACAAGTACATGAAAAGGTGCTCAACATTGCTCATCATCAGGGAAGTGTAAATCAAAACCACAATGAGATATCACCTCACACCTGTTAGAATCATTTTCATCTGAAAGACAAGAGATAACATGTGCTGGGGAGGGTGTGGAGAAAAGGAAACCTTTGTGCACTGTTCCTGGCAGTGTCAGTTGGTACAGACATTTTGGAAAACCATATGGAGATTCCTCAAAAAATTAAAAATAGAACTGTGTATGATCCAGCAATTCCACTTCTGGGTATTTACCTGAAGAAAATGAAAACACTAATTTGAAAAGATACATGCACTCCCGTGTTCTTTGCAGCATAATTTGCAATAGCAAAGATATAGAAATAACTGAAATGTCCGTGGATGGATTAATGATAAATAAAATGTAGTGCATATCATATATATATATATGATGGAATATTATTCAGCACTAAAAAAGAATAAAATCCTTTGATTTATGACAACATGGATGGACCTTGAGGGCATTATCCTAAGTGAAATAAGTCAGGCAGAGAAAGACAAATAGCAGATGATCTCACTTATACATGAAATCTGAAAAAGAACAAAACAAGCTCATAAATACAGAGAAGAGATTGGTGGTTGTGGCAGGGAGGAGATGAAATGAGTGAAGGGAGTCGAAAGGTACAAACTTCCAATTATAAAATAAATAAGTTATGGGGATATAATGTACAACATGGCGATTATAATTAATAACACTGTGTTGCGTATTTGAAAGTTGCTAAAAGAGTAAATCTTCAAAGATGCCGCACAAGAAAAAAAATTTGTTACTATATATGGTGACAGATGTTAACTAGTCTTATTGTGGTGATCATTCTGCAATATATACAAATATCTAATCATTATATTGTACACCTGAACCTAATATAGTATAGTATGCCAATTATACCTCAATGAAAAATAAATAAATAAATAACTACTATCTGATCTGCAAATCCCACTTCTGAGTATACATCCAAAGGAATTGGCATCAGGATCTGCCAGAGATATCTGAACTCCCATGTTGATTGCAGCATTACTAATAATAGCCAAGATATGAAAGTAACCTAAGTGTTCATCAACAGATGAATGTATAAAGAAGATGAGGTATATATATATATACACACACACACATACACACACACACACACACACACACACAATGGAATACTATTCAGCAGTGAGAAAGAAGGAAATCCTGCTACTTGTGACAACTTGCATGGACCTCGAGGGCATTATGCTAAGTGAAATAAGTCAGACAGAGAAAGACAAATACTGTATGCTATTACTTATATGTAGAATCTAAAAAAGACAAACTCACAGACACAGAGAGTAGAGTGGTGGTTACCAGGGGTTGGAGGGTGGGGGAAATGGGAAGATATTGGTCAAAGGGTACAACTTGCAGTTATAAGATTAACAAGTTTGGGGAATCTAATGTACAGCATGGTGATGATAGCTAATAATACTGTATCATATACTTGAATGTTGCTAAGAGAGTAAATCTTAAATGTTCTCATCACAAAAAAGAAATGGTAACTATTTGACAAGATGGAGGTAGTAGTTAATATCATGGTGGTAATCATTTTGCAATTTATAAATGTATCAAATCAACACATTGTACACCTTACCATTATGTGTCAATTATATCTCAATAAAGCCAGGGAAAAAACATATAATAAAGATGTTAAGGAGAGTTGCACATCATAAGAAAAGAAAAGAAATCCACACCAAGAAACATCATAATCAAACTTCTGAAAACTAAATACAAAGAAAAAGATCATGAAAGCAAGTGGTGAGAAATGGCACGTCATCTATAGGGAAACTGCAACCTGAATGACAGCAGATTTCTCATCAGAAACCGTGAAGTTCAGAAAGAAGTGGCACAGAATCTTTCAAGTGCTGAAAGAAAAGAACTGTCAACGCAGAATTCTATATCCAGCGAAAATATTCTTCAGGAATGCAGATGAAATAAAGACAGTCTCAGATGAAAGACAACTAAGAAAATCTGTTGCCAGCAGATCTATCCTAAAAGAATGGCTAATGGAAGTTCTTCGAACAAAAGGAAATGATGAAAGAAGACATTGTAAAACATGAGGAATAAGGAACAATATAAAGTATAAAATTACGGGTCTATATAAGACAGTATCTTTCTTCTCTCAAGTTTTTAAAAATTATGTTTGACAGTTAAAGCAACAACCATAACATTGATGTAGTTCTCAGTGTAGGTAAAGGAAATGTTTAAGGCTATTATATTCTAAATGGGGACAGTAAAGGACCTAAATGGAGGTAAGATCTACATTTCACTCAGAGATAAAATTTCAATACCAATACACTGTGGTAAGGTGTGTATATATTATACCATATCTACAGCAACCACTAAAAAAAAAACTATACAAAGAGATATACTTAAAAACACTATAGATAAAAGAAAATTCTAAAAAAAGAGAAAGTAAATTTTTATCGTAGTACAGCATACAAGTGCACAAAATACAAGCAAAAGCCCAGTTAATTTTTACCAAGTAAGCTCATCCCAATCACTAAACCTCAGAAACCTTCCTTACACCCCTCTCAGTCACTAGCTCCTGGAAGGTAACATTATTCTGACTTCTGTTATCATGGATTAATTTTACTGATTTTTGAAGGCTACATAAATGTAATCATGTGGTATATATTTTGGTGTGTGTCTGGCTTCTTTTGCTCAGTATTATGTTTGTGAAATTCACTCATGTGTTTGCTTTGAGCTTTTTATTTTTCATAGTCATATAGTTTACCAGTGTATGAATATATCATACTTTGTCTTTTCTACTGTTGATTGACATTTGGATTGTTTCCAGTTTTCTGCTATCACAATATTTGTACATGTTCAGCTTTATGGATATTGTCAGTTTTCCAAAGTGCTGCATCAGAATTCCCGATGGTGATGGTTTGCATCTCACCAACACTTGGTTTTGTCTCCTTTTGTTACAGCCTTGAGACTCTCAGAGTCAGTGATCTATAGTTAGCTTTCCCCAAATCAAATCTTAAAACGTTATGTTCTCATTATCATTCATTACAAAATATTTTAATATTTTTTGTGATTTTTTTCCTTAACCCATGAATTATTAGGCATGTATTACCTAATCTCTAAATATTTGGGGATTTTGTAGATATGCTAATATTATTAATTTCCAATTTAATTTCATTGTGGTCAGAGAACACATTCTGTATGATTTCAATTCTTAAAAATTTATACACGGAGGGGCTGGCCCCGTGGCCGAGTGGTTAAGCTCGCGCACTCCGCTACAGGTGGCCCAGTGTTTCGTTGGTTCGAATCCTGGGCGCGGACATGGCACTGCTCATCAAACCACACTGAGGCAGCGTCCCACATGCCACAACTAGAAGGACCCACAACGAAGAATATACAACTATGTACCGGGGGGCTTTGGGGAGAAAAAGGAAAAAAATAATAAAATCTTTAAAAAAAAAAATTTATACACGGAGATGTTTTGTGGCCCAGACTATGATCTATCTTGAAGAATGTTTCATGTGCATTTAAAAATTCTTTTAAAAGAACTTATAGGTGTTGGGTGTTTAAGTCAAGTTGATTATGGTTAATAGTGTTGTTTAATTTTTCTGAATCTACTGATTTTTGCTGCTGGTTCTATCAATTACTGAGAGAAGGATGTTGCAATCACCTACCATGATTGTTAACTACACATTCATTTAAAATTGTTATAGCTTCCAGATGAAACATCATGAAATATTTCCCTTTCTCTATCATAATTTCTTGTCTTGAAGTCTACTTTATTTGATAAGAAAACTCCAGTTTTCTTATGCTTTCTCTTTGCAAAGTATATCTTTCTTCATATTATTACTTTCATCCTCTCTGCATCTTTATATTTAAAATGCATCCCTTATAAATATCATATAGGAGGGTCATGTTTTTTAATCCAGTCTGAGAATCTCTGCTTATGATTGTTCCCCTGAAGGTAATGTGTCCCCTTTCTTTAACTGACTTTTAAACTCTATCTTTTCAGCTTTGGTTTTCAGTAGTTTGACTAAAATAGGCCTAGGTATGGTCTCCTTTGCATTTATTCTGACTGGCATTCTCCAAGTTTCTTTTATCTATGGTTTGATGTCTTTCATTAACTTTTTATTTTTTTAACATTATCTCCTCAAAGATTTAGTCTACTGCTTCTCCCCTGCCTCTTTCCCTCTTTTTCTGGGACTCTAATCACACATTTGTTAGATGATTTGATATTGTCCCACAGTCTTAGACGCTCTCCTGTTTTGTTCACTATCTTTTCCTCTCCTGTTTCAGTTTGGGTAACTTGTATTTACCTTTTTTCAAGTTCACTGATTCTTCTGCTGAGTTCAGCCTTTTGTGAAGCTGATCTAATGAAGTTTTCATTTCAAATATTGTGCTTTTTATGTAAAGAATGTCCATTCAGTTCTTTTGTAAGGTGCCCATTTCACTCCTGAGATTCCACATCAGATTACCTATTTTGACCATTCTTCCTATCAATTCTCTAACATATTGTTAACTGTAAGTTTGATCTGCCTTTTTTTTTTCGGTACATTGCAGTGTTGAGAGTTTGGGTTCTGCTTTCTCCCTCTGGAAGACTGTTGATTTTTGCTCTGGCAGGAAGTATTACTACCAGCTGATCACTTTAACCCTGTAGAACTCTTCCTTGCATTGCAGTTATTTCTTTATGGGGAAAACATATCCATAGTTTTGCTTTCTTTTTAAAAATTGTTAAATATCTCATATAGTATATATTGTAGAGTTATAGTCTAAAAACAATAATAAAATGAATGCCTCAACACTTAAGATGCACTCAACACATAGCTTGAGAAACAGGTAATTACCAGTAGTTTAGAAGTCTATTGGGTGCCTTTTCCCAATCACAACCTCCAATCTCACCTTACCCTAATTTGTGAAAATTGTTTCCTTAAGTTTTACAACATAGGTATATACACCTAAATCATATAATGTTTCCTTTTTACCACATTTTTATGTTTATATAAGTGGATTCATACTTTATCTTATCGTCTATGATAATGCTTATTACACTCAACATTAAGTTTTTGAGATTCATCAATTTTGAAGCATAAAACTATGTTCATTAGTTTCCACTGTTGTATAGTATTTTCCTTGTGACCACAGTACAGTATATTTCATCATTGTACTGTTGATGATATTGAACTGTTTTCAGGTTTTACCACGCGACCAAGAACATTTTTCTACATATTTCTTTGTGGACATGTGCAAGAGTGTCTGTGGAATTAGCAGAATTGCCAGGTTCAAGGCTATGTACATCTTCACTGCCAATGCCATTTATTTTCCAAAGTGGCTGTTACATCAGCATCTCCACTAGCATTACATAAGAGTTCCTGTTCCTCCACATCCTAACCGGTACTTGGTGTTGTCAAATATTTTAATTTTTACTGATTTGAAGATACCTTATTATGGTTTTAACTTGAACTTTAGGTTTATTCTGCTATTCTTTTTTAGATTTCTTCAGTTACATAGTTACCTCAATTATCATCATGATCACTGAGACTAAGCATTTTTCATACATTTATTGGACAGTCATATTTTCTCTGTCACAAAATGTCTATTCATATATTTTGCCCATTTTTCTATTAGGCTGACTGTATTTTTCTTATTGAATCGTAAGAATTCTCAACATATCATGAATAATAATCCTTTGTCAGTTACCTGTATTGCAAATGTTTCTCCTTGTTTCTGGCTTATCTTTTCTGGCTTTATGGTATTCATAATTTTTTGAATTCACAACAGGTAGGCTATGTTTACTGAAAGTAAATATGAGTTAGTCACGAAAACAAAAAAGAGCCCCTTTTTCTTTCAAACACTGATTTCTCATATTAGGACCAAGAATGGGTAAGTGTGCTGCCTGGAGTCCATTCACAAGCCTCCAATGTTAAGTTTAACAAATTTTCTAACATCTCTTCCAAATTTTAAAATTTCATAAGATTCTTTCAGGTTTTCTGTATAGACAGTCATATTTTCTGTGAGTTGTGTCAGTTTGGTTTATTCCTTTCCAATCATTAGGATTTGAATGTCTTTTTCTTGTCTTACTGAACTAGTTGAATATATACCAATAGTGGGCATCTCTGGCTCATTTTTCATTTTTGAAAAAATACATTTAACACCATATCGTTGAGTATAATGGTTGCTCTGGATTTTTTATACATACCAATTTTGTATTTTAAAATTTCCTTCTTTTATTAAGTTGTCAAGAGTTCTTATATAGTTGAAATTGAGATGATTCCAAGGGTTTTCTTCTTTAATCTATTAATGGAGTGAATTGTATTAATACATTCTTTTTCATGTTGAATCAACTTTGCATTCCTGGAGTGGAAGTCAAGTTATTGCATGTCATTTTTATGCATTTCTGGACTTAGGTTACTAATAATTTTGTTTAGAATTTTGTATTTGCATATGTAGGAGACACTGGTTTGCAATTTTTCATTTTACTGTCCATCTCTGGTTTTGGTGTCAGAAATAATCTAGCTTTACAAAATGCATTGGCACATGACCCCTTCTTTTTATACTCTGTAAGAATTTTTATACATCTAGAAAAATATATTTCTAGAACCCTAGTGGAACTTGCAGGTAAAACTGTCTGAATTTGATGTTTTGTTTCATGGGAAGATTTTAAATTCTTCATGGTTTATAACCATGCAAATTTTCTATTCTTCTGAATTGTATTTTGAAAATTTACATTTTTCTTAGAACATTTTTCCTTTTACTTGTTTTTATATTTGTTAACATAAAATTGTTCTTAATATACACAGACATTTTTGATCTTTGCTGCATCTCTAATTATATCTCCTTTTCATTTATAATCATCTCATTTATGCCTTTTCTCTTTTTTATTTATTTTACTAAAGATTAGTCTATTTCATTAGTCATTTCAAAGAACCAATTTTAGGATTTTTTTTAGATCTTCTCTCGTATCTTTGGTTTTTTATTTCATTAATTTGTGTTCTCTTTACCATTTACCCCCTATTTTCTTTAGGTTTATTCTGCTGTTCTTCTTCAGACTTCTTAAGTCATATATTTAGCTTGATTATTTTGGTCTTCTTTACTAATATAAGCATTTAAGGCTTTTATATTCCCCTCCAAAAACTGCTTTGTAGATAAACCGCTCTCTGGAAAGCTTTTTGGAGTTTTCCTTTATCCTGGGAATTCTGAATTTTTTTGTGCAGGTAGAGGTCTTTTTATTATTTTACTTAACGTCCAATTGGCCCATTCAAGCTGAAGAATTGCCCCTTTCTTCAACCCAAGAAAATTTTCTTCTATTAGGTCTTTGTTTAGTTGTCCTATCTTTCATTCCTCTAGAAGTTCTGTGAAACAGATATTAAACTTTCTTGATCTTTTCTCTCTATCTCCAAATCTATTAACATTTATCTCAAATTTTTAATCTTTTTGGGTTTTATTATAAGTTATACATACAAGAGAATGTAATAAACATGTATTACAATTTTATGAATAAAAGGAGAATGGGTGGCTGGCCCTTTTCTGGGAGGCGGAGGCACCCCTCGCTCTGCAACTCTATTCCCTACCCCCATGAGGACTCAGCATCCTCCAGCCTCCAGTCTCTCCCAACCCGCAGGCTTTCCAGCTGCCTTCTGATCCCACAATTCTGCCATTTTCCCTGTCAGTGTCCTTTGTCTTCTTGGCCTCTAACTCCCATTGAGGTTGAAGTTCCCCAATTCTGAGGCACCTGAGAAGTCCCCAGGTCTTAGCCCTAGGCCCCCAAATTTCACCAGTCATTGGCCATCCCACAAGTCTGATTCCCTATCCTAAATTCTACCTGTAAGTCCCCAGACTCCCCATGGCCATCAGAGTAACTTTCCCCAGGCCACTTCCTAAGTCTCAAACTCCAAATCCACTCCCACCATCACCATAAAATGAGATCCCAGATGCTGAGGTTACCACATCCAGACCCACCCCATCAACCACCAGACCTGCCATGACATAGACTCAGCTCCAATGTATGCTCCCGTGCTTCCAGATTTCAGCCCTAGCCCTTGCAATCCCACTGCTCAGCTCCCATATTCTAGGCCTCAGCTTTCAGACTTTCAAAATCCTGAGCCCCATCCAGGTCCATACCCTCAAAAACAAATCTTCATAGGGAGGCACCTTCCCTTTCCTATCTTGGTCTTCATAATTTCCAATGGACCCTAAAATTGTTGTTTATTGCTACTCTCCTCTACAACCCTCATTCCCTCCTCCAAGAGCCTTCACATTTCAGACCCATTACCGTGACTCCCAGGCCATGATTCTTCCATCTCTTCCTTTGTCTCCAAGCCTCTTCACCCCGACTACTGCAAGCCAGCAAGTCCTTCTTGCTTTACCACCCCACTGATGCCTCCACCCCCACTATGGGACACTCCCCCCACACATCTTTGGCCTGAAGGACACCATGGAGAAGGCAGAAGGGTCCCCAGGGCAGAGAGAACACAAGGATACCAAGTGGCTTCTAAGAGTCTCCAAGGCCTCTTCAAAAATAACCTGGAGTAGTTCCTCTGTCCTCACCTGCCCCTCCTCATCTAAGAAGATTGCCAGTGTAGGCTGGTGGCTTTGTGGAAAGCAAGTACTTTCTAGCCCTCCCCCTGCCAGTGCAATCTCCCTGAATAGACTCATTCAGGTGGCCATGGAAAGGGGCTATACCACCCAGAAGAAGATGTTCTCAGTGGCTGACATTGGCATGCTGGCCCAGGAGTTGCTGGGCTGCCAGGATGAGATCCTCCGCAGAGTCCTGCATGGCCCCAACAGAGATCATGTATTCAGCACCTCATCACTGGCCACTCCAGCACAAGAATTGTTGGGTCATAGTATATGCATATGTATTCATTTTCTAGGGTTGCTATAACAAAGTACCACAAACAGGGTGGCTTAAAACAACATAAAATTATTTTCTCACAATTCTAGAGACTAGAAGTCCAAAATCAAGGTGTTAGCAGGGCCATGCTCTCTCAGAAGTCCTTGAAAGTGAATCTTTCCCTGCTTCTCCCAGCTTCTGGTAGCACAGCTCCAATCTCTGTCTTCATCCTCACATGGCTGACTTCCCTCTCTGTGTCTCTATCTTCTCTTCTTATCAGGACACCAGTCATATTGGATGCCAGCCCACCCTAATGACCTCGTGTTAACTTGATTACATCTGCAAAGACCCTGCTTCCAAATAAGGTCACATTCACAGGAACCAGAGTTTAGGACTTCAACATACCTTTTTGGGGGACACAATTCAACAGATAATAGCATATTAGCATACCAACTTTAGTAGAAGCCGTCAAACAGTTTTCCAAAGTGGTTCTACACTGTCACTAACGTTAAAAAATTTTTAGTTTCTCCACATTTTTTCCAACATCCCTGACAAAAATTGGCTTTTTTCTTTTTTTTTTTTGAGTTTTAGCCATTCTGATTATGGTGTAGCAATATCTCATTGTAGTTTTAATTTACATCTCTCTGATGAAAAATAAAGTTAAGCATATTCTCATATATGTATTCTATATCTAGATGTCCTTCTTTGTGATATGTCTGTTTTAATCTTTTGCCCATTCTTCTATTGAATTGTCTTTTTCCTATTGATTTGGAAGAGTTTTTAAACTTATTTTAACATAAATAAGCATTGTCATTTTTTATTGCATGTCTGACAATTTTAGTATCTGATATCTTTGTGGATCTGATTCTCCTGTCTCTGGTTTCTCCTCTTATTCGTTGAATCTTGGATCTTTCTGTGCCTTATGATTTTTTTACCGTGTCTCATTCAATTTACCAGGAGCTTTAATCTGTGGGAATTCTTTGAGACCTAGGGTGAAGTTGAGTTCCTCTAGAAAGAATTTTTGCTTAGTTCTTCCAGTAGCCTCAGGAGTACCAACATGCAATCATTTTAGATTTTTCGCATCATATTAGTAGCATGCATTCAGATCACAAACTCACATGAATTCTAGCTGGACTTACAAATTCTGAAGGGCCTTTTTTCCTGACACCTACTGCTGATTTTCAATAAACAGATTCTTATTCTGTCCTCTTCTGCAGGATGGATTTAGTTCTCATTCACCCTTACACTGAGGGAGTAGCCTTTTGGGATCTGCGATGGTTAGTTTGATGTGTGTCCTTGGCCAGGCTAGAGTACCCAATTATTTAATCAAACACTAATCCATGTATTGTTGTAAAGGTATATTGTAGATGCGGTCATCAGCTACAATCAGTTGACTTAAAGTACAGGAGATGACCCTCAATAATATGGATGGGCCTCATCTAATCAGTTGAAAGCCTTAATTGCAAAAACTGAGGTTTCCTGGGGAAGAAGGAATTCTGCCTTAAGATTGTAACATAGAAATCCTGCCTGAATTTCCAGCCAGCTGACCTGCCCTACAGATTTCAGATTCAAGACTGCAACTTCAACTTTTGCCTGAGTTGCCAGCCAGCCAGGCTGCCCTGTGGATTTCGTACTTTCCAGCCCTGACAATCATGTGAACCAATCCTTAAAATAAATACTTTTCTCCCTCCCCTTACCCCACCCACCTCCCACTCCCCACCCACCCCCAGTCCTCTTTCTCTGGAGAACTCTAACTGGTACATCCATGCTGTTGTCAAAGCAGATGCTCAGGGCCTCTAGGGTTGAGCAGAAAGCCTTAGGGCAAGAGCTAGCCTTGGCACTTAACTTTCTTCCAGTTCCTGCTTTCACTTGCTTTTTAATATCCCGCAGGTTTCTTGGTTTTATACCAGTTCACTAATGCATTTCAATTTTTTTTAAATTGTAACAAGCATCTTAGTTGGTTCAATCAGAAGGGCCACTCAGAATATACAGTCTGATATACTGACAGATATGGAAGTCTATTGGATGCTGTTATAGGTGTGTCAGGGAATCTGAGACTCAAAAGACTAATCTCCCTAAATATACACCCAGAGCCTGCATATTTAACCACTAAGTATGTTTGTCTGGTTGAGAAATTAACAATCACAAAAAAAGTATGAGATGACTTCTATCAGGATGAGTAAAAAGAAAGAGGAGCACTAGGTCTGTGGTTGGAGCAGGTGGTTCCAAATGGAGCTCTGCCACCTAGTCTCAACATCCTCATTGATGATGAGTTGCTGCAGAGAGACCACGGCTGATACTATTTAATGTTTGTTAATGAGGACCTCAGGGGCTCCTGTGTATATCCAGCTTATTTTGAGAGAGTGGTAATGTTTATTGGAGAGGAAGAGTCCTGTAAAGTCAACATTCAAAACATTTTATTCTTCTGGCCTTTCAAGGCAATGCTAATTCTCATTTAGAAGTTCAGTCCTCCCATTATTTAGTTAAAACAACTTCCTTTTTTGAACCAGTTAGTTTCCTCTTTTAAAGACCCTCTGATCTCTCTCACTTCATTGGCTGTTGGAGTCAGATCAGAGCTAAAGACTTTTAGAAAAACTTCCGCAGGAACTTGGTTCTTAGACAACATGGCTGCTGGAGTTTTCCAACTCAGGAGAGAGGCTCACTTAGACATTCTTTCCGAATTGTGCCAATTCTACTCCACACATCTCTTCTGAAGCAATGGCCTCTGACTCCATCTGTTTTGCCCCCACTCTCTGCTGAAAGGAAAATCAAATTCATTGACTATGGATAAAAGAGAGGTCATACACACTCACACATGCACACACACACATACGCACATTCACACAGCTGAAATGTAGCTCTGTAGTCATTTTCTTTTCTTTCCTGTTTATCCATTCAAACGCTTTTATACTTTTGGCTACTCTTCTCTTGGTCTCTTCCCAGGTCCAGAGTTCTGATTTCAGATACATAACAATGTAGTAACAATAATGACACAATTTTCAAAACACCGTCATAGCTGCATTCTATTTGACTCTTCACTCCTGTGACGCAGGCAGAGTGGAAATTATTGCCATTTTATAAATGAAGAAACTGAGGCCCAGAGTGGCTAAACTTGTCTATCTAAAGTCACTCCCTAGGGCTGGAGTCAGACCCAAAGCTCAACCCTCTCTAATCACAAGCTTGATTCTCCTGGCAACCAGCCTCCACCCTCAGGAGCTTTCCAAAAGTCACCTCATTAACATAACAAAAGACGTCTCTATAGCTCTCATCAGAGGAAATTCCAAGGATTTGAGGAGCTCTGTGCCAGGAACAGGAACAAATATATATTTTTTTATAAATCACAATATCACAGAATACAACTTTACACTAACTGGCATCTGGACTGCTATGGACTGAATTGTATGCCCCCCAAATTCATATGCTGAAGCCCTAACCCCCACGGTGATGGTTTTTGGAGAGGGGGCCTTTGGGAGATAATTACATTTAGATGAGATTGTGAGAATGGAGCCCTCATGACGGGATTAGTGTCCTTATAATAAGAGATATGCTCCCTCTCTCTGTCTCTCTCTCTCTCTCTCTGTGTGTGTCTCTCTCTCTGTCACAACAAGACAGCAACTGTCTGCAAACCAGGAAGAGGTCTCTCACCAGAACCCAGCCCTGCTGGCCCCCTGGTAGACTTTCAGCCTCTAGAACTGTGAGAAATAAACACCCGTGGTTTAAGTCACCCAATCTACAGTGTTTGTTATGGTAACCCCAAAGACATGAACTTTGTGGCTACTTAATAGATAATTAGCATATATTTCATAAACGAATAAATAAAAACCTTCCCTAAATTCTGCAGCCAGACCCGGGAGAAGTAGCACCAGACAATTCCCTACAAAGCTGCTCCCTCTGCTCCTGAAAAAAGCATTTGGAAATGGTGAGTTCCTTGTTGCCAGGAATTTTAGAAGAGGCCAGATGATCCTTTGGTGGGCTGGCAGTTAAATAGGAGGTAGAGTTAAGTATGTGGAAATGTCGTGTATATTTATATATATTTGTAGAATTGTCAGCCCTACCAAAGAGCCAGTGTGATGTGACAGAAAGAGCCCAAGATGTGCAGTCAAATAACTAGACTTGGGGACCTAGGGTTTGCAAGGCTATGTGACCTTGGACAGACTACTCACCCTGTCCCAGCCTCTGTAAAATGGGGACAGTAAAGTCCAGCTCACTGGGCCGCTGTGGAGTTCACAGCTATAGAGCCTCGTTCAGTTGGAAGAAGTCATTGTTGGTGCTTTGCAATCTCAACCTGCCTGAAGCTCTGACTCAGAGTGTCCCAGGGCCACCTATAGCCCACACCCGGTGAGCACGCGTGGACTCGCCCTCCCCCCTGCTGGTAAGCAGCAGCACTGCACCCTATCCGTGTCATTTGGAGCGTCAACAAATGAGGTATAAACTGCAAGAGAAGCAAAAAGTTCATTTGGGGTCTCAAGAAATGCAATTCAGGAGACACAGATTCAAATAGAAACTTCACCATGCTCTGATTACAGGAGAGGGGCTTAGGGTTTTTACAGAAAAAAGGCAGGAAGATGAGGTGAGTTGTATGAGGGAAGAGTTTGTTGGTGCTAGATGAGGTGAGGCTAGGTTTGTACTTCATAGAATGGCTTGAAATTCAGTCATCAGGCAGAAACCTAGACTTGTCCTTCATTGATTGGTTAGCAATTCAGGCACCAACAAAGTCCAGTTTCATCAGTCTTTACAAACAGGATATTCTTGTCCTTACTGACTTCTTGGAATGTTGGCAGTTTGATCCAGTTTGGAAGATAAAGAAAACAAACGTGCAAGGCAATTCCTCTGAAATGACTGCTCCGGCTCTATTTTAATATGGCTCCATTCATGTCATCTTTCACAGGAGCCTCTCCAACCCAAAGGTTTAAGATTTCCTTCCCACTCTAGCAAGCATTTGCCTCACTCAGTCTCAGAGCTGTACAGGTAGTCTTCTGGGACAAGAACTCACTGGCTCAATCACAGTTTCCAGGAAAGAGGGGTGAAGTGTCCCTGTGTCCCTTATGGACATTAGACTAGAGGAAAGTGCACTGGCTGTGAAGCCGGACAGGCTTGAGTTTGCAGACCCTACTCTGTGCCCTGACCAGCTAGGCCACCTTGGGTTCCTAACTGGCATTTATCGAGAACCACTTGGTTCTCACCTTTCTGAAGCCACTTGATCATTTAAGAAAATATAAATATTAAGAGAAATAAAATATGTTAGCTGAGACCAACAAACAATGTCATATTACTAAAGAGATTGTCACTCCATCACTGTGGGAAACAGAACAAATTTTTCATAGCAATCTGATAGGTAGAGGTGAAGAAATTGAGGTTCAGAGAGATTAGTTAATTTATCCAGAGGCACCAGGTTTACTTTTATTTCTAATGCTATTGTTGTTTATTTTAATGGTGGTCATCACCTTAAACTAAAGGAAAAACCCATTATGCTAGAGGAAAGCTGGATAGGTTCAGGGATAGGAGTGGAGGGAGAAACTAGGAATTTCCCATGGAAGAAGGTAACTCTGCTTCAAGGAACCCCCAGCAGAGACTTCTAGATCCCTTGCGGGGGTCTAACTCAGCCTAAGCACCACCGCCCAAAGGATCATCCCAGCGATTTTAACCTGAGGGCATCCTTCTGACGTTATTCGTGGTGAAATTCATCTCTCACAAAACTGTTAAGCAACTATCACACTCAGGAATCAGGCTAGACACCAAGACACAAAGACGAACAGCACACAGGTCCTAGCCCTCCCGGAGCTCAAGGTCTAGTAGGAGAGATAAACCAACAACACCATTAGTTCATTAGCCAGGCCACAAATGTTTATTGATTCCCTGGGAGTTGGGAGTACCTCTCAAAATAAGACAGAATGTCAGCCTCCCCAAAGCTCACAACCTCACGTGTGACATAGAGAAACAAGCCAACATTCCAACACAGCGAGAAAAGCAAATCAAAAATCCCAGTGAGAAAAGCAAGAATTCTTGGGGTCTCAAATTAGGACCTCTGTCTTGGAGGATTAAAGAGGGATAAACAGAAGATGTGATGTTTGTGCTGAGTTTTTAAGAACCATTAGGTTGTCAGGCTGAGGAGCAAGGGAAGGAACGCCCAAGGAGATGGACAGGCACGTTCAAAGGCTGATCTGAGAACAGGTCTGGTGTGTGCAGGGAACAGGTGTATTGGCTGAGTCAGGAGAGAATCGTGGGAATGACGAAGGGAGTGGATGCAGCTTAGGGGTCTGAGCACGGTGAGTAAAGGGCCTGGTGTGCCAAGACAAGAAGCTTCCATTGTATCCTATGGGTAACAAGAAACCAGCAAGGACCTAACAGGTCAGGCATGTTTTTTGTTTGTTTGATTGTTTTCTTTTGTTTTAAGATTACACCATCAGCAGTATGGAAAATGAAGAGCCAATCATGTGACTAATGAAGTACTTGGGTGAGAAATGGTGACAACATTAACTCAGGCCAAGGCGTGGGAAAGGAAGGAAGAGATTAGTCAGGAGACATTTCTGAGCTCAAAACCATAAAACTTGCAGCCAATTGCTTGTAAATAAGAGTGAATATTTATTGAAGTCTACTATGCTCTTGGTTATGTTAGGCACTTCATCTGCATTATCTCATTCAGTCCTCACAATGGCCTGATAAGTTAGGTACTTGTATATCCCAATTTGCAGACCTGGAAACAGAGGCTTAGATTTGGTCCCAGTTCTGTTCAGCTCCAAACTATAAACACTGAGCCAGTAACAATACTGCCACCCACATTGGATGTGGATGAAGAAGAGCAGGGAAGAGTGACATGGAGTTTTCCAGTTTGGAAAAGGCTTTTGGGGAAAGGAGGTACATTTACTGCTGGGCTTGCGAGAGCTGAGATGGCCATCGGACAGCCCGTTGCACGAGTGGATCTGAAGCTCAGAGAAGGATCTTGGCTGGATCTGTAGACTTAAGCATTTGCAATAGATGGGAGGTTAAAAGTATGGCAGTGGATGAGATAATCTGTGGAAGAGTAGAGGGAAAAGAGAAGAAGGACAAGGACAGAGCTCTGGGGAATTCTGATATTCCAAGCGGCTGGAGGAAAAGAACTTAGGGAGGAGAGTGATAAGAGGCAGCCAAAGCGGGAAGAAGAAAACCAAGAGGAACATGTGCCCCCAGGAGCTTCTGCTGGTTTGAGTTTTCTCTGCCAAGGAAAGCTTGGCGTAACCTGGATCTCAAGAGCTGCAAACCTGGGTTTCAGAATGCAACTCCAACTATCAATCAAACAAACAAAAACCACATTTGACCCGTCAGCCCCTTGATGGTTCTCTGTTACCCCCAAGATAAAATTTCAATGAAAACAGTGAAATTACACCAGTCTAGTGCTGATGTCTCAGAAATGCTACTTTTTACACTTTTATTTGTGTTCTTAGGACAGACCCCTGCAAAAGACAAGACAGTCTCCCTCAGTGCCACCTTAAGTCACTGGTGTAGAATGCTGTCAAAATGTGTTTCAAAGTCCAAACAGGCTTGCATATTCACCCCTTCAGAATGCTCTGATAAGTGAGACAAGCTGGTTTCCCCTCACAGACGCCATTTTGCACCTTCCCCAGCCCTGTCGATCACCAATCACATATCTCAGCTATGGGATGGTCTAGATCAGTCATGTCCACTAGAAATACAATGTGAGCCACAAATGAGAGCCACAGAAATACAGGAGTATGCAGCTTGGTGATGAAGAAATAAAACTGTCTGTGTTCACAAATGGCAGGATTGTCTATGTAAACAATCCCAAAGAATTGACAAAAAAAACTCCTGGAACCAATAAGCATAGCAAAGTTGCAGGATACCAGGTTAATATGCAAAAGTCAATTGCATTCTTATATACCAGAAATGAACAATTGGAGTGTAAAATTTAAAATAATATAATTTAAAATGCACCAAAATCAATAAAATTATTTAGGTATAAACTGAAATATGTGTGTATAGGATGTATATGCAGAAAACTACAAAACTCTGATGAAATAAATCAAAGGAGATCTAAATAAATGGAGAGTATTCATAGGTATCTGTTCACAGATTGGAAGACTCAACATTGTTAAAATGTCGATTCTTTTCAATTTGACCTATAGATTTAATGCAATTCCAATCAAAATTCCAGCAAGCTGTTTCATAAAGATTGCCAAACTGATTTTAAAGTTTATGCGGAAAACAAAAGACCTAGAAGAGCCAACACTATGCCAAAAGAAATGAAGGAAGTTGGAAGATTTACACTACCTGACTTCAAGACTTGTTACAAAACTACAGTGCTCAAGACTCTGTAGTATTGGCAAAAGAGTAGACACATAAATCAATAGAACAGAATAGAGAGCCCAGAAGTAGACTCACACAGATTTAGTCAACTTATCTTTAACAAAAGAATAAAGGCATCACAATGAAGAAAAGATAGTCTTTTTAGGAAATTGTGCTAGAACCATTGGACAGTTTCTATGCAAAAAAAAAAAAGAGAGAGAGAGAAATGAGGGGCCAGCCCCATGGCCTAATGGTCAAGCTTGGTGCACTCCACTTTGGTGGCCCAGATTCAGTTCCTGGGCACAGACCTACACCACTCATCAGCGGTCATGCTGTTATGGTGACCCACATACAAAATGGAGGAAGATTGGCACAGATGTCAGCTCAGGGCGAATCTTCCTCAGCAAAAAAAAGAAAAAGAAATGAACCTAGACACAGACCTTGCATCTTTCACAAAAACAACTCAAAATGGATCATAGATGTAAATGCAAAATGCAAAACTATAAAGCTTCTAGAAGAAAACATAGGAGAAAATCTATGTGACCTTGGGTTTGGTGGTGAGTTTTTAGACAAACATCAGAAGCACAATTCATGAAAGAAAAATTGATAAATAGAACTTCATTAAAATTAAAAACTTCTGCTCTGTGAACGACAATGACAAGAGAATGAAAAGACAAGCCACACACTAGGAGATAATATTTGCAAAACACATATCTAATAAAGGACCCATATCCAAAATATGCAAAGAACTCTTAAAACTCAACAATAAAACAACAACCCAATTGAAAATGGGCAAAATATCTGAACAGCTATCTCACCAAAAAAGACATACAGATGGCAAATATGCACATGAAAAGATGCTCAACAGCATTTGTCTTTAGGGAATTACGAACTAAAACCATACTGAGATACCACTGCACATGCATTGGAATGCCTAAAAGCCAAACGAGCTGAGCTGGTGAAGAGGCGGCACAGCAGAAACTTTCATTCATTGCTAAACAGATTGGGAGCACAACGTGATGCAGCTCTTTTGGAAGACAGTTTGGCAGTTTCCTACAAAGTTAAACATAGTCTTACCATATTACCTAGCAATCATGCTTGTAGGGCTCTATCCAACTGATCTGAAAATGTATGTCCACACAAAAACTTGCGTGCAAATGTTTACAGCAGGTTTATTCATAATCACCAAAAACTGAAAGGAAGTAAGATGCCCCTCGATAGGTGAATCAATAAACAAACTGTGGCACATCCATACAGTGGAATATTATTCAGCAATTAGAAAGAAATGAACTATCATTCAGGAAAAAACGTGAGTGGCCTATAAGTGAATACTGATAACGGAAAGAAGCCAGTTGGAAAGAGCTACAGTGTATGATTCCAATTGTATCACCTTCTGAAAAAGTTAAAACTCTAGAGATAGTAAAAAGATCAGTGGTTGCCATGGGTTCAGGGTGTGGGGTGAGCGTTGAATAGGAAGACGACAGAGGAGTTTTTAGGGAAGTGAAACTATCCTGTATGACATTGCAGTTGTGAAACATGACTGTGCGTTTGTCAAAACCCGTTGAACCATACAGCACCAAGAATGATCCTAAATGTATGCAATCTGAAAAAATTCATTTAAGAGGTAGGAAGAATTCCAAGATAGAATGCAGAATGCTTTTTTGTTTTTTCCAGAATGCATTTTTTTTAATCTAGCTGTATTACAAATATATGAAATGATCTCACTGAAGGGAGTGGAGGGGAAGGGGCCCCTGAAGCTAGAGTGCTGTGAGAGAGGGGAGGAATAGACTCACAGGCTGGGAGACAGCAGAATTAGTGAGACTAATTAGGAGGCCATTACAGCACTTCAAGTGATGGATCATGGTAGCAAGGGAGGTGCTGAGAAGTGGCTGAATTCTGAGTATATCTTGAAGATAGAGCCAGCGGAGGAGGAGAATGAGAGAAGGAAAGGAGCTCAGTGATGGCCCCAAGGTCTTTGGCCTAAGCAGCTGGAAACACGGTGGCATTGCCATCTACTGAGCTGGGGAAGACTGCGGTGGGAGCAGTTTTAGAGGAAAGATCAGGAGCTCAGCGTTGGACATGAACATTTTAGATGCCTACTAGACATCCAAGTGGAGACAAGCACACAGTTAGAATTTGAACCTAGTGTTAAGGAAAGGTGTTTTAGCTGTAAACATACATTTGGGAAGTAAAAGTGATGAGTTAGAAAGAGAGATCCCAAAAGAGTGTGAACAGGAGCAGATGAGGAGACAGAGTAGGAAGTTGGACGTTTACAGAGGGAGGACTCCTCACCCTCTGAGGCTGATGCGAGGAAAGCTTTGGGGATGTGGCTGAAGGAACATTTGCAAGGTCACGGGAAGCTGAGAGAGGTCCTCCTGGATGGACCTCCATTTTCTCTGCTCAGAGTAAGAGGGTTGGGACAGAAGCCTGGGGAAGAAAGTGAAATGTGGGGATATTTGTGAGGACAGTGGGAGCAGGAGCTGACCAAGGGCAAGTGGAGACTTGTCCCAAGGCAGCGCTGGTGACCCTTGTGAAAGGCGGGGCAGGACTCCTCACTGACCTCCAATCTTAGGACCGATTGCCTTGCCACTCTGGATCCTGACGTGCCAAGAGCAGTTTTGTGGCCAGAACTACCAGGACGCCAACACCCGACACACCCCTGCAGGAAGTGCCCCAGCAGGTTTGCATCTCCAACCATTCCCCTTTCCTTCCTGTGCTTACACCAGCTGGGTGCCCCACCTCCTCACTCAGCATGTCCAGGCAGTCACCCCTGGCCAGGTGCTCAAACTCTACACCCACCAGGGCTTGCCCAGCCCCCAGGCCCTGGCTAGGAAGCCAGTTCATCTGCACCACCTACTGGCCAAGGCAGAGCAGGACTCAGCTCCCTTCTGTGACAGTTCCCTAACCACCTTCCACCCCAACAGCTGCTGGAGTCAGAGGCCACATTTGAAACCTTGGTTCCCAGAGCATCTCAAACCTGGAAAATGCCCAGGTCATCTGTTTCCACCGCACTGTTGCAGATACTGAGGACATTTGTTCATTCCACAAATATTTATTGGGCTACCATTATGCGCTAGTGTACCTGACGCCATCTCAGCAGCTAAGGATACACAGGGGAGATTCCTGCCCTCTTAAAGCTAACAGTCTAGTAAGGAAAACAGACATAAAATAAATAACCACAGAATTAAGGATACATTTCCAAATCTCTCAGTGTTGGAAAGGGGCAAGTTTCTGAATGGGGGGAGGGAGAGAGTTCCTCTCTGAACACATAGCAGTTAGACTGGGAATCGAAGGATGACTAGAAATTGACCAAGCAAAGAAACGGAGGGAGTAGGGAGAACATTCCAGGCAGAGAAGCCCTGAGGTCCACAGTCCTTGACCAGTGGGGCTTGGTCTCACTCATGTTGCTCCCCGGTGGGTCCCCTCCCTTTCTTCGTTCCCACTCATCTCCAGATGAAAACCTCATTAAGAGAAGGCAATATTGATTGTCTTTAGTTTACTCAGTGTAAGAATGTGAGTATTTTATACTTCAACTTATTTGTAATATTGCAAGTTCTTCCTCTCTTTTTCCTTTAAATACCAACCCAGAGAATTTCATTATTACTTAAATTTGGCAAAATAACAAACCAAGAGGGTTGAACAGGTATCCTTGGTTTCACTGAAACTAGAGTCGAAACCAAGATTCTCTGTGATTTTAAGCAGAAACACAGCTTCAACCTCTTCAAACACTAGGTCTATGGATCATGAAGCTCCATCCACACTCCACAAGCCACGCATCAATCAGAAAAGTCCCTACACTTGTCATATTTGGTATACTGTATAAATACAATACAACCCTTTATGTACCTGGTTCAGTAACAGGCTAGTGTGTCCAAAGTTACCTTGAAGGGCCAAGGGGCCATGTCCAGGTCAGTTGCCGCAATACCAGAAGATGCACACGTGAAACATACACCTCATTACATGTATGCAAAAAGAGAGAGAGTAAGTAAGACAGGAGTTAAGGGATATGTTCGTCTTTCAGTGAAAAGCAAGAAGAAAAATTCCAGATTTGGGATTCATAAGAAGATTGGTGATAAATGAAATGATGACTGTGGGTGTTCAATAATGAAAATGGACTAACTGATACTAATGAACAGTGCTGTTGGTACACCACACACACACACACGTGTCTTGCCACAATTCCTCTCTCCCTCCAGCAGTCGCAGAATTACAAGGATTGAATAATACATAGGACCTGTCAGCTTGGTTGGTGCAAGGAACAGCAGAGACTTGTGGCAAATGGATTACTGTCATTCTAGAGTTAGATTTCTGGAAAAAGCACACAGGGCAATGAAGGTGCAGGGAAATGGGCACTCAGTCTAAGTTCTCAGTTATTCATCTGTGAAATGGGCATCACAATGCCCTCCTCATGGGGTCTTGTGAAGGTCAAATGGGATGATCTATATAGGAGTGCCTGGTGCTCATTGCGCAATACATGTGGATGTTTAGGGGATGATAAGGAACGATATGAATAAAAATGCTGAAGATGAAGAAGTGAGTGATGGCTCATAGAGGATGACAAAATCAAAATTCAAAAAGATTTCAATAGTTCTTAACTATGAGGAAACACTCCTAACGCGACCCTAAATCAAGATAAACCAGAGTCCTTCACTTGGGTTGAAAAACAGGCCTGGTGAGGGCATGATGTGCAGACAGGTGGTTCAATAGCAGTTGTGATGGAAAAACCCACTGAGCCAGCGGGGCTGACGGTGTGACCAAAAGGTAAGGCAATCTTGGATTGCATTGCTGTTAAGATTGTTACAACATGAATTCAGAACTAGACCATTTACACAGGGTTTTTACACGTACCCCCTTATAAGTGAAGCATATAATTGGATTAAGGGAAGTAATTACTCCAGTGAACTCTGTCTGAGTCAGGAGACCCCTGGGTATCTTGTCCACATCTGGTCACCGATTGTAAAAGGACTGTGAGCGATCTGGAGGACAGCCTGATGTTGTGTAGACAAAGGAACAGAAACCCAGCTCAGCACCAGCATGCACCAGCTGTGTGACCTTAAGAAAAGGACTTCACCTCTCCAAGTGGAGCCTCAGTTTCCTCAGCTATGAGATAGGAATGACAGCTCCTGCCCTACAGAGAGGTCTTGAGGATTAAATGAAATCACATACATCCTGTGCCCAGCACAGGTCTGCACAGAGGGAAGACCTCTGAAGGTTATTAGGCAGTCAGCCTTCTTAGTTATCCACGTATGGGCGTCCATGCTGTGGGTCAGCTGTAACCTAGTTTGATCCCAGGTCAGTTTCCTTTTGATCCCTCCATCTTCACACCCTGGGCCCCTTCCCTCTCCTCCTCTACCAACCCCATATGATGAGCCAGTGGGAGCCCAGCAGGGACAGACTAGACAAACCAACCATACTTGCCACCTGCTCCAAGACAAGTCAGTAGACAACCACAGTACCTGTTTCCCAGACTTCGGGATTCCACGTCTAAAATGTTTACTGAGCACCTGCTGTGTACCAGGAGCAGGTGCAGACAGGAATGGGTCAGCGTGCTCCCCACTCTCATGGCCCTTATATTCTAGTGGGAAAGTTAGACAATAAAACATGTATACACATACACACACACACACACACACAGAGAAACACATAAATAATAATTACACATGAACAGAGCACCAAAGAAGAACAGAATAGAGGAATGCTAATTTGGGGGCCTCAAGACATGGACTCTTAGAAGAAGGGACATGTGAGCTGAGCACCAGAGGATGAGTAAGAAGTTCCCCAGCTCCCCTCCCATGCAGGCAGCTGCATCACTCGTGGGGACCAAAGGGCTCTTGTCCACCCTGAGAGGGAACCCCCAGCTCCCTACTCATGGAGAAGCACTTCTTACTCCAGCCCACTGCAGAAAGTCCCCCAAAGCTCCCTGCCACACTTCCCAGGAGCTCCCACCCCCGCCCACCACTCCTCCCAACTAATAACACCTTCCCGCTTCAGAGCCGGCTCTTCTAATTAAGGCCCTGTTCTTAGTCAGCCCTGCCTGGTAGAACCTGCTGGGCCAGAAACACACCTGTCTCGCTTCTGGATGGCTCTAAGCTTCTGGAACACGTGTACCTTCCCCATGGCCACCCCACCCTTGGCTTTCTGCCCCCTCCTCCCAGTCCCTGGCATTCCTGGCAGCCCTAGGGCAGAGTAGGGCTCGGTCAGGGCGCCCACTGGTGGGAGTCTGCAGTGCTGAGGCTCAGACGCCCTTTTCTCAATAATTCTGCACACTGACATGTTCTTGATGTTGGTGAAAGCTAAAGAGAAATAGCAAAGGCAGGGACAGACACAGAAGCAGAAGGACAGAAGGAGAGAAAAGGAGCAGCATTGAGGACTAGACAGGGAGGCAACGTGAGAGAAAGAATGAAAGGGAGGGAAACAGGCAAAGAGGTGAGAGGGAGACAGAGACAGAGACAAAGAGACGCTAGAGAAAAAGAAACAATGTGTGGGAAGAAAGAAGCCAGAGAGACAGAGGAAGAGCCAGGGAGCACAGGGAGAGGGTGGGCAGGGACCTTGGGGAGAAACCTTTTCCTGATGGGCAAGCTAGGAGGGAGCAGCCACAGGAGCCCACAACACGGTTCCCCCCAGACTGCAGCCACCAGCAAGAAGGTCACAGAAGCCTCCAAGGATAGCGGGGGACCCTTGATGCTGGAGAATGTCTTCCTCCAAATCTCGCACTGATGGGGAGGCCACCAGAGGACTGGACAAATGTGTGGCCTGGAATTAAGATGGAATTAACCTGTGAGAAATCTGACATGCTATGATAGCGGGAGGGTTTCAGGCAGCATGAAGACACTGGGACTTTCCACTCTATGACAAACGTCCCAAGACCAGCCAGGGGAAGAGCTGCCACCCTCCCAGGCTGGGAACGCTGCCTCTACTCAACTGCCCTGCCCTGGCGTGGCTGTTACCCTTCCCTTCCACAGACATGAGGTGGCCCCTCAGTGTGCCAGGCCTCGCGCTGGACCCTGGAGATACAGAGACTAGGGAGATGCAGGTGCAGCCTCTGGAGTCCAGGTTTGGTGGGGGGAGGGCAGCAATGATGAACCACCGAGAAGCCCAGGTGAAATCCACAGGCACATGGCGGAGGGAGATGTCCTTTGCTGGTATGGAGAAGCAGGAAGCCTTCCAAAAGCTAGCTTTCATACGTATCTTAAAACCTGGTGGAACTGGAGAGATCAAGAGGAGAGCGGGACAGTGTGGGCAAAGGCTCCAAGCCCAGGAGGTGAGCCTGTATATTGCCCATGTGGGCTCATTCTGTGGAAAAAAGTAGGTGGGAATGACGTTCTGGAAAGCCCTAATTGCCGTGCTAAGGTGTTTTACTTTACTCTGTCAGAAAGGAGGGGACATAAAATGATTTTGACCTGAGGGGTGATAGTGACAAATAAATGGCAAGCAATAGGATATATTGGAGTATATGAGGAAGCCATTTGGTGTAAACCTAATTCGGCCTGACCTTGTTTTTCCAAAAGGGGCTGACCTGGCCATAGAGCATGCCTTGTATATCTGCTTAAGCATTTGCTATGTCCCAAGGACCGGAACAAATGGCCTTCAGATAAAGATGCAACTTCCCCCAACATTGGCATTTCCTTAAGGATAAGCATCTCTCCTATGCTGGGAACTGATTGGTGTGCTCATCTGTGACCACCCAGGTCAAGACAGCACACCTGCCACCCTGCTGTGTCCTCCAAGACAGCAAACCTGCTGCCTGCTGTGTCCATCAATCACTGTGCCGACAGAGTGGTCTCGTGACTATTGTAAAAGCAACATTTCAATCACATGTGAGACATGCTCTTTGAGGGTATATAACCACTCTGTACACCCCACTTCTTTGGTGCCCTTCCTTCCTTCAGGAAGAAAGGCCCTGGGCTATATGGTCTTCACATTTGGCTCATCATAAACTCACCCAAATTTTCATTTATAGATTGGTTGTGGATTATTTTCATCGACAATAGGAACAGCGCCTTGCTCAACATCTCTGTTTCTTCCTTTATTTAACTCACTGGGGGAACTTGAACAGGTCATCTGTCCCCTTTGAGTTGAGTTTTCTGTAAAATAGGGGGTTTTAACCAGATTGGTATTCTATTCTGGAACCAAAGAAAAGTTCATTTGGTGGCTTTTTTTTTTCTGTCCAGCTTACAATTGTGGAAAATAACTGACAAGATGAGCTCTCAAGTCCCTCCCACTCGCCAGTCCAGGGGGCCATGAAAGACGTGTCCCTCCTTCACCGTGGGCTCCTTCAGACCTGCCCGACCTGCGGCACATCTGGCTCCTCCCTGCTTGTCACAAGGTCTGGGCTCTGCCTGCGCTCACCAGCCTGTGCCAAACACCCCCGGGGCAGCTGAGGCTGGTGCCCACGAAGGCACAGCCTGCCTGACCTAGTCAAACCGGAGTAATAGATAGCAACAATCACAATAATAGCAACAACAATAACAATACCTCCCCTAACTTTAATGGAACCATTATTTATGCCAGCCATGAGATCTAAAGACTCTAACACGTTTAATTCACTTAATCCTCACAACACCCCTCTGAGGGGGGTGTTAGCATGAACCCCACTTTAAATGATCAAGGGGGAGCTGGGAAGAATTTCTCTATACTCAGGACTCAGAAGAGGCGAACTGCATGGAATGGGCTGCCTCAGCATTAGCCTTAAAAAAGCATTTGCCAGCTGAGTGCTCTGATTTTAGTTAGATTGTATCATTAAGATGAATAAAAGTAAACAATTTTGAGAAGACAATAATCCAGACCATGCAATCATGTTGATTTGAGGAAACGTGGATGAGTGCTGACGTAGGTGAAGGAGTCCACAGGACTTGGCCGGAGAGGGGAGCATGGAAGGAGACCCTGAAGCCTGGAAATATGGTTTGAATCAGGGCAAGGAGACCCTCTGCTTCGGAGGATTATAAGGAAGGCCAAGAAATCTGAAGGACGTCTTTTTTCATTAGACTATTTCTCAGCATCTCACGTCCACCTCTTTAGCTACTTCCTGCGTGAGGGGCTATTAAGCTCACTTGGGTGTTGTAAGAGAAGGGGAAATACATGAGCAAGTTGGGACGGTTCCTCTGGGAAGAATGTGCCCAGCCCCCATCCCACAGAAAGGACCAGGTTCATCCTCCCACAGAGTGACATCCATCCCAAGTGGCTGTCCTCTCAGAGCCGCCTCCCCCTCTCTGTGTAGTCAGGAAGGGCTGCTGAGTCCCCCTGGGCCTACTTGACCCTCTAGGAAAACCATTCCTTCCCCTGCTCACATGCCAGGTGGCTTGAGGGTAAGTGATATATGGACAGAGTGAATCCAATCAGATCAGAGACAGTCTTTGAAAAGCACAAAGGGTATAAAAATGTGAGGCTGTTAAAATCTGCCTTGTTGTAAAAGATGTAAAAGACTCTAAAAGCAAAGACACAAGATGAACACCAAAGGTGTAGGGGAAAAAAGTCATTGTGTCTGGCTCCTTCTATGTCGTCTTCCCCTTCCTCCTCCTCCTTTTGTTTCCAGATCAGGAAAACAAGAGACAGCTTGTGTGCTTCCAGTCAACAGCAGTATGTTGTCTCCCCATCTGAAAGGGTGGGCTTCCCTCTAGGCACAGGAGCCAGGCGGGGAGGGCTGCAGAGCTCCACGCTCTGGGTCCATGCTCAGCCCTGCACAGGGAGCAGGCACCGGGCAGCTTGTGTGGACAGTCCCTGCCCTCCAGGAGCTCTGGAAGGACAGGGACATGGACCCTAGAGACGCAGCAGCCATTACAGACAAGCAAGAAGAGCCAGCTCTGACCCCAGACTGGAAGGAGACAGGAACAGAGAAAATGCTGGTGGGATGGGGAACTGTCCAGGAAGGCATCGCAGAGAAGGGGTGATGGAGCAAACTGCTAAGGGCCTTGATTTACTTATTCATTTATTCATCCATTTTTTCAACAAACATCTGTCGCATCTACAGGCTTCCAGACACTGCTGAGGAACTGAGGACACCAAGAGGAATAAAACTGGACAATCTCACACCCAGCGGAGAGAACAGACATGTCTAAAAAAAACTGAGCCCTGAACTCAGGGCTGCGTCAAATTATGACAAGTCAACATGTGGGCAGAGAGGAGGGGCTGGGCATTGACCTGGCTCATGGGTGAGGTTGGGGGCTGCCGGGCAGACAGCATGGGAAGGCACACCAGGGAGAGGGGCTTGTGCAAAGGAAATGAGAAGTCAAACAAGGACCAGCCTGGAGTCTCACCTGGCTGAGGAGGTGGGTGCCCAGGGGAGAGGAAGATGAGGAGAGAGGAAGGCTGGGCCCAGACTCAGAGGGCTGGGAATGCCCAGCTATGGGGTTTGGAGGATGCTGGAGGATGCCAGCAGGAGAGGATCATACTAACCCAAGACAGGAGGAACTTGATGGGGCTGGCAGGGAGAGGACACAGGGTGTTGAGCCAGAATGGAGGGTGAGGACAGGGGTGGCGAGGGGAGTAGCCTCGGAAGGAGCAAGGGTTCCCTCAGTGTTTGAAATGAGGCCATGTCTTAATGATGTTGTACAAAGCCTTCCCAGGAGACAGAGTATTGGTAACATCACTGTGCCCCACCAGCAGGTAGTTGGGACTCAGGTACCCCTTGACCACGGCACACTGGATCAGATTCTGGGCTGCCTCCAGAGCTGCAGCATTTGGTGGCTTTTCTGCAAAACATATTTACTCCATCAATCATTAGGGTTTCAAGGATACTTTCTTAGGGTAGGGACAAGCACCTAGTCCAGTCTCCCTCTGCCCGCCCCCACCACCACCACCACTACCATAGCCAACAAATTCACATAAATGATGGCAACCACCCACAAAGAGAAAACAATCATTGTGTTCCCTGATTCCTCCTTGCAAAGCTTCTTCCAGAAAATTCAAAACTGCTCTGGAAGAGAACTGCAGCACAACGCACCACTTCTCAGTGGGCACCACAAGGCAGACGTGGCACCACTGGGCCATCCAACTGCCTTGCCATTACAGGTAGCGATGCTCCCCCATATTGTTGCCGTGGCTACCAAGGAAGAGGATGCATTTGCCATAAAAGCACCAATGTTTGCAAAAGATTTTGTTCTGTCTTGCTCCATGCTTGCCTTAGGTATGGCTAGAAAGAGAGTTGGAGGTGGGGATGGGGATGGGTGGATTTGGGGAAATGTTCTGCCAAGGAGGGACTCCTGTTGACCTGCATCCTGTACTGAGAGTCCACTTTAAAGCTAAAATGTTTCCCTGACACTGCCAGGCACCACAGCATTGCCTTTTCTCCCATGCTTCCCAGACATTCCACAGGATACTTCATCATGCAGAACCCTCTGCCCCATGCTCACCCCTTACCTACAAAGTTGCCTATGAAGGCAATTCCTAGGGCAATATCATTGTATCCATAGGTGTGAGAGCCTTGGATATGCCAGCCGACTCCTTCATACACACCACCATCCTGGCCCACCAGGAAGCTAGGATTGGAAAATGGAGAAAGTCACTCCTGGAAAGGGAATTGGCTTCATCCACTCCTTGGATCATTAATCTATTCTTTCATGCATTTATTAGTTATTGACTGAACATTTCTGTATGTCAATGTGTGCAGAGACAAAAAACATAACAAGAGCAATTCCTGAACCTAAGAAATGAAGACTTACAGTGACAAACAATATCAGCAACTTCAACCCATTGCAACACAGCCTTTGTCCCCACAACTCCGCTGAATCTGACCCCTCCAAGGTGATCAGGGACTGCCTTGATGCTGGAACAGTGGAAACATTTTTCTTCTGGGTTACAGTGATTCTGTTGCCCACTCTCTTCTTGACATGTTCTCTTCCCTGGGCTTCCGCAAGCCCGCATCCTCCTGATTTTGCTCAACTCTACAGCTCTTCCGCAGGTCCCTCTGCCTTCCAACCTTCCTTTCCTCAAATGTGGTGCTCCTTGGGACTCTGGTCTAGGCCCTTCTCTCTTCTTATTCAACATATTCTCCCTGGACAACCATCCAGTCCCACAGTTTCATTCACTAGCTATAAAAACCAACATGGCTTAAAAACCCCATCTTCTTCTGTAATTTCCTCAGCCAGAAAATTGGGCATCATCCTGAATGCCTCCCTCTCGCTCTCCAGTCCCATCCAATCTTTAGTCATGGTTAATGTACATGTATTTCCTATTTTAAATTCCTCCACATCTCTCCATGCTGACTGCCACTGTGCTACTCCAGGTCACCATCCCCTCCTGTCTGGATTACTGCAATAGCCCCAAGCCCGAGTTTTGCCTCCTTCCAATCCATTCTTAAAATAGCACCCAGAGTGGTTTTGCTAAAATACAAACCCTACCATAAGGCATGACCTTCCATTTGCCTTTCAGATAGAGTCAATCTGTAAGGACCAACCCCATGGTCCTCCGTGATGCGGCTCCTGTCAGCCTCTCCTGCCTTACCTCTTACCATGTCCCTCTTTGAAATCTATTTTTGGATCTGAGTTAAACTTCTTCCAGTTCCTCAAAGATATGTACTTTGTCTGGATCCTGGGGCCTCGTGTATGCTGCTCTCTTACCTGGAACACTCCTTGTCCTTCTTTGCCTGACTAACCCCCGCTCCTTATCCATGTCCCAGTTGGATGCCCCTCCCTCCGGAAGCCCTTCCCTGACGCATTCACTCCCCCAAAGTCTGTTAGAGGCTCATCCTGTGCATATCCTGTTCTTCACCTGTCACAGTACCTAACATTCTGAATTGTCACTGCTTGTTTACTATCTTCTCTCTCTACTCCACAAGGGAAGGAACCGTAACTATCTTACCAAGCACCAGGCACATAGCAGATACCCAATAAATATTGATTAAAAAGTTAGAAAATGGTGAGTGAGTGGGTGCTGTGCTCTGACTGGAGTCCATATCGGAGGTAGAGATAATGCATCATGAGGCTAGAGTGGCAGGGGACGCCATAAAAGGTTTCAAAAGCCAAGGAATAGGGATCGAGCTCCTGAAGAGTGAACGAAAAGGAAAACTAACACTGCCTCAGCTTCTGGAATTTTCCATTTGGAATTTCCAAATTTATAGTCAATTCTCTATTATCTGTGTTAAATAATCATAGCGAGACTGTAAAAATCCTGCAAAGTGCAGCGACAGTTGTCTCCTTTTTGCAAACGTTGCTTTTAAAGTGGGTATTAAGAGAAGAGAGGCAGCCAGCCCAGAAGGAGACATATGCCAAAGCAAATCCACCTGAGACTTTGTGAAATTTGTTGTGATTAAGTCACCGATGAATAATTGAACTTTATAGTGATCTAACCCTAAATCTCTTCTAAGAAAATTCCAAGGCATCTTCTAAGTAGCTTCTGCTCTTCCATTAGCTTAATGTGTTTCTTTATTATAGACCTGGCATTAAAGGAACATTTTTATTTCATTCTCTATCTTCAGATAGACAAGGTATTATTATCCAAATTGCAGGGATAAGGCAAAAGAGCCCAGCGAGGTTAAAACTTCCTGTGTCTGTAAAATGGAGTAAGCAATACCAGAGGTATCACAAGATTCTAGCGTCAGAGAGAGCAAGTTTGGGATGGAGCCAGACTGCAGTAGTGGGTGAGCAGGGCCTGTGTCTCTGAGTGGTTGGAAGGGATTGCATAAAAAAGGCACAGTCCTTTGATGTCCTTCCATGAGGGTCTCATAGTCTTGCTTTTATTACTGTTGCTTTCAATGTTGTTTTTTCAGAGTCTTCCTAACAACTTGCAGAGAATGTGCCCAGGAAAGATAACTGACCCTTAGCTGTGCTCTGAATGATACTCAGTGCATAAAATATGATGTCTTATGTCAAGCACCGGGCACAAAGGAAGGGCTCAGTAAATATTGGTTCCCTCCCACAGCCATCCTTCCTACAGCCCTGAGGAAAAGGAGGGTCATGTTTCCACCGATCCCACTTACTGATACCCGATGTCACAGAAGTTCCGTGTGTCCATGTGGAAGGATTGTATGTCTTGGACTCGAATCTGGCAGTCCATGGAAACATTGCAGGTTGTCCCAGAGGTGTGGATGATGATGACATATTTGGCTGGGAGATTCATTTTAGGGCAGTGTGTCTCTCTGGCTTCCCAAGCTGACCGCGTGATAATGTTGGGGCAAGCTGTGGTGAGGGGAAGAACCAAGGACATGGGAATGTGCCTGTGCCCACATGTGGAGAATCTCACACCTGCAAGCTGGACTACTCTTCAGTCTCCCCAACCTCTGCACCCTTGGCACATCCGAACATGAATTGGGCTGTGGGATTCTGGGAAAGTCTGGATAGGGATTGTCTGGGTCATGCGACTGGAACCAAGGGACAGAGGCAATAATCTATAAGTTCTGATAACAACTATGGAAACAGTGTGTGAGCAGAAGGGAAAGGACTGTTCATCCTACAGAGCATCATTATTTTATTCAAAAAACAAAGTATACCTACATACTTGAATATTCACTGCCCATACATGCAGACATGTCTACTTATGGAACAGGGCCAATATGCAGAAATCAGCTGACTCTCTGAACTCATTGCATGTACATGGAGATAATCTGAAATCTACAAAAACTCTAAAAATGTTAAAGAATTATCATTATTGAAGATAGCACCTGTCCGAAAGCAAGAAAAGCTTCATTTAAAGATTTGCAGTTTTGAAAAGCTTAATAAAAAATATCCTTGAGTCCAAGGAAAGGTCAACTCTAGAAGAAAGTGTTAAACTACTGAAAGTGCTTGTTAATTGTATGGTTTTAGGTTGCTGCTTGTTCACTCCAAAATAGTGTACATTTTTTTATTATCGAACTTCTTGGAATATTCACTCCGATGACAGTATAACCTGTGAACTCAAGTTTGTCTCAGTCTTGTGATCATGTTGCAGGTTGGCTGGTTTTTGCATTTAGAAATGAATGTGTGTGTGTGTGTGTGTGTGTGTATTCATGTAGTATACATAAATATGCATATATGTTTACTCAACCCCATTTCCATGCTTATTTTTCTCCATAGCCTTCATGCCATCTGGCATCATATATATTTCATGTATTGATTTCTTCATTTTCTTTCTTCACTGAAACGTGCAGTTTTGTCTGTTTTATTTGTAGCTGTATCCTCAGTACTGAGAAGAGTTCCTAGTATTCAGTAAATATATGTTAATTGGGTGAAAATGTGTGTACGTATATGTTTATGTCAAGAATGGTTCCATGGCTATAGCATTCTAGTGGGAAGGAGAGGAGGTCAGGAAGCTATCTTCTCAGAATTTTCCAGATCACATAGTTATGATAGGCAGGAGATATATGTTCTTGGTCCAAGAAGCCAGTGAACACCAACATGAAAGAACACCTTCTCGTGTGGTTGGTGGTAACTGGGAGGAGGGTGAGGTGGGATCGAGGGTCTCACCTTTCCTGGGCATCACTGGCTGTTGAGTGGCCAGGCAGATCTCTTCTTTCAAGAGAAGTGGCTGAATATACCTGGGTGACAGGTAGCCCCTCTGGATGGCGTAGGAGATCAGGCCCTCTGCAGCTGATAAGGCAGCAAGGCTAGGACTGCTGCCTGAAAGACGACAACACGGAACACAGAACTGTCAGCAAGAAACTCCAATCAGGTCTAGATGTGAAGGGAGGATGAGATGAATACCTGAGCCTGAATAACTGATGGATGGGAAGAGAGGAAATGGGCCCAGTAGCCAGAACAGAGGGCCTACGAGGCAAGGAATAACTTGGACAGAGCTCTCGGAAGCCAAGGTTGGGCACCCCTTCTGAGTACCAAACTAAGACTTTATTTATCTGTTCCATCTCTAGGTGGAAGAGCTTGGAAGTAGTAAAAGCTACATGCAAAGGAGGCCCACCTGACCAAGTCACGTATGCCCTAGCATGGAGAAAAGGGTAACAGTATTTACTTAGTAGCTCCCACAATCAGGCATGTGGCAAGTGCTCTTTACATTCATTAACTCATATAATTCTCACAGAAAACCTCTGAGATAAATGCTATCACCAACTCGAGTTGGTAAATAACGATCCTTGCAGGTTCCAGTTATTAATCTATTAGCTCTCAATGCTGTGCCTGCTCTGTGCTCTCCTTTTTTTCCCTTGGGACTAGAAATCTGGAAACTACATTTCCCAGACTTCCTTGCCTGCTGGTTTCTGGTTGGGCTCTACCAATGGGACATGTTGGAGGAAGAGAGAAGCCACGCTTTTCTGCCTCTGCCAGCCACAGCCTCAGAGTCACACAACTTCAGACTCCAGAAGTGATGACAACGACTGTGAGCTCAGTGTCAGTCGTGGCTTCAGCAGTCTCACAGGAGTGCAGACCAGAAAGGAGGAAGAGGACAAAGAGAATGCTATGTCCTAGAATCCAAGGGAGAAAAGAACTTCAAGAGAGGGACAATTGCAAGAGAGGACAAGTATGATGTAGGCTGAAAAGATGAGTGTTGAGATGAGGGAGTGGAAGAAGAGAGTGTAGACAACTCTCTGGCAGAGGGGCAGAGGGGATGACTGTTACCTAACTTATTCCCAAAGAAGGCAAGGCCCAGGGAGACGTTGTTGTAGCCTGGGGTGTGCACGCCTTGGACGTTCCAGCCGACACCTTCATACACTCTGCCATCATCCCCAACCAGGAAGCTATGGGGCAGGGAAATATGGACTCAATGGCAAATCCCTGTAACAAAAGCTTTCACCCTCCTCAGAAGGGAAACGGTTCTAGAGGCTCATAAACATGTACTATGCTTCAATGATGTAACAGTTGGAGGGAGGGGGAATAACTCATTTTGGACTTTCAAGAGATGTGGGAATATACTTTAGATTTTCTTGTGACTTAGCTTACATGTGTTTCCCAGAACCTCACTTTAAAAATACTCATTTGGTTCAAAGTGGGATTTGAATGCATGACTCTCAAGGGCCTGAGGACAGTAATTCATCATTTTTCAAGGGCATGAGTATTCATTCATCATTTTTAAATTATGGGACCAAGCACGTGAACATTTAAAACAATCAATCTGAATTCAGGAATTCCTCTTATTGATTTTTCTTCAGTTTCTCCTTAGGAATTCCCATAAGTCCTTCTTTATCACAGAAATTTGTTTAGAATGTTCCTTTTTTCATTTTATTTTTTAAAACAAATGTATCTATTCTTTTGTTCTACCTCCTCCTTTCTTTCTGCCTCTTTATTTTCTTTCTCATCCTCCACTTTCTAATCAGTCTTCAGAATTGATGTTTTCACAACTCTTGCCATATTCAGCTTTTATCAGACTATGAGTTTCTACAGCAAACTGAACACAGGAAGAACATTTCCCTGAGGTCGCCCAAATCCCCTGAATTGAGTCACGTCAACTTTGCCCCGTGTGCCCACATTGGCCTGAGGATGAAGTGGGGGCCTCAGCATGTCCACCGTGTTCCTGGCTCCACTGCCATTACTTTCAGCAGGTTCCTTTGTCACTCTGCAGTCACCTTTGGTTAGTCCAATGTGAATAGTCCCTTGGCTACAGTCAGCTGCATTGTACAAACTAGAGACTGTTAAATTGTCACTGCAGAAACCTGATTTAGAGACACAGTGGCTAAAATCCCTTAGAAATACTGTGGCTGAAGTAGGCAACACAGCAGTGACAGCAGCGGGACAATAGAGGCACAAGTGGCAGGGACAGCAACTGAGCTGTGGCGAGTACAGACCGCTTCCACACAGTGTGGATGGTCAGCAGCTGAGCTGTGGCGAGTACAGACCGCTTCCACACAGTGTGGACGGACAGCAGCTGAGCTGTGGCGAGTACAGACCGCATCCACACAGTGTGGACGGACAGCAGCTGAGCTGTGGTGAGTACAGACCGCATCCACACAGTGTGGACGGACAGCAACTGAGCTGTGGCGAGTACAGACCGCTTCCACACAGTGTGGACGGACAGCAGCTGAGCTGTGGCGAGTACAGACCGCATCCACACAGTGTGGACGGACAGCAGCTGAGCTGTGGTGAGTACAGACCGCATCCACACAGTGTGGACAGACAGCAGCTGAGCTGTGGTGAGTGCAGACCGCATCCAGAGTGTGGACAGAAAGGCCTCTGACCCCGGCCCCTGGGGCTCTGGTGGCTACAATGGAAACCTAGAGCTGTTCTTACTTATTTGCAGCTAATAAATAAATAAGAAGACATGGGTTATCCTTTCCAAAATGCATAAATCAGAAATCATTTATATTTGTCTTTAGAATTCAGGGAAGAAAGCCTCATTCCCACTCTCTTTCTCTCTCCATATGTATATATCTCCTTATTCTTGAGGAGAAAAGAAGAGGTTCTGGGCCTCCACTGGTAATCCTCAAAGTGGATACTCAGCACTCAATATAAGGATCCCCATGCCTCACACTGTGTTAACACGGGCACTCCTCCCTCCAAACCCAATGTCACTGCTCCTGTAGGATCGGGGTCTCACTCCTGGTGGCCCTTCAGGGTAGCCAGTGGGAGACCGCTCCTCAGGGAGAAAGGCCTGCCTGTGTGAGAAGTGGAACAAGTGCTGGGCTAGCTGGCAGTCTGGGAACAGTTCTGGATCCACAATCCCTAGACGTGTGACTTTGAGCAAATTCTCTAACCTCCCCAGACCGTGGCCTTCTCACCTGAGAATCAGTGGTGGTACCAGTTCTCCTGCCCATCCCTCAGAGCGGCCAGGAGGGCCTACTTGGGCAATACCTGTAAAGACCTTTGTAAACTGTAAAGTTCTGCAAACTCCAAGGCGGCGGCTCCCTTTACATTATTACACGACTTCCCCTGCTTCTTCCCAGGAGCTCCCAGCGTCCAAGACCACATATGAATAAATGCTCTGAGCCGTCACTCCTAATGACCCCTGGAGGATTTTGGATTTTGCTTGTTTGTTTCAATATTTTTATTCATTATAAAGCAACGTGAATGGGAAAGTGGGAAAAACAGAGAAGGGGAAGTGGAGGCCCCCTCAGAGGGGTACCTTGAATGTGGGCTCTGAGAACCTGTCCAACCTCTTACTTGTAGGCCACGTCGCACCAGCCTTTGGTGTAGACAGAATGGGACTGAAGGCCCCGCAGTCTCTGGCTGCAGACGTTCTGCTCCTGGCACTCCATCCCCATGAGCTGGTCCGTGATGACGAAGGCCACAGGCAGGGTCAGCTGGGCCCTGCAGGTCAGAGATCTCGCGCTCCACTCCTTGCGGGAGACAATGGTTGGAGCACCTGCAGGGTGCACCACAGGATGGCGTGCTCCAGGGCCTACCCATTTCCTCCAGCAGGCGGCAGGCGGCAGGCGGCCAGCGGTCCACCCTGCCCTGAGTCCTCTCACTCCAGGGCCCCGCCTGCTTCACTGTGATGGGAGAGGTATCTGGAGGAGGCCTTGACCCCGACAGCCTCCCCTTTGCATCTCCACATCCCATTTAGGCCAAAAGAATCCCCACATAGATTCTGCATTCAGCCTCAGAAGTCAAGTTGCTTTGCTCTCCAAACACTTCCTCTTCATATTCCCTAGAGGACAAATCCCACCCACAACCCTCTCTGGCCTGCTTTATGCTCCCCACCTCCAGAAAGCAGCCCCAGCAACACCCACACCCAACCCTGGTGGTTCTGATATGACTTCCCTTGAAGTAGCTCAGCATGGATGCCTCAGGATGCATTTTCTTCACAGGCATTTGCCCCAGGTCTCTGACTGTGTCTTTCATCTGTCCCGTCCCTCAGAACAGTGACTCTGAGAAAACGTCTGCTACTCTCCTCAAATCAGGGGCTCCCTGGTTCCAGAGACCATGGGAAGTTCCATGAAGGTTGGGTACATATATCTCTCTTTCAGATGAAAACTCACGGTGGGCAGGGCTGTGAAAGCCCCACACAGAACCCCAGGACCCCAGAGGGCTCCCTCACTATCCTTATCTTGGGAGCTCCCAGGAGCCCCCTGAGGGATTAGAGTGTCTCCACCCTCCTACAGAGAACTGGGGACTGGGGGCCTTGTCTTTTCTCCCTGGATTTTCCCTCCTTCCCGGAACCCACCTTTGCCTAAGGACTCAGGACAATCCATGGAAGTAGTATGCAGAGGCCTTCTTGGGATTCTACCCAACCCCACCCACCCAGTCCAGTCATAAAGAAGTCCTGAGAAAAACCTGGCCACCTAGGAAGCCCCAGCCAATCCCTAAACTGCTTCACTACCGCGGCCCTTGAGAATGAGCTGTGAGATGCCAACAAACAGGTCCAGAAGCCCGTCTGGTAGTCCTTTGGCCTGAGTTTCATTCCAGCAGAACTGGGTGGAATCCTCTATAGAGGAACACTGCACTTGGGGCTGGTCCTCAGAGAATACCTGGACCAGCTCAGAGGAACGGGCTCAACATCCCCACTGCACAGACCACAGCCTCTTGGGTTCCCCAAGTCCCCCGACTTTCTCTAGGAAACAATGCAGAGGAGAACCACACATGTTTCTGGCCTCACTCTGCCTCTCTGCCTCTCCCGTCTGCCCCAGTGAGGCTCCGTGCTCGCCCACCTCCTCCAGTCCTCCCTCCATGCCAGGTACACTGCAGTCTCTCCTGCCTCCTTATCTGAGCAGCTCTGCCTTTCCAGGTTCATCTGCATGCCTATTAATAGATCAGAGTGCCACATACCAAGACGGTCATCATCATTTTGAGCTAACATGTATAGATTAAGCACCTATCGATGCAAAAGAGGCTCTTGAAATATAGAAACTTGTAGACTATTGTGACTGCCTTCACAAAGCAGATTTTCTAGACAGGATTAATTGAGGATTATTCGCCACGAGCATGCCTAACCCCCTCTGCCTGCTCAACACCAGAGGTCATGGGAGCAATAACCACTAGAATGAGCAAAGTCACCAATGTCACCTCCCACAGGCCAGCTCTGTAGTTTATAAAACATTTTCAAGGGCATTAACAATTGTGGCTTAAAACAAGGTTATGAGATAAACAAAGCAAATTAACTACTCCTTCTAAACAGATGAGAAACTGAGGCCCAGGGAAGTTAAGTTACTCGTCTAAGATAATACAGGTTTTAAGCAGTGGACTTGAGTTCCAACCCAGGCTGTCTGACCCCAGAGCCATGTTCATAGCCACTATACACTGTGGCCTCTGCAAAGCTGTCAGATGACCTTGGACAAGTCACTGCCACATATGGCTTATTTCTCATTCTGTAAGACCAGGTCATTTAGGGTCTCCACCATGGTTATGAGATTCTACTCTTAAGTGAAATCATCAGGAGCAGACACATGACCACAACAGTGAGGCCAAGATATGCTGGGCAGGCTGGAGAGACTGGAGAGGATGGCAGCCCATCTCATCAGGGGAGAGGGGACCTGAGCTGGGCTCTGAAGTGGGACATAGGACTGACAGGGAGGAGCGATGAGCCTGGAGAGAATGATTTACAAATGAAACCAGGCTAGGGATAATGCCAAAAGCATTTCTGACCAATGAAGGAAAACTCACCGCAGGCCCCAAGACCCAGAGTGGAGAAGACAAGAAGCCATCGCAGCATCCTCTTGTGGTCCCAGGACACTGACAGGGAAAGTGTGAACCTCGGCCCTGGGAGAGACACTGACAGTTAACCAGACGGTGCTCACTCTTCAAAGGGCACCTACCCCACTGAATGCTGCGGCTATCTGCCTCCCCACCAAACTGTGGAGCTCCTTAGGGCCAGCACCTTGTGAGCCTTCTCAGGGTCCCCAGCACAGGGCCTGACCCTTGGCAGGTGCTCAATAAAGGTGAGGGTGCCAACACCTCTGTCTAGCCACCACCCTCCCAAACTCCTGCTACCCTGAGAGCTCCTGGTCCCTCACAAGAGCCCAGTGCCTCACCTTAGGCCTTCCAATGTAGATAATGTTGACAATGCTTAAAATCCTTGAGTAGCTGTTATGAATAAGCTCTATGTAGATATTTTCACACCTAGTGCTGCAATTTTATATTTAATCCTTAGAAAATTCCTATAACCCCTTAGATATTCGTAACCCCAAATTTATAGGTGAGAACACTGAGGCTCAGAAGGAGTGAACTACAAATATAGGCAGGAGTGGGCTTCATCCCCACCACTGTTTGAGAGTCAGAGATGTATTAAGTATCCAGTTTGACCATACACCCTGAAAAGATGCCTGACAGATGCTCAACTACCTTCTTCTTGAGTGAGAATAATAGCAACATCAGCAGTTACCACTTACTGATTTTATCCTACGTTCCAAGTATTTGCTGAGGACTCCACAGATATGTCGTTAAGAATCCTCACAATGACCTAGGAGACCCACAAATATCATCAGGAAACTGGGTTTCACAGACTTTAAGTTACTCAACCAGGAGGGGCAGATGAGGATTCATACTCAGGTCTGTCTGACTCCAGGGCCTCTGCCTGGAACTTCTCCACCAGCTGCTTGAGTTTCTGATGGAGGAGATTCTCAAGGTGGGCCCAAGAGGTTAGGCTCCAGGGTCAATGGTCCTTTCCAGCTGCAGGGACCTCTTCTGCTCTCTCAGGCAGAAATGAATTGCTTGCTCGTACTCAATCAAAATGAAATATCAACTCCCTGAGATGTCAATCAAAACAACAACTTTTCTCCCAATAATCCTACTGAGAAACTATAGGAGGTTTGAGATACAATGGGGGAAATCATGGCCCTCCAGAGTTTTTGTATTATAATCAGTAGTCCCTAGATGGAAAATGTTTAGAACCACAATTTGAGATTTGAGCATGTAGGAGGTTCCTGGATCAGGACAAGCAATTTCTTAGCAAATAACACCCAGGATTCCATTCATTTGGGGAAACTGTGCAGTGAAGATGAAATGAGCCCATCACAGAGGACAGCAGGCACCTAATAAGCATGTGGGAATGTGTTCAGCCTCCCTTATTGGCCAAATGAAAGGCAAGGATTAACTTATCCAAGATGGAAGCCCTGTAGGCTGGCCTCCCAGGAAAAGAGGTGGCCTTCTGCAAAGCTACCTAGAAACCAGCAATCAGTTCTGGTCAACAGAAAGTTTGGACGTTGGTCGTTTGATCACAGTGCTTCCTCAAACAGGAATGTGTATGTGGTGAAAGCAATCCTGAGCTTGTCACATCATACAGCTGAAATTACAAGGCTTGAACCCAGCCTCCGATCATGCCAGGGCAGGGACTGGTGGTGTCTCCCACCCCACCTCCAATGCAAAACACTGAGCTGGCAGGATAGGCTGGAGCCAAGAATCAGCCTCCTTGGCTCACATTACTATGCATTCTGTATAGTTAAAGATGAAATACTAAAACAGGAGACAAGGGAGACATAGTAGATAGGGGTCCAGGGCTAGACAGAAAGGGAAGAAATTGGGTAGAATTAACCCTAGGACCTTGACCTTGGCAAGGAAGACTCAAGAGTGGTAGAACCAAAGTCATTTAGGAGAATTTAGAACAGAGAAATTTTCTTATTCGGTAGAAGAAGAGAACCATGTTAACATTTTAACCTGATAGAGTCCTGTCCCTTCCATGGGAGAGGGCTTCTCAAGAAGAAAAACTCACACTCACCCTCAGAAGTACCTGTGGGTCCCATGTTGTCCCAGACCCAAAAGTCAGGGTGCAGGCGGCTCACCCCTCATTAGCTGGCAGTTCCTCCCTTCCAGACTTGGCCCTGGCCCTGCCCTTCTCCAGCTGCAGCCTCCTCTGGCCTTCACTCTCCCACGCACTGGAGGCCGCTCCCTCCTTGGGAAGGAGCTCTGGGGCTCTGGTTTTCCAGAGAGAAGGGGAAAGCCCAGGATCCCTAACGAAAGGTGGAGAGGAGGAGGAGGAGGATAGAGTTCTGAGTCTCTGAGCCGGCTCTATCCACAGCGCCAAGAGGAACTTGGTGAGACCAGACTTAGGCTGAGAGCAAGGGACTCGCCCTGTGAATAAGCCCAGGTACCTCCTCCCTGGGAAAGGACGAGATTGCCCAATGCTCCCTGAGCTCCTTCCTCGTCCCCAGCCCTCTGGAAGCCCGGCCAACCTGGAGGTGCCTGAGGGACCTGGGGTAGTGTCCCAACATCTGGAGACTTGCTCCCTGTGGAGACAGATCTGCTCTAGGAGTGCGAAGGCTGGGGGTGGAGGTCACTCACCAACGCCCTGCCCCACACGTCCCCTTCCACCTGGGTCACCAGCAGGGGCAGGATGGAGGCAGAGCAAGAGAAAGGGACATTCCAGGAGGCAGCACACAGTGTGTCGTCATCACTAGAACTTATTCTGACCCTGTAGCCAGCTGGCCCATTCATCCACCACCCACAGCTCAGCATCAAACTGTCTGAAACAAACACCACAAGAAGCATTCTGCAAACCAAGGCTCTCCACCTCTTCACCCACTCCTGACAGTGGCCTCAGTCTTCAGCTCTGGTCTACCGGAATCCCTATACCTTTTCTGAGGGGGTTAATATAAAGACTTTCCAGTCATGGTCTGCCAAGGGTACCTGAGTTGCAGCCCCATGAAATGGGCACGTGCACACCAGAGGTCCTGAAAAGCATGCTGCCTGCATGAGAGGCTACTTGAATACTGCTGTGTTCTACACACTGACAGGCCCCAACCACACTTCAGGGACGAGATCCGGGAGGAGCCCTCTTGGAACCTAGAGTTTCATATGCCTGTTGGCATCTGAAGGAGACATGTTTAATGAGCTCCATCCTCCATAAAGGTGGGGGATCTTGGGTGAAGGCCTCAGAGAGAGACATCTAGCAAAAGGACCAGGAATTACAGCTGGTGACAATGACAGAAACTACCTTACAAGTTTTCCTAAATCTTGGCAACATCCTCAAGTCTGAAATTTTTGTTTATGACTCCAGATGTTTCCCCATTGTGACTAGTAGAAAAATCCTTAAAATGAGAATGGTTTGTGAGCTCATCTTTGGAACAGTCAGTTAGGGAGAGCTGAGGAGACTTCTCACTCTGACGCCCAGACTTGTAAAAGAAGAAATCCAAGTGATAAAGGGAGTGGTGGCAGCCCCAAAGGGGAAAGGAAACTAGGTGAAGCCCTGTGATCCCTGACTAGAGATTAAAGGACACCTGGGAATTAACTGGTGGAAAGTCTGAGGCAAGGCCACTGATAGTCCATTTGGTATTGTTGTGAGAATCAGAAAAGGTCCTCCTTCCATAGTTAAGAATTGTAGTTAATATGTTATTTATTTCTTAATAAAAACAATTATGATAGGTAGTCACCTTGTATAAATCATGTAAATAAAATTATTAGACATAAAATAGCACTTTAAACTTTTAACTATAAAAATTAAGAACTCAAAGTCATTGAGGTAATAATTTGTTATGTAGTTTACTTTCATAGAAACAACCTTTATGCTAATTTTGACGCTTATTTGATCCAGTATCTCATTTTCTTAAAGATGAGAGACTGATTACCATCTAGTCTTTCTTGGGCCATTTTAAACACATTTTAATTTGGGAAGTGATATTCTCCACTAGTGAGTGATATACAAGTTAAATACATCTTGAAAGCTACAAAAGTATTCATAAAGATGTCTAGTATATTTTTGCTGCAAATGTGCTTCAACTTCAACAGGATTCACACTAGACAGAAAAGAACAGTCTCCTCTCTCTAATACAAGGATGTCTAATCAATTTCACTTTCCTTACTATGTTCATCAATTTATTTCAATTGTAAAATTTTACCTGGTTATAATAGTGCAAGTTCATCATAGTTTTTCAAACTTTATATGAAATCTACATACTAAAAAGGCAATAATTTTCTATCCATATTGTAGAATGTTCTTGTAAAAAGGACACTGCATATCCATTTTATTAAAAAGTTTGAAATATTAGGTTGACTCATAGATGGGTTGATATGAGTCTCACAAGTGAAGTGGGTCTTCTTCCTTTTTTCTAATATTTTCTACACTGGAGAAGTTATTGTCAAAGTCAAGGGATTCCTAATTTGTTGGCATCATTAATACATTTCATAAGCATTTTTGCCTCCTTTTAAAATAATTTCTTTAAGTTCTCTACTTTCAAGGACATTAAAAACACTGAATTGTGATTCCTACGTAATTTTGCTCATAAAAATAATTTTATTAAATACATTATGCCAAGTTAGTATTGAGCAAATGAATTTAAAAATGGTTATTATAAAATATCTAACTTATGTTGAGGTCTGGAATGTATCTTTATTAAGGGCATTAATTTGACTTTTCCATCAAAAATAGATGATGGTTTTAAGCTAATTTTTGTTAAATCTCATTTCAATATACTTCAATATTTTATTGACACTGAAAGATAGGTATTAAGCTCTTGGGCAACATAAAAAATATTAGGGCGGTCAAAAAAACTTTCAGCTCCTTCATTTACTACCACGTTTAAAGGTTTCGGAGCAAAAGGACCACAGAATTTTTTTAGAAATTTTTTTAGTATCTTTTGAGGAGAACTTGTAAGTGTTCTATACGTATTTGCAGCATTATCCTGGCCACACCAATCCTTCAAATCAAAACCATCTTATTCATTCAATTACTCTGCACACAATTATTAGGGTATACTCTATGTGAAGCTCATTATCCAAGGATAAGTAAAACAAGAATTAATTCACTTTCAAGGAGTTAATAATACAGCGTGGGACACAGCAACAATTGTTGTGACAATGAGGTGTAATGTGGAAATCCGTGTTGTTTGTAAAGTGAAATACTGTAAAAGGAATTATAAGGAGGAATGGGGAGGCCAGGAATGGATTATTAGTCAAGAATTGAGGCTATTAAATAGGCTATTAAGCCATAATTCCCTGGCTTCATGCTTGAGCTCAGCAAGGGAGTGAAATGGTGGGAGCAATGTCAGAAGTATAAGAGACTGGGACTATAAAAGGGATTTCCAGGGTTCTCAGTTTGGGAGGTGAGGTATTCCCCAGAGATGATGACTTCTGTGATCAGGGACAACTGAGATGAAGTCAAGGGAAAGCATTTGGAATTGAGAGGGTTGAAGGAACCAAGATAATGGAAGTGTTCTCAACACGAATGTCGAAGCAGCCCAGAGGCCAAAGGGGTGGTCAAGTCTTGGTCTTGACTGAGCCAAAGCACAGGACCATGGTCTGAAGACACTTCGGGGACAGGAAGCGTATGCTGAGACCTTCTAATGCACAAAAAAATGCAGGGGAGTGAGTAGACTGTGAATGTATTAGACAGTGTCAGGAAGTTAGCAGACAATACTGCCAGATAATACTATGGCTGCACAAAGCACCTTGGAAGGAGACTTGGGATGAAGGGAGAGAGTGGGGAGGCAAAGGATTGGAATTCATTCTGGAAGGTGCTAGGCTCAAGGCCCACTTCTGAGAGTCTGAGACTCTCTCCAGACCTCAGATCCCTCTGAGGAGGAGAGGTCAGTGTACACAGATAGGACGGGGGTGTCTTCTGCTGGTGGGGCAGCAGGAAAACCTGGATTCCGAAGAGGGACCTGTAGCCTTGAGGCTCAAGATAACACAGAATCTGGAAACTCTACTCAGCTCTAGAAGTGGTCCAAACTCCTCATTTTACGTAAAAGAATACTAAAGCCCAGAGACGGAAATACTTTTGCAAGACCACAGAAGAAGTCAGGCAAAGCAAGATCTAGAATCCAGCTCTCATCCCCACCATCTAGTGGGCACGGGGAATTCTGATCCTTCAGAGCGGGAGAAAGAGAACTTGGAACTGTCATTCTGTATATCAGATGGAACAACCTGCACCATATCTCAGTGATGGGAGAGGGCAAAATCAAGTTACAATGACTTTGACTGCTCTCTAGAAGGAGAAAAGCTCCAAAGGCATCAGCAGGATGTGAGGACAAAGCCTCTCTGTCCTGGGGATGGGGAAAGAGTGCTGGTTTGATTGGGTGTGAATACACCTCTGTTCTACTTTGTTTTGTTTCATGTTTGAATAGCCATCTGAAGAAACTGCCATGGCTCCCTCCCAGTGACTAAAAACACAGTCAGGACAGTTGCCTCTATTCAGGCACCAGCAGAATTGCCTCCCTCTTTGATGAGTAGTACCCTTGAGGAGAAGAACCTACATTTTGTGTCCCCTCACTCTTAACTGGGGACGTTGGTTTAGCTAGGAGCCTGTCGGGGGCAGGGGCTCCTGTGTGTCAGGCTAAGGGTGAGAACTTTGAGTCCCTCAGCCCTGCAGAGGTTGGAATAACCATCTGCCTGCCATGGGCTTACAGACAAGGGACCCACCAATGACGTGGGATTCCACAGTGAGGACTCCTCTCTGTGGATGGCACACAGTAAATGTGGAGTCCCTGGCTTCAGTCCACCTCCTCTTTCCAGGCTTCTCCCGATCCTTCTTCCCTTCCCTCTCCTCCCTCTATTTTATTTTCCACCTGAATCAAATACGTCATATATAACATACGTAATGTATAATGATATGTATGATGTGATTACATGTAATTATATAATATATATCATGTGATTATATGTAATCACAGTCAGTGGCTCTGAGCAAAATCATAGGGCAATGGTGAACAGACCTGATGTTCATTCATTTGTTCATTCACTCATTCATGCCTTTATTTATTCAGCATTTATTCACTGAGCATCAACTGTGGGCCAGGCACTGCCCAGCACCATGCTAAGCACTGAGGGTAGAACCATGAATAAGGCCCTGGCCTCAAGGAGATCATAATCTGGAGGAGATGCAGAGACATCAACTATCATAAAGCAGGTGCTAGGCAGTCTGGCTTAATAGAAGGAGGTGCACAGTGTTAAGGGAAGCTGGAGGCGTCTTCTGCCAAGGATGCAGGTCCAGGGGTCAGGTAGGTGGACACGAAGGGAAGTCTTCTCCAAGAGGGTTATATTTGAAATGGACTCCAAAAATCACAAAACTTACTAAGCCACCTAGTGCCTAGCTCTGGCTAGGTGCTTGGAATACAGAGATGAACTAGACAAGATCTCCGCCCTAAGAAGCTCAGGGCCAGAAGGGGGACACTGGACCAGCACCCCAACAGCTACCCTCAGAGCAGAGGTTGCACCTGACTTCTTGGAGACACGTTTCACAGGGCCTGCACATGATTTTTAGTTTTGTACTTCCACTAAATCAGCCGCTATTATTTAAATATCTGGAGTTTTAAAAATAAAAATTAAGATATATTGATGTCTTAGCTCGGGCTGCCTTAACAGAATACCATAGACTGAGCAACTTAAACAACAGAAATGTATTTTCTCACCATTCTGGAGGCTAGAAGTCTAAGATCAAGGTGCCAGCAAGGTCAGTTTCTGATGAAAGCTCCCTTCTTGGCTGGTAGACAATTGCCTCCTCAGTGTGTCCTCACACAGCGGGGAAAGAGAGAGAGCAAGCGATCTGGTGTCTCTTCCTCTAAGGGCACAAATCCCAGCATGAGGGCTCCACCCTCATGACCTCCTCTATGCCTGACTCTCTTTTTGTCTTATAATAACTTTATATGAGGTTGGACCTCAATTCTTTTCTTTTGCTTATTTTAATTAGTTTTAATTAGGAAAAATTAGTTTTCCTGAGCTTTTAAAGGGGATGTATGGTTTGGGATAGTTTTCCTAATCTCATCGCTCCAGAGCTCCCTCTTTGTCATTCTTGTCAAGCAAGTCTTCAAGGATGTGGCGGCTTCTGTTCAGAGAGCTCTGAGTTTGACTCTCCCAGCCCTTTATCTGAACCTTCCTCTTTTCTTCTGTATCTCTTATCCATGACCTGTATTAGATTCTCTCCCAGGTGTTCTCCCCTGTGGGACTTGGTTCTAGAAGGGATCCTTGGCTGGCTGGTGTCGAGGGTCATAGGAACCAACTGCTCCAGGTCCCGCAGATGCACCACAGAACCCTTGTTGGCACACACCGCTGGAGTGTGTAAATCCATCCTGATCTCAGCCGCTGAGCTGTCTAACCCGTTGGGCAAGTACCTCCTGGTTATTTGAGGTTCTCAGATCCATCAGGCCCCCTGCTGTTTCCTCTGTTTCCTCCTACACAGGTGCCCGTACCATATAGATCTTATGGCTCTTGGTGGTTTGTCCCCACCTGCTTGTATTTGCGGTTTGTGAAGAGACTTTGTCACTCCTCTGAGTTTATTTTGCCTGTGGGTTTTCATTTGTTTTGCTATCCTAGTTGCTTTATGTCTTTTTATGGGAGGGCTTGGGGACATTCAAAATTTATTCTAGGGCTACCATCTTCGACCATGCCTTTTTTGCTGTCACGCGTTTATCTTTGCCAGAAACAATGCTGTGTGAGACTCCATCATTGTGAATAAGGTGTTCAAGAAGTCCACAGGTGGTGGTGCTGCCAGAAGCATTGCGTGCAAGGTGGCACATCCATATCAAGTATCTGTCCTGGCCACTAAACCTACCACAAGGTAATCAGCCTATTGCCAGGCAGTAGCTGGACCTCCCAGGTAACAGCCTCAATTGGGAACTCATCATTGGCCTCTGCCACTGGTAGGTTTGACATTCAACAGAATTGGTAGCCAGATGAGTTTAGCGAATAGATATTCATTGTTGTTGAGCCCAGGTATAGCCTTCATCTCTGCCGCATGAGTCCCTTGAGCAAGTACCCAGGTGTTTAGTGAAATAGACTAAAATCATCTTATTTACCTGATTTTTAAGACTCTGCTCTGCAACAAATACCTTTTGATGAGCATTCACGTGGGACACTGATTGCCCAATCTTACTCTTTCCAGTCCTTGGTCATCAGGCCAAACCATTAGCCACTGCCCACAGGAGACATCTTATCATGCAGGCAAAGCAAGAAATACACATACTGCTTAAAATTCTGCTCTTTTAGAGGGGAGCACGTGGACAGGAAGAAATAGATGGAGGAGCAGTGTTCAGGGAACATGTGAGTAAATCCCTTCAATAAGGAATCACAGCATGACTGGAGAATAGAAACACAGATCTTCCACAGCATGGTCAAAATCTATGGCTCTTTATACACAATTTTTTTCCTTTTATTTATCCTATCAGTTTTCCTCTGTCTTTCCTACCCCTTTTTCCAGACCAAGACCCAGAAAAAACAAAGGACACATCTTCTGCTTCCAATAAGAGATTGAAGAGCCAGGGCAGGGAGGGCTGCAGAGTCCCACGACTCTGGGTCCTCGCTCAGCCCAACGTCCAGAGGGCTTGGCAGGCAAGAGAAGGCAGCAGGCACTGGATTGACTTGTGTGAACACAGCCCGGACATGGGCCTGGAGGAGTGCAACGTCCCTGCCCTCAGAAGCTCAGAGAGGACAGGGACACAGAACTCTAGAGACACAGCAAACATTCCAGAAAAGGAACCAAAGCCAGCTCTGGCCCAGGACTGGGAGGGAACAGGAACAGAGAAAATGTTGGTGGGATGGGGGACTGTCCAGGAAGGCATCCCCAGAGAGGGGACGACAGAGGAAACTGGCAAGGGACTTGATCCACTTATTCATTTCGTCATCCATTTCTTCAACAAACATCTGTCACACTTACTGGCTTCTAGATACTGCTGAAAAACTGAAGACATAGAGAGGAATAAAACCGGATGACCTCACAATCCAGTGGCGAGAACAGACACGTCTATAAAAAATAGAGCCCTGAACTCAGGGCTGCATCCAAATATGACAAGTCAGCACGTGGGCAGAGAGGAGGGGCTGGGTATTGACCTGGCTCATGGGTGAGGTTGGGGGCTGCCGGGCAGACAGCAGGGGAAGGCACACCAGGCAGAGGGGTGTGAGCAAAGGGAATGAGAATTCAAACGTGGACCAGCCTAGATTCTCACCTGGCTGAGGAGGTGGGTGCCCAGGGGAGAGGAAGATGAGGAGAGAGGAAGGCTGGACCCAGACTCAGAGGGCTGGGAATGCCCAGCTATGGGGTTTGGAGGATGCTGGAGGATGCCAGCAGGAGAGGACCATACTAACCCAAGACAGGAGGGGTAGTGGCAGGGAGGGGACACGAGGAGTTGAGCTAGGATGGAGGGTGAAAGCATGGGCGGCTAGAAGCCGGGTGGCAGAGGGAGCAGCCTCAGAAGGAGCAGGGGCTCCCTCAGTGTTTGAAATGAGGCCAGGAGCTGATGATGTTGTACAAAGCCTGCCCAGGAGACAAGGTTTTGATAAGATCACTCTGTGCCACCAGCAGGTAGTTGGGATCCAAATATCCCTCATCCACTGCACACTGGATCAGGTTCTGGGCTGCCTCCAGGGCTGCAGCATTGGGCGCGGTACCTGCAAAACACAGCTGGCCAGTCAGTTATAGGATTCCAGAGCACCCTGCCCTGGACAAGACACACTCCTAGATCCCTCCCCGACCCACCCAAACCACCAAGATAGCATATCTACTGTTGCCAGCTACTCTATAGGGACAGACAGAAAACCAAGTCAAGATTTCAGATTCCTCTGCACCAAAGTTCTTCCTGAATCAGAAGAGCAGAGCCTGAGATAATATACACAATTATTACATCAAATTTTAAGCTGGGAAAATCCAGCATTTGCAAGCACTAAAATGATGCCTGAGTCTGATATCGTTGTCTTCCGTGTCAGATATTCTCCCTCAAACACCATATGGTCATGAGCCACATAATGACATTTCGGTCAACAATGGACCACATATACGACAGTGATCCCATAAATTAGTACCATATAGCCCAGGTGTGCAGTAGGCTATATCATCTAGGTTTGTGTAAGTACACTCTATGCTGTCCACACAAGGACAAAATTGCCTAAGGATGCATTTCTCAGAACGTATCCCTGAGGTTAAATGATGTGTGACTGTACAATGACCACTACTGCCCAAAGCATCCACTTACCTGAGAAGGTGCCCATGAAGGCGATGCCCAGGGCAATGTCATTGTAGCCAGCAGTGTGGGAGCCTTGGACATTCCAGCCCACTCCTTCATAAAGGACACCATCCTGGCCCACGAGGAAGCTAGAGGACAGCAAGGGGAGATGGAGATCAGCATGAAAGAAAGATACTCTGGGATTGTTTCCTTCATTCATTCATGCCTTTACTCATCAAACGTTGATTAGCTATTGAATTCTAAGCACTGGATTGTAAAAAAGACAGAGTCCTTGCCAGTAGTGTGCTAGAAAACCAGCTCACACGGGGGAGATGGAAGAGCAAGAAGCCCAGATTTGTAGCCTTTGCTGATTTCTCTGGTGTAAAACTCCCAGCATGGCTGATTACGGGCTACCAATGATTTAACAACTGGTTCTCGAAATTCCTGAATCTCCACCAATCCACTCTCATGAGCCCATCTGGCTCCAACACCACTGCTGCCCCCAGTAGCTCTCAGTCTATGAAGAAAAAAGGATGACAGTGTGCCACCTGGCCTGTCACACTTCACCTATGGAACTGCTTCCCCCAAGGTGACCTGTGACCTCCATACGACTAAGTATAAAACACACTTCTCTGACGGTGCCTTACCTGATCCCTCTACATGTGCCCTGCAGACCCCTCCCTTGCAGCTTCTCAAGCATTCTCTCCCCTCAGCTCCCATCCACTGCACTTTCCCAGCTGTCTTCTTCTCTGGCTTCTGCGCCTCAGACTTCTCTGCACCTCGTCTTCCTGTGCCCTTTCCAGTACATGTGGGGTTCCTCAGGATGCTGCCCTAAGCCCTCTCCCCTTCTCACTCGACACGTTCTCCCAGGACTAACCCATCCGCTGCCTTTGCTTCAGTTGCCACTCAGGAAAGTCCACTTGTCCATATCTGGACCCACCTTTTTCCCCACCTGTTCTGCCTTCTGGGACCCCCATCTTGGTGAAAGGCACCACCACCCATCCTCTAATCAGCCCCAGCCAGAAATACAGGCATCAACCACCGGCTTCACCCACTGCTTCTCCCAACCACTCTCCCGCATCGACCCCTGCACCCTCTTCATGAACCACCAACATCCTTTGACCTCTTAGATTCCTCCGCTCCTCTCCACGGCAGCTGCCAGCCCCCAGCCGTATCACCACCTGTCTTGCTTGGATTGCTGCACAGTCCTCAGATTGATCTCCCCACCACCAGTTTTGCCCTTTTCCTCTCCATTCCTGAAGTTGTGAGTGGCCTTCTAATACAAATCTTATATCAAACCCTGCTGCTTTCAGCCCTTGTAACAGAGTCCAAACCCTCCAGCTTAAGTGACAGGATCTTTGATGATAAGGCCCCTGTTTTCCTCCCTAGCCTCACCTCTCACCATACCCCTCTTTGGCATCTATTTTTATCATGATAAAATTCTCTCAGCTCCTCAAAGCCACCATTCTCAGTTCTGCATCCAGGCCTTTCCACAGAGGTCCTTTCCCTCTGCCTGAAACACTCCTCTGTCCTCTGACCAGCTCCCACTCATCCCTAAGGTCCCAGCTAATGTGTTACTCCCTGCCCTAGCGCTTCCTTCACATCCATTCCCTCAGAAACCTGAGTGTTTCAAACGCTTCCTGTTTACACCCTGTGCATCCTCTATCATAACCCCTAATGTACTCTATTAGGATTTATTTGTGTAATTATCTTTCTCTTTCACCAGACTATTAGCCCAGAAGGTAAGGACCATATCTGAGCAACACCTGATGGCGTCCCCAGAGCAGAGCCTAATGTCCACACAGAGCAGGCACTCAATCATGTTCTCAGTGGGTTAATTTATACCAAGTGGGTGTTTCCTCCTGACTGCAGACCATCTCAAGGTAAGCAAACAGCATGGTCACTGAGTTATGATACAGGGGACACAACAAAAGGCCAAAGCCAAGGGACAGGAAACTGCCCTCTGAAACCTGAATGGGAAAAGGGAAAGGACCTCCCTCAGCCTATATCATTTTCCAGTGTAGGATTTCCAAATTTATAGTCAATTCTCAGGTATCCACTCTAATTGAAAAGAGCAATTCTGCAAAAATTCTGCATAGCAGGACCTAGCAAAGCATGTGGTAGGCTCCAATAGATGATAGATCCTAGAGAAAAAGTTTTCTCCTATCTTCAAAGGGTTGTTACTAAAATGGGAACAGAGAGAGGAGAGGCAGTCAGCCCAGAAGATATGCCAAGTAATGGTAAATCCATCTAAGGCAGGGTCTCTGCGCACAGGTTGGTGGTTGCACCCTGCAGAGAGGAGCCTGGCTTTGGGGCAAGTAGGGACTAAAGTCCAGCTGCACCAGCTAAGCCGTGAAGAGCCCTAGGAAAGGGCTCCTTTGATTGTTGTGCACCAATATGCCATCTGGGCCAGTGGTGGCCCATCCTAACACTTAAAATTCAGTGTGACTGTTTCTGTACATTAGATGGCATCCAATCCCAGACATCTTATCCACAAGCTCTGAGAGCATCTTTCAAGAAGTTTCTACTCTCCCATTAGGTTAGTGCCTTCTCTATTAAAGAATTACAGGCCTTCGCATTAGAGAAATAAAAAGGTATTATCTGGTCTCTCCCCTGCCTTGAAACAGGAAAGATATTCTCCCAAGAAGGTTGAGAGCTCCCAGATGCAGAGGAACAGTCTAGCACCAAGGAGACACACTTCAGGTTGTGGCCAAACTGAGGGGCAGAGCCTGAGCCACTGAGTAGTGGGAGGCTATTACAGGAAAAAGGCACAACCTTTAGATTATCCTTTCTACAGGTTTCACAGTCTTGCATGCATACAACTTCCTCTAATATCTTTTCAGCAGAGCCTTGGCCTCCATCATGTCAATATATGACCTTTAAAAAGGACACACGATTGGAGAACATGCTCGAGGGGAATGACCACTCCTTTAGCTATATCCTAACTAGGACCCACCCAGGGTTGTGTGAGAAATCAACGTGGTTATACATGGAGCACCTCTCGTATGGTGAGCACTCAGTAAATGTTAGTTCCCTTTCCCCTCCTTTTCAGAGGTTCAGGGTCTGCCCGCAATGGAAAAGAAGCCCTCATGTCCTCAGGTTGACTTACTTATACCCAATGTCGCAGGAGTTGAATCTGTCCATCAAGAGGGACTGGATATCTTGGACCAGCAGGCGGCACTCATCAGACATGTTGCAGACTCTCCCAGAGGTGTGGATGATGATGACGTACTTAGCCGGGAGGTTCATCTTGGGGCAGTGGGTCTCCCTGGCCTCCCAATCAGACCGAGGGACAATGTAGGGGCAAGCTGTGGTGGGGCAGGAAAACATGGACGTGAGGATTCATTTTGCCCACCTTGTCACCACCTTACTACTGAACATCCTCACCACCCTCTGGGCATCCTGACCTGACCCTGACTGTGGAATTCGAGAGATCCCAGCAGCTCTCAGAACAGCCCACCTGGGAACAGCGTAAGTCTGCATAGAGGGATTGGACTCAAGAGGCAGGAACCATAAACCTGTGGGTTATAACCCAAAAAATAGAACCGAGAGGACAGTGGGAATGTTGATCCTGAGGGGACATGGATGATTTATTCCAAGAGCATGGTGTGCTTATTTATCTGCAGGATTGTCTCGTGTGTGTGTGTGTGTGTGCATGCGTGCATATGTGTGTGTGTGTGTGTGTGTGCATGCATATGTGTGTGTGTGTGTGTGTGTACAAGTGGAACAGAGCCTTTTGGAGAAATCAGCTGAATTTTCATCTGAAGACATGTCTTTGAAAGTTACTTATAGTCCACAAAATTCTCTTTCAAAGTAAGCAGTTATTAATATTGCAAGATGGCACCAATCCAAAGGCAGAGATCAAGTTTACTCAGAGCTTTAATATAATAGAGTTAATTTTCTTTACAACTTTATTAAGCCCCAGAAAAGGCTGTAAGTGCTCATTAACTATACTGATTTTGATGTTCCTGCGTGTTAAACCCAAAATCTACCTTTTATCTGCTTTTTATTACCTAAATTATGTTAAAATCTTCCTCTGAATTCAGTGTAAGCAGTGACTTAAGCACTTCAGTCTATCCGCATTGTTCTAGTTTTTGTGTTCAGAAAGATGTGCGTTTGTGCTTGTGTGTTCGTATATCCCATCCCTCTCCATGGTTCTTTTTTCCTCCACAGCACTTTTCACTATAAAACATACCAAATATTTCACTTGTTTATTTCTTTATTGTCCTTCTCTCCCTCTAGATTGAAACTCCATGGGGCCACTGTTCCCGTGCCTTTCCTTCCTTGGAATATCCTCAGTGACTAGCAGGTGCTCAGTAGATGATTGTTGAATGATTGAAGAAGTGAGTGCACATATATTACACCAGAGATAGTGCATGGCTCTATCATTCTAGGAATATGAAGGATAAAGACATGACCTGAAAGGTCCCACTCAAGGTTTGCCAGTCCTAAAGTTTCAGAGAGCTAGGTGACCATTTGCCTGTCAAAATGAATCCAATTGTAGCCTCACTGGAAGGGTCACTCCCATGGTGTTTGGAAGTTGGTGGCGGGGACTCTGGAGGGAGGCCCAGCGGGCCTGAAGGCCTTACCTTTCTTTGGACTTGCCTTCTGCAGAGGGGCCAGGCAGTCCTCACCTTTCACAAGAAGTGGCTGAACATACAGAGATGACAGGTGGCCCTTCCGGACAGCAGAGGAGATCAGGCCTTCCATGGCTGACAGGGCAGCAGGGCTGGGACTATGGCCTGGAAAAAGGTGATCTGTGGGAAACCTTGGTCTCACCTGAGTTTCAGGGGGCTGTGGGAAAGGATGGGATGCCTTGCCAACCCCTGCATAGCTGTTGCAGGGGAATAGGCTCATCCCCCAGGTCGGAAAGCCTGAGAGTCAAGGACCCACTTAGACAGAGACTCGGTGGCCCAAGACGAAGACTTTTCCCAATGACCCACCAAGATCTCATTCATCCTCTTTCTCTCTGTCTCTGTGGAAC